>NC_069792.1:32810000-34060000 GCF_027406575.1 Nycticebus coucang
TAAATTTAGTGTAGCTAAGTGTACAGTATTTATAAAGTCTACAACAGTATATGATAATCCCCTAACCCTTAACATTACCCACTCCTTAACTCGCTGATTTACCCAGAGACTTACTTCTAATTTTGGAAGCTTCCTTCATGCTGAGTGTCCTGTGCAGGGATACCATTGAAAACAATCTCTTATACTGTATTTGTAGTCCACCTTTTCAAAGTTTAGACCTATTCAGACACACAAATACTTACTGTCACGATTGCCTACTATTTTCAGAACATGCTGTACAGATTTGTAGTCCAAAATCATTAGGCCATGTCCCACAGCCTGGGCGTGCAGCATGCGGTACCATCCAGATTTGAAAGGTGGGGAAACCAGCCTCAGGCCAATATGGCCCTTCAGAACCCCAGGTACGGTCCCTTGATCAAATCCAAATTTCACAGAATAAAATCAAAATTTTTTTTTTTTTTGCAGTTTTTGGCCGGGGCCGGGTTTGAACCAGCACCTCTGGTAGATGGGTCCGGTGCCCTACTCCTTTGAGCCACAGGCACTGCCAGAGAATAATTGGCTCTGTAAAATTTGGATTCATTGAAAAAGTTGCATACAAGGATCAAGAAGGCCACAGGTTTCCCACCACATGAACATACATGTGTGTGTATAGAACCCTTAATCGTGCTAAATCACATTGATTTTATTAGTTCTGGTAAGAATACTGTTCAAGAAAGGCTCGTGTGACCAACTCCGGAATCCTGATTCCTGCTCTTTTCTGCTTTACCATTAGTGAGCAGGTCATGCTGCAAAGTTCCCATGTGCTTTCAGCTTTCTCGCAGCATCTTTCTTTAGCTGAGATTGAGAAAAGTGATTTAAATGTCTAGATATTTATGCTGAGCGTGGTGGCTCACACCTGTAATCACAGCACTCTGGGAGGCCAAGGTGGGTGGATTGCTTGATCTCATGAGTTGGAGAATAGCCTGAGAAGGATCAAGACTCCATCTCTACTAGAAATAGAAAAATTAGCCAGGTGTCCTGGCAGGCGCCTGTAATCTCAGCTACTAGGGAGGCTGAGGTAGGAGGATAGCTTAAGCCCCAGTTTAAGGTTGCTGTGACCTATGACACTATAGCCCTCTACCCAGGGTGATAGAGTGTGATCCTGTCTAAGAAATGAATGAATGAATAAATAAATAAATATTGACATGTTTTAAACATATGAAACCAAATAAAAACAATTTGCTGGCTGAACAAGATATAGTTCCCTGATGTAAAGTTTCAGGAGTGTTTATGTTTAATGCATTTGTATTGCATTTTTTTTTTTTGTAGAATAATTTATTTTGTGGCTTGGCGCCTGTAGCTCAGCAGCTACGCCGCGGTTACGTACAGCAGAGCTGGCAGGTTTGAACCCAGCCCAGGCCTGCAAAATAGCAATGACAACTCCAACCAAAAAATTGCTGGGCACTGTGGCAGGCTCCTGAAGGCCCAGCTACTTGGGAGGCTGAGACAAGAGAATCGCTTAAGCCCAGGAGTTGGAGACTGCTGTGAGCTGTGATGTCGTGGCACTCTACTGGGCAACGTAGTGAGACTCTGTCACAAAAAAGGAAATCTTTTCTTTTGTAAGATCATTACATATTTTAAAAATTAACTTTAATAAAAATCATAACAGAAAACTTGAAATGGTATACAGCAACTTTCACAATTTGCTCATGTATTTTCTGGTCCCTTAGGGACAGTTTTTACTTCATGATCTTGTCAAAAGAAAAAAAATAAAACAAGAAGGAATTAAGAGAGAAATCTAAAACTTATCGGAGCAGATGATCTGCTGTCAGTGGTATCATGGAAGGTGTAGTCTTATTTTCTTTGAGGGATTTTCTTCGTCGTCATAATTTCAACCAATCATTACACCAAGGCTACATCAAAACACCTTCCTTGTTTATCCTACACATGACCATTTTTGAATTGGAGACATTCTCATTAAATATGGAAATTTTTCTTAGGGAACGTTTTCCTAAGTTGTGCAGTAAAATATCCTCTAAGGATATCTTGCTTCATAGTTTAATAGAGTGAATACATAGAATGTCTATCAGAATTGATTAAATCTTGTACACTGTTCATAGGTCCACTTGAGATACATGTTTATTTTCCAAAGGGACAATTTCTGCATTTACACTATAATACATGTACATATTGCTGGGCTCCAGATTTGTATAATCTCCCTTTACAATCTGCTTCTCAGTTTCTCTCTAGAATGCTATGCAGTTAGAGAGATGGTTAGAAGACGTTCTTGTTCTCTCCGTGTCCCTGGGTTATTTGTGAAGTGATTGACTTACACTTCGGCTATCCCTGCTTTGAAGTGACGGGCAATCACAATTATATGAAACTCAGACAATGACACTCTAGGGAAGGTGGTGACTCACACCTGTGCAGTTGCATTCCCCTGCCTCAGAGTGCTCTCAGGGATTAGAGCAGATGTGTTTATTTTTTCCACCAAGGAATTCATATCCCTTTAATACCAGAACATGGTAAACTTGTAGCTGTTTCAAACATCTGGTGGGCTTTTTGAATAACCTCATCAACTGGTATCATTCAGTGTTCTGTCTCCACCCCTTCTTGTGATTCTTCCACCCACAAGTCTGTGTGTTATCCAGAGGTGATAAGACACTGTGAGCTCTCTACGTTGTTTTCAAGTACACTTGATGAATTCCCTAGGATACAGAGGATAGCACGATCCCCACTGTGCACGTATTCGACTGGGGGACCGAATGGAAAAACACACAGGACTTGTCTAGGGTGACCTTCAAGGTCAGGAAGGGAGATTGAGAGCCAGCCCTGTCTCCACAGGGTGGGGGACCGTGCACTGAAGGGGCTGTGTTTGTATAACAGTGTACAGGTGAGGAGTAGACATAGTGAAGAGGGTGAGGGCCAAATGTGGAATCTTGGAAAAGTGACCTCACTTCCTTGGTGACAGACCCCAACAGAACTTAGAACCCTTGGTAGCCAGGCACCCACATTCTAGACACAGACCTGTGTCTGGCTCATTTTGTGGGATACGCTCAAGAGAGGAGGATGTTCTCGTGTTGCGTCGCACCTTCTCCTAATCCTCATGTCCGGAAAGCCCGAAGTGGGTGCCTTGTCCGAATTGGCCAATGTTGGCGCTCCCTCTACTCCCGTTGCCTGCGGAGACCTGGCAGGGGGCATCTACAGGTAACACAGGGCAGCCCCAGGTAGTCTCTTGCAGGCAAGGTCTCACCTGTGAGCCCATCTGGGGAGATCCGCACGCCTCATATCACTATGTTTGGGGAAGGAAGAGACAAGGGGACCCCCACTGAACAGGAGCAGGGTATCACCTATGGGAATCCTGGTGGGGCTGTCATGTTGATACCTCAGAACTCCAGGTCCTGGCTGTTGGGACAGAAAGGTGAGTGTCAAGGACAAGTTTGTCTACTGAGATGTCATCCCTAGACATCCAGCTGTCATCTGTCTTCTTCCCTGGTGGGAGGTCTGTTCAGACGTCCCACTGTGTGTGTGTTCTGGGGAGCAGAATCTCCCAGGGGTTTTCCCCTGTGGAGAGTGCCAGGCAGCCATTGATGCCTCTTCCCCCGGCATGGGGCCTTCCATTTGCAGAGGTGCGTGGGGATGCAGGACCTCCGTGAGGAGTCCATGGAGGACTCCACACAATCTCTGATCGCAGATGAAGACCAGGTGCACCAGTCTATGGACTACGGCCATCGCCAGACTGGGGTGAGAATGGGCACAGAGGGGGTCCCCACAGACCCAAAGAGGGATGCCCCAGGCTCTCTCCTCGGCAGTTTTCCCAGTTGAGTGATCCAAAATCTCCTCTCTAAAGAATCCAGCCATCGTGTATCCCCAGGGCAACTTGGTAAGATGCATCAAAACTGCACACATACTTGTGGGGATAACGGAGAAAATGCTTCCTGTAGTTTTCACTTTACACGAGTCCAGGGAGAGCTCCCAATGTGGCTGCTTCTCTCACAGCTTAAATCCGGCCCAGGGGTCTCCTGGAGAAGGCAGGCAGTTCCCTTCCCGGCCAGGCCTCTCCAACACTAACAGGCACTGTACACCAGGGTGGCTAAACAAAATGGGAGGGGTCACACACAGAAGGAGACAAAGCTGCTGCCTGCTCTTGTCTGCAACGTGCCATCTCTAGAATAGATCCTTGTAGCCCCAGCGGGCAGAAGCTCTGCCCTCGGTCTTGGCCATTTTCCCTCAGGGAGGCCATTTCCCGCTGCTGCCCAGCCTTTCAATGCCCATGGAGCCTGACTGGACACAGTCCTATTTCTCAGTCAGCCATGCTGCAGGGAATAAATGGAGGAGATTTGGTGGGATAAATGGAGGAGAGAAAGAAAGGAGAGAGGAGACGCTGCTTCAGGAATACCCACCTTACCTTTATGCCCAAAGTCCACTCCTTAAGTAAGGAGTATATTGCTTTACATCTAAATAGAAATCTCTAGGCCTTAGCTTTATTTGGGGAAATGGAAGACATCCTTTCAATTATAAACAGCTCAGACATTATAAAGTCTGCTGTGTACCAAGTGGCTGGGACAGTTCGGGGAGCTGGCTGAACTTAGCCCCAAGGCCGAAGGGCTCCTTCAATAGAAATTGACTTCCTCTCAGTACTGGATGCTGGAAGTCCCACGTGACGCTGCCGGCTAGGGAGGTCTCTCAGAGGCCTCTCTCCTCGGCTTCTGTGGCCACGTTTCATCTCCGCATTCACAGAGAGGTCCTCTGTCAAACCTGTCTGTGTTCTTAGCACCTCCTCTTATAAGGACACCAGTCATATGTTATCAGGGACATGTAACTACAAGGACCTTTTGTCCTAATACAGTCACATTCTGAGGGCATCAGACATGAGGGTCTGAATTCCGGCCCATGACATGTGCTCAGGTGGGCTCCCAGGAAGGGGGTGCTTGCCAACAGTTTACACTAGAGAGTTGTATTGGCTGCGATCAGTATAACTTCCAGACTTGCTGTGGCACGGACAGGTTAGCAGTGGTCTTTGAATGTCACACTGCTCTGTAGCCAGCCTCCCTGGTGTTAATGTTGTTTTAAGTGTTTTTCAATGTAGGTTTGGTGGGAAATGCAATCACATCATTGCTGTCATTTCCAGTTTTGTGATTGACACCTGAGAGCCACATTTCAGTGTCTTCATACCTATTTGGGATTTCTCTCCCCTGAGTCACTTGCTCAGCCCTGTGGCCCTGTAACAAGCTTTCTTCCAATCTGGGGTCTCATAGCATTTGCCCCTATGCCAGGCCCAGTGTTGCTGAGGCTGTTTCTCAGGAATCCGTTCAATGTAACAAAGACAGACTCTGGCGTTGTTCTCAGTAGAGAGCTTTCTCCTGGGACGTCTGGTCCCGGGAATGGTCTCTACAGAGAGGGGGAAAACAGGCTGGCCCAAGACACTCGCCCCAAGTGAGAGCAGGCTGAGTCTCTGTGAGCTTAGAGGGAAAATCATGGAGGCCTCCCTGAGAGGGCCGCAGCCATGTCCCAGATGCTGGTGACAGCCAGGTGACATCCCAGAGCCTGAGTTTTCTCATTTGCACAGGGAGGGCCATTTGGGGACTCACTGCACAGTGCTCCTCATCCATGGTGTGTGAGCAGGGCATTGTTGTTCTGCCTAACAACCTCCCTGAGGCAGCCTGGAAGGTGTCAGTGGTGTCATGCAGCTCTTTGTGCCCATCACGTTGTAGGTGAAAAGCGTAGAATCGTGGACACCCCTGACTTCTAAGGGCACGAGTCTCTGGAGGGCTGGAGCTTCCTGCATTGAGGATCAGAGCCCATTCTCTGGAGGGTCAGGGTCACTGACTGTGTGTCTCTCTTTGTCCATGCTAGAATAGAGATGAGTCTCGATTGGTGGTTTCCCTGAGGAGAGCACCTGGCTGCCATCGAAGGCTCTCGGCCCGACGTCGGGGCCTCTCTTTCCAGAGCTCCCTGGAGGTAATCCAGGAGGAGCCGCTGGAGGAGTCCGCGGCTCTCTCTTTGGATAAAGAACTGATGCAGCAGGCCCCTGACCGTGGCCAGCGCCAGCCTGGGGTGAGAATGGGCGCAAAGGGGTCTCCACAGACCCAAAGAGGGATGCCCCGGGCTCTGTCCTTGGCTGTTTTAGCCCTTGAGTGACCCACAGTCCACTCCCTAAATATTCCGGCCTTGTGTCTCCCCAGTGGCAACTTGGTAAGAGGCACGTTCACTACTCACGTAGTTGTGGGGATGTCAGAGAAAATGCTTCCTGTAGTTTTCACTTTACACTAGTCCAGGGATAGTTCCCCATGTGGTTGCTGCTCTCACAGCTTTAATATGGCCCAGTGGGTCTCCCGGAATAGGCAGGCAGTTCCCTTCCCAGCCAGGCCTCTCCAACGCTAACAGCCAACACTAAACCAGGGGGTCTAAACAAAATGGGAGGGGTCACACACAGAAGGAGACAATGCTGCTGCCTGCTCTTGTCTGCAAAGTGACATCTCGGGAACAGATCCTTGTAGCCCCACCAGGCAGGTGCTCTGCCCTCCGGTCTTGGCCATTTTCCCTCAGGGAGGCCATTTCCCACTGCTGCCCAGCCTTTCAATGCCCGCGGAGCCTGACTGGACACAATCCTATTTCTCAGTCAGCCATGCTGCAGGGAAACTGCTGTGTCCCAATTGGCTGGGACAGTTCGAGGAGCTGGCAGAACTTAACCCTAAGGCCGAAGGGCTCCTTCAATAGAAATTGACTTCCTCTCAGTTCTGGAGGCTGGAAGTCCCACGTGACGCTGCCGGCTGGGGAGGTCTCTCAGAGGCCTCTCTCCTTGGCTTCTGTGGCCACGTTTCACCTCCGCATTCACAGAGAGGTCCTCTGTCATGCCTGTCTGTGTCCTTAGCACCTCTTCTTAGAAGGACACCAGTGATATGTTATTAGGGACATGTAACTAGAAGGACCTTTTGTCCTAATGCCGTCATGTTCTGGGGACATCAGACATGAAGTTATGAATTTCGGCCCATGACATGTGCTCAGGTGGGCTCCCAGGAAGGGGGTACTTGGCAACTGTTAAGTATAAGCTCCAGACTTCCTGGGGCACGGACTGGTTAGCAGTGGTCTCTGAATGTCGCTGCTGCTCTGCAGCCAGCCTCCCTGGTTTTAATATTGTTTGAAGTGTTTTCCAATGTAGGTTTGGTAGGAAATGCAATCACATCATTGCTTCCATTTCCAGTTTTGCAACTGACACCTGGGAGTCATATTTCAGTCTTCCCTATACATTTCTGCATACCTATTTGAGATTTCTCCCCGCTGAGTCACCTCCTCAGCCCTGTGGACTTGTAACAAGCTTTCTTCCACCCTGGGGTCTCACTGCATTTACCCCTATGCCAAGCCGAGAGTTGCTCAGGCTGTCTCTCAAGACTTCTTTTAAAGTAACAAAGACAGACACTTGCGCGGTTCTCAGTGGAGAATCCTGTTCTAGGACGCATGGCCCTGTGCATGGTCTCCACAGAGAGGGGGGAAACAGGCTGGGTCAAGACCCTCTCCCTGAGTGAGAGCGGGCTGAGCTGCTGCAAGCTTAGGGGAAAATTCATGCAGCCTTCCCTGGGAGGGCCACAGCTCTGACCCATGTGCGGGTGACAGCCAGGTGACATCCCAGAGCCTGAATTTTCTCATTTGCACAGTGAGGGTCATTTGGGGACTCACGGGCACTGGGATCTTCATTACAGGGTGTCTGAGCAGGGGCATTCTTTTTCTGCCTAACAAGCCCCCTGAAGCAGCCTGCAGGGTATCAGGGGTTTCATGCAGCTCTTCGTGCTCATCACATTTTACGTCCTAAGTGTAGAATTAGGGACACCCATGACTTCTAAAGGCACAAGTCTCTGAAGGGCTGGAGCTTCCTGCATTGAGCATCAGACCCCATTCTCTGGAGGGTCAGGATCACTGACTGTGTGTCCCTCTTTGTCCCCGCTAGTATGGAAATGAGTCGGCCGTCTGCTTTACGGAGCTGCAAGTGAGGACCTCCCGGCCAGCCACCTGGGACATGCTGGTGAGCTCCCTGGTGCCAGTCCTTTCGGCACAAAACATCTGCTCCATGACCTCCCAGGGCTCCTACCACGACATCCACACCATGGCACGGTTCCTAGAGAAACTGGTCAGGAGGTGAGTGGCCAAGGCACAGTGCTGCCCCCACCTGCCAACTAGGTCTGTGGGTGTCATTCAGTTCCCCTGAGCCTCGCTTCACTCCTCTGAAAAGTGGAGTGGTCAGAGGATTACATTTATGAGGTTTTGGAGGAAAATCAATAGAATAAGAGGTGGCAGCTGGGTCCCTCGCTCCTGGCTCTGTGGAGAGGCTTCAGGGGCTGCTGTGGCTGTTCACATTTACCGTCAGTCTCCTCACAGAAGGCGCCCTCTGCCTCACACCTCAGTAGCCCATACGTCTGTGTCCCTTTGTGGGAAAAGCACAGAGAGAGCAAACCTGGTCCCACTCGCAGAGCTTTGAGTTTCCTTCCACCTTGTCCCTGTCCTTGAGAGAACAGGGGTTTCCTGGGGCGGGGAAAGAGTCCCGAGAACCACTTAGATATCTGCCAAGGTTCTGTCGGAGTCATTCAGTAACCAGCTGGTTGTGCAGGCATGTTCTAGAAACTTAATTTAATGAACAAAGAAGATGACAGTCTTCGGGCTGCAGTTCTGTGCAGGGAGTCAGGAAGTCAGAGCAGACACGAGGAGGTAACGTCCTCCTCCTTGAGGACCACCCAGCATCTTCTATGCACAGAGAAAGATCCCAGATTCTGGGATTTTTCCATCACGAACCCCATGAGTAACTCAAAAGGCATGCTTGTGGTCCAAGGAAAGAACTCCTTTTCTACTCAGAGTATGGGGCTCTGTGGGACTGTGGCTGGGGAAACAAAACAGAACCTGGGTCTCAGCCACTTGAGGATGCTCATGAGAGGGCTAAGGTCAGGGGATTTCAAGGAAGACATGAGTCGGTTAGAGCTGTGGGGGGGTGGCAGGTCCCTGCAGAGAGGAGAAGCGTGGCTCAGAGCTGCCCCTGAGGGGCCCATCCTCAGCACAAGTACCTTCCCAGCTCTTCCTGTCTCCTCCAGCCCACACCCCCTCCCCGACCACAGCAGCAGGAGCCCACACTGGTGTGATGATGAGCACCCTGCTGACCCTCCGGCCTCCAGTCACAGCCCTGAGGGCTCAGGGGTGCAGAGGTCCTTGCAGTTGATCTGCAGTGACAATGGCAGGGGGAGGGCGAGGCCCACAATAGTGTGTCCAATCCTGATCCATGACCAGTTCTGTCCCTGCCAGGGCAGCAGAGACAGCCAGGGAAGTTCAGCCTGTCCTCTAGACTGGAGGAGTAGGCCCAGGGACACATAAATACACAGGACTGTCCTGGGAAGGGTGTCAGAGGAAAAGCCAGGCCTCTGACTCAGGTTCCACTTGTCATCCCCAGAAGCACCTCTTCCATCTACGTCTCCTGGCCAGATGGATGCCCTGTGTTCTGCGACAAGAATGTGAGCATTCCAAGGCTCAGGTTTGAGGTGGCTGACATACAGGTCACCGTGTCCACATCATACCTGGGGCATCAAGCCACCATCGCGCTTGCTTGGCTGTACCAATTCAGGCCCATTGGCACAAACCCAGAGGGTGGGATGGCAGCAGTTTACCAGCTTCAGAAAGGTAGCGTTTGGGGCTGAAATTCTCTTTGTCATGGGGAGGTAATGGTGTGTTTGGATAACCCAGTAGGGAGTGACAGATGCGGCTGACTTTATCTCCTTTTCCATCTCCTGCTCAATCTCCAGAACAACAGGCAATCCCAGTGCTGGCCATAGAACCAGCACCAGCGCCGGCAGATCTGGGCGAGCAGAGGCCTGCTCTGGAGCCAGGGGTGCCTGCATCCCTGGATCTCCCAATGTATATGGAGCCAGCTCCAGGGCCAGGCTCAAGGGCAGCACCCTGGACAGAGCCATCTGGAAAGCCAGTGAAAACTGGCAAGGCACAACCAAAGGCAATCGTAGGCCTCAGCCAGCCCAGGACTGTGCCTGAACAAATGCTGCACAGGGCGGGGCCGTCTAGCATCCTGGCGTACACAGGGAAACAAGTGGCTGAGCAGCTCACGCTGCTGGATGCGGTGAGCAGCTGCTCAAACCCCTTCCCTGACCAGAGGCCAGCGATCTGGTCCCACCCTGCTGCACGGCTTATGAGCCAGGCCAGCTGTTTGAGTTTCTTTCTGTATTTACGGTCCCTGTGTCTGTGGCAGCTACACACATCTGCTGGGCACATCCCATGGGAGGGGACAGAGTACAGGGTGGGGGCCTGGCCCACTAGATGCAGGGGTGGCCCACTTAGCATGCCGCCCCGGCTGCTAAGCCCCCCGCCCGGGAGGCCTCACCAGCCTCAGCAATTACTACACATCTGGCACAGACTCCATTTCAGACCAGACACCCGCACTGAGACCCTGGAGGTGGCTGCCACGGGCCACGTGCGTCTCAACAGAAAGAAGGCCTGGCACACAGGTGGCCTCAGGAAGGGCCGGGCTGAGCACCTTGCGGAGTGTGGGCTCCTGGAGGCCGGCCTGGGGGAAACACCACGTGCTGTTCTCTCCTTGCCCGGCTCTATGCGTTTTGCGCCCTCCGTGAAAGGGGAATGAAACCCGGGGCTCCGACTACTCTGGGAGAGCCAATGCCAAAGCTGAGAATCTGGCCACCTGCCTGAGTCAAGGGGTGACTTTAGACTCAGAGCTGCCCTGGGCGGTGCCCATGTGGATCTTTCTTCCTCCCCAGGAGCAATTTAAGAAGCTGCTGCCGTGGGAGTGCCTGGACACCTTTTTGATTGAGCTGGACGGGATGGACATAGCTCTGGTGGCACCCACAGTCGGCGCTGCCTTGATTCACTTCGATACTGTGGTGTATTTTGTGATAAGCACGTGCTTGGAGACCCGCACCATGAAGGCCCAGGACAGGGCCAGGGTGCTGGAGCTTTGGATACAGGTGGCCAGGGTAAGCTGTGGGAGGGCCTGAGACAGGGCCAGGGTGCTGGGGCTCTGGATCCAGGTGGCCTCGGTAAAGCATGGGAGGCCCTAGGACACTCGTTCTCTCCTCTGTCCGATGTCAAATTTGCTGAACAGAGTCCAAGCCCCTCAACAGCCCCCAGCCCCGTTCCTGTCCGGGGCACACTGACCTTGACTTCCATGCCCAGTGTTGGTGCGCCCTTTGCGCCTGGACACCGACGTTGGGTTGAACTGTAATTGTCCTCCCAGAGTGTGAAACTCACTGGGGCCCAGACTGCTCTCCTGTGCCTCCCTGGGCCTCTGCCTCCCCACAGAGGAAAGGTCAGCACAGGGGGCACAGCTCGGGCAGTGGGGCTCCAACTCCCCACCTCACGGTGCATCCTCTTCCCTCCCCAGGAGTGTCATAAGTTGAGCAACTACTCATCTTTGCATGGCATAGTCACAGCCCTGAAGGCTGCGCCCATCCATAGTCTCCAGGAGACCTGGAGAGCAGTATCCAGGTGGGTGGGCGTGTGTCTCCTGAGCTGCACCAGCACCTCTCCCGGGTCTGCCATGCTCCCTCACTGCACTGGGAGGGGAGGGGAGCCCAGCACCTCCGGAGGCAGGAATGGGTGGCCTGCCAGGGTCTCTCAGTCCACTGGGTGTTAGCACCGAACGTCTAACTCAGCACCAAGTTTTCTTCACCGTGGGGCACGGGCCTTTGCCACATTGGAGATATTCCCATGTCTAGCGCACATCTAAACTGAGAAAGTGAGCTGCCCAGTTGACATTGGGCTGGGCCAGATGAACAGCAGGTCAGCGCCCGCTCCAGTCCTGTGGAGCCTCTGGGAATCAGGAGCCCAGAGGAAACACAAATCCTGCTGGTTTGGATCCTTTTCATTCCCAGTTCAAGGAATGTGAACTCGCCCTCCTCCCCGCTACTCCCTGATTTATCCGACTTTCTTTCCCCTCTGCAAAGGGAAAGCGCGAGAGCGTATAAAGAACTGTGCGCACGCGATGACAGGATGACCCGGGAGAAGCTGATAAAGGTACAGGGGGGCTGGGGCTGGGGGCAAATGTTTAGAGGGCAGGGAGAGGGGAATTTGGAAAGGGTACCGGGCCGGGTGATTTTTGGTTAATTTTCTAACTCAACGTTTACCTGAAAAGTACCAGTCGCCAGTCCTGTTCAGAAGAGAGAAGGGGCTTTCCTGGCTGTTCATCAGGGACGAGCTGGATAATTAGCAGGGCTCTGGCTAATATCCATTGCATTGGTCCCTCTGGTTATGTAGCTTCCACCAGGCGATGGGGAAATGTTGTGGTGGTGGTGGGGGTGGCTTCTTTCTTTCCCGAAACCAGCCAGAAATTCTCCAGAAAGCCGGGCCTCTATTGCTGGTGTGTGGTGCGAGCAGCTGGGGCAGGGTCTCCAGACAAACGAGGGGCTGAGCTGCATGCCCCAGTAACACAGCAAGTGGGTGTAGGACACAGGGCTGGGTCTAGAACCAGAGCTCACTGAGTGACTGTAGAACCTCACCAGCTGACTGTGGCCAGGTGTCCACAGTGCGAGGTCAGGGTCCTGGGAGTAGCTGAGTGAGGGTAAGATAGTCTCACTGACCTTGTCCTGACCCTGGCAGCTGGGGATCTCCAAGCTGGCCCGCCGGGAAAAAAACCCTCACAGAGCCCAGATGAGGCAGCAGAAACGGAAGGTGAGCCTCCTTTGGTGTGGGTGGGGAGGGCCACTGGGACGGAGGGCAGGGCCTCCCCCCAGCTGGAGTCTCCCCATCAGGAGAGCAAGGGCCTCCTACTAGGCCCTCCTTCCTGTAGCTGGTGCCTGAAATGCCCTCAGCAGAGGGCCCAGGACAAAGGCCTGGAAGAGCTGGGCTCAGCATGCCCTACAGGAAGGGTGGGGTCTGGGACCACAAGGCATTGTGACCTGTGAACATCCCAGGCTGTAGGTGACCATGGGTGCAGCTGGGGGAGGAGAGGGATAGAATGGAAGGAGGAAGCTGAAGGTGTCTGGCTGCTCCAAGTCAGAGATCTTGAGGAGAGGTCTAGGAGACCGGGGTGGGGTGTGAGATTCCGGACAACAGAACGGGGAAGGCCACTTGCAGGTGGGTGCTCATCACCACTCCCACCCCAATGACACAGGGCGTCATTCCCTTTCTTGGAATCTTTGTCGATGACCTAACTCTGCTGCAGAAGTGGACGCAGAATAATGTGGCTGTGAGTGAGCCTAGGGCTGGCACACTGGGGACCAGAATCCTAAGGCTGGGGGGAGACATTCCTGGATGGAGCCCTGAGAACTCAGCACTCAGCAAAACTGCTCCCAGGCAGCCCTGTGAGCTGGGGTATCAGGCCCGACGTCAGCCTCCAGTCCCTGCTCCCAAGGCAGAAGCTGCAGAGCTGCCTGACTGCTGAGCTGCCCGAGGGTCTGGCTGAGCTGGACTCAGCCTCTCCCTCAGGTGCTGCCCACGGGAGGAGTTGAAATTGGCCCCTCCACACTCAGGCAGCTCCCATGTGGCTCCAAACTCTCTTTGTGTGCAAGGAGATTTTGTGTGCCCCTACTTGTCATGAGGAAGTGTTGGGTCACAGGGCCCCTGAGCATCAGCCCGCACGCTCCCTTCATCACAACCCACAGCGTGATGTGGGTGCAAGTGCCTTGTGCGCAGGTCCCCTGGCCACTGAGCCTGGATGACACGCAGCAAGGGAGCCCAAGGAGGGGGGAGTCATGGCTGGGGGGCCTCTCTCCCGGGCATTGGCTGTGCCTTGCACGGAAATGTGCTCAACATAACAAAAAGGGGAAGGTGGGCAACTGGGGGCCTCTCTCTGGGGAAGCACAACATGTGGAAGTCAGAGACTGCCCTGGGAGGACATTCCCTGGCTGCATCCTCCACATCGTAGATTTCCTGGGAGGGTTTGACGTCAGGGAAGGGGCAGTCCACCCCATGAAACGTGCAGGATGGGAATGAAAACCAACTCCTGGAGAAAGGCAGTTGACATCCAACTCTGAGGACAGACTGGGCCTTCAGAGGATGGGAGGGGAGAAGGGAACCACTCCAGAGAAAGGCGCCAGAGATCGGCCCCTTGCCCTCCCCAGCATGGCCCCTTCAGAATCTTCCCCCCGGCCCAGTCAGCATCCGTCCTTCTCTCTGGCTCCAGGCCTTCAAGATCATCCAGCAGCTGCAGTTGCTGCAGGTGACTGCCAATAATTTCTGTTTTCAACCAGACAGAGACTTTCAGTCCTGGTTCCAAACCATGAAGCCACTGGACCAGTACAATATGTGAGTGCCTGCAAACGTTGGCGGAGGGTAGGGGGACCTTTGTGCATCCCTGCTCAGGACTCTGTCTGGTGGCCAGCTGCAAAGAGCCTGTGGCCGTGGTTCCCTGGTCACCAACAGTCCCTGGGGCATGGTGACTGCTGAGCGCCGGGTGTCCAAGCCTGCCAGGCAGACCCTGGGCGGGGGACCTGAATTTTGTTCCTGGTGGCCTCATAGCTGCCTCTCTGTCCTGCAGCCACAACTTCTCCTGGGAGCTGGAGCCACCATTTCAATAGGCCAAAACAACATCAAGGCCGAGGAGACCTGTCCTGGGACTGTGTCCACCTTTGAGCTACTTTTATTTACTCTCCCCTGCCACTCCCTTACACCCCCCTAGAATCCTGTTCATTTACTCCGCCCTGACACTCCCTTTTCCTGTCATCTATATCCCTTATTCCTTGCTCCTCATCCCTGGCTTTCACTTAAATAAATGCATGTTCCATATTGTTATCAGTTTTCTTCATGATTTTTCTCTATAGCTGTCGTGGCTAGTCTGTATCATTTTGAGAGTGTGCTCTGTGAACGCATGGATGCCACAGACATGAAACTCTTCATGATCTGAGGCTGTCGCTTATCTATGTGAACTCAAGGGAGCTGTGTGGAGCTCCATCTCTCCTGTATAGAGTTTCTGCAAAGACCACCTCATGAATGACATCTGGAGGATTGTCTCGTATCTGCTTTCAAAAGGCTTCCTAATTCTTTTTGTCCTTCTACACTTCGTGGCATGGATTTAGCACACTTCCAAACTGACTTCGTGCCACCAGTTTCACCCTGATACCAACACCGGACAAAACACAACTTGATCTTTACTACTAAAGGTGGATGTGTTTCACCACAAAGGTCTTCATCCTCATTCTCCACTCATGCTGGCTGAGCAGGGGGAGGAAGAGGAGAGGTTGGTCCAGCTGAAAAGGGTGGCTGGCAAAAGGGGTGCACGTAGGTTTCTCTATGGTGGTAGAGTTTGTCCTGCCGACTCCACTCTGGAGACGCAGACGGCCTGAAGGGTTATGAAAATGCCAGAACAGATGTGTTTTTTAGAGTTCAGTTGTCATAGAACAATAGACTTGGACGAGATGACCATCAATAACAGCTTAATTGGTGCTGCCCAAGCCACATTTTCTGGACCCGAGGACCATCCTACACTATCGTGGCTCAGATGGTCTGGATTAGACTAGTAGTAATTTCTTTTCTACTCCTATTGATTAGTTTGCTAGCAGCAGCACTACCCTAAACTTACACTACCTGGTGTTTCTCACTAGCTCCTCCATGTGCTTGAAGCATCTTCTGTTATCATTTGACTTTAGAGTACTAATGATTTTAATTCCTCCTCACCACAATTTGAGGGAATGTGTGTTGGAGAAACTTCACTTTTGATAAAAAAAAATTTAGATTCTCTAAAGAAGGTTTTAGTCTCCTTGCTCGTGGTAATGTTGGAGGAGAGTACAGACTCCCGTGGTTTGTTCTGTTTCTTCCTTCTAGTTTTTTCGGAAATGTGTAATGGAAGGTAATGGTAAGGCAGGATTCTAGCACCAGACTCTCCGGATTCTCTCCCAGCTCTGTGACTTCCTCTTTGTGAGTCTTCGGGAATATTATTTAAGCAATGGCTCCTTTGCCTTCACTATGAAATGAAGATTGTGTTAATAAAATTGCTGTGGGCATTAAAAGGGTTTGTATTTGTAAAGTGCTTTATAATGCGGTTGGCACATTGTGTCACCCTTATAATTACATACAGTCATACAAGCAGTTCTCATTTAAAATTTGTGGTTGTTAAGTAGTAATGTTGTTTTAAAAATATGAGTCCTATTTTTCAGCTCAGAGAGGCTTAAGAATAGATTCTTTAAAAACGGGAGAGGCTTTTTTGGCTCAAGAAGTAGGGTGCTGGCCCCACATAATGTTATGGTAGCTTCAAACCAGGGCCTGGCTAAAAACTGCAAGAAATAAATAAAGAAAGAAATAAAAATAAAAAAGTGAGAGGCTTCAGGTGAGACAAAGATTTGGCTGGGCACAATAGCTCATGGTTGTCATCCTAGCATGCTGGGAGGCTGAGGTGGGTGGATTGCCTGAGCTGGGGAGGTGGAGACCGGTCTGAGCAAGATGGAGACCTTGTCTCTATGGAAAATAGAAAAATTAGATGAGCAAATGGTAGGTACCTGTAGTCACAGTTACTGGGGAGGCTGAGGCAAGGGGATCAGATCATTGAAGCCCAGGAGTTAGGGGTTGCTGTGAGCTCTGACACCACAGCACTGTAGCCTGGGGCAACCATGTGAGACTGTCTAAAAAACAAGAAAACCTACAGACGTGTGCCATCCTCAGTGCACCACCCCATGCATTCTTTTCACTTGCCACCTCTTCCCTAGCACAGCTTAGCGGCTACCCCAGAACTTATGGCCATGTCAAAGCCTATGCAATCTTTCAGTTTAGTTGACCTCGTGGCTACAGGTACCACCCCTGCTTTACCTTGTGAAATAATCGGAATCCCACTAGTGCTTTCCTAGGGGGCACTGCCGCTCACCTCTTGCAGCAAAATTATCGCTGAGTTTTCAAATGAAGGAAAAACCCCCACAAGTTTGTGCCTATGTAACCAACAAAACTTCTAAACGGTGCATCAAAGACCAGGGGGCCTCAGTGTGTACATGCAGTTGGGTCCAAAGACGCTTGAGGAGCTATACAGTGGTTGCTGTGAAAAGGGAGCTTAACTTTAAGGTTGTATACTGTGGTGCATTGAGCATTTCAAACCCACTACAGTAACATCAGTTTTGTTTTGTTTTGTTTTGTTTTTTATTCAGTGAATTATACAACATCCCTCACAGGAATCAGCAGGAATGGAAGATAAAGAGTTCCTAAGACAACATTCAACACACACATAACTTTTTAGAAGCATCATTGCATATAAGGTTTTTTAGAAAATATTTCACTTGCTCCTTTCCTCTGTTTTTTAAAAAGTCATTTGTAATGGCCATTTTCTCACCCCTCTGTTTTCATAAGTGCCAATTGTAAGGTTGTTGTAAAGGTTCCTTCTTGTAAATATTTCTGACAATAGTGGCTATCAATGATCTCTAATCTTATCTCATCGATGATTCAACTAACGCACTGTAAGGAAATCTGTGACAGAGACCTCAGGACACAAGAAATTTGAAATTATTTTGTTTTATGGAATATTGCAATTGTATGAATTTGAATATCTAGAGGAATGCACACATAAGGTTAGCCAAAGAGAGAAATATCACAATCATATTGTTATTTCAGATACAAAGAGCCAATGGGCTGGAAGTGAAATGGTTCCCCAAAGAAAGCAAACAATGGACAAGACTCCCAGAATTAGAAATGAGAATTATTTTATTAGTACTAAAATAAATTGCTTGTAAGTCAAATCCATGTACTTTAGTTTAGATACGTCTTCATATCCTCAGATAGGAGAGCACCGTTATGCAGGAAGGACGCACTTCGTGATATTTCTCGATAATAATCGTGTTAACCACCTATCCTAGTGTGACCCAACTAATGTAAAATAAAAGCTAAAGCATATGGGTTATACTCTAAAAGCAACCCTATTTCCTAGGCTTCACTAGGACCTTGGCTAGGTCCTTTACCCTCCACTTTTATGTTCATTTTTTTTGAGACAGAGCCTCAAGCTGTCACCCTGGGTAGAGTATGCCTCAACATCGGCTCATGAATCTGTAAAAATGTGCCACCCTCACAAAAGATGTCAACAGTACGGGAAACTGTTCTGGGGGGACAGAGGTAGAAGGGACATCTTTACTTTGAGTTAGCCTACAACTATAAACCTAAATTCTAGTTGGAAAAAAATCTAGTAATTTAAAACAAAATCATACCTGGAAACCAATCCAGGAAAAAAATTGTTTTATTTGCTTTGGTTTACAAGAAGATAGTGTAAACCGTTTTTTAGTGCTCAAAGTAGTACGTTATAAATTTATCAAATCAACAAGAACTATTACTCAATAAAAGCACACATCTTGTATCCTGTTTGGCTCTATAAGGCACTTGTGGGGAGGTCAGGACAAAGGTGCGTGTGCAGCTAGCTGAGCGCAGCAAAGGGAAAAGAGCAGGCTGCTTACCCTCCTGGAGCATCATGGCACCCCTTCCCCTGTAGAAGGGGACACTGACACCAACTGGGGAGGACTGAATGAGATGACATTTCCAAAGTGCCCAGCACAGTGCCCGGTACACAGTATAAGCTTGAGGAATGCTAGCTTCTATGATTTTTCATATTAGGATTATATCAGACTCCTAACAGGGTGTGCATGTTTAATCAACCTATATGACCATTAGGTTATTTTTACTTCAAGGATACAGAATGTACCCCACTCCCCCATCTGTAGAAAGTGCCACGGCAGCTCTGAAATGGAAGCTTAGTTCTTCCAACACAGGGATACGAGGAAGAGGGCGGGACTGGACGGAATGGTCAAGGATGTCAACTCCGTCATGTGTCTTGAGGATCAAGTACTTCAGAAAGGGCTGCGGGTGAGGGGATCTGAGCTGGGGTATCCCTATCCCAGCAGCCACGGCAATCTTGTGAAATGCACCCTGACAAACCTAAAGATCTGCAAGAAAGAAAGGGTCTCTGGATTACAGTCGACCAGCTTGGCCTGAAGCCATGGTTTAGCTGACACAGCTTGGACCCACTCGTGCCAAACACTTTCTGTCAGCAGCAGGCCCTGAGTGAGTGAGTCCCAGAGCGATTACACAGCAGTGCGCAGGATCAAAAAGTATTCGAGCAGCCCCCTAGACCAGGACAGGAGGCCAATGTAGGTCCCTCTGCAAATTCCACCCCATCCAGCCACCCCCTCTGACAGTCGGGAAGGCAGGTTTGGAATTCACCTGGTGACCATGCTGTCTTAGACCGAATGGAAGACTAATCAAGCTTGGGACTGACGGGACCGAGGCCTTAAAGGAAAACTCAGGAGGTGGGAGAAGGATGAGATGCTCGGCCTGGGCCTTCCCTGCAACCCCAGGCTGGGACGTGGAGGATGACCCATGCACCACACACCCAGGGGAACCTGCTCTAGCTCCATCCTGGGCATTAAAGGGTTTCCTTTTCACCCTTACAGACGCATACTAGTAGGGTAGGGGTCAAGGACAGCTCGTTTTCGCATGTCCCTGGACTATCCCCGCTTTGGTTTGCAACTGTTTTAAGGCTACATTTAGATGCCCATAGGGGTTCAATGAATGCATTTCCCTGCGAGGCTACTATTGACAGGAATACTTTAATATATACTCTCTATATGACAAGGATTAATACGGTTACAAATAGTAGGATACTTATCATTTTCAAAAGTCTTAAAAAGTAACAACAGATATATGCACGCATTGTTCTTGTCTATGGCAAATAACTGGCTAACCAGCTGTGCACTAGGCAGTGTGCAGCGCACCTCCAAAGCCACTAGGCTCCACTGGCCCAATGGCCCTTCAAGCCCACTTCAGTCAGATGGCAACAGCTTCACAACCTGCTGCTCCTAATGCTCACTCCTTGGGGTGCTAAGCTGCTCGGCATGCAGTTGGGCCTCCGTGAGCCCTAGAATTCTAACACCCACCATACTCTTCCCACTCTTTTCCCTGTCTAAGCTCATATTATGCATTTCTTTGAATTTATTTATTTATTTATTTTTTTTTTTTTGAGACAGAGTCTCACTATGTCACCCTTGGTAGAATGCTGTGGAGGTACACGGCTCACAGCAACCTCAAACTCTTGGGCTTAGGCGATTCTCTTGCCTCAGCCGCCCAAGTAGCTGGGTTTACAGGTGCCTGCCACGCCCTGCTATTTTTTGTTGTTGCATTTGTCATTGTTGATTCTAGCTGGTCCCGGCTGGATTCAAATCCTCTAGCCTTGGTATATGTGGCTGACCGGTACCCTACCCACTGAGCTATGGGTGCTGCCAGATTTCTTTGAATTTTTTTGGGCTAGTTTAAGAGTATAGATTCTAGCATTACAGAGACTTAGCTTAATCATTTACCCACTACTTGACTTTGGATAAATAAACAGGTTCTCAATCATCTAACTCATCTGTAAAATAGGAGGTAATTTCTAAATAAGAAAATAAGAAAACTAAAATAGGAAGAGACAGAATCCAGGCCTGTGAAATCAGGCGGCCTTGCCTCCCTTGACCTGGCATCTTGTCATGAGAGGGCCTGCCTTACTTATCCATCCTGTAGGCCTGTGACACAGTGAACGGGGTCTATGAACTTGAAATGGGATTATTTATTCTTACTCTGCCTCATTGTATAAAGGGCTTGATGTTGCCTGAAATTAAATTTAACAACATACACTTTACCTACAAGTGGGTATTCTGAAGTAAGCAGAAGGATAAAAAATAAAATTTTCATATTTGGTATTTATTTTTCCTTCTTTTTATTGGGACCTAGAATATCATTGTCATTGTAGGTATGATTTTAAATAAAAATAAGAAGATGTTAGGGAAGTTGTGTGTGTGTGTGTGTGTGTGTGTGTGTTAGAGGGAGGGTGCAAATCACACACCTTGTCCTTGGGCTGCTGTCCTGTGTCACAGCAAAGGCACAATCAATGGATCTTTGATCAGCAAACAGGGTGGTGACAGGTACCCTTTGTTCGCTGTTGTTGGTGATTATTGACAAGCTGGTAATGATCATCCTGTGCTATGTCACTCACACTGAGGCCATTAGCATCATTTAAAGGTTAAAAACAAATTCTTTTAAAAGGCAGAATTTCTTAGAAGTCAGGAAAGCCTCAGATTTTTTTTTAACCCAGTTCACACTATATATTAGGGAAAACTGGATCCTGGAATCAGGATTTTGGTCCTTCCCTTACGCCTCACATTAAAATAATATTTAACCTTTCCTGATTTAAATTTTTGGCAGCCAAACCGTGAGTCAAAATTCTCCCAATAAACAAACAAAAAGGGGAACCTGAAAGCTTTTTATGTCTCGAGGAGTACAAGGCAGAAAGTAAGCACAAACCCAAGGCAGATCTGTAGCAAATGACAGCAGAATTATACTTACTCTGTGACACTCTCACTAGCTCAGTCACACTGAAAACACCTGATGTGACAAAACTGTCCTGGAAGCCCAAATGTCCTGGGGAAACAAAAACAAAAGAAAACAAAGTGTCATACATAGAAGAACATTTGACAACAGAACTCTAAATATTAGTTTCGTTATGATTAAAAAGTGTGACTCCTCATCTCACTCTGTGCTCCGCTCCGGGCTTACGTAGGAGGACACAGTCATTTAGCTATGGAGAGAGTTTTCTGGTTAGAATCTGGAGGTTGTGGAAAGCTATGACAACACCTACTAGCTGATTTTTGAAAAGGTTAAAAAAAATCCAACAGGAAAGCTGAAACAAAAGACAATTAAAAATAAATGGTTACCTTGGGTGACCTCTGAGACCTTAACCTTTGGATGAAAACAGCATACCCAAGAATCAGCCAGAAGAGCTAAATTCCATAATAGTTTTTAAATATTATTCTTTAAAAAAAATCTGATCTGGATTAGTTATCCATTTATTTAACTCAAATAAGATTTAAAGATAGAGCGGCACCTGTGGCTCAAAGGAATAGGGTGCCTGCCCCTTATACTGGAGGTGGCAGGTTCAAACCCAGCCCCAGCCAAAAAGTGCAAAAAAGAAAAGATTTAAAGATGTTCCCTTCATTTCTAAAGGCACCACAGGGTCAATTTTTAAAAAGCTGGAATAGAGAAAAGCAAGCCCCAAACCCATAAAACATGAAAAAAATTCTCTTGAGCACAAATAAAAATCGAGCTTTTTTTTTATACATACAAAAGTTTTTTATTATTGGTTAATTTTTTTTGAAGAAGGATAAATTAATCAGTGGTTCAAAAATTCTTTAATTTTTGAACTCTATGCTTCATTTCAGCTAGATATAACTAATTTTCCTTAAGATATTTGATATTACATCTATTACCAAACACTCATTTAATTTTATGATATACTTAGAAACCTAAAACTTGACAAATGGCTGGAAATTCATACTCTATGGTATGTAGTTTCCCTCTCTGCCTCTAAAAACTTTCTGATTCTGTGAGTTCCACAGAGGCAGATTCTAGTTGAGAGACCTACCTCATGTCAGCTTAATCTTTGCTGGCTTTAAAATTTTAGGGGAGAGGAAGTTGTTGGCTGAAGGGATTTTTGAAATAACTATTCTTTGTCATAAAAAAAAAACCTTTAAGAAATACAATATAAGAAAGTAGGCCAATCTTAATACACATATTACAATCTATAAATAAAATATATGTTTTTGCTGAAAGCTAGTTTTGATATACTATTAAGGGGAAGTAAGTTTCGCTGAGGTACAGAATATCTATTAAATGTCATGTACATAAACCCATGTAAAACATTACCATGTTTGGGGGACTATAAATAGACCTACAAATTATTTGCCTTCTTTTGTTTACACTGGATTTTTTTCATAAGAAAGATTTTTACTGAGATTTAAAAGAAATTTTTTCAGTTGACGTTTATATGAAATACAATCTATAGTATTTTAGATGAAACAGTTCTAAGTTTTGAAATGCAGAATTATTGTCAACTGCTTTTTGAAATAAAATGTAAAATTTTCAACTTAAATATACTTAATAAATTTCATTATTTATAAAAGTAGATCTTCCATTGGATACTGCAAACCCATGACTACATATCCACTGAAAAGAAAAAAGTCATTTTACCATAAAGACATTTGCACTTGAATGCAACAGAACAATTCACAATCCCAAAGACGTCAGAACAACCCAAGTGCCCGACGACCCGTGAATGGACTAATAAACTGTGGCACATGTACACTGTGGAATACTATTCAGCCACAAAAAGAAGGGAAGATTGTGCACCTTTTATAACCTGGAAGGAACTGCAGGACATTCTCCAAATTAGGAGGGAGTTAAGAAACACAGCAATGAAAAATCAAGCATCGCATATACTTGATTATTAAGTCCAAACCAGTAAATTAACACTACAGGCTACAGGAGAGAAAAACTCAATTAAATTCAAGAAGGGGATGGGGCTCAGTGAGTTCCCATCGTAAGGGCACAAGGTAAGGGTATACCGCATACTTCCTGGGTAAAGGACGCAACTTCAACTCGTACTTTACCTTATAAACACAAATAGTGTAACCTAACTGTATGTACCCTCATAGTAACCTGAAATTAGAAAGAAAGAAAAGAAAAATTTCACCTTTCAAAAACGAAAAAAATTTCACCACCCACACCCAGGCATTTACTTGGTTTTTGTAAGTGCCTAAGGTGCTATTTCTTGGATTAAGAAAACTGAAAAGTAAAAAAATTAATAAATAAAATAAAAATTCGCTAATGAGGTCTTGGCAAAACAAACCGTGACATTTTTTTTCTTATTGGGACACAGTAAACATCACATTTATCCCACAGATCATAACAAAGGAAATCCAAACACAACGTACGTTAAGGGTGACTTGAAACGCTCAGAACAGTAACAAGGAAATCCAGCCGAGGAGGAAAATCTGGGTGGCTCTCCAGCTCGCGCCCTCTCTGTCTTTATAACTTCACTTGCGAGCTGACACTTGTTTCAGTTCCAATCTTTGAAATTCCTTATTTTGAGGATGAACTGACCTGAATTTCTGTTCAGTGAAGGCAGGACACACACGCGCTTTAATCCTACTGCTACACATACGCGCACACACAGGAAAAGGCGGAATAAAGCTAAACGTGTCTTTATTTATAAAATACTCATTACAAAATCTTTACAAAACACTTCTCTATGCGTCAATATGTAAATACAAAAATATTAAAAATATAAAATAATATAAAATACACATGTATGAGTTTGTTAATTTTTCCTATTAATGGCAAACTTGGGGACACCCTATATTTTGAAGACTCAGTTGAATTTGGTACAGGGACTTGGCAAGGGGAAGGACCTCTGTATTCACCCTCTCCTGGCTGCCCCCTTTCTGCTGTCCCCCTCTTAAATGTTGGTGTTCCCAGGGTCTGTGCCCGCCACTCGGTGTATGCGCGCCCGCGCGTATTTCCTAAGCTATTTATCTACGTCATCAGCTACCAGTCTAGACTGTAATATTTATATGAGAACTAGAATGCTTGCTTTGCTCACCACGGTATCCTTAAGGCCTGAAACAAAGCAGAATAAGGAGATGGATGAGTCTACAGGCTAATGTCTCTCAAATTCTTTTATGTTTTGCCAACAACTTTCTTCTGAATTCCAAACCCATAAATCTAAATATCTGTTGGACATTCTATGCAGATAGCCCACGGTATTCTCACACTCAACATATCCAAAGCTGAACTCATTTTCTTCCCTCCCCCAACCTGTACTTACTCTTTTGAATTCCCTATGTCAACGAACCATCCACCATTCGTCCAGTTTTCCATGTGTTAGTGTCACCCTGAACTCCTCCTCTTACAATGACCCACATCCAGCTACTCCCTGCTGACTCTGTGGCCCTGGACTCCACGTGTGTCTCCACCTCCCTCCAACAGGCAGGGCTCAGGGTCTTCCCATTCAACCCCAACTTGATGGAAATACCTCCTACCTATGTCTCTATCATCAGTCTTGGCTTCCTTTCCAATCTACTCTCCACTCTTCAGCTGGAGCTATCTAATCGGCAAATCTGAAGATTCATTCGTTTATTCAACAAATATTTACCAAACACCTACTATACGCCAGACATCATGCTAGGGGCTTGAGACACAGTCTCTACCAGCACTGCTTACAGTTTACAAGTAGAGACAACTGAAACCAGGTAAGACAAATAAATTATTTTTTAAATTATCAATGGTATAAATGGCAAGAATAAAACAGGTAGCATAGCAAAAGCTTCGTAAAGGACAGTCAGGGAAGGTCCACTTAAGACCCGATATCCGAAGATCTCAAGGAGCCAGCCAGGAAGAGGAGAGGGAAGCTCTTCAGCAGAGGGGTTAACCTGTGCAGGAGCTCTGAGGTAGGAAGGAATAAGGAGTTGGAGAGATGGAGATAAATCCAAGGTGCTTGCAGCCCGCTGCCCTATCAGTGCATTCAGGGTACAGCGAGAACTCTCACACATGGTCTGGGACCTGGAGACAGCCTCTGTTTTGTTCCCCAAGTTCATCTTTTGTCACCTGTCTCTTACTTCTGGCCCTACTCTTCAGCCTAAGGGAACGACATGCTCCTCCCTGGACCTGGTCCCCCATCCCGATTCTGCTCCTTCTTCTTGAAATGTCCATTCTTCCTGCTCTTTGCTTGGCCATCCCCTTACCTGTCCTTGGAGTCTCAGCTTTGTTGTCATTTCTGTCAAAAGTGTTCCCTGGCCGCCCCACCCTGGAAAGACCCCTTTCTCTTTTCTCAATATTGACAGCACGTACTAGCTACAGCTCGGACCTGGGACTTAGCACACTGAATTTGTAATCTTGTCTTTTCCCCACCCAAGACTCTGAGCCCTTTGAGGGCAGAGCATCTTCTGTGTCTTTGGCCCTCCGGGTCCTAACACAGTGCCTGGCAGGTAGGAAGCACTCTGGAAATGCCTCTGAATGGACAAAACTCAAGCTGGGCTCACCTACGCTTATTTTTCCTTTTTATAAACATTTTGACAAAACTAATTTCTGTCTCTCTCATTTCTAGCAATGTAGTTTGAACTAAAATTGAGACAGTCTGTACTGGCAAACTATTAAAATAGTCTACCCAAATATTCCCTCCAAAATAAATAAACAGCCCCAGGATGGGAGAGAGAGTGAAGCTTCTACAAGGAGGTACCATCCGTTTCCCTGATGAGAAATGCCTGGGGGTTATCCTATTGCTATCATTATGGGTTGGTCTTTGGGAGATCAAGTCAAAATAGTTAAAGGGCAGTGTGACTGCCCACACAGACATAGAGCCCTGCTCCAAGAAAGAGCTGGTCCCAAGCTTAAACCAAGATCTGTGTGATCCTGAGAAAGTCACTGCAAAAGTAACAATCTCATCCTCCCTCTCCATCAGCAACCACCTCCCAGGGCATATCTGACTTAGTAGAATGTGTGTAATTTATACGGCAAAATGTATGTGAACATATAATAATCACAGAAGTTTTTAGAGTATAATGATTTGATTATACATTATTGTGATTTGATAATGATCACAAATTATTAATGTAATTATCTCTTGCCTCAGCTGGTTTATGTTTACCATGTGTTCCCGAGGAGAGAAAGGTCTGTGTAAATACCTCCCATAACTTCACACGCCTATGAAACTGCCTTTGTTCCTTCACCAGTTACTTGGAAACCCACTGATGAACTCTATAAGGAGACAGCAATGAGAAATGAAACCTAAGAAATGGTGGAAACAGTGATGTTGCTAACGTAATTATTAAGTGAACCTGAGTGAATTAATATTTCATTCTCACCAACAAACCAAATCGTAAGAAAGACTTTCAGGGAAAGTACACTAATCTGGCTATTCTCCTTTATTGCAACATGAGAGAAAAGTAGAAGGGAAAATAAAAGGTAAATTTAAGCAATCCAAATTCAGATGTTGTTAGCGTTAAAAGATCCTCAGATGACAAGCTGATTAAACATTCCTGAAAGGTCCTAAGATTTACATTTTGAATAGAGCCCTTCACGAAAAGGTATAAAACATATACTCTTATGAAGTGTGCTTTAGATGAAAAGCCAGATTGATCAATGATCTCTTGCTACAGTTTGGAACTACTATTCAGGAGCAATTGCATAGGAGATTGAAATGAGGAGCAGATCTTTTTTCATTTCATATAAAATGGCTAAAAAAGTTCATGTAGGGCGCTAGCTACATACAACCAAGGCTGGCAGGTTAGAACCTAGCCCCGCCTGCTAAACAATAATGACAACTACAAGAAAAAAATTGCCAGGTGTTATGGCAGGCGCCTGTGGTCCCAGCTACTTAGAAGGCTGAGGCAAGAGAATCACTTAAGTCCAAGAGTTTGAGGTTGCTGTGAGCCGTGACGCCATAGCACTCTACCGAGGGCAACATATGAGACTCTGTCTCAAAAAAATAAATAAATAAAATGAGGGCGGCGCCTGTGGCTCAGTGAGCAGGGAGCCGGCCCCATATACCGAGGGTGGCGGGTTCAAACCCAGCCACGGTCAAACTGCAACAAAAAAATAGCCGGGCGTTGTGGCGGGCGCCTGTAGTCCCAGCTACTCGGGAGGCTGAGGCAGGAGAATCGCCTAAGCCCAGGAGCTGGAGGTTGCTGTGAGCTGTGTGACGCCACGGCACTCTACCGAGGGCAATAAAGTGAAACTCTGTCTCTACAAAAAAAAGGAAAATAAAAAAATAAAGTGAAATAAAATAGTCATCTTTGCCAAACATACCATTGTAGTACTTGCAATCATCTATAAACTTTTGGAGGCCTTGCAATCATCTATAAACTTTTGGAGGCCTCCACTTCTGTCAAGATAAATAAGGGCTGCCTCTTTCATTTTTAGATTTGACATTTTCTCCTAGTTAATGATTCTTCTGTATTACCAACTGATAAACCACAGTTGTTGGTAAAGAGTATAGATGGTGAAACTATAGAAAAAGTATCAGAAAACCTAGAAATAAAGTAAGACAAATTTTACTTTTGAAGTCCTATAGTAAGACTTTACAAACTATTAAAGTGTGAAATAAAACTAAGTAAAATCTCTAACTTTGAAAAAATTCCTACCCGAAGAGAAACAAAACTTTGCTTTCTTTTGCCAAATAACATTTTTATCAACACTAGGTTCTAAGATCCTCTCATAAGATTGCAAACTGAAAAACAATAGCCTCAAATGTTTAACAGAGTAGGTAATTCCAAAAAAAATGCTTGTTGAAATAAACAGTATCAGATAATGAGGATCTCTCGTGTTTTAAAATGAAAGTGATATAGATGTCTTGAAAATTTAATCTAAGTAGCAAAATGTAGTAGAACGAAGAAACCTGGGAAATTTGAGAACTTGATTCTAGACCCAGCATTTCCTGGTTGTTGTGGGGAAATCATCTGACCTCTCTTTAGCAGCAGTTCTCAACCCTTTGTAACAAGGAAAATACATCCTGCATATCAGATATTTACATTATGATTCATAACAGTAGCAAAATTACACTTATGAAGTAGCAATGAAAATAATTTTATGGTTGGGGGTCACCACAACATGAGGAACTGTATTAAAGGGTCGCAGCATTGGAAGGCATTAGGAAGGTTGAGAACCACTGCATGGGAAAGGAAAGGGTTGTATTAGATAATTAAGGCCCTTTCAGTTCTGTAGCTTGTTATCAGTGACCAACATAAAACATTAAACCATGGTAATGAGTACAGAATGGAATATATAAAATTCATTTAAAGACAAGAGGCCCTAATTGGAAACAATATATAATTGTAGTAGGTGCTAGGAATAAAATGCTTAAGACTAGATACTGCCTTTCAAGAAGCTGCCAACTTAGAGAAGTCAGAAATAACGACTAACACATTGGTTCACTGGTTTCCAAATATTTACTTGGCATCTACTATTTACTGGGTACCAGACTGTCCTATGCACGAAGGATACAAAAATGAGTAAAACGTAGCCTCTTATCTTTCACAAAGAGTACAGTGAGGGAAGACACATGTAAACAGTTATGTGACAATTTAAGTGCTATAATAGAAACATGAATATACTAGGAAGCACAAAAGGGCCAACATTTACGAAATACTTTACAAATATTTGATATTGGGATCATCTTGCATATGGGTCATAAGATTTTCTATTGTTTTAGGACATTTTAATTGAATACAGTAGGGTTATAGAGAAGCTATGAATTCTACTTTAAAAGGGTCATTTGATAGATGAATGTTTCACTTATTGGAAGAGAGGTGAAGAGAAAGAGGAGGCAGTGTTCCAGAGATAGAGGTCACTCCCTACCTCCATTATCAGTTCTACACCACTGGATCCATATTTCTACTATTTGGAGTTTAGGCTACTTTCCAAAGAAAAGTAACTGAGACTGTCCTTTCCAAAATTACTTAGGGGTGAAACTTCAGAGTTTATTTCTCCATGGCCATCAAGTACAATGATCCTAAAATGCGTGTTGTGTTTAGGACATCAAGTTTCAGCTTCTGGGGTAACATTAGGTTTTCAGGGCTGAATGAAAATGATAAAGAAAGTGTTGGGTGAGGTCAGATTATGCAGATTCTGAAAACTTTTGTAGTCCATGATGATTATTTGGGAACTCACTAACATTTGTAAAACAGAGACTAAATAACGGTCAGATTTTTTTTTTTTTTTTTTGAGACGGAACCTCAAGCTGTCGCCCTGGGTAGAGCATCACAGCTCACAGCAACCTCCAACTCCTGGGTTCAAGCGATTTTCCTGCCTCCGCCTCCCAAGTAGCTGGGAATACAGGCATCTGCCACAACGCCTGGCTATTTTTTTGGTTGCAGCCATGATTGTTGTTTGGCGGGCCCGGGCTGGATTTGAACCCGCCAGCTCAGGTGTATGTGGCTGGTGCCTTAGCCCCTTGAGCCACAGGCGCCGAGCCAACGGTCAGATTTTTATTTTGGGAATCAGTCCCTGCCGCCGCTAGTAAAGTAGGTTGGAGTAGCGGAAGAGTCAATAATCAGCTTTTAGGTGTTGCAACATTCTTAAAAATAGTATGGCCAGTTCTGGAGCTTTAGCAATTAATAAACTCATGGCTCGGTGCCCACAGCTCAGTGGCTAGGGCGCTAGCTACATACAACATACAAGAGAAATGGAGTAGTTAGAGTCTAGAATTTTAAAGACTTTACACGGGACCTGGTTAGTAGCGGGTCCGTACAATACGGGGAAGAATAATTAGCCAAGGGTAAGTGGGTTGGCGTGACTGGATGATGTTGCTCTCATAGGTAGTGTGGCACCCAAAGAGAAGCGCAGGGAGATCAGGGAAAGTTCATTCGCGATAACCTGACTTTGCCTCCTGCGACGCCCAGGTCTATGCGAGGCCGGCGGGAAGTAAACCAGCGCCTGGAACTCAGCACCGTGGAAAGGAGGAGGCTAAAGTCTGGGCGCCAGCGTTAAAGTGGCGGTGCTGGGGGTCGAAGATTTTGAAGGAAGACGATTAAGTGGACGAAAAGATACGGGAGGCTGTGAAAAGCATTAAAAAAGGCGAAGAGGGATAGAATTCTAAGTCTTTGGCCCTCCCCAGAGTATAAAGAACCCAGTTCTGGCCGGGCGCGGTGGCTCACGCGTGTGACCCGGGCATCCTGGGAGGCCGAGCGGGCTGAATCGCCCAAGACCGGCCCGGTCAAGAGCCAGACCTCGTCTCTAAACACAGCCGGGCGCCTGCTGGCCCAGCTACTTGGGAGGCTGAGGTAGGAGGATCGCGTTAGCCCAGGAGTTTGAGGTTGCTATGAGCTAGGGCGACGCCACTGAGCTGGAACCTGGGCGATAGAGTGGGACTCGGTCTCAAAACAAAACAAACCCCAAGTTCTGCTTCACTTGCAACAGGCGCGAAATCCTATCCCCTCCTCGCCCGGTCAGCAACCAGGGATGCACTGAGGAGGGGAAGGCGGCAGGAAAACACTTCACAACCAAAGCGGATGGGTAAGGAGCCAGCCTCACCAAGTAGGACCCAGAACCCCTCCCACGCACTACAGCAACCTCCGGTACCACCGCCCTCGGCCGGGTGCTGGTTTGCACCCGCGCAGTCGCCCACCAGCTAGTCCGTGGCGCTCCTGCAGCGCCGGTGCGGCGGGGCCCTGGCGCGCGAGCGCGTTCTCCCGGGACTGCAGGCGCCCTTCTGTGGCCAGGGAAACCAGCCGGCTGGTCCCCGCTGCGTTAATTTCTTCGCGCCTGCTCCCTCCCACCCAGGCCGAGAAGAGACAGGGCTATGGTTGCTTTTCCATGTTACTGCAGGCAGAGGGTGTCGATGTTTGCCTAAAAAATTTAGAACTGCTGGTGGTAATGCAGTGGCTTGCAACTTCGGAAAACAAGCCAGTACGCCCTCAAAGAACTAAACCCAGAGTCCACCCCTACGTGTGCACACATGTGACCCAGCGATTCCACCCCTACGTGTGCACACGTGCATACTCAAGAGAATTGAAATGCTCGCGTGGAAACCTAGGCACGAATGTCCATGATATTATTCATAGTAGCCCCAAAGTAGATAACCTAAAAGTGCTTTTTTTTTTTTTTTCTTTTTTTGTGTTCAGACAGAGTCTTACTTTGTCACCCTGGATAGAGTGCCATAGTGTCACGGCTCACAAACTCTTGGGCTCAGGCTCGGTGCCTGTGGCTCACGCGGCTAAGGCTCACACAGCAGAGCTGGAGGGTTCGAATCCAGCCCGGACCCGCCAAACAACAATGACGGCTGCAAACAAAAAATAGCCGGACGTTGTGGCGGGCGCCTGTAGTCCCAGCTACTTGGGAGGCTGAGGCAAAAGAATCTGTGGCTCAGTGAGTAGGGAGCCGGCCCCGTATGCCGAGGGTGGCGGGTTCAAACCCAGCCCTGGCCAAACTGCAACAAAAAAATAGCCGGGCGTTGTGTTGGGCGCCTGTAGTCCCAGCTGCTTGGGAGGCTGAGGCAAGAGAATCACGGAAGCCCGAGTTGGAGGTTGGTGTGAACTGTGTGTCGTCATGGCACTCTACCCGAGGGCGGTAAAGTGAGACTGTCTCTACAAATAAAAAAAAAAAAGAATCATTAGAGCCCAGGAGGAGTTGTAGGTTGCTGTGAGCTGTGATGCCAAAGCACTCTACCCAGGGCAACAGCTTGAGGCTCTGTCTCAAAAAAGATAAAAAAAAAAAAAGAAAAAAGCAAAAACAACTCTTGGGCTCAAGAGCTTCTCTTGCCGCAGCCTCCGCAGTAGCGGGAACTGCAGGCGCCCACCGCAATGCCGGCTCTTTTTAGAGACCGGTCTTGCTCAGGCGGGTCTGGAACTCCTGAGCTCAAGCAATCCACCCGCCTCGGCCTCCCAGAGTGCGAGGATTACAGGGCTGAGCCACTGTGCGGAGCCCTAAATGTTCATCAGCCATCAATGGATAAATGTGATGTATCCATACCATGGAATATTTTGGGGCCATAAAAAGTAATGACATAAAACATATAGAGTGAAAGAAGCCAGACATAAAAGCGCACACGTGTGATTGCATTTCTATGAAATGTCTGGGAATTTCTGTGAATCCGTACACACGCATGAAGTCCAAAAACGGGGAGGGAAAAACAGCCATTGCTAATGGGTATTGGAGTTCTTTTTACTTTCTTTTTATTTCATTTTAATTTTTTTTGAGACATTCTCACTATGTCGCCCTCACTAGGGTGCAGTGACATCACAGCTCACAGCAACCTCAAACTCTTGGGCTTAAGTAATTCTCTTGCCTCAGCCTCCCGAGTAGCTGGGATTACAGGCTCCGACCACAACGCCTGGCTATTTTTTGGTTGCAGTTGTCATTGTTGTTTAGCTGGGCCTGGCCAGGTTCAAACCGCCTGCCTCCGTGTATGTGGACGCTGTCCTACCCACTGAGCTGTGGGCACTGTCTACCTTTTTTTTAAATTGTGGTAAAATATACATAAAATCTACCATTCTAAAAAGTTTTTTTTTTTTTAAGTAGCATTTCTATATATTTACTTATTATTATTTTTTTTTTTGGCCAGGGCTGGGTTTGAACCTGCCACCTCTGGCATATGGGACCAGCGCCCTACCCCTTTGAGCCACAGACGCTGTCCTAATTTGATTCTTTTTGTCATAATTAGCAATGAGAAAAATGCTTCAGGATGCCAAGACTTAGAGGTTACTATACCATTCTTTATTTTCTAGTAAGGCAGTTCTAAATAACAGTTTTGATCTGAAAAAGAGAACTATAAAATAGCATAATTTTCCTCAAGTGAGTGCTGAACCAATCAAGAGATAAGACAAGAGCTAGTTACAGTGGCTCACATCTGTAGTCCCAGCTCCCAGGAGGTTGAGGTGGGAGACCAGGAGTTTTAGAACAGACTGGGCAACATAGAGAGCCCCTTGTCTCTAAAAAAATATTTTTAAATAAGATAGGCCAAATGCACAGCTCATGCTTGTAATCCTAATACTCTGGGAGGCTGATGTGGGAGGGTTGTCTGAGGATAGGCGTTTAAGACCCGTCAGAGCAGAGTGAGTCTTCATCTCTACAAAAAAATAGAAAAATTAATCGAGGTGGTGGTGTGTGTCTGTCTCAGCTATTCAGGAGACTGAGGCAGGAGGATTGCTCAAGCCCAGGAGTTAGAGGCTGCATTGAGCTATGATGACACCACTGCACTCTAGCCTGGGAAACAGAGTAGTTTGAAACCCCATCTCAAAAAAATAGACTAAATAAATTAAATAAATAAACCAACAAATAAATAAATAAGACAAAAGATAAAAGCAGAAGCAGATGAGGGCCAAAATATTACCTTTATTACTGATAATTTCTTTTAACAGCTCCAGCAGATTTTAGCATATTAAATAAACAAAAGTGGAGAGCAGACCTATTCTTTTAACTTGGTTCACAAATATCTAAATGTAGAAAAGTCTGGTTAAATCTTGGGTAGAGCTAGAATTTTTGGAATGAATAGATAGCCATCTGCAATAATAGAGGCCCAACTTGAATTTAAATGTAAGTGGATTCTAAATATTTCTACTTATCTTGAAAAGAAAAGTTTATTAAAAGAAAGCACTGATGGGCTAGTTTAGTGATCTTTTTTAATATTTTCTGCTGTTGAGTTTCTTAAGATTTATTGATTTTGGTAGTAGAACATGTTTCCCAGGCTAGAGTGCAGTGGTGCCATCATAGCTCAACGCAGCCTCTAACTCCTGGGCTTGAGCAATCCTCCTTACATATAGGCGAAAAAATGTGCTTTCTTACGCTGACATCCAGAATTAGGCAAATTTACCCACCCAAATGTGTCAAGAGCTGGGCTAAAAGGCCTCACTTAGTCCATGGGGATGGGTGAGTATAGAAGATCATTGCTCTATGACATCAGCCAAGAGGAAGGAGACTGGGATATACATGCACTGCATTTTTCCCCCAAATTGATCAATTTGATAAACCAGTCATTCAGGAATTGGAGAGATCTAGGGGATGGAGAAGATCTAGAATGTTGCAATATAGTACAGTATAGTGCTTTCAAAGTAGTAGAATATAAATCTTTCCTTTTAACAGCAACATTCAAATATTCCTCATTCTGCTTATTGTCCCTCATTGAAAGTGATACTATTTCACCAGGTGCAGTGGTTCACACGTGTAATCCTAGCACTCAGGAATGAGTTGAGACCTGTCTGAGCAAGAGTGAGACCCTGTCTCCACTAAAGATAGAAAAATTGTGGTGGGTGCTTGTAGTCTCAGCTACTCAGGAAGCTGAGGTAGGAGGATCACTTGAACCCAGGAGTTTGAGGTTGCTGTGAACAAGGCTGATGCCATGGCACTCTAGCCTGGGGCAACAGAGTTAGACTCTCTCTCAAAAAAAGGAAAGAAAGAAAGTGATACCCTTTCAAACATAGATATGCAAACACAGTAAGCAAGAGTTCCATGATCTGGTTCTGCTCACATCAATCTTTGGAAAAAAAAGAATGAAGAATTTGTCCGCAGGCCCCAGTCAATCTGTTTGAACACACAGGGTGATCTCTTCCCTTTATCATACTTCCTGGGGTAGAAATGATAGACCAGTGTGCCTCCAATCATAATTTAATATCATTGTAAGAATTTGAATATGTCTTTAAAACTATAATTTGATATTTTAGATAAATGGAATCAAGTGTCTGTAATGTGTTTTCGTTTTAAATCCCTTTCTAACGTATGTGTTAATATTTATTTTCAGTTCCTTCAGGAATTAGTGACGACTTCAAGCGTCTCCTTTCCTTGACTTCCAGTTCATGCTGGAAGTTTACAGCAATACTTGCCAATATCTTTGCATCACAGATTGTTCCTCCTGGGACTTACAATTGGCTCAAACTCTGTTTGTTGATGAGTCTTGTACAGACAAGTGACCGTAGAAAGGAACTGGAAGATTGCCTGGATATTTTAATTATAACAAGTGATACTCTACTAGTAGACAGGTAAATATGTGACATGAACTTTTTTCTTTTTTTTTTTTTATTAAGCAGACCTAGGCAGACCTAGGCTTCAAACCCCCCACCCATGGTACACAGGACTAGCACTTTAAGTGAGCTACAGGTGCCCAGCTGACATGAATTTTTTAAAATGTTAATTGGCCACAGGTTTGTATAAATTTTTTCAATAGGCATTATTATAAGAGGAATATTTAGGATTTATCTGAACTAGTATATATAATTATTCTAGTCACTTTTTATCAATAAAGTAATAAAGTTTTGAAACGTAAGTAGATAAATGAGATATTTGCTTTTAATATTTTGAGAGTGTAACCACTCGAAGTTTGAACCTTTTCCCTCACTCATTCCTTTGCGGATATGTAGCAAATGCATCCTTCCCAGCCTTCCTTTTCCCCCATTCCCTGGCTCTACCTTTGTGCTTTGTTTTCATTTTTTAGTAATCTTCCCCGCAAGGAGCCAAGAAGCCATTTTTAAATTTTTCTCCAAGATTCCATTCACTAATATTGATTCACTGTACCCAACAGTGCCAAAATTACTGTTTTGGTGATACCTCATTCCTAACTTTGGAATACGCCTCTACTCAGAGTTTTGTGGCTCCCCATTAGCAAGTACCCTTTTCTTAAAAAGTGACATGAATGTTCACAAAATTTAGAATAAGCTCCTTTTAAAATATTTTGTATGTAATTCTAAAGCAAAAAATAAATTTATAAAGTGAATTTAAAATAGAAAAATGCAAATCACCATCATATTAATTATACAAATAATATTTTGCTAAAATTAAATTGCCACTTGTAATGATCCAAAATTCCATATATTTCACCACTTTGTTTTCTACTCACGAAAGTATTTAGTTCCCTGACATACTCACCATGTCTGGCTATTTCCAAACTTTTAAATTTTATAATCTGAGAGGTAGAAAATAGTATTTTATTTTTATTTGCATTTCTTAAATGCATTTCTTATTTCAACTGGAAATAACTTTCAGCATCATTTAAATCTTACTAAACAATTGTATTATTTTTTATAAACCTCCTAATTTTGACCATTGTTTATTTTTCTTTTTTTATTGTTTATTTTTCTAAGTTGTTTATCTACTTCTTACTAATTTGTGATGGCAGTTGAAAATTAAGGCCTTTGTCTCTTTTCCTGTTTGTCATTAACCATTTGACTTTTCTTATGATATTTGGGTCTATATGGCAGATTTAATTTTGTTTGTCTTGAAGTAAAATTTGTTTATAGTATAATAATCATATCTTATTATTACCATTAAAATCAATTAATGAATTTTAACAAATACATAGACTCCTATACTCGCTACCACAATGAGCTATAGAACATTTTTATCACCCAAGAAATTACCCTCATTCCCTCTTCCAGTCAGTTCCTGTCTCCACAGGAGATTTCTGTAACCATAGATTAATTTTCCTATTGTTAAACTTCATAAAATGGAATCACACAGTGCATCCTCCTTGGGGTCTAGTCTCTCTTGTTTAACAAAAAGTTTTTGAGATTGGTCCAGTTTTATGCGTCAGTACTTCATCATTTTTTTTGATGAGTAGTATTCTCTTATATGAATATACCACAGTTGTTTTTCCAGTCTCCTAGTGGTGGATGTTGAGTTTTGCATGTTTTGACTAGTATAAAGCTACTGTAAACATTCTTGTACAAGTCTTTTTATGGAAATATTATTTTCATTATCTTGGGTAATACCTGGGAGTGGGATTGCTGTTTCATAAAAGAGATGAACATGTAGTACAGTATTTAACTTTACAAGAAATTGCTAGTTTTCCAAGGTGGTTGTACATTCCAGCCAACAATATGAGAGTTCTACTTGTTCCCAATCTTATCAAAATTTGTTTTGTCAATCTTTTTCATTTTAGACATTCTAGTGACTATGAAATGGCATCTCATGATTCTCATTTGCACATCTCTGATGACTACTGATTTGAGCTCTTTTTCATGTGCTTATTGTGGCTATTCATACATCATCTTTTATGAAGTGTTTCTTCGAGTTCTTTCCGTACCTTTTGAGGAGCATGCACATCTTAACAATATTCCATCTTCCAATCCATTAATGTTGTCTATCTCTCCTTTTATTTACATCTTCTTTAATTTCTTTCAGCAATGCTTTATAAAGATCATGTATGTTTTGTTAAATGGATTCCTAAATATTTGATGTTTTTGATGCTACTAAAATAGCATCGAATTATTTTATTAAATTCATTTTCAATAGTTTGCTATAAATATATAGAAATACAACTAATTTTTATATTTTGACTTTGTATTCTGTGACCTTGCATCAGTAGTTTTAAAAGTTCCCCACCTAATATTTTGCTAAAATTAAATTGCCACTTGTAATGATCCAAAATTCCATATATTTCACCACTTTGTTTTCTACTCATGAAAGTATTTAGTTCCCTGACATACTCACCATCTCTGGCTATTTCCAAACTTTTAAATTTTATAATCTGAGAGGTAGAAAATAGTATTTTATTTTTATTTGCATTTCTTAAATGCATTTCTTATTTCAACTGGAAATAACTGAGCAGCGCCTGTAGCTCAGTGGGTTGGGCGCCAGCCACATATACGAAGGCTGGTGGGTTTGAACCCCGACGGGGCCAGCTAAAACAACAATGACAACTGCAACAAAAAAATAGCCAAGCATTGTGGTGGGCGTCCGTAATCCCAGCTACTTGGGAGGCTGAGGCAAGAAAATCACTTAAGCCCAAGAGTTTGAGGTTGCTGTGATCTGTGACACCATGGTACTCTACCCAGGGCAACAGCTTGAGACTCTGTCTCAAAAAAAAAAAAGTTCCTCACCTGAGCTCACATGTTTGGGACCAACCTGAGCAAGATAGCTGGGCGTTGTGGTGGGCGCCTGTAGTCCCAGCTACTCCTGAGGCTGATGCAAGAAAGTGGCTTGAGCCCAAGAATCTGAGATGATTGCTGTGAGCTGTGATCCCAGCGCACTCTACCAAGGTCTACAAAGTGAGATGTCTCAAAAAAAAAACAACAAAAAAGAGTTGCCATGATATAGAGGCAGATGGGACATTGGCAAGCTTAATGCAAAAAAATCTAAATAAGCAAAAGAAAGCAATCTATAAAAAGAAGAAGGTTCAGTTCAAATGTCATCTCTGTGTAACTTTCTGTGGCACCCTTCTAGCAAGAAATAATACTCCCTTCTGAATATTTTGAAGATATTATTTTAGTACTTACCGCTTTATGTTTTAGTTTTTTATGTCCTCCTTTTTAGGCTTTCTAAGTTAAGGACCAAATCTCATGTATGTTTTTATCTCTAGCAAGTAGCTGGTATAGCACAGGTATTCAATAAACATGGAATGAAAGTAAATTTAATTGTGTATCTGTTAACACATTCTGACTTCTAAAAATCAAATAAAAGTAATAAAAATTTTATTTTTTTTTTCCCCTTAGGCTTTTGAATTTTAGCATAAGCCTTGTTCCCCATGGTATATGTCATCTAGTCTCTACTGAAATTTTCCCCACTCTATCCAGGAATAAGTATGGAACTGGAGCAGTTAGCATTCAAGCTGGCAGTGCTTTGCTAGCCAAAGGTGGTATCTGCTTTATAGGGGATGTGGCTTCACACAAAAAAGATAAACTTGAACAGCTTCAATCAAGTAAACTTTTCTTCAGATTAATTTTTACTTATTTAACCTATACTCTTCATCAGTCAAGGAGTTATTTAACAGTGAAGATAGAATTGCATATGTTTTAGGAATTCAGAAGTTACATTAAATGCCATTTTTCATTTCAGGTTTATAAATAAAAACAGGGGAATTTGTCTCTACAAAAAAAAAAAAAAAACAGGGGAAATTAATGTGCAAATGTCCTGTGCTAGCCTTTGGTGTTGTGCTAACACGTGAGTTTATATTGGGGCAGATTTATTTCCTCTTCTTGTCTTATTGCATTAGGACCTCCAGTACAATGTCGAAAAGTAGTGTGAGAGGGGAATTCTTGCCTTGTTCCTGATCTTAGCAGGAAAGCCTAAAATTCTCATCATTAAATATGATGTTAGCTGTACATTTTCCATAAATTTTCTTTATCACATTGAAGTTCTCCTCTATTCCTAAGTTGCCGAGAGTTTTAATCATGAATGGGTATTGGATTTTGTCAAATTCTTTTCTGAATCTATTAATATGATCATTTTAATATGATTTAGTTTTCCTTTAGGCTGTTAGTGTGATAGATTACATTACTTAATTTTTTTTTTTTCTTTGCAGTCATGGCCGGGGCCAGGCTTGAACCCCACACCGCGGGTACATGGGGCCGGCACCCTACTCCTTGAGCCACGGGCACTGCCCACATTACTTAATTTTTGAATATTGAACCAATCTTGCATACCTAGAATAAATACCACTTGGTTGTGGTATATAATTCTCTTTTTTTTTTTTTTTTTTTTTTGTAGAGACAGAGTCTCACTACTTTATGGCCCTCAGTAGAGTGCCTTGGCATCAAACAGCTCACAGCAACCTCCAACTCCTGGGCTTAAGTGATCCTCCTGCCTCAGCCTCCGGAGTAGCTGGGATTACAGGCACCCGCCACAACGCCCGGCTATTTTTTGGTTGCAGTTTGGCCGGGGCGGGTTTGAACCCGTCACCCTCGGTATATGGGGCAGGCGCCTTACCGACTGAGCCACAGGCGCCGCCCGGTTGTGGTATATAATTCTCTTTATACATTGTTGAATTTGATTTGCTATTACTTTGTCAAGGATTTTCCATTAATGTTCAAGAGCAAATCTGCTCTATAGTTTTCTTTTTACAGCAGAGAAAGGCTTTATTTTGCAAAGCACTAATAAAGACTAGCAAATTCTCTCAAGTCTGTCTCTCTGAGAATTGGGGGGACAGTTTTTTTTTTTTTTGCATTGAATTTTTTCTTTGGAAATTTTTGGCTGGGGCTGGGTTTGAACCTGCCCCCTCCGGCATATGGGGTCGGCGCCTTACTCCTTTGAGCCACAGGTGCCGCCCTGACAGTTTTTTTTTTTTTTTTCAGGTTAATTGAGGATATAAAGAATTAGGTTACAGTGTTTGCGTGTGTTAGGTAAGGTCCCTCTTACAGTAGTGTCCTGCCCCAAAGAGATGTGCCATACACCCTAACACTGTGTCCATTAAGTGGGAGCCCACCCATCCCCCTCCGTCCTCCCCTGTCCCCGCTTCCTTGTTCCAACACTCCCCACCTTGAATTGATTTGAGTTTTTCTCTTATGTGGGCATGTATTAGATGTCTACTGGGTTCATATTAGAATTGAGTCTATTGGATTCTTGCTTCTCCATTCTTGTGATATTTTACTAAGAAGAATGTATTTCACTCCATTCAGGATAATACAAAAGATGTAAAGTCTCCATCTTTTTAATGGCTGAATAGTATTCCATGGTATACATATACCCCAGCTTGTTAATCCATTCCTGGATTGGTGGGCATTTAGGTTGTTTCCACATTTTGGTGATTATAAATTGATCTACGATAAACAATCTAGTGCAAATATCCTTACGAGAAAATTATTTTTTTTTCTTCTGGGTGGATGCCTAGTAATGAGATTGCAGGATCAAATGCAGTTTTCTTTTCTAATAATATCTTTGTCTTCTTTTGCTATTAGGGTAACACTGGCTGGGCCGGTTTTAGCTAACAAGAATGTGAACAGCCGTGGACTGGGAGAAGAGCAATAAGGGCCTGGCCTTCTTGACATGTCAGCACGACTATATGAGAGTGTTCAAAGTACACAGCATATTGTTTCACCCTGCAGGAGAGGGCAGAAATAGGCTCATTCGATTAGGGCAATTGAATTTTGACCATAGCACTAAAGCCAGTCAGTGGGAAACAAGGTTTTCAGTAACAGTGGAACATCTGGGTACCTATATGGAAAAAATCTTAGCCCATATCTCCCAAGTATACACAATAATTAATTTGAGATGGATCACAAACCTAAATGTAGAAACTAAAAATACAAACCTTCTAGAGGAAAATGTAAATATCTTCATGACATTAAGGTAGGCAATGATTTCTCAGGCAGAATTCAGATAGCACTAAATAAAAGAATTGATAGACTGAACTTCATAAAACTAAAAAGTTGTTTTTATTAAAAGGCCCCATTTAAAAAGTAAATAGCGAAACAAGCAAAAAGAAAATAATTGCATATACATATAATGTACATATACATATACTATAATATACATATATGTATTATATATTATATATTATAATATACATATACATATAATGTATTTGCCAGAACATAAAAACAATTTCTATAAGTCAATAATATAAAAAAAAAAAAATTGACAACAGACTTGAGTAATGATTTCTCACAGGAATATAGACAAGATGACCAAAAAGCATATGAAAGGGTATTGAACATCAGTAGTTATCAGAGAAATGAAAATAAAAACCACAATGAGATACCGATATCAAATACTAGCAGAGCCAGCGTCATTAGTGTGGAACAAGTGCAGTTGCCCAGAGGCCCTGCTCCTGCCACAGGACCTTGGCATTTTGGTCAAAACTCTGCTATCACCATCCTCTAGTGTTTTTTTGGTAGGTAGTCAAGATTGATTTAGGAGGAACTTAACATACAAAGCAGTCTTGTGTGCTGGCAAGACAAGGTAGATCTCCATGCTCACAATGCTTTTATGCCATGCATGGAAAAAAAAGGGAAAGGGAAAATAAAAGAAAAAACTACTGATGGCATTTTAAGCCATTTGGTTGCTTTTTGCTTTACTTTCTACTTAAAGGAATTGTTTGGGTTCCCAACATTCTTCAGTGTGCATGGCGACAGAGGAATGTTGTGGGCAATAGCAATTATCTTGAGATAACCAGTCCTCTGGTTGCTACGTCCTACAACTCACTCTGTGGTCATGTACCCACAGTACATTTTTACAGGGCCAGCCACAGAACCATTACCAGCTATAGTGTTTACTGAGGGCAAAGGGAAATGCAGAAAAGTCCTTATTTTTGGAAAGTCACAGGGGTCAAATGCAATGGTTTGTTACGTGTAGGGGTTTTGAGGAGCCTTATTCAAACTCCACTTTACTCTTACGGCAGTATTCACAAATCCTTCCAGGTGCTTCACTCTGAAGAACTAATTTTTTTTTTTTTAAGAACTAGCTAAATCTTAAATTAGTACATTTTGATTTTCCTGAAAGCTCCAGTTTTTCCAACATGTGCAGATTTTCCAACTCAAGTCATTTAGCGACGACTGTTTCTTCTGTACTCCAGCTGTAGCCTCCTACACTCCCTGTTTCTTTCCACATCCACACAGATTCTAATCCATAAGTGGGAGCTAAACAATGGGTACACGTGGTCATAAAGTGGTGTAAAGGGCAATATTTTTTTTAAAACATATTTGTATCAGTCTTGTTTAACTCAAATTTTCAATAATTTTATCTTTTAACTTGTGTTTTATAAGGAAATCCAGTGAGACCATGGAGTAGAGGAGACACATACATGTGTGTATCTGCTGTTCGTTGTTGCCCTTTCTCATACACCATTTGTAATCACCTATGCTGCGTCTCTAACATACTTTGGTTTTTTTTTTTTTTGGAGATACATACACTTTTTTTTTCTTTGAGACAGAGTCTCACTTTATCGCTCTCAATAGAGTGCTATGGTGTCATAACTCACAGCAACTTCAAACTCTTGGACTTAAACAATTCTCTTGCCTCAGCTTCCCAAGTAGGTGGGACCATAGTGCCCACCACAACAACTAGCTATCTTTAAATATGGGGTCTTGTTCTTCCTCAGGCTGGCCTTAAACTTGTGAGCCGAAGCAATTTACCCACCTCGGCATCCCAGAATGCTAGGATTACAGGTGTGAGCCACCACGCCCAGCCTCTACCACACTTATTATGTACTTGCTTTGATTGTTGCTGGACTCTTCTGTGTCATGAGTACACTGCAATTCAGTGCTCATATTCCATATTAACACCACTTCAGCTGAGTATGAGGGAGTGCTAATTGCCCCAAGCTCCCCAAGCCTTCTGTTTGAACCAGACTTACTTCTAAAAAGGAAAGAAGGCTATGGCATTTTTAATAAGCACGAATGACCAAGAAACCCTATCGTAGTCTTTCTTACTTGGTTACCTCTCTGTGCCTATTAATTATAGTGAAAATGATGACACAGGAGGGAAGGGGAAAATAGGACAACCCCATATTTCTTTTTTCTTTTCAGTCTTTCTTTACTCATCAGAAAGCTATAGGGAGAGAGTTTTAGTGAAAATGTGTGCCTATCAAGAAGTAAAAACTGGAAGAAGCACATTACCTGACTTCAAATTATACTACAGAGCTATTTAAACCCCAATTGCATGATACTGTCATAAAAATAGACATATAGAGAACTCAGAAATAAAGCCACACATCTGTAATGAACTTATCTTCAACAAAGTTGCCAAGAGCATGCATTGGGGAAAAGACAGTCTCTTAGTGAATGTTGCTGGGAAAACTGGGATATCCATATGCAGAAGAATGAAATTTACATCCTTATGTCTTATATACAAAAATCAGATCAAAATGTATTAAAGACCTAAAGCAAGGACCTGAAACTATGAAACTACTAAATAAAAACATTAGGGAAAGGTTTCAGGAAGTTGGTCTGGGCAAGGACTTCTTGAGTAATATACCCTTAAAACACAGGCAACCAAAACAAGATTGGACAAATGGGATCACATTAAGCTTATAAGCTTCCACACACTTTTGGGGGTGGGACACATTTATAAGAGGGACTCTATCTAACAAATGCAATCAGTGTAACCTAACTCTTTGTATCCTCAATGAATCCCAAATAATTAAAAAAAAAAAAGCTTCCACACAGTGACAACCCACAGAATGGGAGAAAATATTTTGCAAACTACACATCTGACAAGGGATTAATAGCTAAATATATAAAGAACGCCAATAATTCAATTGGGAAAAATCAAATAATCCAATTTGAAAATGAACAAAGGATCTGAATTGATATTTCTCAGAAGAAGACATACAAATAACCAGTGAAAAATGCTCAGTATCATTAGTAATCAGAGAAATGCAAATCAAAACTAAAGTGAGATATCATCTCACATCAGTTAAAATGGCTTTTTACAAAGAGATAGGCAATAATGAATGATGGTGAGGATGTGGAGAAAGGGGAACCTTTACACACTGTTGGGTTACACATATGTTACACATACACACAAGTACACTTGTGTACTTGCTTTGATTTTTGCAGGCCTCTCACAGACACACGAGTGAAAATCTCAAACCCAAGAAAGGAGAGAAGGGGAGGGGGTTCACTAGCTTCCCACCCAATGGGTACAATGCATAGATAGATGAATGGCACACTCCCTGCGTGTAGGACACAACAACTCTGATTTTTATTTGGCATGTGTTTCCAAGGCCCCTGTGGATACCAAAATCTGAAAATGCTCAAGTCGCTTCTATAAAATGGCATAGTATTTGCATATAACCTACATACATCCTCCTGTATACTTTCAATCATTCTATTTATTATTTTTATTGTTATTTTTTTGAATAGTTTTCTTTTTCTTTCTCTCTCTCTTTTTAATTACACCCACTGATTCTGGTCTATTGAAATATTTTTCATCCTCAGTTGGGTAAATCCTCAGATGCAGAATCCTTAAATACAGAGGGGTGACTATAAATGGTATCAAAGAATATGTGGTCTGTCATTGGCTTCTTTCACTTAGTGTAATCTTTTCAGGTTTCATCCATGTTATAGCATGTATCAGTACTTTATCCCTTTTCCCTTTTGATAAAATATACATAAGGTAAAATTTACCATTTTAACCATTTTTAAGTGTACAATCCAGTGGGGTTAAGTACACTCATAATGTTGTGTAACCATCACTATTGTCCATTTCTAGAATTGTTTCATCATCCCCAAACAGAAACTGTACCCTTTAAATAATAACTTCCTATTCATTCCTCCCCGCAGTTTCTGATAACATCTTCTATTTTCTGTCTCTGAATTTGCCTATTAAAAGAATTTCATTTGTTGTTATAGTTGAACAACATTCTACTGTATATGCACTAGTTTGAAAAAATCTACTCATCTGTTGATGGGCACTTGGGTTTTATCTACCTTTCGGTTATCGTGAATAATGCTGTCATGAACACTGCTATATAAGATCTTCTTTTCTGGGGCGGTGCCTGTGGCTCAGCGAGTAGGCGCTGGCCCCATATACCGAGGGTGGTGGGTTCAAACCCAGCCCCGGCCAAACTGCAACCAAAAAATAGCTGGGCGTTGTGGCGGGTGCCTGCAGTCCCAGCTGCTCCGGAGGCTGAGGCAAGAGAATCACGTAAGCCCAAGAGCTGGAGATTGCTGTGAGCCGTGTGACGCCACGGCACTCTACCGAGGGCAGTAAAGTGAGACTCTGCCTCTACAAAAAAAAAAAAAATATGTATTTTTTTTATGGGGCTGGTGCCCTACTCGGAGCCACAGGCACCGCCCATAAGAATCTTCTTGAGTCACTGCATTCAACTTTTTTGGGTATATCCCTACAAGTAGAATTACTACATCATGTGGTAATTCTGTGTTTAGGTTTCTGAGAAATCCCCATACTGTTTTCCCCAGTGGCTGCACCATTTCATATTCCCATCAGTAATGCATGAGGAGTCCAGTTTGTCCACATCACCTATATTACATTTTATAAGTAATAAAATAAATATATATATATTTTTGTAGAGACAGAGTCTCACTTTATGGCCCTCGGTAGAGTGCCGTAGCATCACACAGCTCACAGCAACCTCCAACTCCTGGGCTTAAGCGATTCTCCTGCCTCAGCCTCCCGAGTAGCTGGGACTACAGGCGCCCGCCGCAACGCCCGGCTCTTTTTTGGTTGCAGTTCAGCCGGGCCGGGCATGAATCCGCCACCCTCGGTATATGGGACCGGCGCCTTAACGACTGAGCCACAGGCGCCTCCCAGTAATAAAATATTTTTAAAGGAAAAGTCTTTTTGTGGTAGTACTTGTAAGAGCAGTATTTTTCCCACCTTTTGAATAAGAGGACAAATTTTCCTTTTACATGGGACTCCACAAATTATGTAACTGGCCTTTTCTATTAGAATGGCAAAAATTAAAAACATGGACAACAAAAAATGTTGTCAAGATGTGGAGTCTCTGGAATTTTCATACATGTGTATTTGGTGGGAGAAAAAAATGCTACAACCATTTGCAAATTGCTCTGGCATTTCCAATAAAAGTTAAATATACATTTACCCTATGACCCAAGGGAAAGATAAACACACACAAAAGACTCTATTATCATGAATGAAGAAAAAATTAATTTGAGAACTATTTGAGAGGGAGAATCCTAGGAATGGTGCTAAATCCATTAAGGGGTGAATAAGGGGTGAAAGAAAGATGAAAGGGTGAAAATAGGATGGTTCCATATTTTTTGTTTGGGTTTTGAGCAGATGGATGAGGACACCACCATTGTGAATAGTGAACACAGAGCCATTAGAAAGGTGGGGACAAGGAATTTGGTTTTGAACATTTTGAATTGGAGATCTATTTCCCTCTAGTAATTGTAGTTCATATTCTGGCTATCTTCCTCTTTCACTCCCACGTGGATGGCTTACTTTTATCATTTATTTTCCACATACAAGAACATTATTTAAGTGTAGCCTCTATTGCATGCCTGCACTATATGACCAATCTCACAGACCTCTCTCTGCCTAGCCCTCTGCCTGTTCCACCCAGACGCCTGACTACAATTCCAACTACAGGCTTTGGACTGCTGGTTCACATCAAGTCATGGGACATGTAAACATTCAAATATTTTTCTTGCTTTGTTCTTCTTTATGACAGATGCACTAACTTAGCAGGATCTTGCAAAACAATCAAATTCACTTGTGTCTTTACTACCCAAAGTTTGTACAGTATTATTCTGCATAATAATGTCTATTATTGATTTGTAGACATATAGACCAAAAACTTAAATAACAAATGGATAATGTCTTCTGACCTAGTTCTGGAAAGCAGAAGCATTACGGTTTACATCCCAGGAAAGAAGTTTGGGGGTGATACTGATCAACAAGTGACTTTTCCAGTTCAGTGCAGTTTTTGGTCTTTTGTTGATATGGATTCATCTTCAAGGAGAAATGCACAGAAAACCAACACTCTAATTGGTCAGATGGTAGGGTATATGTATGTTTTATTATTAGAATGTTTTCCAGGGTATTTTGTCACACATTTTAATACGTCTTCTTAGTGTTCTTGTTATTAACCCGTTTCTATACTTTATTGGGCAAATAACTAAATGGTGACTCAATTGTATAAAAATTATAATGCTTTTTAGTTATGTAGATCAGGTATCTGCTCAACAGAAATTACTACTTGAATAAATAGAGAGTCTTTAATGAATGATGTGTAAGAAAATACTCAATGAAGGTTTTTAAAAAGCCAGTCACCACAAAGTTCCCAGACTATAGGTAAATTGCTTTAAATTATCATTAATTAAACACAATAATTAATAATAATTATTATTATATTAAGTTATATATGATGATTAATTTCTAATTATTTCCAAGTTGTGAAAGTGCCAAAGTTGAATGTTTTCTTCTTATCTTTTCGTTTGATGTAGGATCGTAGTTTGATTCCAGCTAACCTTGTGGAGGCATTTGGATTATTGATGAACCGCAATGAATCATCTCCTTGCCACCCACTTCTTCCTGTTGTGCGACATACTTTCAAGAAAGCCATTGATCCTGAAAGACTGCTTTATGTTGCTTCTAAACAGTTCACAGCTGAAGATTTTCAAAAGGTAAAGGTTACTGAGAATGCCAATGCTAATATTTCTCAGTTTAAATAAAAGTCCTGTTAAGCATTTGATTTTCTTTATTAGGATTCTTTTATTCCAACTTGCTTTCAGCTTTTAAACATTTTAAGGACATTGTTTAGAAATTATTTAGGGTTATGATTAAATACACGACTGGTAAAATGCTGAGTTTATTCACTGTCCAAATCACCATAGCTTAAAGAATCTCAATGAAAAAAACAAAATAGAATATGTCTATGGAAAATTCTGATAGACTTTATAAGTATATAGTTATTTACATTTTCTAGCCTGTTCAAAAGAATTTCCCTTATATGAATACCTTCAGAGTTCTAACTAAAAAAAAATTTTTTTTTAAATAAACAAGAAAATAAATAATTAAATAAAAATAAATTTAATAATAATTCTGATAGCCATTAAAGGTGCTCAATTATTTATAACTGAAACCCTTTTAATATTGAGAAATCTGTCCATAGTAGAGTAGACTATCTGGGTATGATAGATAAAAGCCAGAGGATATTGGAAAGTGGAAGTCCATGGATCATTAAAAAGTTGTTTTCATACCCACCTTCTTGATAAGCATATTGTTTGAGTAAAAAGGTTGAAAGGTGGGTGAACTTAAAAAATGAACTATGAGCATTGTTTATTCATACAGGTTAGAATAGAAAAAGAATAGTATACAGTACAATAAGGTTTTAGTTTTGTGTTTGCTTTTTAGTGTGTAAGAAAAAAGCAGTCTCTAGAAATTAGGGTACTAATTATAAATAAATAATTTATTATGTAAATAACTAATTACCCAGAGAAATTTTTGCCTGTTTTTTCCTAAAAAACAAAGAAACAAAAAACCCATGGATTTATTAACTAGTCAGGTATTTACTGAATAATTAACATATATGAGCCTATTTCTGTTCTCTTCTCTTCTTATAGAAATGTAAACTTTCTTCTTTAAATGTAGGATCATTTTATTGAAATTTTAAAAAGATACATGAAACTTTTAAGGAGCAATTAAAGTGTTAATCTGAGTAGTACTGAAAGGAAGATATGAAGGTAGAATGTAAACTTTGGGAAGACTTCATGGAAGAGGTGGGACTTTGTGCTTTAAGAAAAGGTAAAATTTTGATGGCAGGAAGGATGGGTGTTCTGAGCAGAATTAACAGTAAAAGCAAAGACATAAAAGTAGAAATTAGTATACATGGAAAACTATGAGAAGACCAGCTCGACTGGAACAAAAGTTGTATTAGAGAGTCAACTTTGGCAAATTTATGATAATCCTTGAAGCAAAACGATTTATAGTTGACTTGTCATACTCTAGAGAGCAGCTGCAGACTTCACTAGGCAAGTGAAGTAGTGAAAATGGTTTATCTGGAAGGTAAATCTGTGCATCACACAAATCAGAGTGGATGGCATTTGTTACGGTCTGGACTCTCCAGAAGGCAGACTGAGATAGTTTAGTGTGAAGTGTATTAGCCTTCTATACCTGTGGGCTCGAGGATGCATTCTTTATTCCACCTCAGTCAGACGTAGGCTGTTCTGAGAAGCTGACAGCTGGAAACCTGACAACATTCCCATCATCTTGCTACCAGAGGTTAAAACTTAGAGAGGGCTACTGATAGTATTAATAGTATTACCCAGTTCTGATGGCCTAGAAAGAAGTGTAGAATATAAAGAGAACAAAAAAGCCAGGACATATTCGATCCAGGACATATCCTATCTGGCACATATCTATACACTTTTTTTTTTTTGTAGACACAGAATCTCACTTTATTGCCCTGAGTAGAGTGCTGTGGCCTCACACAGCTCACAGCAACCTCCAACTCCTGGACTTAGGCAATTCTCCTGCCTCAGCCTCCCGAGTAGCTGGGACTACAGGCGCCCGCCACAACACCTGGCTATTATTTGGTTGCAGTTTGACCGGGTCCGGGTTTGAACCCGCCACCCTTGGTATATGGGGCCGGCACCCAGCTCACTGAGCCACAGGAGCCGCCCTCTATACACTTTTTTTAAAAGTCATTATTATTATAATTAATATTTTCCTTGGTTCTATTAGTTTAAAAAGTAGAAAATAACTAGGATAATTTAAAAAATGTCCAGAAAATATGTCACAGAGTAAGGATTTAAGGAACTGGGAATCACTAACTCAGAAAAAAAATATATAAAACTCAGAGAAAACAGCAATAATTATTGTGTTAGAAAATTCTTTTCTAGGGCGGTGCCTGTGGCTCAGTCGGTAAGGCGCCGGCCCCATATACCGAGGTCAGTGGGTTCAAACCGGCCCCAGCTGAATTGCAACCAAAAAAAAAAAAAAAAAAAAATAGCCGGGCGTTGTGGCAGGCGCCTGTACTCCCAGCTTCTCGGGAGGCTGAGGCAAGAGAATCGCTTAAGCCCAGGAGTTGGAGGTTGCTGTGAGCTGTGTGATGCCACGGCACTCTACCAAGGGCCATAAAGTGAGACTCTGTCTCTATAAAAAAAAAAAAAAGACAATTATTTTCTACTCAAATCTTACTAAATCTCCAAGGCCCACCTTCATAGCACTGAACACAATGCCTGCCATCTTTCCAAATATTCAGGTACGTGTTCTGTAAAAGGAAGGAAAGGAAGTAAGGAGGGCAAGTAGCTCCAGGGCCAAGGAGAGAAAGTTATAAGGAAATAAACCTTTCAAGAATTAAAGCTGTTCGAAAGGGAAAGCTTCTGAGAGAGGTGAGTCTTTCTCCCACTGGAAGCAAAGACATTGCTAAGTCATTCAAATACATGGCAAAGAACATTTCTGCACTGAGAAGGAAGAGGTTATTCTGGGTAAACTTTAATATTCTTTACAAGTATGAGACTATGATTTAAAGTACTTGGTGACTTTGGGATGGCCCCAGGTATTTACTCAATTGAATGTAAATAAAATCTGAAAACTTTCAAAAGTAAAATGCCAGTATACTTTTGATTTTTGTCATCTCGATTCTATAATAAATCCTTAGTCTCTTGGATGTTTTACACTTTTAATTTAGCGACTGGATTTTGCAAAGAATTTGAATGTGGAATTCAGCTCAGAAGCAGAAAGAATGATTGATGGCTATTATCTAGCAAGTCGAAAAATTAGAACAGATTCTGTATATGGATCAAAACTGTCAGCATCTGCATTAAAATATTTGTAAGTATTCAAGATTTTTAAAGCCAATATTGACTTTTAATCGATGCACTGCATTTATTTATCTATTTCACTTGTTTCTGTTTGCTTGATTGCTGGTTTGCTGGTTTATAATTTACCTTGTTCCAAAGAACGTAAGGTGACTTAATAATTCCTTTTGTCATTACACATATATGGTTGTATCATTTTAACTTCCAATAATTTTTCTCACTAAATAGATTTTTATTGGATCCTTGTATGAAATGTGTCTGAAAAAATTGCACTGATTTCAAATGCAAATGACTGGGTTTTTTAAATAAACGTGACTGTTTATAGTCCAGGTTTCTTTTTTTTTTTTTTTTTTTTGCAGTTTTTGGTCGGGGCTGGGTTTGAACCCGCTACCTCCGGAATATGGGGCCAGCGCCCTGCTCTTTTGAGCTACAGGCATTGCCCTATATTCCAGGTATTTTGTATTTGAGCCTAGAAAAAAATTCTTAAATTTATTATTCTGTGTACTTCTAAAAACATTAATAGACTCATCTATTTTTGTTCCTTTAAAATGTTTTAAAGGCTGGGCACCGTGGCTCACGCCTGTAATCTCAGAACTCGGGGAGGCCGAAGCAGGTGGATTGCTTGAGCTCACGGAGTTCAAGACCAGGCTGACCAAGAAGGAGACCCCCTTCTGAACAAAAGTAAAGAAATAGCTGGGCGTTGTGGCAGGCACCTATTTTTAGTAGAGATGAGGTCTCACTCTTGCTAAGGCTGGTCTCGAACTCCTCAGCTCAAGCAAGGACTGCCCGCCTTAGCCTCCCAGAGTGCTAAAATTACAGGCATGAGCCACCATGCCTGCCATATATTTTTTCATATGAATAGATATACCCTTTCTGCCCAGATGGAATCATGCATGCCTGTAAAGAATTATCTTATTCTGTTTTAATAGCTGCATCACAGCTTCACTGTTGTTATGATGTCTCTGTAGCATAAGTTAAACAGTTCTCTATTGATAGGTTATTACTTCATATGATATAGTATTAAAGTATATTCTCAAACAAATTATGAAGTAGGACCAGGAGTAAAATAATCCATTAAATAAATATATACTGTATCCTGTTAGAACTGCAATATAAAATAAGACAGATGAAGCAGTGGCAGGAAATGCCAGTATAGGCCTATAAGAGATAGACACATTTAGTTGATTTGTCCAACTATGCATCTATCTTGGTAGAGCTGAAAAATGCTAAAGAGAAACCAAGGTAGAAATCAACTCTTTGATAAAGGTTTTAAAATGGGGCTGGGTGTAGAAGTGCACACCAGCTCTTTGGGAGGCTGATGCAGGACGATCTTGTTGAGGCCAGCAGTTCGACCAGCCTAAGCAACAGAGGGAGGCACTATCTCTACAAAAAAATACAAGAACCCCCCCAAAAAAACAAACAAAAAACCCCCACCAAAGCTAGGCATAGTGGCTCTGCACCTGTAATCCCAGCTGCTTAAGAGACTGAGGCAGAAGGATCACCTGAGCACAGGAGTTTGAGGTTGCAGTGAGCTATAATTATGCCATTGCACTCTAGCCTGGGGAACAGACCAAGAATTTGTCTCAAAAATAATTTTTTAAATTTAAAAATGGTAAACAAATTATATAATTCTTTCTATTTTCTGAGGTAATGTTTAAAATACTCAGATCAAATTGTACTGCTTAAAAGCTTCGAAAGGTCCAGGCATAGTGGCTCATGGATGTAATCCTAGCAATCTGGGAGTCCAAGGCAGTTAGACCACTTGAGTTCAGGAGTTAGAGACCACCCTGTGTAAGAATGAGACTGCATAGCCGGGTGTTGTGGCGGGCACCTGTAGTCCCAGCTACTTGGGAGGCTGAGGCAAGAGAATCGCTTAAGCCCAGGAGTTCGAGGTTGCTGTGAGCTGTGTGATGCCATGGCACTCTACCGAGGGCAATAAAGTGAAACTCTGTCTCTACAAAAAAAAAAAAAGAATGAGACTGCATCTCTACTAAAAGTAGAAAAACTAGCCAAGTGTTATGACAGGTACCTGTAGTCCCAGGTACTTGAGAGGCTGAAACAAGAGGATTGCTTGAGCTCAAGAGTTTAAGGTTGATGTGAGCCAGGAGGTCATGGCAGTCTACCCAGTGCACAGACTAAGACTCTGTCTCAAAAATAAACAAATAAATAAATAAAAGCTTTGAGGGTCCTATTTTCTCCTAATGATTTTTCTCTACAGTAAAAAAAAATTTAATCTCTCATAGACTCAGTTTCTGTATGATTATATTTATTCAAGAATAAAACAAAGTTTACAGGCATAGTAGCTCACATTATAATCCTAGTGACTCAGGGGTCTAAGGGAGAAGGATTGCTTGAAGCCAGGGGTTCAACACCAGCTTGGGCACATAGCAAGACCCTGTCTCTAAAAAAAAAGAAAAATTAGCTATGCACACACGTATAGTCCAGGTACTCAGGAGAATTGCTTGAGCACAGGAGTTTGAGGATGCTGTGAGCTATAATTACATCATTGCACCCAGTCTAGATGACAGAGAGAGACTCTGTCTCTAAAAAAATTAAATAGGCTCAGTGCCGGTAGCTCAGTGAGTAGGGCACTGGCCACATACACTGAGGCTGGCAGGTTCGAGCCCAGCCCAGGCCTGCTAAACAACAATGACAACTGCAACCAAAAAATAGCTGGGCATTGTGGCGGGCACCTGTAGTACCAGCTACTTGGGAGGCTGAGGCAAGAGAATCACTTAGGCCCAAGAGTTTGAGGTTGCTGTGAGCTGTGATGCAAGGCACTCTACCAAGGGTGACATAGTGAGAGACCCTGTCTAAAAAATAAATAAATAAATAAATAAAACAGTTAATTTTAATATGTTAACTAGTTTTTCACATTTCGGAAATAAATACTTTGGGTCATTTATGAAATGGCAGCATAAATGAACCATTACCTATAAGAGTCATAAACCTTGAATTTTTCTCCCATTTCTACAGACAGGCATCAAATAATACCATTTTTGCTTTCCTAGAGAAGTAGAGCTAAACAATATTCTCTTTTCCTGAAAGTCTCCATATATGTTCTGTTCTGATCCACATTTTTAGGAGGCATTTGGGCTGGGCATGGTAGCTCCTGCCTATAATCCTAGCACTCTGAGAGGCCAAGGCGGTGGATTGCTTGACTTCAGGAGTTGAAGACCAGCCTGAGCAAGACTGAGACCCATTTCTAAAAAAATACCTGGGCATTGTGGTGGGTACCTATAGTCCCAGTTACTCAGAAAGCTGACGCAAGAGGGTTGCTTGAGCCCAAGAGTTTCAGGTTGCTGTGAGCTATGATGCCATGGCAATCTACCAAGGGTGACAAAGTGAGACTCTGTCTCAAAAAGAAAAAAAAAAAAAAGGAGCTTGGGTGAAGATATCAGGGAGATGATAATCAAATTTGTATTATAAAATGAGCAACATTGAGGAGAACTTCACAGCCTTGAATTATAATCTTAACCTAAAAAGAAGAAACTTAATAGGATAAATGTAAAGTCCTCTATTAGATCCCCAAATTCCCTACTACATGTAGAACTGTGAATTGATGGGAATGGCTGATGTGGCTTAATATGAAAAGCTATTAAAAGGACTTGAGAATTCATTTTTTCATGTTTCTTAGGAGTAAGTGATGTAATGTGGCTGTTAATAACACTGAAATTTAGGGTTGTCTTGGTAGAATAAATATATAGAATATATATATATGTATAGAAACAAAATTCTAGTTCTGCCTCATCTCTACTGTGATGGTTAAATCACACCTGTGTTACTACACTGAAAAGGAATATTTACCAAATCTAGCCATAAAGAGAGAAGCCAAGATAATGACAAGTTAAAAATTATGAGTCATGGACGGTGCCTATGGCTCAAGGAGTAGGGCACCGGCCCCATATACCGGAGGTGGCAGGTTCAAACCCTCCCCTGGCCAAAAAGTACAAAAAAAATGAAAAATAAAAAATATACTCAATATACTAAAGGAACAGTATACTAAAGGAACTCAATATACTGAAGGAACTACAAACATTTACCTTGATGGAAAGAAAACACAGGGCAACTATAAAAGTTATCTTTGAATGTTTGAAGAGCTGTCACATTTAAGAAGTCTCAGAAGGTAGAACAAGATACCAGCAAATGGAAATTGCTGTGAAATTAATTTCAATTTAGACTTATATAATCTTGTTTATAGTTAGTTACAGAACTTTCAAATGCCTTTATTTATCCCTATTTTATAGCTGAATTTCAAAAACTCTCATAAATGATTTATACAAAATCACACAGCTAGTAAATTCTAGAGACTCATTCTAGGTTTTTTGATTGCCAAGTCCAGCAGTTGTTCAAGTGTATTACACCTGCCTAATTGATATCTTCAGAGAGAACTAAAGAGTAATCAAACCTGGTTAAAAAATAAAGAACAGGGCAGCGCCTGTGGCTCAGTCGGTAGGGCGCCAGCCCCATGTACCGAGGGTGGCGGGTTCAAACCCGGCCCCGGCTGAACTGCAACAAAAAAATAGCCAGGCGTTGTGGCGGGCGCCTGTAGTCCCAGCTACTCGGGAGGCTGAGGCAAGAGAATCGCTTAAGCCCAGGAGTTGGAGGTTGCTGTGAGCTGTGTGATGCCATGGCACTCTACCGAGGGCCATAAAGTGAAATTCTGTCTCTACAAAAAATAAAAATAAAAAAATAATAATAAAGAACAAATTGCCCTATGAAGCAGTGAATGCTAGGAAAGGTTCAAAAGAGACTCCATAGTGAGTATGTGGGATGTTATAGAAGAAATTCAGTTATCTGATGAGAGTTTGAACTTAGAACTCCAAGATTCCTTCTCACACTGAAATTGTGAGATTCAGACAAATGAGGAACTAGAAGAAAATGTTTAAGATTTGTCTATGAGAGACAGATTAATTTTCCGACAGATTAATTTTTTATCTGAACAGAACCTGGGAGAGGAGTGTGAAATGATACATAGAAACCTTGACAGAAACAAGCCCTTTGTTAACAAGCAAGAATACTGGCTGAAAAAAACAAAAAGCATCTTTAAACCACCTATTGCGGCACCTGTGGCTCAAAGGAGTAGGGCGCCGGACCCATATACCAGAGGTGGTGGGTTCAAACCCAGCCTCGGCCAAAAACTGCAAAAAAAAAAAAAGAATACAGGCTTGTTCTGCAACAGTCTATTTAAGTTTGTAGGGAAAAATGCTTTGAAAAGAAACTAAAATTGTTTTTAAGAAAGAATATGCTGATCATTTAGGTGCAGCTAGTGTTCACATAGATCTTGCTTTGTTCCTGCCAAAATATATATTATTATTGTAATATCAACATATTTTAATTGACATCAATTTTTTTAAGAGTTTCTCTATCTGAAGCCCACGCACGACTGAACTTAAGGAACAAAGTGCTTAAAGAAGATGTACTAATTGCAGCCTTACTATTCGAAACATCTCTTACGTTGAAATATGGTAAAGTATTAAATTGTTAATGGTCACTACAAAAAATTTTACCTAAACTTAAATATTTTAGTCGCTTAAAGTGTTACATATATTTTTAAAATACTATTTTAAAGAATAGTAAATCTCAGGAAGGCATGTTTGGATTTAAACACTTGCTAATTGTTTATAGGTAGTATCATCATCTAATATTAAGCTCCATATTATGCATGATTGTTTCCATATTAGAACTTATCCGTTGCTTAAAGAATTCTGGGGGGGTGGGGGAAGTATGCAATACAATATGTTAAATAATTTTGATTTGTCGTCTTTTTAAAGTAACATGTGCTACATTCTCTGAATTGCCAGTTTTAATGCTATGACTATAGAATTTAAATTATTTGAAATGAATGGCACCTATTATGCTTTTGCTAATAAAAACACAAAAGACCTCTTAAGGTAAAGGTAAGGAGAATTATTCTCTCAAAGGTCTTTGTTGAATTAGATGAGACGTTAATTTAGATTAGAGATACCATTCTTCAAATCAAACTTTGGTACCAACCATGGAACTTAATGCATTAATAGTAGCTTTCTGGGGGCGGCGCCTGTGGCTCAGTTAGTAGGGCGCCGGTCCCATATGCTGGAAGTGGCAGGTTCAAACCCAGCCCCGGCCAAAAACACACACAAAAAAGTACTAGCTTTCTGTGTGTATGTGTTTAGGGCTTAAACTTGCTTTAAATTATGTTTATATTTTATTAACTCTTTTACAAAGATAACATTAGAACCTTGTTGTATAATTGTCTAAATTAACCATTCTTAACTAAGGATACATAGATGTTTGGTTTCCTAGGGGCTTGTGAATCCCTAACTTATATACAAATTTGTATACTCATATGTGTGTTCCTTATACACTTTTTCCTAGGAAGATAGAACATAAGTTTCATGAAATATGTCATAGAGATTCATAACCCCCAGAAGAGGGTAATTAACATCCTAAACTAGTTTTATTTACCAAAAGAGAAAAACACTGATTCTTATCTAATATGAAATAATAGGAAGGATATATACATAGTCTTAGTTTTAATTTGCTTTATCTTTACATTCTTCTCTTATTCTATACTTCAGATCATATTTCATCAAATCTAAGACACACTATTTTACATATCTTAAAGAAAAAATGCTGCCAATTTTACTATGACATGCTATCAATTGTTAAGACACAAGTAGATTTTAATAAAACAAAAATATGTGACTTTGAATTGAAAAACAAGGTATTATAATATTAAGTACTTCTGCTGAATTGAAAAACAGGTATTATGATATTAAGTGCTCCTGTGGTAGAATATGACTGAATATTTGGTGACTATTTTGTCAAGACTTTCTTGAAGAATTTTAGAAAGAATTTATTGAAGGGGAAAAAAAAAACTATGTGAAGATTTTTTTCCCTTTAGTTACTTCTGTTTTCATAATGAATTTGAGCTAAGTACATTGATTTTTAAGTCTTAAGCAAAGCAATGTTAAGAGCACCTTAACTGCTACTTGAAACATTATTAGGAGAATGATCCCTACCAATGGATATTTCTCTTGGGTGGGTATGAAACTTATATGTGAAGGAGCAGCAGCCTTTATATGAAGTCATCCTTGTGTTTCCTAATGATTATACAGTACCTTGACTATTAGAATTAATTTACCTTCTTTTTACATTTGCATACAATATGTTAAAATGCGGACATACTTCATTTTATTGCACGTCACCTGATTGTACTTTATAGACATTGTGTTTTTTACAAATTGAAGGTTTGTGGCAACCCTGAATCGAGCAAGTCTATTGGTGCCATTTTTCTACAGTATGTGCTCACTTCACATCCTCTGTCACACTTCGGTAATTCTCACAATATTTCAAACTTTTTCTTTCTTTCGTTTTTTTTCGAGACAGTGTCTCATTCTGTCACCCGGGGTAGAGTGTCATGGTGTCATGGCTCACAGCAACCTCAAACTCTCGGGCACAAGTGATCCTCTTGCCTCAGCCTCCTGAGTAACTGGGACTACAGGTGCCTGCCCCAAAGCCCAGCTGGTTTTAGAGATGGGGTTTCACTCTGGTTCAGGCTGGCCTTAAACTTCTGAGCTCAGGCAATCCACCCACCTTGGCCTTCCAGAGTACTAGGATTACAGGTATGAACCACTATGCCCAGCTTCAAACTTTTCCATGATTACTGTATCTGTTATGATGGTTTATGTTTAGTGATCTTTGATATTACTATTTTCATTGTTTTGGGGCACAACCAACTGTGTTCATATAACATACCAAACTTACTATTATTAATATTATTATTGTTATTTTGAGGAAGAGTCTCACTCTGTTGCCCAGGCTAGAATGCTGTGGTGTCAGCTTAGCTTACAACAACCTCAAATTCCTGAGTTCAAGCAATCCTCTTGCCTTAGTCTCCTGAGTAGGTTGCATTAATTTTTCTATTTTTATTGTTTATTTATTTTTTCTTGACTAGTGAACCCCTTAATTTTTCTGTTTTTAGTAGAGACAGGGTCTCACTCTTGCTCAGTTGGTCTCAAACTCCTGAGCTCAGATCCTTCTGCCTCAGCTTCCCAGAGTGCTAGGATTTAGGCATGGGCCACTGTGCCCAGCCTAACACAGAGAACTGAATCAATAATGTTGTGTAAGTTCTGACTGCCACCCCCTGCTGGCCATTCCCTTCCCTCTCTCCATCTCTTCAGGCCTCTATATTCCCTGAGACAAAACAATACTGAAATAAGGCCAATTAATAACCCTACAATGGCCTATAAATGTTCAAGTGAAAGGAAGAATTAAGTATTTCTCACTTTTTTTTTATTAAATCATAGCTGTGTACATTAATGCAATCATGGGGTACAATGTGCTGGTATATTTCTCACTTTAAATAAAAAACTAGAGGTTGTTAAGCTTAGGGGGAAGTCATACCAAAAACAGACATAGGTCAAAAGCTATCTTTTTGCCTTAAATAAATTAGCTGACTTGTCAATACAAAGCTAAGCAACCTTATTGCTGACATGGAGAAAGCTTTATGGTGTGGATAGAATATCAAACTAGCCACAACATTCCCTTAAGCCAAAATTGAATGCAGAGCAAGCCAGGCCTTAACTCTCTTCAAGTCTATGAAGGCTGAGAAAGGTAAGGAAGCTGCAAAAGGAATGTTTGGTTGGTTTATGAGGCTGAAAAATGAAGTTTCACCATGAAAATGCAAGGTGAAGCATCGGGTGCTGATGGAGATGCTGCAGCAAGTTATCCAGAAGATCTAGCTAAGAACATTGATGAAAGTGGGTACACAAACTAAAGACTTTTCCATGCAGATGAAACAAACAGCCTTTTACTGGAAGATGAGGCCATCTAAGACTTTCATAGGTAGAACGGAGAAGTCAATGCCAGGATCAAAGTTTCAAAGGACAGGTTGACTTTCTTGTTAGGGCCTACTTAATGCGTCTGGTGACTTTCAGTTGAAGCCAAGGCTCATTTTTAATTTCAAAAATTCTAGGTCCCTTAAGAATAATGCTAGATCTACTCTGCCCATTCTGTATGAATGGAAGACCAAAGTTGGGATGACAACTGATCTGTTTACAGCACAGTTTATTGAATATTTGAAGCCCATCGTTGAGACCTACTGCTCAGAAAAAAAAGATTCCTTTCAAAAGATTACTGCTCATTGATGATGCCCCTACCCAAGAGCTCTGGTGGAGATGTACAAAGAAACAAATATTATTTTAAAACCTGCTAACACAAGATCCACTCTGTAGCCCTTAGATCAAGGAGTAACTTTGACTTTCAAGTTTTATTATTTGACCAGGTGTGGTGGCTCATGTCTGTAATCCTAGCACTCTGGGAGGCCAACACATGTGGATCACTTGAGCTCAGGAGTTTGAGACCAGCCTGAGCATGAGCAAGACCTTGTCTCCACTAAAAATAGAAAAATTAGCTGAATGTGGTGGCACATGCCTATCATCCCAGCTACTCAGGAGACTGAGGCAAGAGGATTGCTTAACCCCAGGAGTTTGAGGTTGCTGTGAGCTATGATGTCATCGCACTCGACCCAGGGTGACAGAGTAAGATTTTGTCTCAAATAATAATAATAATGATAATAATTTTTTAAAAGTCTTATTAGTTAAGAAAAATATTTTGTAAGTCATCCATGAGGGTTGAAATAAACTTCTTTCAAATTCTCCTGATGTGGATATTTTGACCTCTCAAAATGAATCATGAATATTCTTTTCTTTTGTGAGACACAGCCTCAAGCTGTCACCCTGAGTAGAGTGCCGTGGCATCACAGCTCATAGCAACCTCCATCCCCTGGGCTGAAGCAATTCTCCTGCCTCTGCCTCCCAAGTAGCTGGGACTACAGGCTCCCACCACAATGCCCAGCTATTTTGTGGTTGCGGCCGCCATTGTTGTTTGGCGGGCCCAGGCTGGATTCGAAACCAACAGCTCAGGTGTAGGTGGCTGGCGCGCTTGAGCCACAGATGCCAAGCCGAATCATGAATATTCTTAATGGCATCTAGGTTTTCAATTTTCTTTGCTGGGATCCATCAAAGGAATCATTATCTATGACTTTGTAGGCTTCAAGACTTCAGTGGAGGAAGGAACTACACATTTTGTGGAAATAGCAAGAGAACTAGAATTAAAAGTGGATTCTGAAGATTGGTCAGAATTGCAGCAAGCTCATGATACAACTTGAACAAATTGAGGCCTTGTCTCCTATGGATGAGCAAAGAAAGTGGTTTGCTTTGGAATCTACTCCTGGTGAAGATGCTGTGGACTTTGGGGAAATGACAACAAAAGGATTTGGAATATTATATAAACTTGGTAGATAAAGCAGTGGTAGGGTTTGAGAAAATTGACTACAACTTTGAAAGAAGTTCTACTGTGGGTAAAATGCTATCAAACAGCCTCACATGCTACAGAGAAATCTTTTATGAAAGGAAGGGTCAATCAATGTGGCAAACTTCATCGTTTCATTTTAAGAAATTGCCACAGCCACCCCAACCTTCAGCAGCCATTACTCTGACCTTGGAGTCCTCAACCTCCAGGCTGCTACCCATTCATGGCCTGTTAGGAATCAGGCCTCACACAGGAGGTGAGCAGTGGGTGAGTGAAGCTTCATCTGTATTTATATCTGCTCCTCATCCTGAGCTCAGCCTAATGTCAGATCAGCAGTGTCATTAGATTCTTGTAGGAGCATGAACCCTACTATAAACTTAGATCACATTCAAGTGATCTAAGCTGGATTCTCCTTGTGAGACTCTAATGCCTGATGATCTGGGGTAGAGCTGATGTAGTGATGCAAGTGCTGAGGAGTGGCTGCAAATACAGATTATCATTAGCAGAGGGTTTGACTGCACATAAACCCAAGTGCTTGCAGACTCATATCAAAAGCTTATCCGTGAATGGCAGTGACAATTAAGCTGCATCTGGTGGCAGGCTTTATAGTGGCAAGTGAGTTGATGTACTTCAATTATACAGCTGTATCTAGTGGCAGGATTTAAGTCAGAACCTGACCTTCTAGTTGCAGGAAAACAAGCTCAGGGCTCCCATTTTTGGGATTTTGCCTTATGGAATTCTTTCATTATATATTACAATGTAATAGTAATAGAAATAAAGTGCACAATAATGCACTTGAATCAACCCAAAACCATTCCTCCACCCAGTATATAGAAAAATTGTTTTCTGTGAAACTAGTCCCTGGTGCCAAAAAGGTTGGGGACCCCTGCTTTGATCAGTCCTCAGCCATCAACATTGAGGCAAAACCCTCCACCAGCAAAAGATTAAGACTTACTGAAGGCTCAGGTGACTGTTAACTTTTTTTTTTAGCATTCTTAATAGATGACAGTGTAGTGTAAATATAACTTTTATGTGCACTGAGAAAACAAAAAATTATGTGACTCACTTTATTGCAATTTTTGCTTTATTGCCATGATCGAGAACCAAAAGTGCAATGTCTCTGAGGTTCTGCCATATTGTATGTCCTAATTATCACTATTTGAATTAAATATCCATAATTTTTTCAGTCAACAAATATTTATTGAATGATAACTAGGTGCTGAGAGCATTAGATATACAATGGTAAAAAACACAATCAGTCTCTAACCGGGTGGAGCTTACAGCCTAGTGAGAGGACAGACAACGGTAAATATACTAATACATATACATATCTAAGGCAAATCAAGACAGATGCTGTGAAGAACATCAATAGGATGTATGACAAAGAATAGAAAGGTCTTCCTTTCAAGTGGGTTTTGGGAGCCCTCCTAAGGAGGTGATATTTATTTAAGCAGACACCTAAAGGATGATAAGTCAGGGTAGAGGGAAATTCCGTATGTAGATGCTTCCAAGAAACGAAAAGCCAGGGTGTCAAAAAACAAAAACAAAAAACCAGCATAAAAACCGGCTGGAGAGGAAAGTAGGGCCAGATCCTGCAAGTCCTTACAGAGCATGATAGAAAACGGAGATTTTATTCTAAGTATAATGAGAAGTCATTGAAAGATTTTAAGTAGAACACTAGTGTTTAAAATTGTATTTTTAGAATAACACATTTGGAGTTGGAGGGTTAAGAGCAGAAAGAGGGAGACTAGTTAGAAAACGGTTATTGTAGACCAGGCAATTGATAATGATAATAGCTAAATAATAAAGTGTATTTGGGTTTTAAACTATTTTTAAATATAAAAGTAAAAGAAGGGCTCAGTGCCCGTAGCACAGCCAAATACACTTTATTACTTAGATATGTACATTTTCTATATTAGTGATTGCAAATTTGGGACCTGCTCTATGATTTTACAACTGTCCGAATGAGAGAGTGCATAATTAGAATTATTATGTGAGGACTTTTTTGCTTATTTGTGATGGTGAACATCACAAAATTATGCATGGACTTTTTTTTGCTCATCAGCTTTTGTTAGTGTTTGTGTATTTAGTGTGTGGCCCAAGACAGCTCTTCTTCTTCCAGTGTGGCCCAGAGAAGTCAAAAGGTTGGTCTCCCTTGGACTCTAGAACTCCAGGACTGCCCTTGAAGATTTCAGTATTTAGAAATGGGAATGAGGAGAACTAATAAGACTGAGAAGCATCAACTAGAATATAGGAAGTGTGGTATTACATAACCAAGAAGGAGAGTGCTTCCAGAAGGGAGCAAAATGGTTGAGGGTTTATTATGCTACTGGGAGATGGATAAGATTTGATCTGGTAACCTACAGGTTTTAGGTAACCATGATTAGAGCTATTGCAGAAATGGAGGTGAAGTTATGGAGACAGCACACATAGACAATTTTGAGATGAGGAAAGAAATGGTGCATTAGGAAGAGAAGGATGAATAGCCGGGTGTTGTGGCGGGCTCCTGTAGTCCCAGCTGCTCGGGAGGCTGAGGCAAGAGAATCGCGTAAGCCCAAGAGTTAGAGGTTGCTGTGAGCTGTCTGACGCCACGGCACTCTACCCGAGGGTGTTACAGTGAGACTCTGTCTCTACAAAAAAAAAAAAAAAAAAAGGAAGAGAAGGATGAGTGGTCCAGGAAGGGATTTTATTTTTATATGAGGATAGACGGCATTAAATCCTATTATGTGCAGTAGAGAGTAAATTGATGGTGCTGTAGAAGAGGGGAAGATACAGGAGTAAAGTCCTAAAAAGGTGAGCAGGGATGGTTTTCCGGCACATGTGAAAGTACTGGCCTCTCATAAACTAGTTACTTCCTCATTTTATAGGAGAGAAGAAAGTGGATACAGAACCAGGTAGGTTTGTAGGTTTGGTCATATACCTCAAGGAAGGTATATTCAAATTGTATGACCAGCTGAAAATGAAAGGTCTGAGGAAAAAAGAATGGAATAGAATAGTCATTGTGGAGGCTAGGAGGTGTCCTTGGGAAACACAGCAGGGTCGTCAGGCAGTGGAAGCGATTGTTTGAAGCTATCGATTCATTTAAAATGAAAAGAAGAAATGCCAGTTGTGTGATTTTGCCTACCAGCCTTAGTACTAGCATATTATGAATGGTTGGGTTCCTGCAGCGTGTTGCAGAGGAGCAAGGTAGTGTGGGGCTTGCAAGGGAAGGACTGTTAAGCTGACAGAGGAAGGGCATGAATGGGAGGAAGCAGATCACAGATCTCTGAGGCGGAAGACCTGGAACAGCAACTGAGCTGGAGCATAGGAGGTAGTTGAGGGGAGTGAGTTTTGGTTTTGAAGTAAGTTTCTGGTGATACCAGTTTCCTGTGATTGTGGGAATGTGTGGCTAAGGTAGAGGGGGAAAGGTAGGACCCAGGGAGGTCAGAAGTTAAATGGGCAGTTCACATGGAAAACACTGAATGTTGGATATTGGGGAAGAAAGGAAAATTGTGCACCAAGTGCTGAGAGCTAGGCATTGACTATGGAAGGGGGAAAAGGTTGTTAAAGCAAGGTGGCACTGAACATCAAAGGAGAGAAAGGAGGAAGCAGGGGAAAGAATGGTCTGGAAGCAGCAGAGTGTATGGTAGCAAGGGAGGCATGGCTTGGTACTCTTCGTACTGCCCCATTTAGGTACTTATTCAATGAATCAATGAATGAAACGGAGTATAAGAGCTGAACTCCTATACTAAAAGTCAATGTTTTTTAAATTGTAATAAAATATACATAAAATCAACCTCGTTAATCATTTTTAAGTGTACGATTCAGTGGTGTTAAGTATATTCATGTTGTTTTGAAACTATCACCACCATCCATTTCCAGAAGTTTTTTATCTTCCCAAACTAAAACCTTGTATCCATTAAACCCCAACTCCCCATTTCCACATCTACCTAGCCTCTGGCAACTCTCATTCTGCTGTCTCTAGGAATTTGACCATTCTTAGGTACCTCATATAAGTGGAATCATGTAATATTTGTCCTTTTGTGACTGGGTTATTTCATGTAACATAATGTTCTCAAGGTTCATCTATATTGTGTGAGTACTATTACTTAATAATAATACATATATACCACATTTTGTCCATATTTTGTTTATTCCTTTATCAGTGAACACTTTGGTTGCTTACACCTTGTAATACTGCTATGAACATGAATGTGCAGATACACATATCCCTTTGAGATTTTGCTTCCAAATCTTTTGAGTATATACCTATAAGTGAAATTACTGGATCATGGAAATTGTTTACTGTTGTGGATGAACAACCAAACTGTTTTCCGTAGTGTGTGTACCATTTTACATTCCCAACATTACATAAGGGTTCCAATTTTTCTACATCCTTGTCAACACTTATTATTTCCTTTTTATTTTTACAATAGCCATTGTATGGGTGTGAGGGTGGTATTGCATTCTGATTTTTGTTGTCAGCTTAAATTCAATCACCTTTATTTTATTTTTATTTCAGGTTAATGTGGCGATACAAACAACTAGGTCATATTTGAATTTGTTAGGCAGAGTCCCTCTCGTACTTGTGTCCTGCACCCAAATGTGCCCATTAATTGGGAGCATCCCAAGCCCCCCTCCTTTCCTCTCCCCCTTCCTTCCTTCTCACTTCCCTCAACTTGAATTGAAATGAGTTTTTTCTCCTCTGTGGGTGTGAATTAGATGGTCTACTGGCTTCATATTAGCATTGAGTACATTGGATATTTGCTTTTGCATTATTGTGATACTTTAGTAGAAAGACTATGTTTCAACTCCATCCAGGTTAATACAAAAGATGTAAAGTCACTATCATTTTATGGCTGAATAGTTTTCCATAGTATACATTATACCTCAGTTTGTTAATCCATTCCTGAGTTGATGGACATTTAGGTCATTTCCACATCTTGGCAATTGCAAATTGAGTTATAAACAATCCAGTGGAAATAGCCTTATAATAAAATGATTTTTTTCTTCTGAGTAGATACCTAGGAATGGGATTGTGGGGTCAAATGAGAAGTCTAATTTGAGTTCTTTGAGGATTCTCCATACTTCTTTCCAAAGAGGTGATATGAGTTTGCAGACTCACCAACAGTGTAAAAGTGTTCCCCTCTCTCCATGCCCACACCAGCATCTGCAACGTTGGGACTTTGTGATGTGGACTATTCTCACTGGGGTTAGGTGATACCTCAGGTTGATTTTCTTTCGTGTTTCTCTGATGATTATGGATGATGGGCATTTTTTCATGCTTTTGTTAACCATTCATCTGTCTTCTTCAGAGAAGGTTCTGCTCATGTTTTTTTCCAGTGAGAGATGGCATTCTTTTTCTGTTGATTAATTTGAGCTCTCTATAGATTCTAGTTATTAAACCTTTGTAAGATTTGTAACATGCAAATCTTTTCCCATTCTCAAGGTTGTCTATTTGATTTGCTTGTTATCTCCTTAGTTGTGCAGAAGCTTTTCAATTTAATTAAGTTCCACTTGTTTATTTTTGTTATCGCCATTGCTATGGAAATCTTCTTGATAAAATCTTTCCCCAGGCCGACATCCTTAGGAGTTTTCCCCACACTTTCTTCTAGGATTTTTATCATTCCATGTCTTATATTTAAATCTTTTATCCATCTTGAATCAATTTTTTTAAGTGGTGAAGCATGTGGCTCCAGTTTCAGTCTTTTACATGTGGTTATCCAGTTTTCCCAGCATCATTTATTAAGAGGGATTCTTTTCCCCAGTGTATGCTTCTATTTGGTTTAACAAAGATCAAATGGCTATAAGAGGCTGGTTTCATCTCTTGGTTTTCTATCCAGTTCCAAATGTCTCTATTTTTGTGCAATATCATGCTTTTTTGATCACTGTGGACTTGTAATATAGCCTAAAGTCTGGGGGACTGATGCCTCCAACTTTGTTTGTATCACTAAAAATTGCCTTGGCTATATGTTTTCTTTTTCTGGTTCCATATGAAATGAAGAACTATTTTTTCCACTTCTTCAAAGTATGATGTTGGTATTTTAATGGGAATTGCATTGAATCTGTAGATTGCTTTGGGAAGTATAGACATTTTAATAATGTTGATTCTTCCCAGCCAAGAGCATGGTATGTTCTTCCGTTTGTTAATGTCTTCTGCTATTTCTTTTCTTAGGGTTTCATAATTCTCTTTGTAGAGGTCCTTCACCTCTTTTTTTAGGTATATTCTTAGGTATTTAATTTTCCTTGAAGCTTCTGTGAAGGGAATTGGTCCTTGATTAGCTTCTCAGCTTGGCTATTGTTGCCGTAAACCAAGACTACTGATTTGTGACATTGATTTTCTACCCTGACCCGTTACTGTATTTCTTGATCACTTCCAGGAGTCTTGTGGTTGAGTCACTGGGATTGTCTAAGTATGAGATCATATCATTGGCAAAGAGCAAGAGTTTGACCTCCTTTGCCCCCATTTGGGTGCCCTTTATAGTTTTCTCTTACCTGATTGCATTGGCTAGAACTTCCAGCACAATGTTGAATAATAGTCGTGATAGAAGACATCCTTGTCTAGTTCCAGTTCTAAGTGGAAGAGCTTTCAGTTTTGCTCCATTCAGGATGATATTAGTTGTGGGTTTGTCATAGATGGCTCAATCAGTTTAAGAAATGTACGCACTATGCCTATATTCTTAAGAGTTCTTGTTAGAAAAGTATATTGAATTTTATCAAATGCTTTTTCTGTATCTATTGAGAGGATCCTATGGTCTTTGTTTTTGCTTCTATTCAAATGGTGAGTTACATTTATAGATTTGCATATGTTAAATTACCCTTCCTTCCCTGGGATGAAGCCCACATGATCATGATGTATAATTTTTTAATGTGTAGCTGTAATCTATTGACTAGGATTTTATTGAGTATTTTTGAATCTATATAAATTCATGAAATTGGTCTGTAGTGCTCCTTTTTAATTGGATCCTTTCCTGGTTTTGGTATCAGGGTGATGTTTGCTTCATAGAATGTTTTGGGGAAGGACCTTCATTCTAAATCAGCGGTTCTCAACCTGTGGGACCCACAGGAATTATATTAAAGGGCCACAGCTTTAGCAAGGTTAAGAACCACTGTTCTGGGCAGCGCCTGTGGCTCAGTGAGCAGGGCGCCGGCCCCATATACCGAGGGTGGCGGGTTCAAACCCGGCCCGGCCAAACTGCAACAAAAAAATAGCCGGGCATTGTGGTGGGTGCCTGTAGTCCCAGCTACTTGGGAGGCTGAGGCAGGAGAATCGCCTAGGCCCAGGAGTTGGAGGTTGCTGTGAGCTGTGTGACGCCACACCACGGCACTCTACCGAGGGCCATAAAGTGAAACTCTGTCTCTCCAAAAAAAAAAAAAAAAGAACCACTGTTCTAAATGTTTTAGAATAGTCTCTGCATTATAGGTGTGAGCTTTTTTTAAAGATTTGATGGAATTCTGGTGTGAAGCCATCTGGCCCAGGGCTTTTTGTTGGAAGATTTGTTTACTGTTTCTTTGATCTCAGTGCTTTTCTCCCCCTCTCTCCCTTCTTTCCTCCCCCCTACTCTCTTCTTTCCTTCTTCCCTCCCTCTCTCTCTTCATCTCTTCCTTCCTTCCTCTCTCCCTTCCTTCCTCCCTCCCTCCCTCTCTCTTCTTTCTTTTGAGACAGAGTCTTACTTTGTCACCTTCAGTAGAGTGCTGTGTCATCATAGCTTACAGCAACCTCAAACTCTTGGGATCAAGTGATTCTCTTGTCTCAGCCTCTCTAGTAGCTGTGACTACAGGCACCCGCCACAATGCCTGGGTATTTTTTTTTTTTTTTAGCAGGTCCCAGCCAGGTTTGAACCCACCAGCCCTGCAGCATGTGGCCAGTGCCCTAATCACTGAGCTATGGGTGCCCAGCCCACATTCTCAAATTTCTGGCATAGTTTCTTGTAGTCAGAGACAATATCTTATATCTCTGTGATATCTGTTATTGCCTCCTTTTCATTTCTGATTGAAGTTATTAGAGATTTTTCTTTTTAGTTTCTAGTTAATCTGGCCAAAGGTTTATTTTATTTTTTCAAAGAACCAACTTTTTGTTTCATTAATTTTCTGAATGATTCTTTTGTTTTCAATTTTATTTGTTTCTAATTTAATTTTGGTTATTTCTGTTCTTCTACTAGGTTTGGGATTAGATTGTTCATCCTTTTCCATTTCCTTAAGATGATTCATTAAGTTATTGATGTGCTCTCTTTCTGTTTTTTGGATATAGACATCTAATATGATAAATTTCCCTCTTAAGACTGCTTTTGCAGTGTCCCACAGGTTTTGGTAACTTGTAGCTTCATTGGTGTTATGTTAACAATTTCCTCCTTTATCTCTTCCTTGACCCAATTGTCATTCACCATAAGGTTGTTTAACTTCCATGCCTCTGTATGGGGCTGAAAAATTTTGTTGAAGTTGAGTTCCACCTTTATTACCTTGTGGTCTTAAAAGATACAAGGTATAATTTCAATTCTTTCCTAAAAGGTCTCTTTCATAAATCTGAGCATTTAAGTTAGGTGTATAAATGTTTAGAATTGAAATGTCCTCTTGTTGTATTATACCCTTGACCACAATTAAGTGACCAGCATTGTGATTTTGATTATTTCCTTAATTAGTGATGTAGAACATCTTTTTCATATGCCTATTGGTCATCTGTTTATCCTCTTTGAGAAATGTATGTTTTAATCCTTACCTATTTCCCGCCCCCTCCACTCTAATCCCCTGCATGACCCCCATTTTAAAAATCAGGTTGTTCTCTTACTGACTTGCAGAGTCTTTCATCAGAGATATGATTTGCAACTTTCTATTTCCTGGGTTGCCTTTTCACCAGTGATTGTATCTTTTGATGCAGTTTTTAATTTTGATGTGGTCCAATTTATTTTTTGTTTTGGTGCCTGGTTTTGGTGTGATATTCAAGAAATCACTGTCAAATCCAAAATAATTCAACTTTCCTCCTGTGTTTTCTTCTAGACTTACAGTCTTTTAATGTTTACATTTTAAAGTCTTAGAACTCTTGCATTTAGGTCTATGCTCCATTTTGAGATGATTTTTGCTATGATGTAAGCTAAGGGTCCAACTTCATGTTTTTTCCACGAACAGGTTCCAACTCCTGTTTTTTTCTCCCCATAGAATGATCTTACTACCCTTGTTGAAAATCATTTGATATATGCCAGTTTATTTGAGGGGCTATTCTAGTCCATAAATTTAGATATTTACCTTGCCATGAATGGTTTTAACAACTGAGAAATGTACTGCAATGGGTTTATCCTTGATCATTCATTTATTCTTTTTACCCATATTCCAATACCTTCTTTTGCTACTATTTTCACCTCTAAACATTACTATTCAGCTTCAAAACTAATGCTTTTTACAATTTCCAAGGTTTAAAATGTAGACATCAAAATACTTCTTCTGTTGGTACCAAACTAAAGCCGCTTCCTTAGTTTAAAAGAACAAGTGTCAGATTTACATGATTATCGACATGCTCTATTGAATGAGTCAGAACTTAACTTTTACATTTTCATTATTTTGTTTGATAAGAGTGATTTCACATTTGGCTTTTTTTTTTTTTTTTTTTGGGCCGGGGCTGGGTTTGAACCCACCACCTCCGGCATATGGGACCGGCACCCTTCTCCTTGAGCCACAGGCACCGCCCTCACATTTGGCATTTTAAGTATTCCTCACTTACATTCTGTTTCCTTCTTTAGGAGCCGCTGTATTTTGTGTTGCTCCAAATGCAGTATTTCCATTTGAATTGCATAATGAAGAGTATTTAGAGGAAAGGGATATCTACCTGACTCAGTGCCAACGACAGCTCGAACACGTATGGACCAGGGACAGGTATCTTCTCTAGTGATGAATAAGTGACTTGAGGAAATCATTTTTTCTTCATTCCTACCTAAGCAGGGGAGAAAGTGTATTTGAGAGTGATTTTTTAAAAATTTAAGTATGGCCTCCTCAAAATTAATTCCTAATGCGATAAATACTAATCCAAACCTCTATAGCCAACAGCAGAATTGTAGAACAGTGTGGACAATTTATAAGTGATAAAGTTGTCAAGGAGAATACTACTTAAAAAACAAATTCTGGTTAGCTCAGAATATCAATGGTGAATAGACAAAAATATAAATAAGCTGAACAAGGTGAAAAATAACTTTTATGTAGTCCACTATATTTGTCACAAGATGGCAATAATGCTTTATCTACAAATAATGTTAAACTATTTTTTTTCCCTTACACTTGTGAACTTGTCAAAACTAGTGAGTAAAGAATATATATAACCTTTTGTATGACTCCTGGTGGTAGATCAAAACTTTAAAAAAAATTACTTAACCTTAAACTTCAAATTTAAGGTCTTTTCATGCTTTTTTTGACATGTCTATGACATAGTTTCACAAGCCCTAAATACAGAATCTGGAAAAGCCTTGGGAATTCCCCATATATTATGCACGTGTCAGGTTAAATGAAAATTTACATGTTATCAAGGAGACTGTAATTTATAAATTGGCTACTTAGCCCTCACTAGTTACAAGAAAGGTTCCATAAGGCAAAGAAATCAATTTGGAAGCCCAGTCTTCATTTTTGTATTTTTAGAGACAGTCTCACTATATTGCCCTCAGTAGAGTGCCACAGTGTCACAGCTCACAGCAACCTCCAACTCCTGGGCTTAGGTGATTCTCTTGCCTCAGCCTCCTGAGTAGCTGGGACTACAGGAGCCCACCACACCTGGCTAATTTGTTGTTGTTGTTGCAGTTTGGCCAGGGTTGGGTTCAAACCCGCCACCCTCGATATATGGGGCTGGTGCCCCACTCACTGAGACACAGGCACCACCCCCAGTCCTCATTTTCGAAGGAAAGTTTTTCTGCTCTGAAAAGGCAGAAACATCATGAGAAAACGTATCTTGTAAAAAATTCTTAAATCTTTAGTTCTCATTCTTCAAAGCCTTATCGAAAGATCACATCCATTCACAGAAAAGCAAAGTATCACCGAACTGTCACTTTATTAACCAAGATGCTATCATGCATCATATCTTTCAAAATTGGCACTTCAGTTTCTTAACCAAACAGCAGGACTACTCACCAACTCTCTGAGATCTAGATCACTATCACTGAACACCTACTAGTGCCAGGGACAATGTTAGAAGGAAAAGCCAGTTTTTAACGTTTACATATTACAATTTTATGCTACCAGTTAGCAAGATGCTTATCTTCTGCTTCTCGTGTACAACTCTTTTACGGTTCTCTATGAGATGAAGGCAGAACACTTCCCTGTCTTTATCTTCACCTAGCGAGAAATCTAGTTTTCAAATTCAATTCTTTTAATCCTAGACAGACCTGCCGGCCCAGTTTCTCCTAACATAACACAATTATTACTTGTACTAAGATTAGGATTACTGTGTTCAAAGATGAAGTCAAACTGAATAAAATAAAAAAAAAAAAATTTTAATTAATATAGGCTCACTGTTGCACTTGGTACACTGTTATGGCCTCATAATTCACAGCAACCTCAAGCTTTTAGGTTCCAATGATCCTCTTGCCTCAGCCTCCCAAGTAGCTGGAACTACAGGCACCCACTACGCCACCTTTATTTTTTGAGACAATCTCACTATGTCGCCCTCAGTAGTGCGCTGTGCTGTCACAGCAACTTCAAACTCTTGGGCTTAAGCAATTCTCCTGCCTCAGCCTCCCACATAGCTGGGAGTATAAGCGACTACCACAACACCCAATATTTTTTTTTTTTTTTTTGCAGTTACCATTGTTGGTTAGCTGGCCCTGGCTGGGTTCAAACCCGCCAGCCTTGGTGCATGTGGCCAGAAATGTCTCACTCTGGGTCAGACTGGTCTCAAACCTGAGAGCTCAGGCAATCCACCCGCCTCACCTCCCAAAATGGTAGGAATACAACAGGGGTGATCCACAGTGCCCGGGCCCTTAAAATTTAAATCTTAAATAAAATCTATAATCACAGAAAGGTGATAGCTTTTACGTAAGGGACAATTTGATTGCATTCAAGCATTCAAGAGTCCTACCGGTTTTTCAGGTACAATAGAGAATTACAAAGGGGAAGCCAGATATGACACATGCAGCGATTAGGGCCTCTCCAGAAATTACCAAAAGCTACAAAGGGAAAGTGGGGAGGGAGTACAGGAAATATCTCACCATGCTTTATCTCAATGAGATCACCACCCACAAATGAGCCGATTACATTGTTAAAGTATGCTAAAAACAGGTCTGATTAGTAGTGACTATTAAGAATACAGCTATTTTGGCTCGGCGCCTGTGGCTCAAGCAGTTAAGGTGCCAGCCACGTACGCCTGAGCTGATGGCTTCCAATCCAGCCCTGGCCCGCCAAACAACGACAGCTGCAACCAAAAAATATCCGGGCGTTGTGGCGGGCGCCTGTAGTCCCAGCTCCTTGGGAGGCGGAGGCAGGAGCCTCTCTTGAGCCCAAGAGTTGGAGGTTGCTGTGAGCTGTGTGATGCCATGGCACTCTATCCAGGGTGACAGCTTGAGGCTCTGTCTCAAAAAAAAAAAGAATACAGCTATTTTAAAAGAAAAGAGACTTTAGTGCCCAGCAATTAAAATAATTACTCACATTTATTTTCTATATCATTTATAATGAAGTTAGTAAAACCAAGTAAAATATTCATTTTCATCATTTGCTTCTGTTCATCTGTTTTCTTGCAGTCTTCGTTCTTTCTTCCATAATGTTGCATGGCACACCTCTAAAAAATCAGAACAGTGAAAATCATTTCATAATCAAAGATAAAGTTAACCACATAACCTCAAACAGTGGCTTTTTGCTGAGGTTTGGTGCCTGTAGCTCAGTACTTAGCGCACCAGCCACATACACCAAGACTGGTAGGTTCAAATCCAGCCCATATTTCCCAAACAACAACTACAACCAAAAAATAGCTGGGTGGTGTGGTGGGCGTCTGTAGTCCCAGCTATTTGGGAGGCTGAGGCAAGAGAATTGAATTGCTGAAGCCCAAGAATTTGAGGTTGCTGTGAGCTGTGGTGCCAGGGCACTCTACCCAGGGAGACAGTTTGAGACTGTCTAAAAAAAAAAAAAAAAAATTCAATGCTGAGAAAAGGAAACCATATCCTGACATGCAAAGGCAACTGCAACAGCTATTGGACCCAATCCCTTGGATTTATCAGACACTTTTAACTGTCAACAGATGTGGTCGCTTTCCTAGTTACAATTACTTACCTGAGGCAACAAAGGAGTATTTCAAAAAACTGCAGCTAAAGGACATCCATCTGCAGCTACCTATGTGCTAAGGAGAAAGAACATTTAGCCTCTTAGTAAAAAATTGTACTACATACCATTAACATAAACCAATATAGTTTACTGGCATCTCAGTCTAAGAATTATTTCTTCAAAGATATCCTCAGCTGGGTAAACGGCAAAAATTTAAGTCATCATTATGCCACCATTATCAACGTCAATAACACATCAAACATTTTGTGTATTGCTTGTTAGTAACAATAGCACCACGATTCCCAAAAAGATGTCATTTAACACTTTTTGTACCTCAATATATGCAGTGGCGGTTCTACTTTTTCATTGCCATTTTCTGTTAAGCTTTTGGAAAACATCTGTCACAATGACCTTCACACACCTTCAAAATTCATAGGATTTGTCAGACCTAAAAATTAAATTTTCACTGTCAATTCCCATTTGTAATTGCATTTGTTTGGCATGTTATATGAAGGAATAGTCTAATAAAAATTTCATTCCTGCCGGGCGCAGTGGCTCATGCCTGTAATCCCAGCACTGTGGGAGGCTGAGGAGGGAGAATCAATTGCTTGAGCTCAGGAGTTAGAGACTTGCCTGAGCGACAGTGAGACCCCGATTCATGAAAAAAATGGAAAAACCCAGCCGGGTGCTGCCTTGAGCACATGTAATCCCAGCGGCATCCAGAGGCTGAGGCAGAGGGGTGCCTGCAGCCTGAGTCTGAGGCTGTGGTGAGCTACCACGCCCACTGCACTCTGCTCAGGGGCATAGGGTGGGACCCTGTCTCAACAACAACAAAATGTCATTCCTGTAAGGAACCCAACCTACCTTTTGGGACTCCAACCCACTTTTTAATAAAAGTACCAGTATCTCTTGTTCAATACATTTCTAATGGAATAAAAGAACACAATTCCTGTTTCATTACTTCTGATAGTATTAACTGACAAACGCAAAATTTAAAAACATCTGTTAATGACTTGAGTGTTTTAAATCTTTTGATTGGTTAGTACCTAAAAATTACATAAATGATGGAAACATTTTATATCCTTCATCATCACAGTATTGATTTTAAGACACAATGGTCCTAATGAGTAGACAACCATTGCTTTTCTGTCCTAGAGCTTGACTAGAATGCACTAAGTCAGGTTAAATGCTAGATGTACAGAAACTAGGGTGAAGATTTTCACCTGAAAACAGTACAATGGCAAATCTAGTAGTTTTAGAGAAGGGATGCCTTACACTGTCAGCATTACCAGACACATTCCTACAGAATTAAGTTTAAGTTAACTGAATGTACACAAACAGGGCAAAGGAGATGGCCAGGGCCACACAAATGTCACACAGCACCTCAGGAGTATAAATCATTGAGCTAGACAATTATTGATGTGATTTATGAAGACATACAAGTTTGGACCCTGCTAAACTATCATTATTTTCATGTCTTGAAATGCTGAAATATTTCACTTGAGTATGAGGAATAAAATTACTGCTTGTGAATAATTCTAATTTGGAAAATTTCAGTTTAGTATTATGATTCACAGGAACTACAGACAACTACATGCATACTCATTCTTATAATGCCTATGTTTAAAGATACATATGAATAATAAACTATCCATCTCACCTCCCAGCCACAGGATCAAGAAACCGATGGGCACAAAACTAGAGATAGGTACTACTAGATGGGGGGCAGGGGAATGGGGGTGGGAGGTAACACAGCATTGGCAATATTACCGCTTTTAAATGGGTCGTTGAGTTCTTTTGTATTTATGTTTCAGACTTTCATGCACTACCTGTATTTTTATCAAACAAACACTTAGCTTGTAAATTTCTAGAAATCCCAGCACTTAGCAACAATTCAAACCACATAGGGCTTAAAATTAAGGAATCCACGGATTATAGAACCATTACATTCATCCTGTTGACAGCTAACTCTTAAAATTACTTCAAATGAAACAATGTATTTCAAATCGGGAAGAAAAAAAAAAAACCCAGGAATATACCACGTCTCACAGATGCCTTACCATTTTTAAACGTTTTTGAATTGCCAGCATGTTTTCCAGTCTCCCCACAGTTGACTGATGTACATCCGGAAACACCCATATCCCTGTGAATTCAAGCACAGGCACAAGGGTAGGCATTTACAGCCTAAGGGCCTTGCAGAACTGCACGGGCTGTTCTCCAATTTCAATGTCTTTTCTCAGAACTTATTTACAAGGAAATTTACAGGAAAACGCGACTCGCTCCACTTACGGCTAGAGACAAGCATAGACCCACAGTAAACTTCGTTTAGAAAATAAAATTTCCCACCATTGCAAGAGGGACTTTACCTAACAATTGCAATCAGTGTAACCTGGCTTACTGTACCCTCAATGAATCCCCAACAATAAAAAAAAAAAGTAAGAAAGAAAATAAAATTTCCCACGATTGCAAGAGGGACTTTACCTAACAAGTGCAATCAGTGTAACCTGGCTTATTGTACCCTCAATGAATCCCCAACAATTAAAAAAAAAGAAAGAAAGAAAGAAAAGAAAATTTCCCTGTAGTCCCAGCTGTTCGGGAGGCTGAGGCAAGAGAATCACGTAAGCCCAAGAGTTAGAGGTTGCTATGAGCCATGTGACGCCAGGGCACTACCCGAGGGCGGTACAGTGAGACTCTGTCTCTACAAAAAAAAAAAAAAAAAAAGAAAATTTCCAAACCACAAAGTAATGTTAGGGATGGGTCGTCTTATTACCTAGGAGATAATCACCTCCCCCGCGTATAAACTGCTCCCTTATAAATGATAAATAAGCCGCCCATTTAAAGGAAACCTGAACAAGCCAATGCCGCACGCTCAGATTTGCAGGGGTACAAAAGGGACCCGGCAAAGCAGAACAGGAAGTTATCTGGCCGTTCCTTCCAGGCACCTTTGGTTCCCGAGTCATGCAAGGCCCTTTATACTAACTTCTGGGCTCACAGTCAAAATCAGCGCTGACGGAGTAGGCTGCGCTAAGACTTCCAGGTGGTTACTCACAAACGCCGGCTCAGGTGGCCGGAGGGCTCGTGGCCCCTGACGGCGAGGGGAGCGTCACCTCCTGGGCCAAACCTGAGGCGCCGGCTGCGGCTGGGCCGGAGCAAGGCGGCGCGGCGCTCGGTACCCACGAAGCGAGAGCCCGGCCCGTAGGAGAGGAGGAAGAAAGACCGCAATGGCTCTTACCTCCAAGAGCCCAGCTACCGACTGGAAGGCTCAGCCGCTTTCCCATGCGCATAGGTAGCAGTTCTTCCCGCCCACCCGCATAGCTAGCAGTTATTTCCGAACCGTCCTCTCTCGGCTGCCGCGCGGAAAACGAGGCGCGCTGTCCGCGAGTAGCTGTTGGACTTCCGGGGCTAGACCCGCCCCTTCCGGGACTCAGTCCCGCCCCGTCCATGCGCAGTGCGGGCAGACACTAGCTCCGGTGGGGAGGTCTGGCCTTTGGGTTTGGGTTGAACAGCTGAGTGTAACTTTGCTAGAAGCATTTTTCTTTTTTTTTTTTTTTTGAGGCACAGTCTATGTAGCCCTTGGTAGACTGCCGTGGCAGCACACAGCTCCCAGCAACCTCCAACTCCTGGGCTTAAGCGATTCTCTTGCCTAAGCCTCCCGAGTAGCTGAGACTACAGGCGCCCGCCACAACGCCCGGCTATTTTTTGGTTGCAGTTCAGCAGGGGCTGGGTTTGAACCCGCCACCCTCGGTATATGGGGCCGGCGCCTTACCGACTGAGCCACAGGCGCCACCCAGCATAGAATTTTATTAATAGTAGTTTTTTAAAAATTCTAGGCCGGGTGCCATGGCTCACGCCGTAATCCTAGCACTCTGGGAGCCCAAGGTTGGTAGATTGCTTGAGTTGAGTTTGAGACCAGACTGAGCAAGTGTGAGACCCTATTTCTAAAAATAGCCTGGCTTTGTGGCAGACGCTTATAGTCCCAGCTACTTGGGAGGCTGAGGAAAGAAGATCTTTTGAGCCCAAGAGTTTGAGGTTTCTGTGAGCGGTGATGTCACGGCACTCTACCCAGGGCAACAGAGTGACACTGTGTCTCAAAATGAAAAAAAAAAAAGAAAAATAACCATTCTTTAGTAATATAATCATGATTACCTTAGAAAGTTTTATATTTTGTAGATACGAGTGGATTCTGGAGCAGGTAAGATATTATTTTCTTCTAAGCTGTCAGAATCTATGGTCTACACTTACACATGTAAATCTCATTTGGAGAAACTCATCTCCTCATATTTGCAGTATAAAATGAGGTTGGAACTGGTAGGAAGTTGTCTGTAAAAACCACATCCTCGGGCTTTCCCTGGCTGGATAGTAAGCATGTCAAAACAGAGTTAATGCAAGCAAAATGTAAATGATCCTAGTCACAGATGCATGACTTTTCTATGTAAGATTCTTTTACCTCAGGCAAGATTATTTTTAAACATAATATTGACATTGAGATAATCATAGTATTTATACTTCTCGTCAAGGTTAAAGTTCCAAATCTGTGGAAAAATATATTAAATTGTCAGAAAATAAGGAACTGATCTGAATGAAAGTTGATTCTTAAACACTTGAAGTACATCAACTTTCCCGAGATAATTTTGGTGAAAATTGCCTTAATTACTTATGATTTCTGCCAGGATCTAAAATAAGGAGTTAACCACAGTGACTTTAATTGTCAATGGAGACACTAGTGTTTTCCTTTTCTGTTTAAAAATTTAACTTTGACATTAAGAATAAACTTTGAAAATAACTATTTAAATGTTAGAAATTCTGAATGTAAAGGGATGTTTTAAAATTACTTGAGCTGGCCATTGAGACCTGGTGGGAAGTCTGCTAGGGGACTTGAGAGACAATTTTGTTCTTTGATGAAGATACCTGTTTGCAGACAAGCCACTCTTCTTTCCTAAGACACTCTCATCCAGACATTCTTACCTGTGAAAGAATGCCTGTCCCTTACTGTTGCAACTGTCCTGTTAAATGAGAGATTGTACCTGAGATGGTAAAATGGAAAGAAGGAACCAGCAACTGAAAGATACTGAATAGTCACAGAATTAACTAGAATGAACTAGCTAGGGAGCAACTTCTTGTTATGTGAAATAATACATTTTTCTTATTCTTTAAAACAACTATTCAAGAATAATGATGTGGAGCATTGAGAGGTGGAACTAATTGAAAATTATGATGCCATTCATACCCCAGTGATAATCTAACATAAATTATGTCCTGAAATTAACATCCCATTAAACCTTTCAGTGAGTTACAATACGAATTTAACAGCTCTTTTCTCAAATCCTACTAGCTCCACTTTTAAGGAACAATAAGTATGCTGTTCTCAAAAGTCTCCAAGGGAAAAAGGATGATTGACAAGGAGTATGTTAACTGGAAGGAATCATTAACCAGAAGGTATAACTATGTAGAAAACATGTGAATATCCTCAGTGTGTGTGTATTTACACATTTGTTCTTGTGTGTTTTACATATATGTGTGTCAGAGACTACAAAGAAAAGTCAACTTTCACGGGGTGTCATACTTGTGTATGTATGATCTGTCACCCAGGAACTTAGAAACCTTGGTCCACTGGTGAGATTATGTCCTCCTTATCTTCTTGTGTTAACCACACAGGACACAAATACAAATAGCAAGGTCCCATTAAAAGAAAACAAAATGAATGACCATCTTCCACTTTGTAATGGCCGTCACAAATAAATCACGCAGTTTGTCAAATAGGAAATATTTTCTCAATGTGCATAGGCCTTACTTTCTCATTGGCTCATGTATTATATCTGCTCCTTTTTTTGTTGATTCCTGCTTAGCTTTGAAGACCCAGCCTGTCCCCAAACAATTATCAGAATTATCTCCAAATCCTGATCATTCCCCCTTTGTAACTGGGCTTTCATATTATAACAGAATGTAATGTTGGGCAGTGTGGGACCCTCTCTCTGAGTTGGTTCCTTCTTCTTCCATAGTAGAATCTTGGGACAACAGAATGAGACAAATCATTAAAGCATAGGACCTGGCAAAAGTCGAGTATCATATGAGGATGATGGAGTGTTGAAATCTATGCTATTCTGCCTCCTGCTTCTTCCCCTTTCAGGCCATTTGGGCCATTGCAATCTTTCTAAACACCTTTGATGTACAGTTTGCTGCTATGACAACAGCAATGGCAGCCTTTAGTCTGATCAATTCCAACTCCAGAACCTGGCATGCTCCTGACCATTCCATCCCGGACTCGTGGCCAGGAAGGTAGATGGACACCAAACGGTATTTACTCTTATTTTAGTGTGTATTTGCCATGACATTGAAAGATAATTTTACATATGCTTATTTTTGTTTTTTCCTACAAGCATTTTTTCATATGTTTTTAGTCATTTGGGTTTTCTCTTCTATAAACTACAGCCTCATAGCTTTGGTCAGATTTTTTTTTTTTTTTTTTTTTTTTTTGAGACAGAGTCTCAAGCTGTTCCCGTGGGTAGAGTGCCATGGCATCACAGTTCACAGCAACCTCCAACCTTTGAGGTTAAGTGATTCTCTTGCCTCAGCCTCCCAAGTAGTTGTGACCACAGGCGCCTGCCACAATGTCCTGCTATTTTTTTGTTGTTGTTGCGGTTGCCATTGTTGTTTTAGCTGGCCCGGGCTGGGTTTGAACCTGCCAGCCTAGGTGTATGTGGCCAGTGCCCTACCCACTGAGCTATGGGTGCCACCTTGTCTGATTTTTCTTTTTTTTTTAGAGTTATCTGTATATTTAAAAATTGGTTTATGGGATTTTTTATATATCCTGGGTACTAATTTTCTGTAAATTAACAGTTCTATGCTTTGCAACTAACTTTTCCCAGTCTGTTTTGTTTCTCATTATATTTAGGGAGTTTTATGTTGTTTGGCAGACTGTACTCTTCTCTCTACTTCCAGTAGCTCCCAGCACTTCTGCATTTCTTTTATTTTTTTCTTTCTTTTTATTTTTTAAGAGACAGAGTCTTGCTCTGTCACCCGTGCTGGGGTACAGTGGCATGATCGCAGTTCACTATAACCTCAAACTCCTGGGCTTGGGTGAGCCTCCTACCTCAGCTTCCTGAGTAGCTGGGACTACTGGCATGCATCATTATGCCCAGCTAATTTTTCTATTTTTGTAGAGAGGAGATCTTACTCTCTCTCAGGCTGACCTCAAGCAATCCTTCTATCTTGGCCTTCCAAAATGCTAGGATTATAGGGATGCTTCATCGTGCCTAGTCTAATGTAATAGTTTTTGTAGAGATGGGATCTATGTTGCCCAGACTGGTCTCCAACTTCTGGCCTCAAGCAATCTGCCTGCCTCGGTCTCCCAAAGTGCTGGAATTACAGGCGTGAGCCACTAATGTTTAGTAATCCACTGGGATTACTGGCCCTCACCTCTGCATCTCTATGAACGATTTCTGGTAACCCTTAAATTCAAGTGCTTTAACATGCCTTTCAAGGCTCTCCTTGTTGCAGTTTGGCCAGGGTCCGGCTTGAACCTGCCACCCTCGGTATATGGGGCCGGTGCCCTACTCACTGAGCCACAGGTGCCACCCATCAAGGCTCTCCTTGATGTGAGAATATGGACTAATATAGTATTATATTTATTCCTAGGATTTTGAGAATTAAATAAAATAATACATATCAAGTATTCATCTCCTCCCTGAAAGCATCATGTTCTTTTGCTTTTTTCCTATACCTAGAAGGTTCTTCTCCTATTTGCCTTCCCTGACCTCTTACAACTGGATTATGGCAGACAGTCTTGTTGCCATCCCAGGAGACATCCTCAGCCTTCTTCCCTGATAAAGGAACACTGATTTTGTTTATGTTACGGGCTTAGACCTAGGGCCAGGCCCATTACAGTCACATACTTTAGAACGATGTTTTGGTCAATGAGGGATTCCGTATTAGTACCATAAGACGATTAATACCCTATTTTTTAATTGTACCTTTTCTGTGATATATTTTTGTTATATATGAAAATACTTACCATTGTGTTAAATTGCCTACATTCTGAGTTCAGCAGCATGCTGTACAGGTTGGTAGCATAGGATCAACAGGCTATGCCAAAGAACCTGGGTGCATGGTGGGTTATACCAGCTAGGTTTGTGGAAGTACACTCTGTGATGTTTGCGCAATGACAAAATTACCTAAGGACCAATTTCTCAGAACCATCCCCATCATTAAGCGACATATATTTCATTTTCTTTCAACCCATTTATCTGCTTCCCCTGCCTTCTGTGGTAGATGCTGGGCATAGACTCACTCAATAGCTAGTCCAGCTTCCTTTTATTGGTCATTGGATACTTCAGAGACTGAAAAGCTAAGTATTATACTGCCTGGACCCTTTTGCAGTTAGGATTCTGGATATGAATTAGGTCCTGCCTATCAAATGCATTCATGCAAGACCTGAATTCTAAATCAAGTTGTATAGGGGCTGGGTACAGTGGCTCATGCCTGTAATCCTAGCACTCTGGGAGGCTGAGGTAGCAGGATCACTTGAGCTGAGGCATTCTAGACCAGCCTGACCAAGAGGAAGACTCCATCTTTATTTAAAAAAAAAAAAAGAAAAACTAGAACAATTAGCCAGGTGTTGTGGCAGGTTCCTAGTCCAAACTACTTGGGAGGCTGAGGCAGGAGGATCACTTGAGCCCAGGAGTTAGAGGTTGCAGTGAGCTATGATGACACCATGACAACTCTAGCCCTGGGCAACAAAGTCTGTCTCCAAAAAAAAGGCGAAGAGGCATGCATTTTGCTGATGAATATCATATTAGCCAAGTTTATGCAGCAAAACAGAGCCTACAAAAATATATATGAATTTATATGTACATGTTTATATAAACTAACACAATACACGGAAGCTTAGAAGTCCCATCATTAGTCATCTCTAAGCTGGAGACCCAGGAAAGTTGGTGATATAGTACAGAGGCCTGAAAACCAAAGGGCTGGTGGTAGAGATTCCAGTCTGGGTCCGAAGGTCTGAGAACCAGGAGTGTTGAGAACAGTAATGTCTCAGTTCAAGCTCTCTCAAGCAGAGAGCAAATTCCACCTTCCTTTTGTTCTATTCAGGCCCCCAACAGATGCCCCCTCACCCAGGGGAGGATCATGTACTTCACTCAGCCTGTCAGTTCAAATCCCTTCTGGAAACATCTGCACCGTCGCACCCTGTGTCCTCATTGGTTTGGGCTGCTATAAAAAAAAAAAACAAAAACAAAACTACACACTGGGGGCCTTTAACCATGGAAATGTGTTTCTCACTATTCTGGAGGCCGGGATTGACCATCTGAAGGTGCAGGCAGATCTGGTGCTTGGTGAGGGCCTGCTTCCTGGTTTGCAATTTTTCTTCTTGTATCCTCTCATGATGCATGTGTGTGTGTGGTGGGGGCTGGGTAGTAGGAAAACAAGCTCTCTGGTGTCGTTTTATAAATAAGATCTCTTATATCTGTTTTTTTTGTGTGTGTGTGTAGTTTTTTCGCCGGGGCTGGGTTTGAACCCACCACCTCTGGCATATGGGACTGGTGCCCTACTCCTTGAGCCACAGGTGCCACCCCTTCTTATATCTGTTTATAAGAGCATGAATCCTATTCACAAGGACCCTACCCTCATGACCAATTACCTCCTAAAGGGCCTAGCTCCTAATATCATCATATTGGGGGTTAGGATTTCAAGATATAAATTGAAACATTCGTAGCATCTAGAAATAATGTTTAGTTAGCTGTGGGCATCGCTATGCCCAGTCAAGTTGACAAAAATTAACCATTACACATATGTAGCAAAGGCAGCATGCTTCTGCAGTCAGTTACTGTAGGGGCAGCTTCCCATTTGTCATTTCATGGAACTGGGCTGCCAAGGCAGCTGATACTTCTTGGTAGCTCAAGATACCATAAAGGAGAAGATAGGTAATTTTGACTACATAAAAAAATAAACCATGAGGCAGAAATATCAGCTGCCTTGGCAGTTCCATGGAGTGCCTTCAGAAATTTTGACTATAAATCCAGCCTTAGTTTCATTTCATGAATCTTTAAGTTATTAATAACCTATAATAAGCCCCTTTCTTTTAAAATTAGCTAAAGCATGTGCCACAACCATATCCAGACTGATATACCTTCCTTACATGTGGGGGTGACCTTGAACCCAATCTCGGCCAATGAGCCAATGAGGAATAAGTAGAAGGCTTGGACCCTGACTTTTCCATGAAGCCACCTTACCGGTCCTGGACATGGCCTACTTATGGACTTCTTTTCTGTTTTTTTCTTTTATCCAACCCTTATGTAGAAGCAGACAATTTCTTTTACGTGAGAGAATAAGGTCCTAATTTATTTAAGCCACTATAGTTGGGTCTTAGCAACTGAATGCAATTCCTAACTGATTCTAGTAATCAATGAACAGTGAGTGACTTTCATAGTATTAAAAAAAACATTTGTGGATCAACTGATGATTGATGAACAAAGGCACTGAAGCATGAAATAGCTGTGTGTGCACGTGTGTGTGTTTACAGCCTAAAATATAAAGTAGGAAGTGGTGGACAATAAGGGCAGTGACACAGGAAGGTGGTTCGTAAGTCAAGTTACGGGGTTAGACTTCATCCTTAAATCATGGGGTACCACCGACGGGACTGAAGCAACTATGGTACATATTTAGGTTTGTATTTTTGATAGGTTACTTGGGTGCAGCCAATACTAAAGGTTGGGAAAACTGCTAAGTCTCCACATTATAGGGTGAAAGATGATGAATACTTGTGATAACTATTCTTACATACTTTGGAGAATGTAAGTATACTGGTAGGCAAATTGTTTAACATGGAATTGCTAAGCTGGAGTATGTACACTTAAAATAGTGAGAGATTTTGCCAAATTGTATTCAGAAGAACTTCACTTTAACTGCACAAAAGTCCTTGTTTCTCCACCTTCACCAACCAATGTGGATGTTTTTTGTGAGTATCATAGGTGGCATATGTATTATTTCATTGCTTTCTGAATTTATGCTTCTTAATTTTAAGTGAGTTTGTATATCTTTCCTTAAAGATATTGGCTGTTTGATTTTTTTTAATGAACTGCTTCTTCGTACCTTTTTTTTTTCTCACTATGTCGCCCTCAGGAGAGTGCAGTCCTGTCACAGCTCACAGCAACCTCAAACTCTAGGCTTGGGCGATTCTCTTGCCTCAGCCTCCCAAGTAGTTGGGACTAAAGGAGCCCACCACAACACCTGGCTATTTTTGTTGTTCTTATAGTTGTCATTGTTGTTTAGTAGGCCCGGGCTGAGTTTAAACCTGCCAGTCCCAGTGTATGAGGTCGGCGCCCTAACCACTAAGCTATGGGCGCCAAGCCTGCTTCTTCATACCTTTTGTGGAATTTTCTTGAGTTGCTGGTCTTTTTCTTCTTTTTAAATTCTAAGAATCAATTTTATAGAAAGGGAACTACTGTTCTGATTTCGTATGTGTTGTGACTTTCCCCCCTGGTTTGTTTTTGGTCTTTTGACCTTGTTTATGGCTTCTCCATTTTGTGCATTTATTTTTTATGCAGTCAAAATTACCTATCTTTTCCTTTATGGCATCTTGTGGTTTTTGTATCGCACTTCACTTTGCCATCTTCGTCTACTAGAGTTAGCCAGCCAGAGAAGACACACCTGATGTGCACTGAGCTGCCGACAATCGCTTTCTCAGATGCTCTGTCTTTCTTTCTTTTTCTTTCTTTTTTTTTTTTTTGAGACAGCATCTCACTCTGTTGCCCTGTATAGAGTGCTCTGATGTTGTAGTTCAAAGCAACCTCAAACTCTTGGGTTCATGTGATCCTCTTGCTTCAGCCTGCCCAGTAGTTGGGACTGCAGGTGCCTTCCACAACACCAGGCTAGTTTTTTTTGTTTTTTTTTTTTTTTTTTAGTAGAGATGGGGTCACTCTCTCACTCTTGCTCAGGCTGGTCTTTAACTCCTGAGCTCAAGCAATCCATCTGCCTTGGCCTCCTAGAGTGCTAGGATTACAGGCGTGAGCCACTGCACCCAGCTCTCAGCTATTATTTCATGTCAACATTGTGAGCTGAGGGGAAGAAGGCGAAAGGAAAGGGACAGTTATTGAGAAGAAACCCTATGCCAAGTTCCTACAACAGTGAGAGACCTGCAGCAAAGGATGTTGTTTTCTAACCAAACTCAGGGCACAGACTAAAGGGCATTCAGGCGGCTAACAGAGCAGGCAGCCTAGGGCAGCAGCCAGGTTCTCAGAGCCAGACTGCAAGGGTCTGAATCTAGGCTATGCCACTGACCAGCTGGGCAGTCCTCGTCAGGTTTCCCAGACCCTCTGAGCCTAGGAATTCAAGGTTACAGTGAGCTCAGATCCTGCCACTATACTGCAGCCCAGGCAATGGAGTGAGACTGTCTCCAAAAACAAAAACAAAAAAGCAGCACGATCTAGGTTTCTTTCTAGAATCTATTTCTTCTTCTACATCTCTTTTTCCTACTATCAGTTTGATTAAATCTCCATCTTGAGTAACAAGCTCTTACCTGCCACCTCTGAAGGATACTGTCCATTCCTATAGGAAGCTCTGCTTCCTTTCAACAAGGGAAGAGACGGTGCACTCTCTTACATGTTAGCAAAGCATGGAACCCTTGAGTGACTCCAAGTCTGCCTGGTGCCTACACAGGGTAGAGAAAGGGGAGAGACCGGCAGTCATTGCTTCAGACAACAAGAACTTTTCTCCTGGGTTAAGCCATTTCTATTACCACCATCACCCTAGACATTGTCCATTCTCTGGCGTTGGTTTTCTGGCTGGAGGGAAAAAGGACCACCTGGGCCCCATCTTCATGATGCCAAGTGCGGCTGCTCACTGGACCTCTCAGTGTGGCCCAGCATTAGCAGCCTTTTTTCTTGTTCTGGTCTGGTCTAGTCTGGTCCTGAAGTCAGGTCTCCTCTTCAAGGCAGTCTCTCCTTTGTCTCCCTATAATATAATCAAAGAGATAGTCTCACTGGACACTGGTAGAACTGGCCTCTTCTTGCTGAAAGGATCTGCAGAGAGCTTTGCACTTGCCACTTTTCTTTCTCTCTAGACTCACCTGCCTCTGCCATCACATACCACCTTTTTTACTTGATGGTTGTCCACATTTCAGGGGCTGACAGAAGTCAGGGTACAGATGCGCTGTACACAGAATAGGAACACTCTTGCACGGGTCTGCTTTTTTATTATATCAGTACCATGTGCTAACCAATTGCACAACAGTAAGGTCTGCTTTTTTAATAATAGGATATCATACAAATATATTTTGTCCCCCCGACATAAACATCTACACAATTAAGATGCCTTATTACAGCACACACTTGCTAGATGAAGAACTCAAATACAACTCAGACTTTTCCTAACAAATGCAAACCATGTAACCTAATCACATCTGTATCCTCATATTAATCTGAAATAAAAAGTAAATTTTTATATTGAGTGATTTCTGAATTTAAAGATAAAAATGGTCAAAATTAATTTTTATTTCAACTTCACATTGTTTGAAATGGCCCCCAGTTACCGAAGGCCAAATAAGTGGAGACGAGTGATCCAAATTCATCCCCAGGACAAACTTCTTGGTCCTGGGAGGGCAAGAACGCATGTGTCCCTTCAGGGAACATTCTTGTGCACGGGAAATGACTACTGACATAATCTTTAAGTCTAATAGCTAAGATTATTCTCCAGTTTATAATTTAAAAGGTTCTGACAACTAAATGCTATAATTTATAATGAAAGCATTTGAGTGACTGAGGTATATTTCACTAAGCCAGTTTCTCTTCTGAGTTGAAACTAAGACTTATGTAAACATAGGAAAGGAAACCCTTCCCAGGTTTATGTAGTGAGGCAAGAATATTTAATGTCCTTTATTCCCAACTATTTTGCAGTGCCATCTGTGTGGTGCTCATAGTCATAATCTACAGGACTTAAAGGACATTTATTTTTCAGTACAATAGTCACATATAAGACCAACAGCAAACATGACTTAACAAAAGTACATATTGTCTCCGAGATAAACAATTTTACAATATTTCCCTAGTATCCCTTTTAAAATTTTGCAATCTTGGTTTTTGGATACTTTTAAAATGACAACAACAAAGCAACTAAAAAATCAAAAGTGTGTACACTGGAGAAAGACATCAATAGTTTATTTATTGCATCTTAAATTATCTGTGAAACCATAGGTATCAGTCACATTCCAGCAATAATTAAAAAACAAACAAACATGAATTTGTCACCAAGACAGAATCTGCCAGTGTTAGAAGAGTCAAAGTTCATAGCCTTTTTTTTTTTTTAGACCTATCCTCCACAATGACCAACCCAATCCTATACCACAAAAAGTTCATAGCTTTTTAAACAAAATACATATTTGATATAATTTGCAATAATCCACACATAGTTAGAAAAGAACATTTAGAGTAAGCCATCTCTCAAAATATCTAATATGTAAATTGGAATCAGGAACAATTTGTTTGATTTGTAATTTCTTCTCCTTGCCAGCTGAGAAGCAATACAATTGTAGATACAGCCAACAAGTTACTTGTCTTATGTCACGATGCCAAATATTGTGTCGATTTCTGAGTGAATCATGTTAGCCACTGCAGAGATGTTTTGTTATATTGGATTATTTCCTCAGAATGACACTATGATATACCGAGGCATAAAGTAAAAAGGTTAAGTAATGTGCTGGAAAACACACAGATTTCCTCCCCGCTCATCACCTGAAAAAGAACTTAAACTAGAGCCTGAATACTTTCTCTTTAATTGATCATTTTGTGAATGTAAAATGAGGCCCTTGGAGAGAAATAGAAATTATTGAATAATTTAACCCAAGAACCAATTTCAACGAAAATAGTTACTGTGAATTTCTGAAAAGTCAATCAGAATTTATCTTCTTTTTGCACAGGCTCTTCTAAATTTAAATAAGTTCTCCATGAATACATATGAAAGCAACTATTTAGGTCATCTGTAAGTGTAGATTGGACTAGTTTGGTCAAAAAAGCCTTCTAAAAATAAAACCGCTCTTTTTTATTACCAATTAATGCGTGAAAGAGATAGCCTGCCTTGATCCAGTCTAAATGCTCACCTTCACCACAGGACTTTCACTTTCCAATCCATTCTACTTCATCTTCTTTTTTTTTTCAGACAGAGTCTCACTATGTTGCCCTCGGTAGACTGCAACGTTTATCAGATTCCGTCACAGCTCACAGCAACCTTAGACTCTTGGGCTTAAACAATTCTCTTGCCTCAGCCTCCCAAGTAGCTAGGATTGCAGGCGCCCGCCACAACACCTGGCTATTTCGTTGTTGTTGTTGTTGTTGTTGCAGTCGTCCTTGTTGTTTAGCTGGCATGGGTCAGGTTGGAACCCGCCAGCCTCGGTGTATGTGGCCGGTGCCCTACCTCCTGAGCCATGGGTACCACCCTGTTAAGTTTATTTTTTAAAACAAGTGTACATATACTTTTTAATATAGCTTGACATATAAACTACACTACACAGATTTTTGTAATCAGAAAAAGAAACAATAAAAATTCTGTAAGTCTGTTAAAACTGAGTATCTTATCTCTAGGAGATCTGAGTGAATTGAAAGAAACATAACTGAGGATTTCCCTGCAGATTATGAGATCTGTGATCCAAATATACCTCCCCTCCCAGTCCTGATAATTCTCCATTAATGTCGGCATGGTAAAGAAGCTAACACCAAGTAGGTATCTACCTTCTAAAAAGATTTTCATATCTTTACTTAGTGTTCGTTAAATATCCAAGTAATTTTCAAATTAGTGTTTTATTTTATTTTTATAATATCCCTTATCCTGTCCATACACCATTAACTAAAACAGCATGCTCCTTTTTAAACCTTTCTCCTCTGAGATTCCAACCTATCAAAAGCTGTCATAGTTAGCAATGTAATAAAATGTTATGAAAATCTGTGACAGAAATATACTTCTTTGACATTGCAATTGTTATTGGATAAAAAGAAATAACAAGTAATACCATTAAAGGCAAAATGGTACTACTAACAGGAAAGGCAAAGATGATTTAGAAAAGCCTAAGTATTGAACAAAAGTCATAGTTTTTTCCCTAATTAAATGCTTTAAAAACTGTAGCCAAACTAATATATAAGCATTATTAATAAGAAAGTTTTTTCTCTCAAATTCTTTTATTTATTTTTTTTTTTTGAGACAGAATCTTACAATGTCACCCTTGGTAGAGTGCCGTGATGTCACAGCTCACAGCAAACTCAGACTCTTGGACTTTTGCCTCAGCCTCCCAAGTACCTGGGACTACAGGCACTTGCCACAATGCCTGGCTATTTTTTGTTGCCGTTGTCATTGTTGTTAAGCAGTCCCGGGTTGGGGTTGAGACTGCCACCCTCGCTGTAAGTGGCTGGGGCCGTAACCACTGTGTTACGGGTGATGAGCCCATTCCTCTCAAATTCTTGCTATCAAATTTAGTGTATGCAACTCAGTTTGAGGTAAATTTAAACAAGTTTTAATTTCATTTAAGATAAAGATTATTTTTGGTGTTTATGTCAATAACTTTTTTTTTTTTGTTTTTACACAGAGTCTCACTTTGTCACCCTCAGTAGGGCGCTATGGCATCATAGCTCACAGCAATCTCCAACTCTTGGGCTCAAGGGATTCTCTTAGCCTCCCAAGTAGCTGGGACTATAGGCACCTGCCACAACGCCAGGCTATTTTTTTTAGAGATGATTTTCTTGCTTTTGCTCAGGCTGGTCTTGAACCTGTAAGCTCAGGGCAATCCACCCACCGTGGGCTTCCAGAGTGCTGGGATTACAAGCGTGAGACACTGCATCTGGCCTATGTCAATAACTTCTTATGGTGTGGAATTCAGCCAACAGTAAATGGCTGAATCCAAATCTCGTTTTAATTTTTATTCCTTTCAATATTATATGAGTAGATAAATACATTTACAGATATTTAAAAATGCAAATATCTTTGCCACATATTAATATGTACAAAGTTTCATTTTAAAAAGTATATTCACATTCAAATAATCTAATTTATAATCTATCAGATATGAGCCGACACATGGTCATGTTCACCTGAAAAAAAAGTGAATAATTGTTCTTACCTTCAAATGATTTTTTCTGTTGAAAGATGGGGTCTTCCTGTCACCCAGACTGGAGCCAGTGGTATAATCGTAGCTCACTGTAGCTTGAAACTCCTGGGCTCAAGCAATCCTCCTGACCTACTGCCTCAGCCTCCCAAGTAGGTGGGATTGCAGGCGCACACTACTATGTCTGTCTAATTTTTCTTTTTTTTTTTTTAGAAATGGTACCTTATTATGTTGCCAGGCTGGTGTCAAACTCCTGGCCTCAAGTGATCCTCCCACCTGGGCCTCCCAAAGTGCCAGGATTACAAGCATGAGTGACAGCACACAGCCCTAATGATCTTTTCCCTTCACTTCTTCTAGCAGAGGCTAGAAGAAAACTGAGGTAAAAACAAAACACAGTTGGAAAGGAGAATAGTAAAGACTGAGGACAAAAGCAAGAAAGGTCGGTAAAAGGGAATCTAAATCAGCAAAGACATGTCTGATGTTCATTTTTGTTAGATGTCTCTATCGAACCCCATTGTTTTAGGGTTTGGTGTGTTCCTGATGAACACCTCTGCCGAAAACTGAAGCCTCTGGTGCAGTTAGCCAGCCCTGCTGCTCCGTGGGCACCTGTCAGTGTGCAGTGTGACAGGGGAGGCTATGGTGAGATTCCTATCAGGAATTATTAAGTGTCTGCTCCAGCCTGAATTCATCTCAGCACAGTCACTCTGTGTTCTCAGACCCTCTCACGGTACAGATCCTTCCCAGAACTCCAAATCAGAATGGATTTCTCCCATTTCATAGTGGCAAAGCAGGTAGATTGTGAATAGCTTGGGAATAGATTGTGAACTGACAAGGGGAGGAGCCTGATGGCAGCACTGACAGTAAGAAGGGTCACAGGGGTTGACTTGAGACCCCTGCTAGCCCCGAACACCCTACTCTCTCCAGAGCGGCTGCACTAAACCTGCTCATCTAATGCAGAATCTGAAGGAGGCTGGGATGGATATGGACTGATCAGGGAGGGTGATGAGTGCTGCCGCTCAGTGACACCTGGTCTTCTGTTCCCACTGGGTTGTCAGGATTCCTAGTGCCTTCCACAATTTGCATAATAAGATACTGAATACCCCTCTAAGCAGGTGACCAAGCCCTTTCCTAAGGAACAAACGATTTCTTATACTCTAAGTTTTCTAAAAGGGAAAAATACTGAATAGAAGTTACTGCATTTTTGTATTACTACAATGGTCTTTTCACACAAACTTAACTAAATTGAATAAATAATCTTGCACTTTCCAACTGAAATGGCTTTAGACCGACTATGAGCACAATCTGGTTTTCACAAAAATGGAATACTGGTCTATTACAAACCCAAATTTATTTTTTTCAACCAGGCAGACTGTATCAATAGGTATCATCTATTCAGTTTGTAATGGATACATTACAGAGAACTTGTGCATTCTTTGGATATATAAACAATTATTTGCTGTTTAATAGGAACTCACACTGAATAGATAAGCTCTGTGTTTTATATAAGACTGATGATTTCATTCCACATTCACATTAGATAAATCTGAACATCTAAGTATGCATTCATATGTAAACTTTCCCAGAACTGACTTTTGTTAGGTCTGAAATAATAAATATAGAATTGTTTCATAGTATTTAAAACAACAGCCACCACTTTTACCAGCTCCCATTACAGAGAGCCTAAGCCTGTGAGTCATGATTTTCTTTTTCTCCAGAGACAGAATGCTTCAGAAACTGACCAGTAGCACCGATGTATAATCTTGATCTCATGGGCCATTTCTGAAAAAGAATATTTATTTTGTTATAATGCGAGAAAAATAAAAAGAACATCAAAAGTATTTAAAGAAGAATTCAAAGTTTAGCAACTATGATACATATATAGCATAGTTTATAATGTGAAAGAGTCTAAACAGCCCCATACAAATACAATATTACATAGCTAATAATAGTTATAATATGAAGTATAAGGGACATGAAAAAATGTTTTATGGTGGCGCCTGTGGCTCAAAGGAGTAGGGCGCTGGCCCCATATGCCAGAGGTGATGGGTTCAAACCAAGGTCCCTGCCAAAAACTGCAAAAAAAAAAAAAAAAGAAAGAAAAAATGTTTTATTAATGCTAACGGTAAAAAGCAAAACTATTTCCAGACTTTGATTATAACTATAGAAATAATATGGGTACATGTGGACAAGAATTGCAAGAAATCATGGAATGAATATAGCTGAAGTGTAGAAAAATGTATCTACTCATAATGTTTTAATTTCAAACTAAAGCTATAATAAAATTAGCTTAAAACTAGATTTAAGATAAATGGCTTAGCTTTAAATATATTTTAAAAAGTTCTATGTGCTTTTTTTCTGCTTTTTTTTTTTTTTTTGGTAGAGGCAGAGACTCACTTTCTCACCCTCGGTAGAGTGCCATGGCATCACAGCTCACAGCAACTTCCAACTCCTGAGCTTAGGCGATTCTCTTGCCTCAGCCTCCTGAGTAGCTGGGACTACAGGCGCCCGCCACAACGCCTGGCTATTTTTTTGTTGCAGTTTGGCAGGGGCTGGGTTTGAACAAACCACCTTCAGTATATGGGGCCGGTGCCCTACTCACTGAGCCACAGGCACCCTGCCCCTATGTGCTAAGTATTAATGAGCCTATACTTGTCAAAGAACCATGATGGCATGGTGTGATGGCTCACACCTATAATCCTAGCACTTTCGGAGGTCGCAGCAGGAGAATTGCTCAAGGCCAGGAGTTGGATACCAGCCTGGGAAACATAGTGACTTTGTCTCTACAAAAAATTTAAAAATTAGCTAGGGACTGGGAGTGATGGCTCATGCCTATAATTCTAGTACTGTGGGAGGCTTAGACAGGTGAACTGCTTGAGCTCAGGAGTTCAAAAGTAGCCTGAAATGAGTGAGACCCCATCTCTACTAAAAACAGAAAAACTAGCTGGGCATCATGGTGGATGCCTATAGTCTCAGCTACTTGGGAAGCTGAGGCAGGAGGATCACTTAAGCCCAAAAGTTTGAGGTTTCCGTGATGTATAGACATCATGGCACTCTAGCCAGGGCAACTCACAGAGTGAGACTGTCAAAAAAAAAGGTAGGCATGGTGGCACATGCCTAGAGTTTCAGCTACTTAGAAGGCTCAGGTAGAAGGTTTGAGTGAGCTATGAAGGTGCCACCGCACTCTGCGGTCCAAACTGCGTCACAGAGTAAAACTCTCTTAAAAAAAAAAAATGCCATGATGAAAAGCAAAAATTCAACCATCTAAACATTTTCTCCATCTGGAGAACATCTGGAAGTTGTAAATATTAGAATATTTGGTGTTATATAGATAGAACATCCAGATTAAATGTCCGCATGTATTGATATCACACAGCTTTAACCTTGTGGTAATTATCATACTTGAATTGCTGAAAGGATTTTTCTCAATTCATCTTTATGATGGACAACCTCCCTCTCAAACAATATAATTTATTGCCAGGCAGGCATAGTGATGAATAAACATATGAGTAGTACTTTTAGAGTAGAACCCATTTTGGAGGAGAGGGAGTCATATAAACAGGTTCTAAGGTCCTTGGAATACTAATCAGAGAGATACATTATTTTAATACAAAGATAAGACTAAAAAAGTGCAACTCCCAGAAAGGTGTGCAGTGTGGTCCCATACTCTCCAGAGAACGAATGCTCCCACCATCAGGCTACCCATCTTCATCAGTGAACATGCACAAACAGGCTGCTGGTTGCAGAGCACCAGAAAATGTTTTTAAATGCTTGGCAGATAATCTCCAGCACTCAAAATAGAGGTATAATTTATTAATGTGTTCTTGTTCCCAACCCAGAACATGATAGCTCTGGGTTTTCCATCCAACTTGCATATTAAAATCACCCGGAGACCTTTAAACAAATACTGATGGCCAAGTTGTACCTAGACCAATTATATCAGAATGGACTATTACTTTTCTTACAGAAGCAATGGAGCATAAGGTAGAGTCAGATCTTAGCTGGAATACAACCTCTCATTGCACAGTTATTTTCATCTAGACTGGGATTCCAAATGTAAAAGCCATAAATTTCTGTTTTGTGGCAACCAAAACAAGTTCCAGTTTTACATCTCCAGATATGCTAAGTGACTTCATGTCTATGTGGTTCAGGTCATTTAAGTGTCCTAAATTCAGATTATTCTGGCTAGCAATCTATACTTTAAACACAGATAAAAGATAACATTTATGTTGCTTGCAATTTAAAATGGTCTGCTCCTGTATAGTCTTCCAATAAATAACCTTATGCATTACGTTTGATACAGTAACGAGACTGATACTGCACTACTTTTTGCAGATCCATTTCAATTTTTAAAAATAACACATGTACATTCTTTACATTTTAGGTGTATCACTGTCAATGCTCTCTGTCCCTGGGATCTTCCAAAGTCCACTAAACTGAGATATTTAGAAGCTGTCTGGAGGTTCATCTGATAGGCCAGGACCTGGCATTTTTATATCAGATTAAAATCCTGCATTATACCAAAGACCCCACTGCTGTAGTGTTAGGACTGTTTGCGTCCCCACTCCCCTAACCTCCAAGGTGATGGGATATGGAGATGGGGCCGTTGGGAGGTAATGAAGGCTAGATTAGGTCATGATGAACTAGTGGCCTTTCAAGAAGAGGAAGAGCTCTCTCTCTCTCTCTCTCTCCCCTCCTTAGTGGGCATGCACCAGTAAGAGGAGAGGCTGTGTGAGAACACAGCAAGAAGAAGGCCATCTCGTTAGGAACTCAACCCTGCTGCCACCTTGATCTTGGACATTACAGCCTCTAGACAGTAAGATAATATCAGGACCTGGCATTGTTTTTTGTTTTTGTTTGTTTGTTTGTTTTTGGAGACAGAGTGTCTCTATGTCACCCTCAGTAGAGTGCTATGGCATTACAACTCACAGCAACCTCAAACTCTTGGGCTTCAGCAATTCTCTTGCCTCAGCCTCCCAAGTAGCTGGGACTACAGGTGCCCACCACAATGCCCGGCTATTTTTTATTGCAATTGTCATTGTTGTTTGGCAGGTCCGGGCTGGATTCGAACCCGCCAGCTCTGGTGTATGTGGCTGGCACCCTAGCTGCTGAGCCAGGACCTGGCATTGTTATGTAAGATTAATACATGTTGTGAATAGTGTAGGACAGACTATAAAACATGTAATGAATAGTGTATGGTGGCAGAAATCATCCGTTTTAAGTGCTTCATTTTTAGCAATAATATGTACCAGTGCTTTTCAACCATTTAATCCCCTGTTCTATTTTCTTCAGCATACAAATCTCATGTTCAAATCTCAAATGTAATTTGACAATGATGTGACAATTTTAAAAGTAAAATCAAAATCGTATGGAATGCTTGCCTGGTGGTTCTTATATGTGCTACCGGGGTCCTACTGTTTTGAGACTTGCTCTGCATCATTCAACCATGCCTGGAGACAGATGAAAGCATCTGTTCCTTTAATCTTTGCTAGGATGTAAGCAATTAACAAAGCAAACCTAGAGGGAGGGGGTGGGGCCTTGGTGTGTGTCACAGTTTATGGGGGCAAGACATGATTGCAAGAGGGACTTTACCTAACAATTGCAATCAGTGTAACCTGGCTTATTGTACCCTCAATGAATCCAACACAATAAAAAAGAAAAAAAAGAAAAAAGAAGAAAAAAAAGAAAAAAGAAAAAAAAAAGCAAACCTAAAAATGCATATGTGGATTTTTGCCTCATTTTTCATGGATTTAACAAAATAATAAAACTTTCCTTTTTAAGAACCCCATGTCCTTGATTTTCAAAAGCCTCGTAATGATTTTAATCAAATTAATGTAGATATAGTTTTTTTTTTTTTTTTTGTAGAGATAGAGTCTCACTGTACCGCCCTCGTGTAGAGTGCCGTGGCGTCACACGGCTCACAGCAACCTCTAACTCTTGGGCTTACGCGATTCTCTTGCCTCAGCCTCCCGAGCAGCTGGGACTACAGGCGCCCGCCACAATGCCCGGCTAATTGTAGATATAGTTTTAAAAATCAGAAATTAAAATGAAAATAGAATATCATTTAGGTTGCATGTTACCTCGATGCCAAAAAATCCAATTGACTGATTTCACATTTCACTTTTCAATGGTTTTGGCATTGTGTAGATTAGCACAATCCTCAGCTGTACTTTCCCTAATAAAGTATATTTAAAACTATGTGCTGTAGTTTCATTGAGCTTAGAAAAATTAAGCAAACTCACAACCAGAATTGAACCTGAAACTGAAGACCTTAACAAATGCACTCTTGGTTTAGTTAAAGCACTCCCAAATATCAAAATCTTGGGTTTACTTTTTAAATTATTGTTTATCTGTATTATAAACAATGATGCTTAAGGGATATGGCAATTAGTAAAGTCATATGTACTTTTCTGCCAATGTAAAGATCTGAAATACATGAATACTCCTGTTCTTTTGGAGATTCACTGCCCTTTAAGCAACTGGTGCTGACTGAAATGGTTAGTACTCAACGGGATAAAAACTATTTTAAGGCTACACCCCAGGATCCTAGTCTCTTTAACCTTCCAGTTTCATTTGAGACATTCTTTTTTTTAAATGTATTATTAAATCATAGCTGTGCACATTAATGTAATCATGGGGCACCTACACTGGTTTTATAGACCATTTGACATATTTTCATCACACTGGTTAACACAGCCTTCCTGGCATTTCTTAATTATTGTGTTAAGACCTTTATATTCTACATTTAGTAAGTTTCACATTTACCCTTGTAAGATGCACCGTAAGTATCATCCCACCAATCACCCTCCCTCCACCTGATCTCCCTCCTCCCCTCCCCTCCCTGTCGCCCTTCCCAATATTCTCAGGTTATAACTGGGTTATAGCTTTCATATGAAAGCCATAAATTAGTTTCATAGTAGGGCTGAGTACACTGGATACTTTTTCTTCCATTCCTGATATACTTTACTAAGAAGAATATGTTCCAGCTCCATCCATGTAAACATGAAAGAGGCAAAGTCTCCATCTTTCTTTAAGGCTACATAATAATCCATGGTGTACATATACCACAATTTACTAATCCATTTGTGGATCGATGGGCACTTGGGCTTTTTCCATGACTTAGCAATTAGGAATTGGGCTACAATAAGCATGCTGTTAGAAATATCTTTGTTATGATGTGATTTTTGGTCTTCTGAGTATATGCCTAGTAGAGGAATTACAGGATTGAATGGCAGATCTATTTTTAGATCTCTAAGTGTTCTCCAAACAGCTTTCCAAAAGCAATGTATTAATTTGCATTCTCACCAGCAGTGTAGAAGTGTTCCCTTTTCTCCACATCCACGCCAACATCTCTGGTCTTGGGATTTTGTGATATAGGCTAATCTTACCAGAGTTAGATGATATCTCAAGGTAGTTTTGATTTGCATTTCTCTGATGATTAAGGATGATGAGCATTTTTTTATATGTCTGTAGGCTGTGCACCTGTCTTCTTCAGAGAAGTTTCTCTTCAAGTCCCTTGCCCAGCCTGTGATGGGATCACTTGTTCTTTTCTTGCTTATATGTTTGAGTTCTCTGTGGATTCTTGTTATTAAACCTTTGTCAGACATAATCTGCAAATATCTTCTCCCATTCTCAGGGCTATCTTCTTGCTTTACTTACTGTGTTCTTGGCTGTGCGGAAGCTTTCTAGTTTGATCAGGTCCCACTAGTGTATTTTTGAAGCTGCTTCCATTGCCCGGGGGGGTCCTCCTCATAAAATAGTCGCCCAGGCCGATTTCTTCAAGGGTTTTCCCTGCACTCTCTTCTAGTATTTTTATAGTTTCACGTTTAAGTTTCAATCTTTAATCCAGTGAGAGTCTATCTTAGTTAATGGTGAAAGGTGTGGGTCCAGTTTCAGTCTTCTGCAGGTTGCCAGCCAGTTCATCCAGCACCATTTGTTAAATAGGGAATCTTTTCCCCACTGAATGTTTTTAATTGGCTTGTCACAGATCAAATAACGGAAAGTAGCTGGATTCATCTCTTGGTTCTCTATTCTGTTCCAGACATCTACTTCCCTGCTTTTGTGCCAGTACCATGCTGTTTTGATCACTATCGATTTGTAGTATGGTCTGAGGTCTGGTAGCGTGATTCCTCCTGCTTTGTTTTTCTTTCTGAGTAATGTTTTGGCTATTCGAGGTTTTTTCTGATTCCATATAAAACGAAGTATTGTTTTTTCAAGATCTTTAAAGTATAACAGTGGAGCTTTAATAGGGATTGCATTGAAATTATATATTGCTTTGGGTAGTATGGACATTTTAACCATGTTGATTCTTCCCAGCCATGAGCATGGTGTGTTTTTCCATTTGTTAACATTTTCAGCTATTTCTTTTTTTAGAGTTTCATAGTTCTCTTTATAGAGATCTTTCACGTCCTTTGTTAGATAAACTCCCAAATATTTCATCTTTTTTGGCACTACTGTGAAGGAAATAGAGTCCTAAACTGTTTATTCAACTTGACTGTTGTTGGTATGTATAACGGCTACCGATTTATGAATGTTGATTTTGTAACCTGAGACGCTGCTGTATTCCTTGATCACTTCTAAGAGTTTTGTAGTAGAACCCTGGTGTTTTCCAGATATACAATCATATCGTCTGCGAAGAGCGAAAGTTTGATCTATTCTGACCCTACTTGCGGTGCCTAAAACTTCCACTACAATGTTAAAAAGCAATGGAGACAATGGGCAGCCTTGTCTGGTTCCTGATCTGAGTGGAAATGATTCCAATTTAACTCCATTCAATTGGAGATATTGGCTGTGGGTTTGCTGTAGATGGTCTCTATCAGTTTAAGAAATGTCCCTTCTATACCGATTTTCTTAAGTGTTCTGATCATGAAGGGATGCTGGATATTATCAAAAGCCTTTTCTGCATCGATTGAGAGAATCATATGGTCTTTGTTTTTTAATTTGTTTATGTGCTGGATTACATTTATAGATTTACGTATATTGAACCAGCCTTGAGACCCTGGGATAAAACCGACTTGGTCATGATGTATAATTTGTTTGATGTGTTGCTGGATTCTGTTTGTTAGGATCTTGTTGAATATTTTTGCATCTATATTCATTAGTGATATTGGTCTATAATTTTCTTTTCTTTTTGGGTCTTTTCTTGGTTTGGGGATCAGGTTGATGTTTGCTTCATAGAACGTGTTGGGTAGTCTTCCTTCTTTTTCTACCTTTGGAACAGGTTGAGTAATATAAGTACTAATTCCTCTTTAAAGGTTTGGTAGAATTCTGACGTGAAACCATCTGGTCCCGGGCTTTTCTTTTTAGGGAGGTTTTGTATAGTTGATGCTATTTCCGAACTTGATATGGGCCTGTTCAACATTTCCACTTGATTCTGGCTAAGTCTTGGAAGGTGATATGCTTCCAAGTATTGTCAATTTCCTTCGGATTTTCATATTTCTGAGAATAAAGTTTCTTGTAATATTCAGTAAGGATTTTTTGAGTTTCTGAGGAGTCTGTTATATTTTCTTTGTCATTTCTGATTGATGAGGTTAGAGATTTTACTCTTTTTTTCCCGATTAGGTTGAACAAAGGTTTATCTATTTTATTGACCTTTTCAAAAAACCAACTTTTTGATTTATTGATCTGTTGTCTAATTCTTCTGTTTTTAATTTCATTTCATTCTGTTCTAATTTTGCTTATTTCTTTTCTTCTACTGGGTTTGGGGTTGGAATGTTCTTCCTTTTCCAGTTGCTTGAATGTCCCATTAAGTTGTTAACTTTCTCCCTTTCTGTTTCTTGAGGAAGGCTTGCAGTGCTATAAATTTCCCTTTTAGGACTGCCTTTGCGGTATCCCAGAGTTTCTGATAATTCGTGTCTTCATTGTCATTTTGTTCCAAAAGTTTGGCAATTTCCTTCTTAATCTCATCTTGACCCAGCTATCATTCAGCATAAGGTTATTTAACTTCCATGTTTTTGTATGAGTACGCAGATTCCTGCTGCTACTGAGCTCAAATGTTATTCCATGGTGGTCCGAGAAGATGTAAGGAATAATTTCTATTGCTTTAAATTTACTGAGGTTAGACTTGTGACCCAAGATGTGATGGATTTTGGTGTATGTTCCATGGGCTGATGAGAAGTATGTGTATTCAATTTTGTTGGGAAGTAATGTTCTGTAGATGTCTGCTAAATCCAAATGTTGGATGGTTAGATTTAAATCTAAAATTTCTTTGCTGAGCTTCTTATTGGAGGATCAATCCAACACTGCCAAAGGAGTGTCGAAATCTCAAACTATTATGGAGCTAGAAGAAATCCAGTTGCTCATGTCTGTTAGAGTCTCTCTTATAAATTGAGGTGCATTGTGGTTGGGTGCATGGATATTAATGATTGAAATCTCATCATATTACCCTTAACAAATATGAAGTGACCACTCTTATCCTTCCTTACTTTTGTTGGTTTAAAGCCTATTGTATCTGCAAATAATATTGCAACACCTTCTTTTTTCTGATTACCATTTGCGTGAAATATGGATGACCATCCTTTCACCCTGAGTCTATATTTGTCTTTGAAGGTACGATGTGACTCTTGTGTGCAGCAAATATCTGGCCTGAGTTTTGTATCCAGTCAGCTAACCTGTGCCTCTTTAGAGGACAGTTTAAGCCATTCACATTAATGGAGAATATTGATAAGTCTGGTAAAATTTTGTGTATTGAGTTTTTTGAAAGTCCAGTGGACATTTTTAATCCTTTTGCCACCATGGAAGTTGGAGTTTGATCAAATTTTCTGAGGGAGTTTACTCTTGTGGTAGAGGATCGGGCTGGTCATTATGGAGGATAGGTCTGATAATATCCTGAAGAGCTGGTTTGGTTATGGCAAATTTCTTCAACATATGAATGTCATTAAAGTATTTAATTTCTCCATCATAAATGAAACTCTGTTTAGCTGGATACAGGACCCGGGGTTGAAAGTTATTTTGCTTTAGGAGATTAAAAGTCGATGACCACCCTCTTCTGGCTTGAAAAGTTTCAGCAGAGAGATCTCCAGTCATTCTAATAGTCTTCCCTTTGTAGGTAATGGATTTCTTATGTCTGACTGCTTTGAGAATTTTCTCCTTCATGTTAACTTTAGTGAAGTTAATTATGATATGCCTGGGGGATGTTTTCTTGGGATTGAGTCATGCTGGGGTTCTGAAACTGTCTGCTATCTGAATTTCTGAATCTCTTGGCACGTCTGGATAATTCTCTTTCATAATTTCATGGAGAAGGGCCTCTGTGCCTAGGAAGGCCACTTCATCAGTTTCAGGAATTACAATGAGGGGGATATTAGCCTTCTTCGAATTATCCAAGATCTCTCTGAGAGAATAATCTGTTTTTACTTTCCATTTCTCTTCCTCTTTGAGAGTTTGGGAGTGTTCAAAGGCTTTGTCTTCAATGTCAGCAATCGTTTCTACTGCTTGCTCCACTCTGTTACTGAGGGATTCTACTGCACTTTTCAGATCTTGGCAAACTGCAAATTCTTGCTTCAGTGGGTCAAAATCTTTGGTCATTTTGTCTTTAAATTTGTTAAATTCTTGAGACAATTTTGAATTTCTCCTCGAATTTCTAATTCCGAGTTTTGAATTGTTGCTCGAATTTCTAATTCCAAATTTTCCTCCACTTTATTACTCTTGTTTGCAACCTAAACTCTGAATTCGATTTCTGACATCTCGGCAAGTTGTTTATGAATGGGATCTTCAGTTACATCTGCCATATCTTTCCTCGGGGTGTTGATCTATTCTGGTTATTCATGTTACCAGAGTTTTTCCGCCAATTCCGCCCCATGATTGTTTTACACCGTTTGATTTTTCCCCTGGAGCTTTGTCGAGGACCCGTAAAGTGCTATGGCCTGACAAACTGGGGCCCTGTTTGGTGTGGTGGGGCTAAGTGGTTCTTTCTTGTTTTCAGCTGCTTTCTGGTTGACCCTAGTGATACAGTTACTCTGGGTTGAAGTCTCAGCTGTGGAGAAATAGCAGCAGTTAAGTCACCCCGCCCCCCACAGGCAACAATTACAAAAGGAAACCTTCCTATAACCACACACCCAGGGCACCACCTGAATAGTCCTCAGGCGATTGGCTCAGTTCAAAAGGTCCAAATCAATCGTCTCAGTCAGCACCTGTCTCAGGTGGGAGAGTTTAAAAGGTCTCTGGCAACTGGATCACAGGGGTTTGGTGACTACTCTGATATGGCTTGCTCCAGTGCTGCGTGGAGTCAGGAGGAGCCACCCAGCAAATAGGTCAGTCTTGGAAGGTTGATGCCTCCTTCCCCACCTTGTACCTCTGTCACACCCAGTCACTGATAGCCCTGCAGTTGGCTGACCCAGTTTCCTGTAGTGAACAGATACTCCAGGGGTTTGCACCTGCCTGAATCACAAGGAAATCTATTTCTGCTGTCATTCTGCTGCGCTCTGCCTCTATCTAGCAGGAGGAGGTGAGGCCTGACAACCTCGGGCGCTTGATGGAGGCTGGGGAGTGTTCACTTAGTTCCAGCCCCGCCCCTGATTGATGTTACTGACAAAACAGAACAGAAAAACTTTGAGGGAATTTGTTCTGTTCCTGCTAAATTCCCCTGCAGAAGAGAAGCTGTTTTGAGTTCCCAGAGCCTGTGCCTCAGGCTCTGTCTTTGCTCCTGCAGGTTTGTATTTGGTTACCTGTCAGTTCTATCCTGCTGCCTTCCTTTGTCTATAGGCTGACGATCCCCTGAGGGCCGGGTGCGTCTTTGGCTCAGTAAAACGGTCCTCTGGGTCAGCCCCACCCTGGGAACTTCCCGGTTCTGCCAGTGAGTATCTAGTCCCTGCGCTCCACCAAGGTCGGTACCCCCTAAGGCAAATCCTTTACTCACGGGGCCTGCGTTTCCGTCCCAGATCTGTTCAGTGGTGGTTGCCACCTGAGTAGATGCCAGGCCTCCTCTGTTTGCGCAGAGAGACAGGGTATGTGGCTTCAGGATATCTGGGAGTGAGCCGTATTGTTGCTAAAAGAAGGCTGCTGCTCTGTGCCTCAGGGCACTGCTGCTTGGGTGTGGTTCCCTCTCAGCCTACAGTCCTGTCCTCACTCTTGTGCCCCAGAGTCAGCACTGACCAGCTGCAGTTTAGGCACTGTCCACATCCCTCGAGAAATCACCCAAGAATCTGGACTCCTGGGGGCCAGGCCTCCAGACCTCAGAGTGCGAGTGGAGGGGAGTGCTGGGAGTTCAGAGTTGCAGGCTGGGAATATACACAGTTTTATACAGTTTTATGCCTGGCAGGAGAATGCCTTGGTACCCTAATAGGGAAGGGAGGTCAAGGTTTTAGAGGGTTTCTCCCATAGAGTGTAGTGGGAGGACCTTTGAACTCTGCTTGTTTGTTTGTGGGGCACTCTGAGCTGTTCTCATGGGGGAGGGGACTCCTGTCCTCTTGGTGATGGATTTGGTACCTTTGGTTTGTATCCTTCTGGTCGCAGCTTGCCTCAGTGGGGTTGATGTGCGTTCTTCAACCTTCTCTCTTGGTGCAGCTCACGTCCACCAGGTTACTTGCTCGGTGTGAGCCATTTGAACCCTTGAACTATAGTCTAAGGTTTATTTTCACTTTCATTTCTGTTTATTCCTTCTTTTTCAATTGCTCTAGCCATTTTCCTTAATATCCATAATTTTCTTTCATTCTATGATATCTGTATTTCCTTGTTCTTTATACTTTTGAAAAACTTATAAAGTTTGCCTTCTATGAAATTGATTTGACTTTCTTTTGTTTTGTTTCAAACAATTTCTAATGTAGGTTGAAGCTTAAAAATTGAATGCCTTCTAAATCCATCTTTATCTTGGCCTATTCCACTTCTTTTTTCATATCTTATTGTTTTAGCCTGATCCTGCCTTTCAGTCACATCACCCCACTGTACCCGGATGGCTCTCTACATTTCTTTATGGAGATGTCTACTTATAATTTATAGAAGATGTCAAATGTTAACAATGATTTTGCATCTGCTTTCAGTGATAATGTTGTTTCAAACATCATTCCACCTTCTGGATCATCACGATGGTATTTCCTTCTACTTGTTATGCATTATTTTTCCATAGATTCCTGTTGATTTCTCTTTATGTGTGAATCACAAAGTGTGAAGCAATTTATTCAATTTCTCTTAACATAATAATGTTCTTGACTTCTCAGGTTTGTAGCTGGGCAGCTAGTTGGAGGGACTAGATTTAGGAACATTGGGTTTAGCGATTTTTCTTGATTAAACCCAGTTGCCCCTAGATGAGATATTTGTTTACCTTCACCTCACTGCACTGTCCCGTATCTGGCTTCCTTGGAATGCAGAAGCCATGATTTCACTAATTGCATTTCTTTTTTATACATCTGCTGCCCCTATTTTGTAATCTTTAAGATTTTGACCACAAATGCTTTAACTTTTTGAAATTCAATGAAGCTTCAATTATTTCTCTCTCTCTCTCTCTTTTTTTTTTTTTGTTCAAAAAAAAATAAGAGCATTTATTGACTGACATAGTAGTCCAGAGATGAAATGAGTTTTAGAAATGGTGGATCTGGCAACTCAACCCTGCTTATTTTTTTAATTTTTTAATTTTTTGAGACAGAATTTTACTTTTCTGCCCTTAGTAGCGGACCATGGTATAGCTGACGGCAACCTCAAATTATTGGGCTCCAAGTGATTCTCACACAACCTCAAATTCTTGGGCTCCAAGTGATTCTTTTGTCTCAACTTCCTTGGTAGCTGGGACTACAGGCGCCTGCCACAATGCCTGGCTATTTTGAAGAGACAGGGTCTCCCTCTTGTTCAGGCTGGTCTTGAAATCCTCTGCTCACTGCCCTGCTGTAGACAGGGGACCACGCCCCAGCCCTCGGGTCTTGCGTCACACCCAGCAAGCTTCTGCTGGAGGGTTCTGTTGGTGTCAGGGAACATGCTCTTGCCCTCAGGACTCAGTCCATTCCTGGCAAGACTCTGCTCACAGGCCCAACCCTGCCTACCGAGCTCAGTCCACACGGGGCAACCACTGTCCCACCGTGGGTTCTGCACCGCATCACACCAGGCATAGCCCAAACTCAGGGTCAATACCACCACTGGCTGTGCATGGTCATAACCAGGGCACTGTTCCTTCTCCCATCGAGTATCCCTTTATTCTCATAACCTCTTATTCCCCTGGTACACACAGATTTCATCCTGATGTTTGGTGGTCAACACTATGCCCCAATCATTCAGGAAAAGACCAAACACTCTGCCCTCTGCAGGGGGCAGAACTTCAGACCGCCATGCTAGGTGGCAAGGGTAGACTGGGACTTTGGACTTGTGGAGGGAAATGTCTCTTCAATTTTATGTGTGGTGGTGTTGTGTGTAGGTTCATAAGTAGGACCTATCTGGAGAGGGAAATCTGGTTTTTAGTGGCTCTCTCCAACGAGGTAAAATGAGAGGACTTTTGTTCTCCGCTTGCTCGGACGCTGTGGTGGGCCTCCTACGTAGGGGAGGGGTCTCCTGTCCTCCAGTCAGTAGGCTTTGTATCTGTAATTTGTTTTTTTTTTTTTTGAATGTTCTTCCTTGGACTTACAGCTTGCTGAACTTCTTTCTTGGCTCAGCTCTCCACCGTCGGCTTCATAGTATCTGATTCTGTCCACTTTTCCTACCTCTGGTCAGGAGCCTCTGCCGAGGTTTGCAGTCAGGCATCTTCCTGAGCAGTAACCTTTATTCTTACACCTTCGTTGACGCCAGTGGCCACTTAAGGGAACAACTCCTAGATTTTCCTGGAGTATAAAAATTAGTGTCTCTGTAGTAGGAATGACTCCCTGAACCCTCTGCCACATTCTGCCCTACGGATATGGGATAATAAAAGTCTCTTCAAACTGTGTGAGCCCTGGGCTCACTCCCCTCTACCCTTTCTCACTCCTTTCTCCGCTAATAAAGTGTTCCCAATCCATGAACTGGCCTCCTCTTCCTTTTATAGACCCTTGCCCCAAAACTCTATCCCTGGTACGTTCGGTATGTTTTTCAGTGGTATTTCAGAAAAACGCATTGTTATTGTAGGAGATGTCTGCGTGTATGTTGTTTTCCCTGAAGACCTTCCAGTGGGACAGCATGTGGTGCTGAAAAGGTGGTAATCATGATCCTGATCCTGTGTGTGCCTGCATCTGAGTATTTAACAAAAGAAAATTGTTGTTATTGTTTTGAGCCCGAGTCTCACTCATTCGCCTTAGGGTTGATTGCTATGGAGTCACAGTGCACAGCAACCTCAAACTTCAAACTCTCAGGCTCTAGGAATCTTTTCTTGCCTCAGTTTCCCAAGTAGCTGGGACTACAGGCACCTGCTACAATGCCTGGCTAGGATTTTCTATTTTTAGTAGCGATGGAGTCTCACTCTTGCTTAGGCTGCTCTTGAACTCCTGAGCTCAAGCGATCCACCAGCTTCAGTCTCCCAGAGTGTTAGAATTACAAGCATGAGCCACTGCATCCAGTCACAAAAAAACTTTAAAGGTCAGAAGAAAATCCTTTCTTAAGTTTTAAATGCTGCCTTTATTAGCCACGTTCTGTTGGACCTTTGGCAAATCACTTTGCCATTGATTACCTTCTTCAATTTTTTTTAATCAAAATGACTTTCATTTTTAATTCTATGAAATCATGACTGTGTATAGTAATGCATTTATAGGGTACATTGTGCTAAATTGATATACAGGTTGCAAAGCTCACTTCAAACTTGTTAACATAACCAGCACCCGACTTGCTCATTTTTCATGGTAAGACATTTATGCTCCACACTGAATAGTTTTAACATGTACCATTGCATTATGTACAATAGATGAAGAAAATCGTAAAAGCAGAAAAAGTTTATAGAATAAAGATATAAAGAAAGAAAATACTTTTGTACAGTTGGGCTATGTAAACTTTTATTACAAAAAAGTAAGTGTGTTCACAAAATTCAAAGATGTACAAATAAAACAATACAGGAAGGTAAGGTTAATTTATTACTGAAGAGAGAATAATTTTAAATATAAATTTAGTGTAGCTAAGTGTACAGTATTTATAAAGTCTACAACAGTATATGATAATCCCCTAACCCTTAACATTACCCACTCCTTAACTCGCTGATTTACCCAGAGACTTACTTCTAATTTTGGAAGCTTCCTTCATGCTGAGTGTCCTGTGCAGGGATACCATTGAAAACAATCTCTTATACTGTATTTGTAGTCCACCTTTTCAAAGTTTAGACCTATTCAGACACACAAATACTTACTGTCACGATTGCCTACTATTTTCAGAACATGCTGTACAGATTTGTAGTCCAAAATCATTAGGCCATGTCCCACAGCCTGGGCGTGCAGCATGCGGTACCATCCAGATTTGAAAGGTGGGGAAACCAGCCTCAGGCCAATATGGCCCTTCAGAACCCCAGGTACGGTCCCTTGATCAAATCCAAATTTCACAGAATAAAATCAAAATTTTTTTTTTTTTTGCAGTTTTTGGCCGGGGCCGGGTTTGAACCAGCACCTCTGGTAGATGGGTCCGGTGCCCTACTCCTTTGAGCCACAGGCACTGCCAGAGAATAATTGGCTCTGTAAAATTTGGATTCATTGAAAAAGTTGCATACAAGGATCAAGAAGGCCACAGGTTTCCCACCACATGAACATACATGTGTGTGTATAGAACCCTTAATCGTGCTAAATCACATTGATTTTATTAGTTCTGGTAAGAATACTGTTCAAGAAAGGCTCATGTGACCAACTCCGGAATCCTGATTCCTGCTCTTTTCTGCTTTACCATTAGTGAGCAGGTCATGCTGCAAAGTTCCCATGTGCTTTCAGCTTTCTCGCAGCATCTTTCTTTAGCTGAGATTGAGAAAAGTGATTTAAATGTCTAGATATTTATGCTGAGCGTGGTGGCTCACACCTGTAATCACAGCACTCTGGGAGGCCAAGGTGGGTGGATTGCTTGATCTCATGAGTTGGAGAATAGCCTGAGAAGGATCAAGACTCCATCTCTACTAGAAATAGAAAAATTAGCCAGGTGTCCTGGCAGGCGCCTGTAATCTCAGCTACTAGGGAGGCTGAGGTAGGAGGATAGCTTAAGCCCCAGTTTAAGGTTGCTGTGACCTATGACACTATAGCCCTCTACCCAGGGTGATAGAGTGTGATCCTGTCTAAGAAATGAATGAATGAATAAATAAATAAATATTGACATGTTTTAAACATATGAAACCAAATAAAAACAATTTGCTGGCTGAACAAGATATAGTTCCCTGATGTAAAGTTTCAGGAGTGTTTATGTTTAATGCATTTGTATTGCATTTTTTTTTTTTTGTAGAATAATTTATTTTGTGGCTTGGCGCCTGTAGCTCAGCAGCTACGCCGCGGTTACGTACAGCAGAGCTGGCAGGTTTGAACCCAGCCCAGGCCTGCAAAATAGCAATGACAACTCCAACCAAAAAATTGCTGGGCACTGTGGCAGGCTCCTGAAGGCCCAGCTACTTGGGAGGCTGAGACAAGAGAATCGCTTAAGCCCAGGAGTTGGAGACTGCTGTGAGCTGTGATGTCGTGGCACTCTACTGGGCAACGTAGTGAGACTCTGTCACAAAAAAGGAAATCTTTTCTTTTGTAAGATCATTACATATTTTAAAAATTAACTTTAATAAAAATCATAACAGAAAACTTGAAATGGTATACAGCAACTTTCACAATTTGCTCATGTATTTTCTGGTCCCTTAGGGACAGTTTTTACTTCATGATCTTGTCAAAAGAAAAAAAATAAAACAAGAAGGAATTAAGAGAGAAATCTAAAACTTATCGGAGCAGATGATCTGCTGTCAGTGGTATCATGGAAGGTGTAGTCTTATTTTCTTTGAGGGATTTTCTTCGTCGTCATAATTTCAACCAATCATTACACCAAGGCTACATCAAAACACCTTCCTTGTTTATCCTACACATGACCATTTTTGAATTGGAGACATTCTCATTAAATATGGAAATTTTTCTTAGGGAACGTTTTCCTAAGTTGTGCAGTAAAATATCCTATAAGGATATCTTGCTTCATAGTTTAATAGAGTGAATACATAGAATGTCTATCAGAATTGATTAAATCTTGTACACTGTTCATAGGTCCACTTGAGATACATGTTTATTTTCCAAAGGGACAATTTCTGCATTTACACTATAATACATGTACATATTGCTGGGCTCCAGATTTGTATAATCTCCCTTTACAATCTGCTTCTCAGTTTCTCTCTAGAATGCTATGCAGTTAGAGAGATGGTTAGAAGACGTTCTTGTTCTCTCCGTGTCCCTGGGTTATTTGTGAAGTGATTGACTTACACTTCGACTATCCCTGCTTTGAAGTGACGGGCAATCACAATTATATGAAACTCAGACAATGACACTCTAGGGAAGGTGGTGACTCACACCTGTGCAGTTGCATTCCCCTGCCTCAGAGTGCTCTCAGGGATTAGAGCAGATGTGTTTATTTTTTCCACCAAGGAATTCATATCCCTTTAATACCAGAACATGGTAAACTTGTAGCTGTTTCAAACATCTGGTGGGCTTTTTGAATAACCTCATCAACTGGTATCATTCAGTGTTCTGTCTCCACCCCTTCTTGTGATTCTTCCACCCACAAGTCTGTGTGTTATCCAGAGGTGATAAGACACTGTGAGCTCTCTACGTTGTTTTCAAGTACACTTGATGAATTCCCTAGGATACAGAGGATAGCACGATCCCCACTGTGCACGTATTCGACTGGGGGACCGAATGGAAAAACACACAGGACTTGTCTAGGGTGACCTTCAAGGTCAGGAAGGGAGATTGAGAGCCAGCCCTGTCTCCACAGGGTGGGGGACCGTGCACTGAAGGGGCTGTGTTTGTATAACAGTGTACAGGTGAGGAGTAGACATAGTGAAGAGGGTGAGGGCCAAATGTGGAATCTTGGAAAAGTGACCTCACTTCCTTGGTGACAGACCCCAACAGAACTTAGAACCCTTGGTAGCCAGGCACCCACATTCTAGACACAGACCTGTGTCTGGCTCATTTTGTGGGATACGCTCAAGAGAGGAGGATGTTCTCGTGTTGTGTCGCACCTTCTCCTAATCCTCATGTCCGGAAAGCCCGAAGTGGGTGCCTTGTCCGAATTGGCCAATGTTGGCGCTCCCTCTACTCCCGTTGCCTGCGGAGACCTGGCAGGGGGCATCTACAGGTAACACAGGGCAGCCCCAGGTAGTCTCTTGCAGGCAAGGTCTCACCTGTGAGCCCATCTGGGGAGATCCGCACGCCTCATATCACTATGTTTGGGGAAGGAAGAGACAAGGGGACCCCCACTGAACAGGAGCAGGGTATCACCTATGGGAATCCTGGTGGGGCTGTCATGTTGATACCTCAGAACTCCAGGTCCTGGCTGTTGGGACAGAAAGGTGAGTGTCAAGGACAAGTTTGTCTACTGAGATGTCATCCCTAGACATCCAGCTGTCATCTGTCTTCTTCCCTGGTGGGAGGTCTGTTCAGACGTCCCACTGTGTGTGTGTTCTGGGGAGCAGAATCTCCCAGGGGTTTTCCCCTGTGGAGAGTGCCAGGCAGCCATTGATGCCTCTTCCCCCGGCATGGGGCCTTCCATTTGCAGAGGTGCGTGGGGATGCAGGACCTCCGTGAGGAGTCCATGGAGGACTCCACACAATCTCTGATCGCAGATGAAGACCAGGTGCACCAGTCTATGGACTACGGCCATCGCCAGACTGGGGTGAGAATGGGCACAGAGGGGGTCCCCACAGACCCAAAGAGGGATGCCCCAGGCTCTCTCCTCGGCAGTTTTCCCAGTTGAGTGATCCAAAATCTCCTCTCTAAAGAATCCAGCCATCGTGTATCCCCAGGGCAACTTGGTAAGATGCATCAAAACTGCACACATACTTGTGGGGATAACGGAGAAAATGCTTCCTGTAGTTTTCACTTTACACGAGTCCAGGGAGAGCTCCCAATGTGGCTGCTTCTCTCACAGCTTAAATCCGGCCCAGGGGTCTCCTGGAGAAGGCAGGCAGTTCCCTTCCCGGCCAGGCCTCTCCAACACTAACAGGCACTGTACACCAGGGTGGCTAAACAAAATGGGAGGGGTCACACACAGAAGGAGACAAAGCTGCTGCCTGCTCTTGTCTGCAACGTGCCATCTCTAGAATAGATCCTTGTAGCCCCAGCGGGCAGAAGCTCTGCCCTCGGTCTTGGCCATTTTCCCTCAGGGAGGCCATTTCCCGCTGCTGCCCAGCCTTTCAATGCCCATGGAGCCTGACTGGACACAGTCCTATTTCTCAGTCAGCCATGCTGCAGGGAATAAATGGAGGAGATTTGGTGGGATAAATGGAGGAGAGAAAGAAAGGAGAGAGGAGACGCTGCTTCAGGAATACCCACCTTACCTTTATGCCCAAAGTCCACTCCTTAAGTAAGGAGTATATTGCTTTACATCTAAATAGAAATCTCTAGGCCTTAGCTTTATTTGGGGAAATGGAAGACATCCTTTCAATTATAAACAGCTCAGACATTGTAAAGTCTGCTGTGTACCAAGTGGCTGGGACAGTTCGGGGAGCTGGCTGAACTTAGCCCCAAGGCCGAAGGGCTCCTTCAATAGAAATTGACTTCCTCTCAGTACTGGATGCTGGAAGTCCCACGTGACGCTGCCGGCTAGGGAGGTCTCTCAGAGGCCTCTCTCCTCGGCTTCTGTGGCCACGTTTCATCTCCGCATTCACAGAGAGGTCCTCTGTCAAACCTGTCTGTGTTCTTAGCACCTCCTCTTATAAGGACACCAGTCATATGTTATCAGGGACATGTAACTACAAGGACCTTTTGTCCTAATACAGTCACATTCTGAGGGCATCAGACATGAGGGTCTGAATTCCGGCCCATGACATGTGCTCAGGTGGGCTCCCAGGAAGGGGGTGCTTGCCAACAGTTTACACTAGAGAGTTGTATTGGCTGCGATCAGTATAACTTCCAGACTTGCTGTGGCACGGACAGGTTAGCAGTGGTCTTTGAATGTCACACTGCTCTGTAGCCAGCCTCCCTGGTGTTAATGTTGTTTTAAGTGTTTTTCAATGTAGGTTTGGTGGGAAATGCAATCACATCATTGCTGTCATTTCCAGTTTTGTGATTGACACCTGAGAGCCACATTTCAGTGTCTTCATACCTATTTGGGATTTCTCTCCCCTGAGTCACTTGCTCAGCCCTGTGGCCCTGTAACAAGCTTTCTTCCAATCTGGGGTCTCATAGCATTTGCCCCTATGCCAGGCCCAGTGTTGCTGAGGCTGTTTCTCAGGAATCCGTTCAATGTAACAAAGACAGACTCTGACATTGTTCTCAGTAGAGAGCTTTCTCCTGGGACGTCTGGTCCCGGGAATGGTCTCTACAGAGAGGGGGAAAACAGGCTGGCCCAAGACACTCGCCCCAAGTGAGAGCAGGCTGAGTCTCTGTGATCTTAGAGGGAAAATCATGGAGGCCTCCCTGAGAGGGCCGCAGCCATGTCCCAGATGCTGGTGACAGCCAGGTGACATCCCAGAGCCTGAGTTTTCTCATTTGCACAGGGAGGGCCATTTGGGGACTCACTGCACAGTGCTCCTCATCCATGGTGTGTGAGCAGGGCATTGTTGTTCTGCCTAACAACCTCCCTGAGGCAGCCTGGAAGGTGTCAGTGGTGTCATTCAGCTCTTTGTGCCCATCACGTTGTAGGTGAAAAGCGTAGAATCGTGGACACCCCTGACTTCTAAGGGCACGAGTCTCTGGAGGGCTGGAGCTTCCTGCATTGAGGATCAGAGCCCATTCTCTGGAGGGTCAGGGTCACTGACTGTGTGTCTCTCTTTGTCCATGCTAGAATAGAGATGAGTCTCGATTGGTGGTTTCCCTGAGGAGAGCACCTGGCTGCCATCGAAGGCTCTCGGCCCGACGTCGGGGCCTCTCTTTCCAGAGCTCCCTGGAGGTAATCCAGGAGGAGCCGCTGGAGGAGTCCGCGGCTCTCTCTTTGGATAAAGAACTGACGCAGCAGGCCCCTGACCGTGGCCAGCGCCAGCCTGGGGTGAGAATGGGAGCAAAGGGGTCTCCACAGACCCAAAGAGGGATGCCCCGGGCTCTGTCCTTGGCTGTTTTAGCCCTTGAGTGACCCACAATCCACTCCCTAAATATTCCGGCCTTGTGTCTCCCCAGTGGCAACTTGGTAAGAGGCACGTTCACTACTCACGTAGTTGTGGGGATGTCAGAGAAAATGCTTCCTGTAGTTTTCACTTTACACTAGTCCAGGGATAGTTCCCCATGTGGTTGCTGCTCTCACAGCTTTAATATGGCCCAGGGGGTCTCCCGGAATAGGCAGGCAGTTCCCTTCCCAGCCAGGCCTCTCCAACGCTAACAGCCAACACTAAACCAGGGGGTCTAAACAAAATGGGAGGGGTCACACACAGAAGGAGACAATGCTGCTGCCTGCTCTTGTCTGCAAAGTGACATCTCGGGAACAGATCCTTGTAGCCCCACCAGGCAGGTGCTCTGCCCTCCGGTCTTGGCCATTTTCCCTCAGGGAGGCCATTTCCCACTGCTGCCCAGCCTTTCAATGCCCGCGGAGCCTGACTGGACACAATCCTATTTCTCAGTCAGCCATGCTGCAGGGAAACTGCTGTGTCCCAATTGGCTGGGACAGTTCGAGGAGCTGGCAGAACTTAACCCTAAGGCCGAAGGGCTCCTTCAATAGAAATTGACTTCCTCTCAGTTCTGGAGGCTGGAAGTCCCACGTGACGCTGCCGGCTGGGGAGGTCTCTCAGAGGCCTCTCTCCTTGGCTTCTGTGGCCACGTTTCATCTCCGCATTCACAGAGAGGTCCTCTGTCATGCCTGTCTGTGTCCTTAGCACCTCTTCTTAGAAGGACACCAGTGATATGTTATTAGGGACATGTAACTAGAAGGACCTTTTGTCCTAATGCCGTCATGTTCTGGGGACATCAGACATGAAGTTATGAATTTCGGCCCATGACATGTGCTCAGGTGGGCTCCCAGGAAGGGGGTACTTGGCAACTGTTAAGTATAAGCTCCAGACTTCCTGGGGCACGGACTGGTTAGCAGTGGTCTCTGAATGTCGCTGCTGCTCTGCAGCCAGCCTCCCTGGTTTTAATATTGTTTGAAGTGTTTTCCAATGTAGGTTTGGTAGGAAATGCAATCACATCATTGCTTCCATTTCCAGTTTTGCAACTGACACCTGGGAGTCATATTTCAGTCTTCCCTATACATTTCTGCATACCTATTTGAGATTTCTCCCCGCTGAGTCACCTCCTCAGCCCTGTGGACTTGTAACAAGCTTTCTTCCACCCTGGGGTCTCACTGCATTTACCCCTATGCCAAGCCGAGAGTTGCTCAGGCTGTCTCTCAAGACTTCTTTTAAAGTAACAAAGACAGACACTTGCGCGGTTCTCAGTGGAGAATCCTGTTCTAGGACGCATGGCCCTGTGCATGGTCTCCACAGAGAGGGGAGAAACAGGCTGGGTCAAGACCCTCTCCCTGAGTGAGAGCGGGCTGAGCTGCTGCAAGCTTAGGGGAAAATTCATGCAGCCTTCCCTGGGAGGGCCACAGCTCTGACCCATGTGCGGGTGACAGCCAGGTGACATCCCAGAGCCTGAATTTTCTCATTTGCACAGTGAGGGTCATTTGGGGACTCACGGGCACTGGGATCTTCATTACAGGGTGTCTGAGCAGGGGCATTCTTTTTCTGCCTAACAAGCCCCCTGAAGCAGCCTGCAGGGTATCAGGGGCTTCATGCAGCTCTTCGTGCTCATCACATTTTACGTCCTAAGTGTAGAATTAGGGACACCCATGACTTCTAAAGGCACAAGTCTCTGAAGGGCTGGAGCTTCCTGCATTGAGCATCAGACCCCATTCTCTGGAGGGTCAGGATCACTGACTGTGTGTCCCTCTTTGTCCCCGCTAGTATGGAAATGAGTCGGCCGTCTGCTTTACGGAGCTGCAAGTGAGGACCTCCCGGCCAGCCACCTGGGACATGCTGGTGAGCTCCCTGGTGCCAGTCCTTTCGGCACAAAACATCTGCTCCATGACCTCCCAGGGCTCCTACCACGACATCAACACCATGGCACGGTTCCTAGAGAAACTGGTCAGGAGGTGAGTGGCCAAGGCACAGTGCTGCCCCCACCTGCCAACTAGGTCTGTGGGTGTCATTCAGTTCCCCTGAGCCTCGCTTCACTCCTCTGAAAAGTGGAGTGGTCAGAGGATTACATTTATGAGGTTTTGGAGGAAAATCAATAGAATAAGAGGTGGCAGCTGGGTCCCTCGCTCCTGGCTCTGTGGAGAGGCTTCAGGGGCTGCTGTGGCTGTTCACATTTACCGTCAGTCTCCTCACAGAAGGCGCCCTCTGCCTCACACCTCAGTAGCCCATACGTCTGTGTCCCTTTGTGGGAAAAGCACAGAGAGAGCAAACCTGGTCCCACTCGCAGAGCTTTGAGTTTCCTTCCACCTTGTCCCTGTCCTTGAGAGAACAGGGGTTTCCTGGGGTGGGGAAAGAGTCCCGAGAACCACTTAGATATCTGCCAAGGTTCTGTCGGAGTCATTCAGTAACCAGCTGGTTGTGCAGGCATGTTCTAGAAACTTAATTTAATGAACAAAGAAGATGACAGTCTTCGGGCTGCAGTTCTGTGCAGGGAGTCAGGAAGTCAGAGCAGACACGAGGAGGTAACGTCCTCCTCCTTGAGGACCACCCAGCATCTTCTATGCACAGAGAAAGATCCCAGATTCTGGGATTTTTCCATCACGAACCCCATGAGTAACTCAAAAGGCATGCTTGTGGTCCAAGGAAAGAACTCCTTTTCTACTCAGAGTATGGGGCTCTGTGGGACTGTGGCTGGGGAAACAAAACAGAACCTGGGTCTCAGCCACTTGAGGATGCTCATGAGAGGGCTAAGGTCAGGGGATTTCAAGGAAGACATGAGTCGGTTAGAGCTGTGGGGGGGTGGCAGGTCCCTGCAGAGAGGAGAAGCGTGGCTCAGAGCTGCCCCTGAGGGGCCCATCCTCAGCACAAGTACCTTCCCAGCTCTTCCTGTCTCCTCCAGCCCACACCCCCTCCCCGACCACAGCAGCAGGAGCCCACACTGGTGTGATGATGAGCACCCTGCTGACCCTCCGGCCTCCAGTCACAGCCCTGAGGGCTCAGGGGTGCAGAGGTCCTTGCGGTTGATCTGCAGTGACAATGGCAGGGGGAGGGCGAGGCCCACAATAGTGTGTCCAATCCTGATCCATGACCAGTTCTGTCCCTGCCAGGGCAGCAGAGACAGCCAGGGAAGTTCAGCCTGTCCTCTAGACTGGAGGAGTAGGCCCAGGGACACATAAATACACAGGACTGTCCTGGGAAGGGTGTCAGAGGAAAAGCCAGGCCTCTGACTCAGGTTCCACTTGTCATCCCCAGAAGCACCTCTTCCATCTACGTCTCCTGGCCAGATGGATGCCCTGTGTTCTGCGACAAGAATGTGAGCATTCCAAGGCTCAGGTTTGAGGTGGCTGACATACAGGTCACCGTGTCCACATCATACCTGGGGCATCAAGCCACCATCGCGCTTGCTTGGCTGTACCAATTCAGGCCCATTGGCACAAACCCAGAGGGTGGGATGGCAGCAGTTTACCAGCTTCAGAAAGGTAGCGTTTGGGGCTGAAATTCTCTTTGTCATGGGGAGGTAATGGTGTGTTTGGATAACCCAGTAGGGAGTGACAGATGCGGCTGACTTTATCTCCTTTTCCATCTCCTGCTCAATCTCCAGAACAACAGGCAATCCCAGTGCTGGCCATAGAACCAGCACCAGCGCCGGCAGATCTGGGCGAGCAGAGGCCTGCTCTGGAGCCAGGGGTGCCTGCATCCCTGGATCTCCCAATGTATATGGAGCCAGCTCCAGGGCCAGGCTCAAGGGCAGCACCCTGGACAGAGCCATCTGGAAAGCCAGTGAAAACTGGCAAGGCACAACCAAAGGCAATCGTAGGCCTCAGCCAGCCCAGGACTGTGCCTGAACAAATGCTGCACAGGGCGGGGCCGTCTAGCATCCTGGCGTACACAGGGAAACAAGTGGCTGAGCAGCTCACGCTGCTGGATGCGGTGAGCAGCTGCTCAAACCCCTTCCCTGACCAGAGGCCAGCGATCTGGTCCCACCCTGCTGCACGGCTTATGAGCCAGGCCAGCTGTTTGAGTTTCTTTCTGTATTTACGGTCCCTGTGTCTGTGGCAGCTACACACATCTGCTGGGCACATCCCATGGGAGGGGACAGAGTACAGGGTGGGGGCCTGGCCCACTAGATGCAGGGGTGGCCCACTTAGCATGCCGCCCCGGCTGCTAAGCCCCCCGCCCGGGAGGCCTCACCAGCCTCAGCAATTACTACACATCTGGCACAGACTCCATTTCAGACCAGACACCCGCACTGAGACCCTGGAGGTGGCTGCCACGGGCCACGTGCGTCTCAACAGAAAGAAGGCCTGGCACACAGGTGGCCTCAGGAAGGGCCGGGCTGAGCACCTTGCGGAGTGTGGGCTCCTGGAGGCCGGCCTGGGGGAAACACCACGTGCTGTTCTCTCCTTGCCCGGCTCTATGCGTTTCGCGCCCTCCGTGAAAGGGGAATGAAACCCGGGGCTCCGACTACTCTGGGAGAGCCAATGCCAAAGCTGAGAATCTGGTCACCTGCCTGAGTCAAGGGGTGACTTTAGACTCAGAGCTGCCCTGGGCGGTGCCCATGTGGATCTTTCTTCCTCCCCAGGAGCAATTTAAGAAGCTGCTGCCGTGGGAGTGCCTGGACACCTTTTTGATTGAGCTGGACGGGATGGACATAGCTCTGGTGGCACCCACAGTCGGCGCTGCCTTGATTCACTTCGATACTGTGGTGTATTTTGTGATAAGCACGTGCTTGGAGACCCGCACCATGAAGGCCCAGGACAGGGCCAGGGTGCTGGAGCTTTGGATACAGGTGGCCAGGGTAAGCTGTGGGAGGGCCTGAGACAGGGCCAGGGTGCTGGGGCTCTGGATCCAGGTGGCCTCGGTAAAGCATGGGAGGCCCTAGGACACTCGTTCTCTCCTCTGTCCGATGTCAAATTTGCTGAACAGAGTCCAAGCCCCTCAACAGCCCCCAGCCCCGTTCCTGTCCGGGGCACACTGACCTTGACTTCCATGCCCAGTGTTGGTGCGCCCTTTGCGCCTGGACACCGACGTTGGGTTGAACTGTAATTGTCCTCCCAGAGTGTGAAACTCACTGGGGCCCAGACTGCTCTCCTGTGCCTCCCTGGGCCTCTGCCTCCCCACAGAGGAAAGGTCAGCACAGGGGGCACAGCTCGGGCAGTGGGGCTCCAACTCCCCACCTCACGGTGCATCCTCTTCCCTCCCCAGGAGTGTCATAAGTTGAGCAACTACTCATCTTTGCATGGCATAGTCACAGCCCTGAAGGCTGCGCCCATCCATAGTCTCCAGGAGACCTGGAGAGCAGTATCCAGGTGGGTGGGCGTGTGTCTCCTGAGCTGCACCAGCACCTCTCCCGGGTCTGCCATGCTCCCTCACTGCACTGGGAGGGGAGGGGAGCCCAGCACCTCAGGAGGCAGGAATGGGTGGCCTGCCAGGGTCTCTCAGTCCACTGGGTGTTAACACCGAACGTCTAACTCAGCACCAAGTTTTCTTCACCGTTGGGCACGGGCCTTTGCCACATTGGAGATATTCCCATGTCTAGCGCACATCTAAACTGAGAAAGTGAGCTGCCCAGTTGACATTGGGCTGGGCCAGATGAACAGCAGGTCAGCGCCCGCTCCAGTCCTGTGGAGCCTCTGGGAATCAGGAGCCCAGAGGAAACACAAATCCTGCTGGTTTGGATCCTTTTCATTCCCAGTTCAAGGAATGTGAACTCGCCCTCCTCCCCGCTACTCCCTGATTTATCCGACTTTCTTTCCCCTCTGCAAAGGGAAAGCGCGAGAGCGTATAAAGAACTGTGCGCACGCGATGACAGGATGACCCGGGAGAAGCTGATAAAGGTACAGGGGGGCTGGGGCTGGGGGCAAATGTTTAGAGGGCAGGGAGAGGGGAATTTGGAAAGGGTACCGAACCGGGTGATTTTTGGTTAATTTTCTAACTCAACGTTTACCTGAAAAGTACCAGTCGCCAGTCCTGTTCAGAAGAGAGAAGGGGCTTTCCTGGCTGTTCATCAGGGACGAGCTGGATAATTAGCACGGCTCTGGCTAATATCCATTGCATTGGTCCCTCTGGTTATGTAGCTTCCACCAGCCGATGGGGAAATGTCGTGGTGGTGGTGGTGGCTTCTTTCTTTCCCAAAACCAGCCAGAAATTCTCCAGAAAGCCGGGCCTCTATTGCTGGTGTGTGGTGTGGGCAGCTGGGGCAGGGTCTCCAGACAAACGAGGGGCTGAGCTGCATGCCCCAGTAACACAGCAAGTGGGTGTAGGACACAGGGCTGGGTCTAGAACCAGAGCTCACTGAGTGACTGTAGCACCTCACCAGCTGACTGTGTCCAGGTGTCCACAGTGCGAGGTCAGGGTCCTGGGAGTAGCTGAGTGAGGGCAAAATAGTCTCACTGACCTTGTCCTGACCCTGGCAGCTGGGGATCTCCAAGCTGGCCCGCCGGGAAAAAAACCCTCAGAGAGCCCAGATGAGGCAGCAGAAACGGAAGGTGAGCCTCCTTTGGTGTGGGTGGGGAGGGCCACTGGGACGGAGGGCAGGGCCTCCCCCCCAGCTGGAGTCTCCCCATCAGGAGAGCAAGGGCCTCCTACTAGGCCCTCCTTCCTGTAGCTGGTGCCTGAAATGCCCTCAGCAGAGGGCCCAGGACAAAGGCCTGGAAGAGCTGGGCTCAGCATGCCCTACAGGAAGGGTGGGGTCTGGGACCACAAGGCATTGTGACCTGTGAACATCCCAGGCTGTAGGTGAACATGGGTGCAGCTGGGGGAGGAGAGGGATAGAATGGAAGGAGGAAGCTGAAGGTGTCTGGCTGCTCCAAGTCAGAGATCTTGAGGGGAGGTCAAGGAGACTGGGGTGGGGTGTGAGATTCCGGACAACAGAACGGGGAAGGCCACTTGCAGGTGGGTGCTCATCACCACTCCCACCCCAATGACACAGGGCGTCATTCCCTTTCTTGGAATCTTTGTCGATGACCTAACTCTGCTGCAGAAGTGGACGCAGAATAATGTGGCTGTGAGTGAGCCTAGGGCTGGCACACTGGGGACCAGAATCCTAAGGCTGGGGGGAGACATTCCTGGATGGAGCCCTGAGAACTCAGCACTCAGCAAAACTGCTCCCAGGCAGCCCTGTGAGCTGGGGTATCAGGCCCGACGTCAGCCTCCAGTCCCTGCTCCCAAGGCAGAAGCTGCAGAGCTGCCTGACTGCTGAGCTGCCCGAGTGTCTGGCTGAGCTGGACTCAGCCTCTCCCTCAGGTGCTGCCCACGGGAGGAGTTGAAATTGGCCCCTCCACACTCAGGCAGCTCCCATGTGGCTCCAAACTCTCTTTGTGTGCAAGGAGATTTTGTGTGCCCCTACTTGTCATGAGGAAGTGTTGGGTCACAGGGCCCCTGAGCATCAGGGGGAGCCCGCACGCTCCCTTCTTCACAACCCACAGCGTGATGTGGGTGCAAGTGCCTTGTGCGCAGGTCCCCTGGCCAGTGAGCCTGGATGACACGCAGCAAGGGAGCCCAAGGAGGGGGGAGTCATGGCTGGGGGGCCTCTCTCCCGGGCATTGGCTGTGCCTTGCACGGAAATGTGCTCAACATAACAAAAAGGGGAAGGTGGGCAACTGGGGGCCTCTCTCTGGGGAAGCACAACATGTGGAAGTCAGAGACTGCCCTGGGAGGACATTCCCTGGCTGCATCCTCCACATCGTAGATTTCCTGGGGGGGTTTGACGTCAGGGAAGGGACAGTCCACCCCATGAAACGTGCAGGATGGGAATGAAAACCAACTCCTGGAGAAAGGCAGTTGACATCCAACTCTGAGGACAGACTGGGCCTTCAGAGGATGGGAGGGGAGAAGGGAACCACTCCAGAGAAAGGCGCCAGAGATCGGCCCCTTGCCCTCCCCAGCATGGCCCCTTCAGAGTCTTCCCCCCCGGCCCAGTCAGCATCCATCCTTCTCCATGGCTCCAGGCCTTCAAGATCGTCCAGCAGCTGCAGTTGCTGCAGGTGACTGCCAATAATTTCTGTTTTCAACCGGACAGAGACTTTCAGTCCTGGTTCCAAACCATGAAGCCACTGGACCAGTACAATATGTGAGTGGCTGCAAAGGTTGGCGGAGGGTAGGGGGACTTTTGTGCATCCCTGCTCAGGACTCTGTCTGGTGGCCAGCTGCAAAGAGCCTGTGGCCGTGGTTCCCTGGTCACCAACAGTCCCTGGGGCATGGTGACTGCTGAGCACCGGGTGTCCAAGCCTGCCAGGCAGACCCTGGGCGGGGGACCTGAATTTTGTTCCTGGTGGCCTCATAGCTGCCTCTCTGTCCTGCAGCCACAACTTCTCCTGGGAGCTGGAGATACCATTTCAATAGGCCAAAACAACATCAAGGCCAAGGAGACCTGTCCTGGGACTGTGTCCACATTTGAGCTACTTTTATTTACTCTCCCCTGCCACTCCCTTACACCCCCCTGGAATCCTGTTCATTTACTCCGCCCTGACACTCCCTTTTCCTGTCATCTATATCCCTTATTCCTTGCTCCTCATCCCTGGCTTTCACTTAAATAAATGCATGTTCCATATTGTTATCAGTTTTCTTCATGATTTTTCTCTATAGCTGTCGTGGCTAGTCTGTATCATTTTGAGAGTGTGCTCTGTGAACGCATGGATGCCACAGACATGAAACTCTTCATGATCTGAGGCTGTCGCTTATCTATGTGAACTCAAGGGAGCTGTGTGGAGCTCCATCTCTCCTGTATAGAGTTTCTGCAAAGACCACCTCATGAATGACATCTGGAGGATTGTCTCGTATCTGCTTTCAAAAGGCTTCCTAATTCTTTTTGTCCTTCTACACTTCGTGGCATGGATTTAGCACACTTCCAAACTGACTTCGTGCCACCAGTTTCACCCTGATACCAACACCGGACAAAACACCACTTGATCTTTACTACTAAAGGTGGATGTGTTTCACCACAAAGGTCTTCATCCTCATTCTCCACTCATGCTGGCTGAGCAGGGGGAGGAAGAGGAGAGGTTGGTCCAGCTGAAAAGGGTGGCTGGCAAAAGGGGTGCACGTAGGTTTCTCTATGGTGGTAGAGTTTGTCCTGCCGACTCCACTAAGGAGACGCAGACGGCCTGAAGGGTTATGAAAATGCCAGAACAGATGTGTTTTTTAGAGTTCAGTTGTCATAGAACAATAGACTTGGACGAGATGACCATCAATAACAGCTTAATTGGTGCTGCCCAAGCCACATTTTCTGGACCCGAGGACCATCCTACACTACCGTGGCTCAGATGGTCTGGATTAGACTAGTAGTAATTTCTTTTCTACTCCTATTGATTAGTTTGCTAGCAGCAGCACTACCCTAAACTTACACTACCTGGTGTTTCTCACTAGCTCCTCCATGTGCTTGAAGCATCTTCTGTTGTCATTTGACTTTAGAGTACTAATGATTTTAATTCCTCCTCACCACAATTTGAGGGAATGTGTGTTGGAGAAACTTCACTTTTGATAAAAAAAATTTTAGATTCTCTAAAGAAGGTTTTAGTCTCCTTCCTCGTGGTAGTGCTGGAGGAGAGTACAGACTCCCATGGTTTGTTCTGTTTCTTCCTTCTAGTTTTTTCGGAAATGTGTAATGGAATGTAATGGTAAGGCAGGATTCTAGCACCAGACTCTCCGGATTCTCTCCCAGCTCTGTGACTTACTCTTTGTGAGTCCTCGGGAATATTATTTAAGCAATGGCTCCTTTGCCTTCACTATGAAATGAAGATCGTGTTAATAAAATTGCTGTGGGCATTAAAAGGGTTTGTATTTGTAAAGTGCTTTATAATGCGGTTGGCACATTGTGTCACCCTTATAATTACATACAGTCATACAAGTAGTTCTCATTTAAATTTTGTGGTTGTTAAGTTGTAATGTTGTTTTAAAAATATGAGTCCTATTTTTCAGCTCAGAGAGGCTTAAGAATAGATTCTTTAAAAAAGGGAGAGGCTTTTTTGGCTCAAGGAGTAGGGTGCTGGCCCCACATAATGGTATGGCAGCTTCAAACCAGGGCCTGGCTAAAAACTGCAAGAAATAAATAAAGAAAGAAATAAAAATAAAAAAGTGAGAGGCTTCAGGTGAGACAAAGATTTGGCTGGGCACAATAGCTCATGGTTGTCATCCTAGCATGCTGGGAGGCTGAGGTGGGTGGATTGCCTGAGCCTGGGAGTTGGAGACCGGTCTGAGCAAGATGGAGACCTTGTCTCTATGAAAAATAGAAAAATTAGATGGGCAAATGGTAGGTACCTGTAGTCACAGCTATTGGGGAGGCTGAGGCAAGGGGATCAGATCATTGAAGCCCAGGAGTTAGGGGTTGCTGTGAGCTCTGACACCACAGCACTGTAGCCTGGGGCAACCATGTGAGACTGTCTAAAAAACAAGAAAACCTACAGACGTGTGCCATCCTCAGTGCACCACCCCATGCATTCTTTTCACTTGCCACCTCTTCCCTAGCACAGCTTAGCGGCTACCCCAGAACTTATGGCCATGTCAAAGCCTATGCAATCTTTCAGTTTAGTTGACCTCGTGGCTACAGGTACCACCCCTGCTTTACCTTGTGAAATAATCGGAATCCCACTAGTGCTTTCCTAGGGGGCACTGCCGCTCACCTCTTGCAGCAAAATTATCGCTGAGTTTTCAAATGAAGGAAAAACCCCCACAAGTTTGTGCCTATGTAACCAACAAAACTTCTAAACGGTGCATCAAAGACCAGGGGGCCTCAGTGTGTACATGCAGTTGGGTCCAAAGACGCTTGAGGAGCTATACAGTGGTTGCTGTGAAAAGGGAGCTTAACTTTAAGGTTGTATACTGTGGTGCATTGAGCATTTCAAACCCACTACAGTAACATCAGTTTTGTTTTGCTTTGTTTTGTTTTTTATTCAGTGAATTATACAACATCCCTCACAGGAATCAGCAGGAATGGAAGATAAAGAGTTCCTAAGACAACATTCAACACACACATAACTTTTTAGAAGCGTCATTGCATATAAGGTTTTTTAGAAAATATTTCACTTGCTCCTTTCCTCTGTTTTTTAAAAAGTCATTTGTAATGGCCATTTTCTCACCCCTCTGTTTTCATAAGTGCCAATTGTAAGGTTGTTGTAAAGGTTCCTTCTTGTAAATATTTCTGACAATAGTGGCTATCAATGATCTCTAATCTTAACTCATCGATGATTCAACTAACGCACTGTAAGGAAATCTGTGACAGAGACCTCAGGACACAAGAAATTTGAAATTATTTTGTTTTATGGAATATTGCAATTGTATGAATTTGAATATCTAGAGGAATGCACACATAAGGTTAGCCAAAGAGAGAAATATCACAATCATATTGTTATTTCAGATACAAAGAGCCAATGGGCTGGAAGTGAAATGGTTCCCCAAAGAAAGCAAACAATGGACAAGACTCCCAGAATTAGAAATGAGAATTATTTTATTAGTACTAAAATAAATTGCTTGTAAGTCAAATCCATGTACTTTAGTATAGATACGTCTTCATATCCTCAGATAGGAGAGCACCGTTATGCAGGAAGGACGCACTTCGTGATATTTCTCGATAATAATCGTGTTAACCACCTATCCTAGTGTGACCCAACTAATGTAAATAAAAGCTAAAGCATATTGGTTATACTCTAAAAGCAACCCTATTTCCTAGGCTTCACTAGGACCTTGGCTAGGTCCTTTACCCTCCACTTTTATGTTCTTTTTTTTGAGACAGAGCCTCAAGCTGTCACCCTGGGTAGAGTGCAGTAGCATCACAGCTCACAGCAACCTCCAACTCCTGGGCTCAAGCGAGTCTCCTGCCTCCGCCTCCCAAGTAGCTGGGATTACAGGCATCTGCCACAATGCCCAGCTAATTTTTGGTTGCAGCCGTCATTGTTGTTTGGTGGACCTGGGCTAGATTCTAACCCGCCAGCTCAGGTGTATGTGGCTGGCGCCTTAGCCGCTTGAGCCATAGGTGCTGAGCCCACTTTGCATTCTTTCCATGTGGGGAGTATCATCTCACTACTTATTCTATTTTTTTTTTTTTGAGACCGAGTCTCACTATATTGCCCTCTGTAGAGTGCAGTGGCATCATAGCTCACAGCAACTTCAAATTCCTGGGCTTAAAAAATTCAATTGCTTAGCCTCCCAGTAGCTGGGACTACAGGTGCCTGCCACAACGCCCAGCTATTTTTTTGTTGCAGTTGGCCCTGGCTGGGTTCCAACCTGCTAGCCTCAGTGTATGTGGCTGGCCCCGTAACCACTGTGCTACAGGCACCGAGCCATTACTATTTATTCTAACATTTTTCGTCCAGTAGCTTCTCCTAAACCATTGGCTGCCCTCTTGGCTCAGACCCAAAGGGCCAGATTATCCCCCTACACATTACCCTCTCTTCCTATCCACCCGGATGCATGCATTCCTTGCCCAGGTGACTGATACCAGTACCTTGTTTGCCTCACCTTCTGGATGAGACCTTTCCCCCTCTTTTACAGAAGGACATAGCTTTGCATTCTAGGCCTTTTCACGGAGACTATGGGTGAGCTGTTAATATAACCTTCTCCCCTCATCCGCAGACAAGGTCTCTGTCTGTCACCCATGCTTCAGTGCAGTGGTACCATCATAGCTCACTGCAGGATTGCTGGGCTCAAGCCGTCCTCCCACTTCAGTCCCCCAAGTAGCTAGGCACACACCACCATGCATGGCTGATTTCTAAAATTTTTTGTAGAGACCAAGTCTCACTGTGTTCATCCAGGCTCATCTTAAACTCCTGGCCTCAAGTAATACTCCTTCCTTGGGCTCTCAAACTGCTAGTATTACAGGTGTGAGCCAGTGCACCCAGCCAGTGTGACCATATTTTAAAGTTTAAACAGTACTACAGAATTCATGTATAATATCACCTATAGGATCAGAGAGATGTTTTCCCCACAATATTATCTAAATATGAACTTGTGAGTATAGGTTACCTATCTTTCATGGGAAGAGATAGTTTATACACTTTAGTATGCCTGTCTTCTGAAGTAAATCTTATTTCTTCTTTTAACTTGTTCAACAGACTGTGGAAAGTTGCATCATAAACCCCAGAGCAAATCATATGTTTCCCCTCATCATCACTGTAACATAGTAAGATTGGTAACTCAAGCCAGCATCATCTAGTCTTTCCTCATATAGCTGGATTCTTATTATTTTCGCTTTAGAAATGGTCCAAGACCGTTGGTCCTCCAAACTCTTTTCTTACTGTTGGTATGTTGAATTACATTCTGAGAGTACCTGTAGAATGAATTATGAGGGTTGATTGTATATTATAATTGATACTGTTTCTTGTGGGTAGACAATTAGCTTTAGATTTTAGTCTCAGTTTTATGTTTTTTTATTAAGTTTGTGAACTTAGGCAAGTTCCATAAATTTTTGTTCTGTTATTTCCTCATGTATAGTAGAGGTATAGTGGAAGCTGCAATATTCTGCTTACTTCATAGGCTTCATATGATTATGTGAGATTATGTAGGAAAATATTAAACGCATGTAAGATGGAAGTAAGAAACCTGAGGATAAGTTTTTAGCTTGAAATATAATGTTTAAAAGATGATCTGGAAGAAAGGGGACTAATAATTGTTTACTGTGTGCCAGGCATCACTTTTAAAATACTTTATAATTTCAAAGTAATAACTATGGCTAAGGCGGTGGCACCTGTGGCTCAGTGAATAGGGCGCCGGCCCCATATACCGAGGGTGGTGGGTTCGAACTCAGCCCCAGCCAAACTGCAACAAAAAAATAGCAGGGCGTTGTGGCGGGCACCTGTAGTCCCAGCTACTGAGGAGGCTGAGTGAGGCAAGAGAATCGTCTAAGCCCAAGAGCTGGAGGTTGCTGTGAGCTGTGATGCCAGCACCCTACCACGGGCAACAAAGTGAGAATCTGTCTCTAAAAATATATATATATATATATATATATATGGCTGAGGAAGAAGAGAGGAAAATGACGTCAATTGAATCTATAATATTTTATTCTTGGGGAAAAATATGACGCAAGAATGATAAAATGAGAGAATTTAATAGCTCTAAATAATGAGCACAAAGAAACATTTCTGTAATTTTCAGAGAAAATCCACAGCAAACATAGTGTTATTCTTTGAAAATTACAGAAATATTTCACAACTTTTGGAGACAAGGTATTATTCTGTCGCCCAGCTTGGAGGGCAGTGGCATCGTCGTAGCTTCTGACCTCAGCAGTCCTCAGCCTCACCCCTCTGAGGACCCGGAACTGCAAGTGTCTGCCACCTTGTCCGGCTGATTTTGTTTATAGAGATGGGTTCTCGCTGTTGCCTAGTCTGGTCTCAAACTCCTGGCCTCAAGTGATTTTTCTGCCTCAAGACTCCTAAAGTGCTAGGATTATAGGCAGCAATCACCATGCCCAGCAACATTTCTAAAATAGAATATCACCTTTTGTCAAGATATAATAAGTGTTTTAGTTGACATGCTTATGTATCTTACAGAATCACAATATATATCAGTGTCGTGGATAAGAAAACAGATTTTCACGTATTTAAATAGACAGTAAATTTTTTTGCAATTGAATTTTGTTTCATTATGTTACTTTTTATCTCCACAGGTTTATAAAGTTCTGGTCTCAGTGGGCAGGAGTGAATGGTTTGTCTTCAGGAGATATGCAGAGTTTGATAAACTTTATAACACTGTAAGGAATAGTCGTTTTATAAGATTTTTGTTTAAAACAAAATAACCTGAGAAAATGACCAAATGAGAGAGATTTATTTGAATGATTAAATTAATATTTGCACATATCAGATAAGAAGAAAGGGTAAGATTTTTCAAATGCATTGTAACTCTAAAGAATTCTTAGAGAAGAAGATGAACAGATACCATTGAGAGGTTCCAAATAAATCATTGAAAGTAAGAGAACTAGATAATGGCTTAAAGTTCATGCACGAACTTTATGGCCACCCTGTACATTTTACTGTCCTAGAATGTTAGAAATCAATTGTTTCTACCTACCTCTTTGATAATGGTTAGTCATCAAGATATTTCTGTTTAAATTGCCCAACTGTAAGGTTTAAGTTTGAAATTATGTCATGTACCCACTCTCCTTTCATACTTAGTTACAAGGTAAGTCTCAGGTTCCAGATTTTAAGTACCTCACACAACTGAAATGTGTATAAACTTTCAGAATTTCTGATAGTTACCTGGGATGAGAGACCCTAGCTATTTACTTAAATAATTAAAACCTATTTTTATGCATTCATAGTGCAGATATGAAATAGTATTCATAATCTAGTGTTTGCAGTGCTCCTAGTACATACTTTCTAGAGTAGGCCACAGACCACCTCTGTTGTGATACATCAGGCCAGATCTTACACAGGTACCAATGTTTGTGGACAGTGTTGCCTTGAAGATCCTACACAGAGGCCCAAGTGATAGGATTACAAGATAAGCCACTGTTCCCTGCCAAAGTTCCACTTTTGAAAGAAGTATAAGCCAGTAGAACTTTGTGCATACAAATAAATACCTTCCATGATTTTCTTTTTGAGACATAGTCTGTATTGTCCTGGATAGAGTGCTCTGGCATCACAGCTCACAGTAATCTCAAACTCTTGGGCTCAAGTGGTCCTCTTGCCTCTGCCTCCCAAGTAACTGCGACTACAGGCACCCACCACAATGCCTGGCTAGCCTTCTATAATTTTTTTTGTTTCTTGAGACAGAGTCTTATTTTCTCACCTTTGATAGAGTGCTGTGGTGTCACAGCTCAGGCAACCTCGAACTCTTGGGCTTAAGTGATTCTCTTGCCTTAACCTCCCAAGTAGCTGGGACTATAGGCGCCCGCCACAATGCCTGGCTGTTTTTAGAGATGGAGATCTCACTCTGGCTCAGTCTGGTCTCGAACCTGTGAGCTCAGGCACTCAACCCACCTCAGCCTCCCAGAGTGCTAGGATTACAGGCATGAACCACTGTACCCAGGCTGCCTTCCGTAATTTTTAAAAAATGGTTTTATTTTGGAAACTGAGTAAGAGTTGAACTGTTCGTTCTGCTGAAAACTCTTAGATACCTGTTATCTGCATGTTCATCCTTGTTTTGAGGATTGTAAACTCTGTACCCACTGGGATACCTAGTTATGCTCAGGGAAAAATAACATTACAATATCTTTCTCATATGAACACAGTTTATATGATCTTCTTAGATAAGCCGAAATTTTGTTTAAAGAAATAGTAGTAACGGTGGCGCCTGTGGCTCAAGGAGTAGGGTGCCAGCCCCATAGACCAGAAGTTGCGGGTTCAAAGCTGGCCCCAGCCAAAAAAAAAAAAAAGAAAAAGAAATAGTAATAACTGAAATTTGAGACTTCTTTCTACATTCTGCTTAAAATATTTTATAGGCTACACTTACTTTCTAAACTTACCTTTAGCAGAACTGTTCATAAAAGGAAGGGGTGTACAGGGAATTTCACCTAAAAACTGAGCAGTATGGCGATCCATCCCAGTGCTGCACTTGAAGTTGGTTTTATGAATTAAATAGCTGATGATCTCATAGACAGAGTGTTAATATTTGTGTACCTTTGGCCGGGTGAGGTGGCTCAACACCTGTAATCGTACCACTCTGGGGGGCCAAGGTGGGTGGATTGCTTGAGCTCAAGAGTTCCAGACCAGCCTGAGCAAGAGTGAGACCCCGTCTCTGAAAAAAAAAAATAGCTGGGTGTTGTGGTGGGCGCCTGTAGTTGCAGCTACTTGGGAGGCTGAGATAAGAGAATCACTTGAGCTCAAGAATTTGAAGTTGCTGTGAACTGTGATGCCAGGGTATCACTCTACCCAGTGTGACAAAGTGAGACTATATCTCAAAAAAAAAAAAATATATATATATGTGTGTATATTTGTATATCTTTAATAATAAAGGTGAAGTAATAAAACTTGTATGAGCCCCTTCCCCCATGATCACTTATTTTCTCTCTTCTTTGAAATGCCCTGTCTTTAAACTTTTGCAGCAGAATTTTTTAATATGTAATTCATTTATTATCATTCATCTCCCTTGTTGCTCTTCTATATCTCTTCCTTTTTTCCATCTTTTTCTTACTTCATTCCTTTTTGTGTCTACCTCTGTCTTTTTGTATAACTCCTTTTAATTCTGCCTCCTGTGGTGAGGGGCAGGAAATAAAACAGAAAAATGGTATCAGTTGTGTTCTTTGAAACTGCAGACATGAGGTTAAACTTGGCCTGTATTTCAAAAAACACAAATTCTTGAACTATTCTCCTTTTAGAGTAAAAGAAAAGATAAAAAATATAATAAAATTTTCCAAACTGTAAGCATTTTATTGTCAGCTTAAATGTATATTTGATGACTATAGTTTATATTTTTAAACTTTTTATTATAGAAATTGTCGAATACATGCAGAAGTAGATTAGTATAAATATAGAAAGTAATATAACGTAACTGTACCACTAGCCTTCAACAATTACCAGTACATGGCTATTCTTGATTAATTAATCTCCATCCTGTACCATTCCATCAATGATTTTGACACAGATCTCAGATATCATTTCATTTGTAAATATTTTAGTGTACATCTCTAAAAGATAAAAATTCTTTTTTTTTTTTTTTGTTGAAATAGAGTTCTACTTTGTCGCTCTTGCTAGAGAGTGCCATGGTGTCATAGCTTATACCAGCCTCAAACTCTTGGGTTCAAGTGATCCTCTTGCTTTAGCCTCCTGAGTAGCTGGAACTACAGGTAACCCGTCACAATGCCTTGCCATTTGTGTTTTTTTCTTATAGAAATGGGGTCTTGCCCATGCTCAGGCTGGTCTTGAACTTCAGAGCTCAGTCTACCCACCTTGACTCCCCAAAGTGCTAGGATTACAGGAGTGAGCCACTGCACCCAGCCAAAAGATAAAAATTCTTAAAACCAAAACCACTATCACATTAAAAAAAAAAAAGGGGGCGGCGCCTGTGGATCAGTCGGTAATGCGCCGGCCCCATATACCGAGGGTGGTGGGTTCAAACCCGGCCCTGGCTGAACTGCAACCAAAAAATAGCTGGGCGTTGTGGCGGGCGCCTGTAGTCCCAGCTACTCGGGAGGCTGAGGCAAGAGAATCGCTTAAGCCCAGGAGTTGGAGGTTGCTGTGAGCTGTGTGAGGCCACCGCACTCTCCCGAGGGCCATAAAGTGAGACCCTGTCTCTACAAAAAAAAAAAAAAAAAAGAACAGTAATGCCTAGTATCAAATATCTAATTAGAGTCCAGGCATGGTGGCTCATGCCTGTAATCCTAGAACTCTGAGAGGCTGAAGCAGGTGGATTGCCTGAGCTCATGGGTTTAAGACCAGTATGAACAAGAGAGAGACTCCATCTCTAAAAATAGGCATTGTGGTGGGTGTCTGTAGTCCCAGCTGCTCGGGAGGCTGAGGCAAGAGAATCGTTTAAGCCAAGAGTTTGAGGTTGCCGTGAACTATAACGACACTCTGCCAAGGGTAACAAAGTGAAACTCTCTTTTTTCTTTTCTTTTCTTTCTTTCTTTCTTTCTTTTTTTTTTTTTTGAGAGGGAACCCTACTATGTCACTCTCGGTAGAGTATGTGGTGCCACAGCTTATAGCAACCTCAAACCCTTGGGCCCAAGAGATTCTCTTGCCTCAGCCTCCCAAGTAGCTGGGACTACAGGAGCCCACCACAACGCCCGGCTATTTTTTTTGTTGCAGTTGTCACTGTTGCTTAGCTGCCCCAGGTCAAACCTGCCACCCTTGGTGTATGTGGCTGGTGCCATAACCACTGTGCTATGGGTGCCAAGCCAAAACTCTCTCTCTCAAAAAAAAAAAAATCCAGTTAGTGTTCAAAGGACTGGTTAATAGCTCTATCAAGTGTCTTTTTCTTTCTTGTGGATTTTTGGCTGGGGCTGGGTTTGAACCCACCACCTCCGGCATATGGGGCCAGCGTCCTACTCCTTTGAGCCACAAGTGCCGCCCTATCAAGTGTCTTTTAATCACCAAATTCCTCTTTGCCTCTCTTTTCTTTCCTCTACAAACTTTTGTGAAAAAAAGTCTTTTTCTGGGCGGCGCCTGTGGCTCAAGGTGTAGGGTGCCGGTCCCATATGCCGGAGGTGGCGGCTTCAAACCCAGCCCTGGCCAAAAGAAAAAAAAAAAGTCTTTTTCTTTTTTTATAGATTTTCCAGTTGACAGTATGCCTATATTGTAAAGTGATTAATGCATTCTTTTATTCTTGGTATTTCGAGGTGTTAGAACTGTAGTTTTTATATTTGCGTGTGGTTTTTGTTTATATTAAGTTTATGTTATAAATATAACCCATTTTTGTGACTTTACTGTCTCAAATTTAATTTCTTCAGGGCCAAGATTACCTTCTCTGGGGACATGCAAATCTGATATGAATGCATTAGAATTTTTTTTTTTTTGAGACAGAGGCTCACTATGTCACCCTTGGTAGAGTGCTGTGGCATCACAGCTCAAAACCTCCACCTCTTGTTTTCAAGTGATTCTCTTGCCACAGCCTCCTAGTAGCTGGGACTACAGGTGCCTGCCACTGTGCCTGGCTATTTTTTTTTTTGTTTTTGTTGCAGTTGTCATTGTTTAACAGGTTCAGGCCAGGCTCAAACCCACCACCCTCCGTGTATGTTTCTGACACCCTACCCACTGAGCTACAGGTGCCGCCTGAATGTATTAGAATATTAATAAGAAGGCTAGAGCAGAGGTTATTTAAAGCAAAATCCATCAGCTTTTTTTTTCAATATTTAGCAAAAATTTAAAGCAATGTTTCTATATCCATTGGCACAGAAATTTCACTTCTAAAATTTTATATACAATACTCAGAAAGCATTATTTAAAAATCCAAAGATGGGCTCAGTGCAGGAAGTTTGAGTTGTATGGAGGCGAGCCTTGGAGGCGGTGGTGTGCGTCCACTTCCAGGGTTCCTTAACTTTTGATTCACTTGAGATTCACGCTAGGAGGTGCTTCAGAATGTCTTCATCACATTTTGCCAGTCGGTTCAGAAAGGATTTCAGTACTGAAATGATTAGGACTAAACTTGCTCAAAGGAAATCACTGTCTGAGAAACAAAAACAGACATAAGGAATATGAACAAAATAGACTCTTTGGTTTGAAAGATGTCAGCATTCCAACCTTGGAAGGTAGAATTCTTGTTGAATTAGATGAGACATCTCAAGAGCTTGCTCTAGAAAACGCCAAGCCAAGGTCAATAAAAACTGTTCTGTGTGACCAACGAAAACAAACGCTCCAAAAATACAAAGAAGAAAAGCAACTACAAAAATTGAAAGCACAGAGAAAGAGAAAGCTAAACGAGAAGCGTTTAAAGTGGGTTTTTATAGACCTGATACGCCTGGTTTCCTTTCATCAAACCTGAATGCTATGAAAGCTGGGCCACAAAAGACTTCTTCTGTATGGATTACAAGGTCAAAGGCCAAAGACCTGTTTGGTTTGTCCTAGGAGGCTCACTCGTACTGCTCGAACATCACTCCCAATAATGGGAGTATGACCAGCAGTATGACCTGGTCAAAGACAAACTTCTGAAAACAAAGTGTTGGACAAAGAGGGAAAAGTTGGACAGCCTGTAGTGTCCACGTCGGTGAGAATGACCTGATCTGCTGCTCAAGCAGCAAAGCAGGTTGCTGGAGCAGTCTCATCCAGCACAGCAAGAAAGCCATTCTCAAGAGCCACTGGTGACAGTGAACCAGGAAGAAAGGCACCAAATAAAGGAAGACCCGCCCCCCAAAAAGAAACAAAACCTGCAAAGCCCCTGGATGGTCTGAAGACCTATCAAGTCACACCCATGACTCCCAGAAGTGCTGACGATTTCTCGACACCCAGTTTTACACCTGGACCCCTTGCAAAATAGAAGAGGATAAGACTCAAGAAGCAACAAAAGATATTTTGGTGCTAAAATGTAAAATGTCAGCTACTGAGTTAGTACAGCAAGATTCAAATAAATTACAACATCCTTTGGGTTCTCTAACTGTTTGGAATGAAGAACAGGTCTTAAATCATAATAAATCTATTAAAAAGTCAAATGGCCTTCCAGTAACAGAGGTCCCATCACTTGAAATGAAGGAAGGACAGATATGTACCATATTTCAGAAATATCCTCCAGTCAGAAACTGAGAAATTAACAATGTCAAGTTGCCTTCAGGGGGAGAAGAAGCTGAGATCGGACATTCCAGATGATGCTAAAGATCGTATTCGCACAGCAGTTGGTCCAACAAGACTCCTTATGAAGGAAAGGGTCAAACAATTTGAAGGACTAGTGAATGATTGTGAATATAAACAAGGTGAAAAGGAGATTACTCACACAGATCTGGACAGGTTCTGGGATATGATTAGTTTTCAGATAGAAGATGTAAAGCAAAAATTCAACAATCTGACCAGACTTGAAGAATCTGGGTGGCAAAACAATAGTAATGCAAGCATTTTAGTTTTCAGGAAAAAAGTCATCTCAAGTATGGTGAATAAACCAAAACAAATTCTTCCACATGATGGAGGAAGAATTGCAGCTAGAAATCGCTTGGCTGCAATAAAAAGTGCAGAGAGAGAGAAGACGAAGCTGGGAGAACATGCGGAGGCAGCAGCCTCTAGGATGCCAAAGGAGATTGATAAAATAGTGTTTGATGCTGGATTTTTCAGGGTTGAAAGTCCCGTTATATCATTTTCAAGACTTTCCATTTCTTTTGAACATCCTTCTCAAAAGACGTTGAACACCTAAGTCTGTCAGCAAAGCTGCGTCTCAGAGCAGGGGTGCGGTGGGCCTCCTAGGACAAACTGCATCACCAGAGAGTTCCAGTCCTTGGAGTACCAAAAATGAACACGATGATAAGAAGACTTTGTTCGAAAATACTCCTGAAAGCCAGAGCAACCTAGGAGAAGATGCTCAGTGTCCTGGATCACAAGATTTAATCGAAGCGAAACATGATGAAAATAGGGTAAACTTTGGCGTGCATTACTTACCCAGTGAAAGAATTGAGTTTGCCTCTTCTTGCTGGTGGAGTAGCAGATAATATTAACAAAAAAGAAGAAATTTCAGATGTTGTGGAAGGAATGGAGCTAATTCTTCAATTATATCAGACGATGTTTTGATGAGTAGCCCTGAAAAATTTAAACCATCACAGAATATCCTCTCACCAGAAGAGGAAACTAAACTTCCTCCGTCAGTACTATTTGATAATAAAAGTCTCACTACTGAATGCCTTGTTGATTCAACAGGCCTGAACTGCAGCAATCCATTCACTCAGCCAGAGGGCAGACATTGAGAACATTCCGGATACATTTCCCTTGGTGGTGACCTGATCTCCTTTTCACCTCTAATGCCTCCCGTTGGCCTGGGCGCTGGAGGGGGGCAGGACGTGGAGCCCCGGACTCCGACCCGGGCTGGAGACCCTACCTGGAGCCCATCGAGCGTGGGCAGGTGTCAATACATCAGCTTTTTAAGAAAACTGTTGTTGGCCCAGGACCTCTAGCTTAAGCGGCCAGTGCCAGCCACATACACCAGAGCTGGCAGGTTGGAATCCAGCCCGGGCCCGCCAAACAATGACATCTATAACCAAAAACTATCCGGGCATTGTGGTGGGCGCCTGTAGTCCCAGCTACTTGGGAGGCTGAGGCAATAGAATCACCTAAGCCCAGGAGCTGGAAGTTGCTGTGAACTGTGATGCCATGGCACTCTACCCAGTGCAACAGCTTGAGGCTCTGTCTCAAAAAAACAAAAAAAAAAAAAAAAAAGAAAAGAAAGAAAACTATTGTTAATCTGTTCATGTAGAGGGAACACAAAAGATCACATCTCCTCTTGAGGTAATAAATGGTGAGTAACATGTACTTACACATCAGATTCTCGTCCAAGCACTTAACATCCAATCTCCTCTAAGTCTCACAATAAATCTGTAAAGGAATTGCTAAAATTACTTCCATTTCACAGGCCAGAAAACTGAGGCCCAGAGATGTTAAGTAACTGATAGAAGGCAACACAGATACCAAGTGTTTTATTGGGGCAAATAAAGATGCTGAGTCAGTGTGTGGTTTACTGGTATAACTTAATACTGTGCACTGGGTGGGCATCTGTTTAAAAGTGTTTTAGAATGGGTTTTCTTCAAAATCAGGTTATATTTGGTTTTGGTGCATGCATAACTAGACCACTTGCAAAATTATTTGTAATTTGTAATGTTATTTTAAATTTTTTTTAGTTAAAGAAGCAGTTTCCTGCTATGGCCCTGAAGATTCCTGCCAAGAGAATATTTGGTGATAATTTTGATCCAGGTAAGCTGTAACTTTATAGACCAGGAATTAAGTGGTAGTTCAGGTTTGAAGAAGTCATGAGCATATTCATTGGACTGTGTCATAGTGCAGGACTTTAGAAAACTAATTGATCTTGTGCTTTATGAAAATACTGCTTCTGGAATGTGCTTACTGTGTGCCAGGTGTTTTAATTTATTCAATCCTTACAACAAGCCTATAAGGTAGGTATTGTTGTCATTATTAGATAAGGAAACTGAGGCACAGTTAGGTTCATTATTTTGCTCAGGGTCACACACACAGGGTAAATGGCAGCTTCGGAAGTTAAACTCAAGCAATCTTGCCTCAGATAAATTTAGTAATCGCTAACTTAGGGGTACTTTTCTAACTTTAAACAATGCCAGAAATGGAATTTATTTTTACATTTAGAAACTTTTTATTTATTTATTTTTTTTGAGATAGAGTCTTGCTATGTCACCCTCGGTAGGATGCTGTGGAGTCATAGCTCACAGCAACCTCAAGCTCGTGGGCTTAAGCAATTCTCTTGCCTCAGCCTCTGAAAGTAGCTGGGACTATTTTTTTGTTGTAGTTGTCATTGTTGTTTAGCAGGCCCAGGCTGGGTTCGAACCCGCCAGCCTCAGTGTACCCTAGCCACTGAGCTATGGGCACTGAACCTATATACATATGTATATATTTTTTGGGGGGTGGGGGGCAGAGTTTTATTTTGCACCCTCGGTAGAGTGCTGTGGCATCACAGCTCACAGCAACCTCCAACTCTTGGGCTTAAGCGATTTTCTTGCTTCAGCCTCCCAAGTAGCTGGGACTATAGGCGCCTGCCACAACACCAAGCTATTTTTTGGTTGTAGTTGTCATTGTTGTTTGGCGGGCCTAGGCTGGATTTGAACATGCCAGCTCCAGTGTATGTGGCTGGTGCCCTAACCTCTGAGCTACAGGGACCGAGCCCAAGATAGATGGATCGATATATATATATATTATATATATATATATATATTATATATATATATATATTATATATATATATAATTTTATATAATTTTGTTCTACATAGTAAGATACATAGTTCAAGCATTTCTTTGGTACATGCTGAAAATATTTTTGCTATTGTAATGAGACAGATTCTAGTAATCATATTGCTGAATAATGTCACATAATAGTCTGTTCCACTGTGTGTAAAGTTTATTGTACTTTGTAAAAATCCTTATACATGCCATCATTGGCATTTAATTTAAGGGTAGCAGATACTAGGATTGTAAAAATATCCTCTTTTAGGCTTTAAGTATATCAATTTGTCTAATTTCCCATTATTTTATTTTATTTTTTATTTTGCATCAGAGTCTCACTATATTGTCCTCGGTAGAGTGTGATACTGTCACAGCTCACAGCAACCTCCAACTCTTGGACTTAAGTGATTCTCTTGCCTCAGCCTCCTAAGAAGCTGGGATTACAGGCGCCTGCCACAATGCCTGGCTGGTTTTGTTTTTTCTTTTCTTGTTGTAGTTATCATTTGGCAGGCCTGCACTGGGTTCGAACCGCCAGCTCCAGTGTATGTGGCTGGCGCCCTAGCTGCTGAGCTACAGGTGCTGAGCCTCTAATTTCCCTTTTTTACTCAATTTGAATTAAAGAAAGATAGATATAGATATGTAGAAAAAAATTACAAAATATTCTCTATGTGTTCTCTATGGCCACCTCTTTGTAACATACACAGTCTTCTCCCTTACTCCTGGAGAACACAGTCTAAGGGATCTGTTGTGTTAAAGTTTTTCCTATGTGTGGAGACTTTTAGAATACCCTGTAGTAGGCACTGCAGAGAGGAGAGACCAAGTAGAGAGTGGGAGGCTGGTTAAGAGAGTATTCCTACCAGTCATGGCGTTAGATAATGAAAACAGGGACTCGAGTGGGAATAGGGTTAAAAAATGAGCCGTGTGCAAAAGCTCTTCTAATGATAAATCTGTAAGAAATTTTGATAATTGCTTAGTAATGCCACATAAAGAAGAGAATGAGAGATAAGTGAAGTGTCAGGTATGATCTGACTGAGAAAATTAATTAATATGAAGTGGCAGAAAGACTTTAAGAAAAATCAAACGATGCTAGTGATGACACTTGAACTTGGGTTGGAGTTCTGTAGGGCCCTTAGTTGAATCGTGAAGACAGTCATTCCTTCAAGGAATGAAGGCACAAAGAAGTAAAAGATCCGCAGCTCTACTCCTTTCTTATAAAAGACAAGATACCAGACTGAATGCCCAATGGTACCTATGTTTTAATGAATTAATTATTTGACACTAAAAATGGATTTTTATTGAAAAGCCATTTGCAGTCTATCTTAAAGTGTGTTGTATATGATTTAGTAACAGTGAACTACATTGTATGTAACAGAAATCTTGAAAAGCATTAGGGATAGCAAATGTAAGTCTTAATGTAAAAATTCAGAAATAGGTGTTTGGTTAAGCCTTGCTGGGGAAACAGGCATTCTTACATTTTGCCGGTAGGAATGCCAAATGGAAATCCATGTCAATGGAAATTTGGTAACATTTAGGAAAACTGTATGTATTTCACTTGGACCAAGAAATTACATTTCTAGGAATCTATCCCAAAGATAAACTGCACATAAAATGATGTATGTTCAGGGAAGCACCAGCCCCATATAACGAGAGTGGTGGGTTCAAACACAGTCCTGGCCAAACTTCAAAAAAAATAGCTGGGTGTTGTGGCAGGCACGTGTAGTCCCAGCTACTTGGGAAGCTGAGGCAAGAGAATCCCCAAAGCCCAAGAGCTGGAGGTTGCTGTGAGCTGTGACGCCACAGCACTCTACTGAGGAGATGATGAAGGAATAAATCAAAACTGGGACTTTGAGGAGGGAGAGGCTAGGGGACCCAACAGAAGTGGAAGTTAAATGTCCCTGAGTGAATCTTGTTCATTGTTTTGACTTTGGAACCATGTATTTGTTTTACATAATTTATGTATGTATGTATGTTTGAGACAGAGTTTCACTTGGTCACACTTGGTAGAGTGCTGTGGCGTCTTACCTCACAGCAACCTCAAACTCTTGGGTTCAAGTGATCCTCTGGCCTCAGCTTCCCAACGCCTGGCTATATTTTAGAGGCAGGGTCTTGCACTGGCTCAGTCTGTTCTGGAACCTGCAAGCTCAGGCAATCCATCCACCTCAGCCTTCCAAGTGCTGGGATTACAGGCATGAGCCACTGGGCCCAGCCCTTGTTTTACATGATTTAAAAACAAAAATTAAAATACAATAACAAAGAGACCTCTAACAATGGAAAATAAACTAAAGGAAAAAATAACCTAACTATATTTTGATTTTTGTTGTAAATACTTAGAGAATAATTAATCATTAGAATAATAAGATTTTGACTATATCTCATGGGTTTATATGCCAAAGACAAAAACAAAAACCTTCAAAGAAGTTTTATATGGCATTCGATAGTAAGTTATATAAAGTTGTTATCCTGGAATTATGTTAATGTCATGGGAAACAAGATTTTAGGCAGAAGAGGAAAGAGAAACAAATATGAAATCAAAGATTTTAAGTGAAAATCCTATACTTTTTGCTTCATTTTCAAACATAACATGGAATCATAATTTTTTTCTTTTTTTTACATTTTCAAACCGTATGTATTAGTGTTCTCTCCTGGAAATGCCTAAAAGCAGTAACAAATAAGTAGCAATCAACAACCCCAGCATTCAAGTTGTGATCTCTCAATACCATTTTCCTCTCAAGGGAACCAGAGTTCCTGGAAAACGGTCATTTCAGCTTCTGGGCAAGCAATGTACAAGATTATCTCAAGACATCTTGCCTTAAATTTTCACACAGAAGCAATCTGCAATTACTGAAGGTTTATCAAAACTACAAAAGAGCTGAATTTATGGGAGCTTTAGTTGAGCAAAGATTGGACAATTAGAACATGGAGAAAGAGTATTGGAGTGGGTTAGAACACATTAATATATAAAGACCCTTGAGTTCACATGGACTCTTCAAAAAAAAAAATAGAACAACTCATCAAATACCTTAGAGGTTACTAGATTACTGATTTTTTATTCTTGCAATCAGTCAAAGAATCAAACATTTATCCTTGTTTGGTATGAAACATAATTTCTTTGTACCAAAGAGCTAATGATGGAAAGTAGTACTTCTTCATAGAAGAATCAACAGCTCATAATTGCAAAAGGAATGACAAAACGGGAAGAATCACTGTATAACTTCTGATGAGTTAATGGATCTAGGCACAGACCATCAATGATGAAAGCTTTACTGGGGCAGGAGAATCCACTTCCAAGATGACTCACTCTTGTGGTTCTTGGCAGAAAGCCTTCTTGCATGTGGGCTACATAGCCTTCGCTGTCCTTTCAACATGGCAACTGGCTTTTCCGGAATGAATGATCCAAGTGAACTAGCAATGCCTTTTATGACCTGGACTTGGAAGTCACATACCATCACATCCACCATATTCGGTTAATTCAAAGATAGTCATTAGTCCAACACACATTCAAGAGAAGAATTAAGCTCTGTCTGTAGATTGGAGGCAAATCGAAGACTTTATGGACATTGTAAGATGATTTCATGTTTTTTAAAAAAAGATATTACCAGCAATACACATTGATGTATTTAAAAAAACAAAACCACAAAGTTGTCTAAAATTGCTTTAAAATACTCCAGAAAAAAAAGTGAAGAATAGGGATAAATGAGCCATCAATACCAGAATGTTGGTATGGTAATTTTTAAAGCAGGGTAATGAGTACATGTGGTTCATTATGCTCGTCTGTCACCTTTTGTGTATTTCTAAAATTTTCCACAGTGAAAAGTTAAAAATAAATTCATACCTTAGAAAACTATCCTGAAATTGCCCCCCCCCCCCGCTTTTTTTTGAGACAGAAAGCTGTCGCCCTGGGTAGAGTGGCATGGCATCACAGCTCACAGCAACCTCCAACTCCTGGGCTCAAGGGAGTCTCCTGTCTCCGCCTCCCAAGTAGCTGGGACTACAGGCACCCGCCACAACGCCCGGCTATTTTTTGGTTGCAGCCGTCATTGTTGTTGGGTGGGCCCAGGCTGGATTCGAACCCGCCAGCTCAGGTGTATGTGGCTGGCACCTTAGCCGCTTGAGCCACAGGCACCGAGCCTGAAATTCCCCTTTTAACTTTATTTGTGTTTGGCAGCCATCATCCTGAGTTTGTTTTACATCTTTCTGAGTCCTTGGGGTGCAGCACAAGCCTGTGTCTTCATTTTCTTTTTTTATTTCTTTATTCTGATGGTTGCCAACCTCTGTAAGATGAGTTTTATGTGCTTGAAGGCTTAAGAATGATTTCTGCTTATATTTTTCAAAGTTAAAATTTTATTTTGAATATAAGATTTTTTATAAGGCACACCCAAAGGAAACCATATTTCTTTCTTTCTTTTCTTTTCTTTTTTCCAAGACAGAGTCTCAAATTGTCACCCTGGGTAGAGTGCTATGGTGTCACAGCTCGCAGCAACCTCAAACTCTTGGACTCAAGTGATTCTCTTGCCTCAGGCTCCCTCCCTAGTAGCTGGGACTACAGGTTTCTGCCAGAACTCTTGGCTTTCGGCTTTTTTTTTTTGTTTCCATTGTTTTATCTGGCCTGGACTAGGTTCAATCCTGCTAGCCTCAGTGTATGTGGCTGACACCCTAGCCACTGAGCTACAGGCGCTGCCCGGAAAAGCTGATGGGATCCTGATATCAATATAGAAACCACTTTTTTGTTTACCAAAAAAGCTTATTGTTGAAAATAACAAAATGGCAAAATTATAAAGAAATTGAGTTCATTAAGGGGTGGTTTTATGAAATTTAGAGAATGTGAATTGCTAGAATGTATAAATGGTTGCTCAGTATTTTCTTTAATTGCAAGTATTTAATTATTTATTTAACATATATAAATATATATCTATCTACATATATATTTTTTTGAGACAGTCTCACTGTGTCACCCTCAGTAAAGTGCAGTGGGATCACAGCTCACAGCAACCTCAAACTCTTGGGCTCAAGCTATTCTCTTGCCTTAGCCTCCCAAGTAGCTGGGACTACAGGTGCCCAGTACAACGCCTGGCTGTTTTTTTTGTTGTTGTGCAGTTGTCATTGTTGTTTAGCTGGCCTGGGCTGGGTTGGAACCTACCAGTCTGGATGTATATGGCTGGCACGGTAACCACTGTGCTATGGGCACCGAGCCTATTCGTAAGTATTAAGTGCCTTGTAAGACATTATGTTAAGGGCTAAAGATCAATTTTTTTTTTATTAAATCATAGCCGTGTACGTTAATGTGATCGTGGGGCACCATATACTGGTTTTATAGACCGTTTGACACATTTTCATCACACTGGTTAACATAGCCTTCCTGGCATTTTCTTAGTTATTGTGTTAAGACGTTTATATTTGGGCGGCGCCTGTGGCTCAGTGAGTAGGGCGCCGGCCCCTTATGCCGAGGGTGGCAGGTTCAAACCCAGCCCTGGCCAAACTGCAATAAAAAAAATAGCCTGGCGTTGTGGCGGGTACCTGTAGTCCCAGCTGCTCCGGAGGCTGAGGCAAAAGAATCGCGTAAGCCCAGGAGTTAGAGCTTGCTGTGAGCTGTGTGAGTGAGCCACGGCACTCTACCCGAGGGCAGTACGGTGAGACTCTGTCTCTACAAAAAAAAAAAAAAAAAAAATTTATATTCTACGTTTACTAAGTTTCACATGTACCCTTGTAAGATGCACCGCAGGTGTAATCCCAGCAATCACCCTCCCTCTGCCCATCCTCCCCCCTCCCTCCCCTGTCTCTCCCCCTTCCTCATCCCCATATTCTTAGGTTATAACTGGGTTATAGCTTTCATATGAAAGCCATAAATTAGTTTCATAGTAGGGCTGAGTATATTGGATACTTTTTCTTCCATTCTTGAGATACTTTAGTAAGAAAAATATCACAGCTCTATCCATGTAAACAAGAAAGTGGTAAAGTCTCCATCTTTCTTTAAGGCTGCATAATATTCCATGGTGTACATATAGCACAATTTATTAATCCATTCGTGGATTGATGGGCACTTGGGCTTTTTCCATGACTTAGCAATTAGGAATTGGGCTGCAATAAATATTCTGGTACAAACATCTTTGTTATGATGTGATTTTTGGTCTTCTGGGCATATATCTAGTAGAGGAATTATAGGATTGAATGACTGATCTATTTTTAGGTCTCTAAGTGTTCTCCAAACATCTTCCCAAAAGGAATATATTAATTTGCATTCCCACCAGCAGTGCAGAAGTATTCCCTTTTCTCCACATCCACGCCAACATCTCTGGTCTTAGGATTTTGTGATATGGGCTAATCTTACTGGAGTTAGATGATATCTCAAAGTAGTTTTGATTTGCATTTCTCTGATGATTGAGTATTAATTTGCATTCCCACCAGGAAGGCATGATCCTTCCCTTAAACAGCTTAGATAGAAACTCCTTTTTTTTTTTAAGACAGAGTCTCACTTTATCGCCCCTGGTAGAGTGAAATGGTGTCATAGCTCACAGCAACCTCAGACTCTTGGGCTCAAGCAATTCTCTTGCTTCAGGCTTCCAAGTACCTGGGACTATAAAGTCTGGCTATTTTTAGAGGTGGGGTCTTGTTCCTGTTCAGGCTGGTATTGAACCTCTAAGCTCAGGCAGTCTACCTACCTTGGGCTCCTAGAGTGCTAGGATTACAGGAGTGAGCCACCACATCTGGCCTAGCTATAAACTTCTTTTATTACTCAATATTTACCTCTGCTTATTGAAGACAAATAAGTTTGTACAAAATAAAAAGACTACTTCCTATTTCAGTCCCAGTCTTTGAGTTCTACTGAAGTCCAGACTTCCTATCTACCCAGGTCTTTTTATAAGCCTTGTTGTCATGTCAGCTGTCCAGGATATTTTTCTTAAGAGCTAATCCCTAGATAGGTTGGGAATCTCTTTGCTCTTGAAACAACCTGTGAGTTCTTTGCTGTTAGTACCCTTGGTGTGCCTGTATGTAGTGATTTGTTTAAATTTCTTCTCCACTAGAACGTGAAGTTCTTTTTTTTTCCTTTTTATTTATTTATTTTTTATTGAGACAGAGTCTCACTTTGTGGCTCTCGGTAGAGTGCCATGGCATCATAGTTCACAGCAACCTCCAACTCTTGGGCTTAAGAGATTCTCTTGCCTCAGCCTCCCAAGTAGCTGGAACTACAGGCACCCGGCACAACGCCTGGCTTTTTTCTGGTAGAGATGGGGTGTCACTCTGGCTCAGGCTGGTCTCGAACCTCTGAGTCCAGGGTAGTCCACCTGCCTCTGCCTCCCAGAGTGCTAGGATTATAGGCGTGAGCCACCCTGCCCAGCCTAGAATGTGAACTTCTTGAGGATAGTTACCAGGTATTAATGAAACATTTTTGTATTTCCAGTGCCTTGCACATTTTAAAGTGTATAATAGATGATTAATGAATGAATAAATGAATGCTTGTATGCCATTTTCACCTGAGTGACTTCTTTTAGAAAGGCTATTCAATATTAGGTTAAAGCTTTTAAATATCACTTACTGTATCACTGAAACTTCTAAATTATCAAGGATTCCAAATAAGGTAGAATAATTTTGTTAGCTAGCTTCCCACGCCCTTTCTTTTTTAGACGACCATCACAAAGTGGTATAGCTGGAAGGATCTCTTATAGATCATGAGATAAAGAAAGGGGGCATTTGTTTGCGGTTAGAAAGCCAGAAAGCGGCACAGGCAAGATCCAGAGTTAGGAGACTACTTCAGTGTCCTTTGCTGTGGCAGGCCGTTATACTAGTAGGAGTCGTCATGGTGACTGTGCTGTTATTTGAGTTCCTATCTATACAGTAGTGCCTTTTACCTCTATTTTGCAAGACGAGGCCATTTTCCCGAGTCTCATAGCTAATCCAGGGCAGAATCAGACTTGCCAGGTCATCCGTCTTCAGAGCTCATTCCCTCAGCTCTTTACTGTCTGCTTCGTGTGTAAACATAGGATGCCTTTAAAAGCAGAGTTCACGGCATTGGTCGTAAAACCCAACATCTCCTCAGTCAGTCCGATGATTCTTTCCTCTGCCCCACACTGTTGAGGATAGTGTCCTTTTGGATGATTTTTCATGAAGAGCAAAATGATAGAAATGGGAATAGTTCAGTTTAATACTTATTTTGGAGACTAAAGCTTTTCATTTTATTATCTGAGCATTGAGGGTTTTTCTGAATTTCTAATTGAAATTTCTTTTTAATTACAACAGATATGTTTGTGTAAGTTCTTCATTAGAGAGATTTTAAAAATGCCTACTATAATTCTTAACACAATATCTCAACCTTATAAAAATTCTTGGCACTTAATCCTATAATGGCATGGTACACATTTTAGTCTTTTCTGGAATTTTTTCAGATATTTGCATGCTTAATGTTGATCTAAAAAAATGAAGCTTGGAATTGTTCCTAAATTCTGACTGCTGCTGAACTTCTTGTTTGATTGCAGACTTTTTTCTTTCTCTTTCCGTATAGGGCCTCACACTGGGATTTCAAAACTGTTTAGTTAGTGATGAACTAGAAAGTCTGTAGCGCTTAGTGCAGCGCGGTCTATAGCTCATTGAAAAAAGAAAACTCCCTCTGTTATCATACTGGTCTCCAAAAGTAAAACATCTTTAATAATATCCACAGAAGAATTTAAAGCTCCTTCCATACAGTCATTAAAATTTACTTTTAGGGGCAGTGCCTGTGGCTCAGTGAGTAGGGCGCCAGCCCCATATACCAAGGGTGGCAGATTCAAACCCGGCCCCGTCCAAACTGCAACAACAACAAAAAAAATAGCCGGGTGTTGTGGTGGGCACCTGTAATCCCAGCTACTCGGGAGGCTGAGACAAGAGAATCGCCTAAGCCCAACAGCTGGAGGTTGCTGTGAGCTGTCATGCCAGGGCATTCTACCCAGGGCAACAAACTGAGACTCTGTCTCAAAAAAAAAAAAAAAAAATTTCTTTTAAAGGCAGCACCCATAGTTCAGTGGGTAGGGCGCCGGCCACATACACCAAGGCTGGTGGGTTTGACCCGGCAGGGGCCAGCTAAACAATAATGGCAACTACAGCACAAAAATCGCCGGGTGATGTGGCAGAAACCTGTAGTCCCAGCTACTAGGGAGGCTGAGGCAAGAGAATCGCTTAAGCCCAAGAGTATGAGGTTGCCGTGAGCTGTGATGCTACAGCACTCTGTAGCTCAGAGGGTAACATAGTAAGACTCTGCCTCCAAGGAGAAAAAAAATTTTCTTTTAATATTCCCAATGCAGTCATTCATATTAGTTCTTCCTCCCATGTTCCTACGTCCAGCTCTCAAGAAATAACTGTTTTTCAAGTACAGTTTTTTATTTTTTATTTTTTTTAAACAGAGTCTGACTATGTCACCCTTGGTAGAGTGCTGTGGCATCACAGCTCAGAGCAACCTCAAAACTCTTGGGCTTAAGCGATTCTATTGCCTCAGCCTCCCAGGTAGCTGGGACTATAGGTGCCCACCAGAATGCCCGACTATTTTTTGGTTGCCGTTGTCATTGTTGTTTAGCAGGTCGAGGCTGGGCTCAAACCTGCCAGCTTCAGTGTATGTGGCCGGCACCCTACTCAGGAAGCTACAGGCCCAAGCCTCAAGTACAGTTTTTGATGTAATCCTCACATGTGCATTGTCTGGTGACATGAAAAAATGTCCTTGGAAGAATCTTACAAGATACCTGAAATTCTTCAGAGAATTCATAGTTGACAAAAAATGTACCAAGTGCATCAGTCCAAAAGTCCGCACCTAATTTTATATTTGTTCTTTAACAGCCATACTTAACATATAAGAAGTAGAAATAAACCTACGTGACTGGAAATAACCCATCAGTTTGGGGACAAATGGTGTACTTTAAATCCTTTATTGAGTGGATTTACTAAACCAAAATTCATTATTAAGTGACATAATGTTTGTGGGTTTTTATTCAGATATTCACTATTAGGAGGCACTTTATCAAGTCACATTTCTTCAGTTTTTTCTGTATATTTCTTAAGTATTAGGGTTTAGGATGATGGCTTTTTAACCCCACATTTAATAAAAACAATAGCAGCTAATGATTACATCCTAACCATCTGCCAGACATTCTGCTATAAGCTTATATGCATTACTGTGTGTCTCATTTAATCATATAGCAGCATTTTGACATATGAATACTGTTGTTATCCCCATTTTAAAGTAAGGATTTAAGTCTTAGAAAGGTTTAAGGTCATCCAATAAGTACCAGAGACAAGATACTTGCTTAAAGTTTTCTAATTCAAAGAAAGGCTTATGCTTCACATTTATTACTAAACTGCTATTATATGACCCTCAATTATCAACAAATAAAATACTTAGAAGATGCTCTACAAGTACTTGTTAGGACAATGTATCCATACATTTTCAAGGGGGTTTTAACAATGAGGGTTAAACCAGAGTTTTGGTAATACTCAGTTAATCAATTAATCACTATTCCCCAGTTGCAAAGGATTTCCAGTAATACTTATTTTTGTCATTTGTTTTTTAAAAGTTAGCATGATAGTTATTAGTGTTAATTTTTATTCTTTACTTGACAGTACATGAGGAGTTAGACAAAGCAAAGTAGTTTTCTAAGTTTTGTAGTTGAATGTATTCACAATCCAAAATAGATAGCTTTTAAGTTATTTTGGAAGCTACATTATCTGATTTATGTTAATTATTGGATTTATAGATGTATATTTCTGAGCATTTATTCCTCATTGTAACCAAGAAGCATGAATTGAGAAATAGATTCTTAATCAAAATGTACCGTCTATACCTGTTTATTCTTATGTAATTGTATTGATGATAGTTACATAATCTGACATAAATAAACCGAAGGTCTTATATTTCTCTTAACAGATTTTATTAAACAAAGAAGAGCAGGACTGAATGAATTTATTCAGAACCTGGTTAGGCATCCAGAGCTCTACAACCAGTAAGTCATTATCATTGTATTCTGAAGGGATGCTGAAACCAAATCTAAGAATGTTAAATAAGCCTCACACAGATTTTATCTCTTCTGTGAAATTGTGCTGTATACTAGGTATGTTCGTAAAGTCTTCCTGGAGCATTTCCTCCCTGATGTCCTTAGTTCCCTTTGCCCTTCATCAACTTGTTTTCTTTTCTTTCTTCCATTTATATTTGAATTAGTTTTACAGATTAAACTTGAAATAAATTTGCATAATGCAGTTAAAACATTTTACTAATTATTTGATACTATGTTTGTGCCTTCAAAAAGCATTTAAGTGACCATTGCCTGCTTTGGGAATGTAAAGCTAAATGACTTCCATCCCAGGGCGGCGCCTGTGGCTCAAGGAGTAGGGCGCCAGTCCCAATTGCCGGAGGTGGCGGGTTCAAACCCAGCCCCGGCCAAAAACCACACACAAAAAAATGACTTCCATCCCTTTCATCCCTTCTAGAGGCATGGGTTCCCAGCCCAGTGGGAGAGTCAGACGTATAAACAAGTAATTGAAGCTGGGTAGTTTTTATGGTAGAGATGTCAGAAGATAACAGAAAAGTATGTGGCCCTCTCTTTTTGAGGATGTCAAGGAAAGCCTTCTAGGACTTAATGCATGTATAATCATTCAAGAAAAAAAGGTAGGGAGAACATTCAGGTAAAGGGAGAAGTACATGTAACAGAGGATGCAAAAACCCGGAACCACGAGGCCACTTATAACATTCCATGGTGACTGGAACAGAGTAGGGTTTTGGAAAGGAGATGAGGCTGATGGCATTAGTAGGGTCAGGCACACATGCCCCCAGCCTTTGTTGTAGTTGCAGCAGTGTTCTGTTGACCCACAGAAGGCCTCTAGTCTTTCTCGGCATAGTATTGTAGGCAGATGAAGGCACTTTCCCAGGCCTGGATGCCCTGTTGGCCCATGCCTGTAATCTCAGCTCTTTGGAAGGCCAAGGTGGCGGAATCACTCAAGGCCAGAAATTTGAGACCAGCCTGAGTATTGCAAGACCTGTCTCTAGAAAATTAAAAAAATTAGCCAGGTGTGGTAGCACTTGTAGTCCCAGCTCCTCAGGAAGACACAGGATTGCTTGAACCCCATTTAAAAATGGTTTGATGGTGAGCTACTATGGCACCACTGTACTCCAGCCTGAGTGACATAGCAAGACCTTGTCTGTAAAAAATAAGAAAGAAGGGTGGCACCTGTGGCTCAACGGAGTAGGGCACTGGCCCCATATGCCGGAGGTGGCGGGTTTAAAAACCCAGCCCCAGCCAAAAACTGCAAAAACAAAAAAAAGAAGAAGAAGAAAAAAGAAAGAAATACCTGTGAAAACATTGGTAGATCTGTGGCTTAGTTTATGTTTTTATTTTTGAGTCTTGTAGTTGGTTCAGTAGTTGGTTCATAGTGATTACCTTTATTGTCCTTGGTAATTTAATATATGTTACAGTACTTACATTGTTTTGTACGTATAAAGTATTATATTCTAAGAAGAAATAAAGAAGGTAAAGTAAAATATCTGGGGAGCTTTTCCACACCTTACTTAGCTATGTAAATGCAGAAGGTGCTTTATATGGATAAGGATGTAAACACAAAACACTTAAATAATATTTTCAGAAGTGCAACACTGAAGGACTGTGTTTTTGAGCACTTGTTCTAAAAACCATGATTACCATTTATATACTTTGTTATAGTTCAAAGAAGGCATCAACTCTTTTTTTTTTTTTTGAGACACACTTTCGCTTTGTCACCCTTGGTAGAGTGCTATGGCATCACAGCTCACAGCAGCCTAAAACTCTTGGGCTTAAGCAATTCTCTTGCCTCAACATCCCAAGTAGCTGGGACTACAGGTGCCCGCCGCAATACCCGGCTATTTGTTGTTTAGCTGGCCTGGGCTGGGATCGAACCCGCCACCCTTGGTGTATATAGCTGGTGCCCTACCCACTGAACTACAGGCACCAAGCCAACTTCCACTCTTTTTTAATTTACTTAATTTATTAAGTTACTAAAAATACTAAAACAGCATCTTCCCTGACAAGATCTTCTGCCCAGAGCTGTGGATTTCCCCTGATTTCACAGGTAGGACAAGGGTCAAGGAGGTCTTGCCCCTGGATTAACCAGTGCAGTTCGAGCAGGTGTCTTCACATGAAATGGAATTCCCTTTCTAGTCTGCTCCTTAATAAAGACTTTTTTCTTTCTTTCTTTTTTTTTTTTTTCTTTGAGACAGTCTTGTCTCAGTCAGTTGCTCTGGGTTAAGCTCCGTGATGTCATAGCTCGCAACAACCTCCAACTCTTAGGCTCAAGCAAACCTCTTGCCTCAGCTTCCTGAGTAGCTGGGCCTACTGGCTCCTGCCACAATGCCCAGCTAATTTAGCAAAGATTCTTTTACAGTTTGGCTCTTAGTGGAATTACTTGGTTAAACATTATGCCTTTTCCTGAGGACAAGTTCTGTGCTATCTTCAGTTTAGATGTACCCTTCTAACCGCCAGTCTTGGCTCTGTGCACTGGCTGTTACTCTGAAATGGTATATGACTGGCTTCTTTGAAATATATTCCATGCATTCAAAGCTTTAATCTGTTCTGTTTTGACAGAGCTGACTTGGAATAAATATACAAAAGATGAGGGTGGTGATTATTCTAATATTTTTAATTGTTACTCAGAAGTTCTAATGCTATATATAATAAATATTAAATATTCTGAATCTTGAAGTGTAGTATTATAAAGATGTTATATTTGACATTTAAATTCAACTAAAAGCAACTTGATTATTTAAAATTTCCAGTTTATAAAACATTGTACTGTAAAATATACAGTTCTTGAGCGTACAACTCAATGGATTTTTCTATACTTTTGCCCCCTGTAGCCACCGCCAGTACATTAAAGATAGAGAACATTTCCAGCACCCCCAAAATAGCCAAGAGTTTTTTAAACTTAATGCTTTAACTGACATTTTCTTTGCAATAAAAGTGACCTTTCATATTTTCTGGATCCCTTCTCTTGTTAACAGAACTTTAATTTTCATGCTCTTCATTTGATATCTTCATTTAAAATAGTAAAGGTTTTTTTTTTTTTTTTTTGTAGAGACAGAGTCTCACTGTACCACCCTTGGGTAGAGTGCCATGGCGTCACACGGCTCACAGCAACCTCTAACTCTTGGGTTTACGTGATACTCTTGCCTCAGCCTCCCGAGCAGCTGGGACTACAGGCACCCACCACAACGCCCGGCTATTTTTTTGTTGCAGTTTGGCCGGGGCTGGGTTTGAACCCACCACCCTCGGCATATGGGGCCTCCGACCTACTCACTGAGCCACAGGCGCTGCCCTAAAATAGTAAGATTGCAAGAAGTCAATCAAGCCTTTTATTACTACTGAGGAAATGTATTTTAAAAATAGCTTTACTTCAGTAGCTTGGCATTGTGGCGGGAGCCTATGGTCCCAGCTTCTTGGGAGGCTGAGGCAAGAGAATCGCCTAAGCCCAAGAGCTGGAGGTTGCTGTGAGCTATGACGCCATGGCACTCTACCGCAGGCGACAAAGTGAGACTCTGTCTCTTAAAAAAAAAAAAAAAAGCTTTACTTCAATAGATAAAAGTTCATTTTTAAGATAACTTTATTAAAATCAAATTTAAAAATCATTAAAATGTGGAATAAAATGTTATTAGTTTCTCTGACCTGTATATGGAGGAGGGTTGTCTGAGAATATTGGCAGTGAATGATGTATCACAAAGTAAAACACAGAAAAATTTGAGTATTAAAAACTTCTCATAAATTGTAAATGAATTATCAATCTTAAATCAAAAATAAAAAAATATTTTCCATGATAAAGATCAATAGAGAAGTAAAGTTAATATAGAAAGAACTCATGCAAATAAGACACTCAAGACACCAAAAGAAAAATAAAGCAAATGAGCTATTTACAAAAGAGGAGATACAAATGGCTGATTAATTATCAGAAAAACTGAACATTTCCTTAAGAAATGAAAATGGCCAGATGCAGTGGCTCTTGCTGATAATCCTAGCACTTTGAGAGGCTGGGGCACAAGGATTGCTTGAGGCCAGGAGTTCAAAACCAGCACAGGTAAGACAGCAAGATTTTATCTCTACAAAAAATAAAAATAAAAAATGAGCTTGGTGTGACTGCACATGCTTGTGGTCCCAGCTATTTGGCAGGCTGAGGTGGAAGGATTGCTTGAGCCCTGGAATTTGAGTTTACAATGAGCTATGACCATGCCATTGTACTCTAGCCTGGGTGACCCTCAAAAAAATAAAGAAAGAAAGAAAAAAATGGAAGCGTAAGATTCAGAAAAGTGCCCAGATGATGTGTATACAGCTCAACGAATGATCAGAAAGGAAACACACCTCAGTTGTCACTATTACCCCCCACCAGGCCAAGAAATAAAACGTTATCAATACCCCTGAAGCCCCTCACACATCCTCTTCCAATCTCTGTGTCTTCTTTTCTTCCTAAAAGTAACTATTGTCCTGATTTTTAATAATATAGATTCGCGGGCCGTGTTTTTAAACTGTATGTAAATAGAATCATACAATGTTTTTTCTCCAGCTGGCTTATTTTCAACAAGGTGAGAGTTACCCAGGTTGTTGTATGGAGGTGTAATTTATTTCCTTTGCTATGTAATATTCCATTGTATGAATGTGCCACAGTAATCTGTTCTACTATTGATGGACACTTGAGTTGTTTCTGTTTTCTGGCTATTGTAAATTATATTGTCATTAACATCTTTTGGTGCACACATGCAAACATTCTTTATGTATCTTGAAGCAGAACTTCTGGGTTATAGGATATGTATATGTTTAACCTTAGTGGATAATGTTGAATGTTTTCCAAAATGTTAGTACCAGTTTCATACTTCTACCATCAAATCACATTGCTTATCTCAGCAGCACTTAGCATTGTTAGTCTTTTCCATTTTGGTAAGTCGTTAGTTTCTTTAATTTGCATTTGCTTAATACCTTTTTAGAAAAATGCAGTTTTTCGCTTACCAAATTATCAAAGATGTTAATATACAATGTGCATTTGTATATACCTTTAATGCAAACCAAGGCTGGGAGAGTTTTCAGGGTGTTCCTATACTGCTAACGGAGTGTAAATTGGTATAACCTCTCTGGAAATCACTTTAACAAATTATTTAATGCTGAAAAATTGTTTACAATTCTGACCAGTCATTTTATTTTTGAAAATCTGCAGATTCGAGTCTGGTGGATTGCCCAGGTGCATGGGTTCAAGACCAGCCTGAGCTAGAGCGACACCCAGTGTCTAAATATAGCTGAGTGTTGTGGTGGGCTCCTGTCATCCCAGCTATTTGGGAGGCTGTGGCAAGAGAATTGCTTAAGCCCAAGAGTTTGAGGTTGCTGTGAGCTGTGACACCACAGTACTCTACTGAGGGCAGCAAAATAAGGTTCTGTCTCAAAAAAAAAAAAAAATCTGTGCAGTTCTAACGTTAGCACAAAGATGGTCAATTGCAGTGTTATTTATACTAATGAAATTGTATAGTAAAAAGTTGGAAGCCATCTACAGATCCTAAAGTAAAAGAATCATTCAGTAACATGTCTTTTTATTTTTTTCATTCAGTAACTTTTGGTGTACCCATATAATAGAACATCATATATCTATCAAAAGTTACTGTTTATCAAGAGTTTTTTAACACCATTGGCAAATGTTTATAATTAATTTTTAAGTAAAAAACATAAAAATTTAAATATAGCATGATCCTAATTATGCAGAGAACAAGACTGAAATAAAACATGCTAAAATGGTAACAGTGCTTGTGTGTGGTAAGATTAAAAACCCCACCCCCCTTTTACTGAGATAGAATTCAACATTTTAACTATTTAAAAGTATACAATTCAGTGGTGTTTAATATATTCACAATGCTGTACAACCATCTTCAGCATCTAATTCTATTACTCCAAGTCTAATCTGACATTTTCATCCCCCCCACAAAAGAAACTACCTCCAAATTGTCTCTTCTTCCAACTTTTGAAACCACTATTCTATTCCTGTCTCTATAGATTTGCCTATTCTGAGTATATCAAAAATGAAATCATACGGGCAGTGCCCGTAGTTCAGTGGGTACAGCACCCGCCACATACACCAAGGATGGCGAATTTGAACCTGGCCTGAGCCTGCTAAAATCAACGATGACAAGTGTAACTACAACCAAAAAATAGCTGGGCATTGTGGCGGGTGCCTGTAGTCCCAGCTACTCGGGAGGCTGAGGCAAGAGAATCGCTTAAGCCCAAGAGTTTGAGGTTGCTGTGAGCTGTGACGCCACAGCACTCTACCCAGGGTGACAGCTTGAGACTCTGCCTCAAAAACTAAATAAATAAAGTGAAATCATACAGTACGGTCTGGTTTCTCTTCAGAGTGGGTAAATCTTACTAAAGATTTCCGTGGAGAATGGGCAGCACCTGCAGCGCAGTGGGTAGAGTACGGGCCACGTACACCCAGGCTGGTGGGTTCAAACTGGCCTGAGCCTGCTCAAATCAACATGACAACTGCAACAACAACAAAATAAATAGTCGGGCATTGTGGCAGGCACCTGTGGTCCCAGCTGTTTGGGAGGCTGAAGCAAGAGAATTGTTTAAGCCCAAGGGATTGAGGTTGCTGTGAGCTGTGACACCACTCTACCCAGAGGGACATAGTAAAACTCTGTCTCAAAAAAAAAAAGATTTCCGTGGAGAGGAACAAGTTGAGATTTTAATCAATTTTTTGAGGCCTTGCTTTGGCAAGGCTAATAATAAACAAATAGAATCAAATCAAATAGTCAAATCAAATGGAAACAAATAGAATAATAAATAAACAAATAGAAAAGGATCACAATATGTGATCCTTTCGGCTGGGTGTGGTGGCTCATGCCTGTAGTCCTAGCACTCTGGGAGGCTGAGTCGGATGGATTGCCTGAGCTCATGTGTTTGAAACCGTCCTGAGTCAGAGCCAGACCTTGTCTCTAAGAAAAAAAAAAAAAAGGCTGGGTGTTGTGGCAGGCACCTGTAGTCCCAGCTACTTGGGAGGCTGAGGCAAGAGAATCACTTGATCATAAACCACATTTTGTTTATCCATTCATCCACTGATGGATATTTGGGGTGTTTCCACTTTTTAGCTATTATGAATAATGCTGTAGGGTGGAGGCTGGTCCGCGGCCGAAGTACAGACATTTTTCCTGTGAGAATTACCAGGAACAGTTCAATATGGGGGATATTCTGGCTCATGAATCTGAAATACTCGAACTAGTGAAAGACTATTTAGATTTTGCTGAATTTGAAGATACCTTGAAAACATTTTCCAAAGAATGCAAAATAAAAGGAAAACCATTATGTAAAACAGCAGGTGGATCTTTACAGGACTCTAAATCATTGATAATTCAGAAGGCTCTTGTCTCTGCATTTGACAATGGAGACCAGAAGGTGTTCTTCAATTTATGGGAAGAACACATTCCCAGTTTCATCCAAAATGGTGACGCCCTTGCCCAGAAGTTGGAATTCTATCTTCACATCCATTTTGCCATCTATCCTCTGAAACATTCCGTAGGGAGACCGGACAGAGAGGAGCTGGAGGAAAGGATTTCTTACTTCAAAACCTACCTGGAGACCAAAGGAGCAGCGCTGAGCCAGACCACCGAGTTTCTTCCTTTCTATGCCCTTCCTTTTCTTCCCAACCCTATGGTACACCCTTCGTTTAAAGAACTCTTTCAGCATTCCTGGACTCCAGAGTTAAAGTTGAAGTTGGAAAAGTTTCTAGCTTTAATATTTAAAGATAGCAACACGCTGAAGCTTTTAACAGTGTATAAGGAGAATGGACAAAGTAACAAAGAGATGTTGCAGCAGCTCCACCAGCAGCTGGTCAGAGCTGAACTTAGGTCAGTGACCTACCTGAGACGTACAGTAAGATCCAAGCAGACTACCACAATCTCATTGGAGTCACAGCAGAGCTGCCGGATTCTCTCAGGCCACAGTCAGTGGCAAGATGATCACTCCTGAGTACCTCCAGAGTGTCCGTGTCTGCCTCTTCAGCAACCAGATGTGGCAGAGCCTGGCTCATAGCGTGGACTTCACAAGGCCTGGGACGGCTTCCAGCATGTTACAAGCTTCCTTGGCACCCGTGAGACTGAAAGATGTCCCATTACTGCCCTCCCTGGATTATGAGAAACTGAAGAAGGATTTGATTTGGGGGAGTGATGGTTTAAAAGCCTTCTTGTTGCAGGCTCTGCGCTGGCGCTTGAGCACCTCCCGTCCTGGAGAGCAGAGGGAGGCGGTTCTGCAGGCCTACATCAGCAACCACCTCTTGGACTGTCATACCCACAACCAGAGGAATGTGCTTCACTTGCTGCACGCAAAGAGTGAGGTGGTGCGGCAGTACATGGCCAGGCTCATCAACGCTTTTGCGTCACTAGCTGAAGGTCACCTCTACCTTGCTCAGAACAAAATGGTGCTGTGGATGCTGGAGGGAAGGCTGAAGGAGGACAAGGATGTCATCACCCAGGAGAATGTCCTTGGGGCCTTGCAAAAGTTCAGCCTCAGGCCCCCGCTGCATCGCTTCAAGATGGTCTCATCTTCTGGCTGATTGATATTCTGAAGGACTCTGATTGCCTGTCTGACTACACACTGGAGTACTTAGTGGCTTTGCTTATGAACCTCTGCCTCTGGAGTGCAGGGAAGAACATGTGTGCCAAGGTGGCAGGCCTCGTGCTCAAAGTCCTTTCAGATCTGCTTGGCCATAAAAGCCACGAGATCCAGCCGTATGTGAACGGAGCTCTGTACAGCATCCTTTCTATTCTATCCATCCAGGAGGAAGTGAGAGCAATGGGGATGGAAGACATCCTACACTGCTTCAGCAAAGAAGGCAACGCTGAAATGATCCACGATAGAATTTTTCTTTTTTTTTTGGCCGGGGCTGGGTTTGAACCCACCACCTCTGGCATTTGGGACGGTTGCCCTACTCCTTGAGCCACAGGCACCGCCCCGCCAGATAGAATTTATCATCAAGCAACTTAATTCTGTTCAGTTTAATGTAAAAGTCCGGGATCTTTCTTGTGAATCATTCACAAGAAATGTACCGGAAGGATACATGGACTGTCTTATAGGGCCTTGTCATGCTTCGGCCAGCATTCATTCAAGAAGCATTTAGGGAGGTGAAGAGACCTAAGTGAACCCACTAACAAGAGTTCATTCAGGTATTCAAGGCCAGATTGTCCAAAGATTAATAATATCTTATCACACTTAACAGATACAGCCAACAAAAAGAATTTAAAGGCAATTACAGAAGCCCTTCCCTAGCCTTGTGTGTTCTTTTTATGTGGCCCCTCCCTTTCCTCTCCTAAATCCTGCCCCACTGTTAAGGGTGGCTTCCCCAGGTTCCTGTCAGGGAATGAAAACAGGTGCCAGCCTTTCCAGCACCACTGTGGAAAATGGCATCCCCCACATTTATTCACTCAATCCAAAACAAACAAACAAACAAAAAATAATGCTGCTCTGAGTAGTCCTGTGTGAGTTTTTGTGTGAACATACTCATGTGTTGTTATTTCTCTTGGATATATGCCCAGGAGTGGAATTGTAGGGTCATACAGTAACTGTTTAACTTTTCAAGGAACTATGAAACTGTTTTTCACAGCAGCTGTACCATTTTACATTCATGCCAGCCCTTCCCTTTTTATTTTTATTGTATTTTATTTATTTATTTTTTGAGACAGAGCCTCAAGCTGTCACCCTAGGTAGAGTGCCATGGCATCACAGCTCACAGCAACCTCCAGCTCCTGGGCTCAAGCAATTCTCCTGCCTCTGCCTCCCAAGTAGCTGGGACTATAGGCACCCACCACAATGCCTGGCTAATTTTTGGTTATCTCACAGCAACCTCTAGCTCCTGGGCTCAAGAGATTCTCCTGCCTCTACCTCCCAAGTAGCTGAGACTATAGGTGTCCGCCACAGCGCCTGACTATTTTTTGGTTGTAGCTATCATTGTTGTTTGGCAGGCCCAGGCTGGATTCGAACCTTCCGGCTTAGGTGTATGTGGCTGGTGCCTTAGCCGCTTGAGCCACAGGCCCCGAGCCAGCCCTTCCCTTTTTTAAAAAATATTTTTTATCTTTTGAATTCCCTGCAATGAATGTATATTGTTTGTAATTTTTTAACTTTTGAATTCCCTGCAACGAATGTACATTGTACCAGGTGTAGAGAGTGAATCATTCCTCAGAATTGTCACTAATCCACACGTGGCCCATTTTTCATTTTAGTCCATTTTTTTCTCTTTATTATGTATTTATTTATTTATTGGCAACAGAGAGTCTCACTATGTTGCCCTTGGTAGAGTGCTTTGGTGTCACAGCTCACAGCAACCTCAAACTCTTGGGCTTAAGTGATTCTCTTGCCTGAGCCTCCCAAGTAGGTTTGACTACAGGCACCCGCCACAATGCCCAGCTATTTTTTGTTGCAGTTGTCATTGTTGTTTAGCTGGCCCGGGCCGAGTTCAAACCCTCCACCCTTGGTGCATGTGGCCAGCGCCAGAACCACTGTGCTGTGGGTGCTGTGTCTTTCTCCTCAGCCTTGATCTTCGTACCCATTTCCTCATCGTCACTGTTGACATCCAGGTTAATATGTTGGATATATGTGCTTGCATATCTGTATCTATGTAACTTTGTTAAAATTAGACTTACTGATGCTTTGTGTGCGCACATATTTATATATATATATGTAGATAGAAAGGAAATATATATATCCTGTGTTACGGTTCCTTGTTTCTGGCTGCTGACTGATAGTCTCTGTAGTCTGTTACCATAGTTGATTTCCCTGATGCCTACTTTGCTTCAAATTCCTACTGTAGAGAATCCTGCAGTGAATGTCACGGTTACTACATGCCTTTGCCTGGTCCTGCACATAATTTTTGTATGGTTTAATCGCTAGAACTGGAATTTCTGGGCCCAGAGAAAATGCATACACAGTTTCACCAAGTATTGCCAGATTTCTTTACAGAAAAGTTGTCTTGTTCTATCTTCTCACCAGCAATACATGAGGGTGTCTCTTTCCCTAAGTCCTTACTAACTTCTGGTATTAGCTTTCTTTTTCCCTTTTTTTTTTTTTTTTTTTTTTAGAGGCAGAGTCTTACTTTGTCGCCTGTTGTAGAGAGCTGTGATGTTACAGCTCACAGCAACCTCCATATCCTGGGCTTAGGCGAGTCTCTTGCCTCAGCCTCCCAAGTAGCTGGGACTACAGGATCCTGCCACAACACCCGGCTATTTTTTTGCTGGGGCTGGGTTCAAACCCGCTCAGTATAAGGGGCCGGCACCCTACTCACTGACCCACAGGCGCCAACCCGGTATTATCTTCCTAATTTTTGCCTGTTAGTAGATATAAAATGGTATATCCTTCTTGTTTTAATTTATATTTTTTGGTTATTAGTGAAGTTAGCATCTTCATAAATTTTGCTTTGTCATTTACGTTGTCTCTATCAACTACCTCTTTATGCCTTTGCCCATTTGTCTGTTGGTTTCCTTGTTTTTTTAAAAAATAATTTTCTTACTGCTTTTATAATGTTAATAGATTTTGCTGGCTTTCTTACTATCAGTGCTAATATAGTTATTTCTATATTGGTTTCTATTTTAAAAGGCAGAAAACCTGTAGAAATGCTGTTGAAGTTATAATAAAGTTCATTTTTGTTTTTAGTCCAGATGTCAGAGCATTCCTTCCAATGGACAGTCCAAAACACCAGTCAGATCCATCTGAAGATGACGATGAAAGAAGTATTCAGAAGGTAGTAAGAGGAATTTTTTTTAACAGAAAAAATACCATTCCCCCAAAGTTGAAATTAGTGGCAACTTTAGGGCAACATATACTTAAAATGAAGTAACTTCATCCATAGTAGGTTTCTGCTAAATAAAATACATAAAGACAAACATGTACAACTTACTGATCACTTTTTTTTCTGATCTCTATTTCATATAAAATTTATAGGATGAATATTTATGTAATAAAAAGTAGTATAAGTGAATTAAAGAAAAATTTGAAAATAGCAGTTAATAAAGTATTACCCATATTTTTTGCCACCCAGACCTAGTAATTTTTTTCAATTTATTTGTTTATTTATTTTTTACTTTTTAAAATTTTTTTGTTTTTATTAAATCATAACTGTGTACCTTGATGCATTTATGATACCTTTGTAATTATGATGCATTATGGCAGGATAACTGATTTGATATACAATGTGAAATGCTTACATTGAACTGATTAATATGTCCATCACAATTACACTCTTTCTTTTTTTTTTTTTTTTTGTAGAGACAGAGTCTCACTGTATCACCCTCGGGCAGAGTGCCGTGGCGTCACACGGCTCACAGCAACCTCCAACTCCTGGGCTTAAGCTATTCTCTTGCCTCAGCCTCCCGAGCAGCTGGGACTACAGGCGCCCGCCACAACGCCCGGCTATTTTTTGTTGTTGTTACAGTTTGGCCGGGGCTGGGTTTGAACTCGCCACCCTCGGTATATGGAGCCGGCGCCCTACTCACTGAGCCACAGGTGCCACCCATACTCTTTTCTTAATAGTTTTTAAATGTACCATTGCATTATGCACATTAGGTGAGGTTCCCCCCCAAGTACCCTCCTGCCTCCCGAGACCTAGTAATTTTTAATATTTTAGTGATTTTCTTTCCTGTATTCTCCTAATTATCTAATTTTATCTCATAAAAATTAATCTTAATTTTATTTCTCTAATGATAATTATAACAGTGTGTACAAGTATATATTTTTCACTTTACGTCTTACTTTTTGATCATTATTTATATTTATCATCATCACTGTACTTGAAATTATTGTTTTGAATTTTGGCCAGCAGGAAAGGCCTTTTGAACCACAAATTACATAGCTCTTCCTCTGCCTTGTCAGGTTTTTATACATAGAGCAATCCGTACACACATGCCATTTGGCATCAACTTTTATTTCTATGTATAGGTACATAATATATATTCTTAACAGAGAATGGGGTATTGTTATCTTTTTTAACTAGATTATGATAGCAATAAGTAAAATAAACTTGTACCTTATTTTGAAGATGTTTTCATCATTTACTTTAGAAAGTTGTATAGAAAGGGAAAACTGTAATAATTTAACTCAATATATTATGTAGCAATTAAAATTATAATTATGGGGCGGCGCCTGTGGCTCAGTGAGTAGGGCGCCGGCCCCATATGCCGAGGGTGGCGGGTTCAAACCCAGCCCCGGCCAAACTGCAACAAAAAAAATAGCCGGGCGTTGTGGCGGGCGCCTGTAGTCCCAGCTGCTCGGGACGCTGAGGCAAGAGAATCGCTTAAGCCCAAGAGTTAGAGGTTGCTCTGAGCCGTGTGACGCCACGCCACTCTACCCGAGGGCGGTACAGTGCGATTCTGTCTCTACAAAAAAAAAAAAAAAAATTATAACTATGAATATAATTAAATATAATATATTTATAATTCAAGCTTTGTAATTATTATTAAATATATACATGAAAATTTGAGGTGTTGGGTTGATTTACATTTTTCTTCAGAATGTATTTTAATTTTCTTATGGCTTTATTTTTCTAATTTAAAAGCTAATGTTATGTACTAGAACATATTACTATCCTAGGGCTAAAATATTCATTTGGGAAAAAAAAATATTCCTTTTTTGTGACTATTAGGAAGTAGCATTTTTTTTTCTCTGATGCCCTCAAAAGATTCTTACTTATGAGAACAAATTTAACCTTTGTATCTTTGACATGGTTGCTCCTATGACAGTGTAAAAATTTATATATTTGCTGGCAGGATGCCCATAGCTCAGTGGTTAGGGTGCCAGCCATGCGGCTTGTATGTTCGAACCTGCCCCGGGGTATGGCTCAGTCGGTAAGGCGCCAGCCCCATATACCGAGGGTGGTGGGTTCAAACCCGGCCTCGGCCAAACTGCAACCAAAATATGGCCGGGCGCCTGTAGTCCCAGCTGCTCGGGAGGCTGAGGCAAGAGAATCGCTTAAGCCCAGGAGTTGGAGGTTGCTGTGAGCTGTGTGAGGCCACGGCACTCTACCGAGGGCCATAAAGTGAGACTCTGTCTCTACAAAAAATAAAATAAAAAAGCTGCCCGGAGCAGCGCTCCCCATGCTGTCTGCACGCCTGGCGCCCACGCTGCTCAGTCCCTTCCTGCGGCGATCCGCTCCCACTGTAGGGCGCCATGGCCTCTGGGAGACGCTCCTGGGGAGGCGGTGCGCGGCCGCCGCCTCCTCCGGGCCCGCGTCGGACCTGGGCCCTGAGCCTCCTCATGGCCTCACGGAGGCTGAGAGTTATGAAGGAAGCCCTAACATGCAGGAGCGGTTTCTCTTCCCCGAGTACGTCCTGGAGCCTGAGCCCGCGCCCACCCGGAAAGAGCTGCTGGAACAACTGCAGCAGCAGCACCAGGAGAGGGAGCAACCCAGGCGGACGCAGAAGCCACGGGTCGGCCGCCGGGCGCACCCTGTCGTGGGGCACCCGGACCCGGCGGTGCCGCCCAGCGGCCAGCACTGCTCGGGTTGCGGGGCAGAGCTGCACTGCCAGGACCCCGGCGTGCCCGGATACCTGCCCAGCGAGAAGTTCCTGCGCGCGGCGCAGGCGGACGGCGGGCTGGCGCCGGACGTGGGCCAGCACTGCTGGCTCCTGGTGCACCACCAGCGCGCCCTGCGCCTGCAGGGGAGCCGCGAACAGTACTCTGAGCTGGTGAGCACCGCGCGGCGGCGGCCCGGGCCCGCCCTGGTGCTCTACATGGTGGACCTGCTCCACCTGCCCGACGCCCTGCTGCCCGACCTGCCGGCACTGGTAGGCCCCAAGCAGCTGATCGTGCTGGGGAACAAAGTGGACCTGCTGCCCCAGGACGCCCCGGCTACCGGCAGCGGCTCCGGGAGCGGCTGTGGAACGACTGTGCCCGCGCCGGACTTTTGCTGGCCCCTGGCCACGGAGGGCCACAGCTCCCCAGCCGGGACGGGCCGCAGGACAGAGAGGAGAATTCGAATCGGTCGGACAGGTCGTGCACGGTGGTCCGGGACGTGCGTCTCATCAGCGCCAAGACTGGCTATGGCATCGAAGAGTTAATCTCGGCACTTCAGCGCTCCTGGCGCTACCGTGGTGATGTCTACCTGGTAGGATCCACAAACGCTGGCAAGTCCACTCTCTTTAACACGCTCCTGAAGTCCGATTACTGCACCGCCAAGGGCGCCCAGGCCATCGACCGGGCCACCATCTCCTCTTGGCCAGGAACTACATTAAACCTTCTCAAGTTTCCTATTTGCAACCCAACTCCTTATAGAATGTTTGAAAGGCACAAAAGACTTAAAGAAGATGCAGCTAAAGCCCTAGAAGATCTTAGCGAGCAAGAACAACATCAACTTAATGTTTTGAAAAAGCATGGCTATGTAGTAGGGAGAGTTGGAAGAACATTCTTGGATTCAGAAGAACAGAAGGATGAAGATGCCTTTGAATTTGATGCTGATTCACTTGCCTTTGACATGGAAAATGAACCCGTTACAGTTGAACCTACATCCACCAAACAAGTAGTATTGACTGCACAAGATGTGAGAGATGCCCGCTGGTTTTATGACACGCCAGGAATTACAAAAGAAAATTGCATTTTAAATCTTCTAACAGAAGAAGAAGTAAAGATTGTTTTGCCAACAAATTCCATTGTTCCAAGAACTTTTGTGCTTAAACCAGGAATGGTTCTATTTTTGGGTGCTCTAGGCCGCATTGATTTCCTACAGGGAAACCAGTCAGCCCGGTTTACGGTTGTGGCTTCCAACCTCCTCCCCGTGCACATTACTTCCTTGGACAAGGCGGATAGTTTGTATGAGAAGCAGGCAGGTCACACGTTACTGCAGGTTCCAATGGGTGGAAAAGAAGGAATGGCAGACTTTCCTTCTCTTGTTGCTGAAGACATTATAGTAAAAGAAGGACTTGGGGAATCCGAAGCGGTTGCTGACATCAAGTTTTCCTCTGCAGGTTGGGTTGCAGTAACGCCTCGTGGGAAGGACAGATTGCATCTCCGAGGCTACACACCTCAAGGAACGGTTCTGACGGTCCGGCCCCCGCTCTTGCCGTATATCGTTAACATCAAAGGACAGCGCATCAAGAAAAGTGCGGCCTATAAAACCAAGAAGCCTCCTTCCCTCGTGTATAATCTGCAGAAGAAGAAAGGATAAATGTATGAGGCTGACTTTGTTCCTGCTGGATATTGACCATAACAAGACACATTGAAATTATATTAAATATGGGAGGCACCTGTGGCTCAAGGAGTAGGGCGCCAGCCCCATATGCCGTGGGTGGCGGGTTGAAGCCCGGCCCAGCCAAAACTGCAAAAAAAGAAATTATATTAAATATAGCCTATGGGCGGTGCCTGCGGCTCAAGGAGTAGGGTGCCAGTGCACATGCCGGAGGTGGCGGGTTCAAACCCAGCCATGGCCAAAAATTGCAAAAAAAAAATAAAATAAAATAAATATAGCCTATAATAAAATTCCCCTGCTCCTACCCCATTTAAAGATCTTAACAGTTGACCTTTTTTTTTTTTTTTTTGCAGTTTTTGGCCAGGGCTGAGCTTTGAACCTGCCACCTCTGGCATATGGGGCCGGCGCCCTGCTCACCCAACAATGACCTTTTTTTTTTTTTTGTGGTTTTTGGCCGGGGCTGGGTTTGAATTCGCCACCTCTGGCATATGGGACCAGTGCCCTACTCCTTGAGCCACAAGCGCCGCCCAACAGTTGACCTTTTTAAACTAACCAGGACTGTGCCTATTCATAATGTACTGAGCTTGTAAATAGAGGTTATGTATCTATTTCTTTTCTTCTCTTTTTTTTTTTTTTTTTTTTTTGGACACAGGAGTCTTGCTGTGTTGGTAGAGTGCTGTGACGTCACAACTCACAGCAACCTCCAACTCTTGGGCTTGGGTGATTCTCTTGCCTCAGCCTCCCTAGTAGCTGGGACTGCGGACACCCACCACAACACCCAGCTATTTTCTTGTTGCAGTTTTCATTGTTGTTTAGCTGACCCGGGCCAGCCTTGAACCAGCCAGCCTCGATGCATGTGGCTGGCACCATGACCACTGTGCTACAGGCGCAGAGCCCTTTCTTACAGGGTATGTTTACGGTATATATTTGTGACCCATTTATATAAAAAGAAAGCCTGATATATTCAAGTTTCTCCCACTGCTTTTTTTTTTTTTTTTTTTTGAGACCAGATGTCATTTCTGTCATTTGGAGTCTGTAGTTGACAAGGCAAGTTAACAGTCACATGAAAAAATAATACACTGGCTTATAAGTAAAAGTGAATAGTCATCCGTGGACACAACTGGTAGAACATTCTGCGCCTTCCATCTCTAGGTCTAAGGTAACGGTTTTCCAAGTCCTCATCCTTTCCCAGCAAGTGTGAAGAAGGGGAAAGAGTGGAGAGCAAGCAGCTTCCCTATTTAAAGGAAGGGGAAAAGCTGGATGTTACACACATTGGTTTACACAGTCTGTTGATAAACGTCATGTGGCCACACCCCCCCCAATGAAACTGGGAAGTGAAGGAGGAAATGGGCACTGTTTCAGATTTTTACTGACAAGTGGAGAATAGATATTGAGAACAAGTAGAACTTCACCTAACACAATTTAACAGTGTCTAAGAATCTTTCATAAAGATGTGTGTTCCTGGGCGGCGCCTGTGGCTCAGTGAGTAAGGCGCCGGACCCATATGCCGAGGGTGGCAGGTTCAAACCCAGCCCCGGCCAAACTGCAACAAAAATAAGGCCGGGTGTTGTGGCGGGCACCTGTAGTCCCGGCTGTTCGGGAGGCTGAGGCAAGAGAATCGCCTGGGCCCAGGAGTTGGAGGTTGCTGTGAGCCGTGTGACGCTATGGCATCCTACCCGGGGGCGGTACAGTGAGACTCTGTCTCTCCAAAAAAGAAAAAAAGAAGAAGAAGATGTGTGTTCCTAGTATCTGTAGTCTATTCCACAATCAGGAGAGCACTTAACTACCCATGTTATTAACATTGGCCTGTCTGTACCTGTACAACATGTATCGATCAGACGGCTTTACTTTTGATTATTCCTAGGTGAGTTTTACTACAGCTGTGTAGAAACAATCGGCGCGTCTCAGATCCTAACACTGAGATAAATGCTGGTGGGTTAAGCTGGGCTGAAATGCAGTTAGATCCGTGAGTGTCTTGATGGACCTGTGTTCTCTCCCGACATGTGGAAGCCCTGTGTACTTCACACCCTCCTTTTCTGCTAAGTCTCCTTACACTAAATATGACAAGTTTTTTAAGATGCAACTTACAACTTTGAAAATCTCACTTTCATAGTGTTTCAAAGGGTAGTATAGTACTAGTGGTATGTTGGGGGAGATGTTCTTCGTGTGTAAAACCGTTTCAGCGTGGATGGCATCCCTCATCCCCAGACACTGGACGCCAGTAGCAACTCCCTCTGCCCATCGGTCATTAAAACTGAAACGTAGCCCCAAGGTTTCCAACTGCACTTCTAGAGGGCAGTAGTTCCCAAGTTGAGAAAATCGATCGGCGTTTTTTAGGTTTCACTGGCAGGTTTTTTGGAGGGAATGAAATACCATTAATTTTACTACAAGTTAAAATTGCGCTCCAAGCACAATGGCTCATGCCTGTAATCCCAGCATTTTGAGAGGCCAAGACAGGAGGATCACTTGAGGCCAGGAGTTGAGACCAGCATAGACAAAGTAGCAGAGACAGTGTCTCCACAAAAATTTTAAAAACTTGGGTGGTGCCGGTGGCTCAGTGAGTAGGGCGCCAGCCCCATATGCTGAGGGTGGCAGGTTTGAACCCGGCCCCAGCCAAACTGCAAGAAAAAAATAGCTGGGCGTTGTGGCGGGTGCCCGTAGTCCCAGCTACTCGGGAGGCTCAGGCAAGAGGATCACCTAAGCCCAGGAGCTGGAGGTTGCTGTGAGCTGTGATGCCACCGCACTCTACCAAGGGTGACACTTTCAAAACTTAGCCAGGTATGGTAGTATGCACATGTAGCCCCGGCTCCTTCAGAAGTTGAGGCAAGAGGATCTCCTGAGCCCAGGAGTTGCAAGTCACAGTGAGCCATGATCACAGCACTGCACTCCAGCCTGGGAGACAGAACAGGACCCTGTCTTTCCAAAAAAAATTGTAGTCTTTATCTTTCTATTTGTAGTTGAAAACAAGAATTCACAGTTCAGAGCTTAGTCCTGAATCTTTTTTTTTTTTCCCCTTAAATAGAGACAGGGTCTCACTTGTGGCCCAAGCTAGAGTGCAATAGTGCAGTCATGGCTAACCGTGACCCTGAACTCTTGGGATAAAGCAACGTTCCCACCTCTGCGGCAGCGGGGGCTACAGACACACACCAGCACACCCAGCCTGAATCTACTGAGATAGCATTGTTTTTAATTTCTGGAGAAGTGGCGGCGCCTGTGGCTCAGTGAGTAGGGCGCCGGCCCCATACGCCGAGGGTGGCGGGTTCAAACCCAGCCCCGACCAAACTAACAAAAAAATAGCCGGGCGTTGTGGCGGACGCCTGTAGTCCCAGCTGCTCGGGAGGCTGAGGCAAGAGAATCTCGTAAGCCCAAGAGTTAGAGGTTGCTGTGAGCCGTGTGATGCCACGCACCCTACCTGAGGGCAGTACAGTGAGACTCTGTCTCTACAGAAATATATATATATATATATATAATTTCTGGAGAAGTAAAATAACTTACAGAAATATATTTTAGAGAGGAAAACAAAAAAAAAAATAAATAAATAAAAAATAGCCGGGCATTGAGGCGGGCATCTGTTTGAGCCCAAGAGTTTGAGGTTTCTGTGAGCTATGATGCTACGGTACTCTACCGAGGGTGACATAGTGAGACTCTGTCTCAAAAAAAAAAAAAATAAATAAATAATACAAAGATATATATATTTTTACACTTGGCGAAAAAAACAATGATCTGGGAAAACATTTGTAACAAGGCATAAGAAGAAATAACATTTATGTAAAAAGCTCATACAGATGAGTTTCATGTTTTTTTCTTTTTTTTTTCCTTTTCTTTTTTTTTTGAGACAGAGTCTCAGTTTCGCCCTTGGTAGAGTGCCATGAAGTGACAGCTCACAGGAACCTCAAACTCTCGGGCTTAAGTGATTCTCTTGCCTCAGCTTCCCAAGTAGATGGGGCTAAGGCACCCACCACAACGTGCAGCTGTTTTTTGGTTGTAATTGTCATTGTTGTGTAGCAGGCCTGGGCCAGGCTCAAACCCACCATCCTCAGCGTACATGGCTGGCGCCCTACTCACTGAGCTACAGGTGCTGAGCCAGATGAGTTTTTAAATAGGCTTCTTAATACCCCCGGTACTTAAAAGGAAAAGGGGCACGACCGAGGACTGCTAGGAAAAACATAGATGGGAAAATGTTCAACCGTGATGCTAATAACCAAGGAAATTTTTGAAGGAGTGCTCGCTTTGGCAGCACATATACTAAAATTGGAAATTTTGAAGGAGTGTTTTGTATTTTTCCATCAATTGAGCAAAAACGTAAAGTATTTGACATACTGCCAGACTGATAAGGGTAAGGTACAACAAACACCCTGAGGCATTATTTATGTCATAATTTTTTGAAATTCTTGTGGAAAGCAATTCAGCAACATGAATCAAACATAAACATATTCATGTCATGTAGGAGTGGATGCCAATGAAATCCTTCACACAGACACAAACAAAGATGTTCATTTCAGCGTGATCTGTTATAAAACCATTAGAACCTTAATATCAATCAGAAGGTATTTGTGTATATTACACATTTTAAGTAACATTCGAAGGTAATATTTTAAACTTTGACACAAGTGAAAACACGTGAAATCAATATATCAAATTTTATATGCATAGTCACACATTGTGAATTAGTTTTTAAAAGGCAAGAAAGGACTATATGAATTTACTTACATATTTGCAAAATATTGTGCTAGTGAGGTTATGAATTTTAAATATTTTTCTCATACTTTTCTATATTTTCTGAGTATATATTTTTAATTGAAAAAGACTTAAAATAATATCCTAAAGACTAAAATATATATAACTGATTTTTCCACTTTTTGCTTGGTACCAATGTGAGAATTTGTAGGTTTAGGTTCTTTGAAGAATGTCTTGCATTGCTATAGGAGACAGCTGGCTTTGCAGAATTAGCTGAACTGAGAGATTCCTGGGTTCTGGCTGCTGTTCTGTCCCTGTTGACTTATTTATTTATTTATTTTAGATTTTTGGTGTTTTGATTTTGTGACAAAGTCTTACTTTGTCACCCTTGGTAGAGTGCCATGGCATCATAGCTTACAGCAACTTCCTGCTATTCCTTTTTAGAGATGGGGTCTCACTCTTGCTCAGGCTAGTCTCAAACCTGTGAGCTCAGACAATCCACCTGCCTCGGCCTCCTAGAGTGCTGAGATTACAGTCATGACCCACTCTGCCCGGCCTGTTTAATTTAGTATTTAGAGACAGGGTCTCAGTCTATTGTCCAGGCTCTTAGAGTGCAGTGACATCATCATAGTTCACTGTATCCTCAGACTTCTGGTCTCAAGCAATCCTTCTGCCTCAGCCTCTGAGAACCACACTCAGCTAATTTTTCTTTTTTCTTTTCTTTCTTTCCTTTTTTTTTTTGCAGAGACAGGAGTCTTGCTCTTGCTCAAACTGGTCTTGAATTTCTGACCTCAAGCAGTCCTCCTGCCTTGGCCTCTCAAAGTGCTAATATTAATGGCATGAACCACTGTGCCTGGCCACTGTTGGCTTTAGATTTTATTTTTCTTACCTTTTTCATTCATAATGCCTGAAACTTGACTAGACTCTCTAAAAGTTTTAAAATACTGATAAAAAGAATCTTTAAAGACTGGTACACTGGCTCATGCTTGTAATCCTAGCACTTTAGAAGGCCAAGCTGTGAGGATTGGTTCTTGAGGCCAGTGTTCAAGTATAGCCCAAGCAACATAGCAAGACCTTGTATCTACAAAAAACAGAAAACTTTGCTGGGCATGGTGGCATGTACCTGTGGTCCCAGCTACTTGTAAAGGCTGAGGCAGGAAGATCACTACAGCCTCGGAGTCTTCATTGAGCTATGATAATACCACTGCTTTCTAGCTCAGGCAGCGTAGTGAGACTCTGTCAAAAAAAAAAAAAAAGAATCTTTTTAATAAAAGGAAAGAGCCATACTTTGACTTACAGTTATAACTGTTAAGGACTGTTAAGTAGATAACTAAGTGAAGATACAACTGCAATATCTTAGAAGGCATGTGGACCTACTGTTCTATGTATAAAGGGAAAACTAGAGGCCAAGAGAAGTCAAGGAACTTATGATCTCAATTAGTGTTAATTTTGTTAATAAATTATATCTCACCCTTAATTTGATATCATCTTTATTTTATTTTTGTATTTTTGTCACCGTTGGTAGAGTGCTGTTGCATCACAGCTCATAGCAACCTCAAACTCTTGGGCTTAAGTGATTCTCTTGCCTCAGCCTCCCTAGTAGCTGGGACTACAGGCGCCTGCCACAACGCCTGGCTATTTTTTGGTTGGAGTTGTTGTTTGCCAGGCCCAGGCTAGATTCAAACTCACCAGCTCTGGTGTATGTGGCTGGCGCCCTAGCCGCTGAGCTACAGGAGCCAAGCATAAAGAGTTTTATAAAGCTTTTTATATTTGTAACTTATATGAAGTATAATTATATAGAGAACTAGTAAAAGTCCATGTATTTCAGACATTTATAACTGAGTTAATTCTCTGAATGTATAAAGAATTTTTTTCGTCTCCTTTTTCTTGTGTAAAGAATTTCAAAGTGAATTTATGTGAAGCAGAATTCATCTACACTGGTCTGCTAGGATTGTTAGATTAATCTTTTGAGATTCTGAGTCAAATTTCTGGCTAATTGTTAATGAACTAGAAACTTTTATTAATTTTTTATGGCATAATAGGTACAGAAAGATCTGCTTCTAAATTAGTATCAGAGGTTGAATTTATAATATCGTAAGTGTAACGAAGAAGAAAGCCTTTAAAATTTTGGTGCTACTACAGTGCTGGAATTGGAAGAGCACTGCTGTCTGTATTTGCTTTGCCTATATTTACCTAGCGTCAAATTAAAACTGAAATCCAGCATTTACAATCATCATCAGTATCCTATCTTCTATCTTTAATTACCTATCTGAAAATTTGAAAAATAGCCATTTTTAAATAGTTTTCTTTGATAAAATGTTTCCCCTTAAATTTGTGGTTTCAATACCCACCTCTTCCAAGGAGCTTCCTCCAGGTTATTTCATTCATTTGCCAACTTTGAGGTTGATTTCTGGCTTACTTACATTTTTTCCTTTCAACTGTTCCTAGAAGTTATTGTGATAAAAATAATTATGCTTATATCAATTATATGTTTCCAAATAAGTCTATATACTTATTAAGGCCTTAGGTTTCTATCATATGACAATACCCATGTTATCCACGGTACAGTGCTGTATGTTTTATTTCTAAACATTGATAATTTTTGAAGCTCCATTGAGAATGTTGTTTTTTTCCCCCATCCAAACAGCTACACACTACCTCACAGAACATCAACCTGGGACCATCTGGAAATCCTCAGTAGGTTTAATTTGTTTCAAACCATCCTTTGACTAAATTTTGGGAAGATCTTTTTTGAGAGTATGCAGATATGCATAATTATACCAGTTTAATTGGAGGCCTATGAAATATAACCATGGTTACAGTGAAGATAGTACTGTCATATGCTTCACTAATTGCTGCTCTAACTTTTTATTGCTTTAGTAGAGCCTTGAGGAGTTTTTAATCCACATATTTTTGGTTGGTTCTGCTGTTTTGTCATTGTCACTTTTCTGGTCTTATTTTGGGGGAGAGTATGCATTTGGAGAAAATCAGTTGACCATACTTCCCAGGGGACAATAAGTTCTTGGAGGGATCTACGAGGTAGTCAGAAGGAAAGTGCCCTTGCAAGCGTGATTAATATCCTCCTGGCATTCTGTTGTTGGTTCACCCTACTTGTTAGCCAGTTTGTTCCAACGGAGTCTTGATGGACATTAGTATGTTAAGGCTAGTAAGCTTTATTTATTCAGTTTCTCCCCATATTCACATTTATTTGAGCATGGGGAACATTTTGAGAAACACTGAGCAATACTGAACGATATCAGGGTTGGCAGGTATAGACTTCATCTGGAATGTCAAGTCCAGCAGTTCATTGGAAGTGAATGGCTACAATACTCCATACAAAGAAGGATTCCAGGGCTGCTTAGCTCCGTTTGAGAAAAGCCCTGAATGATTAATGACGTCTGCCATGGATTGGAGAGTTGTGGTGTTGCATCCTTACTTTATCCTCACAGGCTTATTGGATTAATTACAAAGTATTATTTCATCCCAGGGCACCAGGCTTTCTCCACCCTCTTGGTCTCCTTGGAGAGTGAGTACGGACAGATGAGAGAAGTGATCCAAGGATTGAGTCCTGGGACACTTCAGCATCGTGAAGTCAAGGAATAACCGGTAATAGAGACAGAAAGGGCAGTCTGTGAGACAGGAGGAAAACCAAGAATGTAGTTTCCCAAAGTCAGGGGGGTAATTAACTCTGTTCACGTTGCTGTTAGTGCAAGTAAGATGAAAGTTGAAGATTGGCTGCTAAACTCTGAGCAGTCTGTGGTGTGATGGGCCCGCGACCGAGGGGTTCGCAAGAGATCCAGAGGAGGACAGCAGGTGGAGACAGTTTACAAAACTTCCTTGAGTTTTCCTGCAAGGAAAGCAAAGAAATGGAATGCTAACTAGAGGAAGTTTGTTTGTGAGCATTCTTTTCTCTTATCACAGCATTGAAGAAAAATGGAAATTTGCTTTTAGTTAGGGTTCATCAGAGCAGTTAACAATGGGTGCCATTGGTATGGCCTTAGTTATCCTGTTTCCTATGTCTGAGGGATTGGCGTGTTTTTCACTCTAAATGTGTTTAGAAATATGTTGATATCTCTGCATGTTATTAGAGAACAAAATAGTCCAAAGAGCGGGTTTTTAAAGAAGAAAAACATCTAAATGTAGTTAACTATTTATCTCACTAATCTTTACCTGTCACTGTTTAACCTGGCCCTGGTGTTTGAATTAACTATTTTGATAATAAATTGAAGCAAATTTTAAATCTAAATGGAATCATTCCCCTCTCCCTAGTTTAAAATATTACCTTCGAATGTTACTTAAAATGTGTAATATATACAAATACCTTCTGATGATATTAAGGTTCTAATGGTTTTATAACAGATCACGCTGAAATGAACATCTTTCTTTTTGTCTGTGTGAAGGATTTCATTGGCATCCACTCCTACATGACATGAATATGTTTCTATTTGATACATGTTGCTGAATTGCTTTCCACAAGAATTTCAAAAAATTATGACATAAATAATGCCTCAGGGTGTTTGTTGTACCTTACCCTTATCGTCTGGCAGTATGTCAAATACTTTACGTTTTTGCTCAATTGATGGAAAAATACAAAACATTCCTTCAAAATTTCCAATTTAAGTATATGTGCTGCCAAAGCGAGCACTCCTTCAAAAATTTCCTTGGTTATTAGCATCACGGTTGAACATTTTCCCATCTATGTTTTTCCTAGCAGTCCTCGGTCGTGCCCCTTTTCCTTTTAAGTACCGGGGGTATTAAGAAGCCTATTTAAAAACTCATCTGGCTCAGCACCTGTAGCTCAGTGAGTAGGGCGCCAGCCATGTACGCTGAGGCTGGTGGGTTTGAGCCTGGCCCAGGCCTGCTACACAACAATGACAATTACAACCAAAAAACAGCTGCACGTTGTGGTGGGTGCCTTAGTCCCAGCTACTTGGGAGGCTGAGGCAAGAGAATCGCTTAAGCCCGAGAGTTTGAGGTTCCTGTGAGCTGTCACTTCATGGCACTCTACCGAGGGCGAAACTGAGACTCTGTCTCAAAAAAAAAGAAAAGGAAAAAAAAAAAAAAAACATGAAACTCATCTGTATGAGCTTTTTACATAAATGTTATTTCTTCTTATGCCTTGTTACAAATGTTTTCCCAGATTATTGTTTTTTTTTCACCAAGTGTAAAAATATATATATCTTTGTATTATTTATTTATTTTTTTTTTTTTTGAGACAGAGTCTCACTATGTCACCCTCGGTAGAGTACCGTGGCATCATAGCTCACAGAAAGCTCAAACTCTTGGGCTCAAACAGATGCCCGCCTCAATGCCCGGCTATTTTTTATTTATTTATTTATTTTGTTTTCTTCTCTAAAATACATTTCTGTAAGTTATTTTACTTCTCCAGAAATTATATATATATATTTTTTTTGTAGAGACAGAGTCTCACTGTACCGCCCTCGGGTAGGGTGCCGTGGCATCTCACGGCTCACAGCAACCTCTAACTATTGGGCTTACGCGATTCTCTTGCCTCAGCCTCCCGAGCAGCTGGGACTACAGGCGTCCGCCACAACGCCCGGCTATTTTTTTGTTAGTTTGGTCGGGGCTGGGTTTGAACCCGCCACCCTCGGCATATGGGGCCGGCGCCCTACTCACTGAGCCACAGGCGCCGCCACTTCTCCAGAAATTAAAAACAATGCTATCTCAGTAGATTCAGGCTGGGTGTGCTGGTGTGTGTCTGTAGCCCCCGCTGCCGCAGAGGTGGGAACGTTGCTTTATCCCAAGAGTTCAGGGTCACAGTTAGCCATGACTGCACTATTGCACTCTAGCTTGGGCCACAAGTGAGACCCTGTCTCTATTTAAGGGGGAAAAAAAAAAAAAAGATTCAGGCCTAAGCTCTGAACTGTGAATTCTTGTTTTCAACTACAAATAGAAAGATAAAGACTACAATTTGTTTTGGAAAGACAGGGTCCTGTTCCGTCTCCCAGGCTGGAGTGCAGTGGTGTGATCATGGCTCACTGTGACTTGCATCTCCTGGGCTCAGGAGATCCTCTTGCCTCAACTTCTGAAGGAGCCGGGGCTACATGTGCATACTACCATACCTGGCTAAGTTTTGAAAGTGTCACCCTTGGTAGAGTGCGGTGGCATCACAGCTCACAGCAACCTCCAGCTCCTGGGCTTAGGTGATCCTCTTGCCTGAGCCTCCCGAGTAGCTGGGACTACGGGCACCCGCCACAACGCCCAGCTATTTTTTTCTTGCAGTTTGGCTGGGGCCGGGTTCAAACCTGCCACCCTCAGCATATGGGGCTGGCGCCCTACTCACTGAGCCACCGGCGCCACCCAAGTTTTTAAAATTTTTGTGGAGACAGGGTCTCTGCTACTTTGTCTATGCTGGTCTCAACTCCTGGCCTCAAGTGATCCTCCTGTCTTGGCCTCTCAAAATGCTGGGATTACAGGCATGAGCCATTGTGCTTGGAGCGCAATTTTAACTTGTAGTAAAATTAATGGTATTTCATTCCCTCCAAAAAACCTGCCAGTGAAACCTAAAAAACGCCGATCAATTTTCTCAACTTGGGAACTACTGCCCTCTAGAGGTGCAGTTGGAAACCTTGGGGCTACGTTTCAGTTTTAATGACCGATGGGCAGAGGGAGTTGCTACTGGCGTCCAGTGTCTGGGGATGAGGGATGCCATCCACGCTGAAACGGTTTTACACACGAAGAACATCTCCCCCAACATACCACTAGTACTATACTACCCTTTGAAACACTATGAAAGTGAGATTTTCAAAGTTGTAAGTTGCATCTTAAAAAACTTGTCATATTTAGTGTAAGGAGACTTAGCAGAAAAGGAGGGTGTGAAGTACACAGGGCTTCCACATGTCGGGAGAGAACACAGGTCCATCAAGACACTCACGGATCTAACTGCATTTCAGCCCAGCTTAACCCACCAGCATTTATCTCAGTGTTAGGATCTGAGACGCGCCGATTGTTTCTACACAGCTGTAGTAAAACTCACCTAGGAATAACCAAAAGTAAAGCCGTCTGATCGATACATGTTGTACAGGTACAGACAGGCCAATGTTAATAACATGGGTAGTAAGTGCTCTCCTGATTGTGGAATAGACTCCAGATACTAGGAACACACATCTTCTTCTTCTTTTTTTCTTTTTTGTAGAGACAGAGTCTCACTGTATCGCCCCCGGGTAGGATGCCATGGCATCACACGGCTCACAGCAACCTCCAACTCCTGGGCCCAGGCGATTCTTTTGCCTCAGCCTCCCGAACAGCTGGGACTACAGGCGCCCGCCACAACACCCGGCCTTTTTTTTGTTGCAGTTTGGCCGGGGCTGGGTTTGAACCTGCCACCCTCGGCATATGGGGCCGGCGCCCTACTCACTGAGCCACAGGCGCCGCCCAGGAACACACATCTTTATGAAAGATTCTTAGACACTGTTAAATTGTGTTAGGTGAAGTTCTACTTGTTCTCAATATGTATTCTCCCCTTGTCAGTAAAAATCTGAAACAGTGCCCATTTCCTCCTTCACTTCCCAGTTTCCATGACGTTTATCAACAGACTGTGTAAACCAATGTGTGTAACATCCAGCTTTTCCCCTTCCTTTAAATAGGGAAGCTGCTTGCTCTCCACTCTTTCCCCTTCTTCACACTTGCTGGGAAAGGATGAGGACTTGGAAAACCGTTACCTTAGACCTAGAGATGGAAGGCGCAGAATGTTCTACCAGTTGTGTCCACGGATGATTATTCACTTTTACTTATAAGCCAGTGTATTATTTTTTCATGTGACTGTTAACTTGCCTTGTCAACTACAGACTCCAAATGACAGAAATGACATCTGGTCTCAAAAAAAAAAAAAAAAAGCAGTGGGAAAAACTTGAATATATCAGGCTTTCTTTTTATATAAATGGGTCACAAATATATACCGTAAACATACCCTGTAAGAAAGGGCTCTGCGCCTGTAGCACAGTGGTCATGGTGCCAGCCACATGCACCGAGGCTGGCTGGTTCAAGGCTGGCCCGGGTCAGCTAAACAACAATGAAAACTGCAACAAGAAAATAGCTGGGTGTTGTGGTGGGTGTCCGCAGTCCCAGCTACTAGGGAGGCTGAGGCAAGAGAATCACCCAAGCCCAAGAGTTGGAGGTTGCTGTGAGTTGTGACGTCACAGCACTCTACCAACACAGCAAGACTCCTGTCTCCAAAAAAAAAAAAAAAAAAAAGAGAAGAAAAGAAATAGATATATAACCTCTATTTACAAGCTCAGTACATTATGAATAGGCACAGTCCTGGTTAGTTTAAAAAGGTCAACTGTTGGGCGGCGCCTGTGGCTCAAGGAGTAGGGCACTGGTCCCATATGCCGGAGGTGGCGAGTTCAAACCCAGCTCCGGCCAAAAACCACAAAAAAAAAAAAAGGTCATTGTTGGGTGAGCAGGGCGCCGGCCCCATATGCCAGAGGTGGCAGGTTCAAAGCTCAGCCCTGGCCAAAAACTGCAAAAAAAAAAAAAAAAAGGTCAACTGTTAAGATCTTTAAATGGGGTAGGAGCAGGGGAATTTTATTATAGGCTATATTTATTTTATTTTATTTTTTTTTTTGCAATTTTTGGCCATGGCTGGGTTTGAACCCGCCACCTCCGGCATGTGCACTGGCACCCTACTCCTTGAGCCGCAGGCACCGCCCATAGGCTATATTTAATATAATTTCTTTTTTTGCAGTTTTGGCTGGGCCGGGCTTCAACCCGCCACCCACGGCATATGGGGCTGGCGCCCTACTCCTTGAGCCACAGGTGCCTCCCATATTTAATATAATTTCAATGTGTCTTGTTATGGTCAATATCCAGCAGGAACAAAGTCAGCCTCATACATTTATCCTTTCTTCTTCTGCAGATTATACACGAGGGAAGGAGGCTTCTTGGTTTTATAGGCCGCACTTTTCTTGATGCGCTGTCCTTTGATGTTAACGATATACGGCAAGAGCGGGGGCCGGACCGTCAGAACCGTTCCTTGAGGTGTGTAGCCTCGGAGATGCAATCTGTCCTTCCCACGAGGCGTTACTGCAACCCAACCTGCAGAGGAAAACTTGATGTCAGCAACCGCTTCGGATTCCCCAAGTCCTTCTTTTACTATAATGTCTTCAGCAACAAGAGAAGGAAAGTCTGCCATTCCTTCTTTTCCACCCATTGGAACCTGCAGTAACGTGTGACCTGCCTGCTTCTCATACAAACTATCCGCCTTGTCCAAGGAAGTAATGTGCACGGGGAGGAGGTTGGAAGCCACAACCGTAAACCGGGCTGACTGGTTTCCCTGTAGGAAATCAATGCAGCCTAGAGCACCCAAAAATAGAACCATTCGTGGTTTAAGCACAAAAGTTCTTGGAACAATGAAATTTGTTGGCAAAACAATCTTTACTTCTTCTTCTGTTAGAAGATTTAAAATGCAATTTTCTTTTGTAATTCCTGGCGTGTCATAAAACCAGCGGGCATCTCTCACATCTTGTGCAGTCAATACTACTTGTTTGGTGGATGTAGGTTCAACTGTAACGGGTTCATTTTCCATGTCAAAGGCAAGTGAATCAGCATCAAATTCAAAGGCATCTTCATCCTTCTGTTCTTCTGAATCCAAGAATGTTCTTCCAACTCTCCCTACTACATAGCCATGCTTTTTCAAAACATTAAGTTGATGTTGTTCTTGCTCGCTAAGATCTTCTAGGGCTTTAGCTGCATCTTCTTTAAGTCTTTTGTGCCTTTCAAACATTCTATAAGGAGTTGGGTTGCAAATAGGAAACTTGAGAAGGTTTAATGTAGTTCCTGGCCAAGAGGAGATGGTGGCCCGGTCGATGGCCTGGGCGCCCTTGGCGGTGCAGTAATCGGACTTCAGGAGCGTGTTAAAGAGAGTGGACTTGCCAGCGTTTGTGGATCCTACCAGGTAGACATCACCACGGTAGCGCCAGGAGCGCTGAAGTGCCGAGATTAACTCTTCGATGCCATAGCCAGTCTTGGCGCTGATGAGACGCACGTCCCGGACCACCGTGCACGACCTGTCCGACCGATTCGAATTCTCCTCTCTGTCCTGCGGCCCGTCCCGGCTGGGGAGCTGTGGCCCTCCGTGGCCAGGGGCCAGCAAAAGTCCGGCGCGGGCACAGTCGTTCCACAGCCGCTCCCGGAGCCGCTGCCGGTAGCCGGGGGGTCTTGGGGCAGCAGGTCCACTTTGTTCCCCAGCACGATCAGCTGCTTGGGGCCTACCAGTGCCGGCAGGTCGGGCAGCAGGGCGTCGGGCAGGTGGAGCAGGTCCACCATGTAGAGCACCAGGGCGGGCCCGGGCCGCCGCCGCGCGGTGCTCACCAGCTCAGAGTACTGTTCGCGGCTCCCCTGCAGGCGCAGGGCGCGCTGGTGGTGCACCAGGAGCCAGCAGCGCTGGCCCACGTCCGGCGCCAGCCCGCCGTCCGCCTGCGCCGCGCGCAGGAACTTCTCGCTGGGCAGGTAGCCGGGCACGCCGGGGTCCTGGCAGTGCAGCTCTGCCCCGCAACCCGAGCAGTGCTGGCCGCTGGGCGGCACCGCCGGGTCCGGGTGCCCCACGACAGGGTGCGCCCGGCGGCCGACCCGTGGCTTCTGCGTCCGCCTGGGTTGCTCCCTCTCCTGGTGCTGCTGCTGCAGTTGTTCCAGCAGCTCTTTCCGGGTGGGCGCGGGCTCAGGCTCCAGGACGTACTCGGGGAACAGAAACCGCTCCTGCATGTTAGGGCTTCCTTCATAACTCTCAGCCTCCGTGAGGCCATGAGGAGGCTCAGGGCCCAGGTCCGCCGCGGGCCCGGAGGAGGCGGCGGCCGCGCACCGCCTCCCCAGGAGCGTCTCCCAGAGGCCATGGCGCCCTACAGTGGGAGCGGATCGCCGCAGGAAGGGACTGAGCAGCGTGGGCGCCAGGCGTGCAGACAGCATGGGGAGCGCTGCTCCGGGCAGCTTTTTTATTTTATTTTTTGTAGAGACAGAGTCTCACTTTATGGCCCTCGGTAGAGTGCCGTGGCCTCACACAGCTCACAGCAACCTCCAACTCCTGGGCTTAAGCGATTCTCTTGCCTCAGCCTCCCGAGCAGCTGGGACTACAGGCGCCCGGCCATATTTTGGTTGCAGTTTGGCCGAGGCCGGGTTTGAACCCACCACCCTCGGTATATGGGGCTGGCGCCTTACCGACTGAGCCATACCCCGGGGCAGGTTCGAACATACAAGCCGCATGGCTGGCACCCTAACCACTGAGCTATGGGCATCCTGCCAGCAAATATATAAATTTTTACACTGTCATAGGAGCAACCATGTCAAAGATACAAAGGTTAAATTTGTTCTCATAAGTAAGAATCTTTTGAGGGCATCAGAGAAAAAAAAATGCTACTTCCTAATAGTCACAAAAAAGGAATATTTTTTTTTCCCAAATGAATATTTTAGCCCTAGGATAGTAATATGTTCTAGTACATAACATTAGCTTTTAAATTAGAAAAATAAAGCCATAAGAAAATTAAAATACCTTCTAAAGAAAAATGTCAATCAACCCAACACCTCAAATTTTCATGTACATATTTAATAATAATTACAAAGCTTGAATTATAAATATATTATATTTAATTGTATTCATAATTATAATTTTTTTTTTTTTTTTTTTTTTTTTTTTGTAGAGACAGAATCTCACTGTACCGCCCTCGGGTAGAGTGGCGTGGCGTCACACGGCTCACAGCAACCTCTAACTCTTGGGCTTACGCGATTCTCTTGCCTCAGCCTCGCCCGGCTATTTTTTTGTTGCAGTTTGGCCGGGGCTGGGTTTGAACCGCCACCCTCGGCATATGGGGCCAGCGCCCTACTCACTGAGCCACAGGCGCCGCCCCATAATTATAATTTTAATTGCTACATAATATATTGAGTTAAATTATTACAGTTTACCCTTTCTATACAACTTTCTAAAGTAAATGATGAAAACATCTTCAAAATAAGGTACAAGTTTATTTTACTTTTTGCTATCCTAATCTAGTTAAAAAAATAACAATACCCCATTCTCTATTAAGAATATATATTTATTATGTACCTATACATAGAAATAAAAGTTAGTTGATACCAAATGGCATGTGTGTACGGATTGCTCTATGTATAAAAACCTGACAAGGCAGAGGAAGAGCTATGTAATTTGTGGTTGAAAAGGCCTTTCCTGCTGGCCAAAATTCAAAACAATAATTTCAAGTACAGTGATGATGATAAATATAAATAATGATCGAAAAGTAAGACGTAAAGTGAAAAATATATACTTGTACACACTGTTATAATTATCATTAGAGAAATAAAATTAAGATTAATTTTTATGAGATAAAATTAGATAATTAGGAGAATACAGGAAAGAAAATCACTAAAATATTAAAAATTACTAGGTCTCGGGAGGCAGGAGGGTACTTGGGGGGGGAACCTCACCTAATGTGCATAATGCAATGGTACATTTAAAAACTATTAAGAAAAGAGTATGGGTGGCACCTGTGGCTCAGTGAGTAGGGCGCCGGCTCCATATACCGAGGGTGGCGGGTTCAAACTCAGCCCCGGCCACACTGCAACAACAACAAAAAATAGCCGGGCGTTGTGGCGGGCGCCTGTAGTCCCAGCTGCTCGGGAGGCTGAGGCAAGAGAATAGCTTAAGCCCAGGAGTTGGAGGTTGCTGTGAGCCGTGTGACGCCACGGCACTCTGCCCGAGGGTGATACAGTGAGACTCTGTCTCTACAAAAAAAAAAAAAAAACAGAAAGAGTGTAATTGTGATGGACATATTAATCAGTTCAATGTAAACATTTCACATTGTATATCAAATCAGTTATCCTGCCATAATGCATCATAATTACAAAGGTATCATAAATGCATCAAGGTACACAGTTATGATTTAATAAAAACAAAAAAATTTTAAAAAGTAAAAAATAAATAAACAAATAAATTGAAAAAAATTACTAGGTCTGGGTGGCAAAAAATATGGGTAATACTTTATTAACTGCTATTTTCAAATTTTTCTTTAATTCACTTATACTACTTTTTATTACATAAATATTCATCCTATAAATTTTATATGAAATAGAGATCAGAAAAAAAAGTGATCAGTAAGTTGTACATGTTTGTCTTTATGTATTTTATTTAGCAGAAACCTACTATGGATGAAGTTACTTCATTTTAAGTATATGTTGCCCTAAAGTTGCCACTAATTTCAACTTTGGGGGAATGGTATTTTTTCTGTTAAAAAAAATTCCTCTTACTACCTTCTGAATGCTTCTTTCATCGTCATCTTCAGATGGATCTGACTGGTGTTTTGGACTGTCCATTGGAAGGAATGCTCTGACATCTGGACTAAAAACAAAAATGAACTTTATTATAACTTCAACAGCATTTCTACAGGTTTTCTGCCTTTTAAAATAGAAACCAATATAGAAATAACTATATTAGCACTGATAGTAAGAAAGCCAACAAAATCTATTAACATTATAAAAGCAATAAGAAAATTATTTTTTTAAAAAACAAGGAAACCAACAGACAAATGGGCAAAGGCATAAAGAGGTAGTTGATAGAGACAACGTAAATGACAAAGCAAATTTATGAAGATGCTAACTTCACTAATAACCAAAAAATATAAATTAAAACAAGAAGGATATACCATTTTATATCTACTAACAGACAAAAATTAGGAAGATAATACCAGGGGTGGTGCCTGTGGGTCAGTGAGTAGGGTGCCGGCCCCTTATACTGAGGGTAGCGGGTTTGAACCCAGCCCCAGCAAAAAAATAGCCGGGTGTTGTGGCAGGATCCTGTAGTCCCAGCTACTTGGGAGGCTAAGGCAAGAGACTCGCCTAAGCCCAGGATATGGAGGTTGCTGTGAGCTGTAACACCACAGCTCTCTACAAAAGGCGACAAAGTAAGACTCTGCCTCTAAAAAAAAAAAAAAAAAGAGGGGAAAAAGAAAGCTAATACCAGAAGTTAGTAAGGACTTAGGGAAAGAGACACCCTCATGTATTGCTGGTGAGAAGACAGAACAAGACAACTTTTCTGTAAAGAAACCTGGCAATACTTGCTGAAACTGTGTATGCATTTTCTCTGGGCCCAGAAATTCCAGTTCTAGGAATTAAACCATACAAAAATTATGTGCAGGACCAGGCAAAGGCATGTAGTAACCATGACATTCACTGCAGGATTCTCTACAGTAGGAATTTGAAGCAAAGTAGGCATCAGGGAAATCAACTATGCTAACAGACTACAGAAAATATCAGTCAGCAGCCAGAAACAAGGAACCGTAACACAGGATATATATATTTCCTTTCTATCTACATATATATATATATATATATATATATATAAATATGTGTACACACAAAGCATCAGTAAGTCTAATTTTAACAAAGTTACATAGATACAGATATGCAAGCACATATATCCAACATATTAACCTGGATGTCAACGGTGACGATGAGGAAATGGTTACGAAGATCAAGGCTGAGGAGAAAGACACAGCACCCACAGCACAGTGGTTCTGGCGCTGGCCAAATGCACCAAGGGTGGAGGGTTTGAACCCGGCACGGGCCAGCTAAACAACAATGACAACTGCAACAAAAAATAGCTGGGCGTTGTGGCAGGTGCCTGTAGTCTCAGCTACTGGGAGGCTCAGGCAAGAGAATCACTTAAGCCCAAGAGTTTGAGGTTGCTGTGAGCTGTGACACCAAAGCACTCTACCAAGGGCAACATAGTGAGACTCTCTGTTGCCAATAAATAAATAAATACATAATAAAGAGAAAAAATGGACTAAAATGAAAGATGGGCCACGCGTGGATTAGTGACAATTCTGAGGAATGATTCACTCTCTACACCTGGTACAATGTACATTCGTTGCAGGGAATTCAAAAGATAAACAATTACAAACAATATACATTCATTGCAGGGAATTCAAAAGATAAAAAAAAAATTTTTAAAAAGGGAAGGGCTGGCTCGGCACCTGTGGCTCAAGTGGCTAAGGCACCAGCTACATACACCTAACCTGGAAGGTTCGAATCCAGCCTGGGCCTGCCAAACAACAATGATAGCTACAACCAAAAAATAGCCAGGCGCTGTGGCGGGCGCCTATAGTCCCAGCTACTTGGGAGGCAGAGGCAGGAGAATCTCTTGAGCCCAGGAGCTGGAGGTTGCTGTGAGCTGTGATGCCATGGCACTCTACCTAGGGTGACAGCTTGAGGCTCTGTCTCAAAAAATAAATAAATAAATAAAATACAAATAAAAAGGGAAGGGCTGGCATGAATGTAAAATGGTACAGCTGCTGTGAAAAACAGTTTCATAGTTCCTTGAAAAGTTAAACAGTTACTGTATGTCCCCACAATTCCACTCCTGGGCATATATCCAAGAGAAATAACAACACATGAGTATGTTCACACAAAAACTCACACAGGACTACTCAGAGCAGCATTATTTTTTGTTTGTTTGTTTGTTTTGGATTGAATGAATAAATGTGGGGGATGCCATTTTCCACAGTGGTGCTGGAAAGGCTGGCACCTGTTTTCATTCCCTGACAGGAACCTGGGGAAGCCACCCTTAACAGTGGGGCAGGATTTAGGAGAGGAAAGGGAGGGGCCACATAAAGAGAACACACAAGGCTAGGGAAGGGCTTCTGTAATTGCCTTTAAATTCTTTTTGTTGGCTGTATCTGTTAAGTGTGATAAGATATTATTAATCTTTGGACAATCTGGCCTTGAATACCTGAATGAACTCTTGTTAGTGGGTTCACTTAGGTCTCTTCACCTCCCTAAATGCTTCTTGAATGAATGCTGGCAGAAGCATGACAAGGCCCTATAAGACAGTCCATGTATCTTTCCGGTACATTTCTTGTGAATGATTCACAAGAAAGATCCCGGAATGTTGCCTTAAACTGACCAGAATTAAGTTGCTTGATGATAAATTCTATCTGGCGGGGCGGTGCCTGTGGCTCAAGGAGTAGGGCGTCGGTCCCATATGCCAGAAGTGATGGGTTCAAACACAGTCCCAGCCAAAAACGAAAAAAAAAAAAAAAATCTGGTGGATCATTTCAGTGTTGCCTTCTTTGATGAAGCAGTGTAGGATGTCTTCCATCCCCATTGCTCTCACTTCCTCCTGGATGGACAGAATAGAAAGGATGCTGTACAGAGCTCCATTCACATACGGCTGGATCTCGTGGCTTTTATGGCCAAGCAGATCTGAAAGGACTTTGAGCACGAGGCCTGCCACCTTGGCACACATGTTCTTCCCTGCATTCCGGAGGCAGAGGTTCATAAGCAAAGCCACTAAGAACTCCAGTGTGTAGTCAGACAGGCAATCAGAGTCCTTCAGAATATCAATCAGCCAGAAGATGAGACCATCTTGAAGCGATGCAGCGGGCGCCTGAGGCTGAACTTTTGCAAGGCCCCAAGGACATTCTCCTGGGTGATGACATCCTTGTCCTCCTTCAGCCTTCCCTCCAGCATCCACAGCACCATTTTGTTCTGAGCAAGGTAGAGGTGACCTTCAGCTAGTGACGCAAAAGCGTTGATGAGCCTGGCCATGTACTGCCGCACCACCTCACTCTTTGCGTGCAGCAAGTGAAGCACATTTCTCTGGTTGTGGGTATGACAGTCCAAGAGGTCGTTGCTGATGTAGGCCTGCAGAACCGCCTCCCTCTGCTCTCCAGGACGGGAGGTGCTCAAGCGCCAGCGCAGAGCCTGCAACAAGAAGGCTTTTAAACGATCACTCCCCCAAATCAAATCCTTCTTCAGTTTCTCATAATCCAGGGAGGGCGGTAATGGGACATCTTTCAGTCTCACGGGTGCCAAGGAAGCTTGTAACATGGTGGAAGCCGTCCCAGGCCTTGTGAAGTCCACGCTATGAGCCAGGCTCTGCCACATCTGGTTGCTGAAGAGGCAGACACGGACACTCTGGAGGTACTCAGGAGTGATCGTCTTGCCACTGACTGTGGCCTGAGAGAATCCGCCAGCTCTGCTGTGACTCCAATGAGATTGTGGTAGTCTGCTTGGATCTTACTGTACGTCTCAGGTAGGTCACTGACCTAAGTTCAGCTCTGACCAGCTGCTGGTGGAGCTGCTGCAACATCTCTTTGTTACTTTGTCCATTCTCCTTATACACTGTTAAAAGCTTCAGCGTGTTGCTATCTTTAAATATTAAAGCTAGAAACTTTTCCAACTTCAACTTTAACTCCGGAGTCCAGGAATGCTGAAAGAGTTCTTTAAACGAAGGGTGTACCATAGGGTTGGGAAGAAAAGGAAGGGCATAGAAAGGAAGAAACTCGGTGGTCTGGCTCAGCGCTGCTCCTTTGGTCTCCAGGTAGGTTTTGAAGTAAGAAATCCTTTCCTCCAGCTCCTCTCTGTCCGGTCTCCCTACGGAATGTTTCAGAGGATAGATGGCAAAATGGATGTGAAGATAGAATTCCAACTTCTGGGCAAGGGCGTCACCATTTTGGATGAAACTGGGAATGTGTTCTTCCCATTAATTGAAGAACACCTTCTGGTCTCCATTGTCAAATGCAGAGACAAGAGCCTTCTGAATTATCAATGATTTAGAGTCCTGTAAAGATCCACCTGCTGTTTTACATAATGGTTTTCCTTTTATTTTGCATTCTTTGGAAAATGTTTTCAAGGTATCTTCAAATTCAGCAAAATCTAAATAGTCTTTCACTAGTTCGAGTATTTCAGATTCATGAGCCAGAATATCCCCCATATTGAACTGTTCCTGGTAATTCTCACAGGAAAAATGTCTGTACTTCGGCCGCGGACCAGCCTCCACCCTACAGCATTATTCATAATAGCTAAAAAGTGGAAACACCCCAAATATCCATCAGTGGATGAATGGATAAACAAAATGTGGTTTATGATCAAGTGATTCTCTTGCCTCAGCCTCCCAAGTAGCTGGGACTACAAGTGCCTGCCACAACACCCAGCCTTTTTTTTTTTTTTTTTTTTTTCTTAGAGACAAGGTCTGGCTCTGACTCAGGACGGTTTCAAACACATGAGCTCAGGCAATCCACCCGACTCAGCCTCCCAGAGTGCTAGGACTACAGGCATGAGCCACCACACCCAGCCGAAAGGATCACATATTGTGATCCTTTTCTATTTGTTTATTTATTATTCTATTTGTTTCCATTTGATTTGACTATTTGATTTGATTCTATTTGTTTATTATTAGCTTTGCCAAAGCTAGACCACAAAAAATTGATTAAAAACTCAACTTGTTCCTCTCCACGGTAATCTTTTTTTTGAGACAGAGTTTTACTATGTCGCCCTGGGTAGAGTGGTGTCACAGCTCACAGCAACCTCAATCCCTTGGGCTTAAGCAATTCTCTTGCTTCAGCCTCCCAAACAGCTGGGACCACAGGTGCCTGCCACAGTGCCCGACTATTTATTTTGTTGTTGTTGCAGTAGTCACGTTGATTTGAGCAGGCTCAGGCCGGTTTGACCCACCAGCCTGGGTGTACGTGGCCCGTACTCTACCCACTGCGCTGCAGGTGCTGCCCATTCTCCACGGAAATCTTTAGTAAGATTTACCCACTCTGAAGAGAAACCAGACCGTACTGTATGATTTCACTTTATTTATTTAGTTTTTGAGGTTGAGTCTCAAGCTGTCACCCTGGGTAGAGTGCTGTAGCGTCACAGCTCACAGCAACCTCAAACTCTTGGGCTTAAGCTATTCTCTTGCCTCAGCCTCCCGAGTAGCTGGCACTACAGGCACCCGCCACAATGCCCAGCTATTTTTTGGTTGTAGTTACACTTGTCATCGTTGATTTTAGCAGGCTCAGGCCAGGTTCAAATTCGCTATCCTTGGTGTATGTGGCGGGTGCTGTACCCACTGAACTACCGGCACTGCCCGTATGATTTCATTTTTGATATACTCAGAATAGGCAAATCTATAGAGACAGGAATAGAATAGTGGTTTCAAAAGTTAGAGGAAGAGACAATTTGGAGATAGTTTCTTTTGTGGGGGGGATGAAAATATCAGATTAGACTTGGAGTAATAGAATTAGATGCTGAAGATGGTTGAACAGCATTGTGACTATATTAAACACCACTGAATTATATACTTTAAAATACTTAAAATGTTGAATTTTATCTCAATAAAAGGGGGTGGGGATTTTTAATCTTACCACACACAAGCACTATTACCATTTTAGCATGTTTTATTTCAGTCTTGTTCTCTGCATAATTAGGATCATGCTATATTTAAATTTTTATGTTTTTCACTTAAAAATTAATTATAAACATTTGCCAATGTTGTTAAAAAAACTCTTGATAAACAGTAACTTTCGATAGATATATGATGTTGTATAATATGGGTGCACCAAAAGTTACTGAATGAAAAAAATAAAAAGACATGTTACTGAATGATTCTTTTACTTTAGGATCTATAGATGGCTTCCAACTTTTTACTATACAATTTCATTACTATAAATAACACTGCAATTGACCACCTTTCTGCTAACGTTAGAACTGCACAGATTTTTTTTTTCTTTGAGATAGAGCCTTATTTTGCTGCCCTCAGTAGAGTACTGTGGCATCATAGCTCACAGCAACCTCAAAGTCTTGGGCTTAAGCAATTTTCTTGCCACAGCCTCCCAAATACCTGGGATGACAGGCGCCCACTACAACACCCAGCTATACTTAGACACTGGGTCTCGCTCTAGCTCAGGCTGGTCTTCAACCCATGCACCTAGGCAATCCACCAGCCTCGAAACTGCAGATTTTTACAAATAAAATGACTGGTCAGAATTGTAAAGAATTTTTCAGCATTAAATAATTTGTTAAAGTGATTTCCAAAGAGGTTATACCAATTTACACTCTGTTAGCAGTATAGGAACACCCTGAAAACTCTCCCAGCCTTGGTTTGCATTAAAGGTATATACAAATACACATTGTATATTAACATCTTTGATAATTTGGTAAGTGAAAAACTGCATTTTTCTAAAAAGGTATTACGCAAATGCAAATTAAAGAAACTAACGACTTACTAAAATGGAAAGACTAACAATGCTAAGTGCTGGTGAGATAAGCAATGTGATTTGATGGTAGAAGTATGAAACTGGTACTAACATTTTGGAAAACCATTCAACATTATCCACTAAGGTTAAACATATACATATCCTATAACCCAGAAGTTCTGCTTCAAGATACATAAAGAATGTTTGCATGTGTGCACCAAAAGTTGTTAATGACAATATAATTTACAATAGCCAGAAAACAGAAACAACTCAAGTGTGCATCAATAGTAGAACAGATTACTGTGGCACATTCATACAATGGAATATTACATAGCAAAGGAAATAAATTACAGCTCCATAGAACAAGTTGGGTAACTCTCACCTTGTTGAAAATAAGCCAGCTGGAGAAAAAAAATTGTATGATTCTATTTACATACAGTTTAAAAACTAGGCGGCGAATCTATATTATTAAAAATCAGGACAATAGTTACTTTTAGGAAGAAAAGAAGACACAGAGATTGAAAGAGGATGTGTGAGGGGCTTCAGGGGTATTGATAACGTTTTATTTCTTGGCCTGGTGGGGGGTAAAAGTGACAACTGAGGTGTGTTCCCTTTCTGATCATTCGTTGAGCTGTATAGACATCATCTGGGCACTTTTCTGAATCTTACGCTTCCATTTTTTTTCTTTCTTTCTTTATTTTTTTGAGGGTCACCCAGGCTAGAGTACAATGGCATGGTCATAGCTCATTGTAAACTCAAATTCCAGGGCTCAAGCAATCCTTCCACCTCAGCCTGCCAAATAGCTGGGGCCACAATCATGTGCAATCACAACAAGCTAATTTTTATTTTTATTTTTTGTAGAGATAAAATCTTGCTGTCTTACCTGTGCTGGTTTTGAACTCCTGGCCTCAAGCAATCCTTGTGCCCCAGCCTCCCAAAGTGCTAGGATTATAAGCAAGAGCCACTGCATCGGGCCATTTTCATTTCTTAAGGAAATGTTCAGTTTTTCTAATAATTAATCAGCCACTTGTATCTCCTCTTTTGTAAACAGCTCTTTTGCTTTATTTTTCTTTCGGTGTCTTGAGGGTATTATTTGCATGAGTTCTTTCTATATTAACTTTACTTCTCTATTGATTTTTATTATGGAAAATATTTTTGTATTTTTCATTTACGATTGATAATTCATTTATGATTTACGAGAAGTTTTTAATACTCAAATTTCTCTGTGTTTTACTTTGTGATACATCATTCATTGCCAGTATTCTCAGACAACCCTCCTCCATATACAGGTCAGAGAAACTAATAACATTTTATTCTACTTTTTAATGATTTTTAAATTTGATTTTAATAAAGTTATCTTAAAAATGAGCTTTTATCTATTGAAGTAAAGCTTTTTTTTTTTTTTTTAAGAGACAGAGTCTCACTTTGTCGCCTGCGGTAGAGTGCCAAGACGTCATAGCTCACAGCAACCTCCAGCTCTTGGGCTTAGGCGATTCTCTTGCCTCAGCCTCCCAAGTAGCTGGGACTATAGGCTCCCGCCACAATGCCCAGCTACTGAAGTAAAGCTATTTTTAAAGTACATTTCCTCAATAGTAATAAAAGGCTTGATTGGCTTCTTGCAATCTTACTATTTTAAGGCAGCGCCTGAGGCTCAGTGAGTAGGGCGCAGGCCCCATACGCCGAGGGTGGCGGGTTCAAACCCAGCCCCGGCCAAACTGCAACAAAAAAATAGCCGGGCGTTGTGGTGGGTGCCTGTAGTACCAGCTCCTCGGGAGGCTGTGGCAAGAGAATCATATAAGCCCAAGAGTTAGAGGTTCCTGTGAGCCGTGTGACGCCATGGCACTGTACCCAAGGGTGGTACAGTGAGACTCTGTCTCTACAAAAAAAAAAAAAAAAAACCTTTACTATTTTAAATGAAGATATCAAATGAAGAGCATGAAAATTAAAGTTCTGTTAAGAAGAGAAGGGATCGAGAAAATATGAAAGGTCACTTTTATTACAAAGAAAATGTCAGTTAAAAAATTAAGTTTAAAAAACTCCTGGCTATTCTGGGGGTGCTGGAAATGTTCTCTATCTTGAATGTACTGTCGGTGGCTACAGGGGGCAAAAGTATAGAAAAATCCATTGAGTTGTATGCTCAAGAACTGTATATTTTACAGTACAATGTTTTATAAATTGGCGATTTTAAATAATCAAGTTGCTTTTAGTTGAATTTTAATGTCAAATATAACATCTTTGTAATACTACACTTCAAGATTCAGAATATTTAGTATTTATTATATATATAGCATTAGAACTTCTGAGTAACAATTAAAAATATTAGAATAATCACCACCCTCATCATTTGTATACTTATTCCAAGTCAGCTCTGTCAAAACAGAACAGATTAAAGCTTTGAATGCATGGAATATATTTCAAAGAAGCCAGTCATATACCATTTCAGAGTAACAGCCAGTGCACAGAGCCAAGACTGGCGGTTAGAAGGGTACATCTAAACTGAAGATAGCATAGAACTTGTCCTCAGGAAAAGGCATAATGTTTAACCAAGTAATTCCACTAAGAGCCAAACTGTAAAAGAATCTTTGCTAAATTAGCTGGGCATTGTGGCAGGTGCCAGTAGGCCCAGCTACTCAGGAAGCTGAGGCAAGAGGTTTGCTTGAGCCCAAGAGTTGGAGGTTGTTGCGAGCTATGACATCATGGAGCTTAACCCAGAGCAACTGACTGAGACAAGACTCTGTCTCAAAGAAAAAAAAAAAAAGAAAGAAAGAAAAAAGTCTTCATTAAGGAACAGACTAGAAAGGGAATTCAATTTCATGTGAAGACCCCTGCTCGAACTGCACTGGTTAATCCAGGGGCAAGACCTCCTTGACCCTTGTCCTACCTGTGAGCATCAGGGGAAATCCATAGCTCTGGGCAGAAGATCTTGTCAGGGAAGAATCAGTTTTAGTATTTTTAGTAACTTAATAAATTAAGTAAATTAAAAAAGAGTGGAAGTTGGCTTTGTGCCTGTAGCTCAGTGGGTAGGGCACCAGCTATATACAGCAAGGGTGGCGGGTTCGATCCCAGCCCAGGCCAGCTAAACATCAATGACATCTGCAACAACAAATAGCCGGGTATTGTGGCGGGCACCTGTAGTCTCAGCTACTTGGGAGGTTGAGGCAAGAGAATTGCTTAAGCCCAAGAGTTTTAGCTTGCTGTGAGCTGTGATGCCACAGCACTCTACCGAGGGTGACAAAGCAAAACTATGTCTCAAAAAAAAAAAAAAAAAAGAGTTGATGCCTTCTTTGAACTATGAAGAACTATATAAATGGTAATCATGGTTTTTAGAACAAGTGCTCAAAAACACAGTCCTTCAGTGTTGTACTTCTGAAAATATTATTTAAGTGTTTTGTGTTTACATCCTTATCTATATAAAGCAACTTCTGCATTTACATAGCTAAGTAAGGTGTGGAAAAGCTCCACAGATATTTTACTTTACCCTCTTTATTTCTTCTTAGAATATAATACTTTATGCATACAAAACAATGTAAGTACTGTAACATATATTAAATTACCAAGGACAATAAAGGTAATCACTATGAACCAACTACTAGACTCAAAAATAAAAACATAAACTAAGCCACAGATCTACCAATGTTTTCACAGGTATTTCTTTCTTTCTTCTTCTTCTTCTTTTTTTTTTTTTTTTGCAGTTTTTGGCTGGGGCTGGGTTTTTAAACCCGCCACCTCTGGCATATGGGGCCAGCGCCCTACTCCGTTGAGCCACAAGCGCCACCCTTCTTTCTTATTTTTTACAGACAAGGTCTTGCTATGTCAGTCAGGCTGGAGTACAGTGGTGCCATAGTAGCTCACCATCAAACCATTTTTAAATGGGGTTCAAGCAATCCTGTGTCTTCCTGAGGAGCTGGGACTACAAGTGCTACCACACCTGGCTAATTTTTTTAATTTTCTAGAGACAGGTCTTGCTATACTCAGGCTGGTCTCAAATTTCTGGCCTTGAGTGATCCCCCAACCTCGGCCTTCCAAAGAGCTGAGATTACAGGCATGGGCCAACAGGGCAGCCAGGCCTGGGAAAGTGCCTTCATCTGCCTACAATACTATGCTGAGAAAGACTAGAGGCCTTCTGTGGGTCAACAGAACACTGCTGCAGCTAGAACAAAGGCTGGGGGCATGTGTGCCTGACCCTACCAACGCCATCAGCCTCATCTCCTTTCCAAAACCCTACCCTGTTCCAGTCACCATGGAATGTTATAAGTGGCCTCGAGGTTCCGGGTTTTTGCATCCTCTGTTACATGTACTCCTCCCTTTACCTGAATGTTCTCCCTACCTTTTTTTCTTGAATGATTATACATGCATTAAGTCCTAGAAGGCTTTCCTTGACATCCTCAAAAAGAGAGGGCCACATATTTTTCTGTTATCTTCTGACATCTCTACCATAGAAACTACCCAGCTTCAATTACTTGTTTATACGTCTGACTCTCCCACTGGGCTGGGAACCCATGCCTCTAGAAGGGATGAAAGGGATGGAAGTCATTTTTTTGTGTGTGGTTTTTGGCCGGGGCTGGGTTTGAACCCGCCACCTCCGGCATATGGGACCGGCGCCCTACTCCTTCAGCCACAGGCGCCGCCCTGGGATGGAAGTCATTTAGTTTTACATTCCCAAAGCAGGCAATGGGCACTTAAATGCTTTTTGAAGGCACAAACATAGTATCAAATAATTAGTAAAATATTTTAACTGCATTATGCAAATTTATTTCAAGTTTAATCTGTAAAACTAATTCAAATACAAATGGAAGAAAGAAAAGAAAACAAGTTGATGAAGGGCAAAGGGAATTAAGAACATCAGGGAGGAAATGCTCCAGGAAGAATTTACAAACATACCTAGTATACAGCACGATTTCACAGAAGAGATAAAATCTCTGTGAGGCTTATTTAACATTCTTAGATTTGGTTTCAGCATCCCTTCAGAATACAATGATAATGACTTACTGGTTATAGAGCTCTGGATGCCTAACCAGGTTTTGAATAAATTCATTCAGTCCTGCTCTTCTTTGTTTAATAAAATCTGTTAAGAGAAATATAAGACCTTCGGTTTATTTATGTCAGATTATGTAACTATCATCAATACAATTACATAAGAATAAACAGGTACAGACGGTACATTTTGATTAAGTATCTATTTCTCAATTCATGCTTCTTGGTTACAATGAGGAATAAATGCTCAGAAATATACATCTATAAATCCAATAATTAACATAAATCAGATAATGTAGCTTCCAAAATAACTTAAAAGCTATCTATTTTGGATTGTGAATACATTCAACTACAAAACTTAGAAAAGTACTTTGCTTTGTCTAACTCCTCATGTACTGTCAAGTAATGAATAAAAATGAACACTAATAACTATCATGCTAACTTTTAAAAAACAAATGACAAAAATAAGTATTACTGGAAATCCTTTGCAACTGGGGAATAGTGATTAATTGATTAACTGAGTATTACCAAAACTCTGGTTTAACCCTCATTGTTAAAAACGCCCTTGAAAATGTATGGGTACATTGTCCTAACAAGTACTTGTACAGCATCTTCTAAGTATTTTATTTGTTGATAATTGAGGGTCATATAACAGCAGTTTAGTAATAAATGTGAAGCATAAGCCTTTCTTTGAATTAGAAAACTTTACCCAAGTATCTTGTCTCTGGTACTTATTAGATGACCTTAAACCTTTCTAAGACTTAAATCCTTACTTTAAAATGGGGATACAAACAGTATTCATATGTCAAAATGCTGCTATATGATTAAATGAGACACACAGTAATGCATATAAGCTTATAGCAGAATGTCTGGCAGATGGTTAGGATGTAATCATTAGCTGCTATTATTTTTATTAAATGTGGGGTTAAAAAGCCATCATCCTAAACCCTAATACTTAAGAAATATACAGAAAAAACTGAAGAAATGTGACTTGATAAAGTGCCTCCTAATAGTGAATATCTGAATAAAAACCCACAAACAGTATGTCACTGAATAATGAATTTTGGTTTAGTAAATCCACTCAATAAAGGATTTAAAGTACACCATTTGTCCCCAAACTGATGGGTTATTTCCAGTCACGTAGGTTTATTTCTACTTCTTATATGTTAAGTATGGCTGTTAAAGAACAAATATAAAATTAGGTGCGGACTTTTGGACTGATGCACTTGGTACATTTTTTGTCAACTATGAATTCTCTGAAGAATTTCAGGTATCTTGTAAGATTCTTCCAAGGACATTTTTTCATGTCACCAGACAACGCACATGTGAGGATTACATTAAAAACTGTACTTGAGGCTTGGGCCTGTAGCTTACTGAGTAGGGTGCTGGCCACATACACCGAAGCTGGCAGGTTTGAGCCCAGCCTCGACCTGTTAAACAACAATGTAAACTGCAACCAAGAAATAGTCAGGCATTGTGGTGGGCACCTATAGTCCCAGCTACTTGGGAGGCTGAGGCAATAGAATCGCTTAAGCCCAAGAGTTTTGAGGTTGCTGTGAACTGTGATGCCACAGCACTCTACCATGGGTGATATAGTCAGACTCTGTTTAAAAAAAATAAAAAATAAAAAACTGTGCTTGAAAAACAGTTATTTCTTGAGAGCTGGACTTAGGAACATGGGAGGAAGAACTAATATGAATGACTGCATTGGGAATATTAAAAGAAAATTTATTTTTTCTCCTTGGAGGCAGAGTCTTACTATGTTACCCTCTGAGCTACAGAGTGCTGTAGCATCACAGCTCACAGCAACCTCAAACTCTTGGGCTTAAGCGATTCTCTTGCCTCAGCCTCCCTAGTAGCTGGGACTACAGGTTTCTGCCACAACACCCGGCGATTTTTGTGTTGTAGTTGCCATTATTGTTTAGCTGGCCCCTGCCGGGTCAAACCCACCAGCCTTGGTGTATGTGGCCGGCGCCCTACCCACTGAACTATGGGTGCTGCCTTTAAAAGAAATTTTTTTTTTTTTTTTTTGAGACAGAGTCTCACTTTGTTGCCCTGGGTAGAATGCCCTGGCATGACAGCTCACAGCAGACTCCAGCTGTTGGGCTTAGGCGATTCTCTTGTCTCAGCTTCCCGAGTAGCTGGGATTACAGGTGCCCACCACAACACCCGGCTATTTTTTTTGTTGTTGTTGCAGTTTGGACGGGGCCGGGTTTGAATCTGCCACCCTTGGTATATGGGGCTGGCGCCCTACTCACTGAGCCACAGGCACTGCCCCTAAAAGAAAATTTTAATGACTGTATGGAAGGAGCTTTAAATTCTTCTGTGGATTTATTAAAGATGCTTTACTTTTGGAGACCACTATGATAACAGAGGGAGTTTTCTTTTTTCAATGAGCTATAGACCGCGCTGCACTAAGCGCTACAGACTTTCTAGTTCATCACTAACTAAACAGTTTTGAAATCCCAGTGTGAGGCCCTATACGGAAAGAGAAAGAAAAAAGTATGCAATCAAACAAGAAGTTCAGCAGCAGTCAGAATTTAGGAACAATTCCAAGCTTCATTTTTTTAGATCAACATTAAGCATGCAAATATCTGAAAAAATTCCAGAAAAGACTAAAATGTGTACCATGCCATTATAGGATTAAGTGCCAAGAATTTTTATAAGGTTGAGATATTGTGTAAGAATTATAGTAGGCATTTTTAAAATCTCTCTAATGAAGAACTTACACAAACATATCTGTTGTAATTAAAAAGAAATTTCAATTAGAAATTCAGAGAAACCCTCAATGCTCAGATAATAAAATGAAAAGCTTTAGTCTCCAAAATAAGTATTAAACTGAACTATTCCCATTTCTATCATTTTGCTCTTCATGAAAAATCATCCAAAAGGACACTATCCTCAACAGTGTGGGGCAGAGGAAAGAATCATCGGACTGACTGAGGAGATGTTGGGTTTTACGACCAATGCCGTGAACTCTGCTTTTAAAGGCATCCTATGTTTACACACGAAGCAGACAGTAAAGAGCTGAGGGAATGAGCTCTGAAGACGGACGACCTGGCAAGTCTGATTCTGCCCTGGATTAGCTATGAGACTCAGGAAAATGGCCTCGTCTTGCAAAATAGAGGTAAAAGGCACTACCGTATAGATAGGAACTCAAATAACAGCACAGTCACCATGACGACTCCTACTAGTATAACGGCCTGCCACAGCAAAGGACACTGGAGTAGTCTCCTAACTCTGGATCTTGCCTGTGCCGCTTTCTGGCTTTCTAACCGCAAACAAATGCCCCCTTTCTTTATCTCATGATCTATAAGAGATCCTTCCAGCTATACCACTTTGTGATGGTCGTCTAAAAAAGAAAGGGCGTGGGAAGCTAGCTAACAAAATTATTCTACCTTATTTGGAATCCTTGATAATTTAGAAGTTTCAGTGATACAGTAAGTGATATTTAAAAGCTTTAACCTAATATTGAATAGCCTTTCTAAAAGAAGTCACTCAGGTGAAAATGGCATACAAGCATTCATTTATTCATTCATTAATCATCTATTATACACTTTAAAATGTGCAAGGCACTGGAAATACAAAAATGTTTCATTAATACCTGGTAACTATCCTCAAGAAGTTCACATTCTAGGCTGGGCAGGGTGGCTCACGCCTATAATCCTAGCACTCTGGGAGGCAGAGGCAGGTGGGCTACCCTGGACTCAGAGGTTCGAGACCAGCCTGAGCCAGAGTGACACCCCATCTCTACCAGAAAAAAGCCAGGCGTTGTGCCGGGTGCCTGTAGTTCCAGCTACTTGGGAGGCTGAGGCAAGAGAATCTCTTAAGCCCAAGAGTTGGAGGTTGCTGTGACCTATGATGCCATGGCACTCTACCGAGGGCCACAAAGTGAGACTCTGTCTCAATAAAAAATAAATAAATAAAAAGGAAAAAAAAAGAACTTCACGTTCTAGTGGAGAAGAAATTTAAACAAATCACTACATACAGGCACACCAAGGGTACTAACAGCAAAGAACTCACAGGTTGTTTCAAGAGCAAAGAGATTCCCAACCTATCTAGGGATTAGCTCTTAAGAAAAATATCCTGGACAGCTGACATGACAACAAGGCTTATAAAAAGACCTGGGTAGATAGGAAGTCTGGACTTCAGTAGAACTCAAAGACTGGGACTGAAATAGGAAGTAGTCTTTTTATTTTGTACAAACTTATTTGTCTTCAATAAGCAGAGGTAAATATTGAGTAATAAAAGAAGTTTATAGCTAGGCCAGATGTGGTGGCTCACTCCTGTAATCCTAGCACTCTAGGAGCCCAAGGTAGGTAGACTGCCTGAGCTTAGAGGTTCAATACCAGCCTGAACAGGAACAAGACCCCACCTCTAAAAATAGCCAGACTTTATAGTCCCAGGTACTTGGAAGCCTGAAGCAAGAGAATTGCTTGAGCCCAAGAGTCTGAGGTTGCTGTGAGCTATGACACCATGGCACTCCACCAGGGGCGATAAAGTGAGACTCTGTCTTAAAAAAAAAAAAAGGAGTTTCTATCTAAGCTGTTTAAGGGAAGGATCATGCCTTCCTGGTGGGAATACAAATTAATACTCATCATCCTTAATGCTCATCATCCTTAATCATCAGAGAAATGCAAATCAAAACTACTTTGAGATATCATCTAACTCCAGTAAGATTAGCCCATATCACAACATCCTAAGACCAGAGATGTTGGCGTGGATGTGGAGAAAAGGGAATACTTCTGCACTGCTGGTGGGAATGCAAATTAATATATTCCTTTTGGGAAGATGTTTGGAGAACACTTAGAGACCTAAAAATAGATCAGTCATTCAATCCTATAATTCCTCTACTAGATATATGCCCAGAAGACCAAAAATCACATCATAACAAAGATGTTTGTACCAGAATATTTATTGCAGCCCAATTCCTAATTGCTAAGTCATGGAAAAAGCCCAAGTGCCCATCAATCCACGAATGGATTAATAAATTGTGGTATATGTACACTATGGAATATTATGCAGCCTTAAAGAAAGATGGAGACTTTACCTCTTTCTTGTTTACATGGATAGAGCTGTGATATTTTTCTTACTAAAGTATCTCAAGAATGGAAGAAAAAGTATCCAATATACTCAGCCCTACTATGAAACTAATTTATGGTTTTCATATGAAAGCTATAACCCAGTTATAACCTAAGAATATGGGGATGAGGAAGGGGGAGAGACAGGGGAGGGAGGGGGGAGGATGGGCAGAGGGAGGGTGATTGCTGGGATTACACCTGTGGTGCATCTTACAAGGGTACATGTGAAACTTAGTAAACGTAGAATATAAATGTTTTTTTTTTTTTTTTTTTGTAGAGACAGAGTCTCACCGTACTGCCCTCGGGTAGAGTGCCGTGGCTCACTCACACAGCTCACAGCAAGCTCTAACTCCTGGGCTTACGCGATTCTTTTGCCTCAGCCTCCGGAGCAGCTGGGACTACAGGTACCCGCCACAACGCCAGGCTATTTTTTTTGTTGCAGTTTGGCCAGGGCTGAGTTTGAACCCGCCACCCTCGGCATATGGGGCCGGCGCCCTACTCACTGAGCCACAGGCGCCGCCCAAATACAAACGTCTTAACACAATAACTAAGAAAATGCCAGGAAGGCTATGTTAACCAGTGTGATGAAAATGTGTCAAACGGTCTATAAAACCAGTATATGGTGCCCCACGATCACATTAACGTACACGGCTATGATTTAATAAAAAAAAAATTGATCTTTAGCCCTTAACATAATGTCTTACAAGGCACTTAATATTTACGAATAGACTCGGTGCCCATAGCACAGTGGTTACCGTGCCAGCCATATACATCCAGACTGGTAGGTTCCAACCCAGCCCAGGCCAGCTAAACAACAATGACAACTGCACAACAACAAAAAAAATAGCCAGGCGTTGTACTGGGCACCTGTAGTCCCAGCTACTTGGGAGGCTAAGGCAAGAGAATAGCTTGAGCCCAAGAGTTTGAGGTTGCTGTGAGCTGTGATCCCACTGCACTTTACTGAGGGTGACACAGTGAGACTGTCTCAAAAAAATATATATGTAGATAGATATATATTTATATATGTTAAATAAATAATTAAATACTTGCAATTAAAGAAAATACTGAGCAACCATTTATACATTCTAGCAATTCACATTCTCTAAATTTCATAAAACCACCCCTTAATGAACTCAATTTCTTTATAATTTTGCCATTTTGTTATTTTCAACAATAAGCTTTTTTGGTAAACAAAAAAATGGTTTCTATATTGATATCAGGATCCCATCAGCTTTTCCGGGCAGCACCTGTAGCTCAGTGGCTAGGGTGTCAGCCACATACACTGAGGCTAGCAGGATTGAACCTAGTCCAGGCCAGATAAAACAATGGAAACAAAAAAAAAAGCCGAAAGCCAAGAGTTCTGGCAGAAACCTGTAGTCCCAGCTACTAGGGAGGGAGCCTGAGGCAAGAGAATCACTTGAGTCCAAGAGTTTGAGGTTGCTGCGAGCTGTGACACCATAGCACTCTACCCAGGGTGACAATTTGAGACTCTGTCTTGGAAAAAAGAAAAGAAAAGAAAGAAAGAAATATGGTTTCCTTTGGGTGTGCCTTATAAAAATTCTTATATTCAAAATAAAATTTTAACTTTGAAAAATATAAGCAGAAATCATTCTTAAGCCTTCAAGCACATAAAACTCATCTTACAGAGGTTTGCAACCATCAGAATAAAGAAATAAAAAAAGAAAATGAAGACACAGGCTTGTGCTGCACCCCAAGGACTCAGAAAGATATAAAACAAACTCAGGATGATGGCTGCCAAACACAAATAAAGTTAAAAGGGGAATTTCAGGCTCGGTGCCTGTGGCTCAAGCGGCTAAGGTGCCAGCCACATACACCTGAGCTGGCGGGTTCGAATCCAGCCTGGGCCCACCCAACAACAATGACGGCTGCAACCAAAAAATAGCCGGGCGTTGTGGCGGGTGCCTGTAGTCCCAGCTACTTGGGAGGCGGAGACAGGAGACTCCCTTGAGCCCAGGAGTTGGAGGTTGCTGTGAGCTGTGATGCCATGCCACTCTACCCAGGGCGACAGCTTTCTGTCTCAAAAAAAAGCGGGGGGGGGGAATTTCAGGATAGTAGTCTAAGGTATGAATTTATTTTTAACTTTTCACTGTGGAAAATTTTAGAAATACACAAAAGGTGACAGACGAGCATAATGAACCACATGTACTCATTACCCTGCTTTAAAAATTACCATACCAACATTCTGGTATTGATGGCTCATTTATCCCTATTCTTCACTTTTTTTTCTGGAGTATTTTAAAGCAATTTTAGACAACTTTGTGGTTTTGTTTTTTTAAATACATCAATGTGTATTGCTGGTAATATCTTTTTTTAAAAAACGTGAAATCATCTTACAATGTCCATAAAGTCTTCGATTTGCCTCCAATCTATAGACAGAGCTTAATTCTTCTCTTGAATGTGTGTTGGACTAACGACTATCTTTGAATTAACCGAATATGGTGGATGTGATGGTATGTGACTTCCAAGTCCAGGTCATAAAAGGCATTGCTAGTTCACTTGGATCATTCATTCCGGAAAAGCCAGTTGCCATGTTGAAAGGACAGCGAAGGCTATGTAGCCCACATGCAAGAAGGCTTTCTGCCAAGAACCACAAGAGTGAGTCATCTTGGAAGTGGATTCTCCTGCCCCAGTAAAGCTTTCATCATTGATGGTCTGTGCCTAGATCCATTAACTCATCAGAAGTTATACAGTGATTCTTCCCGTTTTGTCATTCCTTTTGCAATTATGAGCTGTTGATTCTTCTATGAAGAAGTACTACTTTCCATCATTAGCTCTTTGGTACAAAGAAATTATGTTTCATACCAAACAAGGATAAATGTTTGATTCTTTGACTGATTGCAAGAATAAAAAATCAGTAATCTAGTAACCTCTAAGGTATTTGATGAGTTGTTCTATTTTTTTTTTTGAAGAGTCCATGTGAACTCAAGGGTCTTTATATATTAATGTGTTCTAACCCACTCCAATACTCTTTCTCCATGTTCTAATTGTCCAATCTTTGCTCAACTAAAGCTCCCATAAATTCAGCTCTTTTGTAGTTTTGATAAACCTTCAGTAATTGCAGATCGCTTCTGTGTGAAAATTTAAGGCAAGATGTCTTGAGATAATCTTGTACATTGCTTGCCCAGAAGCTGAAATGACCGTTTTCCAGGAACTCTGGTTCCCTTGAGAGGAAAATGGTATTGAGAGATCACAACTTGAATGCTGGGGTTGTTGATTGCTACTTATTTGTTACTGCTTTTAGGCATTTCCAGGAGAGAACACTAATACATACGGTTTGAAAATGTAAAAAAAAGAAAAAAATTATGATTCCATGTTATGTTTGAAAATGAAGCAAAAATTATAGGATTTTCACTTAAAATCTTTGATTTCATATTTGTTTCTCTTTCCTCTTCTGCCTAAAATCTTGTTTCCCATGACATTAACATAATTGCAGGATAACAACTTTATATAACTTACTATCGAATGCCATATAAAACTTCTTTGAAGGTTTTTGTTTTTGTCTTTGGCATATAAACCCATGAGATATAGTCAAAATCTTATTATTCTAATGATTAATTATTCTCTAAGTATTTACAACAAAAATCAAAATATAGTTAGGTTATTTTTTCCTTTAGTTTATTTTCCATTGTTAGAGGTCTCTTTGTTATTGCATTTTAATTTTTGTTTTTAAATCATGTAAAACAAGGGCTGGGCCCAGTGGCTCATGCCTGTAATCCCAGCACTTGGAAGGCTGAGGTGGATGGATTGCCTGAGCTTGCAGGTTCCAGAACAGACTGAGCCAGTGCAAGACCCTGCCTCTAAAATATAGCCAGGCGTTGGGAAGCTGAGGCCAGAGGATCACTTGAACCCAAGAGTTTGAGGTTGCTGTGAGGTAAGACGCCACAGCACTCTACCAAGTGTGACCAAGTGAAACTCTGTCTCAAACATACATACATACATAAATTATGTAATTATACATGGTTCCAAAGTCAAAACAATGAACAAGATTCACTCAGGGACATTTAACTTCCACTTCTGTTGGGTCCCCTAGCCTCTCCCTCCTCAAAGTCCCAGTTTTGATTTATTCCTTCATCATCTCCTCAGTAGAGTGCCGTGGCGTCACAGCTCACAGCAACCTCCAGCTCTTGGGCTTTGGGGATTCTCTTGCCTCAGCTTCCCAAGTAGCTGGGACTACACGTGCCTGCCACAACACCCAGCTATTTTTTTTGAAGTTTGGCCAGGACTGTGTTTGAACCCACCACTCTCGTTATATGGGGCTGGTGCTTCCCTGAACATACATCATTTTATGTGCAGTTTATCTTTGGGATAGATTCCTAGAAATGTAATTTCTTGGTCCAAGTGAAATACATACAGTTTTCCTAAATGTTACCAAATTTCCATTGACATGGATTTCCATTTGGCATTCCTACCGGCAAAATGTAAGAATGCCTGTTTCCCCAGCAAGGCTTAACCAAACAGACATTCTTACCTATTTCTGGATTTTTACATTAAGACTTACATTTGCTATCCCTAATGCTTTTCAAGATTACTGTTACATACAACGTAGTTCACTGTTACTAAATCATATACAACACACTTTAAGATAGACTGCAAATGGCTTTTCAATAAAAATCCATTTTTAGTGTCAAATAATTAATTCATTAAAACATAGGTACCATTGGGCATTCAGTCTGGTATCTTGTCTTTTATAAGAAAGGAGTAGAGCTGCGGATCTTTTACTTCTTTGTGCCTTCATTCCTTGAAGGAATGACTGTCTTCACGATTCAACTAAGGGCTCTACAGAACTCCAACCCAAGTTCAAGTGTCATCACTAGCATAGTTTGATTTTTCTTAAAGTCTTTCTGCCACTTCATATTAATTAATTTTCTCAGTCAGATCATACCTGACACTTCACTTATCTCTCATTCTCTTCTTTATGTGGCATTACTAAGCAATTATCAAAATTTCTTACAGATTTATCATTAGAAGAGCTTTTGCACACGGCTCATTTTTTAACCCTATTCCCACTCGAGTCCCTGTTTTCATTATCTAACGCCATGACTGGTAGGAATACTCTCTTAACCAGACTCCCACTCTCTACTTGGTCTCTCCTCTCTGCAGTGCCTACTACAGGGTATTCTAAAAGTCTCCACACATAGGAAAAACTTTAACACAACAGATCCCTTAGACTGTGTTCTCCAGGAGTAAGGGAGAAGACTGTGTATGTTACAAAGAGGTGGCCATAGAGAACACATAGAGAATATTTTGTATTTTTTTTCTACATATCTATATCTATCTTTCTTTAATTCAAATTGAGTAAAAAAGGGAAATTAGAGGCTCAGCACCTGTAGCTCAGCAGCTAGGGCGCCAGCCACATACACTGGATCTGGCGGTTCGAACCCAGTGCAGGCCTGCCAAATAATAACTACAACAAGAAAAGAAAAAACAAAACCAGCCAGGCATTGTGGCAGGCGCCTGTAATCCCAGCTTCTTAGGAGGCTGAGGCAAGAGAATCACTTAAGTCCAAGAGTTGGAGGTTGCTGTGAGCTGTGACAGTATCACACTCTACCGAGGACAATATAGTGAGACTCTGATGCAAAATAAAAAGTAAAATAAAATAATGGGAAATTAGACAAATTGATATACTTAAAGCCTAAAAGAGGATATTTTTACAATCCTAGTATCTGCTACCCTTAAATTAAATGCCAATGATGGCATGTATAAGGATTTTTACAAAGTACAATAAACTTTACACACAGTGGAACAGACTATTATGTGACATTATTCAGCAATATGATTACTAGAATCTGTCTCATTACAATAGCAAAAATATTTTCAGCATGTACCAAAGAAATGCTTGAACTATGCATCTTACTATGTAGAACAAAATTATATAAAATTATATATATATATATATATATATATATATATATATATATATATCGATCCATCTATCTTGGGCTCGGTCCCTATAGCTCAGAGGTTAGGGCACCAGCCACATACACTGGAGCTGGCATGTTCAAATCCAGCCTAGGCCCGCCAAACAACAATGACAACTACAACCAAAAAATAGCTTGGTGTTGTGGCAGGCGCCTATAGTCCCAGCTACTTGGGAGGCTGAAGCAAGAAAATCGCTTAAGCCCAAGAGTTGGAGGTTGCTGTGAGCTGTGATGCCACAGCACTCTACCGAGGGTGCAAAATAAAACTCTGCCCCCCACCCCCCCAAAAAATATATACATATGTATATAGGTTCAGTGCCCTTAGCTCAGTGGCTAGGGTACACTGAGGCTGGCGGGTTCGAACCCAGCCTGGGCCTGCTAAACAACAATGACAACTACAACAAAAAAATAGTCCCAGCTACTTTCAGAGGCTGAGGCAAGAGAATTGCTTAAGCCCACGAGCTTGAGGTTGCTGTGAGCTATGACTCCACAGCATCCTACCGAGGGTGACATAGCAAGACTCTATCTCAAAAAAAATAAATAAATAAAAAGTTTCTAAATGTAAAAATAAATTCCTTTTCTGGCATTGTTTAAAGTTAGAAAAGTACCCCTAAGTTAGCGATTACTAAATTTATCTGAGGCAAGATTGCTTGAGTTTAACTTCCAAAGCTGCCATTTACCCTGTGTGTGTGACCCTGAGCAAAATAATGAACCTAACTGTGCCTCAGTTTCCTTATCTAATAATGACAACAATACCTACCTTATAGGCTTGTTGTAAGGATTGAATAAATTAAAACACCTGGCACACAGTAAGCACATTCCAGAAGCAGTATTTTCATAAAGCACAAGATCAATTAGTTTTCTAAAGTCCTGCACTATGACACAGTCCAATGAATATGCTCATGACTTCTTCAAACCTGAACTACCACTTAATTCCTGGTCTATAAAGTTACAGCTTACCTGGATCAAAATTATCACCAAATATTCTCTTGGCAGGAATCTTCAGGGCCATAGCAGGAAACTGCTTCTTTAACTAAAAAAAATTTAAAATAACATTACAAATTACAAATAATTTTGCAAGTGGTCTAGTTATGCATGCACCAAAACCAAATATAACCTGATTTTGAAGAAAACCCATTCTAAAACACTTTTAAACAGATGCCCACCCAGTGCACAGTATTAAGTTATACCAGTAAACCACACACTGACTCAGCATCTTTATTTGCCCCAATAAAACACTTGGTATCTGTGTTGCCTTGTATCAGTTACTTAACATCTCTGGGCCTCAGTTTTCTGGCCTGTGAAATGGAAGTAATTTTAGCAATTCCTTTACAGATTTATTGTGAGACTTAGAGGAGATTGGATGTTAAGTGCTTGGACGAGAATCTGATGTGTAAGTACATGTTACTCACCATTTATTACCTCAAGAGGAGATGTGATCTTTTGTGTTCCCTCTACATGAACAGATTAACAATAGTTTTCTTTCTTTTCTTTTTTTTTTTTTTTTTTTGTTTTTTTGAGACAGAGCCTCAAGCTGTTGCACTGGGTAGAGTGCCATGGCATCACAGTTCACAGCAACTTCCAGCTCCTGGGCTTAGGTGATTCTATTGCCTCAGCCTCCCAAGTAGCTGGGACTACAGGCGCCCACCACAATGCCCGGATAGTTTTTGGTTATAGATGTCATTGTTCGGCGGGCCCGGGCTGGATTCCAACCTGCCAGCTCTGGTGTATGTGGCTGGCACTGGCCGCTTAAGCTAGAGGTCCTGGGCCAACAACAGTTTTCTTAAAAAGCTGATGTATTGACACCTGCCCACGCTCGATGGGCTCCAGGTAGGGTCTCCAGCCCGGGTCGGAGTCCGGGGCTCCACGTCCTGCCCCCCTCCAGCGCCCAGGCCAACGGGAGGCATTAGAGGTGAAAAGGAGATCAGGTCACCACCAAGGGAAATGTATCCGGAATGTTCTCAATGTCTGCCCTCTGGCTGAGTGAATGGATTGCTGCAGTTCAGGCCTGTTGAATCAACAAGGCATTCAGTAGTGAGACTTTTATTATCAAATAGTACTGACGGAGGAAGTTTAGTTTCCTCTTCTGGTGAGAGGATATTCTGTGATGGTTTAAATTTTTCAGGGCTACTCATCAAAACATCGTCTGATATAATTGAAGAATTAGCTCCATTCCTTCCACAACATCTGAAATTTCTTCTTTTTTGTTAATATTATCTGCTACTCCACCAGCAAGAAGAGGCAAACTCAATTCTTTCAATGGGTAAGTAATGCACGCCAAAGTTTACCCTATTTTCATCATGTTTCGCTTCGATTAAATCTTGTGATCCAGGACACTGAGCATCTTCTCCTAGGTTGCTCTGGCTTTCAGGAGTATTTTCGAACAAAGTCTTCTTATCATCGTGTTCATTTTTGGTACTCCAAGGACTGGAACTCTCTGGTGATGCAGTTTGTCCTAGGAGGCCCACCGCACCCCTGCTCTGAGACGCAGCTTTGCTGACAGACTTAGGTGTTCAACGTCTTTTGAGAAGGATGTTCAAAAGAAATGGAAAGTCTTGAAAATGATATAACGGGACTTTCAACCCTGAAAAATCCAGCATCAAACACTATTTTATCAATCTCCTTTGGCATCCTAGAGGCTGCTGCCTCCGCATGTTCTCCCAGCTTCGTCTTCTCTCTCTCTGCACTTTTTATTGCAGCCAAGCGATTTCTAGCTGCAATTCTTCCTCCATCATGTGGAAGAATTTGTTTTGGTTTATTCACCATACTTGAGATGACTTTTTTCCTGAAGACTAAAATGCTTGCATTACTATTGTTTTGCCACCCAGATTCTTCAAGTCTGGTCAGATTGTTGAATTTTTGCTTTACATCTTCTGTCTGAAAACTAATCATATCCCAGAACCTGTCCAGATCTGTGTGAGTAATCTCCTTTTCACCTTGTTTATATTCACAATCATTCACTAGTCCTTCAAATTGTTTGACCCTTTCCTTCATAAGGAGTCTTGTGGGACCAACTGCTGTGCGAATACGATCTTTAGCATCATCTGGAATGTCCGATCTCAGCTTCTTCTCCCCCTGAAGGCAACTTGACATTGTTAATTTCTCAGTTTCTGACTGGAGGATATTTCTGAAATATGGTACATATCTGTCCTTCCTTCATTTCAAGTGATGGGACCTCTGTTACTGGAAGGCCATTTGACTTTTTAATAGATTTATTATGATTTAAGACCTGTTCTTCATTCCAAACTGTTAGAGAACACAAAGGATGTTGTAATTTATTTGAATCTTGCTGTACTAACTCAGTAGCTGACATTTTACATTTTAGCACCAAAATATCTTTTGTTGCTTCTTGAGTCTTATCCTCTTCTATTTTGCAAGGGGTCCAGGTGTAAAACTGGGTGTCGAGAAATCGTCAGCACTTCTGGGAGTCATGGGTGTGACTTGATAGGTCTTCAGACCATCCAGGGGCTTTGCAGGTTTTGTTTCTTTTTGGGGGGCGGGTCTTCCTTTATTTGGTGCCTTTCTTCCTGGTTCACTGTCACCAGTGGCTCTTGAGAATGGCTTTCTTGCTGTGCTGGATGAGACTGCTCCAGCAACCTGCTTTGCTGCTTGAGCAGCAGATCAAGTCATTCTCACCGACGTGGACACTACAGGCTGTCCAACTTTTCCCTCTTTGTCCAACACTTTGTTTTCAGAAGTTTGTCTTTGACCAGGTCATACTGCTGGTCATACTCCCATTATTGGGAGTGATGTTCGAGCAGTACGAGTGAGCCTCCTAGGACAAACCAAACAGGTCTTTGGCCTTTGACCTTGTAATCCATACAGAAGAAGTCTTTTGTGGCCCAGCTTTCATAGCATTCAGGTTTGATGAAAGGAAACCAGGCGTATCAGGTCTATAAAAACCCACTTTAAACGCTTCTCGTTTAGCTTTCTCTTTCTCTGTGCTTTCAATTTTTGTAGTTGCTTTTCTTCTTTGTATTTTTGGAGCGTTTGTTTTCGTTGGTCACACAGAACAGTTTTTATTGACCTTGGCTTGGCGTTTTCTAGAGCAAGCTCTTGAGATGTCTCATCTAATTCAACAAGAATTCTACCTTCCAAGGTTGGAATGCTGACATCTTTCAAACCAAAGAGTCTATTTTGTTCATATTCCTTATGTCTGTTTTTGTTTCTCAGACAGTGATTTCCTTTGAGCAAGTTTAGTCCTAATCATTTCAGTACTGAAATCCTTTCTGAACCGACTGGCAAAATGTGATGAAGACATTCTGAAGCACCTCCTAGCGTGAATCTCAAGTGAATCAAAAGTTAAGGAACCCTGGAAGTGGACGCACACCACCGCCTCCAAGGCTCGCCTCCATACAACTCAAACTTCCTGCACTGAGCCCATCTTTGGATTTTTAAATAATGCTTTCTGAGTATTGTATATAAAATTTTAGAAGTGAAATTTCTGTGCCAATGGATATAGAAACATTGCTTTAAATTTTTGCTAAATATTGAAAAAAAAAGCTGATGGATTTTGCTTTAAATAACCTCTGCTCTAGCCTTCTTATTAATATTCTAATACATTCAGGCGGCACCTGTAGCTCAGTGGGTAGGGTGTCAGAAACATACACGGAGGGTGGTGGGTTTGAGCCTGGCCTGAACCTGTTAAACAATGACAACTGCAACAAAAACAAAAAAAAAAAATAGCCAGGCACAGTGGCAGGCACCTGTAGTCCCAGCTACTAGGAGGCTGTGGCAAGAGAATCACTTGAACCCAAGAGGTGGAAGTTTTGAGCTGTGATGCCACAGCACTCTACCAAGGGTGACATAGTGAGCCTCTGTCTCAAAAAAAAAAAAATTCTAATGCATTCATATCAGATTTGCATGTCCCCAGAGAAGGTAATCTTGGCCCTGAAGAAATTAAATTTGAGACAGTAAAGTCACAAAAATGGGTTATATTTATAACATAAACTTAATATAAACAAAAACCACACGCAAATATAAAAACTACAGTTCTAACACCTCGAAATACCAAGAATAAAAGAATGCATTAATCACTTTACAATATAGGCATACTGTCAACTGGAAAATCTATAAAAAAAGAAAAAGACTTCTTTTTTTTCTTTTGGCCAGGGCTGGGTTTGAAGCCACCACCTCTGGCATATGGGACCGGCACCCTACTCCTTGAGCCACAGGCGCCGCCCAGAAAAAGACTTTTTTCACAAAAGTTTGTAGAGGAAAGAAAAGAGAGGCAAAGAGGAATTTGGTGATTAAAAGACACTTGATAGGGCGGCACTTGTGGCTCAAAGGAGTAGGACGCTGGCCCCATATGCCGGAGGTGGTGGGTTCAAACCCAGCCCCAGCCAAAAAAAACACAAAAAACAAAAAGAAAAAAAAAGACACTTGATAGAGCTATTAACCAGTCCTTTGAACACTAACTGGATTTTTTTTTTTTTGAGAGAGAGAGTTTTGGCTTGGCACCCATAGCACAGTGGTTATGGCACCAGCCACATACACCAAGGGTGGCAGGTTTGACCTGGGGCAGCTAAGCAACAGTGACAACTGCAACAAAAAAAATAGCCGGGCGTTGTGGTGGGCTCCTGTAGTCCCAGCTACTTGGGAGGCTGAGGCAAGAGAATCTCTTGGGCCCAAGGGTTTGAGGTTGCTATAAGCTGTGGCACCACATACTCTACCGAGAGTGACACAGTAGGGTTCCCTCTCAAAAAAAAAAAAAAAAAAGAAAGAAAGAAAGAAAAGAAAAGAAAAAAGAGAGTTTCACTTTGTTACCCTTGGTAGAGTGTTGTTATAGTTCACGGCAACCTCAAACTCTTGGCTTAAACGATTCTCTTGCCTCAGCCTCCCGAGCAGCTGGGACTACAGACACCCACCACAATGCCTATTTTTAGAGATGGAGTCTCTCTCTTGTTCATACTGGTCTTAAACCCATGAGCTCAGGCAATCCACCTGCTTCAGCCTCTCAGAGTTCTAGGATTACAGGCATGAGCCACCATGCCTGGACTCTAATTAGATATTTGATACTAGGCATTACTGTTCTTTTTTTTTTTTTTTTTTGTAGAGACAGGGTCTCACTTTATGGCCCTCGGGAGAGTGCGGTGGCCTCACACAGCTCACAGCAACCTCCAACTCCTGGGCTTAAGCGATTCTCTTGCCTCAGCCTCCCGAGTAGCTGGGACTACAGGCGCCCGCCACAACGCCCAGCTATTTTTTGGTTGCAGTTCAGCCAGGGCCGGGTTTGAACCCACCACCCTCGGTATATGGGGCCGGCGCATTACCGACTGATCCACAGGCGCCGCCCCCTTTTTTTTTTTTTAATGTGATAGTGGTTTTGGTTTTAAGAATTTTTATCTTTTGGCTGGGTGCAGTGGCTCACTCCTGTAATCCTAGCACTTTGGGGAGTCAAGGTGGGTAGACTGAGCTCTGAAGCTCAAGACCAGCCTGAGCATGGGCAAGACCCAATTTCTATAAGAAAAAAACACAAATGGCAAGGCATTGTGACGGGTTACCTGTAGTTCCAGCTACTCAGGAGGCTAAAGCAAGAGGATCACTTGAACCCAAGAGTTTGAGGCTGGTATAAGCTATGACACCATGGCACTCTCTAGCAAGAGCGACAAAGTAGAACTCTATTTCAACAAAAAAAAAAAAAGAATTTTTATCTTTTAGAGATGTACACTAAAATATTTACAAATGAAATGATATCTGAGATCTGTGTCAAAATCATTGATGGAATGGTACAGGATGGAGATTAATTAATCAAGAATAGCCATGTACTGGTCATTGTTGAAGGCTAGTGGTACAGTTACGTTATATTACTTTCTATATTTATACTAATCTACTTCTGCATGTATTCGACAATTTCTATAATAAAAAGTTTAAAAATATAAACTATAGTCATCAAATATACATTTAAGCTGACAATAAAATGCTTACAGTTTGGAAAATTTTATTATATTTTTTATCTTTTCTTTTACTCTAAAAGGAGAATAGTTCAAGAATTTGTGTTTTTTGAAATACAGGCCAAGTTTAACCTCATGTCTGCAGTTTCAAAGAACACAACTGATACCATTTTTCTGTTTTATTTCCTGCCCCTCACCACAGGAGGCAGAATTAAAAGGAGTTATACAAAAAGACAGAGGTAGACACAAAAACGAATGAAGTAAGAAAAAGATGAAAAAAAGGAAGAGAAATAGAAGAGCAACAAGGGAGATGAATGATAAAAAATGAATTACATATTAAAAAATTCTGCTGCAAAAGTTTAAAGACAGGGCATTTCAAAGAAGAGAGAAAATAAGTGATCATGGGGGAAGGGGCTCATACAAGTTTTATTACTTCACCTTTATTATTAAAGATATACAAATATACACACATATATATATATATATATTTTCTTTTGAGATATAGTCTCACTTTGTCACACTGGGTAGAGTGATACCCTGGCATCACAGTTCACAGCAACTTCAAATTCTTGAGCTCAAGTGATTCTCTTATCTCAGCCTCCCAAGTAGCTGCAACTACAGGCGCCCACCACAACACCCAGCTATTTTTTTTTTCAGAGACGGGGTCTCACTCTTGCTCAGGCTGGTCTGGAACTCTTGAGCTCAAGCAATCCACCCACCTTGGCCCCCCAGAGTGGTACGATTACAGGTGTTGAGCCACCTCACCCGGCCAAAGGTACACAAATATTAACACTCTGTCTATGAGATCATCAGCTATTTAATTCATAAAACCAACTTCAAGTGCAGCACTGGGATGGATCGCCATACTGCTCAGTTTTTAGGTGAAATTCCCTGTACACCCCTTCCTTTTATGAACAGTTCTGCTAAAGGTAAGTTTAGAAAGTAAGTGTAGCCTATAAAATATTTTAAGCAGAATGTAGAAAGAAGTCTCAAATTTCAGTTATTACTATTTCTTTTTCTTTTTTTTTTTTTTTGGCTGGGGCCAGCTTTGAACCCGCAACTTCTGGTCTATGGGGCTGGCACCCTACTCCTTGAGCCACAGGCGCCACCGTTACTACTATTTCTTTAAACAAAATTTCGTCTTATCTAAGAAGATCATATAAACTGTGCTCATATGAGAAAGATATTGTAATGTTATTTTTCCCTGAGCATAACTAGGTATCCCAGTGGGTACAGAGTTTACAATCCTCAAAACAAGGATGAACATGCAGATAACAGGTATCTAAGAGTTTTCAGCAGAACTAACAGTTCAACTCTTACTCAGTTTCCAAAATAAAACCATTTTTTAAAAATTACGGAAGGCTGCCTGGGTACAGTGGTTCATGCCTATAATCCTAGCACTCTGGGAGGCTGAGGTGGGTTGAGTGCCTGAGCTCACAGGTTCGAGACCAGACTGAGCCAGAGTGAGATCTCCATCTCTAAAAACAGCCAGGCATTGTGGCGGGCGCCTATAGTCCCAGCTACTTGGGAGGTTAAGGCAAGAGAATCACTTAAGCCCAAGAGTTCGAGGTTGCCTGAGCTGTGACACCACAGCACTCTATCAAAGGTGAGAAAATAAGACTCTGTCTCAAGAAACAAAAAAAATTATAGAAGGCTAGCCAGGCATTGTGGTGGGTGCCTGTAGTCGCAGTTACTTGGGAGGCAGAGGCAAGAGGACCACTTGAGCCCAAGAGTTTGAGATTACTGTGAGCTGTGATGCCAGAGCACTCTATCCAGGACAATACAGACTATGTCTCAAAAAGAAAATCATGGAAGGTATTTATTTGTATGCACAAAGTTCTACTGGCTTCTACTTCTTTCAAAAGTGGAACTTTGGCAGGGAACAGTGGCTTATCTTGTAATCCTATCACTTGGGCCTCTGTGTAGGATCTTCAAGGCAACACTGTCCACAAACATTGGTACCTGTGTAAGATCTGGCCTGATGTATCACAACAGAGGTGGTCTGTGGCCTACTCTAGAAAGTATGTACTAGGAGCACTGCAAACACTAGATTATGAATACTATTTCATATCTGCACTATGAATGCATAAAAATAGGTTTTAATTATTTAAGTAAATAGCTAGGGTCTCTCATCCCAGGTAACTATCAGAAATTCTGAAAGTTTATACACATTTCAGTTGTGTGAGGTACTTAAAATCTGGAACCTGAGACTTACCTTCTAACTAAGTATGAAAGGAGAGTGGGTACATGACGTAATTTCAAACTTAAACCTTACAGTTGGGCAATTTAAACAGAAATATCTTGATGACTAACCATTATCAAAGAGGTAGGTAGAAACAATTGATTTCTAACATTCTAGGACAGTAAAATGTACAGGGTGGCCATAAAGTTCGTGCATGAACTTTAAGCCATTATCTAGTTCTCTTACTTTCAATGATTTATTTGGAACCTCTCAATGGTATCTGTTCATCTTCTTCTCTAAGAATTCTTTAGAGTTACAATGCATTTGAAAAATCTTACCCTTTCTTCTTATCTGATATGTGCAAATATTAATTTAATCATTCAAATAAATCTCTCTCATTTGGTCATTTTCTCAGGTTATTTTGTTTTAAACAAAAATCTTATAAAACGACTATTCCTTACAGTGTTATAAAGTTTATCAAACTCTGCATATCTCCTGAAGACAAACCATTCACTCCTGCCCACTGAGACCAGAACTTTATAAACCTGTGGAGATAAAAAGTAACATAATGAAACAAAATTCAATTGCAAAAAAATTTACTGTCTATTTAAATACGTGAAAATCTGTTTTCTTATCCACGACACTGATATATATTGTGATTCTGTAAGATACATAAGCATGTCAACTAAAACACTTATTATATCTTGACAAAAGGTGATATTCTATTTTAGAAATGTTGCTGGGCATGGTGATTGCTGCCTATAATCCTAGCACTTTAGGAGTCTTGAGGCAGAAAAATCACTTGAGGCCAGGAGTTTGAGACCAGACTAGGCAACGGCGAGAACCCATCTCTATAAACAAAATCAGCCAGACAAGGTGGCAGACACTTGCAGTTCCGGGTCCTCAGAGGGGTGAGGCTGAGGACTGCTGAGGTCAGAAGCTACGACGATGCCACTGCCCTCCAAGCTGGGCGACAGAATAAGACCTTGTCTCCAAAAGTTGTGAAATATTTCTGTAATTTTCAAAGAATAACACTATGTTTGCTGTGGATTTTCTCTGAATATTACAGAAATGTTTCTTTGTGCTCATTATTTAGAGCTATTAAATTCTCTCATTTTATCATTCTTGCGTCATATTTTTCCCCAAGAATAAAATATTATAGATTCAATTGACGTCATTTTCCTCTCTTCTTCCTCAGCCATATATATATATATATATATTTTTACAGACAGATTCTCACTTTGTTGCCCGTGGTAGAGTGCTGGCATCACAGCTCACAGCAACCTCCAGCTCTTGGGCTTAGACGATTCTCTTGCCTCACTCAGCCTCCTCAGTAGCTGGGACTACAGGTGCCCGCCACAACGCCCTGCTATTTTTTTGTTGCAGTTTGGCTGGGGCTGAGTTCGAACCCACCACCCTCGGTATATGGGGCCGGCGCCCTATTCACTGAGCCACAGGTGCCACCGCCTTAGCCATAGTTATTACTTTGAAATTATAAAGTATTTTAAAAGTGATGCCTGGCACACAGTAAACAATTATTAGTCCCCTTTCTTCCAGATCATCTTTTAAACATTATATTTCAAGCTAAAAACTTATCCTCAGGTTTCTTACTTCCATCTTACATGCGTTTAATATTTTCCTACATAATCTCACATAATCATATGAAGCCTATGAAGTAAGCAGAATATTGCAGCTTCCACTATACCTCTACTATACATGAGGAAATAACAGAACAAAAATATGGAACTTGCCTAAGTTCACAAACTTAATAAAAAAACATAAAACTGAGACTAAAATCTAAAGCTAATTGTCTACCCACAAGAAACAGTATCAATTATAGTATACAATCAACCCTCATAATTCATTCTACAGGTACTCTCAGAATGTAATTCAACATACCAACAGTAAGAAAAGAGTTTGGAGGACCAACGGTCTTGGACCATTTCTAAAGCGAAAATAATAAGAATCCAGCTATATGAGGAAAGACTAGATGATGCTGGCTTGAGTTACCAATCTTACTATGTTACAGTGATGATGAGGGGAAACATATGATTTGCTCTGGGGTTTATGATGCAACTTTCCACAGTCTGTTGAACAAGTTAAAAGAAGAAATAAGATTTACTTCAGAAGACAGGCTAAAGTGTATAAACTATCTCTTCCCATGAAAGATAGGTAACCTATACTCACAAGTTCATATTTAGATAATATTGTGAGGAAAACATCTCTCTGATCCTATAGGTGATATTATACATGAATTCTGTAGTACTGTTTAAACTTTAAAATATGGTCACACTTGCTGGGTGCACTGGCTCACACCTGTAATTCTAGCAGTTTGAGAGCCCAAGGAAGGAGTATTACCTGAGGCCAGGAGTTTAAGATGAGCCTGGATGAACACAGTGAGACTTGGTCTCTACAAAAAATTTTAGAAATCAGCCATGCATGGTGGTGTGTGCCTAGCTACTTGGGGGACTGAAGTGGGAGGACGGCTTGAGCCCAGCAATCCTGCAGTGAGCTATGATGGTACCACTGCACTGAAGCATGGGTGACAGACAGAGACCTTGTCTGCGGATGAGGGGAGAAGGTTATATTAACAGCTCACCCATAGTCTCCGTGAAAAGGCCTAGAATGCAAAGCTATGTCCTTCTGTAAAAGAGGGGGAAAGGTCTCATCCAGAAGGTGAGGCAAACAAGGTACTGGTATCAGTCACCTGGGCAAGGAATGCATGCATCCGGGTGGATAGGAAGAGAGGGTTATGTGTAGGGGGATAATCTGGCCCTTTGGGTCTGAGCCAAGAGGGCAGCCAATGGTTTAGGAGAAGCTACTGGACGAAAAATGTTAGAATAAATAGTAATGGCTCGGTGCCTGTAGCACAGTGGTTACGGGGCCAGCCACATACACTGAGGCTAGCAGGTTGGAACCCAGCCAGGGCCAACTGCAACAAAAAAATAGCTGGGCATTGTGGCAGGCACCTGTAGTCCCAGCTACTGGGAGGCTAAGCAATAGCATCCTTTAAGCCCAGGAATTTGAAGTTGCTGTGAGCTATGATGCCACTGCACTCTACAAAGGGCAATATGGTGAGACTCTGTCTCAAAAAAAAAAAAAATAGAATAAGTAGTGAGATGATACTCCCCACATGGAAAGAATGCAAAGTGGGCTCAGCGCCTATGGCTCAAGCGGCTAAGGCGCCAGCCACATACACCTGAGCTGGCGGGTTAGAATCTAGCCCAGGTCCACCAAACAACAATGACGGCTGCAACCAAAAAATAGCTGGGCATTGTGGCAGACGCCTGTAATCCCAGCTACTTGGGAGGCGGAGGCAGGAGACTCGCTTGAGCCCAGGAGTTGGAGGTTGCTGTGAGATGTGATGCTACTCCACTCTACCCAGGGTGACAGCTTGAGGCTCTGTCTCAAAAAAAAGAACATAAAAGTGGAGGGTAAAGGACCTAGCCAAGGTCCTAGTGAAGCCTAGGAAATAGGGTTGCTTTTAGAGTATAACCAATATGCTTTAGCTTTTATTTTACATTAGTTGGGTCACACTAGGATAGGTGGTTAACACGATTATTATCGAGAAATATCACGAAGTGCGTCCTTCCTGCATAACGGTGCTCTCCTATCTGAGGATATGAAGACGTATCTATACTAAAGTACATGGATTTGACTTACAAGCAATTTATTTTAGTACTAATAAAATAATTCTCATTTCTAATTCTGGGAGTCTTGTCCATTGTTTGCTTTCTTTGGGGAACCATTTCACTTCCAGCCCATTGGCTCTTTGTATCTGAAATAACAATATGATTGTGATATTTCTCTCTTTGGCTAACCTTATGTGTGCATTCCTCTAGATATTCAAATTCATACAATTGCAATATTCCATAAAATAAAATAATTTCAAATTTCTTGTGTCCTGAGGTCTCTGTCACAGATTTCCTTACAGTGCGTTAGTTGAATCATCGATGAGATAAGATTAGAGATCATTGATAGCCACTATTGTCAGAAATATTTACAAGAAGGAACCTTTACAACAACCTTACAATTGGCACTTATGAAAACAGAGAGGTGAGAAAATGGCCATTACAAATGACTTTTTAAAAAACAGAGGAAAGGAGCAAGTGAAATATTTTCTAAAAAACCTTATATGCAATGATGCTTCTAAAAAGTTATGTGTGTGTTGAATGTTGTCTTAGGAACTCTTTATCTTCCATTCCTGCTGATTCCTGTGAGGGATGTTGTATAATTCACTGAATAAAAAACAAAACAAAACAAAACAAAACTGATGTTACTGTAGTGGGTTTGAAATGCTCAATGCACCACAGTATACAACCTTAAAGTTAAGCTCCCTTTTCACAGCAACCACTGTGTAGCTCCTCAAGCGTCTTTGGACCCAACTGCATGTACACACTGAGGCCCCCTGGTCTTTGATGCACCGTTTAGAAGTTTTGTTGGTTACATAGGTACTCAAACTTGTGGGGTTTTTTCCTTCATTTGAAAACTCAGCGATAATTTTGCTGCAAGAGGTGAGCGGCAGTGCCCCCTAGGAAAGCACTAGTGGGATTCCGATTATTTCACAAGGTAAAGCAGGGGTGGTACCTGTAGCCACGAGGTCAACTAAACTGAAAGATTGCATAGGCTTTGACATGGCCATAAGTTCTGGGGTAGCCGCTAAGATGTGCTAGGGAAGAGGTGGCAAGTGAAAAGAATGCATGGGGTGGTGCACTGAGGATGGCACACGTCTGTAGGTTTTCTTGTTTTTTAGACAGTCTCACATGGTTGCCCCAGGCTACAGTGCTGTGGTGTCAGAGCTCACAGCAACCCCTAACTCCTGGGCTTCAATGATCTGATCCCCTTGCCTCAGCCTCCCCAATAGCTGTGACTACAGGTACCTACCATTTGCCCATCTAATTTTTCTATTTTCCATAGAGACAAGGTCTCCATCTTGCTCAGACTGGTCTCCACCTCCCCAGCTCAGGCAATCCACCCACCTCAGCCTCCCAGCATGCTAGGATGACAACCATGAGCTATTGTGCCCAGCCAAATCTTTGTCTCACCTGAAGCCTCTCACTTTTTTATTTTTATTTCTTTCTTTATTTATTTCTTGCAGTTTTTAGCCAGGCCCTGGTTTGAAGCTGCCATACCATTATGTGGGGCCAGCACCCTACTCCTTGAGCCAAAAAAGCCTCTCCCTTTTTTAAAGAATCTATTCTTAAGCCTCTCTGAGCTGAAAAATAGGACTCATATTTTTAAAACAACATTACTACTTAACAACCACAAATTTTAAATGAGAACTACTTGTATGACTGTATGAAATTATAAGGGTGACACAATGTGCCAACCGCATTATAAAGCACTTTACAAATATAAACCCTTTTAATGCCCACAGCAATTTTATTAACACAATCTTCATTTCATAGTGAAGGCAAAGGAGCCATTGCTTAAATAATATTCCCGAGGACTCACAAAGAGTAAGTCACAGAGCTGGGAGAGAATCCGGAGAGTCTGGTGCTAGAATCCCGCCTTACCATTACCTTCCATTACACATTTCAGAAAAAACTAGAAGGAAGAAACAGAACAAACCACGGGAGTCTGTACTCTCCTCCAACACTACCACGAGGAAGGAGACTAAAACCTTCTTTAGAGAATCTAAAATTTTTTTTATCAAAAGTGAAGTTTCTCCAACACACATTCCCTCAAATTGTGGTGAGGAGGAATTAAAATCATTAGTACTCTAAAGTCAAATGATAACAGAAGATGCTTCAAGCACATGGAGGAGCTAGTGAGAAACACCAGGTAGTGTAAGTTTAGGGTAGTGCTGCTGCTAGCAAACTAATCAATAGGAGTAGAAAAGAAATTACTACTAGTCTAATCCAGACCATCTGAGCCACGATAGTGTAGGATGGTCCTCGGGTCCAGAAAATGTGGCTTGGGCAGAACCAATTAAGCTGTTATTGATGGTCATCTCGTCCAAGTCTATTGTTCTATGACAACTGAACTCTAAAAAACACATCTGTTCTGGCATTTTCATAACCCTTCAGGCCGTCTGCGTCTCCAGAGTGGAGTCGGCAGGACAAACTCTACCACCATAGAGAAACCTACGTGCACCCCTTTTGCCAGCCACCCTTTTCAGCTGGACCAACCTCTCCTCTTCCTCCCCCTGCTCAGCCAGCATGAGTGGAGAATGAGGATGAAGACCTTTGTGGTGAAACACATCCACCTTTAGTAGTAAAGATCAAGTTGTGTTTTGTCCGGTGTTGGTATCAGGGTGAAACTGGTGGCACGAAGTCAGTTTGGAAGTGTGCTAAATCCATGCCACGAAGTGTAGAAGGACAAAAAGAATTAGGAAGCCTTTTGAAAGCAGATACGAGACAATCCTCCAGATGTCATTCATGAGGTGGTCTTTGCAGAAACTCTATACAGGAGAGATGGAGCTCCACACAGCTCCCTTGAGTTCACATAGATAAGCGATAGCCTCAGATCATGAAGAGTTTCATGTCTGTGGCATCCATGCGTTCACAGAGCACACTCTCAAAATGATACAGACTAGCCACGACAGCTATAGAGAAAAATCATGAAGAAAACTGATAACAATATGGAACATGCATTTATTTAAGTGAAAGCCAGGGATGAGGAGCAAGGAATAAGGGATATAGATGACAGGAAAAGGGAGTGTCAGGGCGGAGTAAATGAACAGGTTTCCAGGGGGGTGTAAGGGAGTGGCAGGGGAGAGTAAATAAAAGTATCTCAAATGTGGACACAGTCCCAGGACAGGTCTCCTTGGCCTTGATGTTGTTTTGGCCTATTGAAATGGTGGCTCCAGCTCCCAGGAGAAGTTGTGGCTGCAGGACAGAGAGACAGCTATGAGGCCACCAGGAACAAAATTCAGGTCCCCCGCCCAGGGTCTGCCTGGCAGGCTTGGACACCCGGTGCTCAGCAGTCACCATGCCCCAGGGACTGTTGGTGACCAGGGAACCACGGCCACAGGCTCTTTGCAGCTGGCCACCAGACAGAGTCCTGAGCAGGGATGCACAAAGGTCCCCCTACCCTCCGCCAACCTTTGCAGGCACTCACATATTGTACTGGTCCAGTGGCTTCATGGTTTGGAACCAGGACTGAAAGTCTCTGTCCGGTTGAAAACAGAAATTATTGGCAGTCACCTGCAGCAACTGCAGCTGCTGGATGATCTTGAAAGCCTGGAGCCAGAGAGAAGGACGGATGCTGACTGGGCCGGGGGGAAGATTCTGAAGGGGCCATGCTGGGGAGGGCAAGGGGCCGATCTCTGGCGCCTTTCTCTGGAGTGGTTCCCTTCTCCCCTCCCATCCTCTGAAGGCCCAGTCTGTCCTCAGAGTTGGATGTCAACTGCCTTTCTCCAGGAGTTGGTTTTCATTCCCATCCTGCACGTTTCATGGGGTGGACTGCCCCTTCCCTGACGTCAAACCCTCCCAGGAAATCTACGATGTGGAGGATGCAGCCAGGGAATGTCCTCCCAGGGCAGTCTCTGACTTCCACATGTTGTGCTTCCCCAGAGACAGGCCCCCAGTTGCCCACCTTCCCCTTTTTGTTATGTTGAGCACATTTCCGTGCAAGGCACAGCCAATGCCCGGGAGAGAGGCCCCCCAGCCATGACTCCCCCCTCCTTGGGCTCCCTTGCTGCGTGTCATCCAGGCTCAGTGGCCAGGGGACCTGCGCACAAGGCACTTGCACCCACATCACGCTGTGGGTTGTGATGAAGGGAGCGTGCGGGCTGATGCTCAGGGGCCCTGTGACCCAACACTTCCTCATGACAAGTAGGGGCACACAAAATCTCCTTGCACACAAAGAGAGTTTGGAGCCACATGGGAGCTGCCTGAGTGTGGAGGGGCCAATTTCAACTCCTCCCGTGGGCAGCACCTGAGGGAGAGGCTGAGTCCAGCTCAGCCAGACACTCGGGCAGCTCAGCAGTCAGGCAGCTCTGCAGCTTCTGCCTTGGGAGCAGGGACTGGAGGCTGACGTCGGGCCTGATACCCCAGCTCACAGGGCTGCCTGGGAGCAGTTTTGCTGAGTGCTGAGTTCTCAGGGCTCCATCCAGGAATGTCTCCCCCCAGCCTTAGGATTCTGGTCCCCAGTGTGCCAGCCCTAGGCTCACTCACAGCCACATTATTCTGCGTCCACTTCTGCAGCAGAGTTAGGTCATCGACAAAGATTCCAAGAAAGGGAATGACGCCCTGTGTCATTGGGGTGGGAGTGGTGATGAGCACCCACCTGCAAGTGGCCTTCCCCGTTCTGTTGTCCGGAATCTCACACCCCACCCCGGTCTCCTAGACCTCTCCTCAAGATCTCTGACTTGGAGCAGCCAGACACCTTCAGCTTCCTCCTTCCATTCTATCCCTCTCCTCCCCCAGCTGCACCCATGGTCACCTACAGCCTGGGATGTTCACAGGTCACAATGCCTTGTGGTCCCAGACCCCACCCTTCCTGTAGGGCATGCTGAGCCCAGCTCTTCCAGGCCTTTGTCCTGGGCCCTCTGCTGAGGGCATTTCAGGCACCAGCTACAGGAAGGAGGGCCTAGTAGGAGGCCCTTGCTCTCCTGATGGGGAGACTCCAGCTGGGGGGGAGGCCCTGCCCTCCGTCCCAGTGGCCCTCCCCACCCACACCAAAGGAGGCTCACCTTCCGTTTCTGCTGCCTCATCTGGGCTCTCTGAGGGTTTTTTTCCCGGCGGGCCAGCTTGGAGATCCCCAGCTGCCAGGGTCAGGACAAGGTCAGTGAGACTATCTTACCCTCACTCAGCTACTCCCAGGACCCTGACCTCGCACTGTGGACACCTGGCCACAGTCAGCTGGTGAGGTGCTACAGTCACTCAGTGAGCTCTGGTTCTAGACCCAGCCCTGTGTCCTACACCCACTTGCTGTGTTACTGGGGCATGCAGCTCAGCCCCTCGTTTGTCTGGAGACCCTGCCCCAGCTGCCCGCACCACACACCAGCAATAGAGGCCCGGCTTTCTGGAGAATTTCTGGCTGGTTTCGGGAAAGAAAGAAGCCACCACCACCACCACAACAACATTTCCCCATCGGCTGGTGGAAGCTACATAACCAGAGGGACCAATGCAATGGATATTAGCCAGAGCCGTGCTAATTATCCAGCTCGTCCCTGATGAACAGCCAGGAAAGCCCCTTCTCTCTTCTGAACAGGACTGGCGACTGGTACTTTTCAGGTAAACGTTGAGTTAGAAAATTAACCAAAAATCACCCGGTTCGGTACCCTTTCCAAATTCCCCTCTCCCTGCCCTCTAAACATTTGCCCCCAGCCCCAGCCCCCCTGTACCTTTATCAGCTTCTCCCGGGTCATCCTGTCATCGCGTGCGCACAGTTCTTTATACGCTCTCGCGCTTTCCCTTTGCAGAGGGGAAAGAAAGTCGGATAAATCAGGGAGTAGCGGGGAGGAGGGCGAGTTCACATTCCTTGAACTGGGAATGAAAAGGATCCAAACCAGCAGGATTTGTGTTTCCTCTGGGCTCCTGATTCCCAGAGGCTCCACAGGAGTGGAGCGGGCGCTGAAATGCTGTTCATCTGGCCCAGCCCAATGTCAACTGGGCAGCTCACTTTCTCAGTTTAGATGTGCGCTAGACATGGGAATATCTCCAATGTGGCAAAGGCCCGTGCCCCACGGTGAAGAAAACTTGGTGCTGAGTTAGACGTTCGGTGCTAACACCCAGTGGACTGAGAGACCCTGGCAGGCCACCCATTCCTGCCTCCGGAGGTGCTGGGCTCCCCTCCCCTCCCAGTGCAGTGAGGGAGCATGGCAGACCCGGGAGAGGTGCTGGTGCAGCTCAGGAGACACACGCCCACCCACCTGGATACTGCTCTCCAGGTCTCCTGGAGACTATGGATGGGCGCAGCCTTCAGGGCTGTGACTATGCCATGCAAAGATGAGTAGTTGCTCAACTTATGACACTCCTGGGGAGGGAAGAGGATGCACCGTGAGGTGGGGAGTTGGAGCCCCACTGCCCGAGCTGTGCCCCCTGTGCTGACCTTTCCTCTGTGGGGAGGCAGAGGCCCAGGGAGGCACAGGAGAGCAGTCTGGGCCCCAGTGAGTTTCACACTCTGGGAGGACAATTACAGTTCAACCCAACGTCGGTGTCCAGGCGCAAAGGGCGCACCAACACTGGGCATGGAAGTCAAGGTCAGTGTGCCCCGGACAGGAACGGGGCTGGGGGCTGTTGAGGGGCTTGGACTCTGTTCAGCAAATTTGACATCGGACAGAGGAGAGAACGAGTGTCCTAGGGCCTCCCATGCTTTACCGAGGCCACCTGGATCCAGAGCCCCAGCACCCTGGCCCTGTCTCAGGCCCTCCCACAGCTTACCCTGGCCACCTGTATCCAAAGCTCCAGCACCCTGGCCCTGTCCTGGGCCTTCATGGTGCGGGTCTCCAAGCACGTGCTTATCACAAAATACACCACAGTATCGAAGTGAATCAAGGCAGCGCCGACTGTGGGTGCCACCAGAGCTATGTCCATCCCGTCCAGCTCAATCAAAAAGGTGTCCAGGCACTCCCACGGCAGCAGCTTCTTAAATTGCTCCTGGGGAGGAAGAAAGATCCACATGGGCACCGCCCAGGGCAGCTCTGAGTCTAAAGTCACCCCTTGACTCAGGCAGGTGACCAGATTCTCAGCTTTGGCATTGGCTCTCCCAGAGTAGTCAGAGCCCCGGGTTTCATTCCCCTTTCACGGAGGGCGCGAAACGCATAGAGCCGGGCAAGGAGAGAACAGCACGTGGTGTTTCCCCCAGGCCGGCCTCCAGGAGCCCACACTCCACAAGGTGCTCAGCCCGGCCCTTCCTGAGGCCACCTGTGTGCCAGGCCTTCTTTCTGTTGAGACGCACGTGGCCCGTGGCAGCCACCTCCAGGGTCTCAGTGCGGGTGTCTGGTCTGAAATGGAGTCTGTGCCAGATGTGTAGTAATTGCTGAGGCTGGTGAGGCCTCCCGGGCGGGGGGCTTAGCAGCCGGGGCGGCATGCTAAGTGGGCCACCCCTGCATCTAGTGGGCCAGGCCCCCACCCTGTACTCTGTCCCCTCCCATGGGATGTGCCCAGCAGATGTGTGTAGCTGCCACAGACACAGGGACCGTAAATACAGAAAGAAACTCAAACAGCTGGCCTGGCTCATAAGCCGTGCAGCAGGGTGGGACCAGATCGCTGGCCTCTGGTCAGGGAAGGGGTTTGAGCAGCTGCTCACCGCATCCAGCAGCGTGAGCTGCTCAGCCACTTGTTTCCCTGTGTACGCCAGGATGCTAGACGGCCCCGCCCTGTGCAGCATTTGTTCAGGCACAGTCCTGGGCTGGCTGAGGCCTACGATTGCCTTTGGTTGTGCCTTGCCAGTTTTCACTGGCTTTCCAGATGGCTCTGTCCAGGGTGCTGCCCTTGAGCCTGGCCCTGGAGCTGGCTCCATATACATTGGGAGATCCAGGGATGCAGGCACCCCTGGCTCCAGAGCAGGCCTCTGCTCGCCCAGATCTGCCGGCGCTGGTGCTGGTTCTATGGCCAGCACTGGGATTGCCTGTTGTTCTGGAGATTGAGCAGGAGATGGAAAAGGAGATAAAGTCAGCTGCATCTATCACTCCCTACTGGGTTATCCAAACACACCATTACCTCCCCATGACAAAGAGAATTTCAGCCCCAAACGCTACCTTTCTGAAGCTGGTAAACTGCTGCCATCCCATCCTCTGGGTTTGTGCCAATGGGCCTGAATTGGTACAGCCAAGCAAGCGTGATGGTGGCTTGATGCCCCAGGTATGATGTGGACACGGTGACCTGTATGTCAGCCACCTCAAACCTGAGCCTTGGAATGCTCACATTCTTGTCGCAGAACACAGGGCATCCATCTGGCCAGGAGATGTAGATGGAAGAGGTGCTTCTGGGGATGACAAGCCGAACCTGAGTCAGAGGCCTGGCTTTTCCTCTGACACCCTTCCCAGGACAGTCCTGTGTATTTATGTGTCCCTGGGCCTACTCCTCCAGTCTAGAGGACAGGCTGAACTTCCCTGGCTGTCTCTGCTGCCCTGGCAGGGACAGAACTGGTCATGGATCAGGATTGGACACACTATTGTGGGCCTCGCCCTCCCCCTGCCATTGTCACTGCAGATCAACCGCAAGGACCTCTGCACCCCTGAGCCCTCAGGGCTGTGACTGGAGGCCGGAGGGTCAGCAGGGTGCTCATCATCACACCAGTGTGGGCTTCTGCTGCTGTGGTCGGGGAGGGGGTGTGGGCTGGAGGAGACAGGAAGAGCTGGGAAGGTACTTGTGCTGAGGATGGGCCCCTCAGGGGCAGCTCTGAGCCACGCTTCTCCTCTCTGCAGGGAACTGCCACCCCCCCCCAGCTCTAACCGACTCATTTCTTCCTTGAAATCCCCTGACCTTAGCCCTCTCATGAGCATCCTCAAGTGGCTGAGACCCAGGTTCTGTTTTGTTTCCCCAGCCACAGTCCCACAGAGCCCCATACTCTGAGTGGAAAAGGAGTTCTTTCCTTGGACCACAAGCATGCCTTTTGAGTTACTCATGGGGTTCGTGATGGAAAAATCCCAGAATCTGGGATCTTTCTCTGTGCATAGAAGATGCTGGGTGGTCCTCAAGGAGGAGGACGTTACCTCCTCGTGTCTGCTCTGACTTCCTGACTCCCTGCACAGAACTGCAGCCCGAAGACTGTCATCTTCTTTGTTCATTAAATTAAGTTTCTAGAACATGCCTGCACAACCAGCTGGTTACTGAATGACTCCGACAGAACCTTGGCAGATATCTAAGTGGTTCTCGGGACTCTTTCCCCGCCCCAGGAAACCCCTGTTCTCTCAAGGACGGGGACAAGGTGGAAGGAGACTCAAAGCTCAGCGAGTGGGACCAGGTTAGCTCTCTCTGTGCTTTTCCCACAAAGGGACACAGACGTATGGGCTACTGAGGTGTGAGGCAGAGGGCGCCTTCTGTGAGGAGACAGATGGTAAATGTGAACAGCGACAGCAGCCGCTGAAGCCTCTCCACAGAGCCAGGAGCGAGGGACCCAGCTGCCACCTCTTATTCTATTGATTTTCCTCCAAAACCTCATAAATGTAATCCTCTGACCACTCCACTTTTCAGAGGAGTGAAGCGAGGCTCAGGGGAACTGAATGACACCCACAGACCTAGTTGGCAGGTGGGGGCAGCACTGTGCCTTGGCCACTCACCTCCTGACCAGTTTCTCTAGGAACCGTGCCATGGTGTTGATGTCGTGGTAGGAGCCCTGGGAGGTCATGGAGCAGATGTTTTGTGCCGAAAGGACTGGCACCAGGGAGCTCACCAGCATGTCCCAGGTGGCTGGCCGGGAGGTCCTCACTTGCAGCTCCGTAAAGCAGACGGCCGACTCATTTCCATACTAGCGGGGACAAAGAGGGACACACAGTCAGTGATCCTGACCCTCCAGAGAATGGGGTCTGATGCTCAATGCAGGAAGCTCCAGCCCTTCAGAGACTTGTGCCTTTAGAAGTCATGGGTGTCCCTAATTCTACACTTAGGACGTAAAATGTGATGAGCACGAAGAGCTGCATGAAACCCCTGATACCCTGCAGGCTGCTTCAGGGGGCTTGTTAGGCAGAAAAAGAATGCCCCTGCTCAGACACCCTGTAATGAAGATCCCAGTGCCCTTGAGTCCCCAAATGACCCTCACTGTGCAAATGAGAAAATTCAGGCTCTGGGATGTCACCTGGCTGTCACCCGCACATGGGTCAGAGCTGTGGCCCTCCCAGGGAAGGCTGCATGAATTTTCCCCTAAGCTTGCAGCAGCTCAGCCCGCTCTCACTCAGGGAGAGGGTCTTGACCCAGCCTGTTTCCCCCCTCTCTGTGGAGACCATGCACAGGGCCATGCGTCCTAGAACAGGATTCTCCACTGAGAACCGCGCAAGTGTCTGTCTTTGTTACTTTAAAAGAAGTCTTGAGAGACAGCCTGAGCAACTCTCGGCTTGGCATAGGGGTAAATGCAGTGAGACCCCAGGGTGGAAGAAAGCTTGTTACAAGTCCACAGGGCTGAGGAGGTGACTCAGCGGGGAGAAATCTCAAATAGGTATGCAGAAATGTATAGGGAAGACTGAAATATGACTCCCAGGTGTCAGTTGCAAAACTGGAAATGGAAGCAATGATGTGATTGCATTTCCTACCAAACCTACATTGGAAAACACTTCAAACAATATTAAAACCAGGGAGGCTGGCTGCAGAGCAGCAGCGACATTCAGAGACCACTGCTAACCAGTCCGTGCCCCAGGAAGTCTGGAGCTTATACTTAACAGTTGCCAAGTACCCCCTTCCTGGGAGCCCACCTGAGCACATGTCATGGGCCGAAATTCATAACTTCATGTCTGATGTCCCCAGAACATGACGGCATTAGGACAAAAGGTCCTTCTAGTTACATGTCCCTAATAACATATCACTGGTGTCCTTCTAAGAAGAGGTGCTAAGGACACAGACAGGCATGACAGAGGACCTCTCTGTGAATGCGGAGATGAAACGTGGCCACAGAAGCCAAGGAGAGAGGCCTCTGAGAGACCTCCCCAGCCGGCAGCGTCACGTGGGACTTCCAGCCTCCAGAACTGAGAGGAAGTCAATTTCTATTGAAGGAGCCCTTCGGCCTTAGGGTTAAGTTCTGCCAGCTCCCCGAACTGTCCCAGCCAATTGGGACACAGCAGTTTCCCTGCAGCATGGCTGACTGAGAAATAGGATTGTGTCCAGTCAGGCTCCGCGGGCATTAAAAGGCTGGGCAGCAGTGGGAAATGGCCTCCCTGAGGGAAAATGGCCAAGACCGGAGGGCAGAGCACCTGCCTGGTGGGGCTACAAGGATCTGTTCCCGAGATGTCACTTTGCAGACAAGAGCAGGCAGCAGCATTGTCTCCTTCTGTGTGTGACCCCTCCCATTTTGTTTAGACCCCCTGGTTTAGTGTTGGCTGTTAGTGTTGGAGAGGCCTGGCTGGGAAGGGAACTGCCTGCCTATTCCGGGAGACCCCCTGGGCCATATTAAAGCTGTGAGAGCAGCAACCACATGGGGAACTATCCCTGGACTAGTGTAAAGTGAAAACTACAGGAAGCATTTTCTCTGACATCCCCACAACTACGTGAGTAGTGAACGTGCCTCTTACCAAGTTGCCACTGGGGAGACACAAGGCCGGAATATTTAGGGAGTGGATTGTGGGTCACTCAAGGGCTAAAACAGCCAAGGACAGAGCCCGGGGCATCCCTCTTTGGGTCTGTGGAGACCCCTTTGCGCCCATTCTCACCCCAGGCTGGCGCTGGCCACGGTCAGGGGCCTGATGCATCAGTTCTTTATCCAAAGAGAGAGCCGCGGACTCCTCCAGCGGCTCCTCCTGGATTACCTCCAGGGAGCTCTGGAAAGAGAGGCCCCGACGTCGGGCCGAGAGCCTTCGATGGCAGCCAGGTGCTCTCCTCAGGGAAACCACCAATCGAGACTCATCTCTATTCTAGCATGGACAAAGAGAGACACAGTCAGTGACCCTGACCCTCCAGAGAATGGGCTCTGATCCTCAATGCAGGAAGCTCCAGCCCTCCAGAGACTCGTGCCCTTAGAAGTCAGGGGTGTCCACGATTCTACGCTTTTCACCTACAACGTGATGGGCACAAAGAGCTGCATGACACCACTGACACCTTCCAGGCTGCCTCAGGGAGGTTGTTAGGCAGAACAACAATGCCCTGCTCACACACCATGGATGAGGAGCACTGTGCAGTGAGTCCCCAAATGGCCCTCCCTGTGCAAATGAGAAAACTCAGGCTCTGGGATGTCACCTGGCTGTCACCAGCATCTGGGACATGGCTGCGGCCCTCTCAGGGAGGCCTCCATGATTTTCCCTCTAAGCTCACAGAGACTCAGCCTGCTCTCACTTGGGGCGAGTGTCTTGGGCCAGCCTGTTTTCCCCCTCTCTGTAGAGACCATTCCCGGGACCAGACGTCCCAGGAGAAAGCTCTCTACTGAGAACAATGTCAGAGTCTGTCTTTGTTACATTGAACGGATTCCTGAGAAACAGCCTCAGCAACACTGGGCCTGGCATAGGGGCAAATGGTATGAGACCCCAGATTGGAAGAAAGCTTGTTACAGGGCCACAGGGCTGAGCAAGTGACTCAGGGGAGAGAAATCCCAAATAGGTATGAAGACACTGAAATGTGGCTCTCAGGTGTCAATCACAAAACTGGAAATGACAGCAATGATGTGATTGCATTTCCCACCAAACCTACATTGAAAAACACTTAAAACAACATTAACACCAGGGAGGCTGGCTACAGAGCAGTGTGACATTCAAAGACCACTGCTAACCTGTCCGTGCCACAGCAAGTCTGGAAGTTATACTGATCGCAGCCAATACAACTCTCTAGTGTAAACTGTTGGCAAGCACCCCCTTCCTGGGAGCCCACCTGAGCACATGTCATGGGCGGAATTCAGACCCTCATGTCTGATGCCCTCAGAATGTGACTGCATTAGGACAAAAGGTCCTTGTAGTTACATGTCCCTGATAACATATGACTGGTGTCCTTATAAGAGGAGGTGCTAAGAACACAGACAGGTTTGACAGAGGACCTCTCTGTGAATGCAGAGATGAAACGTGGCCACAGAAGCCGAGGAGAGAGGCCTCTGAGAGACCTCCCTAGCCGGCAGCGTCACGTGGGACTTCCAGCATCCAGTACTGAGAGGAAGTCAATTTCTATTGAAGGAGCCCTTCGGCCTTGGGGCTAAGTTCAGCCAGCTCCCCGAACTGTCCCAGCCACTTGGTACACAGCAGACTTTACAATGTCTGAGCTGTTTATAATTGAAAGGATGTCTTCCATTTCCCCAAATAAAGCTAAGGCCTAGAGATTTCTATTTAGATGTAAAGCAATATACTCCTTACTTAAGGAGTGGACTTTGGGCATAAAGGTAAGGTGGGTATTCCTGAAGCAGCGTCTCCTCTCTCCTTTCTTTCTCTCCTCCATTTATCCCACCAAATCTCCTCCATTTATTCCCTGCAGCATGGCTGACTGAGAAATAGGACTGTGTCCAGTCAGGCTCCATGGGCATTGAAAGGCTGGGCAGCAGCGGGAAATGGCCTCCCTGAGGGAAAATGGCCAAGACCGAGGGCAGAGCTTCTGCCCGCTGGGGCTACAAGGATCTATTCTAGAGATGGCACGTTGCAGACAAGAGCAGGCAGCAGCTTTGTCTCCTTCTGTGTGTGACCCCTCCCATTTTGTTTAGCCACCCTGGTGTACAGTGCCTGTTAGTGTTGGAGAGGCCTGGCCGGGAAGGGAACTGCCTGCCTTCTCCAGGAGACCCCTGGGCCGGATTTAAGCTGTGAGAGAAGCAGCCACATTGGGAGCTCTCCCTGGACTCGTGTAAAGTGAAAACTACAGGAAGCATTTTCTCCGTTATCCCCACAAGTATGTGTGCAGTTTTGATGCATCTTACCAAGTTGCCCTGGGGATACACGATGGCTGGATTCTTTAGAGAGGAGATTTTGGATCACTCAACTGGGAAAACTGCCGAGGAGAGAGCCTGGGGCATCCCTCTTTGGGTCTGTGGGGACCCCCTCTGTGCCCATTCTCACCCCAGTCTGGCGATGGCCGTAGTCCATAGACTGGTGCACCTGGTCTTCATCTGCGATCAGAGATTGTGTGGAGTCCTCCATGGACTCCTCACGGAGGTCCTGCATCCCCACGCACCTCTGCAAATGGAAGGCCCCATGCCGGGGGAAGAGGCATCAATGGCTGCCTGGCACTCTCCACAGGGGAAAACCCCTGGGAGATTCTGCTCCCCAGAACACACACACAGTGGGACGTCTGAACAGACCTCCCACCAGGGAAGAAGACAGATGACAGCTGGATGTCTAGGGATGACATCTCAGTAGACAAACTTGTCCTTGACACTCACCTTTCTGTCCCAACAGCCAGGACCTGGAGTTCTGAGGTATCAACATGACAGCCCCACCAGGATTCCCATAGGTGATACCCTGCTCCTGTTCAGTGGGGGTCCCCTTGTCTCTTCCTTCCCCAAACATAGTGATATGAGGCGTGCGGATCTCCCCAGATGGGCTCACAGGTGAGACCTTGCCTGCAAGAGACTACCTGGGGCTGCCCTGTGTTACCTGTAGATGCCCCCTGCCAGGTCTCCGCAGGCAACGGGAGTAGAGGGAGCGCCAACATTGGCCAATTCGGACAAGGCACCCACTTCGGGCTTTCCGGACATGAGGATTAGGAGAAGGTGCGACGCAACACGAGAACATCCTCCTCTCTTGAGCGTATCCCACAAAATGAGCCAGACACAGGTCTGTGTCTAGAATGTGGGTGCCTGGCTACCAAGGGTTCTAAGTTCTGTTGGGGTCTGTCACCAAGGAAGTGAGGTCACTTTTCCAAGATTCCACATTTGGCCCTCACCCTCTTCACTATGTCTACTCCTCACCTGTACACTGTTATACAAACACAGCCCCTTCAGTGCACGGTCCCCCACCCTGTGGAGACAGGGCTGGCTCTCAATCTCCCTTCCTGACCTTGAAGGTCACCCTAGACAAGTCCTGTGTGTTTTTCCATTCGGTCCCCCAGTCGAATACGTGCACAGTGGGGATCGTGCTATCCTCTGTATCCTAGGGAATTCATCAAGTGTACTTGAAAACAACGTAGAGAGCTCACAGTGTCTTATCACCTCTGGATAACACACAGACTTGTGGGTGGAAGAATCACAAGAAGGGGTGGAGACAGAACACTGAATGATACCAGTTGATGAGGTTATTCAAAAAGCCCACCAGATGTTTGAAACAGCTACAAGTTTACCATGTTCTGGTATTAAAGGGATATGAATTCCTTGGTGGAAAAAATAAACACATCTGCTCTAATCCCTGAGAGCACTCTGAGGCAGGGGAATGCAACTGCACAGGTGTGAGTCACCACCTTCCCTAGACTGTCATTGTCTGAGTTTCATATAATTGTGATTGCCCGTCACTTCAAAGCAGGGATAGTCGAAGTGTAAGTCAATCACTTCACAAATAACCCAGGGACACGGAGAGAACAAGAACGTCTTCTAACCATCTCTCTAACTGCATAGCATTCTAGAGAGAAACTGAGAAGCAGATTGTAAAGGGAGATTATACAAATCTGGAGCCCAGCAATATGTACATGTATTATAGTGTAAATGCAGAAATTGTCCCTTTGGAAAATAAACATGTATCTCAAGTGGACCTATGAACAGTGTAGAAGATTTAATCAATTCTGATAGACATTCTATGTATTCACTCTATTAAACTATGAAGCAAGATATCCTTAGAGGATATTTTACTGCACAACTTAGGAAAACGTTCCCTAAGAAAAATTTCCATATTTAATGAGAATGTCTCCAATTCAAAAATGGTCATGTGTAGGATAAACAAGGAAGGTGTTTTGATGTAGCCTTGGTGTAATGATTGGTTGAAATTATGACGACGAAGAAAATCCCTCAAAGAAAATAAGACTACACCTTCCATGATACCACTGACAGCAGATCATCTGCTCCGATAAGTTTTAGATTTCTCTCTTAATTCCTTCTTGTTTTATTTTTTTTCTTTTGACAAGATCATGAAGTAAAAACTGTCCCTAAGGGACCAGAAAATACATGAGCAAATTGTGAAAGTTGCTGTATACCATTTCAAGTTTTCTGTTATGATTTTTATTAAAGTTAATTTTTAAAATATGTAATGATCTTACAAAAGAAAAGATTTCCTTTTTTGTGACAGAGTCTCACTACGTTGCCCAGTAGAGTGCCACGACATCACAGCTCACAGCAGTCTCCAACTCCTGGGCTTAAGCGATTCTCTTGTCTCAGCCTCCCAAGTAGCTGGGACTTCAGGAGCCTGCCACAGTGCCCAGCAATTTTTTGGTTGGAGTTGTCATTGCTATTTTGCAGGCCTGGGCTGGGTTCAAACCTGCCAGCTCTGCTGTACGTAACCGGCGTAGCTGCTGAGCTACAGGCGCCAAGCCACAAAATAAATTATTCTACAAAAAAAAAAAATGCAATACAAATGCATTAAACATAAACACTCCTGAAACTTTACATCAGGGAACTATATCTTGTTCAGCCAGCAAATTGTTTTTATTTGGTTTCATATGTTTAAAACATGTCAATATTTATTTATTTATTCATTCATTCATTCATTCATTCATTCATTCATTCATTTCTTAGACAGGATCACACTCTATCACCCTGGGTAGAGGGCTATAGTGTCATAGGTCACAGCAACCTTAAACTGGGGCTTAAGCTATCCTCCTACCTCAGCCTCCCTAGTAGCTGAGATTACAGGCGCCTGCCAGGACACCTGGCTAATTTTTCTATTTCTAGTAGAGATGGAGTCTTGATCCTTCTCAGGCTATTCTCCAACTCATGAGATCAAGCAATCCACCCACCTTGGCCTCCCAGAGTGCTGTGATTACAGGTGTGAGCCACCACGCTCAGCATAAATATCTAGACATTTAAATCACTTTTCTCAATCTCAGCTAAAGAAAGATGCTGCGAGAAAGCTGAAAGCACATGGGAACTTTGCAGCATGACCTGCTCACTAATGGTAAAGCAGAAAAGAGCAGGAATCAGGATTCCGGAGTTGGTCACACGAGCCTTTCTTGAACAGTATTCTTACCAGAACTAATAAAATCAATGTGATTTAGCATGATTAAGGGTTCTATACACACACATGTATGTTCATGTGTTGGGAAACCTGTGGCCTTCTTGATCCTTGTATGCAACTTTTTCAATGAATCCAAATTTTACAGAGCCAATTATTCTCTGGCAGTGCCTGTGGCTCAAAGGAGTAGGGCACCGGACCCATCTACCAGAGGTGCTGGTTCAAACCCGGCCCCGGCCAAAAACTGCAAAAAAAAAAAAATTTTTGATTTTATTCTGTGAAATTTGGATTTGATCAATGGACCGTACCTGGGGTTCTGAAGGGCCATATTGGCCTGAGGCTGGTTTCCCCACCTTTCAAATCTGGATGGTACCGCATGCTGCACGCCCAGGCTGTGGGACATGGCCTAATGATTTTGGACTACAAATCTGTACAGCATGTTCTGAAAATAGTAGGCAATCGTGACAGTAAGTATTTGTGTGTCTGAATAGGTCTAAACTTTGAAAAGGTGGACTACAAATACAGTATAAGAGATTGTTTTCAATGGTATCCCTGCACAGGACACTCAGCATGAAGGAAGCTTCCAAAATTAGAAGTAAGTCTCTGGGTAAATCAGCGAGTTAAGGAGTGGGTAATGTTAAGGGTTAGGGGATTATCATATACTGTTGTAGACTTTATAAATACTGTACACTTAGCTACACTAAATTTATATTTAAAATTATTCTCTCTTCAGTAATAAATTAACCTTACCTTCCTGTATTGTTTTATTTGTACATCTTTGAATTTTGTGAACACACTTACTTTTTTGTAATAAAAGTTTACATAGCCCAACTGTACAAAAGTATTTTCTTTCTTTATATCTTTATTCTATAAACTTTTTCTGCTTTTACGATTTTCTTCATCTATTGTACATAATGCAATGGTACATGTTAAAACTATTCAGTGTGGAGCATAAATGTCTTACCATGAAAAATGAGCAAGTCGGGTGCTGGTTATGTTAACAAGTTTGAAGTGAGCTTTGCAACCTGTATATCAATTTAGCACAATGTACCCTATAAATGCATTACTATACACAGTCATGATTTCATAGAATTAAAAATGAAAGTCATTTTGATTAAAAAAAACTGAAGAAGGTAATCAATGGCAAAGTGATTTGCCAAAGGTCCAACAGAACGTGGCTAATAAAGGCAGCATTTAAAACTTAAGAAAGGATTTTCTTCTGACCTTTAAAGTTTTTTTGTGACTGGATGCAGTGGCTCATGCTTGTAATTCTAACACTCTGGGAGACTGAAGCTGGTGGATCGCTTGAGCTCAGGAGTTCAAGAACAGCCTAAGCAAGAGTGAGACTCCATCGCTACTAAAAATAGAAAATCCTAGCCAGGCATTTTAGCAGGTGCCTGTAGTCCCAGCTACTTGGGAAACTGAGGCAAGAAAAGATTCCTAGAGCCTGAGAGTTTGAAGTTTGAGGTTGCTGTGCACTGTGACTCCATAGCAATCAACCCTAAGGCGAATGAGTGAGACTCGGGCTCAAAACAATAACAACAATTTTCTTTTGTTAAATACTCAGATGCAGGCACACACAGGATCAGGATCATGATTACCACCTTTTCAGCACCACATGCTGTCCCACTGGAAGGTCTTCAGGGAAAACAACATACACGCAGACATCTCCTACAATAACAATGCGTTTTTCTGAAATACCACTGATAAACATACCGAACGTACCAGGGATAGAGTTTTGGGGCAAGGGTCTATAAAAGGAAGAGGAGGCCAGTTCATGGATTGGGAACACTTTATTAGCGGAGAAAGGAGTGAGAAAGGGTAGAGGGGAGTGAGCCCAGGGCTCACACAGTTTGAAGAGACTTTTATTATCCCATGTCCGTAGGGCAGAATGTGGCAGAGGGTTCAGGGAGTCATTCCTACTACAGAGACACTAATTTTTATACTCCAGGAAAATCTAGGAGTTGTTCCCTTAAGTGGCCACTGGCGTCAACGAAGGTGTAAGAATAAAGGTTACTGCTCAGGAAGATGCCTGACTGCAAACCTCGGCAGAGGCTCCTGACCAGAGGTAGGAAAAGTGGACAGAATCAGATACTATGAAGCCAACGGTGGAGAGCTGAGCCAAGAAAGAAGTTCAGCAAGCTGTAAGTCCAAGGAAGAACATTCAAAAAAAAAAAAAATTACAAATACAAAGCCTACTGACTGGAGGATAGGAGACCCCTCCCCTATGTAGGAGGCCCACCACAGCGTCGGAGCAAGCGGAGAACAAAAGTCCTCTCATTTTACCTCGTTGGAGAGAGCCACTAAAAACCAGATTTCCCTCTCCAGATAGGTCCTACTTATGAACCTACACACAACACCACCACACATAAAATTGAAGAGACATTTCCCTCCACAAGTCCAAAGTCCCAGTCTACCCTTGCCACCTAGCATGGCGGTCTGAAGTTCTGCCCCCTGCAGAGGGCAGAGTGTTTGGTCTTTTCCTGAATGATTGGGGCATAGTGTTGACCACCAAACATCAGGATGAAATCTGTGTGTACCAGGGGAATAAGAGGTTATGAGAATAAAGGGATACTCGATGGGAGTAGGAACAGTGCCCTGGTTATGACCATGCACAGCCAGTGGTGGTATTGACCCTGAGTTTGGGCTATGCCTGGTGTGATGCGGTGCAGAACCCACGGTGGGACAGTGGTTGCCCCGTGTGGACTGAGCTCGGTAGGCAGGGTTGGGCCTGTGAGCAGAGTCTTGCCAGGAATGGACTGAGTCCTGAGGGCAAGAGCATGTTCCCTGACACCAACAGAATCCTCCAGCAGAAGCTTGCTGGGTGTGACGCAAGACCCGAGGGCTGGGGCGTGGTCCCCTGTCTATAGCAGGGCAGTGAGCAGAGGATTTCAAGACCAGCCTGAACAAGAGGGAGACCCTGTCTCTTCAAAATAGCCAGGCATTGTGGCAGGCGCCTGTAGTCCCAGCTACCAAGGAAGTTGAGACAAAAGAATCACTTGGAGCCCAAGAATTTGAGGTTGTGTGAGAATCACTTGGAGCCCAATAATATGAGGTTGCCGTCAGCTATACCATGGTCCGCTACTAAGGGCAGAAAAGTAAAATTCTGTCTCAAAAAATTAAAAAATTAAAAAAATAAGCAGGGTTGAGTTGCCAGATCCACCATTTCTAAAACTCATTTCATCTCTGGACTACTATGTCAGTCAATAAATGCTCTTATTTTTTTTTTGAACAAAAAAAAAAAAGAAAAAGAGAGAGAGAGAGAAATAATTGAAGCTTCGTTGAATTTCAAAAAGTTAAAGCATTTGTGGTCAAAATCTTAAAGATTACAAAATAGGGGCAGCAGATGTATAAAAAAGAAATGCAATTAGTGAAATCATGGCTTCTGCATTCCAAGGAAGCCAGATACGGGACAGTGCAGTGAGGTGAAGGTAAACAAATATCTCATCTAGGGGCAACTGGGTTTAATCAAGAAAAATCGCTAAACCCAATGTTCCTAAATCTAGTCCCTCCAACTAGCTGCCCAGCTACAAAACTGAGAAGTCAAGAACATTATTATGTTAAGATAAATTGAATAAATTGCTTCACCCTTTGTGATTCACACATAAAGAGAAATCAACAGGAATCTATGGAAAAATAATGCATAACAAGTAGAAGGAAATACCATCGTGATGATCCAGAAGGCGGAATGATGTTTGAAACAACATTATCACTGAAAGCAGATGCAAAATCATTGTTAACATTTGACATCTTCTATAAATTATAAGTAGACATCTCCATAAAGAAATGTAGAGAGCCATCCGGGTACAGTGGGGTGATGTGACTGAAAGGCAGGATCAGGCTAAAACAATAAGATATGAAAAAAGAAGTGGAATAGGCCAAGATAAAGATGGATTTAGAAGGCATTCAATTTTTAAGCTTCAACCTGCATTAGAAATTGTTTGAAACAAAACAAAAGAAAGTCAAATCAATTTCATAGAAGGCAAACTTTATAAGTTTTTCAAAAGTATAAAGAACAAGGAAATACAGATATCATAGAATGAAAGAAAATTATGGATATTAAGGAAAATGGCTAGAGCAATTGAAAAAGAAGGAATAAACAGAAATGAAAGTGAAAATAAACCTTAGACTATAGTTCAAGGGTTCAAATGGCTCACACCGAGCAAGTAACCTGGTGGATGTGAGCTGCACCAAGAGAGAAGGTTGAAGAACGCACATCAACCCCACTGAGGCGAGCTGCGACCACAAGGATACAAACCAAAGGTACCAAATCCATCACCAAGAGGACAGGAGTCCCCTCCCCCATGAGAACAGCTCAGAGTGCCCCACAAACAAACAAGCAGAGTTCAAAGGTCCTCCCACTACACTCTATGGGAGAAACCCTCTAAAACCTTGACCTCCCTCCCCTATTAGGGTACCAAGGCATTCTCCTGCTAGGCATAAAACTGTATAAAACTGTGTATATTCCCTGCCTGCAACTCTGAGCTCCCAGCACTCCCCTCCACTCGCACTCTGAGGTCTGGAGGCCTGGCCCCCAGGAGTCCAGATTCTTGGGTGATTTCTCGAGGGATGTGGACAGTGCCTAAACTGCAGCTGGTCAGTGCTGACTCTGGGGCACAAGAGTGAGGACAGGACTGTAGGCTGAGAGGGAACCACACCCAAGCAGCAGTGCCCTGAGGCACAGAGCAGCAGCCTTCTTTTAGCAACAATACGGCTCACTCCCAGATATCCTGAAGCCACATACCCTGTCTCTCTGCGCAAACAGAGGAGGCCTGGCATCTACTCAGGTGGCAACCACCACTGAACAGATCTGGGACGGAAACGCAGGCCCCGTGAGTAAAGGATTTGCCTTAGGGGGTACCGACCTTGGTGGAGCGCAGGGACTAGATACTCACTGGCAGAACCGGGAAGTTCCCAGGGTGCGGCTGACCCAGAGGACCATTTTACTGAGCCAAAGACGCACCCGGCCCTCAGGGGATCGTCAGCCTATAGACAAAGGAAGGCAGCAGGATAGAACTGACAGGTAACCAAATACAAACCTGCAGGAGCAAAGACAGAGCCTGAGGCACAGGCTCTGGGAACTCAAAACAGCTTCTCTTCTGCAGGGGAATTTAGCAGGAACAGAACAAATTCCCTCAAAGTTTTTCTGTTCTGTTCTGTCAGTAACATCAATCAGGGGCGGGGCTGGAACTAAGTGAACACTCCCCAGCCTCCATCAAGCGCCCGAGGTTGTCAGGCCTCACCTCCTCCTGCTAGATAGAGGCAGAGCGCAGCAGAATGACAGCAGAAATAGATTTCCTTGTGATTCAGGCAGGTGCAAACCCCTGGAGTATCTGTTCACTACAGGAAACTGGGTCAGCCAACTGCAGGGCTATCAGTGACTGGGTGTGACAGAGGTACAAGGTGGGGAAGGAGGCATCAACCTTCCAAGACTGACCTATTTGCTGGGTGGCTCCTCCTGACTCCACGCAGCACTGGAGCAAGCCATATCAGAGTAGTCACCAAACCCCTGTGATCCAGTTGCCAGAGACCTTTTAAACTCTCCCACCTGAGACAGGTGCTGACTGAGACGATTGATTTGGACCTTTTGAACTGAGCCAATCGCCTGAGGACTATTCAGGTGGTGCTCTGGGTGTGTGGTTATAGGAAGGTTTCCTTTTGTAATTGTTGCCTGTGGGGGGCGGGGTGACTTAACTGCTGCTATTTCTCCACAGCTGAGACTTCAACCCAGAGTAACTGTATCACTAGGGTCAACCAGAAAGCAGCTGAAAACAAGAAAGAACCACTTAGCCCCACCACACCAAACAGGGCCCCAGTTTGTCAGGCCATAGCACTTTACGGGTCCTCGACAAAGCTCCAGGGGAAAAATCAAACGGTGTAAAACAATCATGGGGCGGAATTGGCGGAAAAACTCTGGTAACATGAATAACCAGAATAGATCAACACCCCGAGGAAAGATATGGCAGATGTAACTGAAGATCCCATTCACAAACAACTTGCCGAGATGTCAGAAATCGAATTCAGAGTTTAGGTTGCAAACAAGAGTAATAAAGTGGAGGAAAATTTGGAATTAGAAATTCGAGCAACAATTCAAAACTCGGAATTAGAAATTCGAGGAGAAATTCAAAATTGTCTCAAGAATTTAACAAATTTAAAGACAAAACGACCAAAGATTTTGACCCACTGAAGCAAGAATTTGCAGTTTGCCAAGATCTGAAAAGTGCAGTAGAATCATTCAGTAACAGAGTGGAGCAAGCAGTAGAAACTATTGCTGACATTGAAGACAAAGCCTTTGAACACTCCCAAACTCTCAAAGAGGAAGAGAAATGGAAAGTAAAAACAGATTATTCTCTCAGAGAGATCTTGGATAATTCGAAGAAGGCTAATATCCCCCTCATTGTAATTCCTGAAACTGATGAAGTGGCCTTCCTAGGCACAGAGGCCCTTCTCCATGAAATTATGAAAGAGAATTATCCAGACGTGCCAAGAGATTCAGAAATTCAGATAGCAGACAGTTTCAGAACCCCAGCATGACTCAATCCCAAGAAAACATCCCCCAGGCATATCATAATTAACTTCACTAAAGTTAACATGAAGGAGAAAATTCTCAGAGCAGTCAGACATAAGAAATCCATTACCTACAAAGGGAAGACTATTAGAATGACTGGAGATCTCTCTGCTGAAACTTTTCAAGCCAGAAGAGGGTGGTCATCGACTTTTAATCTCCTAAAGCAAAATAACTTTCAACCCCGGGTCCTGTATCCAGCTAAACAGAGTTTCGTTTATGATGGAGAAATTAAATACTTTAATGACATTCATATGTTGAAGAAATTTGCCATAACCAAACCAGCTCTTCAGGATATTATCAGACCTATCCTCCATAATGACCAGCCCAATCCTCTACCACAAGAGTAAACTCCCTCAGAAAATTTGATCAAACTCCAACTTCCACGGTGGCAAAAGGATTAAAAATGTCCACTGGACTTTCAAAAAACTCAATACACAACATTTTACCAGACTTATCAATATTCTCCATTAATGTGAATGGCTTAAACTGTCCTCTAAAGAGGCACAGGTTAGCTGACTGGATACAAAACTCAGGCCAGATATTTGCTGCACACAAGAGTCACATCGTACCTTCAAAGACAAATATAGACTCAGGGTGAAAGGATGGTCATCCATATTTCACGCAAATGGTAATCAGAAAAAAGAAGGTGTTGCAATATTATTTGCAGATACAATAGGCTTTAAACCAACAAAAGTAAGGAAGGATAAGAGTGGTCACTTCATATTTGTTAAGGGTAATATGATGAGATTTCAATCATTAATATCCATGCACCCAACCACAATGCACCTCGATTTATAAGAGAGACTCTAACAGACATGAGCAACTGGATTTCTTCTAGCTCCATAATAGTTTGAGATTTCGACACTCCTTTGGCAGTGTTGGATTGATCCTCCAATAAGAAGCTCAGCAAAGAAATTTTAGATTTAAATCTAACCATCCAACATTTGGATTTAGCAGACATCTACAGAACATTACTTCCCAACAAAATTGAATACACATACTTCTCATCAGCCCATGGAACATACTCCAAAATCCATCACATCTTGGGTCACAAGTCTAACCTCAGTAAATTTAAAGCAATAGAAATTATTCCTTACATCTTCTCGGACCACCATGGAATAACATTTGAGCTCAGTAACAGCAGGAATCTGCGTACTCATACAAAAACATGGAAGTTAAATAACCTTATGCTGAATGATAGCTGGGTCAAGATGAGATTAAGAAGGAAATTGCCAAACTTTTGGAACAAAATGACAACGAAGACACGAATTATCAGAAACTCTGGGATACCGCAAAGGCAGTCCTAAAAGGGAAATTTATAGCACTGCAAGCCTTCCTCAAGAAACAGAAAGGGAGAAAGTTAACAACTTAATGGGACATTCAAGCAACTGGAAAAGGAAGAACATTCCAACCCCAAACCCAGTAGAAGAAAAGAAATAAGCAAAATTAGAACAGAATGAAATAAAATTGAAAACAGAAGAATTAGACAACAGATCAATAAATCAAAAAGTTGGTTTTTTGAAAAGGTCAATAAAATAGATAAACCTCTGTTCAACCTAATCGGGAAAAAAAGAGTAAAATCTCTAACCTCATCAATCGGAAATGACAAAGAAAATATAACAACAGACTCCTCAGAAACTCAAAAAATCCTTACTGAATATTACAAGAAACTTTATTCTCAGAAATATGAAAATCCGAAGGAAATTGACAATACTTGGAAGCATATCACCTTCCAAGACTTAGCCAGAATCAAGTGGAAATGTTGAACAGGCCCATATCAAGTTCGGAAATAGCATCAACTATACAAAACCTCCCTAAAAAGAAAAGCCCGGGACCAGATGGTTTCACGTCAGAATTCTACCAAACCTTTAAAGAGGAATTAGTACTTATATTACTCAACCTGTTCCAAAGGTAGAAAAAGAAGGAAGACTACCCAACACGTTCTATGAAGCAAACATCAACCAGATCCCCAAACCAAGAAAAGACCCAAAAAGAAAAGAAAATTATAGACCAATATCACTAATGAATATAGATGCAAAAATATTCAACAAGATCCTAACAAACAGAATCCAGCAACACATCAAACAAATTATACATCATGACCAAGTCGGTTTTATCCCAGGGTCTCAAGACTGGTTCAATATACGTAAATCTATAAATGTAATCCAGCACATAAACAAATTAAAAAACAAAGACCATATGATTCTCTCAATCGATGCAGAAAAGGCTTTTGATAATATCCAGCATCCCTTCATGATCAGAACACTTAAGAAAATCGGTATAGAAGGGACATTTCTTAAACTGATAGAGACCATCTACAGCAAACCCACAGCCAATATCGTATTGAATGGAGTTAAACTGGAATCATTTCCACTCAGATCAGGAACCAGACAAGGCTGCCCATTGTCTCCATTGCTTTTTAACATTGTAGTGGAAGTTTTAGGCACCGCAAGTAGGGTCAGAATAGATCAAACTTTCGCTCTTCGCAGACGATATGATTGTATATCTGGAAAACACCAGGGTTCTACTACAAAACTCTTAGAAGTGATCAAGGAATACAGCAGCGTCTCAGGTTACAAAATCAACATTCATAAATCGGTAGCCGTTATACATACCAACAACAGTCAAGTTGAATAAACAGTTTAGGACTCTATTTCCTTCACAGTAGTGCCAAAAAAGATGAAATATTTGGGAGTTTATCTAACAAAGGACGTGAAAGATCTCTATAAAGAGAACTATGAAACTCTAAAAAAAGAAATAGCTGAAAATGTTAACAAATGGAAAAACACACCATGCTCATGGCTGGGAAGAATCAACATGGTTAAAATGTCCATACTACCCAAAGCAATATATAATTTCAATGCAATCCCTATTAAAGCTCCACTGTTATACTTTAAAGATCTTGAAAAAACAATACTTCGTTTTATATGGAATCAGAAAAAACCTCGAATAGCCAAAACATTACTCAGAAAGAAAAACAAAGCAGGAGGAATCACGCTACCAGACCTCAGACCATACTACAAATCGATAGTGATCAAAACAGCATGGTACTGGCACAAAAGCAGAGAAGTAGATGTCTGGAACAGAATAGAGAACCAAGAGATGAATCCAGCTACTTTCCGTTATTTGATCTGTGACAAGCCAATTAAAAACATTCAGTGGGGAAAAGATTCCCTATTTAACAAATGGTGCTGGATGAACTGGCTGGCAACCTGCAGAAGACTGAAACTGGACCCACACCTTTCACCATTAACTAAGATAGACTCTCACTGGATTAAAGATTGAAACTTAAACGTGAAACTATAAAAATACTAGAAGAGAGTGCAGGGAAAACCCTTGAAGAAATCGGCCTGGGCGACTATTTTATGAGGAGGACCCCCCCGGGCAATGGAAGCAGCTTCAAAAATACACTAGTGGGACCTGATCAAACTAGAAAGCTTCCGCACAGCCAAGAACACAGTAAGTAAAGCAAGAAGATAGCCCTGAGAATGGGAGAAGATATTTGCAGATTATGTCTGACAAAGGTTTAATAACAAGAATCCACAGAGAACTCAAACATATAAGCAAGAAAAGAACAAGTGATCCCATCACAGGCTGGGCAAGGGACTTGAAGAGAAACTTCTCTGAAGAAGACAGGTGCACAGCCTACAGACATATAAAAAAATGCTCATCATCCTTAATCATCAGAGAAATGCAAATCAAAACTACCTTGAGATATCATCTAACTCTGGTAAGATTAGCCTATATCACAAAATCCCAAGACCAGAGATGTTGGCGTGGATGTGGAGAAAAGGGAACACTTCTACACTGCTGGTGAGAATGCAAATTAATACATTGCTTTTGGAAAGCTGTTTGGAGAACACTTAGAGATCTAAAAATAGATCTGCCATTCAATCCTGTAATTCCTCTACTAGGCATATACTCAGAAGACCAAAAATCACATCATAACAAAGATATTTCTAACAGCATGCTTATTGTAGCCCAATTCCTAATTGCTAAGTCATGGAAAAAGCCCAAGTGCCCATCGATCCACAAATGGATTAGTAAATTGTGGTATATGTACACCATGGATTATTATGTAGCCTTAAAGAAAGATGGAGACTTTGCCTCTTTCATGTTTACATGGATGGAGCTGGAACATATTCTTCTTAGTAAAGTATATCAGGAATGGAAGAAAAAGTATCCAGTGTACTCAGCCCTACTATGAAACTAATTTATGGCTTTCATATGAAAGCTATAACCCAGTTATAACCTGAGAATATTGGGAAGGGCGACAGGGAGGGGAGGGGAGGAGGGAGATCAGGTGGAGGGAGGGTGATTGGTGGGATGATACTTACGGTGCATCTTACAAGGGTAAATGTGAAACTTACTAAATGTAGAATATAAAGGTCTTAACACAATAATTAAGAAATGCCAGGAAGGCTGTGTTAACCAGTGTGATGAAAATATGTCAAATGGTCTATAAAACCAGTGTAGGTGCCCCATGATTACATTAATGTGCACAGCTATGATTTAATAATACATTTAAAAAAAAGAATGTCTCAAATGAAACTGGAAGGTTAAAGAGACTAGGATCCTGGGGTGTAGCCTTAAAATAGTTTTTATCCCGTTGAGTACTAACCATTTCAGTCAGCACCAGTTGCTTAAAGGGCAGTGAATCTCCAAAAGAACAGGAGTATTCATGTATTTCAGATCTTTACATTGGCAGAAAAGTACATATGACTTTACTAATTGCCATATCCCTTAAGCATCATTGTTTATAATACAGATAAACAATAATTTAAAAAGTAAACCCAAGATTTTGATATTTGGGAGTGCTTTAACTAAACCAAGAGTGCATTTGTTAAGGTCTTCAGTTTCAGGTTCAATTCTGGTTGTGAGTTTGCTTAATTTTTCTAAGCTCAATGAAACTACAGCACATAGTTTTAAATATACTTTATTAGGGAAAGTACAGCTGAGGATTGTGCTAATCTACACAATGCCAAAACCATTGAAAAGTGAAATGTGAAATCAGTCAATTGGATTTTTTGGCATCGAGGTAACATGCAACCTAAATGATATTCTATTTTCATTTTAATTTCTGATTTTTAAAACTATATCTACAATTAGCCGGGCATTGTGGCGGGCGCCTGTAGTCCCAGCTGCTCGGGAGGCTGAGGCAAGAGAATCGCGTAAGCCCAAGAGTTAGAGGTTGCTGTGAGCCGTGTGACGCCACGGCACTCTACACGAGGGCGGTACAGTGAGACTCTATCTCTACAAAAAAAAAAAAAAAAACTATATCTACATTAATTTGATTAAAATCATTACGAGGCTTTTGAAAATCAAGGACATGGGGTTCTTAAAAAGGAAAGTTTTATTATTTTGTTAAATCCATGAAAAATGAGGCAAAAATCCACATATGCATTTTTAGGTTTGCTTTTTTTTTTCTTTTTTCTTTTTTTTCTTCTTTTTTCTTTTTTTTCTTTTTTATTGTGTTGGATTCATTGAGGGTACAATAAGCCAGGTTACACTGATTGCAATTGTTAGGTAAAGTCCCTCTTGCAATCATGTCTTGCCCCCATAAACTGTGACACACACCAAGGCCCCACCCCCTCCCTCTAGGTTTGCTTTGTTAATTGCTTACATCCTAGCAAAGATTAAAGGAACAGATGCTTTCATCTGTCTCCAGGCATGGTTGAATGATGCAGAGCAAGTCTCAAAACAGTAGGACCCCGGTAGCACATATAAGAACCACCAGGCAAGCATTCCATACGATTTTGATTTTACTTTTAAAATTGTCACATCATTGTCAAATTACATTTGAGATTTGAACATGAGATTTGTATGCTGAAGAAAATAGAACAGGGGATTAAATGGTTGAAAAGCACTGGTACATATTATTGCTAAAAATGAAGCACTTAAAACGGATGATTTCTGCCACCATACACTATTCATTACATGTTTTATAGTCTGTCCTACACTATTCACAACATGTATTAATCTTACATAACAATGCCAGGTCCTGGCTCAGCAGCTAGGGTGCCAGCCACATACACCAGAGCTGGCGGGTTCGAATCCAGCCCGGACCTGCCAAACAACAATGACAATTGCAATAAAAAATAGCCGGGCATTGTGGTGGGCACCTGTAGTCCCAGCTACTTGGGAGGCTGAGGCAAGAGAATTGCTGAAGCCCAAGAGTTTGAGGTTGCTGTGAGTTGTAATGCCATAGCACTCTACTGAGGGTGACATAGAGACACTCTGTCTCCAAAAACAAACAAACAAACAAAAACAAAAAACAATGCCAGGTCCTGATATTATCTTACTGTCTAGAGGCTGTAATGTCCAAGATCAAGGTGGCAGCAGGGTTGAGTTCCTAACGAGATGGCCTTCTTCTTGCTGTGTTCTCACACAGCCTCTCCTCTTACTGGTGCATGCCCACTAAGGAGGGGAGAGAGAGAGAGAGAGAGAGCTCTTCCTCTTCTTGAAAGGCCACTAGTTCATCATGACCTAATCTAGCCTTCATTACCTCCCAACGGCCCCATCTCCATATCCCATCACCTTGGAGGTTAGGGGAGTGGGGACGCAAACAGTCCTAACACTACAGCAGTGGGGTCTTTGGTATAATGCAGGATTTTAATCTGATATAAAAATGCCAGGTCCTGGCCTATCAGATGAACCTCCAGACAGCTTCTAAATATCTCAGTTTAGTGGACTTTGGAAGATCCCAGGGACAGAGAGCATTGACAGTGATACACCTAAAATGTAAAGAATGTACATGTGTTATTTTTAAAAATTGAAATGGATCTGCAAAAAGTAGTGCAGTATCAGTCTCGTTACTGTATCAAACGTAATGCATAAGGTTATTTATTGGAAGACTATACAGGAGCAGACCATTTTAAATTGCAAGCAACATAAATGTTATCTTTTATCTGTGTTTAAAGTATAGATTGCTAGCCAGAATAATCTGAATTTAGGACACTTAAATGACCTGAACCACATAGACATGAAGTCACTTAGCATATCTGGAGATGTAAAACTGGAACTTCTTTTGGTTGCCACAAAACAGAAATTTATGGCTTTTACATTTGGAATCCCAGTCTAGATGAAAATAACTGTGCAATGAGAGGTTGTATTCCAGCTAAGATCTGACTCTACCTTATGCTCCATTGCTTCTGTAAGAAAAGTAATAGTCCATTCTGATATAATTGGTCTAGGTACAACTTGGCCATCAGTATTTGTTTAAAGGTCTCCGGGTGATTTTAATATGCAAGTTGGATGGAAAACCCAGAGCTATCATGTTCTGGGTTGGGAACAAGAACACATTAATAAATTATACCTCTATTTTGAGTGCTGGAGATTATCTGCCAAGCATTTAAAAACATTTTCTGGTGCTCTGCAACCAGCAGCCTGTTTGTGCATGTTCACTGATGAAGATGGGTAGCCTGATGGTGGGAGCATTCGTTCTCTGGAGAGTATGGGACCACACTGCACACCTTTCTGGGAGTTGCACTTTTTTAGTCTTATCTTTGTATTAAAATAATGTATCTCTCTGATTAGTATTCCAAGGACCTTAGAACCTGTTTATATGACTCCCTCTCCTCCAAAATGGGTTCTACTCTAAAAGTACTACTCATATGTTTATTCATCACTATGCCTGCCTGGCAATAAATTATATTGTTTGAGAGGGAGGTTGTCCATCATAAAGATGAATTGAGAAAAATCCTTTCAGCAATTCAAGTATGATAATTACCACAAGGTTAAAGCTGTGTGATATCAATACATGCGGACATTTAATCTGGATGTTCTATCTATATAACACCAAATATTCTAATATTTACAACTTCCAGATGTTCTCCAGATGGAGAAAATGTTTAGATGGTTGAATTTTTGCTTTTCATCATGGCATTTTTTTTTTTTAAGAGAGTTTTACTCTGTGACGCAGTTTGGACCGCAGAGTGCGGTGGCACCTTCATAGCTCACTCAAACCTTCTACCTGAGCCTTCTAAGTAGCTGAAACTCTAGGCATGTGCCACCATGCCTACCTTTTTTTTTGACAGTCTCACTCTGTGAGTTGCCCTGGCTAGAGTGCCATGATGTCTATACATCACGGAAACCTCAAACTTTTGGGCTTAAGTGATCCTCCTGCCTCAGCTTCCCAAGTAGCTGAGACTATAGGCATCCACCATGATGCCCAGCTAGTTTTTCTGTTTTTAGTAGAGATGGGGTCTCACTCATTTCAGGCTACTTTTGAACTCCTGAGCTCAAGCAGTTCACCTGTCTAAGCCTCCCACAGTACTAGAATTATAGGCATGAGCCATCACTCCCAGTCCCTAGCTAATTTTTAAATTTTTTGTAGAGACAAAGTCACTATGTTTCCCAGGCTGGTATCCAACTCCTGGCCTTGAGCAATTCTCCTGCTGCGACCTCCGAAAGTGCTAGGATTATAGGTGTGAGCCATCACACCATGCCATCATGGTTCTTTGACAAGTATAGGCTCATTAATACTTAGCACATAGGGGCAGGGTGCCTGTGGCTCAGTGAGTAGGGCACCGGCCCCATATACTGAAGGTGGTTTGTTCAAACCCAGCCCCTGCCAAACTGCAACAAAAAAATAGCCAGGCGTTGTGGCGGGCGCCTGTAGTCCCAGCTACTCAGGAGGCTGAGGCAAGAGAATCGCCTAAGCTCAGGAGTTGGAAGTTGCTGTGAGCTGTGATGCCATGGCACTCTACCGAGGGTGAGAAAGTGAGTCTCTGCCTCTACCAAAAAAAAAAAAAAAAGCAGAAAAAAAGCACATAGAACTTTTTAAAATATATTTAAAGCTAAGCCATTTATCTTAAATCTAGTTTTAAGCTAATTTTATTATAGCTTTAGTTTGAAATTAAAACATTATGAGTAGATACATTTTTCTACACTTCAGCTATATTCATTCCATGATTTCTTGCAATTCTTGTCCACATGTACCCATATTATTTCTATAGTTATAATCAAAGTCTGGAAATAGTTTTGCTTTTTACCGTTAGCATTAATAAAACATTTTTTCTTTCTTTTTTTTTTTTTTTTGCAGTTTTTGGCAGGGACCTTGGTTTGAACCCATCACCTCTGGCATATGGGGCCAGCGCCCTACTCCTTTGAGCCACAGGCGCCACCATAAAACATTTTTTCATGTCCCTTATACTTCATATTATAACTATTATTAGCTATGTAATATTGTATTTGTATGGGGCTGTTTAGACTCTTTCACATTATAAACTATGCTATATATGTATCATAGTTGCTAAACTTTGAATTCTTCTTTAAATACTTTTGATGTTCTTTTTATTTTTCTCGCATTATAACAAAATAAATATTCTTTTTCAGAAATGGCCCATGAGATCAAGATTATACATCGGTGCTACTGGTCAGTTTCTGAAGCATTCTGTCTCTGGAGAAAAAGAAAACCATGACTCACAGGCTTAGGCTCTCTGTAATGGGAGCTGGTAAAAGTGGTGGCTGTTGTTTTAAATACTATGAAACAATTCTATATTTATTATTTCAGACCTAACAAAAGTCAGTTCTGGGAAAGTTTACATATGAATGCATACTTAGATGTTCAGATTTATCTAATGTGAATGTGGAATGAAATCATCAGTCTTATATAAAACACAGAGCTTATCTATTCAGTGTGAGTTCCTATTAAACAGCAAATAATTGTTTATATATCCAAAGAATGCACAAGTTCTCTGTAATGTATCCATTACAAACTGAATAGATGATACCTATTGATACAGTCTGCCTGGTTGAAAAAAATAAATTTGGGTTTGTAATAGACCAGTATTCCATTTTTGTGAAAACCAGATTGTGCTCATAGTCGGTCTAAAGCCATTTCAGTTGGAAAGTGCAAGATTATTTATTCAATTTAGTTAAGTTTGTGTGAAAAGACCATTGTAGTAATACAAAAATGCAGTAACTTCTATTCAGTATTTTTCCCTTTTAGAAAACTTAGAGTATAAGAAATCGTTTGTTCCTTAGGAAAGGGCTTGGTCACCTGCTTAGAGGGGTATTCAGTATCTTATTATGCAAATTGTGGAAGGCACTAGGAATCCTGACAACCCAGTGGGAACAGAAGACCAGGTGTCACTGAGCGGCAGCACTCATCACCCTCCCTGATCAGTCCATATCCATCCCAGCCTCCTTCAGATTCTGCATTAGATGAGCAGGTTTAGTGCAGCCGCTCTGGAGAGAGTAGGGTGTTCGGGGCTAGCAGGGGTCTCAAGTCAACCCCTGTGACCCTTCTTACTGTCAGTGCTGCCATCAGGCTCCTCCCCTTGTCAGTTCACAATCTATTCCCAAGCTATTCACAATCTACCTGCTTTGCCACTATGAAATGGGAGAAATCCATTCTGATTTGGAGTTCTGGGAAGGATCTGTACCGTGAGAGGGTCTGAGAACACAGAGTGACTGTGCTGAGATGAATTCAGGCTGGAGCAGACACTTAATAATTCCTGATAGGAATCTCACCATAGCCTCCCCTGTCACACTGCACACTGACAGGTGCCCACGGAGCAGCAGGGCTGGCTAACTGCACCAGAGGCTTCAGTTTTCGGCAGAGGTGTTCATCAGGAACACACCAAACCCTAAAACAATGGGGTTCGATAGAGACATCTAACAAAAATGAACATCAGACATGTCTTTGCTGATTTAGATTCCCTTTTACCGACCTTTCTTGCTTTTGTCCTCAGTCTTTACTATTCTCCTTTCCAACTGTGTTTTGTTTTTACCTCAGTTTTCTTCTAGCCTCTGCTAGAAGAAGTGAAGGGAAAAGATCATTAGGGCTGTGTGCTGTCACTCATGCTTGTAATCCTGGCACTTTGGGAGGCCCAGGTGGGAGGATCACTTGAGGCCAGGAATTTGACACCAGCCTGGCAACATAATAAGGTACCATTTCTAAAAAAAAAAAAAGAAAAATTAGACAGATATAGTAGTGTGCGCCTGCAATCCCACCTACTTGGGAGGCTGAGGCAGTAGGTCAGGAGGATTGCTTGAGCCCAGGAGTTTCAAGCTACAGTGAGCTACGATTATACCACTGGCTCCAGTCTGGGTGACAGGAAGACCCCATCTTTAAAAAGAAAAAATCATTTGAAGGTAAGAACAATTATTCACTTTTTTTTCAGGTGAACATGACCATGTGTCGGCTCATATCTGATAGATTATAAATTAGATTATTTGAATGTGAATATACATTTTAAAATGAAACTTTGTACATATTAATATGTGGCAAAGATATTTGCATTTTTAAATATCTGTAAATGTATTTATCTACTCATATAATATTGAAAGGAATAAAAATTAAAACGAGATTTGGATTCAGCCATTTACTGTTGGCTGAATTCCACACCATAAGAAGTTATTGACATAGGCCAGATGCAGTGTCTCACGCTTGTAATCCCAGCACTCTGGAAGCCCACGGTGGGTGGATTGCCCTGAGCTTACAGGTTCAAGACCAGCCTGAGCAAAAGCAAGAAAATCATCTCTAAAAAAAATAGCCTGGCGTTGTGGCAGGTGCCTATAGTCCCAGCTACTTGGGAGGCTAAGAGAATCCCTTGAGCCCAAGAGTTGGAGATTGCTGTGAGCTATGATGCCATAGCGCCCTACTGAGGGTGACAAAGTGAGACTCTGTCTAAAAACAAAAAAAAAAAGTTATTGACATAAACACCAAAAATAATCTTTATCTTAAATGAAATTAAAACTTGTTTAAATTTACCTCAAACTGAGTTGCATACACTAAATTTGATAGCAAGAATTTGAGAGGAATGGGCTCATCACCCGTAACACAGTGGTTACGGCCCCAGCCACTTACAGCGAGGGTGGCAGTCTCAACCCCAACCCGGGACTGCTTAACAACAATGACAACGGCAACAAAAAATAGCCAGGCATTGTGGCAAGTGCCTGTAGTCCCAGGTACTTGGGAGGCTGAGGCAAAAGTCCAAGAGTCTGAGTTTGCTGTGAGCTGTGACATCACGGCACTCTACCAAGGGTGACATTGTAAGATTCTGTCTCAAAAAAAAAAAATAAATAAAAGAATTTGAGAGAAAAAACTTTCTTATTAATAATGCTTATATATTAGTTTGGCTACAGTTTTTAAAGCATTTAATTAGGGAAAAAACTATGACTTTTGTTCAATACTTAGGCTTTTCTAAATCATCTTTGCCTTTCCTGTTAGTAGTACCATTTTGCCTTTAATGGTATTACTTGTTATTTCTTTTTGTCCAATAACAATTGCAATGTCAAAGAAGTATATTTCTGTCACAGATTTTCATAACATTTTATTACATTGCTAACTATGACAGCTTTTGATAGGTTGGAATCTCAGAGGAGAAAGGTTTAAAAAGGAGCATGCTGTTTTAGTTAATGGTGTATGGTCAGGATAAGGGATATTATAAAAATAAAATAAAACACTAATTTGAAAATTACTTGGATATTTAACGAACACTAAATAAAGATATGAAAATCTTTTTAGAAGGTAGATACCTACTTGGTGTTAGCTTCTTTACCATGCCGACATTAATGGAGAATTATCAGGACTGGGAGGGGAGGTATATTTGGATCACAGATCTCATAATCTGCAGGGAAATCCTCATTTATGTTTCTTTCAATTCACTCAGATCTCCTAGAGATAAGATACTCAGTTTTAACAGACTTACAGAATTTTTATTGTTTCTTTTTCTGATTACAAAAATCTGTGTAGTGTAGTTTATATGTCAAGCTATATTAAAAAGTATATGTACACTTGTTTTAAAAAATAAACTTAACAGGGTGGTACCCATGGCTCAGGAGGTAGGGCACCGGCCACATATACCGAGGCTGGCGGGTTCCAACCTGACCCATGCCAGCTAAACAACAATGACGACTGCAACAACAACAACAACAACAACAAAATAGCCAGGTGTTGTGGCCGGCGCCTGCAATCCTAGCTACTTGGGAGGCTGAGGCAAGAGAATTGTTTAAGCCCAAGAGTCTAAGGTTGCTGTGAGCTGTGACGGAATCTGATAAACGTTGCAGTCTACCGAGGGCAACATAGTGAGACTCTGTCTGAAAAAAAAAAGAAGAAGAAGTAGAATGGATTGGAAAGTGAAAGTCCTGCGGTGAAGGTGAGCATTTAGACTGGATCAAGGCAGGCTATCTCTTTCACGCATTAATTGGTAATAAAAATGAGCGGTTTTATTTTGAGAAGGCTTTTTTGACCAAACTAGTCCAATCTACAGTTACAGATGACCTAAATAGTTGCTTTCATATGTATTCATGGAGAACTTACTTAAATTTAGAAGAGCCTGTGCAAAAAGAAGATAAATTCTGATTGACTTTTCAGAAATTCACAGTAACTATTTTCGTTGAAATTGGTTCTTGGGTTAAATTATTCAATAATTTCTATTTCTCTCAAAGGGCCTCATTTTACATTCACAAAATGATCAATTAAAGAGAAAGTATTCAGGCTCTAGTTTAAGTTCTTTTTCAGGTGATGAGCGGGGAGGAAATCTGTGTTTTCCAGCACATTACTTAACCTTTTTACTTTATGCCTCGGTATATCATAGTGTCATTCTGAGGAAATAATCCAATATAACAAAACATCTCTGCAGTGGCTAACATGATTCACTCAGAAATCGACATAATATTTGGCATCGTGACATAAGACAAGTAACTTGTTGGCTGTATCTACAATTGTATTGCTTCTCAGCTGGCAAGGAGAAGAAATTACAAATCAAACAAATTGTTCCTGATTCCAATTTACATATTAGATATTTTGAGAGATGGCTTACTCTAAATGTTCTTTTCTAACTATGTGTGGATTATTGCAAATTATATCAAATATGTATTTTGTTTAAAAAGCTATGAACTTTTTGTGGTATAGGATTGGGTTGGTCATTGTGGAGGATAGGTCTAAAAAAAAAAAAAGGCTATGAACTTTGACTCTTCTAACACTGGCAGATTCTGTCTTGGTGACAAATTCATGTTTGTTTGTTTTTTAATTATTGCTGGAATGTGACTGATACCTATGGTTTCACAGATAATTTAAGATGCAATAAATAAACTATTGATGTCTTTCTCCAGTGTACACACTTTTGATTTTTTAGTTGCTTTGTTGTTGTCATTTTAAAAGTATCCAAAAACCAAGATTGCAAAATTTTAAAAGGGATACTAGGGAAATATTGTAAAATTGTTTATCTCGGAGACAATATGTACTTTTGTTAAGTCATGTTTGCTGTTGGTCTTATATGTGACTATTGTACTGAAAAATAAATGTCCTTTAAGTCCTGTAGATTATGACTATGAGCACCACACAGATGGCACTGCAAAATAGTTGGGAATAAAAGACATTAAATGTTCTTGCCTCACTACATAAACCTGGGAAGGGTTTCCTTTCCTATGTTTACATAAGTCTTAGTTTCAACTCAGAAGAGAAACTGGCTTAGTGAAATATACCTCAGTCACTCAAATGCTTTCATTATAAATTATAGCATTTAGTTGTCAGAACCTTTTAAATTATAAACTGGAGAATAATCTTAGCTATTAGACTTAAAGATTATGTCAGTAGTCATTTCCCGTGCACAAGAATGTTCCCTGAAGGGACACATGCGTTCTTGCCCTCCCAGGACCAAGAAGTTTGTCCTGGGGATGAATTTGGATCACTCGTCTCCACTTATTTGGCCTTTGGTAACTGGGGGCCATTTCAAACAATGTGAAGTTGAAATAAAAATTAATTTTGACCATTTTTATCTTTAAATTCAGAAATCACTCAATATAAAAATTTACTTTTTATTTCAGATTAATATGAGGATACAGATGTGATTAGGTTACATGGTTTGCATTTGTTAGGAAAAGTCTGAGTTGTATTTGAGTTCTTCATCTAGCAAGTGTGTGCTGTAATAAGGCATCTTAATTGTGTAGATGTTTATGTCGGGGGGACAAAATATATTTGTATGATATCCTATTATTAAAAAAGCAGACCTTACTGTTGTGCAATTGGTTAGCACATGGTACTGATATAATAAAAAAGCAGACCCGTGCAAGAGTGTTCCTATTCTGTGTACAGCGCATATGTACTCTGACTTCTGTAAGCCCCTGAAATGTGGACAACCATCAAGTAAAAAAGGTGGTATGTGATGGCAGAGGCAGGTGAGTCTAGAGAGAAAGAAAAGTGGCAAGTGCAAAGCTCTCTGCAGATCCTTTCAGCAAGAAGAGGCCAGTTCTACCAGTGTCCAGTGAGACTATCTCTTTGATTATATTATAGGGAGACAAAGGAGAGACTGCCTTGAAGAGGAGACCTGACTTCAGGACCAGACTAGACCAGACCAGAACAAGAAAAAAGGCTGCTAATGCTGGGCCACACTGAGAGGTCCAGTGAGCAGCCGCACTTGGCATCATGAAGATGGGGCCCAGGTGGTCCTTTTTCCCTCCAGCCAGAAAACCAACGCCAGAGAATGGACAATGTCTAGGGTGATGGTGGTAATAGAAATGGCTTAACCCAGGAGAAAAGTTCTTGTTGTCTGAAGCAATGACTGCCGGTCTCTCCCCTTCCTCTACCCTGTGTAGGCACCAGGCAGACTTGGAGTCACTCAAGGGTTCCATGCTTTGCTAACATGTAAGAGAGTGCACCGTCTCTTCCCTTGTTGAAAGGAAGCAGAGCTTCCTATAGGAATGGACAGTATCCTTCAGAGGTGGCAGGTAAGAGCTTGTTACTCAAGATGGAGATTTAATCAAACTGATAGTAGGAAAAAGAGATGTAGAAGAAGAAATAGATTCTAGAAAGAAACCTAGATCGTGCTGCTTTTTTGTTTTTGTTTTTGGAGACAGTCTCACTCCATTGCCTGGGCTGCAGTATAGTGGCAGGATCTGAGCTCACTGGAACCTTGAATTCCTAGGCTCAGAGGGTCTGGGAAACCTGACGAGGACTGCCCAGCTGGTCAGTGGCATAGCCTAGATTCAGACCCTTGCAGTCTGGCTCTGAGAACCTGGCTGCTGCCCTAGGCTGCCTGCTCTGTTAGCCGCCTGAATGCCCTTTAGTCTGTGCCCTGAGTTTGGTTAGAAAACAACATCCTTTGCTGCAGGTCTCTCACTGTGGTAGGAACTTGGCATAGGGTTTGTTCTCAATAACTGTCCCTTTCCTTTCGCCTTCTTCCCCTCAGCTCACAATGTTGACATGAAATAATAGCTGAGAGCTGGGTGCAGTGGCTCACGCCTGTAATCCTAGCACTCTAGAAGGCCAAGGCAGATGGATTGCTTGAGCTCAGGAGTTAAAGACCAGCCTGAGCAAGAGTGAGAGAGTGACCCCATCTCTACTAAAAAAAAAAAAAAAAAAAAAAAAACTATCCTGGTGTTGTGGAAGGCACCTGCAGTCCCAACTACTGGGCAGGCTGAAGCAAGAGGATCACATGAACCCAAGAGTTTGAGGTTGCTTTGAACTACAACATCAGAGCACTCTATACAGGGCAACAGAGTGAGATGCTGTCTCAAAAAAAAAAAAAAGAAAGAAAAAGAAAGAAAGACAGAGCATCTGAGAAAGCGATTGTCGGCAGCTCAGTGCACATCAGGTGTGTCTTCTCTGGCTGGCTAACTCTAGTAGACGAAGATGGCAAAGTGAAGTGCGATACAAAAACCACAAGATGCCATAAAGGAAAAGATAGGTAATTTTGACTGCATAAAAAATAAATGCACAAAATGGAGAAGCCATAAACAAGGTCAAAAGACCAAAAACAAACCAGGGGGGAAAGTCACAACACATACGAAATCAGAACAGTAGTTCCCTTTCTATAAAATTGATTCTTAGAATTTAAAAAGAAGAAAAAGACCAGCAACTCAAGAAAATTCCACAAAAGGTATGAAGAAGCAGGCTTGGCGCCCATAGCTTAGTGGTTAGGGCGCCGACCTCATACACTGGGACTGGCAGGTTTAAACTCAGCCCGGGCCTACTAAACAACAATGACAACTATAAGAACAACAAAAATAGCCAGGTGTTGTGGTGGGCTCCTTTAGTCCCAACTACTTGGGAGGCTGAGGCAAGAGAATCGCCCAAGCCTAGAGTTTGAGGTTGCTGTGAGCTGTGACAGGACTGCACTCTCCTGAGGGCGACATAGTGAGAAAAAAAAAAGGTACGAAGAAGCAGTTCATTAAAAAAAATCAAACAGCCAATATCTTTAAGGAAAGATATACAAACTCACTTAAAATTAAGAAGCATAAATTCAGAAAGCAATGAAATAATACATATGCCACCTATGATACTCACAAAAAACATCCACATTGGTTGGTGAAGGTGGAGAAACAAGGACTTTTGTGCAGTTAAAGTGAAGTTCTTCTGAATACAATTTGGCAAAATCTCTCACTATTTTAAGTGTACATACTCCAGCTTAGCAATTCCATGTTAAACAATTTGCCTACCAGTATACTTACATTCTCCAAAGTATGTAAGAATAGTTATCACAAGTATTCATCATCTTTCACCCTATAATGTGGAGACTTAGCAGTTTTCCCAACCTTTAGTATTGGCTGCACCCAAGTAACCTATCAAAAATACAAACCTAAATATGTACCATAGTTGCTTCAGTCCCGTCGGTGGTACCCCATGATTTAAGGATGAAGTCTAACCCCGTAACTTGACTTACGAACCACCTTCCTGTGTCACTGCCCTTATTGTCCACCACTTCCTACTTTATATTTTAGGCTGTAAACACACACACGTGCACACACAGCTATTTCATGCTTCAGTGCCTTTGTTCATCAATCATCAGTTGATCCACAAATGTTTTTTTTAATACTATGAAAGTCACTCACTGTTCATTGATTACTAGAATCAGTTAGGAATTGCATTCAGTTGCTAAGACCCAACTATAGTGGCTTAAATAAATTAGGACCTTATTCTCTCACGTAAAAGAAATTGTCTGCTTCTACATAAGGGTTGGATAAAAGAAAAAAACAGAAAAGAAGTCCATAAGTAGGCCATGTCCAGGACCGGTAAGGTGGCTTCATGGAAAAGTCAGGGTCCAAGCCTTCTACTTATTCCTCATTGGCTCATTGGCCGAGATTGGGTTCAAGGTCACCCCCACATGTAAGGAAGGTATATCAGTCTGGATATGGTTGTGGCACATGCTTTAGCTAATTTTAAAAGAAAGGGGCTTATTATAGGTTATTAATAACTTAAAGATTCATGAAATGAAACTAAGGCTGGATTTATAGTCAAAATTTCTGAAGGCACTCCATGGAACTGCCAAGGCAGCTGATATTTCTGCCTCATGGTTTATTTTTTTATGTAGTCAAAATTACCTATCTTCTCCTTTATGGTATCTTGAGCTACCAAGAAGTATCAGCTGCCTTGGCAGCCCAGTTCCATGAAATGACAAATGGGAAGCTGCCCCTACAGTAACTGACTGCAGAAGCATGCTGCCTTTGCTACATATGTGTAATGGTTAATTTTTGTCAACTTGACTGGGCATAGCGATGCCCACAGCTAACTAAACATTATTTCTAGATGCTACGAATGTTTCAATTTATATCTTGAAATCCTAACCCCCAATGTGATGATATTAGGAGCTAGGCCCTTTAGGAGGTAATTGGTCATGAGGGTAGGGTCCTTGTGAATAGGATTCATGCTCTTATAAACAGATATAAGAAGGGGTGGCACCTGTGGCTCAAGGAGTAGGGCACCAGTCCCATATGCCAGAGGTGGTGGGTTCAAACCCAGCCCCGGTGAAAAAACTACACACACACACACAAAAAAAAACAGATATAAGAGATCTTATTTATAAAAAGACACCAGAGAGCTTGTTTTCCTACTACCCACCCCCCACCACACACACACATGCATCATGAGAGGATACAAGAAGAAAAATTGCAAACCAGGAAGCAGGCCCTCACCAAGCACCAGATCTGCCTGCACCTTCAGATGGTCAATCCCGGCCTCCAGAATAGTGAGAAACACATTTCCATGGTTAAAGGCCCCCAGTGTGTAGTTTTGTTTTTTGTTTTTTTTTTTATAGCAGCCCAAACCAATGAGGACACAGGGTGCGACGGTGCAGATGTTTCCAGAAGGGATTTGAACTGACAGGCTGAGTGAAGTACATGATCCTCCCCTGGGTGAGGGGGCATCTGTTGGGGGCCTGAATAGAACAAAAGGAAGGTGGAATTTGCTCTCTGCTTGAGAGAGCTTGAACTGAGACATTACTGTTCTCAACACTCCTGGTTCTCAGACCTTCAGACCCAGACTGGAATCTCTACCACCAGCCCTTTGGTTTTCAGGCCTCTGTACTATATCACCAACTTTCCTGGGTCTCCAGCTTAGAGATGACTAATGATGGGACTTCTAAGCTTCCGTGTATTGTGTTAGTTTATATAAACATGTACATATAAATTCATATATATTTTTGTAGGCTCTGTTTTGCTGCATAAACTTGGCTAATATGATATTCATCAGCAAAATGCATGTCTCTTCGCCTTTTTTTTTGGAGACAGACTTTGTTGCCCAGGGCTAGAGTTGTCATGGTGTCATCATAGCTCACTGCAACCTCTAACTCCTGGGCTCAAGTGATCCTCCTGCCTCAGCCTCCCAAGTAGTTTGGACTAGGAACCTGCCACAACACCTGGCTAATTGTTCTAGTTTTTCTTTTTTTTTTTTTTTAAATAAAGATGGAGTCTTCCTCTTGGTCAGGCTGGTCTAGAATGCCTCAGCTCAAGTGATCCTGCTATCTCAGCCTCCCAGAGTGCTAGGATTACAGGCATGAGCCACTGTACCCAGCCCCTATACAACTTGATTTAGAATTCAGGTCTTGCATGAATGCATTTGATAGGCAGGACCTAATTCATATCCAGAATCCTAACTGCAAAAGGGTCCAGGCAGTATAATACTTAGCTTTTCAGTCTCTGAAGTATCCAATGACCAATAAAAGGAAGCTGGACTAGCTATTGAGTGAGTCTATGCCCAGCATCTACCACAGAAGGCAGGGGAAGCAGATAAATGGGTTGAAAGAAAATGAAATATATGTCGCTTAACGATGGGGATGGTTCTGAGAAATTGGTCCTTAGGTAATTTTGTCATTGCGCAAACATCACAGAGTGTACTTCCACAAACCTAGCTGGTATAACCCACCATGCACCCAGGTTCTTTGGCATAGCCTGTTGATCCTATGCTACCAACCTGTACAGCATGCTGCTGAACTCAGAATGTAGGCAATTTAACACAATGGTAAGTATTTTCATATATAACAAAAATATATCACAGAAAAGGTACAATTAAAAAATAGGGTATTAATCGTCTTATGGTACTAATACGGAATCCCTCATTGACCAAAACATCGTTATAAAGTATGTGACTGTAATGGGCCTGGCCCTAGGACTAAGCCCGTAACATAAACAAAATCAGTGTTCCTTTATCAGTGAAGAAGGCTGAGGATGTCTCCTGGGATGGCAACAAGACTGTCTGCCATAATCCAGTTGTAAGAGGTCAGGGAAGGCAAATAGGAGAAGAACCTTCTAGGTATAGGAAAAAAGCAAAAGAACATGATGCTTTCAGGGAGGAGATGAATACTTGATATGTATTATTTTATTTAATTCTCAAAATCCTAGGAATAAATATAATACTACATTAGTCCATATTCTCACATCAAGGAGAGCCTTGATGGGTGGCACTTGTGGCTCAGTGAGTAGGGCACCGGCCCCATATACCGAGGGTGGCAGGTTCAAGCCGGACCCTGGCCAAACTGCAACAAGGAGAGCCTTGAAAGGCATGTTAAAGCACTTGAATTTAAGGGTTACCAGAAATCGTTCATAGAGATGCAGAGGTGAGGGCCAGTAATCCCAGTGGATTACTAAACATTAGTGGCTCACGCCTGTAATTCCAGCACTTTGGGAGACCGAGGCAGGCAGATTGCTTGAGGCCAGAAGTTGGAGACCAGTCTGGGCAACATAGATCCCATCTCTACAAAAACTATTACATTAGACTAGGCACGATGAAGCATCCCTATAATCCTAGCACTTTGGAAGGCCAAGATAGAAGGATTGCTTGAGGTCAGCCTGAGAGAGAGTAAGATCTCCTCTCTACAAAAATAGAAAAATTAGCTGGGCATAATGATGCATGCCAGTAGTCCCAGCTACTCAGGAAGCTGAGGTAGGAGGCTCACCCAAGCCCAGGAGTTTGAGGTTATAGTGAACTGCGATCATGCCACTGTACCCCAGCACGGGTGACAGAGCAAGACTCTGTCTCTTAAAAAATAAAAAGAAAGAAAAAAATAAAAGAAATGCAGAAGTGCTGGGAGCTACTGGAAGTAGAGAGAAGAGTACAGTCTGCCAAACAACATAAAACTCCCTAAATATAATGAGAAACAAAACAGACTGGGAAAAGTTAGTTGCAAAGCATAGAACTGTTAATTTACAGAAAATTAGCACCCAGGATATATAAAAAATCCCATAAACCAATTTTTAAACATACAGATAACTCTAAAAAAAAAGAAAAATCAGACAAGGTGGCACCCATAGCTCAGTGGGTAGGGCACTGGCCACATACACCTAGGCTGGCAGGTTCAAACCCAGCCCCGGCCAGCTAAAACAACAATGGCAACCGCAACAACAACAAAAAAATAGCAGGACATTGTGGCAGGCGCCTGTAGTCCCAACTACTTGGGAGGCTGAGGCAAGAGAATCACTTAACCTCAAAGGTTGGAGGTTGCTGTGAACTGTGATGCCATGGCACTCTACCCAGGGGAACAGCTTGAGACTCTGTCTCAAAAAAAAAAAAAAAAAAAAAAAAAATCTGACCAAAGCTATGAGGCTGTAGTTTATAGAAGAGAAAACCCAAATGACTAAAAACATATGAAAAAATGCTTGTAGGAAAAAACAAAAATAAGCATATGTAAAATTATCTTTCAATGTCATGGCAAATACACACTAAAATAAGAGTAAATACCGTTTGGTGTCCATCTACCTTCCTGGCCACGAGTCCGGGATGGAATGGTCAGGAGCATGCCAGGTTCTGGAGTTGGAATTGATCAGACTAAAGGCTGCCATTGCTGTTGTCATAGCAGCAAACTGTACATCAAAGGTGTTTAGAAAGATTGCAATGGCCCAAATGGCCTGAAAGGGGAAGAAGCAGGAGGCAGAATAGCATAGATTTCAACACTCCATCATCCTCATATGATACTCGACTTTTGCCAGGTCCTATGCTTTAATGATTTGTCTCATTCTGTTCTCCCAAGATTCTACTATGGAAGAAGAAGGAACCAACTCAGAGAGAGGGTCCCACACTGCCCAACATTACATTCTGTTATAATATGAAAGCCCAGTTACAAAGGGGGAATGATCAGGATTTGGAGATAATTCTGATAATTGTTTGGGGACAGGCTGGGTCTTCAAAGCTAAGCAGGAATCAACAAAAAAAGGAGCAGATATAATACATGAGCCAATGAGAAAGTAAGGCCTATGCACATTGAGAAAATATTTCCTATTTGACAAACTGAGGGATTTATTTGTGACGGCCATTACAAAGTGGAAGATGGTCATTCATTTTGTTTTCTTTTAACGGGACCTTGCTATTTGTATTTGTGTCCTGTGTGGTTAACACAAGAAGATAAGGAGGACATAATCTCACCAGTGGACCAAGGTTTCTAAGTTCCTGGGTGACAGATCATACATACACAAGTATGACACCCCGTGAAAGTTGACTTTTCTTTGTAGTCTCTGACACACATATATGTAAAACACACAAGAACAAATGTGTAAATACACACACACTGAGGATATTCACATGTTTTCTACATAGTTATACCTTCTGGTTAATGATTCCTTCCAGTTAACATACTCCTTGTCAATCATCCTTTTTCCCTTGGAGACTTTTGAGAACAGCATACTTATTGTTCCTTAAAAGTGGAGCTAGTAGGATTTGAGAAAAGAGCTGTTAAGTTCCTATTGTACTGAAAGGTTTAATGGGATGTTAATTTCAGGACATAATTTATGTTAGATTATCACTGGGGTATGAATGGCATCATAATTTTCAATTAGTTCCACCTCTCAATGCTCCACATCATTATTCTTGAATAGTTGTTTTAAAGAATAAGAAAAATGTATTATTTCACATAACAAGAAGTTGCTCCCTAGCTAGTTCATTCTAGTTAATTCTGTGACTATTCAGTATCTTTCAGTTGCTGGTTCCTTCTTTCCATTTTACCATCTCAGGTACAATCTCTCATTTAACAGGACAGTTGCAACAGTAAGGGACAGGCATTCTTTCACAGGTAAGAATGTCTGGATGAGAGTGTCTTAGGAAAGAAGAGTGGCTTGTCTGCAAACAGGTATCTTCATCAAAGAACAAAATTGTCTCTCAAGTCCCCTAGCAGACTTCCCACCATGTCTCAATGGCCACCTCAAGTAATTTTAAAACATCCCTTTACATTCAGAATTTCTAACATTTAAATAGTTATTTTCAAAGTTTATTCTTAATGTCAAAGTTAAATTTTTAAACAGAAAAGGAAAACACTAGTGTCTCCCATTGACAATTAAAGTCACTGTGGTTAACTCCTTATTTTAGATCCTGGCAGATATCATAAGTAATTAAGGCAATTTTCACCAAAATTATCTCGGGAAAGTTGATGTACTTCAAGTGTTTAAGAATCAACTTTCATTCAGATCAGTTCCCTATTTTCTGACAATTTAATATATTTTTCCACAGATTTGGAACTTTAACCTTGACGAGAAGTATAAATACTATGATTATCTCAATGTCAATATTATGTTTAAAAATAATCTTGCCTGAGGTAAAAGAATCTTACATAGAAAAGTCATGCATCTGTGACTAGGATCATTTACATTTTGCTTGCATTAACTCTGTTTTGACATGCTTACTATCCAGCCAGGGAAAGCCCGAGGATGTGGTTTTTACAGACAACTTCCTACCAGTTCCAACCTCATTTTATACTGCAAATATGAGGAGATGAGTTTCTCCAAATGAGATTTACATGTGTAAGTGCAGACCATAGATTCTGACAGCTTAGAAGAAAATAATATCTTACCTGCTCCAGAATCCACTTGTATCTACAAAGTATAAAACTTTCTAAGGTAATCATGATTATATTACTAAAGAATGGTTATTTTTCTTTTTTTTTTTTCATTTTGAGACACAGTGTCACTCTGTTGCCCTGGGTAGAGTGCCGTGGCATCACCGCTCACAGAAACCTCAAACTCTTGGGCTCAAAAGATCTTCTTTCCTCAGCCTCCCAAGTAGCTGGGACTATAAGCGTCTGCCACAAAGCCAGGCTATTTTTAGAAATAGGGTCTCACACTTGCTCAGTCTGGTCTCAAACTCAACTCAAGCAATCCACCCACCTTGGCCCCCCAGAGTGCTAGGATTACGGCGTGAGCCATGGCACCCGGCCTAGAATTTTTAAAAAACTACTATTAATAAAATTCTATGCTGGGTGGCGCCTGTGGCTCAGTCGGTAAGGCGCCGGCCCCATATACCGAGGGTGGCGGGTTCAAACCCAGCCCCTGCTGAACTGCAACCAAAAAATAGCCGGGCGTTGTGGCGGGCGCCTGTAGTCTCAGCTACTCGGGAGGCTTAGGCAAGAGAATCGCTTAAGCCCAGGAGTTGGAGGTTGCTGGGAGCTGTGTGCTGCCACGGCAGTCTACCAAGGGCTACATAGACTGTGCCTCAAAAAAAAAAAAAAAAGAAAAATGCTTCTAGCAAAGTTACACTCAGCTGTTCAACCCAAACCCAAAGGCCAGACCTCCCCTCCGGAGCTAGTCTCTGCCCGCACTGCGCATGGACGGGCGGGACTGAGTCCCGGAAGGGGCGGGTGTAGCCCCGGAGGTCCAACAGCTACTCGCGGACAGCGCGCCTCGTTTTCCGCGCGGCAGCCGAGAGAGGACGGTTCGGAAATAACTGCTAGCTATGCGGGTGGGCGGGAAGAACTGCTACCTATGCGGATGGGAAAGCGGCTGAGCCTTCCAGTCGGTAGCTGGGCTCTTGGAGGTAAGAGCCATTGCGGTCTTTCTTCCTCCTCTCCTACGGGCCGGGCTCTCGCTTCGTGGGTACCGAGCGCCGCGCCGCCTTGCTCCGGCCCAGCCGCAGCCGGCGCCTCAGGTTTGGCCCAGGAGGTGACGCTCCCCTCGCGGTCAGGGGCCACGAGCCCTCCGGCCACCTGAGCCGGCGTTTGTGAGCAACCACCTGGAAGTCTTAGCGCAGCCTACTCCGTCAGCGCTGATTTTGACTGTGAGCCCAGAAGTTAGTATAAAGGGCCTTGCATGACTCGGGAACCAAAGGTGCCTGGAAGGAACGGCCAGATAACTTCCTGTTCTGCTTTGCCGGGTCCCTTTTGTACCCCTGCAAATCTGAGCATGCGGCATTGGCTTGTTCAGGTTTCCTTTAAATGGGCGGCTTATTTATCATTTATAAGGGAGCAGTTTATACGCGGGGGAGGTGATTATCTCCTAGGTAATAAGACGACCCATCCCTAACATTACTTTGTGGTTTTGAAATTTTCTTTTCTTTTTTTTTTTTTGTAGAGACAGAGTCTCACTGTACCGCCCTCGGGTAGAGTGCCCTGGCGTCACACGGCTCATAGCAACCTCTAACTCTTGGGCTTACGCGATTCTCTTGCCTCAGCCTCCCGAACAGCTGGGACTACAGGGAAATTTTCTTTTCTTTCTTTCTTTCTTTTTTTTTAATTGTTGGGGATTCATTGAGGGTACAATAAGCCAGGTTACACTGATTGCACTTGTTAGGTAAAGTCCCTCTTGCAATCGTGGGAAATTTTATTTTCTTTCTTACTTTTTTTTTTTTATTGTTGGGGATTCATTGAGGGTACAGTAAGCCAGGTTACACTGATTGCAATTGTTAGGTAAAGTCCCTCTTGCAATGGTGGGAAATTTTATTTTCTAAACGAAGTTTACTGTGGGTCTATGCTGGTCTCTAGCCGTAAGTGGAGCGGGTCGCGTTTTCCTGTAAATTTCCTTGTAAATAAGTTCTGAGAAAAGACATTGAAATTGGAGAACAGCCCGTGCAGTTCTGCAAGGCCCTTAGGCTGTAAATGCCTACCCTTGTGCCTGTGCTTGAATTCACAGGGAGATGGGTGTTTCCGGATGTACATCAGTCAACTGCGGGGAGACTGGAAAACATGCTGGCAATTCAAAAACGTTTAAAAATGGTAAGGCATCTGTGAGACGTGGTATATTCCTGGGTTTTTTTTTTTTTCTTCCCGATTTGAAATACATTGTTTCATTTGAAGTAATTTTAAGAGTTAGCTGTCAACAGGATGAATGTAATGGTTCTATAATCCGTGGATTCCTTAATTTTAAGCCCTATGTGGTTTGAATTGTTGCTAAGTGCTGGGATTTCTAGAAATTTACAAGCTAAGTGTTTGTTTGATAAAAATACAGGTAGTGCATGAAAGTCTGAAACATAAATACAAAAGAACTCAACGACCCATTTAAAAGCGGTAATATTGCCAATGCTGTGTTACCTCCCACCCCCATTCCCCTGCCCCCCATCTAGTAGTACCTATCTCTAGTTTTGTGTCCATCGGTTTCTTGATCCTGTGGCTGGGAGGTGAGATGGATAGTTTATTATTCATATGTATCTTTAAACATAGGCATTATAAGAATGAGTATGCATGTAGTTGTCTGTAGTTCCTGTGAATCATAATACTAAACTGAAATTTTCCAAATTAGAATTATTCACAAGCAGTAATTTTATTCCTCATACTCAAGTGAAATATTTCAGCATTTCAAGACATGAAAATAATGATAGTTTAGCAGGGTCCAAACTTGTATGTCTTCATAAATCATATCAATAATTGTCTAGCTCAATGATTTATACTCCTGAGGTGCTGTGTGACATTTGTGTGGCCCTGGCCATCTCCTTTGCCCTGTTTGTGTACATTCAGTTAACTTAAACTTAATTCTGTAGGAATGTGTCTGGTAATGCTGACAGTGTAAGGCATCCCTTCTCCAAAACTACTAGATTTGCCATTGTACTGTTTTCAGGTGAAAATCTTCACCCTAGTTTCTGTACATCTAGCATTTAACCTGACTTAGTGCATTCTAGTCAAGCTCTAGGACAGAAAAGCAATGGTTGTCTACTCATTAGGACCATTGTGTCTTAAAATCAATACTGTGATGATGAAGGATATAAAATGTTTCCATCATTTATGTAATTTTTAGGTACTAACCAATCAAAAGATTTAAAACACTCAAGTCATTAACAGATGTTTTTAAATTTCGCGTTTGTCAGTTAATACTATCAGAAGTAATGAAACAGGAATTGTGTTCTTTTATTCCATTAGAAATGTATTGAACAAGAGATACTGGTACTTTTATTAAAAAGTGGGTTGGAGTCCCAAAAGGTAGGTTGGGTTCCTTAGAGGAATGACATTTTGTTGTTGTTGAGACAGGGTCCCACCCTATGCCCCTGAGCAGAGTGCAGTGGGCGTGGTAGCTCACCACAGCCTCAGACTCAGGCTGCAGGCACCCCTCTGCCTCAGCCTCCGGATGCCGCTGGGATTACATGTGCTCAAGGCAGCACCCGGCTGGGTTTTTCCATTTTTTTCATGAATCGGGGTCTCACTGTCGCTCAGGCAAGTCTCTAACTCCTGAGCTCAAGCAATTGATTCTCCCTCCTCAGCCTCCCACAGTGCTGGGATTACAGGCATGAGCCACTGCGCCCGGCAGGAATGAAATTTTTATTAGACTATTCCTTCATATAACATGCCAAACAAATGCAATTACAAATGGGAATTGACAGTGAAAATTTAATTTTTAGGTCTGACAAATCCTATGAATTTTGAAGGTGTGTGAAGGTCATTGTGACAGATGTTTTCCAAAAGCTTAACAGAAAATGGCAATGAAAAAGTAGAACCGCCACTGCATATATTGAGGTACAAAAAGTGTTAAATGACATCTTTTTGGGAATCGTGGTGCTATTGTTACTAACAAGCAATACACAAAATGTTTGATGTGTTATTGACGTTGATAATGGTGGCATAATGATGACTTAAATTTTTGCCGTTTACCCAGCTGAGGATATCTTTGAAGAAATAATTCTTAGACTGAGATGCCAGTAAACTATATTGGTTTATGTTAATGGTATGTAGTACAATTTTTTACTAAGAGGCTAAATGTTCTTTCTCCTTAGCACATAGGTAGCTGCAGATGGATGTCCTTTAGCTGCAGTTTTTTGAAATACTCCTTTGTTGCCTCAGGTAAGTAATTGTAACTAGGAAAGCGACCACATCTGTTGACAGTTAAAAGTGTCTGATAAATCCAAGGGATTGGGTCCAATAGCTGTTGCAGTTGCCTTTGCATGTCAGGATATGGTTTCCTTTTCTCAGCATTGAATTTTTTTTTTTTTTTTTAGACAGTCTCAAACTGTCTCCCTGGGTAGAGTGCCCTGGCACCACAGCTCACAGCAACCTCAAATTCTTGGGCTTCAGCAATTCAATTCTCTTGCCTCAGCCTCCCAAATAGCTGGGACTACAGACGCCCACCACACCACCCAGCTATTTTTTGGTTGTAGTTGTTGTTTGGCAAATATGGGCTGGATTTGAACCTACCAGTCTTGGTGTACGTGGCTGGCGCGCTAAGTACTGAGCTACAGGCACCAAACCTCAGCAAAAAGCCACTGTTTGAGGTTATGTGGTTAACTTTATCTTTGATTATGAAATGATTTTCACTGTTCTGATTTTTTAGAGGTGTGCCATGCAACATTATGGGAGAAAGAACGAAGACTGCAAGAAAACAGATGAACAGAACAAATGATGAAAATGAATATTTTACTTGGTTTTACTAACTTCATTATAAATGATATAGAAAATAAATGTGAGTAATTATTTTAATTGCTGGGCACTAAAGTCTCTTTTCTTTTAAAATAGCTGTATTCTTTTTTTTTTTGAGACAGAGCCTCAAGCTGTCACCCTGGATAGAGTGCCATGGCATCACACAGCTCACAGCAACCTCCAACTCTTGGGCTCAAGAGAGGCTCCTGCCTCCCCCTCCCAAGGAGCTGGGACTACAGGCGCCCGCCACAACGCCCGGATATTTTTTGGTTGCAGCTGTCGTTGTTTGGCGGGCCAGGGCTGGATTGGAAGCCATCAGCTCAGGCGTACGTGGCTGGCGCCTTAACTGCTTGAGCCACAGGCGCCGAGCCAAAATAGCTGTATTCTTAATAGTCACTACTAATCAGACCTGTTTTTAGCATACTTTAACAATGTAATCGGCTCATTTGTGGGTGGTGATCTCATTGAGATAAAGCATGGTGAGATATTTCCTGTACTCCCTCCCCACTTTCCCTTTGTAGCTTTTGGTAATTTCTGGAGAGGCCCTAATCGCTGCATGTGTCATATCTGGCTTCCCCTTTGTAATTCTCTATTGTACCTGAAAAACCGGTAGGACTCTTGAATGCTTGAATGCAATCAAATTGTCCCTTACGTAAAAGCTATCACCTTTCTGTGATTATAGATTTTATTTAAGATTTAAATTTTAAGGGCCCGGGCACTGTGGATCACCCCTGTTGTATTCCTACCATTTTGGGAGGTGAGGCGGGTGGATTGCCTGAGCTCTCAGGTTTGAGACCAGTCTGACCCAGAGTGAGACATTTCTGGCCACATGCACCAAGGCTGGCGGGTTTGAACCCAGCCAGGGCCAGCTAACCAACAATGGTAACTGCAAAAAAAAAAAAAAAAATTGGGTGTTGTGGTAGTCGCTTATAGTCCCAGCTATGTGGGAGGCTGAGGCAGGAGAATTGCTTAAGCCCAAGAGTTTGAAGTTGCTGTGACAGCACAGCGCACTACTGAGGGCGACATAGTGAGATTGTCTCAAAAAATAAAGGTGGCGTAGTGGGTGCCTGTAGTTCCAGCTACTTGGGAGGCTGAGGCAAGAGGATCATTGGAACCTGAAAGCTTGAGGTTGCTGTGAATTATGAGGCCATAGCAGTGTACCAAGTGCAACAGTGAGCCTATCTTAATTAAAATTTTTTTTTTTTATTTTATTCAGTTTGACTTCATCTTTGAACACAGTAATCCTAATCTTAGTACAAGGAATAATTGTGTTATGTTAGGAGAAACTGGGCCAGCAGGTCTGTCTAGGATTAAAAGAATTGAATTTGAAAACTAGATTTCTCGCTAGGTGAAGATAAAGACAGGGAAGTGTTCTGCCTTCATCCCATAGAGAACCGTAAAAGAGTTGTACACGAGAAGCGCAAGATAAGCATCTTGCTAACTGGTAACATAAAATTGTAATATGTAAACGTTAAAAACTGGCTTTTCCTTCTAACATTGTCCCTGGCACTAGTAGGTGTTCAGTGATAGTGATCTAGATCTCAGAGAGTTGGTGAGTAGTCCTGCTGTTTGGTTAAGAAACTGAAGTGCCAATTTTGAAAGATATGATGCATGATAGCATCTTGGTTAATAAAGTGACAGTTCGGTGATACTTTGCTTTTCTGTGAATGGATGTGATCTTTCGATAGGGCTTTGAAGAATGAGAACTAAAGATTTAAGAATTTTTTACAAGATACGTTTTCTCATGATGTTTCTGCCTTTTCAGAGCAGAAAAACTTTCCTTCGAAAATGAGGACTGGGGGTGGTGCCTGTGTCTCAGTGAGTGGGGCACCAGCCCCATATATCGAGGGTGGCGGGTTTGAACCCAACCCTGGCCAAACTGCAACAACAACAACAAATTAGCCAGGTGTGGTGGGCTCCTGTAGTCCCAGCTACTCGGGAGGCTGAGGCAAGAGAATCACCTAAGCCCAGGAGTTGGAGGTTGCTGTGAGCTGTGACACTGTGGCACTCTACTGAGGGCAATATAGTGAGACTGTCTCTAAAAATACAAAAATGGAGACTGGGCTTCCAAATTGATTTCTTTGCCTTATGGAACCTTTCTTGTAACTAGTGAGGGCTAAGTAGCCAATTTATAAATTACAGTCTCCTTGATAACATGTAAATTTTCATTTAACCTGACACGTGCATAATATATGGGGAATTCCCAAGGCTTTTCCAGATTCTGTATTTAGGGCTTGTGAAACTATGTCATAGACATGTCAAAAAAAGCATGAAAAGACCTTAAATTTGAAGTTTAAGGTTATGTAATTTTTTTTAAAGTTTTGATCTACCACCAGGAGTCATACAAAAGGTTATATATATTCTTTACTCACTAGTTTTGACAAGTTCACAAGTGTAAGGGAAAAAAAATAGTTTAACATTATTTGTAGATAAAGCATTATTGCCATCTTGTGACAAATATAGTGGACTACATAAAAGTTATTTTTCACCTTGTTCAGCTTATTTATATTTTTGTCTATTCACCATTGATATTCTGAGCTAACCAGAATTTGTTTTTTAAGTAGTATTCTCCTTGACAACTTTATCACTTATAAATTGTCCACACTGTTCTAAGTTTTAAAATTCTGCTGTTGGCTATAGAGGTTTGGATTAGTATTTATCGCATTAGGAATTAATTTTGAGGAGGCCATACTTAAATTTTTAAAAAATCACTCTCAAATACACTTTCTCCCCTGCTTAGGTAGGAATGAAGAAAAAATGATTTCCTCAAGTCACTTATTCATCACTAGAGAAGATACCTGTCCCTGGTCCATATGTGGCAATAAACTGTTCGAGCTGTCGTTGGCACTGAGTCAGGTAGATATCCCTTTCCTCTAAATACTCTTCATTATGCAATTCAAATGGAAATACTGCATTTGGAGCAACACAAAATACAGCGGCTCCTAAAGAAGGAAACAGAATGTAAGTGAGGAATACTTAAAATGCCAAATGTGAGGGCGGTGCCTGTGGCTCAAGGAGAAGGGTGCCGGTCCCATATGCCGGAGGTGGTGGGTTCAAACCCAGCCCCGGCCCAAAAAAAAGCCAAATGTGAAATCACTCTTATCAAACAAAATAATGAAAATGTAAAAGTTAAGTTCTGACTCACTCAATAGAGCATGTCGATAATCATGTAAATCTGACACTTGTTCTTTTAAACTAAGGAAGGGGCTTTAGTTTGGTACCAACAGAAGAAGTATTTTGATGTCTACATTTTAAAGCTTGGAAATTGTAGAAAGCATTAGTTTTGAAGCTGAATAGTAATGTTTAGAGGTGAAAATAGTAGAAAAAGAAGGTATTGGAATATGGGTAAAAAGAATAAATGAATGATCAAGGATAAACCCATTGCAGTACATTTCTCAGTTGTTAAAACCATTCATGGCAAGGTAAATATCTAAATTTATGGACTAGAATAGCCCCTCAAATAAAATGGCATATATCAAATGATTTTCAACAAGGGTAGTAAGATCATTCTATGGGGAGAAAAAAACAGGAGTTGGAACCTGTTCGTGGAAAAAACATGAAGTTGGACCCTTAGCTTACATCATAGCAAAAATCATCTCAAAATGGAGCATAGACCTAAATGCAAGAGTTCTAAGACTTAAAAATGTAAACATTAAAAGTCTGTAAGTCTAGAAGAAAACACAGGAGGAAAGTTGAATTATTTTGGATTTGACAGTGATTTCTTGAATATCACACCAAAAACAGGCACCAAAACAAAAAATAAATTGGACCACATCAAAATTAAAAACTGCATCAAAAGATACAATCACTGGTGAAAAGGCAACCCAGGAAATAGAAAGTTGCAAATCATATCTCTGATGAAAGACTCTGCAAGTCAGTAAGAGAACAACCTGATTTTTAAAATGGGGGTCATGCAGGGGATTAGAGTGGAGGGGGCGGGAAATAGGTAAGGATTAAAACATACATTTCTCAAAGAGGATAAACAGATGACCAATAGGCATATGAAAAAGATGTTCTACATCACTAATTAAGGAAATAATCAAAATCACAATGCTGGTCACTTAATTGTGGTCAAGGGTATAATACAACAAGAGGACATTTCAATTCTAAACATTTATACACCTAACTTAAATGCTCAGATTTATGAAAGAGACCTTTTATGAAAGAATTGAAATTATACCTTGTATCTTTTAAGACCACAAGGTAATAAAGGTGGAACTCAACTTCAACAAAATTTTTCAGCCCCATACAGAGGCATGGAAGTTAAACAACCTTATGGTGAATGACAATTGGGTCAAGGAAGAGATAAAGGAGGAAATTGTTAACATAACACCAATGAAGCTACAAGTTACCAAAACCTGTGGGACACTGCAAAAGCAGTCTTAAGAGGGAAATTTATCATATTAGATGTCTATATCCAAAAAACAGAAAGAGAGCACATCAATAACTTAATGAATCATCTTAAGGAAATGGAAAAGGATGAACAATCTAATCCCAAACCTAGTAGAAGAACAGAAATAACCAAAATTAAATTAGAAATAAATAAAATTGAAAACAAAAGAATCATTCAGAAAATTAATGAAACAAAAAGTTGGTTCTTTGAAAAAATAAAATAAACCTTTGGCCAGATTAACTAGAAACTAAAAAGAAAAATCTCTAATAACTTCAATCAGAAATGAAAAGGAGGCAATAACAGATATCACAGAGATATAAGATATTGTCTCTGACTACAAGAAACTATGCCAGAAATTTGAGAATGTGGGCTGGGCACCCATAGCTCAGTGATTAGGGCACTGGCCACATGCTGCAGGGCTGGTGGGTTCAAACCTGGCTGGGACCTGCTAAAAAAAAAAAAAAAAAAATACCCAGGCATTGTGGCGGGTGCCTGTAGTCACAGCTACTAGAGAGGCTGAGACAAGAGAATCACTTGATCCCAAGAGTTTGAGGTTGCTGTAAGCTATGATGACACAGCACTCTACTGAAGGTGACAAAGACTCTGTCTCAAAAGAAAGAAGAGAGAGGGAGGGAGGGAGGAAGGAAGGAAGAGAGGAAAGGGAGGGAGAGAGGAAGGAAGGAAGAGATGAAGAGAGAGAGGGAGGGAAGAAGGAAAGAAGAGAGTAGGGGGGAGGAAAGAAGGGAGAGAGGGGGAGAAAAGCACTGAGATCAAAGAAACAGTAAACAAATCTTCCAACAAAAAGCCCTGGGCCAGATGGCTTCACACCAGAATTCCATCAAATCTTTAAAAAAAGCTCACACCTATAATGCAGAGACTATTCTAAAACATTTAGAACAGTGGTTCTTTTTTTTTTTTTTTTGTAGAGACAGAGTTTCACTTTATGGCCCTCGGTAGAGTGCCGTGGTGTGGCGTCACACAGCTCACAGCAACCTCCAACTCCTGGGCCTAGGCGATTCTCCTGCCTCAGCCTCCCAAGTAGCTGGGACTACAGGCGCCCACCACAATGCCCGGCTATTTTTTTGTTGCAGTTTGGCCGGGCCGGGTTTGAACCCGCCACCCTCGGTATATGGGGCCGGCGCCCTGCTCACTGAGCCACAGGCGCTGCCCAGAACAGTGGTTCTTAACCTTGCTAAAGCTGTGGCCCTTTAATATAATTCCTGTGGGTCCCACAGGTTGAGAACCGCTGATTTAGAATGAAGGTCCTTCCCCAAAACATTCTATGAAGCAAACATCACCCTGATACCAAAACCAGGAAAGGATCCAATTAAAAAGGAGCACTACAGACCAATTTCATGAATTTATATAGATTCAGAAATACTCAATAAAATCCTAGTCAATAGATTACAGCTACACATTAAAAAATTATACATCATGATCATGTGGGCTTCATCCCAGGGAAGGAAGGGTAATTTAACATATGCAAATCTATAAATGTAACTCACCATTTGAATAGAAGCAAAAACAAAGACCATAGGATCCTCTCAATAGATACAGAAAAAGCATTTGATAAAATTCAATATACTTTTCTAACAAGAACTCTTAAGAATATAGGCATAGTGCGTACATTTCTTAAACTGATTGAGCCATCTATGACAAACCCACAACTAATATCATCCTGAATGGAGCAAAACTGAAAGCTCTTCCACTTAGAACTGGAACTAGACAAGGATGTCTTCTATCACGACTATTATTCAACATTGTGCTGGAAGTTCTAGCCAATGCAATCAGGTAAGAGAAAACTATAAAGGGCACCCAAATGGGGGCAAAGGAGGTCAAACTCTTGCTCTTTGCCAATGATATGATCTCATACTTAGACAATCCCAGTGACTCAACCACAAGACTCCTGGAAGTGATCAAGAAATACAGTAACGGGTCAGGGTAGAAAATCAATGTCACAAATCAGTAGTCTTGGTTTACGGCAACAATAGCCAAGCTGAGAAGCTAATCAAGGACCAATTCCCTTCACAGAAGCTTCAAGGAAAATTAAATACCTAAGAATATACCTAAAAAAAGAGGTGAAGGACCTCTACAAAGAGAATTATGAAACCCTAAGAAAAGAAATAGCAGAAGACATTAACAAACGGAAGAACATACCATGCTCTTGGCTGGGAAGAATCAACATTATTAAAATGTCTATACTTCCCAAAGCAATCTACAGATTCAATGCAATTCCCATAAAATACCAACATCATACTTTGAAGAAGTGGAAAAAATAGTTCTTCATTTCATATGGAAGCAGAAAAAGAAACCATATAGCCAAGGCAATTTTTACTAATACAAACAAAGTTGGAGGCATCAGTCCCCCAGACTTTAGGCTATATTACAAGTCCACAGTGATCAAAAAAGCATGATATTGCACAAAAATAGAGACATTTGGAACTGGATAGAAAACCAAGAGATGAAACCAGTCTCTTATAGCCATTTGATCTTTGTTAAACCAAATAGAAGCATACACTGGGGAAAAGAATCCCTCTTAATAAATGATGCTGGGAAAACTGGATAACCACATGTAAAAGACTGAAACTGGAGCCACATGCTTCACCACTTAAAAAAATTGATTCAAGATGGATAAAAGATTTAAATATAAGACATGGAATGATAAAAATCCTAGAAGAAAGTGTGGGGAAAACTCCTAAGGATGTCGGCCTGGGGAAAGATTTTATCAAGAAGATTTCCATAGCAATGGCGATAACAAAAATAAACAAGTGGAACTTAATTAAATTGAAAAGCTTCTGCACAGCTAAGGAGATAACAAGCAAATCAAATAGACAACCTTGAGAATGGGAAAAGATTTGCATGTTACAAATCTTACAAAGGTTTAATAACTAGAATCTATAGAGAGCTCAAATTAATCAACAGAAAAAGAATGCCATCTCTCACTGGAAAAAAACATGAGCAGAACCTTCTCTGAAGAAGACAGATGAATGGTTAACAAAAGCATGAAAAAATGCCCATCATCCATAATCATCACAGAAACGCGAAAGAAAATCAACCTGAGGTATCACCTAACCCCAGTGAGAATAGTCCACATCACAAAGTCCCAACGTTGCAGATGCTGGTGTGGGCATGGAGAGAGGGGAACACTTTTACACTGTTGGTGAGTCTGCAAACTCATATCGCCTCTTTGGAAAGAAGTATGGAGAATCCTCAAAGAACTCAAATTAGACTTCTCATTTGACCCCACAATCCCATTCCTAGGTATCTACTCAGAAGAAAAAAATCATTTTATTATAAGGCTATTTCCACTGGATTGTTTATAACTCAATTTGCAATTGCCAAGATGTGGAAATGACCTAAATGTCCATCAACTCAGGAATGGATTAACAAACTGAGGTATAATGTATACTATGGAAAACTACTCAGCCATAAAATGATAGTGACTTTACATCTTTTGTATTAACCTGGATGGAGTTGAAACATAGTCTTTCTACTAAAGTATCACAATAATGCAAAAGCAAATATCCAATGTACTCAATGCTAATATGAAGCCAGTAGACCATCTAATTCACACCCACAGAGGAGAAAAAACTCATTTCAATTCAAGTTGAGGGAAGTGAGAAGGAAGGAAGGGGGAGAGGAAAGGAGGGGGGCTTGGGATGCTCCCAATTAATGGGCACATTTGGGTGCAGGACACAAGTACGAGAGGGACTCTGCCTAACAAATTCAAATATGACCTAGTTGTTTGTATCGCCACATTAACCTGAAATAAAAATAAAATAAAGGTGATTGAATTTAAGCTGACAACAAAAATCAGAATGCAATACCACCCTCACACCCATACAATGGCTATTGTAAAAATAAAAAGGAAATAATAAGTGTTGACAAGGATGTAGAAAAATTGGAACCCTTATGTAATGTTGGGAATGTAAAATGGTACACACACTACGGAAAACAGTTTGGTTGTTCATCCACAACAGTAAACAATTTCCATGATCCAGTAATTTCACTTATAGGTATATACTCAAAAGATTTGGAAGCAAAATCTCAAAGGGATATGTGTATCTGCACATTCATGTTCATAGCAGTATTACAAGGTGTAAGCAACCAAAGTGTTCACTGATAAAGGAATAAACAAAATATGGACAAAATGTGGTATATATGTATTATTATTAAGTAATAGTACTCACACAATATAGATGAACCTTGAGAACATTATGTTACATGAAATAACCCAGTCACAAAAGGACAAATATTACATGATTCCACTTATATGAGGTACCTAAGAATGGTCAAATTCCTAGAGACAGCAGAATGAGAGTTGCCAGAGGCTAGGTAGATGTGGAAATGGGGAGTTGGGGTTTAATGGATACAAGGTTTTAGTTTGGGAAGATAAAAAACTTCTGGAAATGGATGGTGGTGATAGTTGCAAAACAACATGAGTATACTTAACACCACTGAATCGTACACTTAAAAATGATTAACGAGGTTGATCTTTATGTATATTTTACTACAATTTAAAAAACATTGACTTTTAGTATAGGAGTTCAGCTCTTATACTCCGTTTCATTCATTGATTCATTGAATAAGTACGTAAATGGGGCAGTACGACGAGTACCAAGCCATGCCTCCCTTGCTACCCTACACTCTGCTGCTTCCAGACCATTCTTTCCCCTGCTTCCTCCTGTCTCTCCTTTGATGTTCAGTGCCACCTTGCTTTAACAACCTTTTCCCCCTTCCATAGTCAACGCCTAGCTCTCAGCACTTGGTGCACAATTTTCCTTTCTTCCCCAATATCCAACATTCAGTGTTTTCCCTGTGAACTGCCCATTTAACTTCTGACCTCCCTGGGTCCTACCTTTCCCCCTCTACCTTAGCCACACATTCCCACAATCACAGGAAACTGGTATCACCAGAAACTTACTTCAAAACCAAAACTCACTCCCCTCAACTACCTCCTATGCTCCAGCTCAGTTGCTGTTCCAGGTCTTCCGCCTCAGAGATCTGTGATCTGCTTCCTCCCATTCATGCCCTTCCTCTGTCAGCTTAAGAGTCCTTCCCTTGCAAGCCCCACACTACCTTGCTCCTCTGCAACACTGCAGGAACCCAACCATTCATAATATGCTAGTACTAAGGCTGGTAGGCAAAATCACACAACTGGCATTTCTTTTCATTTTAAATGAATCGATAGCTTCAAACAATCACTTCCACTGCCTGACGACCCTGCTGTGTTTCCCAAGGACACTTCCTAGCCCTCACAATGACTATTCTATTCCATTCTTCTTTCCTCAGACCTTTCATTTTCAGCTGGTCATACAATTTGAATATACCTTCCTTGAGGTATATGACCAAACCTACAAACCTACCTGGTTCTGTATCCACTTTCTTCTCTCCTATAAAATGAGGAAGTAACTAGTTTATGAGAGGCCAGTACTTTCACATGTGCCGGAAAACCATCCCTGCTCACCTTTTTAGGACTTTACTCCTGTATCTTCCCCTCTTCTACAGCATCATCAATTTACTCTCTACTGCACATAATAGGATTTAATGCCGTCTATCCTCATATAAAAATAAAATCCCTTCCTGGACCACTCATCCTTCTCTTCCTTTTTTTTTTTTTTTTGTAGAGACAGAGTCTCACTGTAACACCCTCGGGTAGAGTGCCGTGGCGTCAGACAGCTCACAGCAACCTCTAACTCTTGGGCTTACGTGATTCTCTTGCCTCAGCCTCCCGAGCAGCTGGGACTACAGGCGCCCGCCACAACACCCGGCTATTCATCCTTCTCTTCCTAATGCACCATTTCTTTCCTCATCTCAAAATTGTCTATGTGTGCTGTCTCCATAACTTCACCTCCATTTCTGCAATAGCTCTAATCATGGTTACCTAAAACCTGTAGGTTACCAGATCAAATCTTATCCATCTCCCAGTAGCATAATAAACCCTCAACCATTTTGCTCCCTTCTGGAAGCACTCTCCTTCTTGGTTATGTAATACCACACTTCCTATATTCTAGTTGATGCTTCTCAGTCTTATTAGTTCTCCTCATTCCCATTTCTAAATACTGAAATCTTCAAGGGCAGTCCTGGAGTTCTGGAGTCCAAGGGAGACCAACCTTTTGACTTCTCTGGGCCACACTGGAAGAAGAAGAGCTGTCTTGGGCCACACACTAAATACACAAACACTAACAAAAGCTGATGAGCAAAAAAAAGTCCATGCATAATTTTGTGATGTTCACCATCACAAATAAGCAAAAAAGTCCTCACATAATAATTCTAATTATGCACTCTCTCATTCGGACAGTTGTAAAATCATAGAGCAGGTCCCAAATTTGCAATCACTAATATAGAAAATGTACATATCTAAGTAATAAAGTGTATTTGGCTGTGCTACGGGCACTGAGCCCTTCTTTTACTTTTATATTTAAAAATATTTTAAAACCCAAATACACTTTATTATTTAGCTATTATCATTATCAATTGCCTGGTCTACAATAACCGTTTTCTAACTAGTCTCCCTCTTTCTGCTCTTAACCCTCCAACTCCAAATGTGTTATTCTAAAAATACAATTTTAAACACTAGTGTTCTACTTAAAATCTTTCAATGACTTCTCATTATACTTAGAATAAAATCTCCGTTTTCTATCATGCTCTGTAAGGACTTGCAGGATCTGGCCCTACTTTCCTCTCCAGCCGGTTTTTATGCTGGTTTTTTGTTTTTGTTTTTTGACACCCTGGCTTTTCGTTTCTTGGAAGCATCTACATACGGAATTTCCCTCTACCCTGACTTATCATCCTTTAGGTGTCTGCTTAAATAAATATCACCTCCTTAGGAGGGCTCCCAAAACCCACTTGAAAGGAAGACCTTTCTATTCTTTGTCATAACATCCTATTGATGTTCTTCACAGCATCTGTCTTGATTTGCCTTAGATATGTATATGTATTAGTATATTTACCGTTGTCTGTCCTCTCACTAGGCTGTAAGCTCCACCCGGTTAGAGACTGATTGTGTTTTTTACCATTGTATATCTAATGCTCTCAGCACCTAGTTATCATTCAATAAATATTTGTTGACTGAAAAAATTATGGATATTTAATTCAAATAGTGATAATTAGGACATACAATATGGCAGAACCTCAGAGACATTGCACTTTTGGTTCTCGATCATGGCAATAAAGTGAGTCACATAATTTTTTGTTTTCTCAGTGCACATAAAAGTTATATTTACACTACACTGTCATCTATTAAGAATGCTAAAAAAAAAAGTTAACAGTCACCTGAGCCTTCAGTAAGTCTTAATCTTTTGCTGGTGGAGGGTTTTGCCTCAATGTTGATGGCTGAGGACTGATCAAAGCAGGGGTCCCCAACCTTTTTGGCACCAGGGACTAGTTTCACAGAAAACAATTTTTCTATATACTGGGTGGAGGAATGGTTTTGGGTTGATTCAAGTGCATTCCATTTATTGTGCACTTTATTTCTATTACTATTACATTGTAATATATAATGAAAGAATTCCATAAGGCAAAATCCCAAAAATGGGAGCCCTGAGCTTGTTTTCCTGCAACTAGAAGGTCAGGTTCTGACTTAAATCCTGCCACTAGATACAGCTGTATAATTGAAGTACATCAACTCACTTGCCACTATAAAGCCTGCCACCAGATGCAGCTTAATTGTCACTGCCATTCACGGATAAGCTTTTGATATGAGTCTGCAAGCACTTGGGTTTATGTGCAGTCAAACCCTCTGCTAATGATAATCTGTATTTGCAGCCACTCCTCAGCACTTGCATCACTACATCAGCTCTACCCCAGATCATCAGGCATTAGAGTCTCACAAGGAGAATCCAGCTTAGATCACTTGAATGTGATCTAAGTTTATAGTAGGGTTCATGCTCCTACAAGAATCTAATGACACTGCTGATCTGACATGAGGCTGAGCTCAGGATGAGGAGCAGATATAAATACAGATGAAGCTTCACTCACCCACTGCTCACCTCCTGTGTGAGGCCTGATTCCTAACAGGCCATGAATGGGTAGCAGCCTGGAGGTTGAGGACTCCAAGGTCAGAGTAATGGCTGCTGAAGGTTGGGGTGGCTGTGGCAATTTCTTAAAATGAAACGATGAAGTTTGCCACATTGATTGACCCTTCCTTTCATAAAAGATTTCTCTGTAGCATGTGAGGCTGTTTGATAGCATTTTACCCACAGTAGAACTTCTTTCAAAGTTGTAGTCAATTTTCTCAAACCCTACCACTGCTTTATCTACCAAGTTTATATAATATTCCAAATCCTTTTGTTGTCATTTCCCCAAAGTCCACAGCATCTTCACCAGGAGTAGATTCCAAAGCAAACCACTTTCTTTGCTCATCCATAGGAGACAAGGCCTCAATTTGTTCAAGTTGTATCATGAGCTTGCTGCAATTCTGACCAATCTTCAGAATCCACTTTTAATTCTAGTTCTCTTGCTATTTCCACAAAATGTGTAGTTCCTTCCTCCACTGAAGTCTTGAAGCCTACAAAGTCATAGATAATGATTCCTTTGATGGATCCCAGCAAAGAAAATTGAAAACCTAGATGCCATTAAGAATATTCATGATTCGGCTTGGCATCTGTGGCTCAAGCGCGCCAGCCACCTACACCTGAGCTGTTGGTTTCGAATCCAGCCTGGGCCCGCCAAACAACAATGGCGGCCGCAACCACAAAATAGCTGGGCATTGTGGTGGGAGCCTGTAGTCCCAGCTACTTCGGAGGCAGAGGCAGGAGAATTGCTTCAGCCCAGGGGTTGGAGGTTGCTATGAGCTGTGATGCCACGGCACTCTACTCAGGGTGACAGCTTGAGGCTCTGTCTCACAAAAGAAAAGAATATTCATGATTCATTTTGAGAGGTCAAAATATCCACATCAGGAGAATTTGAAAGAAGTTTATTTCAACCCTCATGGATGACTTACAAAATATTTTTCTTAACTAATAAGACTTTTAAAAAATTATTATCATTATTATTATTATTTGAGACAAAATCTTACTCTGTCACCCTGGGTCGAGTGCGATGACATCATAGCTCACAGCAACCTCAAACTCCTGGGGTTAAGCAATCCTCTTGCCTCAGTCTCCTGAGTAGCTGGGATGATAGGCATGTGCCACCACATTCAGCTAATTTTTCTATTTTTAGTGGAGACAAGGTCTTGCTCATGCTCAGGCTGGTCTCAAACTCCTGAGCTCAAGTGATCCACATGTGTTGGCCTCCCAGAGTGCTAGGATTACAGACATGAGCCACCACACCTGGTCAAATAATAAAACTTGAAAGTCAAAGTTACTCCTTGATCTAAGGGCTACAGAGTGGATCTTGTGTTAGCAGGTTTTAAAATAATATTTGTTTCTTTGTACATCTCCACCAGAGCTCTTGGGTAGGGGCATCATCAATGAGCAGTAATCTTTTGAAAGGAATCTTTTTTTTCTGAGCAGTAGGTCTCAACGATGGGCTTCAAATATTCAATAAACTGTGCTGTAAACAGATCAGTTGTCATCCCAACTTTGGTCTTCCATTCATACAGAATGGGCAGAGTAGATCTAGCATGATTCTTAAGGGACCTAGAATTTTTGAAATTAAAAATGAGCCTTGGCTTCAACTGAAAGTCACCAGACGCATTAAGTAGGCCCTAACAAGAAAGTCAACCTGTCCTTTGAAACTTTGATCCTGGCATTGACTTCTCCGTTCTACCTATGAAAGTCTTAGATGGCCTCATCTTCCAGTAAAAGGCTGTTTGTTTCATCTGCATGGAAAAGTCTTTAGTTTGTGTACCCACTTTCATCAATGGGTTCTTAGCTAGATCTTCTGGATAACTTGCTGCAGCATCTCCATCAGCACCCGATGCTTCACCTTGCATTTTCATGGTGAAACTTCATTTTTCAGCCTCATAAACCAACCAAACATTCCTTTTGCAGCTTCCTTACCTTTCTCAGCCTTCATAGACTTGAAGAGAGTTAAGGCCTGGCTTGCTCTGCATTCAATTTTGTCTTAAGGGAATGTTGTGGCTAGTTTGATATTCTATCCACACCATAAAGCTTTCTCCATGTCAGCAATAAGGTTGCTTAGCTTTGTATTGACAACTCAGCTAATTATTTAAGGCAAAAAGATAGCTTTTGACCTATGTCTGTTTTTGGTATGACTTCCCCCTAAGCTTAACAACCTCTAGTTTTTGATTTAAAGTGAGAAATATACCAGCACATTGTACCCCATGATTGCATTAATGTACACAGCTATGATTTAATAAAAAAAAAGTGAGAAATACTTAATTCTTCCTTTCACTTGAACATTTATAGGCCATTGTAGGGTTATTAATTGGCCTTATTTCAGTATTGTTTTGTCTCAGGGAATATAGAGGCCTGAAGAGATGGAGAGAGGGAAGGGAATGGCCAGCAGGGGGTGGCAGTCAGAACTTACACAACATTATTGATTCAGTTCTCTGTGTTAGGCTGGGCACAGTGGCCCATGCCTAAATCCTAGCACTCTGGGAAGCTGAGGCAGAAGGATCTGAGCTCAGGAGTTTGAGACCAACTGAGCAAGAGTGAGACCCTGTCTCTACTAAAAACAGAAAAATTAAGGGGTTCACTAGTCAAGAAAAAATAAATAAACAATAAAAATAGAAAAATTAATGTAACCTACTCAGGAGACTAAGGCAAGAGGATTGCTTGAACTCAGGAATTTGAGGTTGTTGTAAGCTAAGCTGACACCACAGCATTCTAGCCTGGGCAACAGAGTGAGACTCTTCCTCAAAATAACAATAATAATATTAATAATAGTAAGTTTGGTATGTTATATGAACACAGTTGGTTGTGCCCCCAAACAATGAAAATAGTAATATCAAAGATCACTAAACATAAACCATCATAACAGATACAGTAATCATGGAAAAGTTTGAAGCTGGGCATAGTGGTTCATACCTGTAATCCTAGTACTCTGGAAGGCCAAGGTGGGTGGATTGCCTGAGCTCAGAAGTTTAAGGCCAGCCTGAACCAGAGTGAAACCCCATCTCTAAAACCAGCTGGGCTTTGGGGCAGGCACCTGTAGTCCCAGTTACTCAGGAGGCTGAGGCAAGAGGATCACTTGTGCCCGAGAGTTTGAGGTTGCTGTGAGCCATGACACCATGACACTCTACCCCGGGTGACAGAATGAGACACTGTCTCGAAAAAAAACGAAAGAAAGAAAAAGTTTGAAATATTGTGAGAATTACCGAAGTGTGACAGAGGATGTGAAGTGAGCACATACTGTAAAAAATGGCACCAATAGACTTGCTCGATTCAGGGTTGCCACAAACCTTCAATTTGTAAAAAACACAATGTCTATAAAGTACAATCAGGTGACGTGCAATAAAATGAAGTATGTCCGCATTTTAACATAATGTATGCAAATGTAAAAAGAAGGTAAATTAATTCTAATAGTCAAGGTACTGTATAATCATTAGGAAACACAAGGATGACTTCATATAAAGGCTGCTGCTCCTTCACATATAAGTTTCATACCCACCCAAGAGAAATATCCATTGGTAGGGATCATTCTCCTAATAATGTTTCAAGTAGCAGTTAAGGTGCTCTTAACATTGCTTTGCTTAAGACTTAAAAATCAATGTACTTAGCTCAAATTCATTATGAAAACAGAAGTAACTAAAGGGAAAAAAATCTTCACATAGTTTTTTTTTTCCCCTTCAATAAATTCTTTCTAAAATTCTTCAAGAAAGTCTTGACAAAATAGTCACCAAATATTCAGTCATATTCTACCACAGGAGCACTTAATATCATAATACCTGTTTTTCAATTCAGCAGAAGTACTTAATATTATAATACCTTGTTTTTCAATTCAAAGTCACATATTTTTGTTTTATTAAAATCTACTTGTGTCTTAACAATTGATAGCATGTCATAGTAAAATTGGCAGCATTTTTTCTTTAAGATATGTAAAATAGTGTGTCTTAGATTTGATGAAATATGATCTGAAGTATAGAATAAGAGAAGAATGTAAAGATAAAGCAAATTAAAACTAAGACTATGTATATATCCTTCCTATTATTTCATATTAGATAAGAATCAGTGTTTTTCTCTTTTGGTAAATAAAACTAGTTTAGGATGTTAATTACCCTCTTCTGGGGGTTATGAATCTCTATGACATATTTCATGAAACTTATGTTCTATCTTCCTAGGAAAAAGTGTATAAGGAACACACATATGAGTATACAAATTTGTATATAAGTTAGGGATTCACAAGCCCCTAGGAAACCAAACATCTATGTATCCTTAGTTAAGAATGGTTAATTTAGACAATTATACAACAAGGTTCTAATGTATCTTTGTAAAAGAGTTAATAAAATATAAACATAATTTAAAGCAAGTTTAAGCCCTAAACACATACACACAGAAAGCTAGTACTTTTTTGTGTGCGTGGTTTTTGGCCGGGGCTGGGTTTGAACCTGCCACTTCCAGCATATGGGACCGGCGCCCTACTAACTGAGCCACAGGCGCCGCCCCCAGAAAGCTACTATTAATGCATTAAGTTCCATGGTTGGTACCAAAGTTTGATTTGAAGAATGGTATCTCTAATCTAAATTAACGTCTCATCTAATTCAACAAAGACCTTTGAGAGAATAATTCTCCTTACCTTTACCTTAAGAGGTCTTTTGTGTTTTTATTAGCAAAAGCATAATAGGTGCCATTCATTTCAAATAATTTAAATTCTATAGTCATAGCATTAAAACTGGCAATTCAGAGAATGTAGCACATGTTACTTTAAAAAGACGACAAATCAAAATTATTTAACATATTGTATTGCATACTTCCCCCACCCCCCCAGAATTCTTTAAGCAACGGATAAGTTCAAATATGGAAACAATCATGCATAATATGGAGCTTAATATTAGATGATGATACTACCTATAAACAATTAGCAAGTGTTTAAATCCAAACATGCCTTCCTGAGATTTACTATTCTTTAAAATAGTATTTTAAAAATATATGTAACACTTTAAGCGACTAAAATATTTAAGTTTAGGTAAAATTTTTTGTAGTGATCATTAACAATTTAATACTTTACCATATTTCAACGTAAGAGATGTTTCGAATAGTAAGGCTGCAATTAGTACATCTTCTTTAAGCACTTTGTTCCTTAAGTTCAGTCGTGCGTGGGCTTCAGATAGAGAAACTCTTAAAAAAATTGATGTCAATTAAAATATGTTGATATTACAATAATAATATATATTTTGGCAGGAACAAAGCAAGATCTATGTGAACACTAGCTGCACCTAAATGATCAGCATATTCTTTCTTAAAAACAATTTTAGTTTCTTTTCAAAGCATTTTTCCCTACAAACTTAAATAGACTGTTGCAGAACAAGCCTGTATTCTTTTTTTTTTTTTGCAGTTTTTGGCCGAGGCTGGGTTTGAACCCACCACCTCTGGTATATGGGTCCGGCGCCCTACTCCTTTGAGCCACAGGTGCCGCAATAGGTGGTTTAAAGATGCTTTTTGTTTTTTTTCAGCCAGTATTCTTGCTTGTTAGCAAAGGGCTTGTTTCTGTCAAGGTTTCTATGTATCATTTCACACTCCTCTCCCAGGTTCTGTTCAGATAAAAAATTAATCTGTCGGAAAATTAATCTGTCTCTCATAGACAAATCTTAAACATTTTCTTCTAGTTCCTCATTTGTCTGAATCTCACAATTTCAGTGTGAGAAGGAATCTTGGAGTTCTAAGTTCAAACTCTCATCAGATAACTGAATTTCTTCTATAACATCCCACATTCTCACTATGGAGTCTCTTTTGAACCTTTCCTAGCATTCACTGCTTCATAGGGCAATTTGTTCTTTATTATTATTTTTTTATTTTTATTTTTTGTAGAGACAGAATTTCACTTTATGGCCCTCGGTAGAGTGCCATGGCATCACACAGCTCACAGCAACCTCCAACTCCTGGGCTTAAGCGATTCTCTTGCCTCAGCCTCCCGAGTAGCTGGGACTACAGGCGCCCGCCACAACGCCTGGCTATTTTTTTGTTGCAGTTCAGCCGGGGCCGGGTTTGAACCCGCCACCCTCGGTACATGGGGCTGGCGCCCTACCGACTGAGCGACAGGCGCTGCCCTGTTCTTTATTTTTTAACCAGGTTTGATTACTCTTTAGTTCTCTCTGAAGATATCAATTAGGCAGGTGTAATACACTTGAACAACTGCTGGACTTGGCAATCAAAAAACCTGGAATGAGTCTCTAGAATTTACTAGCTGTGTGATTTTGTATAAATCATTTATGAGAGTTTTTGAAATTCAGCTATAAAATAGGGATAAATAAAGGCATTTGAAAGTTCTGTAACTAACTATAAACAAGATTATATAAGTCTAAATTGAAATTAATTTCACAGCAATTTCCATTTGCTGGTATCTTGTTCTACCTTCTGAGACTTCTTAAATGTGACAGCTCTTCAAACATTCAAAGATAACTTTTATAGTTGCCCTGTGTTTTCTTTCCATCAAGGTAAATGTTTGTAGTTCCTTCAGTATATTGAGTTCCTTTAGTATACTGTTCCTTTAGTATATTGAGTATATTTTTTATTTTTCATTTTTTTTGTACTTTTTGGCCAGGGGCGGGTTTGAACCTGCCACCTCCGGTATATGGGGCCGGTGCCCTACTCCTTGAGCCACAGGCACCGCCCATGACTCATAATTTTTAACTTGTCATTATCTTGGCTTCTCTCTTTATGGCTAGATTTGGTAAATATTCCTTTTCAGTGTAGTAACACAGGTGTGATTTAACCATCACAGTAGAGATGAGGCAGAACTAGAATTTTGTTTCTATACATATATATATATTCTATATATTTATTCTACTAAGACAACCCTAAATTTCAGTGTTATTAACAGCCACATTACATCACTTACTCCTAAGAAACATGAAAAAATGAATTCTCAAGTCCTTTTAATAGCTTTTCATATTAAGCCACATCAGCCATTCCCATCAATTCACAGTTCTACATGTAGTAGGGAATTTGGGGATCTAATAGAGGACTTTACATTTATCCTATTAAGTTTCTTCTTTTTAGGTTAAGATTATAATTCAAGGCTGTGAAGTTCTCCTCAATGTTGCTCATTTTATAATACAAATTTGATTATCATCTCCCTGATATCTTCACCCAAGCTCCTTTTTTTTTTTTTTTTTTCTTTTTGAGACAGAGTCTCACTTTGTCACCCTTGGTAGATTGCCATGGCATCATAGCTCACAGCAACCTGAAACTCTTGGGCTCAAGCAACCCTCTTGCGTCAGCTTTCTGAGTAACTGGGACTATAGGTACCCACCACAATGCCCAGGTATTTTTTTAGAAGTGGGTCTCAGTCTTGCTCAGGCTGGTCTTCAACTCCTGAAGTCAAGCAATCCACCGCCTTGGCTCCTCAGAGTGCTAGGATTATAGGCAGGAGCTACCATGCCCAGCCCAAATGCCTCCTAAAAATGTGGATCAGAACAGAACATATATGGAGACTTTCAGGAAAAGAGAATATTGTTTAGCTCTACTTCTCTAGGAAAGCAAAAATGGTATTATTTGATGCCTGTCTGTGGAAATGGGAGAAAAATTCAAGGTTTATGACTCTTATAGGTAATGGTTCAATTATGCTGCCATTTCATAAATGACCCAAAGTATTTATTTCCAAAATGTGAAAAACTAGTTAACATATTAAAATTAACTGTTTTATTTATTTATTTATTTATTTTTTAGACAGGGTCTCTCACTATGTCACCCTTGGTAGAGTGCCTTGCATCACAGCTCACAGCAACCTCAAACTCTTGGGCCTAAGTGATTCTCTTGCCTCAGCCTCCCAAGTAGCTGGTACTACAGGTGCCCGCCACAATGCCCGGCTATTTTTTGGTTGCAGTTGTCATTGTTGTTTAGCAGGCCTGGGCTGGGCTCGAACCTGCCAGCCTCAGTGTATGTGGCCAGTGCCCTACTCACTGAGCTACCGGCACTGAGCCTATTTAATTTTTTTAGAGACAGAGTCTCTCTCTGTCATCTAGACTGGGTGCAATGATGTAATTATAGCTCACAGCATCCTCAAACTCCTGTGCTCAAGCAATTCTCCTGAGTACCTGGACTATACGTGTGTGCATAGCTAATTTTTCTTTTTTTTTTAGAGACAGGGTCTTGCTATGTGCCCAAGCTGGTGTTGAACCCCTGGCTTCAAGCAATCCTTCTCCCTTAGACCCCTGAGTCACTAGGATTATAATGTGAGCTACTATGCCTGTAAACTTTGTTTTATTCTTGAATAAATATAATCATATAGAAACTGAGTCTATGAGAGATTAAATTTTTTTTTACTGTAGAGAAAAATCATTAGGAGAAAATAGGACCCTCAAAGCTTTTATTTATTTATTTGTTTATTTTTGAGACAGAGTCTTAGTCTGTGCACTGGGTAGACTGCCATGACCTCCTGGCTCACATCAACCTTAAACTCTTGAGCTCAAGCAATCCTCTTGTTTCAGCCTCTCAAGTACCTGGGACTACAGGTACCTGTCATAACACTTGGCTAGTTTTTCTATTTTTAGTAGAGATGCAGTCTCATCCTTTTTTTTTTTTTTGTAGAGACAGAGTTTCACTTTATTGCCCTCGGTAGAGTGCCATGGCATCACACAGCTCACAGCAACCTCGAACTCCTGGGCTTAAGCGATTCTCTTGCCTCAGCCTCCCAAGTAGCTGGGACTACAGGTGCCCGCCACAACACCCGGCTATGCAGTCTCATTCTTACACAGGGTGGTCTCTAACTCCTGAACTCAAGTGGTCTAACTGCCTTGGACTCCCAGATTGCTAGGATTACATCCATGAGCCACTATGCCTGGACCTTTCGAAGCTTTTAAGCAGTACAATTTGATCTGAGTATTTTAAACATTACCTCAGAAAATAGAAAGAATTATATAATTTGTTTACCATTTTTAAATTTAAAAAATTATTTTTGAGACAAATTCTTGGTCTGTTCCCCAGGCTAGAGTGCAATGGCATAATTATAGCTCACTGCAACCTCAAACTCCTGTGCTCAAGTGATCCTTCTGCCTCAGTCTCTTAAGCAGCTGGGATTACAGGTGCAGAGCCACTATGCCTAGCTTTGGTGGGGGTTTTTTGTTTGTTTTTTTGGGGGGGTTCTTGTATTTTTTTGTAGGGATAGTGCCTCCCTCTGTTGCTTAGGCTGGTCGAACTGCTGGCCTCAACAAGATCGTCCTGCATCAGCCTCCCAAAGAGCTGGTGTGCACTTCTACACCCAGCCCCATTTTAAAACCTTTATCGAAGAGTTGATTTCTACCTTGGTTTCTCTTTAGCATTTTTCAGCTCTACCAAGATAGATGCATAGTTGGACAAATCAACTAAATGTGTCTATCTCTTATAGGCCTATACTGGCATTTCCTGCCACTGCTTCATCTGTCTTATTTTATATTGCAGTTCTAACAAGATATGGTATATATTTATTTAATGGATTATTTTACTCCTGGTCCTACTTCATAATTTGTTTGAGAATATACTTTAATACTATATCATATGAAGTAATAACCTATCAATAGAGAACTGTTTAACTTATGCTACAGAGACATCATAACAACAGTGAAGCTGTGATGCAGCTATTAAAACAGAATAAGATAATTCTTTACAGGCATGCATGATTCCATCTGGGCAGAAAGGGTATATCTATTCATATGAAAAAATATATGGCAGGCATGGTGGCTCATGCCTGTAATTTTAGCACTCTGGGAGGCTAAGGCGGGCAGTCCTTGCTTGAGCTGAGGAGTTCGAGACCAGCCTTAGCAAGAGTGAGACCTCATCTCTACTAAAAATAGGTGCCTGCCACAACGCCCAGCTATTTCTTTACTTTTGTTCAGAAGGGGGTCTCCTTCTTGGTCAGCCTGGTCTTGAACTCCGTGAGCTCAAGCAATCCACCTGCTTCGGCCTCCCCGAGTTCTGAGATTACAGGCGTGAGCCACGGTGCCCAGCCTTTAAAACATTTTAAAGGAACAAAAATAGATGAGTCTATTAATGTTTTTAGAAGTACACAGAATAATAAATTTAAGAATTTTTTTCTAGGCTCAAATACAAAATACCTGGAATATAGGGCAATGCCTGTAGCTCAAAAGAGCAGGGCGCTGGCCCCATATTCCGGAGGTAGCGGGTTCAAACCCAGCCCCGACCAAAAACTGCAAAAAAAAAAAAAAAAAAAAGAAACCTGGACTATAAACAGTCACGTTTATTTAAAAAACCCAGTCATTTGCATTTGAAATCAGTGCAATTTTTTCAGACACATTTCATACAAGGATCCAATAAAAATCTATTTAGTGAGAAAAATTATTGGAAGTTAAAATGATACAACCATATATGTGTAATGACAAAAGGAATTATTAAGTCACCTTACGTTCTTTGGAACAAGGTAAATTATAAACCAGCAAACCAGCAATCAAGCAAACAGAAACAAGTGAAATAGATAAATAAATGCAGTGCATCGATTAAAAGTCAATATTGGCTTTAAAAATCTTGAATACTTACAAATATTTTAATGCAGATGCTGACAGTTTTGATCCATATACAGAATCTGTTCTAATTTTTCGACTTGCTAGATAATAGCCATCAATCATTCTTTCTGCTTCTGAGCTGAATTCCACATTCAAATTCTTTGCAAAATCCAGTCGCTAAATTAAAAGTGTAAAACATCCAAGAGACTAAGGATTTATTATAGAATCGAGATGACAAAAATCAAAAGTATACTGGCATTTTATTTTTGAAAGTTTTCAGATTTTATTTACATTCAATTGAGTAAATACCTGCGGCCATCCCAAAGTCACCAAGTACTTTAAATCATAGTCTCATACTTGTAAAGAATATTAAAGTTTACCCAGAATAACCTCTTCCTTCTCAGTGCAGAAATGTTCTTTGCCATGTATTTGAATGACTTAGCAATGTCTTTGCTTCCAGTGGGAGAAAGACTCACCTCTCTCAGAAGCTTTCCCTTTCGAACAGCTTTAATTCTTGAAAGGTTTATTTCCTTATAACTTTCTCTCCTTGGCCCTGGAGCTACTTGCCCTCCTTACTTCCTTTCCTTCCTTTTACAGAACACGTACCTGAATATTTGGAAAGATGGCAGGCATTGTGTTCAGTGCTATGAAGGTGGGCCTTGGAGATTTAGTAAGATTTGAGTAGAAAATAATTGTCTTTTTTTTTTTTTTATAGAGACAGAGTCTCACTTTATGGCCCTTGGTAGAGTGCCGTGGCATCACACAGCTCACAGCAACCTCCAACTCCTGGGCTTAAGCGATTCTCTTGCCTCAGCCTCCCGAGAAGCTGGGACTACAGGCGCCTGCCACAACGCCCGGCTATTTTTTTTTTTTTTTTTTTTTGGTTGCAATTCAGCCGTGGCCGGTTTGAACCCACTGACCTCGGTATATGGGGCCGGCGCCTTACCGACTGAGCCACAGGCACCGCCCTAGAAAAGAATTTTCTAACACAATAATTATTGCTGTTTTCTCTGAGTTTTATATATTTTTTTTCTGAGTTAGTGATTCCCAGTTCCTTAAATCCTTACTCTGTGACATATTTTCTGGACATTTTTTAAATTATCCTAGTTATTTTCTACTTTTTAAACTAATAGAACCAAGGAAAATATTAATTATAATAATAATGACTTTTAAAAAAAGTGTATAGAGGGCGGCTCCTGTGGCTCAGTGAGCTGGGTGCCGGCCCCATATACCAAGGGTGGCGGGTTCAAACCCGGACCCGGTCAAACTGCAACCAAATAATAGCCAGGTGTTGTGGCGGGCGCCTGTAGTCCCAGCTACTCGGGAGGCTGAGGCAGGAGAATTGCCTAAGTCCAGGAGTTGGAGGTTGCTGTGAGCTGTGTGAGGCCACAGCACTCTACTGAGGGCAATAAAGTGAGATTCTGTGTCTACAAAAAAAAAAAAGTGTATAGATATGTGCCAGATAGGATATGTCCTAGATCGAATATGTCCTGGCTTTTTTGTTCTCTTTATATTCTACACTTCTTTCTAGGCCATCAGAACTGGGTAATACTATTAATACTATCAGTAGCCCTCTCTAAGTTTTAACCTCTGGTAGCAAGATGATGGGAATGTTGTCAGGTTTCCAGCTGTCAGCTTCTCAGAACAGCCTACGTCTGACTGAGGTGGAATAAAGAAGGTATCCTCGAGCCCACAGGTATAGAAGGCTAATACACTTCACACTAAACTATCTCAGTCTGCCTTCTGGAGAGTCCAGACCGTAACAAATGCCATCCACTCTGATTTGTGTGATGCACAGATTTACCTTCCAGATAAACCGTTTTCACTACTTCACTTGCCTAGTGAAGTCTGCAGCTGCTCTCTAGAGTATGACAAGTCAACTATAAATCGTTTTGCTTCAAGGATTATCATAAATTTGCCAAAGTTGACTCTCTAATACAACTTTTGTTCCAGTCGAGCTGGTCTTCTCATAGTTTTCCATGTATACTAATTTCTACTTTTATGTCTTTGCTCTTACTGTTAATTCTGCTCAGAACACCCATCCTTCCTGCCATCAAAATTTTACCTTTTCTTAAAGCACAAAGTCCCACCTCTTCCATGAAGTCTTCCCAAAGTTTACATTCTACCTTCACATCTTCCTTTCAGTACTACTCAGATTAACACTTTAATTGCTCCTTAAAAGTTTCATGTATCTTTTTAAAATTTCAATAAAATGATCCTACATTTAAAGAAGAAAGTTTACATTTCTATAAGAAGAGAAGAGAACAGAAATAGGCTCATATATGTTAATTATTCAGTAAATACCTGACTAGTTAATAAATCCATGGGTTTTTTGTTTCTTTGTTTTTTAGGAAAAAACAGGCAAAAATTTCTCTGGGTAATTAGTTATTTACATAATAAATTATTTATTTATAATTAGTACCCTAATTTCTAGAGACCGCTTTTTTCTTACACACTAAAAAGCAAACACAAAACTAAAACCTTATTGTACTGTATACTATTCTTTTTCTATTCTAACTGTATGAATAAACAATGCTCATAGTTCATTTTTTAAGTTCACCCACCTTTCAACCTTTTTACTCAAACAATATGCTTATCAAGAAGGTGGGTATGAAAACAACTTTTTAATGATCCATGGACTTCCACTTTCCAATATCCTCTGGCTTTTATCTATCATACCCAGATAGTCTACTCTACTATGGACAGATTTCTCAATATTAAAAGGGTTTCAGTTATAAATAATTGAGCACCTTTAATGGCTATCAGAATTATTATTAAATTTATTTTTATTTAATTATTTATTTTCTTGTTTATTTTTAAAAAAATTTTTTTTTAGTTAGAACTCTGAAGGTATTCATATAAGGGAAATTCTTTTGAACAGGCTAGAAAATGTAAATAACTATATACTTATAAAGTCTATCAGAATTTTCCATAGACATATTCTATTTTGTTTTTTTCATTGAGATTCTTTAAGCTATGGTGATTTGGACAGTGAATAAACTCAGCATTTTACCAGTCGTGTATTTAATCATAACCCTAAATAATTTCTAAACAATGTCCTTAAAATGTTTAAAAGCTGAAAGCAAGTTGGAATAAAAGAATCCTAATAAAGAAAATCAAATGCTTAACAGGACTTTTATTTAAACTGAGAAATATTAGCATTGGCATTCTCAGTAACCTTTACCTTTTGAAAATCTTCAGCTGTGAACTGTTTAGAAGCAACATAAAGCAGTCTTTCAGGATCAATGGCTTTCTTGAAAGTATGTCGCACAACAGGAAGAAGTGGGTGGCAAGGAGATGATTCATTGCGGTTCATCAATAATCCAAATGCCTCCACAAGGTTAGCTGGAATCAAACTACGATCCTACATCAAACGAAAAGATAAGAAGAAAACATTCAACTTTGGCACTTTCACAACTTGGAAATAATTAGAAATTAATCATCATATATAACTTAATATAATAATAATTATTATTAATTATTGTGTTTAATTAATGATAATTTAAAGCAATTTACCTATAGTCTGGGAACTTTGTGGTGACTGGCTTTTTAAAAACCTTCATTGAGTATTTTCTTACACATCATTCATTAAAGACTCTCTATTTATTCAAGTAGTAATTTCTGTTGAGCAGATACCTGATCTACATAACTAAAAAACATTATAATTTTTATACAATTGAGTCACCATTTAGTTATTTGCCCAATAAAGTATAGAAACGGGTTAATAACAAGAACACTAAGAAGACGTATTAAAATGTGTGACAAAATACCCTGGAAAACATTCTAATAATAAAACATACATATACCCTACCATCTGACCAATTAGAGTGTTGGTTTTCTGTGCATTTCTCCTTGAAGATGAATCCATATCAACAAAAGACCAAAAACTGCACTGAACTGGAAAAGTCACTTGTTGATCAGTATCACCCCCAAACTTCTTTCCTGGGATGTAAACCGTAATGCTTCTGCTTTCCAGAACTAGGTCAGAAGACATTATCCATTTGTTATTTAAGTTTTTGGTCTATATGTCTACAAATCAATAATAGACATTATTATGCAGAATAATACTGTACAAACTTTGGGTAGTAAAGACACAAGTGAATTTGATTGTTTTGCAAGATCCTGCTAAGTTAGTGCATCTGTCATAAAGAAGAACAAAGCAAGAAAAATATTTGAATGTTTACATGTCCCATGACTTGATGTGAACCAGCAGTCCAAAGCCTGTAGTTGGAATTGTAGTCAGGCGTCTGGGTGGAACAGGCAGAGGGCTAGGCAGAGAGAGGTCTGTGAGATTGGTCATATAGTGCAGGCATGCAATAGAGGCTACACTTAAATAATGTTCTTGTATGTGGAAAATAAATGATAAAAGTAAGCCATCCACGTGGGAGTGAAAGAGGAAGATAGCCAGAATATGAACTACAATTACTAGAGGGAAATAGATCTCCAATTCAAAATGTTCAAAACCAAATTCCTTGTCCCCACCTTTCTAATGGCTCTGTGTTCACTATTCACAATGGTGGTGTCCTCATCCATCTGCTCAAAACCCAAACAAAAAATATGGAACCATCCTATTTTCACCCTTTCATCTTTCTTTCACCCCTTATTCACCCCTTAATGGATTTAGCACCATTCCTAGGATTCTCCCTCTCAAATAGTTCTCAAATTAATTTTTTCTTCATTCATGATAATAGAGTCTTTTGTGTGTGTTTATCTTTCCCTTGGGTCATAGGGTAAATGTATATTTAACTTTTATTGGAAATGCCAGAGCAATTTGCAAATGGTTGTAGCATTTTTTTCTCCCACCAAATACACATGTATGAAAATTCCAGAGACTCCACATCTTGACAACATTTTTTGTTGTCCATGTTTTTAATTTTTGCCATTCTAATAGAAAAGGCCAGTTACATAATTTGTGGAGTCCCATGTAAAAGGAAAATTTGTCCTCTTATTCAAAAGGTGGGAAAAATACTGCTCTTACAAGTACTACCACAAAAAGACTTTTCCTTTAAAAATATTTTATTACTGGGAGGCGCCTGTGGCTCAGTCGTTAAGGCGCCGGTCCCATATACCGAGGGTGGCGGATTCATGCCCGGCCCGGCTGAACTGCAACCAAAAAAGAGCCGGGCGTTGCGGCGGGCGCCTGTAGTCCCAGCTACTCGGGAGGCTGAGGCAGGAGAATCGCTTAAGCCCAGGAGTTGGAGGTTGCTGTGAGCTGTGTGATGCTACGGCACTCTACCGAGGGCCATAAAGTGAGACTCTGTCTCTACAAAAATATATATATATTTATTTTATTACTTATAAAATGTAATATAGGTGATGTGGACAAACTGGACTCCTCATGCATTACTGATGGGAATATGAAATGGTGCAGCCACTGGGGAAAACAGTATGGGGATTTCTCAGAAACCTAAACACAGAATTACCACATGATGTAGTAATTCTACTTGTAGGGATATACCCAAAAAAGTTGAATGCAGTGACTCAAGAAGATTCTTATGGGCGGTGCCTGTGGCTCCGAGTAGGGCACCAGCCCCATAAAAAAAAATACATATTTTTTTTTTTTGTAGAGGCAGAGTCTCACTTTACTGCCCTCGGTAGAGTGCCGTGGCGTCACACGGCTCACAGCAATCTCCAGCTCTTGGGCTTACGTGATTCTCTTGCCTCAGCCTCCGGAGCAGCTGGGACTGCAGGCACCCGCCACAACGCCCAGCTATTTTTTGGTTGCAGTTTGGCCGGGGCTGGGTTTGAACCCACCACCCTCGGTATATGGGGCCAGCGCCTACTCGCTGAGCCACAGGCACCGCCCCAAAAAAGAAGATCTTATATAGCAGTGTTCATGACAGCATTATTCACGATAACCGAAAGGTAGATAAAACCCAAGTGCCCATCAACAGATGAGTAGATTTTTTCAAACTAGTGCATATACAGTAGAATGTTGTTCAACTATAACAACAAATGAAATTCTTTTAATAGGCAAATTCAGAGACAGAAAATAGAAGATGTTATCAGAAACTACGGGGAAGAATGAATAGGAAGTTATTATTTAAAGGGTACAGAGTTTCTGTTTGGGGATGATGAAACAATTCTAGAAATGGACAATAGTGATGGTTACACAACATTATGAGTGTACTTAACCCCACTGGATTGTACACTTAATAATGGTTAAAATGGTAAATTTTACCTTATGTATATTTTATCAAAAGGGAAAAGGGATAAAGTACTGATACATGCTATAACATGGATGAAACCTGAAAAGATTACACTAAGTGAAAGAAGCCAATGACAGACCACATATTCTTTGATACCATTTATAGTCACCCCTCTGTATTTAAGGATTCTGCATCTGAGGATTTACCCAACTGAGGATGAAAAATATTTCAATAGACCAGAATCAGTGGGTGTAATTAAAAAGAGAGAGAGAAAGAAAAAGAAAACTATTCAAAAAAATAACAATAAAAATAATAAATAGAATGATTGAAAGTATACAGGAGGATGTATGTAGGTTATATGCAAATACTATGCCATTTTATAGAAGCGACTTGAGCATTTTCAGATTTTGGTATCCACAGGGGCCTTGGAAACACATGCCAAATAAAAATCAGAGTTGTTGTGTCCTACACGCAGGGAGTGTGCCATTCATCTATCTATGCATTGTACCCATTGGGTGGGAAGCTAGTGAACCCCCTCCCCTTCTCTCCTTTCTTGGGTTTGAGATTTTCACTCGTGTGTCTGTGAGAGTCCAGCAAAAATCAAAGCAAGTACACAAGTGTACTTGTGTGTATGTGTAACATATGTGTAACCCAACAGTGTGTAAAGGTTCCCCTTTCTCCACATCCTCACCATCATTCATTATTGCCTATCTCTTTGTAAAAAGCCATTTTAACTGATGTGAGATGATATCTCACTTTAGTTTTGATTTGCATTTCTCTGATTACTAATGATACTGAGCATTTTTCACTGGTTATTTGTATGTCTTCTTCTGAGAAATATCAATTCAGATCCTTTGTTCATTTTCAAATTGGATTATTTGATTTTTCCCAATTGAATTATTGGCGTTCTTTATATATTTAGCTATTAATCCCTTGTCAGATGTGTAGTTTGCAAAATATTTTCTCCCATTCTGTGGGTTGTCACTGTGTGGAAGCTTTTTTTTTATTATTTGGGATTCATTGAGGATACAAAGAGTTAGGTTACACTGATTGCATTTGTTAGATAGAGTCCCTCTTATAAATGTGTCCCACCCCCAAAAGTGTGTGGAAGCTTATAAGCTTAATGTGATCCCATTTGTCCAATCTTGTTTTGGTTGCCTGTGTTTTAAGGGTATATTACTCAAGAAGTCCTTGCCCAGACCAACTTCCTGAAACCTTTCCCTAATGTTTTTATTTAGTAGTTTCATAGTTTCAGGTCCTTGCTTTAGGTCTTTAATACATTTTGATCTGATTTTTGTATATAAGACATAAGGATGTAAATTTCATTCTTCTGCATATGGATATCCCAGTTTTCCCAGCAACATTCACTAAGAGACTGTCTTTTCCCCAATGCATGCTCTTGGCAACTTTGTTGAAGATAAGTTCATTACAGATGTGTGGCTTTATTTCTGAGTTCTCTATATGTCTATTTTTATGACAGTATCATGCAATTGGGGTTTAAATAGCTCTGTAGTATAATTTGAAGTCAGGTAATGTGCTTCTTCCAGTTTTTACTTCTTGATAGGCACACATTTTCACTAAAACTCTCTCCCTATAGCTTTCTGATGAGTAAAGAAAGACTGAAAAGAAAAAAGAAATATGGGGTTGTCCTATTTTCCCCTTCCCTCCTGTGTCATCATTTTCACTATAATTAATAGGCACAGAGAGGTAACCAAGTAAGAAAGACTACGATAGGGTTTCTTGGTCATTCGTGCTTATTAAAAATGCCATAGCCTTCTTTCCTTTTTAGAAGTAAGTCTGGTTCAAACAGAAGGCTTGGGGAGCTTGGGGCAATTAGCACTCCCTCATACTCAGCTGAAGAGGTGTTAATATGGAATATGAGCACTGAATTGCAGTGTACTCATGACACATAAGAGTCCAGCAACAATCAAAGCAAGTACATAATAAGTGTGGTAGAGGCTGGGCGTGGTGGCTCACACCTGTAATCCTAGCATTCTGGGATGCCGAGGTGGGTAAATTGCTTCGGCTCACAAGTTTAAGGCCAGCCTGAGGAAGAACAAGACCCCATATTTAAAGATAGCTAGTTGTTGTGGTGGGCACTATGGTCCCACCTACTTGGGAAGCTGAGGCAAGAGAATTGTTTAAGTCCAAGAGTTTGAAGTTGCTGTGAGTTATGACACCATAGCACTCTATTGAGAGCGATAAAGTGAGACTCTGTCTCAAAGAAAAAAAAAGTGTATGTATCTCCAAAAAAAAAAAAAACCAAAGTATGTTAGAGACGCAGCATAGGTGATTACAAATGGTGTATGAGAAAGGGCAACAACGAACAGCAGATACACACATGGATGTGTCTCCTCTACTCCATGGTCTCACTGGATTTCCTTATAAAACACAAGTTAAAAGATAAAATTATTGAAAATTTGAGTTAAACAAGACTGATACAAATATGTTTTAAAAAAAATATTGCCCTTTACACCACTTTATGACCACGTGTACCCATTGTTTAGCTCCCACTTATGGATTAGAATCTGTGTGGATGTGGAAAGAAACAGGGAGTGTAGGAGGCTACAGCTGGAGTACAGAAGAAACAGTCGTCGCTAAATGACTTGAGTTGGAAAATCTGCACATGTTGGAGAAACTGGAGCTTGCAGGAAAATCAAAATGTACTAATTTAAGATTTAGCTAGTTCTTAAAAAAAAAAAATTAGTTCTTCAGAGTGAAGCACCTGGAAGGATTTGTGAATACTGCCGTAAGAGTAAAGTGGAGTTTGAATAAGGCTCCTCAAAACCCCTACACGTAACAAACCATTGCATTTGACCCCTGTGACTTTCCAAAAATAAGGACTTTTCTGCATTTCCCTTTGCCCTCAGTAAACACTATAGCTGGTAATGGTTCTGTGGCTGGCCCTGTAAAAATGTACTGTGGGTACATGACCACAGAGTGAGTTGTAGGACGTAGCAACCAGAGGACTGGTTATCTCAAGATAATTGCTATTGCCCACAACATTCCTCTGTCGCCATGCACACTGAAGAATGTTGGGAACCCAAACAATTCCTTTAAGTAGAAAGTAAAGCAAAAAGCAACCAAATGGCTTAAAATGCCATCAGTAGTTTTTTCTTTTATTTTCCCTTTCCCTTTTTTTTTCCATGCATGGCATAAAAGCATTGTGAGCATGGAGATCTACCTTGTCTTGCCAGCACACAAGACTGCTTTGTATGTTAAGTTCCTCCTAAATCAATCTTGACTACCTACCAAAAAAACACTAGAGGATGGTGATAGCAGAGTTTTGACCAAAATGCCAAGGTCCTGTGGCAGGAGGATGGCCTCTGGGCAACTGCACTTGTTCCACACTAATGACGCTGGCTCTGCTAGTATTTGATATTGGTATCTGATTGTGGTTTTTATTTTCATTTCTCTGATAACTACTGATGTTCAATACCCTTTCATATGCTTTTTGGTCATCTTGTCTATATTCCTGTGAGAAATCATTACTCAAGTCTGTTGTCAATTTTTTTTTTTTTATATTATTGACTTATAGAAATTGTTTTTATGTTCTGGCAAATACATTATATGTATATGTATATTATAATATATAATATATATAATACATATATGTATATTATAGTATATGTATATGTACATTATATGTATATGCAATTATTTTCTTTTTGCTTGTTTCGCTATTTACTTTTTAAATGGGGCCTTTTTATAAAAACAACTTTTTAGTTTTATGAAGTTCAGTCTATCAATTCTTTTATTTAGTGCTATCTGAATTCTGCCTGAGAAATCATTGCCTACCTTAATGTCATGAAGATATTTACATTTTCCTCTAGAAGGTTTGTATTTTTAGTTTCTACATTTAGGTTTGTGATCCATCTCAAATTAATTATTGTGTATACTTGGGAGATATGGGCTAAGATTTTTTCCATATAGGTACCCAGATGTTCCACTGTTACTGAAAACCTTGTTTCCCACTGACTGGCTTTAGTGCTATGGTCAAAATTCAATTGCCCTAATCGAATGAGCCTATTTCTGCCCTCTCCTGCAGGGTGAAACAATATGCTGTGTACTTTGAACACTCTCATATAGTCGTGCTGACATGTCAAGAAGGCCAGGCCCTTATTGCTCTTCTCCCAGTCCATGGCTGTTCACATTCTTGTTAGCTAAAACCGGCCCAGCCAGTGTTACCCTAATAGCAAAAGAAGACAAAGATATTATTAGAAAAGAAAACTGCATTTGATCCTGCAATCTCATTACTAGGCATCCACCCAGAAGAAAAAAAAATAATTTTCTCGTAAGGATATTTGCACTAGATTGTTTATCGTAGATCAATTTATAATCACCAAAATGTGGAAACAACCTAAATGCCCACCAATCCAGGAATGGATTAACAAGCTGGGGTATATGTATACCATGGAATACTATTCAGCCATTAAAAAGATGGAGACTTTACATCTTTTGTATTATCCTGAATGGAGTGAAATACATTCTTCTTAGTAAAATATCACAAGAATGGAGAAGCAAGAATCCAATAGACTCAATTCTAATATGAACCCAGTAGACATCTAATACATGCCCACATAAGAGAAAAACTCAAATCAATTCAAGGTGGGGAGTGTTGGAACAAGGAAGCGGGGACAGGGGAGGACGGAGGGGGATGGGTGGGCTCCCACTTAATGGACACAGTGTTAGGGTGTATGGCACATCTCTTTGGGGCAGGACACTACTGTAAGAGGGACCTTACCTAACACACGCAAACACTGTAACCTAATTCTTTATATCCTCAATTAACCTGAAAAAAAAAAAAAACTGTCAGGGCGGCACCTGTGGCTCAAAGGAGTAAGGCGCCGACCCCATATGCCGGAGGGGGCAGGTTCAAACCCAGCCCCAGCCAAAAATTTCCAAAGAAAAAATTCAATGCAAAAAAAAAAAACTGTCCCCCCAATTCTCAGAGAGACAGACTTGAGAGAATTTGCTAGTCTTTATTAGTGCTTTGCAAAATAAACCCTTTCTCTGCTGTACAAAGAAAACTATAGAGCAGATTTGCTCTTGAACATTAATGGAAAATCCTTGACAAAGTAGTAGCAAATCAAATTCAACAATGTATAAAGAGAATTATATACCACAACCAAGTGGTATTTATTCTAGGTATGCAAGATTGGTTCAATATTCAAAAATTAAGTAATGTGGGCAGTGCCCGTGGCTCAAGGAGTAGGGTGCCGGCCCCATGTACCCGCGGTGTGGGGTTCAAGCCTGGCCCCGGCCATGACTGCAAAGAAAAAAAAAAAATTAAGTAATGTAATCTATCACACTAACAGCCTAAAGGAAAAATAAATCATATTAAAATGATCATATTAATAGATTCAGAAAAGAATTTGACAAAATCCAATACCCATTCATGATTAAAACTCTCGGCAACTTAGGAATAGAGGAGAACTTCAATGTGATAAAGAAAATTTATGGAAAATGTACAGCTAACATCATATTTAATGATGAGAATTTTAGGCTTTCCTGCTAAGATCAGGAACAAGGCAAGAATTCCCCTCTCACACTACTTTTCGACATTGTACTGGAGGTCCTAATGCAATAAGACAAGAAGAGGAAATAAATCTGGCCCAATGTAAACTCACGTGTTAGCACAACACCAAAGGCTAGCACAGGACATTTGCACATTAATTTCCCCTGTTTTTTTTTTTTTTTTGTAGAGACAAATTCCCCTGTTTTTATTTATAAACCTGAAATGAAAAATGGCATTTAATGTAACTTCTGAATTCCTAAAACATATGCAATTCTATCTTCACTGTTAAATAACTCCTTGACTGATGAAGAGTATAGGTTAAATAAGTAAAAATTAATCTGAAGAAAAGTTTACTTGATTGAAGCTGTTCAAGTTTATCTTTTTTGTGTGAAGCCACATCCCCTATAAAGCAGATACCACCTTTGGCTAGCAAAGCACTGCCAGCTTGAATGCTAACTGCTCCAGTTCCATACTTATTCCTGGATAGAGTGGGGAAAATTTCAGTAGAGACTAGATGACATATACCATGGGGAACAAGGCTTATGCTAAAATTCAAAAGCCTAAGGGGAAAAAAAAAATAAAATTTTTATTACTTTTATTTGATTTTTAGAAGTCAGAATGTGTTAACAGATACACAATTAAATTTACTTTCATTCCATGTTTATTGAATACCTGTGCTATACCAGCTACTTGCTAGAGATAAAAACATACATGAGATTTGGTCCTTAACTTAGAAAGCCTAAAAAGGAGGACATAAAAAACTAAAACATAAAGCGGTAAGTACTAAAATAATATCTTCAAAATATTCAGAAGGGAGTATTATTTCTTGCTAGAAGGGTGCCACAGAAAGTTACACAGAGATGACATTTGAACTGAACCTTCTTCTTTTTATAGATTGCTTTCTTTTGCTTATTTAGATTTTTTTGCATTAAGCTTGCCAATGTCCCATCTGCCTCTATATCATGGCAACTCTTTTTTGTTGTTTTTTTTTTGAGACATCTCACTTTGTAGACCTTGGTAGAGTGCGCTGGGATCACAGCTCACAGCAATCATCTCAGATTCTTGGGCTCAAGCCACTTTCTTGCATCAGCCTCAGGAGTAGCTGGGACTACAGGCGCCCACCACAACGCCCAGCTATCTTGCTCAGGTTGGTCCCAAACATGTGAGCTCAGGTGAGGAACTTTTTTTTTTTTGAGACAGAGTCTCAAGCTGTTGCCCTGGGTAGAGTACCATGGTGTCACAGATCACAGCAACCTCAAACTCTTGGGCTTAAGTGATTTTCTTGCCTCAGCCTCCCAAGTAGCTGGGATTACGGACGCCCACCACAATGCTTGGCTATTTTTTTGTTGCAGTTGTCATTGTTGTTTTAGCTGGCCCCGTCGGGGTTCAAACCCACCAGCCTTGGTATATGTGGCTGGCGCCCAACCCACTGAGCTACAGGCGCTGCTCAGTTATTTCCAGTTGAAATAAGAAATGCATTTAAGAAATGCAAATAAAAATAAAATACTATTTTCTACCTCTCAGATTATAAAATTTAAAAGTTTGGAAATAGCCAGAGATGGTGAGTATGTCAGGGAACTAAATACTTTCATGAGTAGAAAACAAAGTGGTGAAATATATGGAATTTTGGATCATTACAAGTGGCAATTTAATTTTAGCAAAATATTAGGTGGGGAACTTTTAAAACTACTGATGCAAGGTCACAGAATACAAAGTCAAAATATAAAAATTAGTTGTATTTCTATATATTTATAGCAAACTATTGAAAATGAATTTAATAAAATAATTCGATGCTATTTTAGTAGCATCAAAAACATCAAATATTTAGGAATCCATTTAACAAAACATACATGATCTTTATAAAGCATTGCTGAAAGAAATTAAAGAAGATGTAAATAAAAGGAGAGATAGACAACATTAATGGATTGGAAGATTGAATATTGTTAAGATGTGCATGCTCCTCAAAAGGTACGGAAAGAACTCGAAGAAACACTTCATAAAAGATGATGTATGAATAGCCACAATAAGCACATGAAAAAGAGCTCAAATCAGTAGTCATCAGAGATGTGCAAATGAGAATCATGAGATGCCATTTCATAGTCACTAGAATGTCTAAAATGAAAAAGATTGACAAAACAAATTTTGATAAGATTGGGAACAAGTAGAACTCTCATATTGTTGGCTGGAATGTACAACCACCTTGGAAAACTAGCAATTTCTTGTAAAGTTAAATACTGTACTACATGTTCATCTCTTTTATGAAACAGCAATCCCACTCCCAGGTATTACCCAAGATAATGAAAATAATATTTCCATAAAAAGACTTGTACAAGAATGTTTACAGTAGCTTTATACTAGTCAAAACATGCAAAACTCAACATCCACCAGTAGGAGACTGGAAAAACAACTGTGGTATATTCATATAAGAGAATACTACTCATCAAAAAAAATGATGAAGTACTGACGCATAAAACTGGACCAATCTCAAAAACTTTTTGTTAAACAAGAGAGACTAGACCCCAAGGAGGATGCACTGTGTGATTCCATTTTATGAAGTTTAACAATAGGAAAATTAATCTATGGTTACAGAAATCTCCTGTGGAGACAGGAACTGACTGGAAGAGGGAATGAGGGTAATTTCTTGGGTGATAAAAATGTTCTATAGCTCATTGTGGTAGCGAGTATAGGAGTCTATGTATTTGTTAAAATTCATTAATTGATTTTAATGGTAATAATAAGATATGATTATTATACTATAAACAAATTTTACTTCAAGACAAACAAAATTAAATCTGCCATATAGACCCAAATATCATAAGAAAAGTCAAATGGTTAATGACAAACAGGAAAAGAGACAAAGGCCTTAATTTTCAACTGCCATCACAAATTAGTAAGAAGTAGATAAACAACTTAGAAAAATAAACAATAAAAAAAAGAAAAATAAACAATGGTCAAAATTAGGAGGTTTATAAAAAATAATACAATTGTTTAGTAAGATTTAAATGATGCTGAAAGTTATTTCCAGTTGAAATAAGAAATGCATTTAAGAAATGCGAATAAAAATAAAATACTATTTTCTACCTCTCAGATTATAAAATTTAAAAGTTTGGAAATAGCCAGACATGGTGAGTATGTCAGGGAACTAAATACTTTCGTGAGCAGAAAACAAAGTGGTGAAATATATGGAATTTTGGATCATTACAAGTGGCAATTTAATTTTAGCAAAATATTATTTGTATAATTAATATGATGGTGATTTGCATTTTTCTATTTTAAATTCACTTTATAAATTTATTTTTTGCTTTAGAATTACATACAAAATATTTTAAAAGGAGCTTATTCTAAATTTTGTGAACATTCATGTCACATTTTAAGAAAAGGGTACTTGCTAATGGGGAGCCACAAAACTCTGAGTAGAGGCCTATTCCAAAGTTAGGAATGAGGTATCACCAAAACAGTCATTTTGGCACTGTTGGGTACAGTGAATCAATATTATTGAATGGAATCTTGGAGAAAAATTTAAAAATGGCTTCTTGGCTCCTTGCGGGGAAGATTACTAAAAAATGAAAACAAAGCACAAAGGTAGAGCCAGGGAATGGGGGAAAAGGAAGGCTGGGAAGGATGCATTTGCTACATATCCGCAAAGGAATGAGTGAGGGAAAAGGTTCAAACTTCGAGTGGTTACACTCTCAAAATATTAAAAGCAAATATCTCATTTATCTACTTACGTTTCAAAACTTTATTACTTTATTGATAAAAAGTGACTAGAATAATTATATATACTAGTTCAGATAAATCCTAAATATTCCTCTTATAATAATGCTTATTGAAAAAATTTATACAAACCTGTGGCCAATTAACATTTTAAAAAATTCATGTCAGCTGGGCACCTGTAGCTCACTTAAAGTGCTGGTCCTGTGTACCATGGGTGGGGGGTTTGAAGCCTAGGTCTGCCTAGGTCTGCTTAATAAAAAAAAAAAAAAAGAAAAAAGTTCATGTCACATATTTACCTGTCTACTAGTAGAGTATCACTTGTTATAATTAAAATATCCAGGCAATCTTCCAGTTCCTTTCTACGGTCACTTGTCTGTACAAGACTCATCAACAAACAGAGTTTGAGCCAATTGTAAGTCCCAGGAGGAACAATCTGTGATGCAAAGATATTGGCAAGTATTGCTGTAAACTTCCAGCATGAACTGGAAGTCAAGGAAAGGAGACGCTTGAAGTCGTCACTAATTCCTGAAGGAACTGAAAATAAATATTAACACATACGTTAGAAAGGGATTTAAAACGAAAACACATTACAGACACTTGATTCCATTTATCTAAAATATCAAATTATAGTTTTAAAGACATATTCAAATTCTTACAATGATATTAAATTATGATTGGAGGCACACTGGTCTATCATTTCTACCCCAGGAAGTATGATAAAGGGAAGAGATCACCCTGTGTGTTCAAACAGATTGACTGGGGCCTGCGGACAAATTCTTCATTCTTTTTTTTCCAAAGATTGATGTGAGCAGAACCAGATCATGGAACTCTTGCTTACTGTGTTTGCATATCTATGTTTGAAAGGGTATCACTTTCTTTCTTTCCTTTTTTTGAGAGAGAGTCTAACTCTGTTGCCCCAGGCTAGAGTGCCATGGCATCAGCCTTGTTCACAGCAACCTCAAACTCCTGGGTTCAAGTGATCCTCCTACCTCAGCTTCCTGAGTAGCTGAGACTACAAGCACCCACCACAATTTTTCTATCTTTAGTGGAGACAGGGTCTCACTCTTGCTCAGACAGGTCTCAACTCATTCCTGAGTGCTAGGATTACACGTGTGAACCACTGCACCTGGTGAAATAGTATCACTTTCAATGAGGGACAATAAGCAGAATGAGGAATATTTGAATGTTGCTGTTAAAAGGAAAGATTTATATTCTACTACTTTGAAAGCACTATACTGTACTATATTGCAACATTCTAGATCTTCTCCATCCCCTAGATCTCTCCAATTCCTGAATGACTGGTTTATCAAATTGATCAATTTGGGGGAAAAATGCAGTGCATGTATATCCCAGTCTCCTTCCTCTTGGCTGATGTCATAGAGCAATGATCTTCTATACTCACCCATCCCCATGGACTAAGTGAGGCCTTTTAGCCCAGCTCTTGACACATTTGGGTGGGTAAATTTGCCTAATTCTGGATGTCAGCGTAAGAAAGCACACTTTTTCGCCTATATGTAAGGAGGATTGCTCAAGCCCAGGAGTTAGAGGCTGCGTTGAGCTATGATGGCACCACTGCACTCTAGCCTGGGAAACATGTTCTACTACCAAAATCAATAAATCTTTAAAACTCAACAGCAGAAAATATTAAAAAAGATCACTAAACTAGCCCATCAGTGCTTTCTTTTAATAAACTTTTCTTTTCAAGATAAGTAGAAATATTTAGAATCCACTTACATTTAAATTCAAGTTGGGCCTCTATTATTGCAGATGGCTATCTATTCATTCCAAAAATTCTAGCTCTACCCAAGATTTAACCAGACTTTTCTACCTTTAGATATTTGTGAACCAAGTTAAAAGAATAGGTCTGCTCTCCACTTTTGTTTATTTAATATGCTAAAATGTGCTGGAGCTGTTAAAAGAAATTATCAGTAATAAAGGTAATATTTTGGCCCTCATCTGCTTCTGCTTTTATCTTTTGTCTTATTTATTTATTTGTTGGTTTATTTATTTAATTTATTTAGTCTATTTTTTTGAGATGGGGTTTCAAACTACTCTGTTTCCCAGGCTAGAGTGCAGTGGTGTCATCATAGCTCAATGCAGCCTCTAACTCCTGGGCTTGAGCAATCCTCCTGCCTCAGTCTCCTGAATAGCTGAGACAGACACACACCACCACCTCGATTAATTTTTCTATTTTTTTGTAGAGATGAAGACTCACTCTGCTCTGACGGGTCTTAAACGCCTATCCTCAAACAACCCTCCCACATCAGCCTCCCAGAGTATTAGGATTACAAGCATGAGCTGTGCATTTGGCCTATCTTATTTAAAAACATTTTTTTAGAGACAAGGGGCTCTCTATGTTGCCCAGTCTGGTCTAAAACTCCTGGTCTCCCACCTCAGCGTCCTGGGAGCTGAGACTACAGATGTGAGCCACTGTAACTAGCTCTTGTCTTATCTCTTGATTGGTTCAGCACTCACTTGAGGAAAATTATGCTATTTTATAGTTCTCTTTTTCAGATCAAAACTGTTATTTAGAACTGCCTTACTAGAAAATAAAGAATGGTATAGTAACCTCTAAGTCTTGGCATCCTGAAGCATTTTTCTCATTGCTAATTATGACAAAAAGAATCAAATTAGGACAGCGTCTGTGGCTCAAAGGGGTAGGGCGCTGGTCCCATATGCCAGAGGTGGCAGGTTCAAACCCAGCCCTGGCCAAAAAAAAAAAATAATAATAAGTAAATATATAGAAATGCTACTTAAAAAAAAAAAAACTTTTTAGAATGGTAGATTTTATGTATATTTTACCACAATTTAAAAAAAAGGTAGATAGTGCCCACAGCTCAGTGGGTAGGACAGCGTCCACATACACGGAGGCAGGCGGTTTGAACCTGGCCAGGCCCAGCTAAACAACAATGACAACTGCAACCAAAAAATAGCCAGGCGTTGTGGTCGGAGCCTGTAATCCCAGCTACTCGGGAGGCTGAGGCAAGAGAATTACTTAAGCCCAAGAGTTTGAGGTTGCTGTGAGCTGTGATGTCACTGCACCCTAGTGAGGGCGACATAGTGAGAATGTCTCAAAAAAAATTAAAATGAAATAAAAAGAAAGTAAAAAGAACTCCAATACCCATTAGCAATGGCTGTTTTTCCCTCCCCGTTTTTGGACTTCATGCGTGTGTACGGATTCACAGAAATTCCCAGACATTTCATAGAAATGCAATCACACGTGTGCGCTTTTATGTCTGGCTTCTTTCACTCTATATGTTTTATGTCATTACTTTTTATGGCCCCAAAATATTCCATGGTATGGATACATCACATTTATCCATTGATGGCTGATGAACATTTAGGGCTCCGCACAGTGGCTCAGCCCTGTAATCCTCGCACTCTGGGAGGCCGAGGCGGGTGGATTGCTTGAGCTCAGGAGTTCCAGACCCGCCTGAGCAAGACCGGTCTCTAAAAAGAGCCGGCATTGCGGTGGGCGCCTGCAGTTCCCGCTACTGCGGAGGCTGCGGCAAGAGAAGCTCTTGAGCCCAAGAGTTGTTTTTGCTTTTTTCTTTTTTTTTTTTTATCTTTTTTGAGACAGAGCCTCAAGCTGTTGCCCTGGGTAGAGTGCTTTGGCATCACAGCTCACAGCAACCTACAACTCCTCCTGGGCTCTAATGATTCTTTTTTTTTTTTATTTGTAGAGACAGTCTCACTTTACCGCCCTCGGGTAGAGTGCCATGACGTCACACAGTTCACACCAACCTCCAACTCGGGCTTCCGTGATTCTCTTGCCTCAGCCTCCCAAGCAGCTGGGACTACAGGCGCCCAACACAACGCCCGGCTATTTTTTTGTTGCAGTTTGGCCGGGGCTGGGTTTGAACCCGCCACCCTCGGCATACGGGGCCGGCTCCCTACTCACTGAGCCACAGATTCTTTTGCCTCAGCCTCCCAAGTAGCTGGGACTACAGGCGCCCGCCACAACGTCCGGCTATTTTTTGTTTGCAGCCGTCATTGTTGTTTGGCGGGTCCGGGCTGGATTCGAACCCTCCAGCTCTGCTGTGTGAGCCTTAGCCGCTTGAGCCACAGGCACCGAGCCTGAGCCCAAGAGTTTGTGAGCCGTGACACTATGGCACTCTATCCAGGGTGACAAAGTAAGACTCTGTCTGAACACAAAAAAAGAAAAAAAAAAAAAAAGCACTTTTAGGTTATCTACTTTGGGGCTACTATGAATAATATCATGGACATTCGTGCCTAGGTTTCCACGCGAGCATTTCAATTCTCTTGAGTATGCACGTGTGCACACGTAGGGGTGGACTCTGGGTTTAGGTCTTTGAGGGCGTACTGGCTTGTTTTCCGAAGTTGCAAGCCACTGCATTACCACCAGCAGTTCTAAATTTTTTAGGCAAACATCGACACCCTCTGCCTGCAGTAACATGGAAAAGCAACCATAGCCCTGTCTCTTCTCGGCCTGGGTGGGAGGGAGCAGGCGCGAAGAAATTAACGCAGCGGGGACCAGCCGGCTGGTTTCCCTGGCCACAGAAGGGCGCCTGCAGTCCCGGGAGAACGCGCTCGCGCGCCAGGGCCCCGCCGCACCGGCGCTGCAGGAGCGCCACGGACTAGCTGGTGGGCGACTGCGCGGGTGCAAACCAGCACCCGGCCGAGGGCGGTGGTACCGGAGGTTGCTGTAGTGCGTGGCAGGGGTTCTGGGTCCTACTTGGTGAGGCTGGCTCCTTACCCATCCGCTTTGGTTGTGAAGTGTTTTCCTGCCGCCTTCCCCTCCTCAGTCCATCCCTGGTTGCTGACCGGGCGAGGAGGGGATAGGATTTCGCGCCTGTTGCAAGTGAAGCAGAACTTGGGGTTTGTTTTGTTTTGAGACCGAGTCCCACTCTATCGCCCAGGTTCCAGCTCAGTGGCGTCGCCCTAGCTCATAGCAACCTCAAACTCCTGGGCTAACGCGATCCTCCTACCTCAGCCTCCCAAGTAGCTGGGCCAGCAGGCGCCCGGCTGTGTTTAGAGACGGGGTCTGGCTCTTGACCGGGCCGGTCTTGGGCGATTCAGCCCGCTCGGCCTCCCAGGATGCCCGGGTCACACGCGTGAGCCACCGCGCCCGGCCAGAACTGGGTTCTTTATACTCTGGGGAGGGCCAAAGACTTAGAATTCTATCCCTCTTCGCCTTTTTTAATGCTTTTCACAGCCTCCCGTATCTTTTCGTCCACTTAATCTTCTTCCTTGAAAATCTTCGACCCCCAGCACCGCCACTTTAACGCTGGCGCCCAGACTTTAGCCTCCTCCTTTCCACGGTGCTGAGTTCCAGGCGCTGGTTTACTTCCCGCCGGCCTCGCATAGACCTGGGCGTCGCAGGAGGCAAAGTCAGGTTATCGCGAATGAACTTTCCCTGATCTCCCTGCGCTTCTCTTTGGGTGCCACACTACCTATGAGAGCAACATCATCCAGTCACGCCAACCCACTTACCCTTGGCTAATTATTCTTCCCCGTATTGTACGGACCCGCTACTAACCAGGTCCCGTGTAAAGTCTTTAAAATTCTAGACTCTAACTACTCCATTTCTCTTGTATGTTGTATGTAGCTAGCGCCCTAGCCACTGAGCTGTGGGCACCGAGCCATGAGTTTATTAATTGCTAAAGCTCCAGAACTGGCCATACTATTTTTAAGAATGTTGCAACACCTAAAAGCTGATTATTGACTCTTCCGCTACTCCAACCTACTTTACTAGCGGCGGCAGGGACTGATTCCCAAAATAAAAATCTGACCGTTGGCTCGGCGCCTGTGGCTCAAGGGGCTAAGGCACCAGCCACATACACCTGAGCTGGCGGGTTCAAATCCAGCCCGGGCCCGCCAAACAACAATCATGGCTGCAACCAAAAAAATAGCCAGGCGTTGTGGCAGATGCCTGTATTCCCAGCTACTTGGGAGGCGGAGGCAGGAAAATCGCTTGAACCCAGGAGTTGGAGGTTGCTGTGAGCTGTGATGCTCTACCCAGGGCGACAGCTTGAGGTTCCGTCTCAAAAAAAAAAAAAAAAAATCTGACCGTTATTTAGTCTCTGTTTTACAAATGTTAGTGAGTTCCCAAATAATCATCATGGACTACAAAAGTTTTCAGAATCTGCATAATCTGACCTCACCCAACACTTTCTTTATCATTTTCATTCAGCCCTGAAAACCTAATGTTACCCCAGAAGCTGAAACTTGATGTCCTAAACACAACACGCATTTTAGGATCATTGTACTTGATGGCCACGGAGAAATAAACTCTGAAGTTTCACCCCTAAGTAATTTTGGAAAGGACAGTCTCAGTTACTTTTCTTTGGAAAGTAGCCTAAACTCCAAATAGTAGAAATATGGATCCAGTGGTGTAGAACTGATAATGGAGGTAGGGAGTGACCTCTATCTCTGGAACACTGCCTCCTCTTTCTCTTCACCTCTCTTCCAATAAGTGAAACATTCATCTATCAAATGACCCTTTTAAAGTAGAATTCATAGCTTCTCTATAACCCTACTGTATTCAATTAAAATGTCCTAAAACAATAGAAAATCTTATGACCCATATGCAAGATGATCCCAATATCAAATATTTGTAAAGTATTTCGTAAATGTTGGCCCTTTTGTGCTTCCTAGTATATTCATGTTTCTATTATAGCACTTAAATTGTCACATAACTGTTTACATGTGTCTTCCCTCACTGTACTCTTTGTGAAAGATAAGAGGCTACGTTTTACTCATTTTTGTATCCTTCGTGCATAGGACAGTCTGGTACCCAGTAAATAGTAGATGCCAAGTAAATATTTGGAAACCAGTGAACCAATGTGTTAGTCGTTATTTCTGACTTCTCTAAGTTGGCAGCTTCTTGAAAGGCAGTATCTAGTCTTAAGCATTTTATTCCTAGCACCTACTACAATTATATATTGTTTCCAATTAGGGCCTCTTGTCTTTAAATGAATTTTATATATTCCATTCTGTACTCATTACCATGGTTTAATGTTTTATGTTGGTCACTGATAACAAGCTACAGAACTGAAAGGGCCTTAATTATCTAATACAACCCTTTCCTTTCCCATGCAGTGGTTCTCAACCTTCCTAATGCCTCCCAATGCTGCGACCCTTTAATACAGTTCCTCATGTTGTGGTGACCCCCAACCATAAAATTATTTTCATTGCTACTTCATAAGTGTAATTTTGCTACTGTTATGAATCATAATGTAAATATCTGATATGCAGGATGTATTTTCCTTGTTACAAAGGGTTGAGAACTGCTGCTAAAGAGAGGTCAGATGATTTCCCCACAACAACCAGGAAATGCTGGGTCTAGAATCAAGTTCTCAAATTTCCCAGGTTTCTTCGTTCTACTACATTTTGCTACTTAGATTAAATTTTCAAGACATCTCTATCACTTTCATTTTAAAACACGAGAGATCCTCATTATCTGATACTGTTTATTTCAACAAGCATTTTTTTTGGAATTACCTACTCTGTTAAACATTTGAGGCTATTGTTTTTCAGTTTGCAATCTTATGAGAGGATCTTAGAACCTAGTGTTGATAAAAATGTTATTTGGCAAAAGAAAGCAAAGTTTTGTTTCTCTTCGGGTAGGAATTTTTTCAAAGTTAGAGATTTTACTTAGTTTTATTTCACACTTTAATAGTTTGTAAAGTCTTACTATAGGACTTCAAAAGTAAAATTTGTCTTACTTTATTTCTAGGTTTTCTGATACTTTTTCTATAGTTTCACCATCTATACTCTTTACCAACAACTGTGGTTTATCAGTTGGTAATACAGAAGAATCATTAACTAGGAGAAAATGTCAAATCTAAAAATGAAAGAGGCAGCCCTTATTTATCTTGACAGAAGTGGAGGCCTCCAAAAGTTTATAGATGATTGCAAGTACTACAATGGTATGTTTGGCAAAGATGACTATTTTATTTCACTTTATTTTTTTATTTTCCTTTTTTTTGTAGAGACAGAGTTTCACTTTATTGCCCTCGGTAGAGTGCCGTGGCGTCACACAGCTCACAGCAACCTCCAGCTCCTGGGCTTAGGCGATTCTCCTGCCTCAGCCTCCCGAGTAGCTGGGACTACAGGCGCCCGCCACAACGCCCGGCTATTTTTTTGTTGCAGTTTGACCGTGGCTGGGTTTGAACCCGCCACCCTCGGTATATGGGGCCGGCTCCCTGCTCACTGAGCCACAGGCGCCGCCCTCATTTTATTTATTTATTTTTTTGAGACAGAGTCTCATATGTTGCCCTCGGTAGAGTGCTATGGCGTCACGGCTCACAGCAACCTCAAACTCTTGGACTTAAGTGATTCTCTTGCCTCAGCCTTCTAAGTAGCTGGGACCACAGGCGCCTGCCATAACACCTGGCAATTTTTTTCTTGTAGTTGTCATTATTGTTTAGCAGGCGGGGCTAGGTTCTAACCTGCCAGCCTTGGTTGTATGTACCTAGCGCCCTACATGAACTTTTTTAGCCATTTTATATGAAATGAAAAAAGATCTGCTCCTCATTTCAATCTCCTATGCAATTGCTCCTGAATAGTAGTTCCAAACTGTAGCAAGAGATCATTGATCAATCTGGCTTTTCATCTAAAGCACACTTCATAAGAGTATATGTTTTATACCTTTTCGTGAAGGGCTCTATTCAAAATGTAAATCTTAGGACCTTTCAGGAATGTTTAATCAGCTTGTCATCTGAGGATCTTTTAACGCTAACAACATCTGAATTTGGATTGCTTAAATTTACCTTTTATTTTCCCTTCTACTTTTCTCTCATGTTGCAATAAAGGAGAATAGCCAGATTAGTGTACTTTCCCTGAAAGTCTTTCTTACGATTTGGTTTGTTGGTGAGAATGAAATATTAATTCACTCAGGTTCACTTAATAATTACGTTAGCAACATCACTGTTTCCACCATTTCTTAGGTTTCATTTCTCATTGCTGTCTCCTTATAGAGTTCATCAGTGGGTTTCCAAGTAACTGGTGAAGGAACAAAGGCAGTTTCATAGGCGTGTGAAATTATGGGAGGTATTTACACAGACCTTTCTCTCCTCGGGAACACATGGTAAACATAAACCAGCTGAGGCAAGAGATAATTACATTAATAATTTGTGATCATTATCAAATCACAATAATGTATAATCAAATCATTATACTCTAAAAACTTCTGTGATTATTATATGTTCACATACATTTTGCCGTATAAATTACACACATTCTACTAAGTCAGATATGCCCTGGGAGGTGGTTGCTGATGGAGAGGGAGGATGAGATTGTTACTTTTGCAGTGACTTTCTCAGGATCACACAGATCTTGGTTTAAGCTTGGGACCAGCTCTTTCTTGGAGCAGGGCTCTGTGTCTGTGTGGGCAGTCACACTGCCCTTTAACTATTTTGACTTGATCTCCCAAAGACCAACCCATAATGATAGCAATAGGATAACCCCCAGGCATTTCTCATCAGGGAAACGGATGGTACCTCCTTGTAGAAGCTTCACTCTCTCTCCCATCCTGGGGCTGTTTATTTATTTTGGAGGGAATATTTGGGTAGACTATTTTAATAGTTTGCCAGTACAGACTGTCTCAATTTTAGTTCAAACTACATTGCTAGAAATGAGACAGAAATTAGTTTTGTCAAAATGTTTATAAAAAGGAAAAATAAGCGTAGGTGAGCCCAGCTTGAGTTTTGTCCATTCAGAGGCATTTCCAGAGTGCTTCCTACCTGCCAGGCACTGTGTTAGGACCCGGAGGGCCAAAGACACAGAAGATGCTCTGCCCTCAAAGGGCTCAGAGTCTTGGGTGGGGAAAAGACAAGATTACAAATTCAGTGTGCTAAGTCCCAGGTCCGAGCTGTAGCTAGTACGTGCTGTCAATATTGAGAAAAGAGAAAGGGGTCTTTCCAGGGTGGGGCGGCCAGGGAACACTTTTGACAGAAATGACAACAAAGCTGAGACTCCAAGGACAGGTAAGGCGATGGCCAAGCAAAGAGCAGGAAGAATGGACATTTCAAGAAGAAGGAGCAGAATCGGGATGGGGGACCAGGTCCAGGGAGGAGCATGTCGTTCCCTTAGGCTGAAGAGTAGGGCCAGAAGTAAGAGACAGGTGACAAAAGATGAACTTGGGGAACAAAACAGAGGCTGTCTCCAGGTCCCAGACCATGTGTGAGAGTTCTCGCTGTACCCTGAATGCACTGATAGGGCAGCGGGCTGCAAGCACCTTGGATTTATCTCCATCTCTCCAACTCCTTATTCCTTCCTACCTCAGAGCTCCTGCACAGGTTAACCCCTCTGCTGAAGAGCTTCCCTCTCCTCTTCCTGGCTGGCTCCTTGAGATCTTCGGATATCGGGTCTTAAGTGGACCTTCCCTGACTGTCCTTTACGAAGCTTTTGCTATGCTACCTGTTTTATTCTTGCCATTTATACCATTGATAATTTAAAAAATAATTTATTTGTCTTACCTGGTTTCAGTTGTCTCTACTTGTAAACTGTAAGCAGTGCTGGTAGAGACTGTGTCTCAAGCCCCTAGCATGATGTCTGGCGTATAGTAGGTGTTTGGTAAATATTTGTTGAATAAACGAATGAATCTTCAGATTTGCCGATTAGATAGCTCCAGCTGAAGAGTGGAGAGTAGATTGGAAAGGAAGCCAAGACTGATGATAGAGACATAGGTAGGAGGTATTTCCATCAAGTTGGGGTTGAATGGGAAGACCCTGAGCCCTGCCTGTTGGAGGGAGGTGGAGACACACGTGGAGTCCAGGGCCACAGAGTCAGCAGGGAGTAGCTGGATGTGGGTCATTGTAAGAGGAGGAGTTCAGGGTGACACTAACACATGGAAAACTGGACGAATGGTGGATGGTTCGTTGACATAGGGAATTCAAAAGAGTAAGTACAGGTTGGGGGAGGGAAGAAAATGAGTTCAGCTTTGGATATGTTGAGTGTGAGAATACCGTGGGCTATCTGCATAGAATGTCCAACAGATATTTAGATTTATGGGTTTGGAATTCAGAAGAAAGTTGTTGGCAAAACATAAAAGAATTTGAGAGACATTAGCCTGTAGACTCATCCATCTCCTTATTCTGCTTTGTTTCAGGCCTTAAGGATACCGTGGTGAGCAAAGCAAGCATTCTAGTTCTCATATAAATATTACAGTCTAGACTGGTAGCTGATGACGTAGATAAATAGCTTAGGAAATACGCGCGGGCGCGCATACACCGAGTGGCGGGCACAGACCCTGGGAACACCAACATTTAAGAGGGGGACAGCAGAAAGGGGGCAGCCAGGAGAGGGTGAATACAGAGGTCCTTCCCCTTGCCAAGTCCCTGTACCAAATTCAACTGAGTCTTCAAAATATAGGGTGTCCCCAAGTTTGCCATTAATAGGAAAAATTAACAAACTCATACATGTGTATTTTATATTATTTTATATTTTTAATATTTTTGTATTTACATATTGACGCATAGAGAAGTGTTTTGTAAAGATTTTGTAATGAGTATTTTATAAATAAAGACACGTTTAGCTTTATTCCGCCTTTTCCTGTGTGTGCGCGTATGTGTAGCAGTAGGATTAAAGCGCGTGTGTGTCCTGCCTTCGCTGAACAGAAATTCAGGTCAGTTCATCCTCAAAATAAGGAATTTCTAAGATTGGAACTGAAACAAGTGTCAGCTCGCAAGTGAAGTTATAAAGACAGAGAGGGCGCGAGCTGGAGAGCCACCCAGATTTTCCTCCTCGGCTGGATTTCCTTGTTACTGTTCTGAGCGTTTCAAGTCACCCTTAACGTACGTTGTGTTTGGATTTCCTTTGTTATGATCTGTGGGATAAATGTGATGTTTACTGTGTCCCAATAAGAAAAAAAATGTCACGGTTTGTTTTGCCAAGACCTCATTAGCGAATTTTTATTTTATTTATTAATTTTTTTACTTTTCAGTTTTCTTAATCCAAGAAATAGCACCTTAGGCACTTACAAAAACCAAGTAAATGCCTGGGTGTGGGTGGTGAAATTTTTTTCGTTTTTGAAAGGTGAAATTTTTCTTTTCTTTCTTTCTAATTTCAGGTTACTATGAGGGTACATACAGTTAGGTTACACTATTTGTGTTTATAAGGTAAAGTACGAGTTGAAGTTGCGTCCTTTACCCAGGAAGTATGCGGTATACCCTTACCTTGTGCCCTTACGATGGGAACTCACTGAGCCCCATCCCCTTCTTGAATTTAATTGAGTTTTTCTCTCCTGTAGCCTGTAGTGTTAATTTACTGGTTTGGACTTAATAATCAAGTATATGCGATGCTTGATTTTTCATTGCTGTGTTTCTTAACTCCCTCCTAATTTGGAGAATGTCCTGCAGTTCCTTCCAGGTTATAAAAGGTGCACAATCTTCCCTTCTTTTTGTGGCTGAATAGTATTCCACAGTGTACATGTGCCACAGTTTATTAGTCCATTCACGGGTCGTCGGGCACTTGGGTTGTTCTGACGTCTTTGGGATTGTGAATTGTTCTGTTGCATTCAAGTGCAAATGTCTTTATGGTAAAATGACTTTTTTCTTTTCAGTGGATATGTAGTCATGGGTTTGCAGTATCCAATGGAAGATCTACTTTTATAAATAATGAAATTTATTAAGTATATTTAAGTTGAAAATTTTACATTTTATTTCAAAAAGCAGTTGACAATAATTCTGCATTTCAAAACTTAGAACTGTTTCATCTAAAATACTATAGATTGTATTTCATATAAACGTCAACTGAAAAAATTTCTTTTAAATCTCAGTAAAAATCTTTCTTATGAAAAAAATCCAGTGTAAACAAAAGAAGGCAAATAATTTGTAGGTCTATTTATAGTCCCCCAAACATGGTAATGTTTTACATGGGTTTATGTACATGACATTTAATAGATATTCTGTACCTCAGCGAAACTTACTTCCCCTTAATAGTATATCAAAACTAGCTTTCAGCAAAAACATATATTTTATTTATAGATTGTAATATGTGTATTAAGATTGGCCTACTTTCTTATATTGTATTTCTTAAAGGTTTTTTTTTTATGACAAAGAATAGTTATTTCAAAAATCCCTTCAGCCAACAACTTCCTCTCCCCTAAAATTTTAAAGCCAGCAAAGATTAAGCTGACATGAGGTAGGTCTCTCAACTAGAATCTGCCTCTGTGGAACTCACAGAATCAGAAAGTTTTTAGAGACAGAGAGGGAAACTACATACCATAGAGTATGAATTTCCAGCCATTTGTCAAGTTTTAGGTTTCTAAGTATATCATAAAATTAAATGAGTGTTTGGTAATAGATGTAATATCAAATATCTTAAGGAAAATTAGTTATATCTAGCTGAAATGAAGCATAGAGTTCAAAAATTAAAGAATTTTTGAACCACTGATTAATTTATCCTTCTTCAAAAAAAATTAACCAATAATAAAAAACTTTTGTATGTATAAAAAAAAGCTCGATTTTTATTTGTGCTCAAGAGAATTTTTTTCATGTTTTATGGGTTTGGGGCTTGCTTTTCTCTATTCCAGCTTTTTAAAAATTGACCCTGTGGTGCCTTTAGAAATGAAGGGAACATCTTTAAATCTTTTCTTTTTTGCACTTTTTGGCTGGGGCTGGGTTTGAACCTGCCACCTCCAGTATAAGGGGCAGGCACCCTATTCCTTTGAGCCACAGGTGCCGCTCTATCTTTAAATCTTATTTGAGTTAAATAAATGGATAACTAATCCAGATCAGATTTTTTTTAAAGAATAATATTTAAAAACTATTATGGAATTTAGCCTTCTGGCTGATTCTTGGGTATGCTGTTTTCATCCAAAGGTTAAGGTCTCAGAGGTCACCCAAGGTAACCATTTATTTTTAATTGTCTTTTGTTTCAGCTTTCCTGTTGGATTTTTTTTAACCTTTTCAAAAATCAGCTAGTAGGTGTTGTCATAGCTTTCCACAACCTCCAGATTCTAACCAGAAAACTCTCTCCATAGCTAAATGACTGTGTCCTCCTACGTAAGCCCGGAGCGGAGCACAGAGTGAGATGAGGAGTCACACTTTTTAATCATAACGAAACTAATATTTAGAGTTCTGTTGTCAAATGTTCTTCTATGTATGACACTTTGTTTTCTTTTGTTTTTGTTTCCCCAGGACATTTGGGCTTCCAGGACAGTTTTGTCACATCAGGTGTTTTCAGTGTGACTGAGCTAGTGAGAGTGTCACAGAGTAAGTATAATTCTGCTGTCATTTGCTACAGATCTGCCTTGGGTTTGTGCTTACTTTCTGCCTTGTACTCCTCGAGACATAAAAAGCTTTCAGGATCCCCTTTTTGTTTGTTTATTGGGAGAATTTTGACTCACGGTTTGGCTGCCAAAAATTTAAATCAGGAAAGGTTAAATATTATTTTAATGTGAGGCGTAAGGGAAGGACCAAAATCCTGATTCCAGGATCCAGTTTTCCCTAATATATAGTGTGAACTGGGTTAAAAAAAAATCTGAGGCTTTCCTGACTTCTAAGAAATTCTGCCTTTTAAAAGAATTTGTTTTTAACCTTTAAATGATGCTAATGGCCTCAGTGTGAGTGACATAGCACAGGATGATCATTACCAGCTTGTCAATAATCACCAACAACAGCGAACAAAGGGTACCTGTCACCACCCTGTTTGCTGATCAAAGATCCATTGATTGTGCCTTTGCTGTGACACAGGACAGCAGCCCAAGGACAAGGTGTGTGATTTGCACCCTCCCTCTAACACACACACACACACACACACACACACACACAACTTCCCTAACATCTTCTTATTTTTATTTAAAATCATACCTACAATGACAATGATATTCTAGGTCCCAATAAAAAGAAGGAAAAATAAATACCAAATATGAAAATTTTATTTTTTATCCTTCTGCTTACTTCAGAATACCCACTTGTAGGTAAAGTGTATGTTGTTAAATTTAATTTCAGGCAACATCAAGCCCTTTATAGAATGAGGCAGAGTAAGAATAAATAATCCCATTTCAAGTTCATAGACCCCGTTCACTGTGTCACAGGCCTACAGGATGGATAAGTAAGGCAGGCCCTCTCATGACAAGATGCCAGGTCAAGGGAGGCAAGGCCGCCTGATTTCACAGGCCTGGATTCTGTCTCTTCCTATTTTAGTTTTCTTATTTTCTTATTTAGAAATTACCTCCAATTTTACAGATGAGTTAGATGATTGAGAACCTGTTTATTTATCCAAAGTCAAGTAGTGGGTAAATGATTAAGCTAAGTCTCTGTAATGCTAGAATCTATACTCTTAAACTAGCCCAAAAAAATTCAAAGAAATCTGGCAGCACCCATAGCTCAGTGGGTAGGGTACCGGTCAGCCACATATACCAAGGCTAGAGGATTTGAATCCAGCCGGGACCAGCTAGAATCAACAATGACAAATGCAACAACAAAAAATAGCAGGGCGTGGCAGGCACCTGTAAACCCAGCTACTTGGGCGGCTGAGGCAAGAGAATCGCCTAAGCCCAAGAGTTTGAGGTTGCTGTGAGCCATGTACCTCCACAGCATTCTACCAAGGGTGACATAGTGAGACTCTGTCTCAAAAAAAAAAAAAAATAAATAAATAAATAAATTCAAAGAAATGCATAATATGAGCTTAGACAGGGAAAAGAGTGGGAAGAGTATGGTGGGTGTTAGAATTCTAGGGCTCACGGAGGCCCAACTGCATGCCGAGCAGCTTAGCACCCCAAGGAGTGAGCATTAGGAGCAGCAGGTTGTGAAGCTGTTGCCATCTGACTGAAGTGGGCTTGAAGGGCCATTGGGCCAGTGGAGCCTAGTGGCTTTGGAGGTGCGCTGCACACTGCCTAGTGCACAGCTGGTTAGCCAGTTATTTGCCATAGACAAGAACAATGCGTGCATATATCTGTTGTTACTTTTTAAGACTTTTGAAAATGATAAGTATCCTACTATTTGTAACCGTATTAATCCTTGTCATATAGAGAGTATATATTAAAGTATTCCTGTCAATAGTAGCCTCGCAGGGAAATGCATTCATTGAACCCCTATGGGCATCTAAATGTAGCCTTAAAACAGTTGCAAACCAAAGCGGGGATAGTCCAGGGACATGCGAAAACGAGCTGTCCTTGACCCCTACCCTACTAGTATGCGTCTGTAAGGGTGAAAAGGAAACCCTTTAATGCCCAGGATGGAGCTAGAGCAGGTTCCCCTGGGTGTGTGGTGCATGGGTCATCCTCCACGTCCCAGCCTGGGGTTGCAGGGAAGGCCCAGGCCGAGCATCTCATCCTTCTCCCACCTCCTGAGTTTTCCTTTAAGGCCTCGGTCCCGTCAGTCCCAAGCTTGATTAGTCTTCCATTCGGTCTAAGACAGCATGGTCACCAGGTGAATTCCAAACCTGCCTTCCCGACTGTCAGAGGGGGTGGCTGGATGGGGTGGAATTTGCAGAGGGACCTACATTGGCCTCCTGTCCTGGTCTAGGGGGCTGCTCGAATGCTTTTTGATCCTGCGCACTGCTGTGTAATCGCTCTGGGACTCACTCACTCAGGGCCTGCTGCTGACAGAAAGTGTTTGGCACGAGTGGGTCCAAGCTGTGTCAGCTAAACCATGGCTTCAGGCCAAGCTGGTCGACTGTAATCCAGAGACCCTTTCTTTCTTGCAGATCTTTAGGTTTGTCAGGGTGCATTTCACAAGATTGCCGTGGCTGCTGGGATAGGGATACCCCAGCTCAGATCCCCTCACCCGCAGCCCTTTCTGAAGTACTTGATCCTCAAGACACATGACGGAGTTGACATCCTTGACCATTCCGTCCAGTCCCGCCCTCTTCCTCGTATCCCTGTGTTGGAAGAACTAAGCTTCCATTTCAGAGCTGCCGTGGCACTTTCTACAGATGGGGGAGTGGGGTACATTCTGTATCCTTGAAGTAAAAATAACCTCATGGTCATATAGGTTGATTAAACATGCACACCCTGTTAGGAGTCTGATATAATCCTAATATGAAAAATCATAGAAGCTAGCATTCCTCAAGCTTATACTGTGTACCGGGCACTGTGCTGGGCACTTTGGAAATGTCATCTCATTCAGTCCTCCCCAGTTGGTGTCAGTGTCCCTTTCTACAGGGGAAGGGGTGCCATGATGCTCCAGGAGGGTAAGCAGCCTGCTCTTTTCCCTTTGCTGCGCTCAGCTAGCTGCACACGCACCTTTGTCCTGACCTCCCCACAAGTGCCTTATAGAGCCAAACAGGATACAAGATGTGTGCTTTTATTGAGTAATAGTTCTTGTTGATTTGATAAATTTATAACGTACTACTTTGAGCACTAAAAAACGGTTTACACTATCTTCTTGTAAACCAAAGCAAATAAAACAATTTTTTTCCTGGATTGGTTTCCAGGTATGATTTTGTTTTAAATTACTAGATTTTTTTCCAACTAGAATTTAGGTTTATAGTTGTAGGCTAACTCAAAGTAAAGATGTCCCTTCTACCTCTGTCCCCCCAGAACAGTTTCCCGTACTGTTGACATCTTTTGTGAGGGTGGCACATTTTTACAGATTCATGAGCCGATGTTGAGGCATACTCTACCCAGGGTGACAGCTTGAGGCTCTGTCTCAAAAAAAAGAACATAAAAGTGGAGGGTAAAGGACCTAGCCAAGGTCCTAGTGAAGCCTAGGAAATAGGGTTGCTTTTAGAGTATAACCCATATGCTTTAGCTTTTATTTTACATTAGTTGGGTCACACTAGGATAGGTGGTTAACACGATTATTATCGAGAAATATCACGAAGTGCGTCCTTCCTGCATAACGGTGCTCTCCTATCTGAGGATATGAAGACGTATCTAAACTAAAGTACATGGATTTGACTTACAAGCAATTTATTTTAGTACTAATAAAATAATTCTCATTTCTAATTCTGGGAGTCTTGTCCATTGTTTGCTTTCTTTGGGGAACCATTTCACTTCCAGCCCATTGGCTCTTTGTATCCGAAATAACAATATGATTGTGATATTTCTCTCTTTGGCTAACCTTATGTGTGCATTCCTCTAGATATTCAAATTCATACAATTGCAATATTCCATAAAATAAAATAATTTCAAATTTCTTGTGTCCTGAGGTCTCTGTCACAGATTTCCTTACAGTGCGTTAGTTGAATTATCGATGAGATAAGATTAGAGATCATTGATAGCCACTATTGTCAGAAATATTTACAAGAAGGAACCTTTACAACAACCTTACAATTGGCACTTATGAAAATAGAGGGGTGAGAAAATGGCCATTACAAATGACTTTTTAAAAAACAGAGGAAAGGAGCAAGTGAAATATTTTCTAAAAAACCTTATATGCAATGACGCTTCTAAAAAGTTATGTGTGTGTTGAATGTTGTCTTAGGAACTCTTTGTCTTCCATTCCTGCTGATTCCTGTGAGGGATGTTGTATAATTCACTGAATAAAAAACAAAACAAAACAAAACAAAACTGATGTTACTGTAGTGGGTTTGAAATGCTCAATGCACCACAGTATACAACCTTAAAGTTAAGCTCCCTTTTCACAGCAACCACTGTATAGCTCCTCAAGCGTCTTTGGACCCAACTGCATGTACACACTGAGGCCCCCTGGTCTTTGATGCACCGTTTAGAAGTTTTGTTGGTTACATAGGCACAAACTTGTGGGGGTTTTTCCTTCATTTGAAAACTCAGCGATAATTTTGCTGCAAGAGGTGAGCGGCAGTGCCCCCTAGGAAAGCACTAGTGGGATTCCGATTATTTCACAAGGTAAAGCAGGGGTGGTACCTGTAGCCACGAGGTCAACTAAACTGAAAGATTGCATAGGCTTTGACATGGCCATAAGTTCTGGGGTAGCCGCTAAGCTGTGCTAGGGAAGAGGTGGCAAGTGAAAAGAATGCTTGGGGTGGTGCACTGAGGATGGCACACGTCTGTAGGTTTTCTTGTTTTTTAGACAGTCTCACATGGTTGCCCCAGGCTACAGTGCTGTGGTGTCAGAGCTCACAGCAACCCCTAACTCCTGGGCTTCAATGATCTGATCCCCTTGCCTCAGCCTCCCCAATAGCTGTGACTACAGGTACCTACCATTTGCCCATCTAATTTTTCTATTTTCCATAGAGACAAGGTCTCCATCTTGCTCAGACCGGTCTCCACCTCCCCAGCTCAGGCAATCCACCCACCTCAGCCTCCCAGCATGCTAGGATGACAACCATGAGCTATTGTGCCCAGCCAAATCTTTGTCTCACCTGAAGCCTCTCACTTTTTTATTTTTATTTCTTTCTTTATTTATTTCTTGCAGTTTTTAGCCAGGCCCTGGTTTGAAGCTGCCATACCATTATGTGGGGCCAGCACCCTACTCCTTGAGCCAAAAAAGCCTCTCCCGTTTTTAAAGAATCTATTCTTAAGCCTCTCTGAGCTGAAAAATAGGACTCATATTTTTAAAACAACATTACTACTTAACAACCACAAATTTTAAATGAGAACTGCTTGTATGACTGTATGTAATTATAAGGGTGACACAATGTGCCAACCGCATTATAAAGCACTTTACAAATACAAACCCTTTTAATGCCCACAGCAATTTTATTAACACAATCTTCATTTCATAGTGAAGGCAAAGGAGCCATTGCTTAAATAATATTCCCGAAGACTCACAAAGAGTAAGTCACAGAGCTGGGAGAGAATCCGGAGAGTCTGGTGCTAGAATCCCGCCTTACCATTACCTTCCATTACACATTTCAGAAAAAACTAGAAGGAAGAAACAGAACAAACCACGGGAGTCTGTACTCTCCTCCAACACTACCACGAGCAAGGAGACTAAAACCTTCTTTAGAGAATCTAAATTTTTTTTTATCAAAAGTGAAGTTTCTCCAACACACATTCCCTCAAATTGTGGTGAGGAGGAATTAAAATCATTAGTACTCTAAAGTCAAATGATAACAGAAGATGCTTCAAGCACATGGAGGAGCTAGTGAGAAACACCAGGTAGTGTAAGTTTAGGGTAGTGCTGCTGCTAGCAAACTAATCAATAGGAGTAGAAAAGAAATTACTACTAGTCTAATCCAGACCATCTGAGCCACGATAGTGTAGGATGGTCCTCGGGTCCAGAAAATGTGGCTTGGGCAGCACCAATTAAGCTGTTATGGATGGTCATCTCGTCCAAGTCTATTGTTCTATGACAACTGAACTCTAAAAAACACATCTGTTCTGGCATTTTCATAACCCTTCAGGCCGTCTGCGTCTCCAGAGTGGAGTCGGCAGGACAAACTCTACCACCATAGAGAAACCTACGTGCACCCCTTTTGCCAGCCACCCTTTTCAGCTGGACCAACCTCTCCTCTTCCTCCCCCTGCTCAGCCAGCATGAGTGGAGAATGAGGATGAAGACCTTTGTGGTGAAACACATCCACCTTTAGTAGTAAAGATCAAGTTGTGTTTTGTCCGGTGTTGGTATCAGGGTGAAACTGGTGGCACGAAGTCAGTTTGGAAGTGTGCTAAATCCATGCCACGAAGTGTAGAAGGACAAAAAGAATTAGGAAGCCTTTTGAAAGCAGATACGAGACAATCCTCCAGATGTCATTCATGAGGTGGTCTTTGCAGAAACTCTATACAGGAGAGATGGAGCTCCACACAGCTCCCTTGAGTTCACATAGATAAGCGACAGCCACAGATCATGAAGAGTTTCATGTCTGTGGCATCCATGCGTTCACAGAGCACACTCTCAAAATGATACAGACTAGCCACGACAGCTATAGAGAAAAATCATGAAGAAAACTGATAACAATATGGAACATGCATTTATTTAAGTGAAAGCCAGGGATGAGGAGCAAGGAATAAGGGATATAGATGACAGGAAAAGGGAGTGTCAGGGCGGAGTAAATGAACAGGATTCCAGGGGGGTGTAAGGGAGTGGCAGGGGAGAGTAAATAAAAGTAGCTCAAAGGTGGACACAGTCCCAGGACAGGTCTCCTCGGCCTTGATGTTGTTTTGGCCTATTGAAATGGTGGCTCCAGCTCCCAGGAGAAGTTGTGGCTGCAGGACAGAGAGGCAGCTATGAGGCCACCAGGAACAAAATTCAGGTCCCCCGCCCAGGGTCTACCTGGCAGGCTTGGACACCCGGCGCTCAGCAGTCACCATGCCCCAGGGACTGTTGGTGACCAGGGAACCACGGCCACAGGCTCTTTGCAGCTGGCCACCAGACAGAGTCCTGAGCAGGGATGCACAAAGGTCCCCCTACCCTCCGCCAACGTTTGCAGGCACTCACATATTGTACTGGTCCAGTGGCTTCATGGTTTGGAACCAGGACTGAAAGTCTCTGTCCGGTTGAAAACAGAAATTATTGGCAGTCACCTGCAGCAACTGCAGCTGCTGGATGATCTTGAAGGCCTGGAGCCAGAGAGAAGGACGGATGCTGACTGGGCCGGGGGGAAGATTCTGAAGGGGCCATGCTGGGGAGGGCAAGGGGCCGATCTCTGGCGCCTTTCTCTGGAGTGGTTCCCTTCTCCCCTCCCATCCTCTGAAGGCCCAGTCTGTCCTCAGAGTTGGATGTCAACTGCCTTTCTCCAGGAGTTGGTTTTCATTCCCATCCTGCACGTTTCATGGGGTGGACTGCCCCTTCCCTGACGTCAAACCCTCCCAGGAAATCTACGATGTGGAGGATGCAGCCAGGGAATGTCCTCCCAGGGCAGTCTCTGACTTCCACATGTTGTGCTTCCCCAGAGACAGGCCCCCAGTTGCCCACCTTCCCCTTTTTGTTATGTTGAGCACATTTCCGTGCAAGGCACAGCCAATGCCCGGGAGAGAGGCCCCCCAGCCATGACTCCCCCCTCCTTGGGCTCCCTTGCTGCGTGTCATCCAGGCTCAGTGGCCAGGGGACCTGCGCACAAGGCACTTGCACCCACATCACGCTGTGGGTTGTGATGAAGGGAGCGTGCGGGCTGATGCTCAGGGGCCCTGTGACCCAACACTTCCTCATGACAAGTAGGGGCACACAAAATCTCCTTGCACACAAAGAGAGTTTGGAGCCACATGGGAGCTGCCTGAGTGTGGAGGGGCCAATTTCAACTCCTCCCGTGGGCAGCACCTGAGGGAGAGGCTGAGTCCAGCTCAGCCAGACCCTCGGGCAGCTCAGCAGTCAGGCAGCTCTGCAGCTTCTGCCTTGGAAGCAGGGACTGGAGGCTGACGTCGGGCCTGATACCCCAGCTCACAGGGCTGCCTGGGAGCAGTTTTGCTGAGTGCTGAGTTCTCAGGGCTCCATCCAGGAATGTCTCCCCCCAGCCTTAGGATTCTGGTCCCCAGTGTGCCAGCCCTAGGCTCACTCACAGCCACATTATTCTGCGTCCACTTCTGCAGCAGAGTTAGGTCATCGACAAAGATTCCAAGAAAGGGAATGACGCCCTGTGTCATTGGGGTGGGAGTGGTGATGAGCACCCACCTGCAAGTGGCCTTCCCCGTTCTGTTGTCCGGAATCTCACACCCCACCCCGGTCTCCTAGACCTCTCCTCAAGATCTCTGACTTGGAGCAGCCAGACACCTTCAGCTTCCTCCTTCCATTCTATCCCTCTCCTCCCCCAGCTGCACCCATGGTCACCTACAGCCTGGGATGTTCACAGGTCACAATGCCTTGTGGTCCCAGACCCCACCCTTCCTGTAGGGCATGCTGAGCCCAGCTCTTCCAGGCCTTTGTCCTGGGCCCTCTGCTGAGGGCATTTCAGGCACCAGCTACAGGAAGGAGGGCCTAGTAGGAGGCCCTTGCTCTCCTGATGGGGAGACTCCAGCTGGGGGGAGGCCCTGCCCTCCGTCCCAGTGGCCCTCCCCACCCACACCAAAGGAGGCTCACCTTCCGTTTCTGCTGCCTCATCTGGGCTCTCTGAGGGTTTTTTTCCCGGCGGGCCAGCTTGGAGATCCCCAGCTGCCAGGGTCAGGACAAGGTCAGTGAGACTATCTTACCCTCACTCAGCTACTCCCAGGACCCTGACCTCGCACTGTGGACACCTGGCCACAGTCAGCTGGTGAGGTTCTACAGTCACTCAGTGAGCTCTGGTTCTAGACCCAGCCCTGTGTCCTACACCCACTTGCTGTGTTACTGGGGCATGCAGCTCAGCCCCTCGTTTGTCTGGAGACCCTGCCCCAGCTGCCCGCACCACACACCAGCAATAGAGGCCCGGCTTTCTGGAGAATTTCTGGCTGGTTTCGGGAAAGAAAGAAGCCACCCCCACCACCACCACAACATTTCCCCATCGCCTGGTGGAAGCTACATAACCAGAGGGACCAATGCAATGGATATTAGCCAGAGCCCTGCTAATTATCCAGCTCGTCCCTGATGAACAGCCAGGAAAGCCCCTTCTCTCTTCTGAACAGGACTGGCGACTGGTACTTTTCAGGTAAACGTTGAGTTAGAAAATTAACCAAAAATCACCCGGCCCGGTACCCTTTCCAAATTCCCCTCTCCCTGCCCTCTAAACATTTGCCCCCAGCCCCAGCCCCCCTGTACCTTTATCAGCTTCTCCCGGGTCATCCTGTCATCGCGTGCGCACAGTTCTTTATACACTCTCGCGCTTTCCCTTTGCAGAGGGGAAAGAAAGTCGGATAAATCAGGGAGTAGCGGGGAGGAGGGCGAGTTCACATTCCTTGAACTGGGAATGAAAAGGATCCAAACCAGCAGGATTTGTGTTTCCTCTGGGCTCCTGATTCCCAGAGGCTCCACAGGACTGGAGCGGGCGCTGACCTGCTGTTCATCTGGCCCAGCCCAATGTCAACTGGGCAGCTCACTTTCTCAGTTTAGATGTGCGCTAGACATGGGAATATCTCCAATGTGGCAAAGGCCCGTGCCCCACGGTGAAGAAAACTTGGTGCTGAGTTAGACGTTCGGTGCTAACACCCAGTGGACTGAGAGACCCTGGCAGGCCACCCATTCCTGCCTCCGGAGGTGCTGGGCTCCCCTCCCCTCCCAGTGCAGTGAGGGAGCATGGCAGACCCGGGAGAGGTGCTGGTGCAGCTCAGGAGACACACGCCCACCCACCTGGATACTGCTCTCCAGGTCTCCTGGAGACTATGGATGGGCGCAGCCTTCAGGGCTGTGACTATGCCATGCAAAGATGAGTAGTTGCTCAACTTATGACACTCCTGGGGAGGGAAGAGGATGCACCGTGAGGTGGGGAGTTGGAGCCCCACTGCCCGAGCTGTGCCCCCTGTGCTGACCTTTCCTCTGTGGGGAGGCAGAGGCCCAGGGAGGCACAGGAGAGCAGTCTGGGCCCCAGTGAGTTTCACACTCTGGGAGGACAATTACAGTTCAACCCAACGTCGGTGTCCAGGCGCAAAGGGCGCACCAACACTGGGCATGGAAGTCAAGGTCAGTGTGCCCCGGACAGGAACGGGGCTGGGGGCTGTTGAGGGGCTTGGGCTCTGTTCAGCAAATTTGACATCGGACAGAGGAGAGAACGAGTGTCCTAGGGCCTCCCATGCTTTACCGAGGCCACCTGGATCCAGAGCCCCAGCACCCTGGCCCTGTCTCAGGCCCTCCCACAGCTTACCCTGGCCACCTGTATCCAAAGCTCCAGCACCCTGGCCCTGTCCTGGGCCTTCATGGTGCGGGTCTCCAAGCACGTGCTTATCACAAAATACACCACAGTATCGAAGTGAATCAAGGCAGCGCCGACTGTGGGTGCCACCAGAGCTATGTCCATCCCGTCCAGCTCAATCAAAAAGGTGTCCAGGCACTCCCACGGCAGCAGCTTCTTAAATTGCTCCTGGGGAGGAAGAAAGATCCACATGGGCACCGCCCAGGGCAGCTCTGAGTCTAAAGTCACCCCTTGACTCAGGCAGGTGACCAGATTCTCAGCTTTGGCATTGGCTCTCCCAGAGTAGTCGGAGCCCCGGGTTTCATTCCCCTTTCACGGAGGGCGCGAAACGCATAGAGCCGGGCAAGGAGAGAACAGCACGTGGTGTTTCCCCCAGGCCGGCCTCCAGGAGCCCACACTCCGCAAGGTGCTCAGCCCGGCCCTTCCTGAGGCCACCTGTGTGCCAGGCCTTCTTTCTGTTGAGACGCACGTGGCCCGTGGCAGCCACCTCCAGGGTCTCAGTGCGGGTGTCTGGTCTGAAATGGAGTCTGTGCCAGATGTGTAGTAATTGCTGAGGCTGGTGAGGCCTCCCGGGCGGGGGGCTTAGCAGCCGGGGCGGCATGCTAAGTGGGCCACCCCTGCATCTAGTGGGCCAGGCCCCCACCCTGTACTCTGTCCCCTCCCATGGGATGTGCCCAGCAGATGTGTGTAGCTGCCACAGACACAGGGACCGTAAATACAGAAAGAAACTCAAACAGCTGGCCTGGCTCATAAGCCGTGCAGCAGGGTGGGACCAGATCGCTGGCCTCTGGTCAGGGAAGGGGTTTGAGCAGCTGCTCACCGCATCCAGCAGCGTGAGCTGCTCAGCCACTTGTTTCCCTGTGTACGCCAGGATGCTAGACGGCCCCGCCCTGTGCAGCATTTGTTCAGGCACAGTCCTGGGCTGGCTGAGGCCTACGATTGCCTTTGGTTGTGCCTTGCCAGTTTTCACTGGCTTTCCAGATGGCTCTGTCCAGGGTGCTGCCCTTGAGCCTGGCCCTGGAGCTGGCTCCATATACATTGGGAGATCCAGGGATGCAGGCACCCCTGGCTCCAGAGCAGGCCTCTGCTCGCCCAGATCTGCCGGCGCTGGTGCTGGTTCTATGGCCAGCACTGGGATTGCCTGTTGTTCTGGAGATTGAGCAGGAGATGGAAAAGGAGATAAAGTCAGCCGCATCTGTCACTCCCTACTGGGTTATCCAAACACACCATTACCTCCCCATGACAAAGAGAATTTCAGCCCCAAACGCTACCTTTCTGAAGCTGGTAAACTGCTGCCATCCCACCCTCTGGGTTTGTGCCAATGGGCCTGAATTGGTACAGCCAAGCAAGCGCGATGGTGGCTTGATGCCCCAGGTATGATGTGGACACGGTGACCTGTATGTCAGCCACCTCAAACCTGAGCCTTGGAATGCTCACATTCTTGTCGCAGAACACAGGGCATCCATCTGGCCAGGAGACGTAGATGGAAGAGGTGCTTCTGGGGATGACAAGTGGAACCTGAGTCAGAGGCCTGGCTTTTCCTCTGACACCCTTCCCAGGACAGTCCTGTGTATTTATGTGTCCCTGGGCCTACTCCTCCAGTCTAGAGGACAGGCTGAACTTCCCTGGCTGTCTCTGCTGCCCTGGCAGGGACAGAACTGGTCATGGATCAGGATTGGACACACTATTGTGGGCCTCGCCCTCCCCCTGCCATTGTCACTGCAGATCAACCGCAAGGACCTCTGCACCCCTGAGCCCTCAGGGCTGTGACTGGAGGCCGGAGGGTCAGCAGGGTGCTCATCATCACACCAGTGTGGGCTCCTGCTGCTGTGGTCGGGGAGGGGGTGTGGGCTGGAGGAGACAGGAAGAGCTGGGAAGGTACTTGTGCTGAGGATGGGCCCCTCAGGGGCAGCTCTGAGCCACGCTTCTCCTCTCTGCAGGGACCTGCCACCCCCCCACAGCTCTAACCGACTCATGTCTTCCTTGAAATCCCCTGACCTTAGCCCTCTCATGAGCATCCTCAAGTGGCTGAGACCCAGTTTCTGTTTTGTTTCCCCAGCCACAGTCCCACAGAGCCCCATACTCTGAGTAGAAAAGGAGTTCTTTCCTTGGACCACAAGCATGCCTTTTGAGTTACTCATGGGGTTCGTGATGGAAAAATCCCAGAATCTGGGATCTTTCTCTGTGCATAGAAGATGCTGGGTGGTCCTCAAGGAGGAGGACGTTACCTCCTCGTGTCTGCTCTGACTTCCTGACTCCCTGCACAGAACTGCAGCCCGAAGACTGTCATCTTCTTTGTTCATTAAATTAAGTTTCTAGAACATGCCTGCACAACCAGCTGGTTACTGAATGACTCCGACAGAACCTTGGCAGATATCTAAGTGGTTCTCGGGACTCTTTCCCCGCCCCAGGAAACCCCTGTTCTCTCAAGGACAGGGACAAGGTGGAAGGAAACTCAAAGCTCTGCGAGTGGGACCAGGTTTGCTCTCTCTGTGCTTTTCCCACAAAGGGACACAGACGTATGGGCTACTGAGGTGTGAGGCAGAGGGCGCCTTCTGTGAGGAGACTGACGGTAAATGTGAACAGCCACAGCAGCCCCTGAAGCCTCTCCACAGAGCCAGGAGCGAGGGACCCAGCTGCCACCTCTTATTCTATTGATTTTCCTCCAAAACCTCATAAATGTAATCCTCTGACCACTCCACTTTTCAGAGGAGTGAAGCGAGGCTCAGGGGAACTGAATGACACCCACAGACCTAGTTGGCAGGTGGGGGCAGCACTGTGCCTTGGCCACTCACCTCCTGACCAGTTTCTCTAGGAACCGTGCCATGGTGTGGATGTTGTGGTAGGAGCCCTGGGAGGTCATGGAGCAGATGTTTTGTGCCGAAAGGACTGGCACCAGGGAGCTCACCAGCATGTCCCAGGTGGCTGGCCGGGAGGTCCTCACTTGCAGCTCCGTAAAGCAGACGGCCGACTCATTTCCATACTAGCGGGGACAAAGAGGGACACACAGTCAGTGATCCTGACCCTCCAGAGAATGGGGTCTGATGCTCAATGCAGGAAGCTCCAGCCCTTCAGAGACTTGTGCCTTTAGAAGTCATGGGTGTCCCTAATTCTACACTTAGGACGTAAAATGTGATGAGCACGAAGAGCTGCATGAAACCCCTGATACCCTGGAGGCTGCTTCAGGGGGCTTGTTAGGCAGAAAAAGAATACCCCTGCTCAGACACCCTGTAATGAAGATCCCAGTGCCCGTGAGTCCCCAAATGACCCTCACTGTGCAAATGAGAAAATTCAGGCTCTGGGATGTCACCTGGCTGTCACCCGCACATGGGTCAGAGCTGTGGCCCTCCCAGGGAAGGCTGCATGAATTTTCCCCTAAGCTTGCAGCAGCTCAGCCCGCTCTCACTCAGGGAGAGGGTCTTGACCCAGCCTGTTTCCCCCCTCTCTGTGGAGACCATGCACAGGGCCATGCGTCCTAGAACAGGATTCTCCACTGAGAACCGCGCAAGTGTCTGTCTTTGTTACTTTAAAAGAAGTCTTGAGAGACAGCCTGAGCAACTCTCGGCTTGGCATAGGGGTAAATGCAGTGAGACCCCAGGGTGGAAGAAAGCTTGTTACAAGTCCACAGGGCTGAGGAGGTGACTCAGCGGGGAGAAATCTCAAATAGGTATGCAGAAATGTATAGGGAAGACTGAAATATGACTCCCAGGTGTCAGTTGCAAAACTGGAAATGGAAGCAATGATGTGATTGCATTTCCTACCAAACCTACATTGGAAAACACTTCAAACAATATTAAAACCAGGGAGGCTGGCTGCAGAGCAGCAGCGACATTCAGAGACCACTGCTAACCAGTCCGTGCCCCAGGAAGTCTGGAGCTTATACTTAACAGTTGCCAAGTACCCCCTTCCTGGGAGCCCACCTGAGCACATGTCATGGGCCGAAATTCATAACTTCATGTCTGATGTCCCCAGAACATGACGGCATTAGGACAAAAGGTCCTTCTAGTTACATGTCCCTAATAACATATCACTGGTGTCCTTATAAGAAGAGGTGCTAAGGACACAGACAGGCATGACAGAGGACCTCTCTGTGAATGCGGAGATGAAACGTGGCCACAGAAGCCAAGGAGAGAGGCCTCTGAGAGACCTCCCCAGCCGGCAGCGTCACGTGGGACTTCCAGCCTCCAGAACTGAGAGGAAGTCAATTTCTATTGAAGGAGCCCTTCGGCCTTAGGGTTAAGTTCTGCCAGCTCCTCGAACTGTCCCAGCCAATTGGGACACATCAGTTTCCCTGCAGCATGGCTGACTGAGAAATAGGATTGTGTCCAGTCAGGCTCCGCGGGCATTGAAAGGCTGGGCAGCAGTGGGAAATGGCCTCCCTGAGGGAAAATGGCCAAGACCGGAGGGCAGAGCACCTGCCTGGTGGGGCTACAAGGATCTGTTCCCGAGATGTCACTTTGCAGACAAGAGCAGGCAGCAGCATTGTCTCCTTCTGTGTGTGACACCTCCCATTTTGTTTAGACCCCCTGGTTTAGTGTTGGCTGTTAGCGTTGGAGAGGCCTGGCTGGGAAGGGAACTGCCTGCCTATTCCGGGAGACCCCCTGGGCCATATTAAAGCTGTGAGAGCAGCAACCACATGGGGAACTATCCCTGGACTAGTGTAAAGTGAAAACTACAGGAAGCATTTTCTCTGACATCCCCACAACTACGTGAGTAGTGAACGTGCCTCTTACCAAGTTGCCACTGGGGAGACACAAGGCCGGAATATTTAGGGAGTGGACTGTGGGTCACTCAAGGGCTAAAACAGCCAAGGACAGAGCCCGGGGCATCCCTCTTTGGGTCTGTGGAGACCCCTTTGCGCCCATTCTCACCCCAGGCTGGCGCTGGCCACGGTCAGGGGCCTGCTGCATCAGTTCTTTATCCAAAGAGAGAGCCGCGGACTCCTCCAGCGGCTCCTCCTGGATTACCTCCAGGGAGCTCTGGAAAGAGAGGCCCCGACGTCGGGCCGAGAGCCTTCCATGGCAGCCAGGTGCTCTCCTCAGGGAAACCACCAATCGAGACTCATCTCTATTCTAGCATGGACAAAGAGAGACACACAGTCAGTGACCCTGACCCTCCAGAGAATGGGCTCTGATCCTCAATGCAGGAAGCTCCAGCCCTCCAGAGACTCGTGCCCTTAGAAGTCAGGGGTGTCCACGATTCTACGCTTTTCACCTACAACGTGATGGGCACAAAGAGCTGCATGACACCACTGACACCTTCCAGGCTGCCTCAGGGAGGTTGTTAGGCAGAACAACAATGCCCTGCTCACACACCATGGATGAGGAGCACTGTGCAGTGAGTCCCCAAATGGCCCTCCCTGTGCAAATGAGAAAACTCAGGCTCTGGGATGTCACCTGGCTGTCACCAGCATCTGGGACATGGCTGCGGCCCTCTCAGGGAGGCCTCCATGATTTTCCCTCTAAGCTCACAGAGACTCAGCCTGCTCTCACTTGGGGCGAGTGTCTTGGGCCAGCCTGTTTTCCCCCTCTCTGTAGAGACCATTCCCGGGACCAGACGTCCCAGGAGAAAGCTCTCTACTGAGAACAACGCCAGAGTCTGTCTTTGTTACATTGAACGGATTCCTGAGAAACAGCCTCAGCAACACTGGGCCTGGCATAGGGGCAAATGCTATGAGACCCCAGATTGGAAGAAAGCTTGTTACAGGGCCACAGGGCTGAGCAAGTGACTCAGGGGAGAGAAATCCCAAATAGGTATGAAGACACTGAAATGTGGCTCTCAGGTGTCAATCACAAAACTGGAAATGACAGCAATGATGTGATTGCATTTCCCACCAAACCTACATTGAAAAACACTTAAAACAACATTAACACCAGGGAGGCTGGCTACAGAGCAGTGTGACATTCAAAGACCACTGCTAACCTGTCCGTGCCACAGCAAGTCTGGAAGTTATACTGATCGCAGCCAATACAACTCTCTAGTGTAAACTGTTGGCAAGCACCCCCTTCCTGGGAGCCCACCTGAGCACATGTCATGGGCCGGAATTCAGACCCTCATGTCTGATGCCCTCAGAATGTGACTGCATTAGGACAAAAGGTCCTTGTAGTTACATGTCCCTGATAACATATGACTGGTGTCCTTATAAGAGGAGGTGCTAAGAACACAGACAGGTTTGACAGAGGACCTCTCTGTGAATGCGGAGATGAAACGTGGCCACAGAAGCCGAGGAGAGAGGCCTCTGAGAGACCTCCCTAGCCGGCAGCGTCACGTGGGACTTCCAGCATCCAGTACTGAGAGGAAGTCAATTTCTATTGAAGGAGCCCTTCGGCCTTGGGGCTAAGTTCAGCCAGCTCCCCGAACTGTCCCAGCCACTTGGTACACAGCAGACTTTATAATGTCTTAGCTGTTTATAATTGAAAGGATGTCTTCCATTTCCCCAAATAAAGCTAAGGCCTAGAGATTTCTATTTAGATGTAAAGCAATATACTCCTTACTTAAGGAGTGGACTTTGGGCATAAAGGTAAGGTGGGTATTCCTGAAGCAGCGTCTCCTCTCTCCTTTCTTTCTCTCCTCCATTTATCCCACCAAATCTCCTCCATTTATTCCCTGCAGCATGGCTGACTGAGAAATAGGACTGTGTCCAGTCAGGCTCCATGGGCATTGAAAGGCTGGGCAGCAGCGGGAAATGGCCTCCCTGAGGGAAAATGGCCAAGACCGAGGGCAGAGCTTCTGCCCGCTGGGGCTACAAGGATCTATTCTAGAGATGGCACGTTGCAGACAAGAGCAGGCAGCAGCTTTGTCTCCTTCTGTGTGTGACCCCTCCCATTTTGTTTAGCCACCCTGGTGTACAGTGCCTGTTAGTGTTGGAGAGGCCTGGCCGGGAAGGGAACTGCCTGCCTTCTCCAGGAGACCCCTGGGCCGGATTTAAGCTGTGAGAGAAGCAGCCACATTGGGAGCTCTCCCTGGACTCGTGTAAAGTGAAAACTACAGGAAGCATTTTCTCCGTTATCCCCACAAGTATGTGTGCAGTTTTGATGCATCTTACCAAGTTGCCCTGGGGATACACGATGGCTGGATTCTTTAGAGAGGAGATTTTGGATCACTCAACTGGGAAAACTGCCGAGGAGAGAGCCTGGGGCATCCCTCTTTGGGTCTGTGGGGACCCCCTCTGTGCCCATTCTCACCCCAGTCTGGCGATGGCCGTAGTCCATAGACTGGTGCACCTGGTCTTCATCTGCGATCAGAGATTGTGTGGAGTCCTCCATGGACTCCTCACGGAGGTCCTGCATCCCCACGCACCTCTGCAAATGGAAGGCCCCATGCCGGGGGAAGAGGCATCAATGGCTGCCTGGCACTCTCCACAGGGGAAAACCCCTGGGAGATTCTGCTCCCCAGAACACACACACAGTGGGACGTCTGAACAGACCTCCCACCAGGGAAGAAGACAGATGACAGCTGGATGTCTAGGGATGACATCTCAGTAGACAAACTTGTCCTTGACACTCACCTTTCTGTCCCAACAGCCAGGACCTGGAGTTCTGAGGTATCAACATGACAGCCCCACCAGGATTCCCATAGGTGATACCCTGCTCCTGTTCAGTGGGGGTCCCCTTGTCTCTTCCTTCCCCAAACATAGTGATATGAGGCGTGCGGATCTCCCCAGATGGGCTCACAGGTGAGACCTTGCCTGCAAGAGACTACCTGGGGCTGCCCTGTGTTACCTGTAGATGCCCCCTGCCAGGTCTCCGCAGGCAACGGGAGTAGAGGGAGCGCCAACATTGGCCAATTCGGACAAGGCACCCACTTCGGGCTTTCCGGACATGAGGATTAGGAGAAGGTGCGACGCAACACGAGAACATCCTCCTCTCTTGAGCGTATCCCACAAAATGAGCCAGACACAGGTCTGTGTCTAGAATGTGGGTGCCTGGCTACCAAGGGTTCTAAGTTCTGTTGGGGTCTGTCACCAAGGAAGTGAGGTCACTTTTCCAAGATTCCACATTTGGCCCTCACCCTCTTCACTATGTCTACTCCTCACCTGTACACTGTTATACAAACACAGCCCCTTCAGTGCACGGTCCCCCACCCTGTGGAGACAGGGCTGGCTCTCAATCTCCCTTCCTGACCTTGAAGGTCACCCTAGACAAGTCCTGTGTGTTTTTCCATTCGGTCCCCCAGTCGAATACGTGCACAGTGGGGATCGTGCTATCCTCTGTATCCTAGGGAATTCATCAAGTGTACTTGAAAACAACGTAGAGAGCTCACAGTGTCTTATCACCTCTGGATAACACACAGACTTGTGGGTGGAAGAATCACAAGAAGGGGTGGAGACAGAACACTGAATGATACCAGTTGATGAGGTTATTCAAAAAGCCCACCAGATGTTTGAAACAGCTACAAGTTTACCATGTTCTGATATTAAAGGGATATGAATTCCTTGGTGGAAAAAATAAACACATCTGCTCTAATCCCTGAGAGCACTCTGCGGCAGGGGAATGCAACTGCACAGGTGTGAGTCACCACCTTCCCTAGAGTGTCATTGTCTGAGTTTCATATAATTGTGATTGCCCGTCACTTCAAAGCAGGGATAGTCGAAGTGTAAGTCAATCACTTCACAAATAACCCAGGGACACGGAGAGAACAAGAACGTCTTCTAACCATCTCTCTAACTGCATAGCATTCTAGAGAGAAACTGAGAAGCAGATTGTAAAGGGAGATTATACAAATCTGGAGCCCAGCAATATGTACATGTATTATAGTGTAAATGCAGAAATTGTCCCTTTGGAAAATAAACATGTATCTCAAGTGGACCTATGAACAGTGTAGAAGATTTAATCAATTCTGATAGACATTCTATGTATTCACTCTATTAAACTATGAAGCAAGATATCCTTAGAGGATATTTTACTGCACAACTTAGGAAAACGTTCCCTAAGAAAAATTTCCATATTTAATGAGAATGTCTCCAATTCAAAAATGGTCATGTGTAGGATAAACAAGGAAGGTGTTTTGATGTAGCCTTGGTGTAATGATTGGTTGAAATTATGACGACGAAGAAAATCCCTCAAAGAAAATAAGACTACACCTTCCATGATACCACTGACAGCAGATCATCTGCTCCGATAAGTTTTAGATTTCTCTCTTAATGCCTTCTTGTTTTATTTTTTTTCTTTTGACAAGATCATGAAGTAAAAACTGTCCCTAAGGGACCAGAAAATACATGAGCAAATTGTGAAAGTTGCTGTATACCATTTCAAGTTTTCTGTTATGATTTTTATTAAAGTTAATTTTTAAAATATGTAATGATCTTACAAAAGAAAAGATTTCCTTTTTTGTGACAGAGTCTCACTACGTTGCCCAGTAGAGTGCCACGACATCACAGCTCACAGCAGTCTCCAACTCCTGGGCTTAAGCGATTCTCTTGTCTCAGCCTCCCAAGTAGCTGGGACTTCAGGAGCCTGCCACAGTGCCCAGCAATTTTTTGGTTGGAGTTGTCATTGCTATTTTGCAGGCCTGGGCTGGGTTCAAACCTGCCAGCTCTGCTGTACGTAACCGCGGCGTAGCTGCTGAGCTACAGGCGCCAAGCCACAAAATAAATTATTCTACAAAAAAAAAAAATGCAATACAAATGCATTAAACATAAACACTCCTGAAACTTTACATCAGGGAACTATATCTTGTTCAGCCAGCAAATTGTTTTTATTTGGTTTCATATGTTTAAAACATGTCAATATTTATTTATTTATTCATTCATTCATTCATTCATTCATTTCTTAGACAGGATCACACTCTATCACCCTGGGTAGAGGGCTATAGTGTCATAGGTCACAGCAACCTTAAACTGGGGCTTAAGCTATCCTCCTACCTCAGCCTCCCTAGTAGCTGAGATTACAGGCGCCTGCCAGGACACCTGGCTAATTTTTCTATTTCTAGTAGAGATGGAGTCTTGATCCTTCTCAGGCTATTCTCCAACTCATGAGATCAAGCAATCCACCCACCTTGGCCTCCCAGAGTGCTGTGATTACAGGTGTGAGCCACCACGCTCAGCATAAATATCTAGACATTTAAATCACTTTTCTCAATCTCAGCTAAAGAAAGATGCTGCGAGAAAGCTGAAAGCACATGGGAACTTTGCAGCATGACCTGCTCACTAATGGTAAAGCAGAAAAGAGCAGGAATCAGGATTCCGGAGTTGGTCACACGAGCCTTTCTTGAACAGTATTCTTACCAGAACTAATAAAATCAATGTGATTTAGCACGATTAAGGGTTCTATACACACACATGTATGTTCATGTGGTGGGAAACCTGTGGCCTTCTTGATCCTTGTATGCAACTTTTTCAATGAATCCAAATTTTACAGAGCCAATTATTCTCTGGCAGTGCCTGTGGCTCAAAGGAGCAGGGCACTGGACCCATCTACCAGAGGTGCTGGTTCAAACCCGGCCCCGGCCAAAAACTGCAAAAAAAAAAAAATTTTGATTTTATTCTGTGAAATTTGGATTTGATCAATGGACCGTACCTGGGGTTCTGAAGGGCCATATTGGCCTGAGGCTGGTTTCCCCACCTTTCAAATCTGGATGGTACCGCATGCTGCACGCCCAGGCTGTGGGACATGGCCTAATGATTTTGGACTACAAATCTGTACAGCATGTTCTGAAAATAGTAGGCAATCGTGACAGTAAGTATTTGTGTGTCTGAATAGGTCTAAACTTTGAAAAGGTGGACTACAAATACAGTATAAGAGATTGTTTTCAATGGTATCCCTGCACAGGACACTCAGCATGAAGGAAGCTTCCAAAATTAGAAGTAAGTCTCTGGGTAAATCAGCGAGTTAAGGAGTGGGTAATGTTAAGGGTTAGGGGATTATCATATACTGTTGTAGACTTTATAAATACTGTACACTTAGCTACACTAAATTTATATTTAAAATTATTCTCTCTTCAGTAATAAATTAACCTTACCTTCCTGTATTGTTTTATTTGTACATCTTTGAATTTTGTGAACAAACTTACTTTTTTGTAATAAAAGTTTACATAGCCCAACTGTACAAAAGTATTTTCTTTCTTTATATCTTTATTCTATAAACTTTTTCTGCTTTTACGATTTTCTTCATCTATTGTACATAATGCAATGGTACATGTTAAAACTATTCAGTGTGGAGCATAAATGTCTTACCATGAAAAATGAGCAAGTCGGGTGCTTGTTATGTTAACAAGTTTGAAGTGAGCTTTGCAACCTGTATATCAGTTTAGCACAATGTACCCTATAAATGCATTACTATACACAGTCATGATTTCATAGAATTAAAAATGAAAGTCATTTTGATTAAAAAAAATTGAAGAAAGTAATCAATGGCAAAGTGATTTGCCAAAGGTCCAACAGAACGTGGCTAATAAAGGCAGCATTTAAAACTTAAGAAAGGATTTTCTTCTGACCTTTAAAGTTTTTTTGTGACTGGATGCAGTGGCTCATGCTTGTAATTCTAACACTCTGGGAGACTGAAGCTGGTGGATCGCTTGAGCTCAGGAGTTCAAGAGCAGCCTAAGCAAGAGTGAGACTCCATCGCTACTAAAAATAGAAAATCCTAGCCAGGCATTGTAGCAGGTGCCTGTAGTCCCAGCTACTTGGGAAACTGAGGCAAGAAAAGATTCCTAGAGCCTGAGCGTTTGAAGTTTGAGGTTGCTGTGCACTGTGACTCCATAGCAATCAACCCTAAGGCGAATGAGTGAGACTCGGGCTCAAAACAATAACAACAATTTTCTTTTGTTAAATACTCAGATGCGGGCACACACAGGATCAGGATCATTATTACCACCTTTTCAGCACCACATGCTGTCCCACTGGAAGGTCTTCAGGGAAAACAACATACACGCAGACATCTCCTACAATAACAATGCGTTTTTCTGAAATACCACTGAAAAACATACCGAACGTACCAGGGATAGAGTTTTGGGGCAAGGGTCTATAAAAGGAAGAGGAGGCCAGTTCATGGATTGGGAACACTTTATTAGCGGAGAAAGGAGTGAGAAAGGGTAGAGGGGAGTGAGCCCAGGGCTCACACAGTTTGAAGAGACTTTTATTATCCCATATCCGTAGGGCAGAATGTGGCAGAGGGTTCAGGGAGTCATTCCTACTACAGAGACACTAATTTTATACTCCAGGAAAATCTAGGAGTTGTTCCCTTAAGTGGCCACTGGCGTCAACGAAGGTGTAAGAATAAAGGTTATTGCTCAGGAAGATGCCTGACTGCAAACCTCGGCAGAGGCTCCTGACCAGAGGTAGGAAAAGTGGACAGAATCAGATACTATGAAGCCAACGGTGGAGAGCTGAGCCAAGAAAGAAGTTCAGCAAGCTGTAAGTCCAAGGAAGAACATTCAAAAAAAAAAACAAATTACAGATACAAGGCCTACTGACTGGAGGACAGGAGACCCCTCCCCTACGTAGGAGGCCCACCACAGCGTCCGAGCAAGCGGAGAACAAAAGTCCTCTCATTTTACCTCGTTGGAGAAAGCCACTAAAAACCAGATTTCCCTCTCCAGATAGGTCCTACTTATGAACCTACACACAACACCACCACACATAAAATTGAAGAGACATTTCCCTCCACAAGTCCAAAGTCCCAGTCTACCCTTGCCACCTAGCATGGCGGTCTGAAGTTCTGCCCCCTGCAGAGGGCAGAGTGTTTGGTCTTTTCCTGAATGATTGGGGCATAGTGTTGACCACCAAACATCAGGATGAAATCTGTGTGTACCAGGGGAATAAGAGGTTATGAGAATAAAGGGATACTCGATGGGAGAAGGAACAGTGCCCTGGTTATGACCATGCACAGCCAGTGGTGGTATTGACCCTGAGTTTGGGCTATGCCTGGTGTGATGCGGTGCAGAACCCACGGTGGGACAGTGGTTGCCCCGTGTGGACTGAGCTCGGTAGGCAGGGTTGGGCCTGTGAGCAGAGTCTTGCCAGGAATGGACTGAGTCCTGAGGGCAAGAGCATGTTCCCTGACACCAACAGAACCCTCCAGCAGAAGCTTGCTGGGTGTGACGCAAGACCCGAGGGCTGGGGCGTGGTCCCCTGTCTACAGCAGGGCAGTGAGCAGAGGATTTCAAGACCAGCCTGAACAAGAGGGAGACCCTGTCTCTTCAAAATAGCCAGGCATTGTGGCAGGCGCCTGTAGTCCCAGCTACCAAGGAAGTTGAGACAAAAGAATCACTTGGAGCCCAAGAATTTGAGGTTGTGTGAGAATCACTTGGAGCCCAATAATTTGAGGTTGCCGTCAGCTATACCATGGTCCGCTACTAAGGGCAGAAAAGTAAAATTCTGTCTCAAAAAATAAAAAAATTAAAAAAATAAGCAGGGTTGAGTTGCCAGATCCACCATTTCTAAAACTCATTTCATCTCTGGACTACTATGTCAGTCAATAAATGCTCTTATTTTTTTTTGAACAAAAAAAAAAAAAAGAGAGAGAGAGAGAGAAATAATTGAAGCTTCATTGAATTTCAAAAAGTTAAAGCATTTGTGGTCAAAATCTTAAAGATTACAAAATAGGGGCAGCAGATGTATAAAAAAGAAATGCAATTAGTGAAATCATGGCTTCTGCATTCCAAGGAAGCCAGATACGGGACAGTGCAGTGAGGTGAAGGTAAACAAATATCTCATCTAGGGGCAACTGGGTTTAATCAAGAAAAATCGCTAAACCCAATGTTCCTAAATCTAGTCCCTCCAACTAGCTGCCCAGCTACAAACCTGAGAAGTCAAGAACATTATTATGTTAAGAGAAATTGAATAAATTGCTTCACACTTTGTGATTCACACATAAAGAGAAATCAACAGGAATCTATGGAAAAATAATGCATAACAAGTAGAAGGAAATACCATCGTGATGATCCAGAAGGTGGAATGATGTTTGAAACAACATTATCACTGAAAGCAGATGCAAAATCATTGTTAACATTTGACATCTTCTATAAATTATAAGTAGACATCTCCATAAAGAAATGTAGAGAGCCATCCGGGTACAGTGGGGTGATGTGACTGAAAGGCAGGATCAGGCTAAAACAATAAGATATGAAAAAAGAAGTGGAATAGGCCAAGATAAAGATGGATTTAGAAGGCATTCAATTTTTAAGCTTCAACCTACATTAGAAATTGTTTGAAACAAAACAAAAGAAAGTCAAATCAATTTCATAGAAGGCAAACTTTATAAGTTTTTCAAAAGTATAAAGAACAAGGAAATACAGATATCATAGAATGAAAGAAAATAATGGATATTAAGGAAAATGGCTAGAGCAATTGAAGAAGAAGGAATAAACAGAAATGAAAGTGAAAATAAACCTTAGACTATAGTTCAAGGGTTCAAATGGCTCACACCGAGCAAGTAACCTGGTGGATGTGAGCTGCACCAAGAGAGAAGGTTGAAGAACGCACATCAACCCCACTGAGGCGAGCTGCGACCACAAGGATACAAACCAAAGGTACCAAATCCATCACCAAGAGGACAGGAGTCCCCTCCCCCATGAGAACAGCTCAGAGTGCCCCACAAACAAACAAGCAGAGTTCAAAGGTCCTCCCACTACACTCTATGGGAGAAACCCTCTAAAACCTTGACCTCCCTCCCCTATTAGGGTACCAAGGCATTCTCCTGCCAGGCATAAAACTGTATAAAACTGTGTATATTCCCTGCCTGCAACTCTGAGCTCCCAGCACTCCCCTCCACTCGCACTCTGAGGTCTGGAGGCCTGGCCCCCAGGAGTCCAGATTCTTGGGTGATTTCTCGAGGGATGTGGACAGTGCCTAAACTGCAGCTGGTCAGTGCTGACTCTGGGGCACAAGAGTGAGGACAGGACTGTAGGCTGAGAGGGAACCACACCCAAGCAGCAGTGCCCTGAGGCACAGAGCAGCAGCCTTCTTTTAGCAACAATACGGCTCCCAGATATCCTGAAGCCACATACCCTGTCTCTCTGTGCAAACAGAGGAGGCCTGGCATCTACTCAGGTGGCAACCACCACTGAACAGATCTAGGACGGAAACGCAGGCCCCGTGAGTAAAGGATTTGCCTTAGGGGGTACCGACCTTGGTGGAGCGCAGGGACTAGATACTCACTGGCAGAACCGGGAAGTTCCCAGGGTGGGGCTGACCCAGAGGACCGTTTTACTGAGCCAAAGACGCACCCGGCCCTCAGGGGATCGTCAGCCTATAGACAAAGGAAGGCAGCAGGATAGAACTGACAGGTAACCAAATACAAACCTGCAGGAGCAAAGACAGAGCCTGAGGCACAGGCTCTGGGAACTCAAAACAGCTTCTCTTCTGCAGGGGAATTTAGCAGGAACAGAACAAATTCCCTCAAAGTTTTTCTGTTCTGTTTTGTCAGTAACATCAATCAGGGGCGGGGCTGGAACTAAGTGAACACTCCCCAGCCTCCATCAAGCGCCCGAGGTTGTCAGGCCTCACCTCCTCCTGCTAGATAGAGGCAGAGCGCAGCAGAATGACAGCAGAAATAGATTTCCTTGTGATTCAGGCAGGTGCAAACCCCTGGAGTATCTGTTCACTACAGGAAACTGGGTCAGCCAACTGAAGGGCTATCAGTGACTGGGTGTGACAGAGGTACAAGGTGGGGAAGGAGGCATCAACCTTCCAAGACTGACCTATTTGCTGGGTGGCTCCTCCTGACTCCACGCAGCACTGGAGCAAGCCATATCAGAGTAGTCACCAAACCCCTGTGATCCAGTTGCCAGAGACCTTTTAAACTCTCCCACCTGAGACAGGTGCTGACTGAGACGATTGATTTGGACCTTTTGAACTGAGCCAATCGCCTGAGGACTATTCAGGTGGTGCCCTGGGTGTGTGGTTATAGGAAGGTTTCCTTTTGTAATTGTTGCCTGTGGGGGGCGGGGTGACTTAACTGCTGCTATTTCTCCACAGCTGAGACTTCAACCCAGAGTAACTGTATCACTAGGGTCAACCAGAAAGCAGCTGAAAACAAGAAAGAACCACTTAGCCCCACCACACCAAACAGGGCCCCAGTTTGTCAGGCCATAGCACTTTACGGGTCCTCGACAAAGCTCCAGGGGAAAAATCAAACGGTGTAAAACAATCATGGGGCGGAATTGGCGGAAAAACTCTGGTAACATGAATAACCAGAATAGATCAACACCCCGAGGAAAGATATGGCAGATGTAACTGAAGATCCCATTCATAAACAACTTGCCGAGATGTCAGAAATCGAATTCAGAGTTTAGGTTGCAAACAAGAGTAATAAAGTGGAGGAAAATTTGGAATTGGAAATTCGAGCAGCAATTCAAAACTCGGAATTAGAAATTCAAGGAGAAATTCAAAATTGTCTCAAGAATTTAACAAATTTAAAGACAAAACAACCAAAGATTTTGACCCACAGAACCAAGAATTTGCAGTTTGCCAAGATCTGAAAAGTGCAGTAGAATCCCTCAGTAACAGAGTGGAGCAAGCAGTAGAAACGATTGCTGACATTGAAGACAAAGCCTTTGTACACTCCCAAACTCTCAAAGAGGAAGAGAAATGGAAAGTAAAAACAGATCATTCTCTCAGAGAGATCTTGGATAATTCGAAGAAGGCTAATATCCCCCTCATTGTAATTCCTGAAACTGATGAAGTGGCCTTCCTAGGCACAGAGGCCCTTCTCCATGAAATTATGAAAGAGAATTATCCAGACTTGCCAAGAGATTCAGAAATTCAGATAGCAGACAGTTTCAGAACCCCAGCATGACTCAATCCCAAGAAAACATCTCCAAGGCATATCATAATTAACTTCACTAAAGTTAACATGAAGGAGAAAATTCTCAAAGCAGCCAGACATAAGAAATCCATTACCTACAAAGGGAAGACTATTAGAATGACTGGAGATCTCTCTGCTGAAACTTTTCAAGCCAGAAGAGGGTGGTCATCGACTTTTAATCTCCTAAAGCAAAATAACTTTCAACCCCGGGTCCTGTATCCAGCTAAACAGAGTTTCATTTATGATGAAGAAATTAAATACTTTAATGACATTCATATGTTGAAGAAATTTGCCATAACCAAACCAGTTCTTCAGGATATTATCAGACCTATCCTCCATAATGACCAGCCCGATCCTCTACCACAAGAGTAAACTCCCTCAGAAAATTTGATCAAACTCCAACTTCCACGGTGGCAAAAGGATTAAAAATGTCCACTGGACTTTCAAAAAACTCAATACTCAAAATTTTACCAGACTTATCAATATTCTCCATTAATGTGAATGGCTTAAACTGTCCTCTAAAGAGGCACAGGTTAGCTGACTGGATACAAAACTCAGGCCAGATATTTGCTGCACACAAGAGTCACATCCTACCTTAAAAGACAAATATAGACTCAGGGTGAAAGGATGGTCATCCATATTTCACGCAAATGGTAATCAGAAAAAAGAAGGTGTTGCAATATTATTTGCAGATACAATAGGCTTTAAACCAACAAAAGTAAGGAAGGATAAGAGTGGTCTCTTCATATTTGTTAAGGGTAATATGATGAGATTTCAATCATTAATATCCATGCACCCAACCACAATGCACCTCAATTTATAAGAGAGACTCTAACAGACATGAGCAACTGGATTTCTTCTAGCGCCATAATAGTTTGAGATTTCAACACTCCTTTGGCAGTGTTGGATTGATCCTCCAATAAGAAGCTCAGCAAAGAAATTTTAGATTTAAATCTAACCATCCAACATTTGGATTTAGCAGACATCTACAGAACATTACTTCCCAACAAAATTGAATACACATACTTCTCATCAGCCCATGGAACATACTCCAAAATCCATCACATCTTGGGTCACAAGTCTAACCTCAGTAAATTTAAAGCAATAGAAATTATTCCTTACATCTTCTCGGACCACCATGGAATAACATTTGAGCTCAGTAACAGCAGGAATCTGCGTACTCATACAAAAACATGGAAGTTAAATAACCTTATGCTGAATGATAGCTGGGTCAAGATGAGATTAAGAAGGAAATTGCCAAACTTTTGGAACAAAATGACAATGAAGACACGAATTATCAGAAACTCTGGGATACCGCAAAGGCAGTCCTAAAACGGAAATTTATAGCACCGCAAGCCTTCCTCAAGAAACAGAAAGGGAGAAAGTTAACAACTTAAAGGGACATTCAAGCAACTGGAAAAGGAAGAACATTCCAACCCCAAACCCAGTAGAAGAAAAGAAATAACCAAAATTAGAACAGAATGAAATGAAATTGAAAACAGAAGAATTAGACAACAGATCAATAAATCAAAAAGTTGGTTTTTAGAAAAGGTCAATAAAATAGATAAACCTTTGTTCAACCTAATCGGGAAAAAAAGAGCAAAATCTCTAACCTCATCAATCGGAAATGACAAAGAAAATATAACAACAGACTCCTCAGCAACTCAAAAAATCCTTACTGAATATTACAAGAAACTTTATTCTCAGAAATATGAAAATCCGAAGGAAATTTACAGTACTTGGAAGCATATCACCTTCCAAGACTTAGCCAGAATCAAGTGGAAATGTTGAAGAGGCCCATATCAAGTTCGGAAATAGCATCAACTATACAAAACCTCCCTAAAAAGAAAAGCCCGGGACCAGATGGTTTCACGTCAGAATTCTACCAAACCTTTAAAGAGGAATTAGTACTTATATTACTCAACCTGTTCCAAAGGTAGAAAAAGAAGGAAGACTACCCAACACGTTCTATGAAGCAAACATCAACCAGATCCCCAAACCAAGAAAAGACCCAAAAAGAAAAGAAAATTATAGACCAATATCACTAATGAATATAGATGCAAAAATATTCAACAAGATCCTAACAAACAGAATCCAGCAACACATCAAACAAATTATACATCATGACCAAGTCGGTTTTATCCCAGGGTCTCAAGGCTGGTTCAATATACGTAAATCTATAAATGTAATTCAGCACATAAACAAATTAAAAAACAAAGACCATATGATTCTCTCAATCGATGCAGAAAAGGCTTTTGATAATATCCAGCATCCCTTCATGATCAGAACACTTAAGAAAATCGGTATAGAAGGGACATTTCTTAAACTGATAGAGACCATCTACAGCAAACCCACAGCCAATATCGTATTGAATGGAGTTAAATTGGAATCATTTCCACTCAGATCAGGAACCAGACAAGGCTGCCCATTGTCTCCATTGGTTTTTAACATTGTAGTGGAAGTTTTAGGCACCGCAAGTAGGGTCAGAATAGATCAAACTTTCGCTCTTCACAGACGATATGATTGTATATCTGGACAACACCAGGGTTCTACTACAAAACTCTTAGAAGTGATCAAGGAATACAGCAGCGTCTCAGGTTACAAAATCAACATTCATAAATCGGTAGCCGTTATACATACCAAGAATAGTCAAGTTGAATAAACAGTTTAGCACTCTATTTCCTTCACAGTAGTGCCAAAAAAGATGAAATATTTGGGAGTTTATCTAACAAAGGATGTCAAAGATCTCTATAAAGAGAACTATGAAACTCTAAAAAAAGAAATAGCTGAAAATGTTAACAAATGGAAAAACACACCATGCTCATGGCTGGGAAGAATCAACATGGTTAAAATGTCCATACTACCCAAAGCAATATATAATTTCAATGCAATCCCTATTAAAGCTCCACTGTTATACTTTAAAGATCTTGAAAAAACAATACTTCGTTTTATATGGAATCAGAAAAAACCTCGAATAGCCAAAACATTACTCAGAAAGAAAAACAAAGCAGGAGGAATCACGCTACCAGACCTCAGACCATACTACAAATCGATAGTGATCAAAACAGCATGGTACTGGCACAAAAGCAGAGAAGTAGATGTCTGGAACAGAATAGAGAACCAAGAGATGAATCCAGCTACTTTCCGTTATTTGATCTGTGACAAGCCAATTAAAAACATTCAGTGGGGAAAAGATTCCCTATTTAACAAATGGTGCTGGATGAACTGGCTGGCAACCTGCAGAAGACTGAAACTGGACCCACACCTTTCACCATTAACTAAGATAGACTCTCACTGGATTAAAGATTGAAACTTAAACGTGAAACTATAAAAATACTAGAAGAGAGTGCAGGGAAAACCCTTGAAGAAATCGGCCTGGGCGACTATTTTATGAGGAGGACACCCCCGGGCAATGGAAGCAGCTTCAAAAATACACTAGTGGGACCTGATCAAACTAGAAAGCTTCTGCACAGCCAAGAACACAGTAAGTAAAGCAAGAAGATAGCCCTGAGAATGGGAGAAGATATTTGCAGATTATGTCTGACAAAGGTTTAATAACAAGAATCCACAGAGAACTCAAACATATAAGCAAGAAAAGAACAAGTGATCCCATCACAGGCTGGGCAAGGGACTTGAAGAGAAACTTCTCTGAAGAAGACAGGTGCACAGCCTACAGACATATAAAAAAATGCTCATCATCCTTAATCATCAGAGAAATGCAAATCAAAACTACCTTGAGATATCATCTAACTCTGGTAAGATTAACCTATATCACAAAATCCCAAGACCAGAGATGTTGGCGTGGATGTGGAGAAAAGGGAACACTTCTACACTGCTGGTGAGAATGCAAATTAATACATTGCTTTTGGAAAGCTGTTTGGAGAACACTTAGAGATCTAAAAATAGATCTGCCATTCAATCCTGTAATTCCTCTACTAGGCATATACTCAGAAGACCAAAAATCACATCATAACAAAGATATTTCTAACAGCATGCTTATTGTAGCCCAATTCCTAATTGCTAAGTCATGGAAAAAGCCCAAGTTCCCATCGATCCACAAATGGATTAGTAAATTGTGGTATATGTACACCATGGAATATTATGTAGCCTTAAAGAAAGATGGAGACTTTGCCTCTTTCATGTTTACATGGATGGAGCTGGAACATATTCTTCTTAGTAAAGTATATCAGGAATGGAAGAAAAAGTATCCAGTGTACTCAGCCCTACTATGAAACTAATTTATGGCTTTCATATGAAAGCTATAACCCAGTTATAACCTGAGAATATTGGGAAGGGCGACAGGGAGGGGAGGGGAGGAGGGAGATCAGGTGGAGGGAGGGTGATTGGTGGGATGATACTTACGGTGCATCTTACAAGGGTAAATGTGAAACTTACTAAATGTAGAATATAAAGGTCTTAACACAATAATTAAGAAATGCCAGGAAGGCTGTGTTAACCAGTGTGATGAAAATATGTCAAATGGTCTATAAAACCAGTGTAGGTGCCCCATGATTACATTAATGTGCACAGCTATGATTTGATAATACATTTTAAAAAAAGAATGTCTCAAATGAAACTGGAAGGTTAAAGAGACTAGGATCCTGGGGTGTAGCCTTAAAATAGTTTTTATCCCGTTGAGTACTAACCATTTCAGTCAGCACCAGTTGCTTAAAGGGCAGTGAATCTCCAAAAGAACAGGAGTATTCATGTATTTCAGATCTTTACATTGGCAGAAAAGTACATATGACTTTACTAATTGCCATATCCCTTAAGCATCATTGTTTATAATACAGATAAACAATAATTTAAAAAGTAAACCCAAGATTTTGATATTTGGGAGTGCTTTAACTAAACCAAGAGTGCATTTGTTAAGGTCTTCAGTTTCAGGTTCAATTCTGGTTGTGAGTTTGCTTAATTTTTCTAAGCTCAATGAAACTACAGCACATAGTTTTAAATATACTTTATTAGGGAAAGTACAGCTGAGGATTGTGCTAATCTACACAATGCCAAAACCATTGAAAAGTGAAATGTGAAATCAGTCAATTGGATTTTTTGGCATCGAGGTAACATGCAACCTAAATGATATTCTATTTTCATTTTAATTTCTGATTTTTAAAACTATATCTACAATTAGCCGGGCATTGTGGCGGGCGCCTGTAGTCCCAGCTGCTCGGGAGGCTGAGGCAAGAGAATCGCGTAAGCCCAAGAGTTAGAGGTTGCTGTGAGCCGTGTGACGCCACGGCACTCTACACGAGGGCGGTACAGTGAGACTCTATCTCTACAAAAAAAAAAAAACAAAACTATATCTACATTAATTTGATTAAAATCATTACGAGGCTTTTGAAAATCAAGGACATGGGGTTCTTAAAAAGGAAAGTTTTATTATTTTATTAAATCCATGAAAAATGAGGCAAAAATCCACATATGCATTTTTAGGTTTGCTTTTTTTTTTTCTTTTTTCTTTTTTTTCTTCTTTTTTCTTTTTTTTCTTTTTTATTGTGTTGGATTCATTGAGGGTACAATAAGCCAGGTTACACTGATTGCAATTGTTAGGTAAAGTCCCTCTTGCAATCATGTCTTGCCCCCATAAACTGTGACACACACCAAGGCCCCACCCCCCTCCCTCTAGGTTTGCTTTGTTAATTGCTTACATCCTAGCAAAGATTAAAGGAACAGATGCTTTCATCTGTCTCCAGGCATGGTTGAATGATGCAGAGCAAGTCTCAAAACAGTAGGACCCCGGTAGCACATATAAGAACCACCAGGCAAGCATTCCATACGATTTTGATTTTACTTTTAAAATTGTCACATCATTGTCAAATTACATTTGAGATTTGAACATGAGATTTGTATGCTTAAGAAAATAGAACAGGGGATTAAAAGGTTGAAAAGCACTGGTACATATTATTGCTAAAAATGAAGCACTTAAAATGGATGATTTCTGCCACCATACACTATTCATTACATGTTTTATAGTCTGTCCTACACTATTCACAACATGTATTAATCTTACATAACAATGCCAGGTCCTGGCTCAGCAGCTAGGGTGCCAGCCACATACACCAGAGCTGGCGGGTTCGAATCCAGCCCGGACCTGCCAAACAACAATGACAATTGCAATAAAAAATAGCCGGGCATTGTGGTGGGCACCTGTAGTCCCAGCTACTTGGGAGGCTGAGGCAAGAGAATTGCTGAAGCCCAAGAGTTTGAGGTTGCTGTGAGTTGTAATGCCATAGCACTCTACTGAGGGTGACATAGAGACACTCTGTCTCCAAAAACAAACAAACAAACAAAAACAAAAAACAATGCCAGGTCCTGATATTATCTTACTCTCTAGAGGCTGTAATGTCCAAGATCAAGGTGGCAGCAGGGTTGAGTTCCTAACGAGATGGCCTTCTTCTTGCTGTGTTCTCACACAGCCTCTCCTCTTACTGGTGCATGCCCACTAAGGAGGGGAGAGAGAGAGAGAGAGAGAGCTCTTCCTCTTCTTGAAAGGCCACTAGTTCATCATGACCTAATCTAGCCTTCATTACCTCCCAACGGCCCCATCTCCATGTCCCATCACCTTGGAGGTTAGGGGAGTGGGGACGCAAACAGTCCTAACACTACAGCAGTGGGGTCTTTGGTATAATGCAGGATTTTAATCTGATATAAAAATGCCAGGTCCTGGCCTATCAGATGAACCTCCAGACAGCTTCTAAATATCTCAGTTTAGTGGACTTTGGAAGATCCCAGGGACAGAGAGCATTGACAGTGATACACCTAAAATGTAAAGAATGTACATGTGTTATTTTTAAAAATTGAAATGGATCTGCAAAAAGTAGTGCAGTATCAGTCTCGTTACTGTATCAAACGTAATGCATAAGGTTATTTATTGGAAGACTATACAGGAGCAGACCATTTTAAATTGCAAGCAACATAAATGTTATCTTTTATCTGTGTTTAAAGTATAGATTGCTAGCCAGAATAATCTGAATTTAGGACACTTAAATGACCTGAACCACATAGACATGAAGTCACTTAGCATATCTGGAGATGTAAAACTGGAACTTCTTTTGGTTGCCACAAAACAGAAATTTATGGCTTTTACATTTGGAATCCCAGTCTAGATGAAAATAACTGTGCAATGAGAGGTTGTATTCCAGCTAAGATCTGACTCTACCTTATGCTCCATTGCTTCTGTAAGAAAAGTAATAGTCCATTCTGATATAATTGGTCTAGGTACAACTTGGCCATCAGTATTTGTTTAAAGGTCTCCGGGTGATTTTAATATGCAAGTTGGATGGAAAACCCAGAGCTATCATGTTCTGGGTTGGGAACAAGAACACATTAATAAATTATACCTCTATTTTGAGTGCTGGAGATTATCTGCCAAGCATTTAAAAACATTTTCTGGTGCTCTGCAACCAGCAGCCTGTTTGTGCATGTTCACTGATGAAGATGGGTAGCCTGATGGTGGGAGCATTCGTTCTCTGGAGAGTATGGGACCACACTGCACACCTTTTTGGGAGTTGCACTTTTTTAGTCTTATCTTTGTATTAAAATAATGTATCTCTCTGATTAGTATTCCAAGGACCTTAGAACCTGTTTATATGACTCCCTCTCCTCCAAAATGGGTTCTACTCTAAAAGTACTACTCATATGTTTATTCATCACTATGCCTGCCTGGCAATAAATTATATTGTTTGAGAGGGAGGTTGTCCATCATAAAGATGAATTGAGAAAAATCCTTTCAGCAATTCAAGTATGATAATTACCACAAGGTTAAAGCTGTGTGATATCAATACATGCGGACATTTAATCTGGATGTTCTATCTATATAACACCAAATATTCTAATATTTACAACTTCCAGATGTTCTCCAGATGGAGAAAATGTTTAGATGGTTGAATTTTTGCTTTTCATCATGGCATTTTTTTTTTTTTAAGAGAGTTTTACTCTGTGACGCAGTTTGGACCGCAGAGTGCGGTGGCACCTTCATAGCTCACTCAAACCTTCTACCTGAGCCTTCTAAGTAGCTGAAACTCTAGGCATGTGCCACCATGCCTACCTTTTTTTTTGACAGTCTCACTCTGTGAGTTGCCCTGGCTAGAGTGCCATGATGTCTATGACATCACGGAAACCTCAAACTTTTGGGCTTAAGTGATCCTCCTGCCTCAGCTTCCCAAGTAGCTGAGACTATAGGCATCCACCATGATGCCCAGCTAGTTTTTCTGTTTTTAGTAGAGATGGGGTCTCACTCATTTCAGGCTACTTTTGAACTCCTGAGCTCAAGCAGTTCACCTGTCTAAGCCTCCCACAGTACTAGAATTATAGGCATGAGCCATCACTCCCAGTCCCTAGCTAATTTTTAAATTTTTTGTAGAGACAAAGTCACTATGTTTCCCAGGCTGGTATCCAACTCCTGGCCTTGAGCAATTCTCCTGCTGCGACCTCCGAAAGTGCTAGGATTATAGGTGTGAGCCATCACACCATGCCATCATGGTTCTTTGACAAGTATAGGCTCATTAATACTTAGCACATAGGGGCAGGGTGCCTGTGGCTCAGTGAGTAGGGCACCGGCCCCATATACTGAAGGTGGTTTGTTCAAACCCAGCCCCTGCCAAACTGCAACAAAAAAATAGCCAGGCGTTGTGGCGGGCGCCTGTAGTCCCAGCTACTCAGGAGGCTGAGGCAAGAGAATCGCCTAAGCTCAGGAGTTGGAAGTTGCTGTGAGCTGTGATGCCATGGCACTCTACCGAGGGTGAGAAAGTGAGTCTCTGCCTCTACCAAAAAAAAAAAAAAAAAAGCAGAAAAAAAGCACATAGAACTTTTTAAAATATATTTAAAGCTAAGCCATTTATCTTAAATCTAGTTTTAAGCTAATTTTATTATAGCTTTAGTTTGAAATTAAAACATTATGAGTAGATACATTTTTCTACACTTCAGCTATATTCATTCCATGATTTCTTGCAATTCTTGTCCACATGTACCCATATTATTTCTATAGTTATAATCAAAGTCTGGAAATAGTTTTGCTTTTTACCGTTAGCATTAATAAAACATTTTTTCTTTCTTTTTTTTTTGCAGTTTTTGGCAGGGACCTTGGTTTGAACCCATCACCTCTGGCATATGGGGCCAGCGCCCTACTCCTTTGAGCCACAGGCGCCACCATAAAACATTTTTTCATGTCCCTTATACTTCATATTATAACTATTATTAGCTATGTAATATTGTATTTGTATGGGGCTGTTTAGACTCTTTCACATTATAAACTATGCTATATATGTATCATAGTTGCTAAACTTTGAATTCTTCTTTAAATACTTTTGATGTTCTTTTTATTTTTCTCACATTATAACAAAATAAATATTCTTTTTCAGAAATGGCCCATGAGATCAAGATTATACATCGGTGCTACTGGTCAGTTTCTGAAGCATTCTGTCTCTGGAGAAAAAGAAAATCATGACTCACAGGCTTAGGCTCTCTGTAATGGGAGCTGGTAAAAGTGGTGGCTGTTGTTTTAAATACTATGAAACAATTCTATATTTATTATTTCAGACCTAACAAAAGTCAGTTCTGGGAAAGTTTACATATGAATGCATACTTAGATGTTCAGATTTATCTAATGTGAATGTGGAATGAAATCATCAGTCTTATATAAAACACAGAGCTTATCTATTCAGTGTGAGTTCCTATTAAACAGCAAATAATTGTTTATATATCCAAAGAATGCACAAGTTCTCTGTAATGTATCCATTACAAACTGAATAGATGATACCTATTGATACAGTCTGCCTGGTTGAAAAAAATAAATTTGGGTTTGTAATAGACCAGTATTCCATTTTTGTGAAAACCAGATTGTGCTCATAGTCGGTCTAAAGCCATTTCAGTTGGAAAGTGCAAGATTATTTATTCAATTTAGTTAAGTTTGTGTGAAAAGACCATTGTAGTAATACAAAAATGCAGTAACTTCTATTCAGTATTTTTCCCTTTTAGAAAACTTAGAGTATAAGAAATCGTTTGTTCCTTAGGAAAGGGCTTGGTCACCTGCTTAGAGGGGTATTCAGTATCTTATTATGCAAATTGTGGAAGGCACTAGGAATCCTGACAACCCAGTGGGAACAGAAGACCAGGTGTCACTGAGCGGCAGCACTCATCACCCTCCCTGATCAGTCCATATCCATCCCAGCCTCCTTCAGATTCTGCATTAGATGAGCAGGTTTAGTGCAGCCGCTCTGGAGAGAGTAGGGTGTTCGGGGCTAGCAGGGGTCTCAAGTCAACCCCTGTGACCCTTCTTACTGTCAGTGCTGCCATCAGGCTCCTCCCCTTGTCAGTTCACAATCTATTCCCAAGCTATTCACAATCTACCTGCTTTGCCACTATGAAATGGGAGAAATCCATTCTGATTTGGAGTTCTGGGAAGGATCTGTACCGTGAGAGGGTCTGAGAACACAGAGTGACTGTGCTGAGATGAATTCAGGCTGGAGCAGACACTTAATAATTCCTGATAGGAATCTCACCATAGCCTCCCCTGTCACACTGCACACTGACAGGTGCCCACGGAGCAGCAGGGCTGGCTAACTGCACCAGAGGCTTCAGTTTTCGGCAGAGGTGTTCATCAGGAACACACCAAACCCTAAAACAATGGGGTTTGATAGAGACATCTAACAAAAATGAACATCAGACGTGTCTTTGCTGATTTAGATTCCCTTTTACCGACCTTTCTTGCTTTTGTCCTCAGTCTTTACTATTCTCCTTTCCAACTGTGTTTTGTTTTTACCTCAGTTTTCTTCTAGCCTCTGCTAGAAGAAGTGAAGGGAAAAGATCATTAGGGCTGTGTGCTGTCACTCATGCTTGTAATCCTGGCACTTTGGGAGGCCCAGGTGGGAGGATCACTTGAGGCCAGGAATTTGACACCAGCCTGGCAACATAATAAGGTACCATTTCTAAAAAAAAAAAAAAGAAAAATTAGACAGACATAGTAGTGTGCGCCTGCAATCCCACCTACTTGGGAGGCTGAGGCAGTAGGTCAGGAGGATTGCTTGAGCCCAGGAGTTTCAAGCTACAGTGAGCTACGATTATACCACTGGCTCCAGTCTGGGTGACAGGAAGACCCCATCTTTAAAAAGAAAAAATCATTTGAAGGTAAGAACAATTATTCACTTTTTTTTCAGGTGAACATGACCATGTGTCGGCTCATATCTGATAGATTATAAATTAGATTATTTGAATGTGAATATACTTTTTAAAATGAAACTTTGTACATATTAATATGTGGCAAAGATATTTGCATTTTTAAATATCTGTAAATGTATTTATCTACTCATATAATATTGAAAGGAATAAAAATTAAAACGAGATTTGGATTCAGCCATTTACTGTTGGCTGAATTCCACACCATAAGAAGTTATTGACATAGGCCAGATGCAGTGTCTCACGCTTGTAATCCCAGCACTCTGGAAGCCCACGGTGGGTGGATTGCCCTGAGCTTACAGGTTCAAGACCAGCCTGAGCAAAAGCAAGAAAATCATCTCTAAAAAAAATAGCCTGGCGTTGTGGCAGGTGCCTATAGTCCCAGCTACTTGGGAGGCTAAGAGAATCCCTTGAGCCCAAGAGTTGGAGATTGCTGTGAGCTATGATGCCATAGCGCCCTACTGAGGGTGACAAAGTGAGACTCTGTCTAAAAACAAAAAAAAAAAGTTATTGACATAAACACCAAAAATAATCTTTATCTTAAATGAAATTAAAACTTGTTTAAATTTACCTCAAACTGAGTTGCATACACTAAATTTGATAGCAAGAATTTGAGAGGAATGGGCTCATCACCCGTAACACAGTGGTTACGGCCCCAGCCACTTACAGCGAGGGTGGCAGTCTCAACCCCAACCCGGGACTGCTTAACAACAATGACAACGGCAACAAAAAATAGCCAGGCATTGTGGCAAGTGCCTGTAGTCCCAGGTACTTGGGAGGCTGAGGCAAAAGTCCAAGAGTCTGAGTTTGCTGTGAGCTGTGACATCACGGCACTCTACCAAGGGTGACATTGTAAGATTCTGTCTCAAAAAAAAAAAAATAAATAAAAGAATTTGAGAGAAAAAACTTTCTTATTAATAATGCTTATATATTAGTTTGGCTACAGTTTTTAAAGCATTTAATTAGGGAAAAAACTATGACTTTTGTTCAATACTTAGGCTTTTCTAAATCATCTTTGCCTTTCCTGTTAGTAGTACCATTTTGCCTTTAATGGTATTACTTGTTATTTCTTTTTGTCCAATAACAATTGCAATGTCAAAGAAGTATATTTCTGTCACAGATTTTCATAACATTTTATTACATTGCTAACTATGACAGCTTTTGATAGGTTGGAATCTCAGAGGAGAAAGGTTTAAAAAGGAGCATGCTGTTTTAGTTAATGGTGTATGGTCAGGATAAGGGATATTATAAAAATAAAATAAAACACTAATTTGAAAATTACTTGGATATTTAACGAACACTAAATAAAGATATGAAAATCTTTTTAGAAGGTAGATACCTACTTGGTGTTAGCTTCTTTACCATGCCGACATTAATGGAGAATTATCAGGACTGGGAGGGGAGGTATATTTGGATCACAGATCTCATAATCTGCAGGGAAATCCTCATTTATGTTTCTTTCAATTCACTCAGATCTCCTAGAGATAAGATACTCAGTTTTAACAGACTTACAGAATTTTTATTGTTTCTTTTTCTGATTACAAAAATCTGTGTAGTGTAGTTTATATGTCAAGCTATATTAAAAAGTATATGTACACTTGTTTTAAAAAATAAACTTAACAGGGTGGTACCCATGGCTCAGGAGGTAGGGCACCGGCCACATATACCGAGGCTGGCGGGTTCCAACCTGACCCATGCCAGCTAAACAACAATGACGACTGCAACAACAACAACAACAACAACAAAATAGCCAGGTGTTGTGGCGGGCGCCTGCAATCCTAGCTACTTGGGAGGCTGAGGCAAGAGAATTGTTTAAGCCCAAGAGTCTAAGGTTGCTGTGAGCTGTGACGGAATCTGATAAACGTTGCAGTCTACCGAGGGCAACATAGTGAGACTCTGTCTGAAAAAAAAAAGAAGAAGAAGTAGAATGGATTGGAAAGTGAAAGTCCTGTGGTGAAGGTGAGCATTTAGACTGGATCAAGGCAGGCTATCTCTTTCACGCATTAATTGGTAATAAAAATGAGCGGTTTTATTTTGAGAAGGCTTTTTTGACCAAACTAGTCCAATCTACAGTTACAGATGACCTAAATAGTTGCTTTCATATGTATTCATGGAGAACTTATTTAAATTTAGAAGAGCCTGTGCAAAAAGAAGATAAATTCTGATTGACTTTTCAGAAATTCACAGTAACTATTTTCGTTGAAATTGGTTCTTGGGTTAAATTATTCAATAATTTCTATTTCTCTCAAAGGGCCTCATTTTACATTCACAAAATGATCAATTAAAGAGAAAGTATTCAGGCTCTAGTTTAAGTTCTTTTTCAGGTGATGAGCGGGGAGGAAATCTGTGTTTTCCAGCACATTACTTAACCTTTTTACTTTATGCCTCGGTATATCATAGTGTCATTCTGAGGAAATAATCCAATATAACAAAACATCTCTGCAGTGGCTAACATGATTCACTCAGAAATCGACATAATATTTGGCATCGTGACATAAGACAAGTAACTTGTTGGCTGTATCTACAATTGTATTGCTTCTCAGCTGGCAAGGAGAAGAAATTACAAATCAAACAAATTGTTCCTGATTCCAATTTACATATTAGATATTTTGAGAGATGGCTTACTCTAAATGTTCTTTTCTAACTATGTGTGGATTATTGCAAATTATATCAAATATGTATTTTGTTTAAAAAGCTATGAACTTTTTGTGGTATAGGATTGGGTTGGTCATTGTGGAGGATAGGTCTAAAAAAAAAAAAAGGCTATGAACTTTGACTCTTCTAACACTGGCAGATTCTGTCTTGGTGACAAATTCATGTTTGTTTGTTTTTTAATTATTGCTGGAATGTGACTGATACCTATGGTTTCACAGATAATTTAAGATGCAATAAATAAACTATTGATGTCTTTCTCCAGTGTACACACTTTTGATTTTTTAGTTGCTTTGTTGTTGTCATTTTAAAAGTATCCAAAAACCAAGATTGCAAAATTTTAAAAGGGATACTAGGGAAATATTGTAAAATTGTTTATCTCGGAGACAATATGTACTTTTGTTAAGTCATGTTTGCTGTTGGTCTTATATGTGACTATTGTACTGAAAAATAAATGTCCTTTAAGTCCTGTAGATTATGACTATGAGCACCACACAGATGGCACTGCAAAATAGTTGGGAATAAAGGACATTAAATGTTCTTGCCTCACTACATAAACCTGGGAAGGGTTTCCTTTCCTATGTTTACATAAGTCTTAGTTTCAACTCAGAAGAGAAACTGGCTTAGTGAAATATACCTCAGTCACTCAAATGCTTTCATTATAAATTATAGCATTTAGTTGTCAGAACCTTTTAAATTATAAACTGGAGAATAATCTTAGCTATTAGACTTAAAGATTATGTCAGTAGTCATTTCCCGTGCACAAGAATGTTCCCTGAAGGGACACATGCGTTCTTGCCCTCCCAGGACCAAGAAGTTTGTCCTGGGGATGAATTTGGATCACTCGTCTCCACTTATTTGGCCTTTGGTAACTGGGGGCCATTTCAAACAATGTGAAGTTGAAATAAAAATTAATTTTGACCATTTTTATCTTTAAATTCAGAAATCACTCAATATAAAAATTTACTTTTTATTTCAGATTAATATGAGGATACAGATGTGATTAGGTTACATGGTTTGCATTTGTTAGGAAAAGTCTGAGTTGTATTTGAGTTCTTCATCTAGCAAGTGTGTGCTGTAATAAGGCATCTTAATTGTGTAGATGTTTATGTCGGGGGGACAAAATATATTTGTATGATATCCTATTATTAAAAAAGCAGACCTTACTGTTGTGCAATTGGTTAGCACATGGTACTGATATAATAAAAAAGCAGACCCGTGCAAGAGTGTTCCTATTCTGTGTACAGCGCATCTGTACTCTGACTTCTGTAAGCCCCTGAAATGTGGACAACCATCAAGTAAAAAAGGTGGTATGTGATGGCAGAGGCAGGTGAGTCTAGAGAGAAAGAAAAGTGGCGAGTGCAAAGCTCTCTGCAGATCCTTTCAGCAAGAAGAGGCCAGTTCTACCAGTGTCCAGTGAGACTATCTCTTTGATTATATTATAGGGAGACAAAGGAGAGACTGCCTTGAAGAGGAGACCTGACTTCAGGACCAGACTAGACCAGACCAGAACAAGAAAAAAGGCTGCTAATGCTGGGCCACACTGAGAGGTCCAGTGAGCAGCCGCACTTGGCATCATGAAGATGGGGCCCAGGTGGTCCTTTTTCCCTCCAGCCAGAAAATCAACGCCAGAGAATGGACAATGTCTAGGGTGATGGTGGTAATAGAAATGGCTTAACCCAGGAGAAAAGTTCTTGTTGTCTGAAGCAATGACTGCCGGTCTCTCCCCTTCCTCTACCCTGTGTAGGCACCAGGCAGACTTGGAGTCACTCAAGGGTTCCATGCTTTGTTAACATGTAAGAGAGTGCACTGTCTCTTCCCTTGTTGAAAGGAAGCAGAGCTTCCTATAGGAATGGACAGTATCCTTCAGAGGTGGCAGGTAAGAGCTTGTTACTCAAGATGGAGATTTAATCAAACTGATAGAAGGAAAAAGAGAGAATTAAAGAGGTGTAGAAGAAGAAATAGATTCTAGAAAGAAACCTAGATCGTGCTGCTTTTTTGTTTTTGTTTTTGGAGACAGTCTCACTCCATTGCCTGGGCTGCAGTATAGTGGCAGGATCTGAGCTCACTGTAACCTTGAATTCCTAGGCTCAGAGGGTCTGGGAAACCTGACGAGGACTGCCCAGCTGGTCAGTGGCATAGCCTAGATTCAGACCCTTGCAGTCTGGCTCTGAGAACCTGGCTGCTGCCCTAGGCTGCCTGCTCTGTTAGCCGCCTGAATGCCCTTTAGTCTGTGCCCTGAGTTTGGTTAGAAAACAACATCCTTTGCTGCAGGTCTCTCACTGTTGTAGGAACTTGGCATAGGGTTTCTTCTCAATAACTGTCCCTTTCCTTTCGCCTTCTTCCCCTCAGCTCACAATGTTGACATGAAATAATAGCTGAGAGCTGGGTGCAGTGGCTCACGCCTGTAATCCTAGCACTCTAGGAGGCCAAGGCAGATGGATTGCTTGAGCTCAGGAGTTAAAGACCAGCCTGAGCAAGAGTGAGAGAGTGACCCCATCTCTACTAAAAAAAAAACAAAAACAAAAAAAAACTAGCCTGGTGTTGTGGAAGGCACCTGCAGTCCCAACTACTGGGCAGGCTGAAGCAAGAGGATCACATGAACCCAAGAGTTTGAGGTTGCTTTGAACTACAACATCAGAGCACTCTATACAGGGCAACAGAGTGAGATGCTGTCTCAAAAAAAAAAAAAGAAAGAAAAAGAAAGAAAGACAGAGCATCTGAGAAAGCGATTGTCGGCAGCTCAGTGCACATCAGGTGTGTCTTCTCTGGCTGGCTAACTCTAGTAGACGAAGATGGCAAAGTGAAGTGCGATACAAAAACCACAAGATGCCATAAAGGAAAAGATAGGTAATTTTGACTGCATAAAAAATAAATGCACAAAATGGAGAAGCCATAAACAAGGTCAAAAGACCAAAAACAAACCAGGGGGGAAAGTCACAACACATACGAAATCAGAACAGTAGTTCCCTTTCTATAAAATTGATTCTTAGAATTTAAAAAGAAGAAAAAGACCAGCAACTCAAGAAAATTCCACAAAAGGTATGAAGAAGCAGGCTTGGCGCCCATAGCTTAGTGGTTAGGGCGCCGACCTCATACACTGGGACTGGCAGGTTTAAACTCAGCCCGGGCCTACTAAACAACAATGACAACTATAAGAACAACAAAAATAGCCAGGTGTTGTGGTGGGCTCCTTTAGTCCCAACTACTTGGGAGGCTGAGGCAAGAGAATCGCCCAAGCCTAGAGTTTGAGGTTGCTGTGAGCTGTGACAGGACTGCACTCTCCTGAGGGCGACATAGTGAGAAAAAAAAAAGGTACGAAGAAGCAGTTCATTAAAAAAAATCAAACAGCCAATATCTTTAAGGAAAGATATACAAACTCACTTAAAATTAAGAAGCATAAATTCAGAAAGCAATGAAATAATACATATGCCACCTATGATACTCACAAAAAACATCCACATTGGTTGGTGAAGGTGGAGAAACAAGGACTTTTGTGCAGTTAAAGTGAGGTTCTTCTGAATACAATTTGGCAAAATCTCTCACTATTTTAAGTGTACATACTCCAGCTTAGCAATTCCATGTTAAACAATTTGCCTACCAGTATACTTACATTCTCCAAAGTATGTAAGAATAGTTATCACAAGTATTCATCATCTTTCACCCTATAATGTGGAGACTTAGCAGTTTTCCCAACCTTTAGTATTGGCTGCACCCAAGTAACCTATCAAAAATACAAACCTAAATATGTACCATAGTTGCTTCAGTCCCGTCGGTGGTACCCCATGATTTAAGGATGAAGTCTAACCCCGTAACTTGACTTACGAACCACCTTCCTGTGTCACTGCCCTTATTGTCCACCACTTCCTACTTTATATTTTAGGCTGTAAACACACACACGTGCACACACAGCTATTTCATGCTTCAGTGCCTTTGTTCATCAATCATCAGTTGATCCACAAATGTTTTTTTTAATACTATGAAAGTCACTCACTGTTCATTGATTACTAGAATCAGTTAGGAATTGCATTCAGTTGCTAAGACCCAACTATAGTGGCTTAAATAAATTAGGACCTTATTCTCTCACGTAAAAGAAATTGTCTGCTTCTACATAAGGGTTGGATAAAAGAAAAAAACAGAAAAGAAGTCCATAAGTAGGCCATGTCCAGGACCGGTAAGGTGGCTTCATGGAAAAGTCAGGGTCCAAGCCTTCTACTTATTCCTCATTGGCTCATTGGCCGAGATTGGGTTCAAGGTCACCCCCACATGTAAGGAAGGTATATCAGTCTGGATATGGTTGTGGCACATGCTTTAGCTAATTTTAAAAGAAAGGGGCTTATTATAGGTTATTAATAACTTAAAGATTCATGAAATGAAACTAAGGCTGGATTTATAGTCAAAATTTCTGAAGGCACTCCATGGAACTGCCAAGGCAGCTGATATTTCTGCCTCATGGTTTATTTTTTTATGTAGTCAAAATTACCTATCTTCTCCTTTATGGTATCTTGAGCTACCAAGAAGTATCAGCTGCCTTGGCAGCCCAGTTCCATGAAATGACAAATGGGAAGCTGCCCCTACAGTAACTGACTGCAGAAGCATGCTGCCTTTGCTACATATGTGTAATGGTTAATTTTTGTCAACTTGACTGGGCATAGCGATGCCCACAGCTAACTAAACATTATTTCTAGATGCTACGAATGTTTCAATTTATATCTTGAAATCCTAACCCCCAATGTGATGATATTAGGAGCTAGGCCCTTTAGGAGGTAATTGGTCATGAGGGTAGGGTCCTTGTGAATAGGATTCATGCTCTTATAAACAGATATAAGAAGGGGTGGCACCTGTGGCTCAAGGAGTAGGGCACCAGTCCCATATGCCAGAGGTGGTGGGTTCAAACCCAGCCCCGGCGAAAAAACTACACACACACACAAAAAAAAACAGATATAAGAGATCTTATTTATAAAAAGACACCAGAGAGCTTGTTTTCCTACTACCCACCCCCCACCACACACACACATGCATCATGAGAGGATACAAGAAGAAAAATTGCAAACCAGGAAGCAGGCCCTCACCGAGCACCAGATCTGCCTGCACCTTCAGATGGTCAATCCCGGCCTCCAGAATAGTGAGAAACACATTTCCATGGTTAAAGGCCCCCAGTGTGTAGTTTTGTTTTTTGTTTTTTTTTTTATAGCAGCCCAAACCAATGAGGACACAGGGTGCGACGGTGCAGATGTTTCCAGAAGGGATTTGAACTGACAGGCTGAGTGAAGTACATGATCCTCCCCTGGGTGAGGGGGCATCTGTTGGGGGCCTGAATAGAACAAAAGGAAGGTGGAATTTGCTCTCTGCTTGAGAGAGCTTGAACTGAGACATTACTGTTCTCAACACTCCTGGTTCTCAGACCTTCAGACCCAGACTGGAATCTCTACCACCAGCCCTTTGGTTTTCAGGCCTCTGTACTATATCACCAACTTTCCTGGGTCTCCAGCTTAGAGATGACTAATGATGGGACTTCTAAGCTTCCGTGTATTGTGTTAGTTTATATAAACATGTACATATAAATTCATATATATTTTTGTAGGCTCTGTTTTGCTGCATAAACTTGGCTAATATGATATTCATCAGCAAAATGCATGCCTCTTCGCCTTTTTTTTTGGAGACAGACTTTGTTGCCCAGGGCTAGAGTTGTCATGGTGTCATCATAGCTCACTGCAACCTCTAACTCCTGGGCTCAAGTGATCCTCCTGCCTCAGCCTCCCAAGTAGTTTGGACTAGGAACCTGCCACAACACCTGGCTAATTGTTCTAGTTTTTCTTTTTTTTTTTTTTAAATAAAGATGGAGTCTTCCTCTTGGTCAGGCTGGTCTAGAATGCCTCAGCTCAAGTAATCCTGCTATCTCAGCCTCCCAGAGTGCTAGGATTACAGGCATGAGCCACTGTACCCAGCCCCTATACAACTTGATTTAGAATTCAGGTCTTGCATGAATGCATTTGATAGGCAGGACCTAATTCATATCCAGAATCCTAACTGCAAAAGGGTCCAGGCAGTATAATACTTAGCTTTTCAGTCTCTGAAGTATCCAATGACCAATAAAAGGAAGCTGGACTAGCTATTGAGTGAGTCTATGCCCAGCATCTACCACAGAAGGCAGGGGAAGCAGATAAATGGGTTGAAAGAAAATGAAATATATGTCGCTTAACGATGGGGATGGTTCTGAGAAATCGGTCCTTAGGTAATTTTGTCATTGCGCAAACATCACAGAGTGTACTTCCACAAACCTAGCTGGTATAACCCACCATGCACCCAGGTTCTTTGGCATAGCCTGTTGATCCTATGCTACCAACCTGTACAGCATGCTGCTGAACTCAGAATGTAGGCAATTTAACACAATGGTAAGTATTTTCATATATAACAAAAATATATCACAGAAAAGGTACAATTAAAAAATAGGGTATTAATCGTCTTATGGTACTAATACGGAATCCCTCATTGACCAAAACATCGTTCTAAAGTATGTGACTGTAATGGGCCAGGCCCTAGGTCTAAGCCCGTAACATAAACAAAATCAGTGTTCCTTTATCAGGGAAGAAGGCTGAGGATGTCTCCTGGGATGGCAACAAGACTGTCTGCCATAATCCAGTTGTAAGAGGTCAGGGAAGGCAAATAGGAGAAGAACCTTCTAGGTATAGGAAAAAAGCAAAAGAACATGATGCTTTCAGGGAGGAGATGAATACTTGATATGTATTATTTTATTTAATTCTCAAAATCCTAGGAATAAATATAATACTACATTAGTCCATATTCTCACATCAAGGAGAGCCTCGATGGGTGGCACTTGTGGCTCAGTGAGTAGGGCACCGGCCCCATATACCGAGGGTGGCAGGTTCAAGCCGGACCCTGGCCAAACTGCAACAAGGAGAGCCTTGAAAGGCATGTTAAAGCACTTGAATTTAAGGGTTACCAGAAATCGTTCATAGAGATGCAGAGGTGAGGGCCAGTAATCCCAGTGGATTACTAAACATTACTGGCTCACGCCTGTAATTCCAGCACTTTGGGAGACCGAGGCAGGCAGATTGCTTGAGGCCAGAAGTTGGAGACCAGTCTGGGCAACATAGATCCCATCTCTACAAAAACTATTACATTAGACTAGGCACGATGAAGCATCCCTATAATCCTAGCACTTTGGAAGGCCAAGATAGAAGGATTGCTTGAGGTCAGCCTGAGAGAGAGTAAGATCTCCTCTCTACAAAAATAGAAAAATTAGCTGGGCATAATGATGCATGCCAGTAGTCCCAGCTACTCAGGAAGCTGAGGTAGGAGGCTCACCCAAGCCCAGGAGTTTGAGGTTATAGTGAACTGCGATCATGCCACTGTACCCCAGCACGGGTGACAGAGCAAGACTCTGTCTCTTAAAAAATAAAAAGAAAGAAAAAAATAAAAGAAATGCAGAAGTGCTGGGAGCTACTGGAAGTAGAGAGAAGAGTACAGTCTGCCAAACAACATAAAACTCCCTAAATATAATGAGAAACAAAACAGACTGGGAAAAGTTAGTTGCAAAGCATAGAACTGTTAATTTACAGAAAATTAGCACCCAGGATATATAAAAAATCCCATAAACCAATTTTTAAACATACAGATAACTCTAAAAAAAAAGAAAAATCAGACAAGGTGGCACCCATAGCTCAGTGGGTAGGGCACTGGCCACATACACCTAGGCTGGCAGGTTCAAACCCAGCCCCGGCCAGCTAAAACAACAATGGCAACCGCAACAACAACAAAAAAATAGCAGGACATTGTGGCAGGCGCCTGTAGTCCCAACTACTTGGGAGGCTGAGGCAAGAGAATCACTTAACCTCAAAGGTTGGAGGTTGCTGTGAACTGTGATGCCATGGCACTCTACCCAGGGGAACAGCTTGAGACTCTGTCTCAAAAAAAAAAAAAAAAAAAAAAAATCTGACCAAAGCTATGAGGCTGTAGTTTATAGAAGAGAAAACCCAAATGACTAAAAACATATGAAAAAATGCTTGTAGGAAAAAACAAAAATAAGCATATGTAAAATTATCTTTCAATGTCATGGCAAATACACACTAAAATAAGAGTAAATACCGTTTGGTGTCCATCTACCTTCCTGGCCACGAGTCCGGGATGGAATGGTCAGGAGCATGCCAGGTTCTGGAGTTGGAATTGATCAGACTAAAGGCTGCCATTGCTGTTGTCATAGCAGCAAACTGTACATCAAAGGTGTTTAGAAAGATTGCAATGGCCCAAATGGCCTGAAAGGGGAAGAAGCAGGAGGCAGAATAGCATAGATTTCAACACTCCATCATCCTCATATGATACTCGACTTTTGCCAGGTCCTATGCTTTAATGATTTGTCTCATTCTGTTCTCCCAAGATTCTACTATGGAAGAAGAAGGAACCAACTCAGAGAGAGGGTCCCACACTGCCCAACATTACATTCTGTTATAATATGAAAGCCCAGTTACAAAGGGGGAATGATCAGGATTTGGAGATAATTCTGATAATTGTTTGGGGACAGGCTGGGTCTTCAAAGCTAAGCAGGAATCAACAAAAAAAGGAGCAGATATAATACATGAGCCAATGAGAAAGTAAGGCCTATGCACATTGAGAAAATATTTCCTATTTGACAAACTGAGGGATTTATTTGTGACGGCCATTACAAAGTGGAAGATGGTCATTCATTTTGTTTTCTTTTAACGGGACCTTGCTATTTGTATTTGTGTCCTGTGTGGTTAACACAAGAAGATAAGGAGGACATAATCTCACCAGTGGACCAAGGTTTCTAAGTTCCTGGGTGACAGATCATACATACACAAGTATGACACCCCGTGAAAGTTGACTTTTCTTTGTAGTCTCTGACACACATATATGTAAAACACACAAGAACAAATGTGTAAATACACACACACTGAGGATATTCACATGTTTTCTACATAGTTATACCTTCTGGTTAATGATTCCTTCCAGTTAACATACTCCTTGTCAATCATCCTTTTTCCCTTGGAGACTTTTGAGAACAGCATACTTATTGTTCCTTAAAAGTGGAGCTAGTAGGATTTGAGAAAAGAGCTGTTAAGTTCCTATTGTACTGAAAGGTTTAATGGGATGTTAATTTCAGGACATAATTTATGTTAGATTATCACTGGGGTATGAATGGCATCATAATTTTCAATTAGTTCCACCTCTCAATGCTCCACATCATTATTCTTGAATAGTTGTTTTAAAGAATAAGAAAAATGTATTATTTCACATAACAAGAAGTTGCTCCCTAGCTAGTTCATTCTAGTTAATTCTGTGACTATTCAGTATCTTTCAGTTGCTGGTTCCTTCTTTCCATTTTACCATCTCAGGTACAATCTCTCATTTAACAGGACAGTTGCAACAGTAAGGGACAGGCATTCTTTCACAGGTAAGAATGTCTGGATGAGAGTGTCTTAGGAAAGAAGAGTGGCTTGTCTGCAAACAGGTATCTTCATCAAAGAACAAAATTGTCTCTCAAGTCCCCTAGCAGACTTCCCACCATGTCTCAATGGCCACCTCAAGTAATTTTAAAACATCCCTTTACATTCAGAATTTCTAACATTTAAATAGTTATTTTCAAAGTTTATTCTTAATGTCAAAGTTAAATTTTTAAACAGAAAAGGAAAACACTAGTGTCTCCCATTGACAATTAAAGTCACTGTGGTTAACTCCTTATTTTAGATCCTGGCAGATATCATAAGTAATTAAGGCAATTTTCACCAAAATTATCTCGGGAAAGTTGATGTACTTCAAGTGTTTAAGAATCAACTTTCATTCAGATCAGTTCCCTATTTTCTGACAATTTAATATATTTTTCCACAGATTTGGAACTTTAACCTTGACGAGAAGTATAAATACTATGATTATCTCAATGTCAATATTATGTTTAAAAATAATCTTGCCTGAGGTAAAAGAATCTTACATAGAAAAGTCATGCATCTGTGACTAGGATCATTTACATTTTGCTTGCATTAACTCTGTTTTGACATGCTTACTATCCAGCCAGGGAAAGCCCGAGGATGTGGTTTTTACAGACAACTTCCTACCAGTTCCAACCTCATTTTATACTGCAAATATGAGGAGATGAGTTTCTCCAAATGAGATTTACATGTGTAAGTGCAGACCATAGATTCTGACAGCTTATAAGAAAATAATATCTTACCTGCTCCAGAATCCACTTGTATCTACAAAGTATAAAACTTTCTAAGGTAATCATGATTATATTACTAAAGAATGGTTATTTTTCTTTTTTTTTTTTTCATTTTGAGACACAGTGTCACTCTGTTGCCCTGGGTAGAGTGCCGTGGCATCACCGCTCACAGAAACCTCAAACTCTTGGGCTCAAAAGATCTTCTTTCCTCAGCCTCCCAAGAAGCTGGGACTATAAGCGTCTGCCACAAAGCCAGGCTATTTTTAGAAATAGGGTCTCACACTTGCTCAGTCTGGTCTCAAACTCAACTCAAGCAATCCACCCACCTTGGCCCCCCAGAGTGCTAGGATTACGGCGTGAGCCATGGCACCCGGCCTAGAATTTTTAAAAAACTACTATTAATAAAATTCTATGCTGGGTGGCGCCTGTGGCTCAGTCGGTAAGGCGCCGGCCCCATATACCGAGGGTGGCGGGTTCAAACCCAGCCCCTGCTGAACTGCAACCAAAAAATAGCCGGGCGTTGTGGCGGGCGCCTGTAGTCTCAGCTACTCGGGAGGCTTAGGCAAGAGAATCGCTTAAGCCCAGGAGTTGGAGGTTGCTGGGAGCTGTGTGCTGCCACGGCAGTCTACCAAGGGCTACATAGACTGTGCCTCAAAAAAAAAAAAAAAAGAAAAATGCTTCTAGCAAAGTTACACTCAGCTGTTCAACCCAAACCCAAAGGCCAGACCTCCCCTCCGGAGCTAGTGTCTGCCCGCACTGCGCATGGACGGGCGGGACTGAGTCCCGGAAGGGGCGGGTGTAGCCCCGGAGGTCCAACAGCTACTCGCGGACAGCGCGCCTCGTTTTCCGCGCGGCAGCCGAGAGAGGACGGTTCGGAAATAACTGCTAGCTATGCGGGTGGGCGGGAAGAACTGCTACCTATGCGGATGGGAAAGCGGCTGAGCCTTCCAGTCGGTAGCTGGGCTCTTGGAGGTAAGAGCCATTGCGGTCTTTCTTCCTCCTCTCCTACGGGCCGGGCTCTCGCTTCGTGGGTACCGAGCGCCGCGCCGCCTTGCTCCGGCCCAGCCGCAGCCGGCGCCTCAGGTTTGGCCCAGGAGGTGACGCTCCCCTCGCGGTCAGGGGCCACGAGCCCTCCGGCCACCTGAGCCGGCGTTTGTGAGCAACCACCTGGAAGTCTTAGCGCAGCCTACTCCGTCAGCGCTGATTTTAACTGTGAGCCCAGAAGTTAGTATAAAGGGCCTTGCATGACTCGGGAACCAAAGGTGCCTGGAAGGAACGGCCAGATAACTTCCTGTTCTGCTTTGCCGGGTCCCTTTTGTACCCCTGCAAATCTGAGCATGCGGCATTGGCTTGTTCAGGTTTCCTTTAAATGGGCGGCTTATTTATCATTTATAAGGGAGCAGTTTATACGCGGGGGAGGTGATTATCTCCTAGGTAATAAGACGACCCATCCCTAACATTACTTTGTGGTTTTGAAATTTTCTTTTCTTTTTTTTTTTTTGTAGAGACAGAGTCTCACTGTACCGCCCTCGGGTAGAGTGCCCTGGCGTCACACGGCTCATAGCAACCTCTAACTCTTGGGCTTACGCGATTCTCTTGCCTCAGCCTCCCGAACAGCTGGGACTACAGGGAAATTTTCTTTTCTTTCTTTCTTTCTTTTTTTTTAATTGTTGGGGATTCATTGAGGGTACAATAAGCCAGGTTACACTGATTGCACTTGTTAGGTAAAGTCCCTCTTGCAATCGTGGGAAATTTTATTTTCTTTCTTACTTTTTTTTTTTTTATTGTTGGGGATTCATTGAGGGTACAGTAAGCCAGGTTACACTGATTGCAATTGTTAGGTAAAGTCCCTCTTGCAATGGTGGGAAATTTTATTTTCTAAACGAAGTTTACTGTGGGTCTATGCTGGTCTCTAGCCGTAAGTGGAGCGGGTCGCGTTTTCCTGTAAATTTCCTTGTAAATAAGTTCTGAGAAAAGACATTGAAATTGGAGAACAGCCCGTGCAGTTCTGCAAGGCCCTTAGGCTGTAAATGCCTACCCTTGTGCCTGTGCTTGAATTCACAGGGAGATGGGTGTTTCCGGATGTACATCAGTCAACTGCGGGGAGACTGGAAAACATGCTGGCAATTCAAAAACGTTTAAAAATGGTAAGGCATCTGTGAGACGTGGTATATTCCTGGGTTTTTTTTTTTTTTCTTCCCGATTTGAAATACATTGTTTCATTTGAAGTAATTTTAAGAGTTAGCTGTCAACAGGATGAATGTAATGGTTCTATAATCCGTGGATTCCTTAATTTTAAGCCCTATGTGGTTTGAATTGTTGCTAAGTGCTGGGATTTCTAGAAATTTACAAGCTAAGTGTTTGTTTGATAAAAATACAGGTAGTGCATGAAAGTCTGAAACATAAATACAAAAGAACTCAACGACCCATTTAAAAGCGGTAATATTGCCAATGCTGTGTTACCTCCCACCCCCATTCCCCTGCCCCCCATCTAGTAGTACCTATCTCTAGTTTTGTGTCCATCGGTTTCTTGATCCTGTGGCTGGGAGGTGAGATGGATAGTTTATTATTCATATGTATCTTTAAACATAGGCATTATAAGAATGAGTATGCATGTAGTTGTCTGTAGTTCCTGTGAATCATAATACTAAACTGAAATTTTCCAAATTAGAATTATTCACAAGCAGTAATTTTATTCCTCATACTCAAGTGAAATATTTCAGCATTTCAAGACATGAAAATAATGATAGTTTAGCAGGGTCCAAACTTGTATGTCTTCATAAATCATATCAATAATTGTCTAGCTCAATGATTTATACTCCTGAGGTGCTGTGTGACATTTGTGTGGCCCTGGCCATCTCCTTTGCCCTGTTTGTGTACATTCAGTTAACTTAAACTTAATTCTGTAGGAATGTGTCTGGTAATGCTGACAGTGTAAGGCATCCCTTCTCCAAAACTACTAGATTTGCCATTGTACTGTTTTCAGGTGAAAATCTTCACCCTAGTTTCTGTACATCTAGCATTTAACCTGACTTAGTGCATTCTAGTCAAGCTCTAGGACAGAAAAGCAATGGTTGTCTACTCATTAGGACCATTGTGTCTTAAAATCAATACTGTGATGATGAAGGATATAAAATGTTTCCATCATTTATGTAATTTTTAGGTACTAACCAATCAAAAGATTTAAAACACTCAAGTCATTAACAGATGTTTTTAAATTTCGCGTTTGTCAGTTAATACTATCAGAAGTAATGAAACAGGAATTGTGTTCTTTTATTCCATTAGAAATGTATTGAACAAGAGATACTGGTACTTTTATTAAAAAGTGGGTTGGAGTCCCAAAAGGTAGGTTGGGTTCCTTAGAGGAATGACATTTTGTTGTTGTTGAGACAGGGTCCCACCCTATGCCCCTGAGCAGAGTGCAGTGGGCGTGGTAGCTCACCACAGCCTCAGACTCAGGCTGCAGGCACCCCTCTGCCTCAGCCTCCGGATGCCGCTGGGATTACATGTGCTCAAGGCAGCACCCGGCTGGGTTTTTCCATTTTTTTCATGAATCGGGGTCTCACTGTCGCTCAGGCAAGTCTCTAACTCCTGAGCTCAAGCAATTGATTCTCCCTCCTCAGCCTCCCACAGTGCTGGGATTACAGGCATGAGCCACTGCGCCCGGCAGGAATGAAATTTTTATTAGACTATTCCTTCATATAACATGCCAAACAAATGCAATTACAAATGGGAATTGACAGTGAAACTTTAATTTTTAGGTCTGACAAATCCTATGAATTTTGAAGGTGTGTGAAGGTCATTGTGACAGATGTTTTCCAAAAGCTTAACAGAAAATGGCAATGAAAAAGTAGAACCGCCACTGCATATATTGAGGTACAAAAAGTGTTAAATGACATCTTTTTGGGAATCGTGGTGCTATTGTTACTAACAAGCAATACACAAAATGTTTGATGTGTTATCGACGTTGATAATGGTGGCATAATGATGACTTAAATTTTTGCCGTTTACCCAGCTGAGGATATCTTTGAAGAAATAATTCTTAGACTGAGATGCCAGTAAACTATATTGGTTTATGTTAATGGTATGTAGTACAATTTTTTACTAAGAGGCTAAATGTTCTTTCTCCTTAGCACATAGGTAGCTGCAGATGGATGTCCTTTAGCTGCAGTTTTTTGAAATACTCCTTTGTTGCCTCAGGTAAGTAATTGTAACTAGGAAAGCGACCACATCTGTTGACAGTTAAAAGTGTCTGATAAATCCAAGGGATTGGGTCCAATAGCTGTTGCAGTTGCCTTTGCATGTCAGGATATGGTTTCCTTTTCTCAGCATTGAATTTTTTTTTTTTTTTTTTTTAGACAGTCTCAAACTGTCTCCCTGGGTAGAGTGCCCTGGCACCACAGCTCACAGCAACCTCAAATTCTTGGGCTTCAGCAATTCAATTCTCTTGCCTCAGCCTCCCAAATAGCTGGGACTACAGACGCCCACCACACCACCCAGCTATTTTTTGGTTGTAGTTGTTGTTTGGGAAATATGGGCTGGATTTGAACCTACCAGTCTTGGTGTATGTGGCTGGTGGGCTAAGTACTGAGCTACAGGCACCAAACCTCAGCAAAAAGCCACTGTTTGAGGTTATGTGGTTAACTTTATCTTTGATTATGAAATGATTTTCACTGTTCTGATTTTTTAGAGGTGTGCCATGCAACATTATGGAAGAAAGAACGAAGACTGCAAGAAAACAGATGAACAGAAGCAAATGATGAAAATGAATACTTTACTTGGTTTTACTAACTTCATTATAAATGATATAGAAAATAAATGTGAGTAATTATTTTAATTGCTGGGCACTAAAGTCTCTTTTCTTTTAAAATAGCTGTATTCTTTTTTTTTTTGAGACAGAGCCTCAAGCTGTCACCCTGGATAGAGTGCCATGGCATCACACAGCTCACAGCAACCTCCAACTCTTGGGCTCAAGAGAGGCTCCTGCCTCCGCCTCCCAAGGAGCTGGGACTACAGGCGCCCGCCACAACGCCCGGATATTTTTTGGTTGCAGCTGTCGTTGTTTGGCGGGCCAGGGCTGGATTGGAAGCCATCAGCTCAGGCGTACGTGGCTGGCGCCTTAACTGCTTGAGCCACAGGCGCCGAGCCAAAATAGCTGTATTCTTAATAGTCACTACTAATCAGACCTGTTTTTAGCATACTTTAACAATGTAATCGGCTCATTTGTGGGTGGTGATCTCATTGAGATAAAGCATGGTGAGATATTTCCTGTACTCCCTCCCCACTTTCCCTTTGTAGCTTTTGGTAATTTCTGGAGAGGCCCTAATCGCTGCATGTGTCATATCTGGCTTCCCCTTTGTAATTCTCTATTGTACCTGAAAAACCGGTAGGACTCTTGAATGCTTGAATGCAATCAAATTGTCCCTTACGTAAAAGCTATCACCTTTCTGTGATTATAGATTTTATTTAAGATTTAAATTTTAAGGGCCCGGGCACTGTGGATCACCCCTGTTGTATTCCTACCATTTTGGGAGGTGAGGCGGGTGGATTGCCTGAGCTCTCAGGTTTGAGACCAGTCTGACCCAGAGTGAGACATTTCTGGCCACATGCACCAAGGCTGGCGGGTTTGAACCCAGCCAGGGCCAGCTAACCAACAATGGTAACTGCAAAAAAAAAAAAAAAAAATTGGGTGTTGTGGTAGTCGCTTATAGTCCCAGCTATGTGGGAGGCTGAGGCAGGAGAATTGCTTAAGCCCAAGAGTTTGAAGTTGCTGTGACAGCACAGCGCACTACTGAGGGCGACATAGTGAGATTGTCTCAAAAAATAAAGGTGGCGTAGTGGGTGCCTGTAGTTCCAGCTACTTGGGAGGCTGAGGCAAGAGGATCATTGGAACCTAAAAGCTTGAGGTTGCTGTGAATTATGAGGCCATAGCAGTGTACCAAGTGCAACAGTGAGCCTATCTTAATTAAAATTTTTTTTTTTTTATTTTATTCAGTTTGACTTCATCTTTGAACACAGTAATCCTAATCTTAGTACAAGGAATAATTGTGTTATGTTAGGAGAAACTGGGCCAGCAGGTCTGTCTAGGATTAAAAGAATTGAATTTGAAAACTAGATTTCTCGCTAGGTGAAGATAAAGACAGGGAAGTGTTCTGCCTTCATCCCATAGAGAACCGTAAAAGAGTTGTACACGAGAAGCACAAGATAAGCATCTTGCTAACTGGTAACATAAAATTGTAATATGTAAACGTTAAAAACTGGCTTTTCCTTCTAACATTGTCCCTGGCACTAGTAGGTGTTCAGTGATAGTGATCTAGATCTCAGAGAGTTGGTGAGTAGTCCTGCTGTTTGGTTAAGAAACTGAAGTGCCAATTTTGAAAGATATGATGCATGATAGCATCTTGGTTAATAAAGTGACAGTTCGGTGATACTTTGCTTTTCTGTGAATGGATGTGATCTTTCGATAAGGCTTTGAAGAATGAGAACTAAAGATTTAAGAATTTTTTACAAGATACGTTTTCTCATGATGTTTCTGCCTTTTCAGAGCAGAAAAACTTTCCTTCGAAAATGAGGACTGGGGGTGGTGCCTGTGTCTCAGTGAGTGGGGCACCAGCCCCATATATCGAGGGTGGCGGGTTTGAACCCAACCCTGGCCAAACTGCAACAACAACAACAAATTAGCCAGGTGTGGTGGGCTCCTGTAGTCCCAGCTACTCGGGAGGCTGAGGCAAGAGAATCACCTAAGCCCAGGAGTTGGAGGTTGCTGTGAGCTGTGACACTGTGGCACTCTACTGAGGGCAATATAGTGAGACTGTCTCTAAAAATACAAAAATGGAGACTGGGCTTCCAAATTGATTTCTTTGCCTTATGGAACCTTTCTTGTAACTAGTGAGGGCTAAGTAGCCAATTTATAAATTACAGTCTCCTTGATAACATGTAAATTTTCATTTAACCTGACACGTGCATAATATATGGGGAATTCCCAAGGCTTTTCCAGATTCTGTATTTAGGGCTTGTGAAACTATGTCATAGACATGTCAAAAAAAGCATGAAAAGACCTTAAATTTGAAGTTTAAGGTTATGTAATTTTTTTTAAAGTTTTGATCTACCACCAGGAGTCATACAAAAGGTTATATATATTCTTTACTCACTAGTTTTGACAAGTTCACAAGTGTAAGGGAAAAAAAATAGTTTAACATTATTTGTAGATAAAGCATTATTGCCATCTTGTGACAAATATAGTGGACTACATAAAAGTTATTTTTCACCTTGTTCAGCTTATTTATATTTTTGTCTATTCACCATTGATATTCTGAGCTAACCAGAATTTGTTTTTTAAGTAGTATTCTCCTTGACAACTTTATCACTTATAAATTGTCCACACTGTTCTAAGTTTTAAAATTCTGCTGTTGGCTATAGAGGTTTGGATTAGTATTTATCGCATTAGGAATTAATTTTGAGGAGGCCATACTTAAATTTTTAAAAAATCACTCTCAAATACACTTTCTCCCCTGCTTAGGTAGGAATGAAGAAAAAATGATTTCCTCAAGTCACTTATTCATCACTAGAGAAGATACCTGTCCCTGGTCCATATGTGGCAATAAACTGTTCGAGCTGTCGTTGGCACTGAGTCAGGTAGATATCCCTTTCCTCTAAATACTCTTCATTATGCAATTCAAATGGAAATACTGCATTTGGAGCAACACAAAATACAGCGGCTCCTAAAGAAGGAAACAGAATGTAAGTGAGGAATACTTAAAATGCCAAATGTGAGGGCGGTGCCTGTGGCTCAAGGAGAAGGGTGCCGGTCCCATATGCCGGAGGTGGTGGGTTCAAACCCAGCCCCGGCCCAAAAAAAAGCCAAATGTGAAATCACTCTTATCAAACAAAATAATGAAAATGTAAAAGTTAAGTTCTGACTCACTCAATAGAGCATGTCGATAATCATGTAAATCTGACACTTGTTCTTTTAAACTAAGGAAGGGGCTTTAGTTTGGTACCAACAGAAGAAGTATTTTGATGTCTACATTTTAAAGCTTGGAAATTGTAAAAAGCATTAGTTTTGAAGCTGAATAGTAATGTTTAGAGGTGAAAATAGTAGAAAAAGAAGGTATTGGAATATGGGTAAAAAGAATAAATGAATGATCAAGGATAAACCCATTGCAGTACATTTCTCAGTTGTTAAAACCATTCATGGCAAGGTAAATATCTAAATTTATGGACTAGAATAGCCCCTCAAATAAACTGGCATATATCAAATGATTTTCAACAAGGGTAGTAAGATCATTCTATGGGGAGAAAAAAACAGGAGTTGGAACCTGTTCGTGGAAAAAACATGAAGTTGGACCCTTAGCTTACATCATAGCAAAAATCATCTCAAAATGGAGCATAGACCTAAATGCAAGAGTTCTAAGACTTTAAAATGTAAACATTAAAAGACTGTAAGTCTAGAAGAAAACACAGGAGGAAAGTTGAATTATTTTGGATTTGACAGTGATTTCTTGAATATCACACCAAAACCAGGCACCAAAACAAAAAATAAATTGGACCACATCAAAATTAAAAACTGCATCAAAAGATACAATCACTGGTGAAAAGGCAACCCAGGAAATAGAAAGTTGCAAATCATATCTCTGATGAAAGACTCTGCAAGTCAGTAAGAGAACAACCTGATTTTTAAAATGGGGGTCATGCAGGGGATTAGAGTGGAGGGGGCGGGAAATAGGTAAGGATTAAAACATACATTTCTCAAAGAGGATAAACAGATGACCAATAGGCATATGAAAAAGATGTTCTACATCACTAAGGAAATAATCAAAATCACAATGCTGGTCACTTAATTGTGGTCAAGGGTATAATACAACAAGAGGACATTTCAATTCTAAACATTTATACACCTAACTTAAATGCTCAGATTTATGAAAGAGACCTTTTATGAAAGAATTGAAATTATACCTTGTATCTTTTAAGACCACAAGGTAATAAAGGTGGAACTCAACTTCAACAAAATTTTTCAGCCCCATACAGAGGCATGGAAGTTAAACAACCTTATGGTGAATGACAATTGGGTCAAGGAAGAGATAAAGGAGGAAATTGTTAACATAACACCAATGAAGCTACAAGTTACCAAAACCTGTGGGACACTGCAAAAGCAGTCTTAAGAGGGAAATTTATCATATTAGATGTCTATATCCAAAAAACAGAAAGAGAGCACATCAATAACTTAATGAATCATCTTAAGGAAATGGAAAAGGATGAACAATCTAATCCCAAACCTAGTAGAAGAACAGAAATAACCAAAATTAAATTAGAAATAAATAAAATTGAAAACAAAAGAATCATTCAGAAAATTAATGAAACAAAAAGTTGGTTCTTTGAAAAAATAAAATAAACCTTTGGCCAGATTAACTAGAAACTAAAAAGAAAAATCTCTAATAACTTCAATCAGAAATGAAAAGGAGGCAATAACAGATATCACAGAGATATAAGATATTGTCTCTGACTACAAGAAACTATGCCAGAAATTTGAGAATGTGGGCTGGGCACCCATAGCTCAGTGATTAGGGCACTGGCCACATGCTGCAGGGCTGGTGGGTTCAAACCTGGCTGGGACCTGCTAAAAAAAAAAAAAAAAAAATACCCAGGCATTGTGGCGGGTGCCAGTAGTCAGAGCTACTAGAGAGGCTGAGACAAGAGAATCACTTGATCCCAAGAGTTTGAGGTTGCTGTAAGCTATGATGACACAGCACTCTACTGAAGGTGACAAAGAAAGACTCTGTCTCAAAAGAAAGAAGAGAGAGGGAGGGAGGGAGGAAGGAAGGAAGAGAGGAAAGGGAGGGAGAGAGGAAGGAAGGAAGAGATGAAGAGAGAGAGGGAGGGAAGAAGGAAAGAAGAGAGTAGGGGGGAGGAAAGAAGGGAGAGAGGGGGAGAAAAGCACTGAGATCAAAGAAACAGTAAACAAATCTTCCAACAAAAAGCCCTGGGCCAGATGGCTTCACACCAGAATTCCATCAAATCTTTAAAAAAAGCTCACACCTATAATGCAGAGACTATTCTAAAACATTTAGAACAGTGGTTCTTTTTTTTTTTTTTTTGGAGAGACAGAGTTTCACTTTATGGCCCTCCGTAGAGTGCCGTGGTGTGGCGTCACACAGCTCACAGCAACCTCCAACTCCTGGGCCTAGGCGATTCTCCTGCCTCAGCCTCCCAAGTAGCTGGGACTACAGGCGCCCACCACAATGCCCGGCTATTTTTTTGTTGCAGTTTGGCCGGGCCGGGTTTGAACCCGCCACCCTCGGTATATGGGGCCGGCGCCCTGCTCACTGAGCCACAGGCGCTGCCCAGAACAGTGGTTCTTAACCTTGCTAAAGCTGTGGCCCTTTAATATAATTCCTGTGGGTCCCACAGGTTGAGAACCGCTGATTTAGAATGAAGGTCCTTCCCCAAAACATTCTATGAAGCAAACATCACCCTGATACCAAAACCAGGAAAGGATCCAATTAAAAAGGAGCACTACAGACCAATTTCATGAATTTATATAGATTCAGAAATACTCAATAAAATCCTAGTCAATAGATTACAGCTACACATTAAAAAATTATACATCATGATCATGTGGGCTTCATCCCAGGGAAGGAAGGGTAATTTAACATATGCAAATCTATAAATGTAACTCACCATTTGAATAGAAGCAAAAACAAAGACCATAGGATCCTCTCAATAGATACAGAAAAAGCATTTGATAAAATTCAATATACTTTTCTAACAAGAACTCTTAAGAATATAGGCATAGTGCGTACATTTCTTAAACTGATTGAGCCATCTATGACAAACCCACAACTAATATCATCCTGAATGGAGCAAAACTGAAAGCTCTTCCACTTAGAACTGGAACTAGACAAGGATGTCTTCTATCACGACTATTATTCAACATTGTGCTGGAAGTTCTAGCCAATGCAATCAGGTAAGAGAAAACTATAAAGGGCACCCAAATGGGGGCAAAGGAGGTCAAACTCTTGCTCTTTGCCAATGATATGATCTCATACTTAGACAATCCCAGTGACTCAACCACAAGACTCCTGGAAGTGATCAAGAAATACAGTAACGGGTCAGGGTAGAAAATCAATGTCACAAATCAGTAGTCTTGGTTTACGGCAACAATAGCCAAGCTGAGAAGCTAATCAAGGACCAATTCCCTTCACAGAAGCTTCAAGGAAAATTAAATACCTAAGAATATACCTAAAAAAAGAGGTGAAGGACCTCTACAAAGAGAATTATGAAACCCTAAGAAAAGAAATAGCAGAAGACATTAACAAACGGAAGAACATACCATGCTCTTGGCTGGGAAGAATCAACATTATTAAAATGTCTATACTTCCCAAAGCAATCTACAGATTCAATGCAATTCCCATTAAAATACCAACATCATACTTTGAAGACGTGGAAAAAATAGTTCTTCATTTCATATGGAACCAGAAAAAGAAAACATATAGCCAAGACAATTTTTAGTAATACAAACAAAGTTGGAGGCATCAGTCCCCCAGACTTTAGGCTATATTACAAGTCCACAGTGATCAAAAAAGCATGATATTGCACAAAAATAGAGACATTTGGAACTGGATAGAAAACCAAGAGATGAAACCAGTCTCTTATAGCCATTTGATCTTTGTTAAACCAAATAGAAGCATACACTGGGGAAAAGAATCCCTCTTAATAAATGATGCTGGGAAAACTGGATAACCACATGTAAAAGACTGAAACTGGAGCCACATGCTTCACCACTTAAAAAAATTGATTCAAGATGGATAAAAGATTTAAATATAAGACATGGAATGATAAAAATCCTAGAAGAAAGTGTGGGGAAAACTCCTAAGGATGTCGGCCTGGGGAAAGATTTTATCAAGAAGATTTCCATAGCAATGGCGATAACAAAAATAAACAAGTGGAACTTAATTAAATTGAAAAGCTTCTGCACAGCTAAGGAGATAACAAGCAAATCAAATAGACAACCTTGAGAATGGGAAAAGATTTGCATGTTACAAATCTTACAAAGGTTTAATAACTAGAATCTATAGAGAGCTCAAATTAATCAACAGAAAAAGAATGCCATCTCTCACTGGAAAAAAACATGAGCAGAACCTTCTCTGAAGAAGACAGATGAATGGTTAACAAAAGCATGAAAAAATGCCCATCATCCATAATCATCACAGAAACGCGAAAGAAAATCAACCTGAGGTATCACCTAACCCCAGTGAGAATAGTCCACATCACAAAGTCCCAACGTTGCAGATGCTGGTGTGGGCATGGAGAGAGGGGAACACTTTTACACTGTTGGTGAGTCTGCAAACTCATATCGCCTCTTTGGAAAGAAGTATGGAGAATCCTCAAAGAACTCAAATTAGACTTCTCATTTGACCCCACAATCCCATTCCTAGGTATCTACTCAGAAGAAAAAAATCATTTTATTATAAGGCTATTTCCACTGGATTGTTTATAACTCAATTTGCAATTGCCAAGATGTGGAAATGACCTAAATGTCCATCAACTCAGGAATGGATTAACAAACTGAGGTATAATGTATACTATGGAAAACTATTCAGCCATAAAATGATAGTGACTTTACATCTTTTGTATTAACCTGGATGGAGTTGAAACATAGTCTTTCTACTAAAGTATCACAATAATGCAAAAGCAAATATCCAATGTACTCAATGCTAATATGAAGCCAGTAGACCATCTAATTCACACCCACAGAGGAGAAAAAACTCATTTCAATTCAAGTTGAGGGAAGTGAGAAGGAAGGAAGGGGGAGAGGAAAGGAGGGGGGCTTGGGATGCTCCCAATTAATGGGCACATTTGGGTGCAGGACACAAGTACGAGAGGGACTCTGCCTAACAAATTCAAATATGACCTAGTTGTTTGTATCGCCACATTAACCTGAAATAAAAATAAAATAAAGGTGATTGAATTTAAGCTGACAACAAAAATCAGAATGCAATACCACCCTCACACCCATACAATGGCTATTGTAAAAATAAAAAGGAAATAATAAGTGTTGACAAGGATGTAGAAAAATTGGAACCCTTATGTAATGTTGGGAATGTAAAATGGTACACACACTACGGAAAACAGTTTGGTTGTTCATCCACAACAGTAAACAATTTCCATGATCCAGTAATTTCACTTATAGGTATATACTCAAAAGATTTGGAAGCAAAATCTCAAAGGGATATGTGTATCTGCACATTCATGTTCATAGCAGTATTACAAGGTGTAAGCAACCAAAGTGTTCACTGATAAAGGAATAAACAAAATATGGACAAAATGTGGTATATATGTATTATTATTAAGTAATAGTACTCACACAATATAGATGAACCTTGAGAACATTATGTTACATGAAATAACCCAGTCACAAAAGGACAAATATTACATGATTCCACTTATATGAGGTACCTAAGAATGGTCAAATTCCTAGAGACAGCAGAATGAGAGTTGCCAGAGGCTAGGTAGATGTGGAAATGGGGAGTTGGGGTTTAATGGATACAAGGTTTTAGTTTGGGAAGATAAAAAACTTCTGGAAATGGATGGTGGTGATAGTTGCAAAACAACATGAGTATACTTAACACCACTGAATCGTACACTTAAAAATGATTAACGAGGTTGATCTTTATGTATATTTTACTACAATTTAAAAAACATTGACTTTTAGTATAGGAGTTCAGCTCTTATACTCCGTTTCATTCATTGATTCATTGAATAAGTACGTAAATGGGGCAGTACGACGAGTACCAAGCCATGCCTCCCTTGCTACCCTACACTCTGCTGCTTCCAGACCATTCTTTCCCCTGCTTCCTCCTGTCTCTCCTTTGATGTTCAGTGCCACCTTGCTTTAACAACCTTTTCCCCCTTCCATAGTCAACGCCTAGCTCTCAGCACTTGGTGCACAATTTTCCTTTCTTCCCCAATATCCAACATTCAGTGTTTTCCCTGTGAACTGCCCATTTAACTTCTGACCTCCCTGGGTCCTACCTTTCCCCCTCTACCTTAGCCACACATTCCCACAATCACAGGAAACTGGTATCACCAGAAACTTACTTCAAAACCAAAACTCACTCCCCTCAACTACCTCCTATGCTCCAGCTCAGTTGCTGTTCCAGGTCTTCCGCCTCAGAGATCTGTGATCTGCTTCCTCCCATTCATGCCCTTCCTCTGTCAGCTTAAGAGTCCTTCCCTTGCAAGCCCCACACTACCTTGCTCCTCTGCAACACTGCAGGAACCCAACCATTCATAATATGCTAGTACTAAGGCTGGTAGGCAAAATCACACAACTGGCATTTCTTTTCATTTTAAATGAATCGATAGCTTCAAACAATCACTTCCACTGCCTGACGACCCTGCTGTGTTTCCCAAGGACACTTCCTAGCCCTCACAATGACTATTCTATTCCATTCTTCTTTCCTCAGACCTTTCATTTTCAGCTGGTCATACAATTTGAATATACCTTCCTTGAGGTATATGACCAAACCTACAAACCTACCTGGTTCTGTATCCACTTTCTTCTCTCCTATAAAATGAGGAAGTAACTAGTTTATGAGAGGCCAGTACTTTCACATGTGCCGGAAAACCATCCCTGCTCACCTTTTTAGGACTTTACTCCTGTATCTTCCCCTCTTCTACAGCATCATCAATTTACTCTCTACTGCACATAATAGGATTTAATGCCGTCTATCCTCATATAAAAATAAAATCCCTTCCTGGACCACTCATCCTTCTCTTCCTTTTTTTTTTTTTTTTGTAGAGACAGAGTCTCACTGTAACACCCTCGGGTAGAGTGCCGTGGCGTCAGACAGCTCACAGCAACCTCTAACTCTTGGGCTTACGTGATTCTCTTGCCTCAGCCTCCCGAGCAGCTGGGACTACAGGCGCCCGCCACAACACCCGGCTATTCATCCTTCTCTTCCTAATGCACCATTTCTTTCCTCATCTCAAAATTGTCTATGTGTGCTGTCTCCATAACTTCACCTCCATTTCTGCAATAGCTCTAATCATGGTTACCTAAAACCTGTAGGTTACCAGATCAAATCTTATCCATCTCCCAGTAGCATAATAAACCCTCAACCATTTTGCTCCCTTCTGGAAGCACTCTCCTTCTTGGTTATGTAATACCACACTTCCTATATTCTAGTTGATGCTTCTCAGTCTTATTAGTTCTCCTCATTCCCATTTCTAAATACTGAAATCTTCAAGGGCAGTCCTGGAGTTCTGGAGTCCAAGGGAGACCAACCTTTTGACTTCTCTGGGCCACACTGGAAGAAGAAGAGCTGTCTTGGGCCACACACTAAATACACAAACACTAACAAAAGCTGATGAGCAAAAAAAAGTCCATGCATAATTTTGTGATGTTCACCATCACAAATAAGCAAAAAAGTCCTCACATAATAATTCTAATTATGCACTCTCTCATTCGGACAGTTGTAAAATCATAGAGCAGGTCCCAAATTTGCAATCACTAATATAGAAAATGTACATATCTAAGTAATAAAGTGTATTTGGCTGTGCTACGGGCACTGAGCCCTTCTTTTACTTTTATATTTAAAAATATTTTAAAACCCAAATACACTTTATTATTTAGCTATTATCATTATCAATTGCCTGGTCTACAATAACCGTTTTCTAACTAGTCTCCCTCTTTCTGCTCTTAACCCTCCAACTCCAAATGTGTTATTCTAAAAATACAATTTTAAACACTAGTGTTCTACTTAAAATCTTTCAATGACTTCTCATTATACTTAGAATAAAATCTCCGTTTTCTATCATGCTCTGTAAGGACTTGCAGGATCTGGCCCTACTTTCCTCTCCAGCCGGTTTTTATGCTGGTTTTTTGTTTTTGTTTTTTGACACCCTGGCTTTTCGTTTCTTGGAAGCATCTACATACGGAATTTCCCTCTACCCTGACTTATCATCCTTTAGGTGTCTGCTTAAATAAATATCACCTCCTTAGGAGGGCTCCCAAAACCCACTTGAAAGGAAGACCTTTCTATTCTTTGTCATAACATCCTATTGATGTTCTTCACAGCATCTGTCTTGATTTGCCTTAGATATGTATATGTATTAGTATATTTACCGTTGTCTGTCCTCTCACTAGGCTGTAAGCTCCACCCGGTTAGAGACTGATTGTGTTTTTTACCATTGTATATCTAATGCTCTCAGCACCTAGTTATCATTCAATAAATATTTGTTGACTGAAAAAATTATGGATATTTAATTCAAATAGTGATAATTAGGACATACAATATGGCAGAACCTCAGAGACATTGCACTTTTGGTTCTCGATCATGGCAATAAAGCAAAAATTGCAATAAAGTGAGTCACATAATTTTTTGTTTTCTCAGTGCACATAAAAGTTATATTTACACTACACTGTCATCTATTAAGAATGCTAAAAAAAAAAGTTAACAGTCACCTGAGCCTTCAGTAAGTCTTAATCTTTTGCTGGTGGAGGGTTTTGCCTCAATGTTGATGGCTGAGGACTGATCAAAGCAGGGGTCCCCAACCTTTTTGGCACCAGGGACTAGTTTCACAGAAAACAATTTTTCTATATACTGGGTGGAGGAATGGTTTTGGGTTGATTCAAGTGCATTCCATTTATTGTGCACTTTATTTCTATTACTATTACATTGTAATATATAATGAAAGAATTCCATAAGGCAAAATCCCAAAAATGGGAGCCCTGAGCTTGTTTTCCTGCAACTAGAAGGTCAGGTTCTGACTTAAATCCTGCCACTAGATACAGCTGTATAATTGAAGTACATCAACTCACTTGCCACTATAAAGCCTGCCACCAGATGCAGCTTAATTGTCACTGCCATTCACGGATAAGCTTTTGATATGAGTCTGCAAGCACTTGGGTTTATGTGCAGTCAAACCCTCTGCTAATGATAATCTGTATTTGCAGCCACTCCTCAGCACTTGCATCACTACATCAGCTCTACCCCAGATCATCAGGCATTAGAGTCTCACGAGGAGAATCCAGCTTAGATCACTTGAATGTGATCTAAGTTTATAGTAGGGTTCATGCTCCTACAAGAATCTAATGACACTGCTGATCTGACATGAGGCTGAGCTCAGGATGAGGAGCAGATATAAATACAGATGAAGCTTCACTCACCCACTGCTCACCTCCTGTGTGAGGCCTGATTCCTAACAGGGCATGAATGGGTAGCAGCCTGGAGGTTGAGGACTCCAAGGTCAGAGTAATGGCTGCTGAAGGTTGGGGTGGCTGTGGCAATTTCTTAAAATGAAACGATGAAGTTTGCCACATTGATTGACCCTTCCTTTCATAAAAGATTTCTCTGTAGCATGTGAGGCTGTTTGATAGCATTTTACCCACAGTAGAACTTCTTTCAAAGTTGTAGTCAATTTTCTCAAACCCTACCACTGCTTTATCTACCAAGTTTATATAATATTCCAAATCCTTTTGTTGTCATTTCCCCAAAGTCCACAGCATCTTCACCAGGAGTAGATTCCAAAGCAAACCACTTTCTTTGCTCATCCATAGGAGACAAGGCCTCAATTTGTTCAAGTTGTATCATGAGCTTGCTGCAATTCTGACCAATCTTCAGAATCCACTTTTAATTCTAGTTCTCTTGCTATTTCCACAAAATGTGTAGTTCCTTCCTCCACTGAAGTCTTGAAGCCTACAAAGTCATAGATAATGATTCCTTTGATGGATCCCAGCAAAGAAAATTGAAAACCTAGATGCCATTAAGAATATTCATGATTCGGCTTGGCATCTGTGGCTCAAGCGCGCCAGCCACCTACACCTGAGCTGTTGGTTTCGAATCCAGCCTGGGCCCGCCAAACAACAATGGCGGCCGCAACCACAAAATAGCTGGGCATTGTGGTGGGAGCCTGTAGTCCCAGCTACTTCGGAGGCAGAGGCAGGAGAATTGCTTCAGCCCAGGGGTTGGAGGTTGCTATGAGCTGTGATGCCACGGCACTCTACTCAGGGTGACAGCTTGAGGCTCTGTCTCACAAAAGAAAAGAATATTCATGATTCATTTTGAGAGGTCAAAATATCCACATCAGGAGAATTTGAAAGAAGTTTATTTCAACCCTCATGGATGACTTACAAAATATTTTTCTTAACTAATAAGACTTTTAAAAAATTATTATCATTATTATTATTATTTGAGACAAAATCTTACTCTGTCACCCTGGGTCGAGTGCGATGACATCATAGCTCACAGCAACCTCAAACTCCTGGGGTTAAGCAATCCTCTTGCCTCAGTCTCCTGAGTAGCTGGGATGATAGGCATGTGCCACCACATTCAGCTAATTTTTCTATTTTTAGTGGAGACAAGGTCTTGCTCATGCTCAGGCTGGTCTCAAACTCCTGAGCTCAAGTGATCCACATGTGTTGGCCTCCCAGAGTGCTAGGATTACAGACATGAGCCACCACACCTGGTCAAATAATAAAACTTGAAAGTCAAAGTTACTCCTTGATCTAAGGGCTACAGAGTGGATCTTGTGTTAGCAGGTTTTAAAATAATATTTGTTTCTTTGTACATCTCCACCAGAGCTCTTGGGTAGGGGCATCATCAATGAGCAGTAATCTTTTGAAAGGAATCTTTTTTTTCTGAGCAGTAGGTCTCAACGATGGGCTTCAAATATTCAATAAACTGTGCTGTAAACAGATCAGTTGTCATCCCAACTTTGGTCTTCCATTCATACAGAATGGGCAGAGTAGATCCAGCATGATTCTTAAGGGACCTAGAATTTTTGAAATTAAAAATGAGCCTTGGCTTCAACTGAAAGTCACCAGACGCATTAAGTAGGCCCTAACAAGAAAGTCAACCTGTCCTTTGAAACTTTGATCCTGGCATTGACTTCTCCGTTCTACCTATGAAAGTCTTAGATGGCCTCATCTTCCAGTAAAAGGCTGTTTGTTTCATCTGCATGGAAAAGTCTTTAGTTTGTGTACCCACTTTCATCAATGGGTTCTTAGCTAGATCTTCTGGATAACTTGCTGCAGCATCTCCATCAGCACCCGATGCTTCACCTTGCATTTTCATGGTGAAACTTCATTTTTCAGCCTCATAAACCAACCAAACATTCCTTTTGCAGCTTCCTTACCTTTCTCAGCCTTCATAGACTTGAAGAGAGTTAAGGCCTGGCTTGCTCTGCATTCAATTTTGGCTTAAGGGAATGTTGTGGCTAGTTTGATATTCTATCCACACCATAAAGCTTTCTCCATGTCAGCAATAAGGTTGCTTAGCTTTGTATTGACAACTCAGCTAATTATTTAAGGCAAAAAGATAGCTTTTGACCTATGTCTGTTTTTGGTATGACTTCCCCCTAAGCTTAACAACCTCTAGTTTTTGATTTAAAGTGAGAAATATACCAGCACATTGTACCCCATGATTGCATTAATGTACACAGCTATGATTTAATAAAAAAAAGGTGAGAAATACTTAATTCTTCCTTTCACTTGAACATTTATAGGCCATTGTAGGGTTATTAATTGGCCTTATTTCAGTATTGTTTTGTCTCAGGGAATATAGAGGCCTGAAGAGATGGAGAGAGGGAAGGGAATGGCCAGCAGGGGGTGGCAGTCAGAACTTACACAACATTATTGATTCAGTTCTCTGTGTTAGGCTGGGCACAGTGGCCCATGCCTAAATCCTAGCACTCTGGGAAGCTGAGGCAGAAGGATCTGAGCTCAGGAGTTTGAGACCAACTGAGCAAGAGTGAGACCCTGTCTCTACTAAAAACAGAAAAATTCAGGGGTTCACTAGTCAAGAAAAAATAAATAAACAATAAAAATAGAAAAATTAATGCAACCTACTCAGGAGACTAAGGCAAGAGGATTGCTTGAACTCAGGAATTTGAGGTTGTTGTAAGCTAAGCTGACACCACAGCATTCTAGCCTGGGCAACAGAGTGAGACTCTTCCTCAAAATAACAATAATAATATTAATAATAGTAAGTTTGGTATGTTATATGAACACAGTTGGTTGTGCCCCAAAACAATGAAAATAGTAATATCAAAGATCACTAAACATAAACCATCATAACAGATACAGTAATCATGGAAAAGTTTGAAGCTGGGCATAGTGGTTCATACCTGTAATCCTAGTACTCTGGAAGGCCAAGGTGGGTGGATTGCCTGAGCTCAGAAGTTTAAGGCCAGCCTGAACCAGAGTGAAACCCCATCTCTAAAACCAGCTGGGCTTTGGGGCAGGCACCTGTAGTCCCAGTTACTCAGGAGGCTGAGGCAAGAGGATCACTTGTGCCCGAGAGTTTGAGGTTGCTGTGAGCCATGACACCATGACACTCTACCCCGGGTGACAGAATGAGACACTGTCTCGAAAAAAAACGAAAGAAAGAAAAAGTTTGAAATATTGTGAGAATTACCGAAGTGTGACAGAGGATGTGAAGTGAGCACATACTGTAAAAAATGGCACCAATAGACTTGCTCGATTCAGGGTTGCCACAAACCTTCAATTTGTAAAAAACACAATGTCTATAAAGTACAATCAGGTGACGTGCAATAAAATGAAGTATGTCCGCATTTTAACATATTGTATGCAAATGTAAAAAGAAGGTAAATTAATTCTAATAGTCAAGGTACTGTATAATCATTAGGAAACACAAGGATGACTTCATATAAAGGCTGCTGCTCCTTCACATATAAGTTTCATACCCACCCAAGAGAAATATCCATTGGTAGGGATCATTCTCCTAATAATGTTTCAAGTAGCAGTTAAGGTGCTCTTAACATTGCTTTGCTTAAGACTTAAAAATCAATGTACTTAGCTCAAATTCATTATGAAAACAGAAGTAACTAAAGGGAAAAAAATCTTCACATAGTTTTTTTTTTCCCCTTCAATAAATTCTTTCTAAAATTCTTCAAGAAAGTCTTGACAAAATAGTCACCAAATATTCAGTCATATTCTACCACAGGAGCACTTAATATCATAATACCTGTTTTTCAATTCAGCAGAAGTACTTAATATTATAATACCTTGTTTTTCAATTCAAAGTCACATATTTTTGTTTTATTAAAATCTACTTGTGTCTTAACAATTGATAGCATGTCATAGTAAAATTGGCAGCATTTTTTCTTTAAGATATGTAAAATAGTGTGTCTTAGATTTGATGAAATATGATCTGAAGTATAGAATAAGAGAAGAATGTAAAGATAAAGCAAATTAAAACTAAGACTATGTATATATCCTTCCTATTATTTCATATTAGATAAGAATCAGTGTTTTTCTCTTTTGGTAAATAAAACTAGTTTAGGATGTTAATTACCCTCTTCTGGGGGTTATGAATCTCTATGACATATTTCATGAAACTTATGTTCTATCTTCCTAGGAAAAAGTGTATAAGGAACACACATATGAGTATACAAATTTGTATATAAGTTAGGGATTCACAAGCCCCTAGGAAACCAAACATCTATGTATCCTTAGTTAAGAATGGTTAATTTAGACAATTATACAACAAGGTTCTAATGTATCTTTGTAAAAGAGTTAATAAAATATAAACATAATTTAAAGCAAGTTTAAGCCCTAAACACATACACACAGAAAGCTAGTACTTTTTTGTGTGCGTGGTTTTTGGCCGGGGCTGGGTTTGAACCTGCCACTTCCAGCATATGGGACCGGCGCCCTACTAACTGAGCCACAGGCGCCGCCCCCAGAAAGCTACTATTAATGCATTAAGTTCCATGGTTGGTACCAAAGTTTGATTTGAAGAATGGTATCTCTAATCTAAATTAACGTCTCATCTAATTCAACAAAGACCTTTGAGAGAATAATTCTCCTTACCTTTACCTTAAGAGGTCTTTTGTGTTTTTATTAGCAAAAGCATAATAGGTGCCATTCATTTCAAATAATTTAAATTCTATAGTCATAGCATTAAAACTGGCAATTCAGAGAATGTAGCACATGTTACTTTAAAAAGACGACAAATCAAAATTATTTAACATATTGTATTGCATACTTCCCCCACCCCCCCAGAATTCTTTAAGCAACGGATAAGTTCAAATATGGAAACAATCATGCATAATATGGAGCTTAATATTAGATGATGATACTACCTATAAACAATTAGCAAGTGTTTAAATCCAAACATGCCTTCCTGAGATTTACTATTCTTTAAAATAGTATTTTAAAAATATATGTAACACTTTAAGCGACTAAAATATTTAAGTTTAGGTAAAATTTTTTGTAGTGATCATTAACAATTTAATACTTTACCATATTTCAACGTAAGAGATGTTTCGAATAGTAAGGCTGCAATTAGTACATCTTCTTTAAGCACTTTGTTCCTTAAGTTCAGTCGTGCGTGGGCTTCAGATAGAGAAACTCTTAAAAAAATTGATGTCAATTAAAATATGTTGATATTACAATAATAATATATATTTTGGCAGGAACAAAGCAAGATCTATGTGAACACTAGCTGCACCTAAATGATCAGCATATTCTTTCTTAAAAACAATTTTAGTTTCTTTTCAAAGCATTTTTCCCTACAAACTTAAATAGACTGTTGCAGAACAAGCCTGTATTCTTTTTTTTTTTTTGCAGTTTTTGGCCGAGGCTGGGTTTGAACCCACCACCTCTGGTATATGGGTCCGGCGCCCTACTCCTTTGAGCCACAGGTGCCGCAATAGGTGGTTTAAAGATGCTTTTTGTTTTTTTCAGCCAGTATTCTTGCTTGTTAACAAAGGGCTTGTTTCTGTCAAGGTTTCTATGTATCATTTCACACTCCTCTCCCAGGTTCTGTTCAGATAAAAAATTAATCTGTCGGAAAATTAATCTGTCTCTCATAGACAAATCTTAAACATTTTCTTCTAGTTCCTCATTTGTCTGAATCTCACAATTTCAGTGTGAGAAGGAATCTTGGAGTTCTAAGTTCAAACTCTCATCAGATAACTGAATTTCTTCTATAACATCCCACATACTCACTATGGAGTCTCTTTTGAACCTTTCCTAGCATTCACTGCTTCATAGGGCAATTTGTTCTTTATTATTATTTTTTTATTTTTATTTTTTGTAGAGACAGAATTTCACTTTATGGCCCTCGGTAGAGTGCCATGGCATCACACAGCTCACAGCAACCTCCAACTCCTGGGCTTAAGCGATTTCTTGCCTCAGCCTCCCGAGTAGCTGGGACTACAGGCGCCCGCCACAACGCCTGGCTATTTTTTTGTTGCAGTTCAGCCGGGGCCGGGTTTGAACCCGCCACCCTCGGTACATGGGGCTGGCGCCCTACCGACTGAGCCACAGGCGCTGCCCTGTTCTTTATTTTTTAACCAGGTTTGATTACTCTTTAGTTCTCTCTGAAGATATCAATTAGGCAGGTGTAATACACTTGAACAACTGCTGGACTTGGCAATCAAAAAACCTAGAATGAGTCTCTAGAATTTACTAGCTGTGTGATTTTGTATAAATCATTTATGAGAGTTTTTGAAATTCAGCTATAAAATAGGGATAAATAAAGGCATTTGAAAGTTCTGTAACTAACTATAAACAAGATTATATAAGTCTAAATTGAAATTAATTTCACAGCAATTTCCATTTGCTGGTATCTTGTTCTACCTTCTGAGACTTCTTAAATGTGACAGCTCTTCAAACATTCAAAGATAACTTTTATAGTTGCCCTGTGTTTTCTTTCCATCAAGGTAAATGTTTGTAGTTCCTTCAGTATATTGAGTTCCTTTAGTATACTGTTCCTTTAGTATATTGAGTATATTTTTTATTTTTCATTTTTTTTGTACTTTTTGGCCAGGGGCGGGTTTGAACCTGCCACCTCCGGTATATGGGGCCGGTGCCCTACTCCTTGAGCCACAGGCACCGCCCATGACTCATAATTTTTAACTTGTCATTATCTTGGCTTCTCTCTTTATGGCTAGATTTGGTAAATATTCCTTTTCAGTGTAGTAACACAGGTGTGATTTAACCATCACAGTAGAGATGAGGCAGAACTAGAATTTTGTTTCTATACATATATATATATTCTATATATTTATTCTACTAAGACAACCCTAAATTTCAGTGTTATTAACAGCCACATTACATCACTTACTCCTAAGAAACATGAAAAAATGAATTCTCAAGTCCTTTTAATAGCTTTTCATATTAAGCCACATCAGCCATTCCCATCAATTCACAGTTCTACATGTAGTAGGGAATTTGGGGATCTAATAGAGGACTTTACATTTATCCTATTAAGTTTCTTCTTTTTAGGTTAAGATTATAATTCAAGGCTGTGAAGTTCTCCTCAATGTTGCTCATTTTATAATACAAATTTGATTATCATCTCCCTGATATCTTCACCCAAGCTCCTTTTTTTTTTTTTTTTTTCTTTTTGAGACAGAGTCTCACTTTGTCACCCTTGGTAGATTGCCATGGCATCATAGCTCACAGCAACCTGAAACTCTTGGGCTCAAGCAACCCTCTTGCGTCAGCTTTCTGAGTAACTGGGACTATAGGTACCCACCACAATGCCCAGGTATTTTTTTAGAAGTGGGTCTCAGTCTTGCTCAGGCTGGTCTTCAACTCCTGAAGTCAAGCAATCCACCGCCTTGGCTCCTCAGAGTGCTAGGATTATAGGCAGGAGCTACCATGCCCAGCCCAAATGCCTCCTAAAAATGTGGATCAGAACAGAACATATATGGAGACTTTCAGGAAAAGAGAATATTGTTTAGCTCTACTTCTCTAGGAAAGCAAAAATGGTATTATTTGATGCCTGTCTGTGGAAATGGGAGAAAAATTCAAGGTTTATGACTCTTATAGGTAATGGTTCATTTATGCTGCCATTTCATAAATGACCCAAAGTATTTATTTCCAAAATGTGAAAAACTAGTTAACATATTAAAATTAACTGTTTTATTTATTTATTTATTTATTTTTTAGACAGGGTCTCTCACTATGTCACCCTTGGTAGAGTGCCTTGCATCACAGCTCACAGCAACCTCAAACTCTTGGGCCTAAGTGATTCTCTTGCCTCAGCCTCCCAAGTAGCTGGTACTACAGGTGCCCGCCACAATGCCCGGCTATTTTTTGGTTGCAGTTGTCATTGTTGTTTAGCAGGCCTGGGCTGGGCTCGAACCTGCCAGCCTCAGTGTATGTGGCCAGTGCCCTACTCACTGAGCTACCGGCACTGAGCCTATTTAATTTTTTTAGAGACAGAGTCTCTCTCTGTCATCTAGACTGGGTGCAATGATGTAATTATAGCTCACAGCATCCTCAAACTCCTGTGCTCAAGCAATTCTCCTGAGTACCTGGACTATACGTGTGTGCATAGCTAATTTTTCTTTTTTTTTTAGAGACAGGGTCTTGCTATGTGCCCAAGCTGGTGTTGAACCCCTGGCTTCAAGCAATCCTTCTCCCTTAGACCCCTGAGTCACTAGGATTATAATGTGAGCTACTATGCCTGTAAACTTTGTTTTATTCTTGAATAAATATAATCATATAGAAACTGAGTCTATGAGAGATTAAATTTTTTTTTACTGTAGAGAAAAATCATTAGGAGAAAATAGGACCCTCAAAGCTTTTATTTATTTATTTGTTTATTTTTGAGACAGAGTCTTAGTCTGTGCACTGGGTAGACTGCCATGACCTCCTGGCTCACATCAACCTTAAACTCTTGAGCTCAAGCAATCCTCTTGTTTCAGCCTCTCAAGTACCTGGGACTACAGGTACCTGTCATAACACTTGGCTAGTTTTTCTATTTTTAGTAGAGATGCAGTCTCATCCTTTTTTTTTTTTTTGTAGAGACAGAGTTTCACTTTATTGCCCTCGGTAGAGTGCCATGGCATCACACAGCTCACAGCAACCTCGAACTCCTGGGCTTAAGCGATTCTCTTGCCTCAGCCTCCCAAGTAGCTGGGACTACAGGTGCCCGCCACAACACCCGGCTATGCAGTCTCATTCTTACACAGGGTGGTCTCTAACTCCTGAACTCAAGTGGTCTAACTGCCTTGGACTCCCAGATTGCTAGGATTACATCCATGAGCCACTATGCCTGGACCTTTCGAAGCTTTTAAGCAGTACAATTTGATCTGAGTATTTTAAACATTACCTCAGAAAATAGAAAGAATTATATAATTTGTTTACCATTTTTAAATTTAAAAAATTATTTTTGAGACAAATTCTTGGTCTGTTCCCCAGGCTAGAGTGCAATGGCATAATTATAGCTCACTGCAACCTCAAACTCCTGTGCTCAAGTGATCCTTCTGCCTCAGTCTCTTAAGCAGCTGGGATTACAGGTGCAGAGCCACTATGCCTAGCTTTGGTGGGGGTTTTTTGTTTGTTTTTTTGGGGGGGTTCTTGTATTTTTTTGTAGGGATAGTGCCTCCCTCTGTTGCTTAGGCTGGTCGAACTGCTGGCCTCAACAAGATCGTCCTGCATCAGCCTCCCAAAGAGCTGGTGTGCACTTCTACACCCAGCCCCATTTTAAAACCTTTATCGAAGAGTTGATTTCTACCTTGGTTTCTCTTTAGCATTTTTCAGCTCTACCAAGATAGATGCATAGTTGGACAAATCAACTAAATGTGTCTATCTCTTATAGGCCTATACTGGCATTTCCTGCCACTGCTTCATCTGTCTTATTTTATATTGCAGTTCTAACAAGATATGGTATATATTTATTTAATGGATTATTTTACTCCTGGTCCTACTTCATAATTTGTTTGAGAATATACTTTAATACTATATCATATGAAGTAATAACCTATCAATAGAGAACTGTTTAACTTATGCTACAGAGACATCATAACAACAGTGAAGCTGTGATGCAGCTATTAAAACAGAATAAGATAATTCTTTACAGGCATGCATGATTCCATCTGGGCAGAAAGGGTATATCTATTCATATGAAAAAATATATGGCAGGCATGGTGGCTCATGCCTGTAATTTTAGCACTCTGGGAGGCTAAGGCGGGCAGTCCTTGCTTGAGCTGAGGAGTTCGAGACCAGCCTTAGCAAGAGTGAGACCTCATCTCTACTAAAAATAGGTGCCTGCCACAACGCCCAGCTATTTCTTTACTTTTGTTCAGAAGGGGGTCTCCTTCTTGGTCAGCCTGGTCTTGAACTCCGTGAGCTCAAGCAATCCACCTGCTTCGGCCTCCCCGAGTTCTGAGATTACAGGCGTGAGCCACGGTGCCCAGCCTTTAAAACATTTTAAAGGAACAAAAATAGATGAGTCTATTAATGTTTTTAGAAGTACACAGAATAATAAATTTAAGAATTTTTTTCTAGGCTCAAATACAAAATACCTGGAATATAGGGCAATGCCTGTAGCTCAAAAGAGCAGGGCGCTGGCCCCATATTCCGGAGGTAGCGGGTTCAAACCCAGCCCCGACCAAAAACTGCAAAAAAAAAAAAAAAAAAAGAAACCTGGACTATAAACAGTCACGTTTATTTAAAAAACCCAGTCATTTGCATTTGAAATCAGTGCAATTTTTTCAGACACATTTCATACAAGGATCCAATAAAAATCTATTTAGTGAGAAAAATTATTGGAAGTTAAAATGATACAACCATATATGTGTAATGACAAAAGGAATTATTAAGTCACCTTACGTTCTTTGGAACAAGGTAAATTATAAACCAGCAAACCAGCAATCAAGCAAACAGAAACAAGTGAAATAGATAAATAAATGCAGTGCATCGATTAAAAGTCAATATTGGCTTTAAAAATCTTGAATACTTACAAATATTTTAATGCAGATGCTGACAGTTTTGATCCATATACAGAATCTGTTCTAATTTTTCGACTTGCTAGATAATAGCCATCAATCATTCTTTCTGCTTCTGAGCTGAATTCCACATTCAAATTCTTTGCAAAATCCAGTCGCTAAATTAAAAGTGTAAAACATCCAAGAGACTAAGGATTTATTATAGAATCGAGATGACAAAAATCAAAAGTATACTGGCATTTTACTTTTGAAAGTTTTCAGATTTTATTTACATTCAATTGAGTAAATACCTGGGGCCATCCCAAAGTCACCAAGTACTTTAAATCATAGTCTCATACTTGTAGAGAATATTAAAGTTTACCCAGAATAACCTCTTCCTTCTCAGTGCAGAAATGTTCTTTGCCATGTATTTGAATGACTTAGCAATGTCTTTGCTTCCAGTGGGAGAAAGACTCACCTCTCTCAGAAGCTTTCCCTTTCGAACAGCTTTAATTCTTGAAAGGTTTATTTCCTTATAACTTTCTCTCCTTGGCCCTGGAGCTACTTGCCCTCCTTACTTCCTTTCCTTCCTTTTACAGAACACGTACCTGAATATTTGGAAAGATGGCAGGCATTGTGTTCAGTGCTATGAAGGTGGGCCTTGGAGATTTAGTAAGATTTGAGTAGAAAATAATTGTCTTTTTTTTTTTTTTATAGAGACAGAGTCTCACTTTATGGCCCTTGGTAGAGTGCCGTGGCATCACACAGCTCACAGCAACCTCCAACTCCTGGGCTTAAGCGATTCTCTTGCCTCAGCCTCCCGAGAAGCTGGGACTACAGGCGCCTGCCACAACGCCCGGCTATTTTTTTTTTTTTTTTTTTTTGGTTGCAATTCAGCTGGGGCCGGTTTGAACCCACTGACCTCTGTATATGGGGCCGGCGCCTTACCGACTGAGCCACAGGCACCGCCCTAGAAAAGAATTTTCTAACACAATAATTATTGCTGTTTTCTCTGAGTTTTATATATTTTTTTTCTGAGTTAGTGATTCCCAGTTCCTTAAATCCTTACTCTGTGACATATTTTCTGGACATTTTTTAAATTATCCTAGTTATTTTCTACTTTTTAAACTAATAGAACCAAGGAACATATTAATTATAATAATAATGACTTTTAAAAAAAGTGTATAGAGGGCGGCTCCTTTGGCTCAGTGAGCTGGGTGCCGGCCCCATATACCAAGGGTGGCGGGTTCAAACCCGGACCCGGTCAAACTGCAACCAAATAATAGCCAGGTGTTGTGGCGGGCGCCTGTAGTCCCAGCTACTCGGGAGGCTGAGGCAGGAGAATTGCCTAAGTCCAGGAGTTGGAGGTTGCTGTGAGCTGTGTGAGGCCACAGCACTCTACTGAGGGCAATAAAGTGAGATTCTGTGTCTACAAAAAAAAAAAAGTGTATAGATATGTGCCAGATAGGATATGTCCTGGATCGAATATGTCCTGGCTTTTTTGTTCTCTTTATATTCTACACTTCTTTCTAGGCCATCAGAACTGGGTAATACTATTAATACTATCAGTAGCCCTCTCTAAGTTTTAACCTCTGGTAGCAAGATGATGGGAATGTTGTCAGGTTTCCAGCTGTCAGCTTCTCAGAACAGCCTACGTCTGACTGAGGTGGAATAAAGAAGGTATCCTCGAGCCCACAGGTATAGAAGGCTAATACACTTCACACTAAACTATCTCAGTCTGCCTTCTGGAGAGTCCAGACCGTAACAAATGCCATCCACACTGATTTGTGTGATGCACAGATTTACCTTCCAGATAAACCGTTTTCACTACTTCACTTGCCTAGTGAAGTCTGCAGCTGCTCTCTAGAGTATGACAAGTCAACTATAAATCGTTTTGCTTCAAGGATTATCATAAATTTGCCAAAGTTGACTCTCTAATACAACTTTTGTTCCAGTCGAGCTGGTCTTCTCATAGTTTTCCATGTATACTAATTTCTACTTTTATGTCTTTGCTTTTACTGTTAATTCTGCTCAGAACACCCATCCTTCCTGCCATCAAAATTTTACCTTTTCTTAAAGCACAAAGTCCCACCTCTTCCATGAAGTCTTCCCAAAGTTTACATTCTACCTTCACATCTTCCTTTCAGTACTACTCAGATTAACACTTTAATTGCTCTTTAAAAGTTTCATGTATCTTTTTAAAATTTCAATAAAATGATCCTACATTTAAAGAAGAAAGTTTACATTTCTATAAGAAGAGAAGAGAACAGAAATAGGCTCATATATGTTAATTATTCAGTAAATACCTGACTAGTTAATAAATCCATGGGTTTTTTGTTTCTTTGTTTTTTAGGAAAAAACAGGCAAAAATTTCTCTGGGTAATTAGTTATTTACATAATAAATTATTTATTTATAATTAGTACCCTAATTTCTAGAGACTGCTTTTTTCTTACACACTAAAAAGCAAACACAAAACTAAAACCTTATTGTACTGTATACTATTCTTTTTCTATTCTAACTGTATGAATAAACAATGCTCATAGTTCATTTTTTAAGTTCACCCACCTTTCAACCTTTTTACTCAAACAATATGCTTATCAAGAAGGTGGGTATGAAAACAACTTTTTAATGATCCATGGACTTCCACTTTCCAATATCCTCTGGCTTTTATCTATCATACCCAGATAGTCTACTCTACTATGGACAGATTTCTCAATATTAAAAGGGTTTCAGTTATAAATAATTGAGCACCTTTAATGGCTATCAGAATTATTATTAAATTTATTTTTATTTAATTATTTATTTTCTTGTTTATTTAAAAAAAAATTTTTTTTTAGTTAGAACTCTGAAGGTATTCATATAAGGGAAATTCTTTTGAACAGGCTAGAAAATGTAAATAACTATATACTTATAAAGTCTATCAGAATTTTCCATAGACATATTCTATTTTGTTTTTTTCATTGAGATTCTTTAAGCTATGGTGATTTGGACAGTGAATAAACTCAGCATTTTACCAGTCGTGTATTTAATCATAACCCTAAATAATTTCTAAACAATGTCCTTAAAATGTTTAAAAGCTGAAAGCAAGTTGGAATAAAAGAATCCTAATAAAGAAAATCAAATGCTTAACAGGACTTTTATTTAAACTGAGAAATATTAGCATTGGCATTCTCAGTAACCTTTACCTTTTGAAAATCTTCAGCTGTGAACTGTTTAGAAGCAACATAAAGCAGTCTTTCAGGATCAATGGCTTTCTTGAAAGTATGTCGCACAACAGGAAGAAGTGGGTGGCAAGGAGATGATTCATTGCGGTTCATCAATAATCCAAATGCCTCCACAAGGTTAGCTGGAATCAAACTACGATCCTACATCAAACGAAAAGATAAGAAGAAAACATTCAACTTTGGCACTTTCACAACTTGGAAATAATTAGAAATTAATCATCATATATAACTTAATATAATAATAATTATTATTAATTATTGTGTTTAATTAATGATAATTTAAAGCAATTTACCTATAGTCTGGGAACTTTGTGGTGACTGGCTTTTTAAAAACCTTCATTGAGTATTTTCTTACACATCATTCATTAAAGACTCTCTATTTATTCAAGTAGTAATTTCTGTTGAGCAGATACCTGATCTACATAACTAAAAAACATTATAATTTTTATACAATTGAGTCACCATTTAGTTATTTGCCCAATAAAGTATAGAAACGGGTTAATAACAAGAACACTAAGAAGACGTATTAAAATGTGTGACAAAATACCCTGGAAAACATTCTAATAATAAAACATACATATACCCTACCATCTGACCAATTAGAGTGTTGGTTTTCTGTGCATTTCTCCTTGAAGATGAATCCATATCAACAAAAGACCAAAAACTGCACTGAACTGGAAAAGTCACTTGTTGATCAGTATCACCCCCAAACTTCTTTCCTGGGATGTAAACCGTAATGCTTCTGCTTTCCAGAACTAGGTCAGAAGACATTATCCATTTGTTATTTAAGTTTTTGGTCTATATGTCTACAAATCAATAATAGACATTATTATGCAGAATAATACTGTACAAACTTTGGGTAGTAAAGACACAAGTGAATTTGATTGTTTTGCAAGATCCTGCTAAGTTAGTGCATCTGTCATAAAGAAGAACAAAGCAAGAAAAATATTTGAATGTTTACATGTCCCATGACTTGATGTGAACCAGCAGTCCAAAGCCTGTAGTTGGAATTGTAGTCAGGCGTCTGGGTGGAACAGGCAGAGGGCTAGGCAGAGAGAGGTCTGTGAGATTGGTCATATAGTGCAGGCATGCAATAGAGGCTACACTTAAATAATGTTCTTGTATGTGGAAAATAAATGATAAAAGTAAGCCATCCACGTGGGAGTGAAAGAGGAAGATAGCCAGAATATGAACTACAATTACTAGAGGGAAATAGATCTCCAATTCAAAATGTTCAAAACCAAATTCCTTGTCCCCACCTTTCTAATGGCTCTGTGTTCACTATTCACAATGGTGGTGTCCTCATCCATCTGCTCAAAACCCAAACAAAAAATATGGAACCATCCTATTTTCACCCTTTCATCTTTCTTTCACCCCTTATTCACCCCTTAATGGATTTAGCACCATTCCTAGGATTCTCCCTCTCAAATAGTTCTCAAATTAATTTTTTCTTCATTCATGATAATAGAGTCTTTTGTGTGTGTTTATCTTTCCCTTGGGTCATAGGGTAAATGTATATTTAACTTTTATTGGAAATGCCAGAGCAATTTGCAAATGGTTGTAGCATTTTTTTCTCCCACCAAATACACATGTATGAAAATTCCAGAGACTCCACATCTTGACAACATTTTTTGTTGTCCATGTTTTTAATTTTTGCCATTCTAATAGAAAAGGCCAGTTACATAATTTGTGGAGTCCCATGTAAAAGGAAAATTTGTCCTCTTATTCAAAAGGTGGGAAAAATACTGCTCTTACAAGTACTACCACAAAAAGACTTTTCCTTTAAAAATATTTTATTACTGGGAGGCGCCTGTGGCTCAGTCGTTAAGGCGCCGGTCCCATATACCGAGGGTGGCGGATTCATGCCCGGCCCGGCTGAACTGCAACCAAAAAAGAGCCGGGCGTTGCGGCGGGCGCCTGTAGTCCCAGCTACTCGGGAGGCTGAGGCAGGAGAATCGCTTAAGCCCAGGAGTTGGAGGTTGCTGTGAGCTGTGTGATGCTACGGCACTCTACCGAGGGCCATAAAGTGAGACTCTGTCTCTACAAAAATATATATATATATATTTATTTTATTACTTATAAAATGTAATATAGGTGATGTGGACAAACTGGACTCCTCATGCATTACTGATGGGAATATGAAATGGTGCAGCCACTGGGGAAAACAGTATGGAGATTTCTCAGAAACCTAAACACAGAATTACCACATGATGTAGTAATTCTACTTGTAGGGATATACCCAAAAAAGTTGAATGCAGTGACTCAAGAAGATTCTTATGGGCGGTGCCTGTGGCTCCGAGTAGGGCACCAGCCCCATAAAAAAAATACATATTTTTTTTTTTTGTAGAGGCAGAGTCTCACTTTACTGCCCTCGGTAGAGTGCCGTGGCGTCACACGGCTCACAGCAATCTCCAGCTCTTGGGCTTACGTGATTCTCTTGCCTCAGCCTCCGGAGCAGCTGGGACTGCAGGCACCCGCCACAACGCCCAGCTATTTTTTGGTTGCAGTTTGGCCGGGGCTGGGTTTGAACCCACCACCCTCGGTATATGGGGCCAGCGCCTACTCGCTGAGCCACAGGCACCGCCCCAAAAAAGAAGATCTTATATAGCAGTGTTCATGACAGCATTATTCACGATAACCGAAAGGTAGATAAAACCCAAGTGCCCATCAACAGATGAGTAGATTTTTTCAAACTAGTGCATATACAGTAGAATGTTGTTCAACTATAACAACAAATGAAATTCTTTTAATAGGCAAATTCAGAGACAGAAAATAGAAGATGTTATCAGAAACTGCGGGGAGGAATGAATAGGAAGTTATTATTTAAAGGGTACAGTTTCTGTTTGGGGATGATGAAACAATTCTAGAAATGGACAATAGTGATGGTTACACAACATTATGAGTGTACTTAACCCCACTGGATTGTACACTTAATAATGGTTAAAATGGTAAATTTTACCTTATGTATATTTTATCAAAAGGGAAAAGGGATAAAGTACTGATACATGCTATAACATGGATGAAACCTGAAAAGATTACACTAAGTGAAAGAAGCCAATGACAGACCACATATTCTTTGATACCATTTATAGTCACCCCTCTGTATTTAAGGATTCTGCATCTGAGGATTTACCCAACTGAGGATGAAAAATATTTCAATAGACCAGAATCAGTGGGTGTAATTAAAAAGAGAGAGAGAAAGAAAAAGAAAACTATTCAAAAAAATAACAATAAAAATAATAAATAGAATGATTGAAAGTATACAGGAGGATGTATGTAGGTTATATGCAAATACTATGCCATTTTATAGAAGCGACTTGAGCATTTTCAGATTTTGGTATCCACAGGGGCCTTGGAAACACATGCCAAATAAAAATCAGAGTTGTTGTGTCCTACACGCAGGGAGTGTGCCATTCATCTATCTATGCATTGTACCCATTGGGTGGGAAGCTAGTGAACCCCCTCCCCTTCTCTCCTTTCTTGGGTTTGAGATTTTCACTCGTGTGTCTGTGAGAGGCCTGCAAAAATCAAAGCAAGTACACAAGTGTACTTGTGTGTATGTGTAACATATGTGTAACCCAACAGTGTGTAAAGGTTCCCCTTTCTCCACATCCTCACCATCATTCATTATTGCCTATCTCTTTGTAAAAAGCCATTTTAACTGATGTGAGATGATATCTCACTTTAGTTTTGATTTGCATTTCTCTGATTACTAATGATACTGAGCATTTTTCACTGGTTATTTGTATGTCTTCTTCTGAGAAATATCAATTCAGATCCTTTGTTCATTTTCAAATTGGATTATTTGATTTTTCCCAATTGAATTATTGGCGTTCTTTATATATTTAGCTATTAATCCCTTGTCAGATGTGTAGTTTGCAAAATATTTTCTCCCATTCTGTGGGTTGTCACTGTGTGGAAGCTTTTTTTTTATTATTTGGGATTCATTGAGGATACAAAGAGTTAGGTTACACTGATTGCATTTGTTAGATAGAGTCCCTCTTATAAATGTGTCCCACCCCCAAAAGTGTGTGGAAGCTTATAAGCTTAATGTGATCCCATTTGTCCAATCTTGTTTTGGTTGCCTGTGTTTTAAGGGTATATTACTCAAGAAGTCCTTGCCCAGACCAACTTCCTGAAACCTTTCCCTAATGTTTTTATTTAGTAGTTTCATAGTTTCAGGTCCTTGCTTTAGGTCTTTAATACATTTTGATCTGATTTTTGTATATAAGACATAAGGATGTAAATTTCATTCTTCTGCATATGGATATCCCAGTTTTCCCAGCAACATTCACTAAGAGACTGTCTTTTCCCCAATGCATGCTCTTGGCAACTTTGTTGAAGATAAGTTCATTACAGATGTGTGGCTTTATTTCTGAGTTCTCTATATGTCTATTTTTATGACAGTATCATGCAATTGGGGTTTAAATAGCTCTGTAGTATAATTTGAAGTCAGGTAATGTGCTTCTTCCAGTTTTTACTTCTTGATAGGCACACATTTTCACTAAAACTCTCTCCCTATAGCTTTCTGATGAGTAAAGAAAGACTGAAAAGAAAAAAGAAATATGGGGTTGTCCTATTTTCCCCTTCCCTCCTGTGTCATCATTTTCACTATAATTAATAGGCACAGAGAGGTAACCAAGTAAGAAAGACTACGATAGGGTTTCTTGGTCATTCGTGCTTATTAAAAATGCCATAGCCTTCTTTCCTTTTTAGAAGTAAGTCTGGTTCAAACAGAAGGCTTGGGGAGCTTGGGGCAATTAGCACTCCCTCATACTCAGCTGAAGAGGTGTTAATATGGAATATGAGCACTGAATTGCAGTGTACTCATGACACAGAAGAGTCCAGCAACAATCAAAGCAAGTACATAATAAGTGTGGTAGAGGCTGGGCGTGGTGGCTCACACCTGTAATCCTAGCATTCTGGGATGCCGAGGTGGGTAAATTGCTTTGGCTCACAAGTTTAAGGCCAGCCTGAGGAAGAACAAGACCCCATATTTAAAGATAGCTAGTTGTTGTGGTGGGCACTATGGTCCCACCTACTTGGGAAGCTGAGGCAAGAGAATTGTTTAAGTCCAAGAGTTTGAAGTTGCTGTGAGTTATGACACCATAGCACTCTATTGAGAGCGATAAAGTGAGACTCTGTCTCAAAGAAAAAAAAAGTGTATGTATCTCCAAAAAAAAAAAAAACCAAAGTATGTTAGAGACGCAGCATAGGTGATTACAAATGGTGTATGAGAAAGGGCAACAACGAACAGCAGATACACACATGGATGTGTCTCCTCTACTCCATGGTCTCACTGGATTTCCTTATAAAACACAAGTTAAAAGATAAAATTATTGAAAATTTGAGTTAAACAAGACTGATACAAATATGTTTTAAAAAAAATATTGCCCTTTACACCACTTTATGACCACGTGTACCCATTGTTTAGCTCCCACTTATGGATTAGAATCTGTGTGGATGTGGAAAGAAACAGGGAGTGTAGGAGGCTACAGCTGGAGTACAGAAGAAACAGTCGTCGCTAAATGACTTGAGTTGGAAAATCTGCACATGTTGGAAAAACTGGAGCTTTCAGGAAAATCAAAATGTACTAATTTAAGATTTAGCTAGTTCTTAAAAAAAAAAAAATTAGTTCTTCAGAGTGAAGCACCTGGAAGGATTTGTGAATACTGCCGTAAGAGTAAAGTGGAGTTTGAATAAGGCTCCTCAAAACCCCTACACGTAACAAACCATTGCATTTGACCCCTGTGACTTTCCAAAAATAAGGACTTTTCTGCATTTCCCTTTGCCCTCAGTAAACACTATAGCTGGTAATGGTTCTGTGGCTGGCCCTGTAAAAATGTACTGTGGGTACATGACCACAGAGTGAGTTGTAGGACGTAGCAACCAGAGGACTGGTTATCTCAAGATAATTGCTATTGCCCACAACATTCCTCTGTCGCCATGCACACTGAAGAATGTTGGGAACCCAAACAATTCCTTTAAGTAGAAAGTAAAGCAAAAAGCAACCAAATGGCTTAAAATGCCATCAGTAGTTTTTTCTTTTATTTTCCCTTTCCCTTTTTTTTTCCATGCATGGCATAAAAGCATTGTGAGCATGGAGATCTACCTTGTCTTGCCAGCACACAAGACTGCTTTGTATGTTAAGTTCCTCCTAAATCAATCTTGACTACCTACCAAAAAAACACTAGAGGATGGTGATAGCAGAGTTTTGACCAAAATGCCAAGGTCCTGTGGCAGGAGGAGGGCCTCTGGGCAACTGCACTTGTTCCACACTAATGACGCTGGCTCTGCTAGTATTTGATATTGGTATCTGATTGTGATTTTTATTTTCATTTCTCTGATAACTACTGATGTTCAATACCCTTTCATATGCTTTTTGGTCATCTTGTCTATATTCCTGTGAGAAATCATTACTCAAGTCTGTTGTCAATTTTTTTTTTTTTATATTATTGACTTATAGAAATTGTTTTTATGTTCTGGCAAATACATTATATGTATATGTATATTATAATATATAATATATATAATACATATATGTATATTATAGTATATGTATATGTACATTATATGTATATGCAATTATTTTCTTTTTGCTTGTTTCGCTATTTACTTTTTAAATGGGGCCTTTTAATAAAAACAACTTTTTAGTTTTATGAAGTTCAGTCTATCAATTCTTTTATTTAGTGCTATCTGAATTCTGCCTGAGAAATCATTGCCTACCTTAATGTCATGAAGATATTTACATTTTCCTCTAGAAGGTTTGTATTTTTAGTTTCTACATTTAGGTTTGTGATCCATCTCAAATTAATTATTGTGTATACTTGGGAGATATGGGCTAAGATTTTTTCCATATAGGTACCCAGATGTTCCACTGTTACTGAAAACCTTGTTTCCCACTGACTGGCTTTAGTGCTATGGTCAAAATTCAATTGCCCTAATCGAATGAGCCTATTTCTGCCCTCTCCTGCAGGGTGAAACAATATGCTGTGTACTTTGAACACTCTCATATAGTCGTGCTGACATGTCAAGAAGGCCAGGCCCTTATTGCTCTTCTCCCAGTCCATGGCTGTTCACATTCTTGTTAGCTAAAACCGGCCCAGCCAGTGTTACCCTAATAGCAAAAGAAGACAAAGATATTATTAGAAAAGAAAACTGCATTTGATCCTGCAATCTCATTACTAGGCATCCACCCAGAAGAAAAAAAAATAATTTTCTCGTAAGGATATTTGCACTAGATTGTTTATCGTAGATCAATTTATAATCACCAAAATGTGGAAACAACCTAAATGCCCACCAATCCAGGAATGGATTAACAAGCTGGGGTATATGTATACCATGGAATACTATTCAGCCTATTAAAAAGATGGAGACTTTACATCTTTTGTATTATCCTGAATGGAGTGAAATACATTCTTCTTAGTAAAATATCACAAGAATGGAGAAGCAAGAATCCAATAGACTCAATTCTAATATGAACCCAGTAGACATCTAATACATGCCCACATAAGAGAAAAACTCAAATCAATTCAAGGTGGGGAGTGTTGGAACAAGGAAGCGGGGACAGGGGAGGACGGAGGGGGATGGGTGGGCTCCCACTTAATGGACACAGTGTTAGGGTGTATGGCACATCTCTTTGGGGCAGGACACTACTGTAAGAGGGACCTTACCTAACACACGCAAACACTGTAACCTAATTCTTTATATCCTCAATTAACCTGAAAAAAAAAAAAAAACTGTCAGGGCGGCACCTGTGGCTCAAAGGAGTAAGGCGCCGACCCCATATGCCGGAGGGGGCAGGTTCAAACCCAGCCCCAGCCAAAAATTTCCAAAGAAAAAATTCAATGCAAAAAAAAAAACTGTCCCCCCAATTCTCAGAGAGACAGACTTGAGAGAATTTGCTAGTCTTTATTAGTGCTTTGCAAAATAAACCCTTTCTCTGCTGTAAAAAGAAAACTATAGAGCAGATTTGCTCTTGAACATTAATGGAAAATCCTTGACAAAGTAGTAGCAAATCAAATTCAACAATGTATAAAGAGAATTATATACCACAACCAAGTGGTATTTATTCTAGGTATGCAAGATTGGTTCAATATTCAAAAATTAAGTAATGTGGGCAGTGCCCGTGGCTCAAGGAGTAGGGTGCCGGCCCCATGTACCCGCGGTGTGGGGTTCAAGCCTGGCCCCGGCCATGACTGCAAAGAAAAAAAAAAAATTAAGTAATGTAATCTATCACACTAACAGCCTAAAGGAAAAATAAATCATATTAAAATGATCATATTAATAGATTCAGAAAAGAATTTGACAAAATCCAATACCCATTCATGATTAAAACTCTCGGCAACTTAGGAATAGAGGAGAACTTCAATGTGATAAAGAAAATTTATGGAAAATGTACAGCTAACATCATATTTAATGATGAGAATTTTAGGCTTTCCTGCTAAGATCAGGAACAAGGCAAGAATTCCCCTCTCACACTACTTTTCGACATTGTACTGGAGGTCCTAATGCAATAAGACAAGAAGAGGAAATAAATCTGGCCCAATGTAAACTCACGTGTTAGCACAACACCAAAGGCTAGCACAGGACATTTGCACATTAATTTCCCCTGTTTTTTTTTTTTTTTTTGTAGAGACAAATTCCCCTGTTTTTATTTATAAACCTGAAATGAAAAATGGCATTTAATGTAACTTCTGAATTCCTAAAACATATGCAATTCTATCTTCACTGTTAAATAACTCCTTGACTGATGAAGAGTATAGGTTAAATAAGTAAAAATTAATCTGAAGAAAAGTTTACTTGATTGAAGCTGTTCAAGTTTATCTTTTTTGTGTGAAGCCACATCCCCTATAAAGCAGATACCACCTTTGGCTAGCAAAGCACTGCCAGCTTGAATGCTAACTGCTCCAGTTCCATACTTATTCCTGGATAGAGTGGGGAAAATTTCAGTAGAGACTAGATGACATATACCATGGGGAACAAGGCTTATGCTAAAATTCAAAAGCCTAAGGGGAAAAAAAAAATAAAATTTTTATTACTTTTATTTGATTTTTAGAAGTCAGAATGTGTTAACAGATACACAATTAAATTTACTTTCATTCCATGTTTATTGAATACCTGTGCTATACCAGCTACTTGCTAGAGATAAAAACATACATGAGATTTGGTCCTTAACTTAGAAAGCCTAAAAAGGAGGACATAAAAAACTAAAACATAAAGCGGTAAGTACTAAAATAATATCTTCAAAATATTCAGAAGGGAGTATTATTTCTTGCTAGAAGGGTGCCACAGAAAGTTACACAGAGATGACATTTGAACTGAACCTTCTTCTTTTTATAGATTGCTTTCTTTTGCTTATTTAGATTTTTTTGCATTAAGCTTGCCAATGTCCCATCTGCCTCTATATCATGGCAACTCTTTTTTGTTGTTTTTTTTTTGAGACATCTCACTTTGTAGACCTTGGTAGAGTGCGCTGGGATCACAGCTCACAGCAATCATCTCAGATTCTTGGGCTCAAGCCACTTTCTTGCATCAGCCTCAGGAGTAGCTGGGACTACAGGCGCCCACCACAATGCCCAGCTATCTTGCTCAGGTTGGTCCCAAACATGTGAGCTCAGGTGAGGAACTTTTTTTTTTTTGAGACAGAGTCTCAAGCTGTTGCCCTGGGTAGAGTACCATGGTGTCACAGATCACAGCAACCTCAAACTCTTGGGCTTAAGTGATTTTCTTGCCTCAGCCTCCCAAGTAGCTGGGATTACGGACGCCCACCACAATGCTTGGCTATTTTTTTGTTGCAGTTGTCATTGTTGTTTTAGCTGGCCCCGTCGGGGTTCAAACCCACCAGCCTTGGTATATGTGGCTGGCGCCCAACCCACTGAGCTACAGGCGCTGCTCAGTTATTTCCAGTTGAAATAAGAAATGCATTTAAGAAATGCAAATAAAAATAAAATACTATTTTCTACCTCTCAGATTATAAAATTTAAAAGTTTGGAAATAGCCAGAGATGGTGAGTATGTCAGGGAACTAAATACTTTCATGAGTAGAAAACAAAGTGGTGAAATATATGGAATTTTGGATCATTACAAGTGGCAATTTAATTTTAGCAAAATATTAGGTGGGGAACTTTTAAAACTACTGATGCAAGGTCACAGAATACAAAGTCAAAATATAAAAATTAGTTGTATTTCTATATATTTATAGCAAACTATTGAAAATGAATTTAATAAAATAATTTGATGCTATTTTAGTAGCATCAAAAACATCAAATATTTAGGAATCCATTTAACAAAACATACATGATCTTTATAAAGCATTGCTGAAAGAAATTAAAGAAGATGTAAATAAAAGGAGAGATAGACAACATTAATGGATTGGAAGATTGAATATTGTTAAGATGTGCATGCTCCTCAAAAGGTACGGAAAGAACTCGAAGAAACACTTCATAAAAGATGATGTATGAATAGCCACAATAAGCACATGAAAAAGAGCTCAAATCAGTAGTCATCAGAGATGTGCAAATGAGAATCATGAGATGCCATTTCATAGTCACTAGAATGTCTAAAATGAAAAAGATTGACAAAACAAATTTTGATAAGATTGGGAACAAGTAGAACTCTCATATTGTTGGCTGGAATGTACAACCACCTTGGAAAACTAGCAATTTCTTGTAAAGTTAAATACTGTACTACATGTTCATCTCTTTTATGAAACAGCAATCCCACTCCCAGGTATTACCCAAGATAATGAAAATAATATTTCCATAAAAAGACTTGTACAAGAATGTTTACAGTAGCTTTATACTAGTCAAAACATGCAAAACTCAACATCCACCACTAGGAGACTGGAAAAACAACTGTGGCATATTCATATAAGAGAATACTACTCATCAAAAAAAATGATGAAGTACTGACGCATAAAACTGGACCAATCTCAAAAACTTTTTGTTAAACAAGAGAGACTAGACCCCAAGGAGGATGCACTGTGTGATTCCATTTTATGAAGTTTAACAATAGGAAAATTAATCTATGGTTACAGAAATCTCCTGTGGAGACAGGAACTGACTGGAAGAGGGAATGAGGGTAATTTCTTGGGTGATAAAAATGTTCTATAGCTCATTGTGGTAGCGAGTATAGGAGTCTATGTATTTGTTAAAATTCATTAATTGATTTTAATGGTAATAATAAGATATGATTATTATACTATAAACAAATTTTACTTCAAGACAAACAAAATTAAATCTGCCATATAGACCCAAATATCATAAGAAAAGTCAAATGGTTAATGACAAACAGGAAAAGAGACAAAGGCCTTAATTTTCAACTGCCATCACAAATTAGTAAGAAGTAGATAAACAACTTAGAAAAATAAACAATAAAAAAAAGAAAAATAAACAATGGTCAAAATTAGGAGGTTTATAAAAAATAATACAATTGTTTAGTAAGATTTAAATGATGCTGAAAGTTATTTCCAGTTGAAATAAGAAATGCATTTAAGAAATGCAAATAAAAATAAAATACTATTTTCTACCTCTCAGATTATAAAATTTAAAAGTTTGGAAATAGCCAGACATGGTGAGTATGTCAGGGAACTAAATACTTTCGTGAGCAGAAAACAAAGTGGTGAAATATATGGAATTTTGGATCATTACAAGTGGCAATTTAATTTTAGCAAAATATTATTTGTATAATTAATATGATGGTGATTTGCATTTTTCTATTTTAAATTCACTTTATAAATTTATTTTTTGCTTTAGAATTACATACAAAATATTTTAAAAGGAGCTTATTCTAAATTTTGTGAACATTCATGTCACTTTTTAAGAAAAGGGTACTTGCTAATGGGGAGCCACAAAACTCTGAGTAGAGGCCTATTCCAAAGTTAGGAATGAGGTATCACCAAAACAGTCATTTTGGCACTGTTGGGTACAGTGAATCAATATTAGTGAATGGAATCTTGGAGAAAAATTTAAAAATGGCTTCTTGGCTCCTTGCGGGGAAGATTACTAAAAAATGAAAACAAAGCACAAAGGTAGAGCCAGGGAATGGGGGAAAAGGAAGGCTGGGAAGGATGCATTTGCTACATATCCGCAAAGGAATGAGTGAGGGAAAAGGTTCAAACTTCGAGTGGTTACACTCTCAAAATATTAAAAGCAAATATCTCATTTATCTACTTACGTTTCAAAACTTTATTACTTTATTGATAAAAAGTGACTAGAATAATTATATATACTAGTTCAGATAAATCCTAAATATTCCTCTTATAATAATGCTTATTGAAAAAATTTATACAAACCTGTGGCCAATTAACATTTTAAAAAATTCATGTCAGCTGGGCACCTGTAGCTCACTTAAAGTGCTGGTCCTGTGTACCATGGGTGGGGGGTTTGAAGCCTAGGTCTGCCTAGGTCTGCTTAATAAAAAAAAAAAAAGAAAAAAGTTCATGTCACATATTTACCTGTCTACTAGTAGAGTATCACTTGTTATAATTAAAATATCCAGGCAATCTTCCAGTTCCTTTCTACGGTCACTTGTCTGTACAAGACTCATCAACAAACAGAGTTTGAGCCAATTGTAAGTCCCAGGAGGAACAATCTGTGATGCAAAGATATTGGCAAGTATTGCTGTAAACTTCCAGCATGAACTGGAAGTCAAGGAAAGGAGACGCTTGAAGTCGTCACTAATTCCTGAAGGAACTGAAAATAAATATTAACACATACGTTAGAAAGGGATTTAAAACGAAAACACATTACAGACACTTGATTCCATTTATCTAAAATATCAAATTATAGTTTTAAAGACATATTCAAATTCTTACAATGATATTAAATTATGATTGGAGGCACACTGGTCTATCATTTCTACCCCAGGAAGTATGATAAAGGGAAGAGATCACCCTGTGTGTTCAAACAGATTGACTGGGGCCTGCGGACAAATTCTTCATTCTTTTTTTTCCAAAGATTGATGTGAGCAGAACCAGATCATGGAACTCTTGCTTACTGTGTTTGCATATCTATGTTTGAAAGGGTATCACTTTCTTTCTTTCCTTTTTTTGAGAGAGAGTCTAACTCTGTTGCCCCAGGCTAGAGTGCCATGGCATCAGCCTTGTTCACAGCAACCTCAAACTCCTGGGTTCAAGTGATCCTCCTACCTCAGCTTCCTGAGTAGCTGAGACTACAAGCACCCACCACAATTTTTCTATCTTTAGTGGAGACAGGGTCTCACTCTTGCTCAGACAGGTCTCAACTCATTCCTGAGTGCTAGGATTACACGTGTGAACCACTGCACCTGGTGAAATAGTATCACTTTCAATGAGGGACAATAAGCAGAATGAGGAATATTTGAATGTTGCTGTTAAAAGGAAAGATTTATATTCTACTACTTTGAAAGCACTATACTGTACTATATTGCAACATTCTAGATCTTCTCCATCCCCTAGATCTCTCCAATTCCTGAATGACTGGTTTATCAAATTGATCAATTTGGGGGAAAAATGCAGTGCATGTATATCCCAGTCTCCTTCCTCTTGGCTGATGTCATAGAGCAATGATCTTCTATACTCACCCATCCCCATGGACTAAGTGAGGCCTTTTAGCCCAGCTCTTGACACATTTGGGTGGGTAAATTTGCCTAATTCTGGATGTCAGCGTAAGAAAGCACACTTTTTCGCCTATATGTAAGGAGGATTGCTCAAGCCCAGGAGTTAGAGGCTGCGTTGAGCTATGATGGCACCACTGCACTCTAGCCTGGGAAACATGTTCTACTACCAAAATCAATAAATCTTAAAAACTCAACAGCAGAAAATATTAAAAAAGATCACTAAACTAGCCCATCAGTGCTTTCTTTTAATAAACTTTTCTTTTCAAGATAAGTAGAAATATTTAGAATCCACTTACATTTAAATTCAAGTTGGGCCTCTATTATTGCAGATGGCTATCTATTCATTCCAAAAATTCTAGCTCTACCCAAGATTTAACCAGACTTTTCTACATTTAGATATTTGTGAACCAAGTTAAAAGAATAGGTCTGCTCTCCACTTTTGTTTATTTACTATGCTAAAATCTGCTGGAGCTGTTAAAAGAAATTATCAGTAATAAAGGTAATATTTTGGCCCTCATCTGCTTCTGCTTTTATCTTTTGTCTTATTTATTTATTTGTTGGTTTATTTATTTAATTTATTTAGTCTATTTTTTTGAGATGGGGTTTCAAACTACTCTGTTTCCCAGGCTAGAGTGCAGTGGTGTCATCATAGCTCAATGCAGCCTCTAACTCCTGGGCTTGAGCAATCCTCCTGCCTCAGTCTCCTGAATAGCTGAGACAGACACACACCACCACCTCGATTAATTTTTCTATTTTTTTGTAGAGATGAAGACTCACTCTGCTCTGACTGGTCTTAAACGCCTATCCTCAAACAACCCTCCCACATCAGCCTCCCAGAGTATTAGGATTACAAGCATGAGCTGTGCATTTGGCCTATCTTATTTGAAAATATTTTTTTAGAGACAAGGGGCTCTCTATGTTGCCCAGTCTGGTCTAAAACTCCTGGTCTCCCACCTCAACCTCCTGGGAGCTGGGACTACAGATGTGAGCCACTGTAACTAGCTCTTGTCTTATTTCTTGATTGGTTCAGCACTCACTTGAGGAAAATTATGCTATTTTATAGTTCTCTTTTTCAGATCAAAACTGTTATTTAGAACTGCCTTACTAGAAAATAAAGAATGGTATAGTAACCTCTAAGTCTTGGCATCCTGAAGCATTTTTCTCATTGCTAATTATGACAAAAGGATCAAAACAGGACAGCGTCTGTGGCTCAAAGGGGTAGGGCGCTGGTCCCATATGCCAGAGGTGGCAGGTTCAAACCCAGCCCTGGCCAAAAAAAAAAAAAAAAATCAAAATAAAACTTAGCTCGGCTTGGCGCCTGTGGCTCAAGTGGCTAAGGTGCCAGCCACATACACCTGAGCTGGCAGGTTTGAATCCAGCCCAGGCCCGCCAAACAGCAATGATGGCTTCAACCATAAAAAATAGCCAGGCGATGTGGCGGGCGCCTGTAGTCCCAGCTATTTGGGAGGCAGAGGCAAGAGACTCGCTTGAACCCAGGAGTTGGAGGTTGCTATGAGCTGTGATGCCACAGCACTCTACCCAGGGCAACAGCTTGAGGCTCTGTCTCAAAAAATAAAATAAAATAAAACATAGCGCAAAGAAAGGAGTCTTGTCTGTTAGGAGGCTTCCACAACATTGTCTTGTTTTATTTCTTTCATAGCATTTATTATTTGAAATTGTCTTATTGATTAGTTTACAAGTTTATTATCTGTCTTTCATACAATTTAAGAGGAGGAACCTTGACTGTCTTGTTTATAACTTATAACAAATTATATATGTATATATATGTTTATAACTTATAATAAGTTATAACATGTTTATAACTTATAGTAAGTTATACCTTGTTTATAACTTCTATTCTTATATAGAAGAATGCACACAGGCAAACAATATTTATTTGCTGAACAGATTTAAATTTAAATATTTGTTAATATATGGTGCTTATATTTTCCTTACCTTTTGAATTACAAAAAGTTATATTATTTGCTTCTATACAGACAGTAGTTTGTGCAGTTTCTACACATGTAGGAATTCCAATAATTTTATATTCATTTCCTATATTCATTTTATTCACTGATTCATCTAAAATTATTAAACAGAAGAATATATATATTCATTAAATGAACTTGTACATGATCATATGGCTTAAAGATCCAGAACTAGTAATAATTCAGGAGTTGAGTGTTTACTTTTATTTAGTATAATATCCATATACAGTGACATTATTAATGTAAGTTGATACAATTTTATTGCTGATAAATTTTGATTTTTATATGCAATGATGAATTAACTTCAAGAAGCATGTGACACAGCAACTAGATACTCTTCTATAATATAGTCAAAAGAAAAAATCATTCTATATAAGATGAAACATCTTTGCATTAAATAACAAAGAATGTTAATAAAAGTGACCTTATGAGTAATAATTTTATTTGGGAAGACAATTTTACCGTCTTCAATACATATAAGTTACTTGTACATATATTGTCTGTCTACAAAACATCTGAGTACTTGTACATACATTATCTAATTGTAAACTGTAAGATAGGTAGATATTCTTACCTCAACATTATATTTGAAGAAACAGAGAGCATTAAGTGACTCGCTGAAGGCTAAATTACTAGTAAATGGCAAAACTGAAATTCACATCTAGGGTCTGTCTATTTACAAAGTCTACCCTCTGGCATTATACTAGGTTCCTCTCTTGTATCTACAAACTGGGCAAGGCTTTTCATGAGTTCCAAGTTTATTTTAAAACATCATTCCAAACATTCTGATCCTCCACACTTAGAAGTTGACTAATGGTAAAGCTGTAAAAGACAAGTTCACAAGGGGTGGCCTGGATTAACTTCTTTCTTTCTGTGAAGATTAAACAATGATCTCCATTTTCTTCCTTTTCTCTCTAGCTCCAGAGAACTGAGCAATAACTCCAATATTTATTGAAGACACACACGGAATAATGAGAGATCATTGCCTTAAAATTACTGTAACCCTAGGACTTACTTAGCATAGTGCTATGGACAGGTGCTAGTACATGCGTATCATTTTAAGTGAGTGTTGTATAACTAATTAAATAATTGATACATTACTTAAATACGAATATTTTTTAAAACACACAAGAATAAGAAGATGTGGTTCTTAAGCTATAGAAGTACTATTTATAATATATGAGTATAAACAAGTCAATTACATAATTTATAGCAATTTATTTTGACTTCAAACAGAATTTACTTACCTCTTAGGAAAATTGTATTTGACTGGAATCTAAATGGCTGGTTGTTAGAATATCCTCGATAAGCCTGAAATGCCTTTGTGGTAATTATTTCAACTATCTGTTTATCTTAAGGAAAAGTGAAAAAATAATGACATATTAGAATATACATTCAATGTAATTTTCACATTGAAATATCTATTTTACAAATTGATATTTCTTACAAATTGTAATTATGAAATGTAAATGCATTTTACCACCAACTACTCTAAATTTTCTGTCTTCTTGAAGTGAAGATGCACAGAGATTACACAAAAAGTCATTTCTTACTGTTGCAGATTCTGTAGCACCAGGCACAAGCACTCTTATATACTGAAATCCTGAAAGAAAACAATGAAAAGCTTATTTCATTGTTTATTATTATTAAACAACAATAATTGTTATTATAAATAATTATTTCATAATTTATTTTCAGATTTAGCTATTTTCAATCCATTAAAAATTATATTTATTCATGGCCTGGCAAGTGGCCCATGCCTGAAATCCTAGCACTCTGGGAGAGTGAGGTGGGAGGATCCCTTGAGCTCAGAAGTTCAAGACCAGCCAGAGCAAAAGTGAGACTCCATCTCTACCAAAAATAAAAAAAATTGATCCAGGTGCTGTGGTGGGCACCAGTAGTCCCAGCTACTCAGAAGGCTGAGATAGGAAGATCAGATTACTTGAATCCAGGAATTTGAGGTTGCTGTGAAGTTGGCTGATGGCACAGCACTCTAGCCCAGGAGACAGAGTGAGACTCTCTAAAAAAAAAAAAAAAAAAAGGAAGGAAGGAAGGACCTCTGTAATCCTAGCACTCTGGGAAGCCCAGGTGGGTGAATTGCTTGAGCTCAGAAGTTTGAGACTAGCCTGAGCAACAGAAAAACCCCATCTCTACTAAAAATAGAAAAACTAGCCATTGTGGGGGTTGCCTATAGTTCTAGCTACTGGGGAGGCTGAGACAAAAGTATTTCTTGAGCCCAAGAATGTTAAGTTTCTGTGAGCTCTGACATCACAGCACTCAATCCCAGGGTGACAGAGTGACACTCTTTCTCCAAAAAAAAGAAAAAGAACAAATACTTCAGCAACACAGGTGCATTTGTTAAGTTGGGAACAGGGGAGAAAAGGAGAAAGAATGTTTTTTAAAGATTACTAAAGCAGGCTCGGCGCCTATAGCTCAGTGGCTAGGGCACCAGCCACATATACCAGGAGCTGGCGGGTTCGAATCCAGCCAGGCCTGGCAAACAAAAACCAACAAAAAAAAAATAGCCAGCCATTGTGGCAGATGCCTGGTAGTCCCAGCTACTTGGGAGGCTAAGGCAAAAGAATCACTTAAGCCCCAAAATTGGAGATTGCCATGAGCTGTGATGCTACAGCACTCTACCTCGAGTGACAGCTTGAGACTCTGTCTCAAGAAAAAAAAAGATTAGTAAAGCAAAAGTATACACATTAGGAGATATCAAATTTTATTCCACTCTTTCTACTTTATGTTTTCTAACTAACTATAAACATAATTTGGGGTTAAACAATAAATTGCTTGATGTTTTGATTTTCCATTTTAATGTTTACCTTTTGAAAGGGGGCATGCTTCATCTGTACAAAGGAACCTTGCACCTTGTGTATACTTAGTTACAGTCATCATTGCAATCACAATTCCTTGTAGCATATAAAATCTCTGAGATGTATAATCAAGTGGAAAGTCACTAAGATCAAGAGCATAACTTGGCAGAGCAGGTAAATGTGTTAACTTCAGCACAATATTAATCTAATAGGAACATAAAATTGTATTAAAAATTGCAGATCCAATTTTACTTGCATTACAATATAGTAAGTATACTGCTGAGTAAATTAACTAAATGATTTGTTAATGTTAGCAACAAACGTTTAAGCATAAGAGAAAAGAGGTTCTAGTATAAAATCAAAGAAGTGAAAATCTTATAATCTAGTGTTTTTAATTGAAAATATCGGTATGAACTCATCTTTCCAAAAATGTACACATTTCCTTGCTATATCCACTGAAAAGACTTGAAAAAACAATGTTAACCCAAGAGCAAAGAACTCCTAGTACCCAGAATGTGATCTGTAAATACCATTTCTCACTAAAAGGAACCAGAGCTCCGTGGAGAAATGGCTGATTCAGGTCTGGGACAGAAAATATACCATATGGACTAGGGCATCTTCTTGTGACAGAAATCAAGGGATCCATCAAAAGCAAACGGCATATGTCAAAAGTATATAGGTGCAATTTTGAAGAGCATCAAAAGGAATAACAGATTCATTAAAATATCAGCTATATTAAAAAGTCCATGAGTTCTTCATATTTTAAAAAAGAAAAAACAAAAAGCAAAAAACCTTGGAGTTTCATCATCGGAAGCTGCTAGATTTCAACTTGTTACTTTCTGAAAATGTATAAAGGTAAAGAATCACACATTTATCCTGTCTTTCCAGTAAAAATTGTATTTCAAAGTAAGCAAATAGTTGATGAGGAAAAATTTCTTCTATGGAGTAATTTTAGCTAATAAATTCAGAAAAAATGCTAAAATTGAAAAAAATGCAATTTGACAACTCCTAATTCAGTCAAAGATTCTAAGCGGCGCCTGTGGCTCAGTGAGTAGGGCGCCGGCCCCCTATGCCGAGGGTGGTGGGTTCAAACCCAGCCCCGGCCAAACTGCAACAACAACAACAAAAATAGCCGGGCGTTGTGGCGGGCGCCTGTAGTCCCAGCTGCTCGGGAGGCTGAGGCAAGAGAATCGCGTAAGCCCAAGAGTTAGAGGGTGCTGTGAGCCATGCGGCACTCTACCCGAGGGCGGTACAGTGAGACTCTGTCTCTACAAAAAAAAAAAAAAGTCAAAGATTCTAGGCAATGAACATCAATGGCTGCTAAAACCATTAAGTAAAAGTTGATGAGAAACCATAAAATGGAGAGATCAGAATGATATCACATGAACCCACTGATCAACTGTGATACTTAAAAGTAGAATAACAGATATTATATTCCCCTGATATGGTGCAATATAGAATACATTATATCAACAATGGTGTATTCTTGTCAAAATGAGTTGACTCTGAATCAAAAAATCCTTTAGAGCCAACTTCTATTTCAGAAATATGAGGTACAGGAGAATAAGATAACTAGCACCACAAAGAAGCAATTAGACAACTTCAGGTCATATAACAAGGGACAATTAACTAGTTTCTTCAAAAAGTCATTGGTATAAAAAGGGTGGGGGGGGAATAGTTCTAGACTGAAAGAGACTTACTGAGATGTAAGAATCAATTATAATGCGTGAACCTCGTTTTGGTCCTGATTTGAGCCAACTAATTGTAAGACATTCTTGAGAAAAAAAGCAAATTTTAATATGAAATGGATATTAGATGATATCAAGGAATTACTGTTACTTTTGTAAGGGAGTGATGATGGCATTGTAGTTATATAGGAAAAATGTTCATAGTTTTCAGAGGTTGATACTAAAGTATGTAGGGATAAAATAATAGAACATCTAGATTCGCTTTAAAATATTTCAGGAAAAAACTGATGATACAGGTATGGCAAAATATTGTAACACTAAATCTGAGAGATTCAGTATATTATTCTCTTTGCTTCGGGTATGTTTGAAATGTTTTATTATAAAAGTGCTTAATGTTATAAGTAACAATATAGGGAATAAAAATGCATGTGTAAGATAGTTCATTGAACTTTGAAAAAATATAGTGTACCTTTTTTTTTTGTAGAGACAGAGTCTCACTTTATGGCCCTCGGTAGAGAGCCCTGGCCTCACACAGCTCACAGCAACCTCCAACTCCTGGGCTTAGGTGATTCTCTTGCCTCAGCCTCCCGAGTAGCTGGGACTACAGGCGCCTGCCACAAACCCCGGCTATTTTTTTGGTTGCAGTTTGGCCGGGGCCGGGCTTGAACCCACCACCCTTGGTATATGGGGCCAGTGCCCTACCTACTGAGCCACAAGCGCCACCCTAGATACCTTTTAATAAACAAAAAGAATTTTTTTTTTTTTTTAAACAGTCTCAAGCTGTTGCCCTGGATAGAGTGATATGGCATCATAGCTCACAGCAACCTCCAACTTTTGGGTTCAAGTGATCCTCTTTCCTCAGTTAAAATAAATGAATACAGAAATATTTATTTAGAAGTCATCATAAAAGTTTGTATCTGAGTTTCCTTTGCTAAATTTCACTAAAACTTACTTGAGTTTCTGTTTGTAATTGTCCAATTAATGAGAGAGTCTTAACAGCAATAAAACAGACCTATGATTTCAAACAAACAAACAAAAAAGTTACCAAAAATTCCATGTGGTATAAAATTATTTCTTTCTTTAACTTACTGATTGAAAAACTCGAGCAGCTTGTAAAGGCTGATGTAAAATGTGATTTCCAAGTTCGGCATCTAATTCAACAACATCAGAAGGATTTATTAAAATATTGAATCGATAGACAGCAGAACTTTGTTTAGAATCTGTGAAAACAGATAAAAGTCATAGTCAAGATAATTATATGTTGGAATTTAGTTGAGAGTTTCTAAAATAAACTCATGGCTCGGTGCCCACAGCCCAGTGGCTAGGGCGCTAGCTACATACAACCAAGGCTGGCAAGTTAGAACCTAGCCCCGCCTGCTAAACAATAATGACAACTACAAGAAAAAAATTGCCAGGTGTTATGGCAGGCGCCTGTGGTCCCAGCTACTTAGAAGGCTGAGGCAAGAGAATCACTTAAGTCCAAGAGTTTGAGGTTGCTGTGAGCCGTGACGCCATAGCACTCTACCGAGGGCAACATATGAGACTCTGTCTCAAAAAAATAAATAAATAAAATGAGGGCGGCGCCTGTGGCTCAGTGAGCAGGGAGCCGGCCCCATATACCGAGGGTGGCGGGTTCAAACCCAGCCACGGTCAAACTGCAACAAAAAAATAGCCGGGCGTTGTGGCGGGCGCCTGTAGTCCCAGCTACTCGAGAGGCTGAGGCAGCAGAATCGCCTAAGCCCAGGAGCTGGAGGTTGCTGTGAGCTGTGTGACGCCACGGCACTCTACCGAGGGCAATAAAGTGAAACTCTGTCTCTACAAAAAAAAGGAAAATAAAAAAATAAAGTGAAATAAAATAGTCATCTTTGCCAAACATACCATTGTAGTACTTGCAATCATCTATAAACTTTTGGAGGCCTCCACTTCTGTCAAGATAAATAAGGGCTGCCTCTTTCATTTTTAGATTTGACATTTTCTCCTAGTTAATGATTCTTCTGTATTACCAACTGATAAACCACAGTTGTTGGTAAAGAGTATAGATGGTGAAACTATAGAAAAAGTATCAGAAAACCTAGAAATAAAGTAAGACAAATTTTACTTTTGAAGTCCTATAGTAAGACTTTACAAACTATTAAAGTGTGAAATAAAACTAAGTAAAATCTCTAACTTTGAAAAAATTCCTACCCGAAGAGAAACAAAACTTTGCTTTCTTTTGCCAAATAACATTTTTATCAACACTAGGTTCTAAGATCCTCTCATAAGATTGCAAACTGAAAAACAATAGCCTCAAATGTTTAACAGAGTAGGTAATTCCAAAAAAAATGCTTGTTGAAATAAACAGTATCAGATAATGAGGATCTCTGGTGTTTTAAAATGAAAGTGATATAGATGTCTTGAAAATTTAATCTAAGTAGCAAAATGTAGTAGAACGAAGAAACCTGGGAAATTTGAGAACTTGATTCTAGACCCAGCATTTCCTGGTTGTTGTGGGGAAATCATCTGACCTCTCTTTAGCAGCAGTTCTCAACCCTTTGTAACAAGGAAAATACATCCTGCATATCAGATATTTACATTATGATTCATAACAGTAGCAAAATTACACTTATGAAGTAGCAATGAAAATAATTTTATGGTTGGGGGTCACCACAACATGAGGAACTGTATTAAAGGGTCGCAGCATTGGGAGGCATTAGGAAGGTTGAGAACCACTGCATGGGAAAGGAAAGGGTTGTATTAGATAATTAAGGCCCTTTCAGTTCTGTAGCTTGTTATCAGTGACCAACATAAAACATTAAACCATGGTAATGAGTACAGAATGGAATATATAAAATTCATTTAAAGACAAGAGGCCCTAATTGGAAACAATTTATAATTGTAGTAGGTGCTAGGAATAAAATGCTTAAGACTAGATACTGCCTTTCAAGAAGCTGCCAACTTAGAGAAGTCAGAAATAACGACTAACACATTGGTTCACTGGTTTCCAAATATTTACTTGGCATCTACTATTTATTGGGTACCAGACTGTCCTATGCACGAAGGATACAAAAATGAGTAAAACATAGCCTGTTATCTTTCACAAAGAGTGCAGTGAGGGAAGACACATGTAAACAGTTATGTGACAATTTAAGTGCTATAATAGAAACATGAATATACTAGGAAGCACAAAAGGGCCAACATTTACGAAATACTTTACAAATATTTGATATTGGGATCATCTTGCATATGGGTCATAAGATTTTCTATTGTTTTAGGACATTTTAATTGAATACAGTAGGGTTATAGAGAAGCTATGAATTCTACTTTAAAAGGGTCATTTGATAGATGAATGTTTCACTTATTGGAAGAGAGGTGAAGAGAAAGAGGAGGCAGTGTTCCAGAGATAGAGGTCACTCCCTACCTCCATTATCAGTTCTACACCACTGGATCCATATTTCTACTATTTGGAGTTTAGGCTACTTTCCAAAGAAAAGTAACTGAGACTGTCCTTTCCAAAATTACTTAGGGGTGAAACTTCAGAGTTTATTTCTCGGTGGCCATCAAGTACAATGATCCTAAAATGCGTGTTGTGTTTAGGACATCAAGTTTCAGCTTCTGGGGTAACATTAGGTTTTCAGGGCTGAATGAAAATGATAAAGAAAGAGTTGGGTGAGGTCAGATTATGCAGATTCTGAAAACTTTTGTAGTCCATGATGATTATTTGGGAACTCACTAACATTTGTAAAACAGAGACTAAATAACGGTCAGATTTTTTTTTTTTTTTTTTGAGACGGAACCTCAAGCTGTCGCCCTGGGTAGAGCATCACAGCTCACAGCAACCTCCAACTCCTGGGTTCAAGCGATTTTCCTGCCTCCGCCTCCCAAGTAGCTGGGAATACAGGCATCTGCCACAACGCCTGGCTATTTTTTTGGTTGCAGCCATGATTGTTGTTTGGCGGGCCCGGGCTGGATTTGAACCCGCCAGCTCAGGTGTATGTGGCTGGTGCCTTAGCCCCTTGAGCCACAGGCGCCGAGCCAACGGTCAGATTTTTATTTTGGGAATCAGTCCCTGCCGCCGCTAGTAAAGTAGGTTGGAGTAGCGGAAGAGTCAATAATCAGCTTTTAGGTGTTGCAACATTCTTAAAAATAGTATGGCCAGTTCTGGAGCTTTAGCAATTAATAAACTCATGGCTCGGTGCCCACAGCTCAGTGGCTAGGGCGCTAGCTACATACAACATACAAGAGAAATGGAGTAGTTAGAGTCTAGAATTTTAAAGACTTTACACGGGACCTGGTTAGTAGCGGGTCCGTACAATACGGGGAGGAATAATTAGCCAAGGGTAAGTGGGTTGGCGTGACTGGATGATGTTGCTCTCATAGGTAGTGTGGCACCCAAAGAGAAGCGCAGGGAGATCAGGGAAAGTTCATTCGCGATAACCTGACTTTGCCTCCTGCGACGCCCAGGTCTATGCGAGGCCGGCGGGAAGTAAACCAGCGCCTGGAACTCAGCACCGTGGAAAGGAGGAGGCTAAAGTCTGGGCGCCAGCGTTAAAGTGGCGGTGCTGGGGCGTCGAAGATTTTCAAGGAAGAGGATTAAGTGGACGAAAAGATACGGGAGGCTGTGAAAAGCATTAAAAAAGGCGAAGAGGGATAGAATTCTAAGTCTTTGGCCCTCCCCAGAGTATAAAGAACCCAGTTCTGTCCGGGCGCGGTGGCTCACGCGTGTGACCCGGGCATCCTGGGAGGCCGAGCGGGCTGAATCGCCCAAGACCGGCCCGGTCAAGAGCCAGACCCCGTCTCTAAACACAGCCGGGCGCCTGCTGGCCCAGCTACTTGGGAGGCTGAGGTAGGAGGATCGCGTTAGCCCAGGAGTTTGAGGTTGCTATGAGCTAGGGCGACGCCACTGAGCTGGAACCTGGGCGATAGAGTGGGACTCGGTCTCAAAACAAAACAAACCCCAAGTTCTGCTTCACTTGCAACAGGCGCGAAATCCTATCCCCTCCTCGCCCGGTCAGCAACCAGGGATGGACTGAGGAGGGGAAGGCGGCAGGAAAACACTTCACAACCAAAGCGGATGGGTAAGGAGCCAGCCTCACCAAGTAGGACCCAGAACCCCTGCCACGCACTACAGCAACCTCCGGTACCACCGCCCTCGGCCGGGTGCTGGTTTGCACCCGCGCAGTCGCCCACCAGCTAGTCCGTGGCGCTCCTGCAGCGCCGGTGCGGCGGGGCCCTGGCGCGCGAGCGCGTTCTCCCGGGACTGCAGGCGCCCTTCTGTGGCCAGGGAAACCAGCCGGCTGGTCCCCGCTGCGTTAATTTCTTCGCGCCTGCTCCCTCCCACCCAGGCCGAGAAGAGACAGGGCTATGGTTGCTTTTCCATGTTACTGCAGGCAGAGGGTGTCGATGTTTGCCTAAAAAATTTAGAACTGCTGGTGGTAATGCAGTGGCTTGCAACTTCGGAAAACAAGCCAGTACGCCCTCAAAGACCTAAACCCAGAGTCCACCCCTACGTGTGCACACGTGCATACTCAAGAGAATTGAAATGCTCGCGTGGAAACCTAGGCACGAATGTCCATGATATTATTCATAGTAGCCCCAAAGTAGATAACCTAAAAGTGCTTTTTTTTTTTTTTCTTTTTTTGTGTTCAGACAGAGTCTTACTTTGTCACCCTGGATAGAGTGCCATAGTGTCACGGCTCACAAACTCTTGGGCTCAGGCTCGGTGCCTGTGGCTCAAGCGGCTAAGGCTCACACAGCAGAGCTGGAGGGTTCGAATCCAGCCCGGACCCGCCAAACAACAATGACGGCTGCAAACAAAAAATAGCCGGACGTTGTGGCGGGCGCCTGTAGTCCCAGCTACTTGGGAGGCTGAGGCAAAAGAATCTGTGGCTCAGTGAGTAGGGAGCCGGCCCCGTATGCCGAGGGTGGCGGGTTCAAACCCAGCCCTGGCCAAACTGCAACAAAAAAATAGCCGGGCGTTGTGTTGGGCGCCTGTAGTCCCAGCTGCTTGGGAGGCTGAGGCAAGAGAATCACGGAAGCCCGAGTTGGAGGTTGGTGTGAACTGTGTGACGTCATGGCACTCTACCCGAGGGCGGTAAAGTGAGACTGTCTCTAAAAATAAAAAAAAAAAAGAATCATTAGAGCCCAGGAGGAGTTGTAGGTTGCTGTGAGCTGTGATGCCAAAGCACTCTACCCAGGGCAACAGCTTGAGGCTCTGTCTCAAAAAAGATAAAAAAAAAAAAAGAAAAAAGCAAAAACAACTCTTGGGCTCAAGAGCTTCTCTTGCCGCAGCCTCCGCAGTAGCGGGAACTGCAGGCGCCCACCGCAATGCCGGCTCTTTTTAGAGACCGGTCTTGCTCAGGCGGGTCTGGAACTCCTGAGCTCAAGCAATCCACCCGCCTCGGCCTCCCAGAGTGCGAGGATTACAGGGCTGAGCCACTGTGCGGAGCCCTAAATGTTCATCAGCCATCAATGGATAAATGTGATGTATCCATACCATGGAATATTTTGGGGCCATAAAAAGTAATGACATAAAACATATAGAGTGAAAGAAGCCAGACATAAAAGCGCACACGTGTGATTGCATTTCTATGAAATGTCTGGGAATTTCTGTGAATCCGTACACACGCATGAAGTCCAAAAACGGGGAGGGAAAAACAGCCATTGCTAATGGGTATTGGAGTTCTTTTTACTTTCTTTTTATTTCATTTTAATTTTTTTTGAGACATTCTCACTATGTCGCCCTCACTAGGGTGCAGTGACATCACAGCTCACAGCAACCTCAAACTCTTGGGCTTAAGTAATTCTCTTGCCTCAGCCTCCCGAGTAGCTGGGATTACAGGCTCCGACCACAACGCCTGGCTATTTTTTGGTTGCAGTTGTCATTGTTGTTTAGCTGGGCCTGGCCAGGTTCAAACCGCCTGCCTCCGTGTATGTGGACGCTGTCCTACCCACTGAGCTGTGGGCACTGTCTACCTTTTTTTTAAATTGTGGTAAAATATACATAAAATCTACCATTCTAAAAAGTTTTTTTTTTTTAAGTAGCATTTCTATATATTTACTTATTATTATTTTTTTTTTTTGGCCAGGGCTGGGTTTGAACCTGCCACCTCTGGCATATGGGACCAGCGCCCTACCCCTTTGAGCCACAGACGCTGTCCTAATTTGATTCTTTTTGTCATAATTAGCAATGAGAAAAATGCTTCAGGATGCCAAGACTTAGAGGTTACTATACCATTCTTTATTTTCTAGTAAGGCAGTTCTAAATAACAGTTTTGATCTGAAAAAGAGAACTATAAAATAGCATAATTTTCCTCAAGTGAGTGCTGAACCAATCAAGAAATAAGACAAGAGCTAGTTACAGTGGCTCACATCTGTAGTCTCAGCTCCCAGGACTCTGAGGTGGGAGACCAGGAGTTTTAGACCAGACTGGGCAACATAGAGAGCCCCTTGTCTCTAAAAAAATGTTTTTAAATAAGATAGGCCAAATGCACAGCTCATGCTTGTAATCCTAATACTCTGGGAGGCTGATGTGGGAGGGTTGTTTGAGGATAGGCGTTTAAGACCCGTCAGAGCAGAGTGAGTCTTCATCTCTACAAAAAAATAGAAAAATTAATCGAGGTGGTGGTGTGTGTCTGTCTCAGCTATTCAGGAGACTGAGGCAGGAGGATTGCTCAAGCCCAGGAGTTAGAGGCTGCATTGAGCTATGATGACACCACTGCACTCTAGCCTGGGAAACAGAGTAGTTTGAAACCCCATCTCAAAAAAATAGACTAAATAAATTAAATAAATAAACCAACAAATAAATAAATAAGACAAAAGATAAAAGCAGAAGCAGATGAGGGCCAAAATATTACCTTTATTACTGATAATTTCTTTTAACAGCTCCAGCAGATTTTAGCATAGTAAATAAACAAAAGTGGAGAGCAGACCTATTCTTTTAACTTGGTTCACAAATATCTAAATGTAGAAAAGTCTGGTTAAATCTTGGGTAGAGCTAGAATTTTTGGAATGAATAGATAGCCATCTGCAATAATAGAGGCCCAACTTGAATTTAAATGTAAGTGGATTCTAAATATTTCTACTTATCTTGAAAAGAAAAGTTTATTAAAAGAAAGCACTGATGGGCTAGTTTAGTGATCTTTTTTAATATTTTCTGCTGTTGAGTTTTTAAGATTTATTGATTTTGGTAGTAGAACATGTTTCCCAGGCTAGAGTGCAGTGGTGCCATCATAGCTCAACGCAGCCTCTAACTCCTGGGCTTGAGCAATCCTCCTTACATATAGGCGAAAAAGTGTGCTTTCTTACGCTGACATCCAGAATTAGGCAAATTTACCCACCCAAATGTGTCAAGAGCTGGGCTAAAAGGCCTCACTTAGTCCATGGGGATGGGTGAGTATAGAAGATCATTGCTCTATGACATCAGCCAAGAGGAAGGAGACTGGGATATACATGCACTGCATTTTTCCCCCAAATTGATCAATTTGATAAACCAGTCATTCAGGAATTGGAGAGATCTAGGGGATGGAGAAGATCTAGAATGTTGCAATATAGTACAGTATAGTGCTTTCAAAGTAGTAGAATATAAATCTTTCCTTTTAACAGCAACATTCAAATATTCCTCATTCTGCTTATTGTCCCTCATTGAAAGTGATACTATTTCACCAGGTGCAGTGGTTCACACGTGTAATCCTAGCACTCAGGAATGAGTTGAGACCTGTCTGAGCAAGAGTGAGACCCTGTCTCCACTAAAGATAGAAAAATTGTGGTGGGTGCTTGTAGTCTCAGCTACTCAGGAAGCTGAGGTAGGAGGATCACTTGAACCCAGGAGTTTGAGGTTGCTGTGAACAAGGCTGATGCCATGGCACTCTAGCCTGGGGCAACAGAGTTAGACTCTCTCTCAAAAAAAGGAAAGAAAGAAAGTGATACCCTTTCAAACATAGATATGCAAACACAGTAAGCAAGAGTTCCATGATCTGGTTCTGCTCACATCAATCTTTGGAAAAAAAAGAATGAAGAATTTGTCCGCAGGCCCCAGTCAATCTGTTTGAACACACAGGGTGATCTCTTCCCTTTATCATACTTCCTGGGGTAGAAATGATAGACCAGTGTGCCTCCAATCATAATTTAATATCATTGTAAGAATTTGAATATGTCTTTAAAACTATAATTTGATATTTTAGATAAATGGAATCAAGTGTCTGTAATGTGTTTTCGTTTTAAATCCCTTTCTAACGTATGTGTTAATATTTATTTTCAGTTCCTTCAGGAATTAGTGACGACTTCAAGCGTCTCCTTTCCTTGACTTCCAGTTCATGCTGGAAGTTTACAGCAATACTTGCCAATATCTTTGCATCACAGATTGTTCCTCCTGGGACTTACAATTGGCTCAAACTCTGTTTGTTGATGAGTCTTGTACAGACAAGTGACCGTAGAAAGGAACTGGAAGATTGCCTGGATATTTTAATTATAACAAGTGATACTCTACTAGTAGACAGGTAAATATGTGACATGAACTTTTTTCTTTTTTTTTTTTTATTAAGCAGACCTAGGCAGACCTAGGCTTCAAACCCCCCACCCATGGTACACAGGACCAGCACTTTAAGTGAGCTACAGGTGCCCAGCTGACATGAATTTTTTAAAATGTTAATTGGCCACAGGTTTGTATAAATTTTTTCAATAAGCATTATTATAAGAGGAATATTTAGGATTTATCTGAACTAGTATATATAATTATTCTAGTCACTTTTTATCAATAAAGTAATAAAGTTTTGAAACGTAAGTAGATAAATGAGATATTTGCTTTTAATATTTTGAGAGTGTAACCACTCGAAGTTTGAACCTTTTCCCTCACTCATTCCTTTGCGGATATGTAGCAAATGCATCCTTCCCAGCCTTCCTTTTCCCCCATTCCCTGGCTCTACCTTTGTGCTTTGTTTTCATTTTTTAGTAATCTTCCCCGCAAGGAGCCAAGAAGCCATTTTTAAATTTTTCTCCAAGATTCCATTCACTAATATTGATTCACTGTACCCAACAGTGCCAAAATGACTGTTTTGGTGATACCTCATTCCTAACTTTGGAATAGGCCTCTACTCAGAGTTTTGTGGCTCCCCATTAGCAAGTACCCTTTTCTTAAAAAGTGACATGAATGTTCACAAAATTTAGAATAAGCTCCTTTTAAAATATTTTGTATGTAATTCTAAAGCAAAAAATAAATTTATAAAGTGAATTTAAAATAGAAAAATGCAAATCACCATCATATTAATTATACAAATAATATTTTGCTAAAATTAAATTGCCACTTGTAATGATCCAAAATTCCATATATTTCACCACTTTGTTTTCTGCTCACGAAAGTATTTAGTTCCCTGACATACTCACCATGTCTGGCTATTTCCAAACTTTTAAATTTTATAATCTGAGAGGTAGAAAATAGTATTTTATTTTTATTTGCATTTCTTAAATGCATTTCTTATTTCAACTGGAAATAACTTTCAGCATCATTTAAATCTTACTAAACAATTGTATTATTTTTTATAAACCTCCTAATTTTGACCATTGTTTATTTTTCTTTTTTTTATTGTTTATTTTTCTAAGTTGTTTATCTACTTCTTACTAATTTGTGATGGCAGTTGAAAATTAAGGCCTTTGTCTCTTTTCCTGTTTGTCATTAACCATTTGACTTTTCTTATGATATTTGGGTCTATATGGCAGATTTAATTTTGTTTGTCTTGAAGTAAAATTTGTTTATAGTATAATAATCATATCTTATTATTACCATTAAAATCAATTAATGAATTTTAACAAATACATAGACTCCTATACTCGCTACCACAATGAGCTATAGAACATTTTTATCACCCAAGAAATTACCCTCATTCCCTCTTCCAGTCAGTTCCTGTCTCCACAGGAGATTTCTGTAACCATAGATTAATTTTCCTATTGTTAAACTTCATAAAATGGAATCACACAGTGCATCCTCCTTGGGGTCTAGTCTCTCTTGTTTAACAAAAAGTTTTTGAGATTGGTCCAGTTTTATGCGTCAGTACTTCATCATTTTTTTTGATGAGTAGTATTCTCTTATATGAATATGCCACAGTTGTTTTTCCAGTCTCCTAGTGGTGGATGTTGAGTTTTGCATGTTTTGACTAGTATAAAGCTACTGTAAACATTCTTGTACAAGTCTTTTTATGGAAATATTATTTTCATTATCTTGGGTAATACCTGGGAGTGGGATTGCTGTTTCATAAAAGAGATGAACATGTAGTACAGTATTTAACTTTACAAGAAATTGCTAGTTTTCCAAGGTGGTTGTACATTCCAGCCAACAATATGAGAGTTCTACTTGTTCCCAATCTTATCAAAATTTGTTTTGTCAATCTTTTTCATTTTAGACATTCTAGTGACTATGAAATGGCATCTCATGATTCTCATTTGCACATCTCTGATGACTACTGATTTGAGCTCTTTTTCATGTGCTTATTGTGGCTATTCATACATCATCTTTTATGAAGTGTTTCTTCGAGTTCTTTCCGTACCTTTTGAGGAGCATGCACATCTTAACAATATTCAATCTTCCAATCCATTAATGTTGTCTATCTCTCCTTTTATTTACATCTTCTTTAATTTCTTTCAGCAATGCTTTATAAAGATCATGTATGTTTTGTTAAATGGATTCCTAAATATTTGATGTTTTTGATGCTACTAAAATAGCATCGAATTATTTTATTAAATTCATTTTCAATAGTTTGCTATAAATATATAGAAATACAACTAATTTTTATATTTTGACTTTGTATTCTGTGACCTTGCATCAGTAGTTTTAAAAGTTCCCCACCTAATATTTTGCTAAAATTAAATTGCCACTTGTAATGATCCAAAATTCCATATATTTCACCACTTTGTTTTCTACTCATGAAAGTATTTAGTTCCCTGACATACTCACCATCTCTGGCTATTTCCAAACTTTTAAATTTTATAATCTGAGAGGTAGAAAATAGTATTTTATTTTTATTTGCATTTCTTAAATGCATTTCTTATTTCAACTGGAAATAACTGAGCAGCGCCTGTAGCTCAGTGGGTTGGGCGCCAGCCACATATACCAAGGCTGGTGGGTTTGAACCCCGACGGGGCCAGCTAAAACAACAATGACAACTGCAACAAAAAAATAGCCAAGCATTGTGGTGGGCGTCCGTAATCCCAGCTACTTGGGAGGCTGAGGCAAGAAAATCACTTAAGCCCAAGAGTTTGAGGTTGCTGTGATCTGTGACACCATGGTACTCTACCCAGGGCAACAGCTTGAGACTCTGTCTCAAAAAAAAAAAAGTTCCTCACCTGAGCTCACATGTTTGGGACCAACCTGAGCAAGATAGCTGGGCATTGTGGTGGGCGCCTGTAGTCCCAGCTACTCCTGAGGCTGATGCAAGAAAGTGGCTTGAGCCCAAGAATCTGAGATGATTGCTGTGAGCTGTGATCCCAGCGCACTCTACCAAGGTCTACAAAGTGAGATGTCTCAAAAAAAAAACAACAAAAAAGAGTTGCCATGATATAGAGGCAGATGGGACATTGGCAAGCTTAATGCAAAAAAATCTAAATAAGCAAAAGAAAGCAATCTATAAAAAGAAGAAGGTTCAGTTCAAATGTCATCTCTGTGTAACTTTCTGTGGCACCCTTCTAGCAAGAAATAATACTCCCTTCTGAATATTTTGAAGATATTATTTTAGTACTTACCGCTTTATGTTTTAGTTTTTTATGTCCTCCTTTTTAGGCTTTCTAAGTTAAGGACCAAATCTCATGTATGTTTTTATCTCTAGCAAGTAGCTGGTATAGCACAGGTATTCAATAAACATGGAATGAAAGTAAATTTAATTGTGTATCTGTTAACACATTCTGACTTCTAAAAATCAAATAAAAGTAATAAAAATTTTATTTTTTTTTTCCCCTTAGGCTTTTGAATTTTAGCATAAGCCTTGTTCCCCATGGTATATGTCATCTAGTCTCTACTGAAATTTTCCCCACTCTATCCAGGAATAAGTATGGAACTGGAGCAGTTAGCATTCAAGCTGGCAGTGCTTTGCTAGCCAAAGGTGGTATCTGCTTTATAGGGGATGTGGCTTCACACAAAAAAGATAAACTTGAACAGCTTCAATCAAGTAAACTTTTCTTCAGATTAATTTTTACTTATTTAACCTATACTCTTCATCAGTCAAGGAGTTATTTAACAGTGAAGATAGAATTGCATATGTTTTAGGAATTCAGAAGTTACATTAAATGCCATTTTTCATTTCAGGTTTATAAATAAAAACAGGGGAATTTGTCTCTACAAAAAAAAAAAAAAAAACAGGGGAAATTAATGTGCAAATGTCCTGTGCTAGCCTTTGGTGTTGTGCTAACACGTGAGTTTACATTGGGCCAGATTTATTTCCTCTTCTTGTCTTATTGCATTAGGACCTCCAGTACAATGTCGAAAAGTAGTGTGAGAGGGGAATTCTTGCCTTGTTCCTGATCTTAGCAGGAAAGCCTAAAATTCTCATCATTAAATATGATGTTAGCTGTACATTTTCCATAAATTTTCTTTATCACATTGAAGTTCTCCTCTATTCCTAAGTTGCCGAGAGTTTTAATCATGAATGGGTATTGGATTTTGTCAAATTCTTTTCTGAATCTATTAATATGATCATTTTAATATGATTTATTTTTCCTTTAGGCTGTTAGTGTGATAGATTACATTACTTAATTTTTTTTTTTTCTTTGCAGTCATGGCCGGGGCCAGGCTTGAACCCCACACCGCGGGTACATGGGGCCGGCACCCTACTCCTTGAGCCACGGGCACTGCCCACATTACTTAATTTTTGAATATTGAACCAATCTTGCATACCTAGAATAAATACCACTTGGTTGTGGTATATAATTCTCTTTATACATTGTTGAATTTGATTTGCTACTACTTTGTCAAGGATTTTCCATTAATGTTCAAGAGCAAATCTGCTCTATAGTTTTCTTTTTACAGCAGAGAAAGGGTTTATTTTGCAAAGCACTAATAAAGACTAGCAAATTCTCTCAAGTCTGTCTCTCTGAGAATTGGGGGGACAGTTTTTTTTTTTGCATTGAATTTTTTCTTTGGAAATTTTTGGCTGGGGCTGGGTTTGAACCTGCCCCCTCCGGCATATGGGGTCGGCGCCTTACTCCTTTGAGCCACAGGTGCCGCCCTGACAGTTTTTTTTTTTTTTTCAGGTTAATTGAGGATATAAAGAATTAGGTTACAGTGTTTGCGTGTGTTAGGTAAGGTCCCTCTTACAGTAGTGTCCTGCCCCAAAGAGATGTGCCATACACCCTAACACTGTGTCCATTAAGTGGGAGCCCACCCATCCCCCTCCGTCCTCCCCTGTCCCCGCTTCCTTGTTCCAACACTCCCCACCTTGAATTGATTTGAGTTTTTCTCTTATGTGGGCATGTATTAGATGTCTACTGGGTTCATATTAGAATTGAGTCTATTGGATTCTTGCTTCTCCATTCTTGTGATATTTTACTAAGAAGAATGTATTTCACTCCATTCAGGATAATACAAAAGATGTAAAGTCTCCATCTTTTTAATAGGCTGAATAGTATTCCATGGTATACATATACCCCAGCTTGTTAATCCATTCCTGGATTGGTGGGCATTTAGGTTGTTTCCACATTTTGGTGATTATAAATTGATCTACGATAAACAATCTAGTGCAAATATCCTTACGAGAAAATTATTTTTTTTTCTTCTGGGTGGATGCCTAGTAATGAGATTGCAGGATCAAATGCAGTTTTCTTTTCTAATAATATCTTTGTCTTCTTTTGCTATTAGGGTAACACTGGCTGGGCCGGTTTTAGCTAACAAGAATGTGAACAGCCATGGACTGGGAGAAGAGCAATAAGGGCCTGGCCTTCTTGACATGTCAGCACGACTATATGAGAGTGTTCAAAGTACACAGCATATTGTTTCACCCTGCAGGAGAGGGCAGAAATAGGCTCATTCGATTAGGGCAATTGAATTTTGACCATAGCACTAAAGCCAGTCAGTGGGAAACAAGGTTTTCAGTAACAGTGGAACATCTGGGTACCTATATGGAAAAAATCTTAGCCCATATCTCCCAAGTATACACAATAATTAATTTGAGATGGATCACAAACCTAAATGTAGAAACTAAAAATACAAACCTTCTAGAGGAAAATGTAAATATCTTCATGACATTAAGGTAGGCAATGATTTCTCAGGCAGAATTCAGATAGCACTAAATAAAAGAATTGATAGACTGAACTTCATAAAACTAAAAAGTTGTTTTTATTAAAAGGCCCCATTTAAAAAGTAAATAGCGAAACAAGCAAAAAGAAAATAATTGCATATACATATAATGTACATATACATATACTATAATATACATATATGTATTATATATATTATATATTATAATATACATATACATATAATGTATTTGCCAGAACATAAAAACAATTTCTATAAGTCAATAATATAAAAAAAAAAAAATTGACAACAGACTTGAGTAATGATTTCTCACAGGAATATAGACAAGATGACCAAAAAGCATATGAAAGGGTATTGAACATCAGTAGTTATCAGAGAAATGAAAATAAAAATCACAATCAGATACCAATATCAAATACTAGCAGAGCCAGCGTCATTAGTGTGGAACAAGTGCAGTTGCCCAGAGGCCCTCCTCCTGCCACAGGACCTTGGCATTTTGGTCAAAACTCTGCTATCACCATCCTCTAGTGTTTTTTTGGTAGGTAGTCAAGATTGATTTAGGAGGAACTTAACATACAAAGCAGTCTTGTGTGCTGGCAAGACAAGGTAGATCTCCATGCTCACAATGCTTTTATGCCATGCATGGAAAAAAAAAGGGAAAGGGAAAATAAAAGAAAAAACTACTGATGGCATTTTAAGCCATTTGGTTGCTTTTTGCTTTACTTTCTACTTAAAGGAATTGTTTGGGTTCCCAACATTCTTCAGTGTGCATGGCGACAGAGGAATGTTGTGGGCAATAGCAATTATCTTGAGATAACCAGTCCTCTGGTTGCTACGTCCTACAACTCACTCTGTGGTCATGTACCCACAGTACATTTTTACAGGGCCAGCCACAGAACCATTACCAGCTATAGTGTTTACTGAGGGCAAAGGGAAATGCAGAAAAGTCCTTATTTTTGGAAAGTCACAGGGGTCAAATGCAATGGTTTGTTACGTGTAGGGGTTTTGAGGAGCCTTATTCAAACTCCACTTTACTCTTACGGCAGTATTCACAAATCCTTCCAGGTGCTTCACTCTGAAGAACTAATTTTTTTTTTTTTAAGAACTAGCTAAATCTTAAATTAGTACATTTTGATTTTCCTGAAAGCTCCAGTTTTTCCAACATGTGCAGATTTTCCAACTCAAGTCATTTAGCGACGACTGTTTCTTCTGTACTCCAGCTGTAGCCTCCTACACTCCCTGTTTCTTTCCACATCCACACAGATTCTAATCCATAAGTGGGAGCTAAACAATGGGTACACGTGGTCATAAAGTGGTGTAAAGGGCAATATTTTTTTTAAAACATATTTGTATCAGTCTTGTTTAACTCAAATTTTCAATAATTTTATCTTTTAACTTGTGTTTTATAAGGAAATCCAGTGAGACCATGGAGTAGAGGAGACACATCCATGTGTGTATCTGCTGTTCGTTGTTGCCCTTTCTCATACACCATTTGTAATCACCTATGCTGCGTCTCTAACATACTTTGGTTTTTTTTTTTTTTGGAGATACATACACTTTTTTTTTCTTTGAGACAGAGTCTCACTTTATCGCTCTCAATAGAGTGCTATGGTGTCATAACTCACAGCAACTTCAAACTCTTGGACTTAAACAATTCTCTTGCCTCAGCTTCCCAAGTAGGTGGGACCATAGTGCCCACCACAACAACTAGCTATCTTTAAATATGGGGTCTTGTTCTTCCTCAGGCTGGCCTTAAACTTGTGAGCCAAAGCAATTTACCCACCTCGGCATCCCAGAATGCTAGGATTACAGGTGTGAGCCACCACGCCCAGCCTCTACCACACTTATTATGTACTTGCTTTGATTGTTGCTGGACTCTTCTGTGTCATGAGTACACTGCAATTCAGTGCTCATATTCCATATTAACACCTCTTCAGCTGAGTATGAGGGAGTGCTAATTGCCCCAAGCTCCCCAAGCCTTCTGTTTGAACCAGACTTACTTCTAAAAAGGAAAGAAGGCTATGGCATTTTTAATAAGCACGAATGACCAAGAAACCCTATCGTAGTCTTTCTTACTTGGTTACCTCTCTGTGCCTATTAATTATAGTGAAAATGATGACACAGGAGGGAAGGGGAAAATAGGACAACCCCATATTTCTTTTTTCTTTTCAGTCTTTCTTTACTCATCAGAAAGCTATAGGGAGAGAGTTTTAGTGAAAATGTGTGCCTATCAAGAAGTAAAAACTGGAAGAAGCACATTACCTGACTTCAAATTATACTACAGAGCTATTTAAACCCCAATTGCATGATACTGTCATAAAAATAGACATATAGAGAACTCAGAAATAAAGCCACACATCTGTAATGAACTTATCTTCAACAAAGTTGCCAAGAGCATGCATTGGGGAAAAGACAGTCTCTTAGTGAATGTTGCTGGGAAAACTGGGATATCCATATGCAGAAGAATGAAATTTACATCCTTATGTCTTATATACAAAAATCAGATCAAAATGTATTAAAGACCTAAAGCAAGGACCTGAAACTATGAAACTACTAAATAAAAACATTAGGGAAAGGTTTCAGGAAGTTGGTCTGGGCAAGGACTTCTTGAGTAATATACCCTTAAAACACAGGCAACCAAAACAAGATTGGACAAATGGGATCACATTAAGCTTATAAGCTTCCACACACTTTTGGGGGTGGGACACATTTATAAGAGGGACTCTATCTAACAAATGCAATCAGTGTAACCTAACTCTTTGTATCCTCAATGAATCCCAAATAATAAAAAAAAAGCTTCCACACAGTGACAACCCACAGAATGGGAGAAAATATTTTGCAAACTACACATCTGACAAGGGATTAATAGCTAAATATATAAAGAACGCCAATAATTCAATTGGGAAAAATCAAATAATCCAATTTGAAAATGAACAAAGGATCTGAATTGATATTTCTCAGAAGAAGACATACAAATAACCAGTGAAAAATGCTCAGTATCATTAGTAATCAGAGAAATGCAAATCAAAACTAAAGTGAGATATCATCTCACATCAGTTAAAATGGCTTTTTACAAAGAGATAGGCAATAATGAATGATGGTGAGGATGTGGAGAAAGGGGAACCTTTACACACTGTTGGGTTACACATATGTTACACATACACACAAGTACACTTGTGTACTTGCTTTGATTTTTGCAGGCCTCTCACAGACACACGAGTGAAAATCTCAAACCCAAGAAAGGAGAGAAGGGGAGGGGGTTCACTAGCTTCCCACCCAATGGGTACAATGCATAGATAGATGAATGGCACACTCCCTGCGTGTAGGACACAACAACTCTGATTTTTATTTGGCATGTGTTTCCAAGGCCCCTGTGGATACCAAAATCTGAAAATGCTCAAGTCGCTTCTATAAAATGGCATAGTATTTGCATATAACCTACATACATCCTCCTGTATACTTTCAATCATTCTATTTATTATTTTTATTGTTATTTTTTTGAATAGTTTTCTTTTTCTTTCTCTCTCTCTTTTTAATTACACCCACTGATTCTGGTCTATTGAAATATTTTTCATCCTCAGTTGGGTAAATCCTCAGATGCAGAATCCTTAAATACAGAGGGGTGACTATAAATGGTATCAAAGAATATGTGGTCTGTCATTGGCTTCTTTCACTTAGTGTAATCTTTTCAGGTTTCATCCATGTTATAGCATGTATCAGTACTTTATCCCTTTTCCCTTTTGATAAAATATACATAAGGTAAAATTTACCATTTTAACCATTATTAAGTGTACAATCCAGTGGGGTTAAGTACACTCATAATGTTGTGTAACCATCACTATTGTCCATTTCTAGAATTGTTTCATCATCCCCAAACAGAAACTGTACCCTTTAAATAATAACTTCCTATTCATTCCTCCCCGCAGTTTCTGATAACATCTTCTATTTTCTGTCTCTGAATTTGCCTATTAAAAGAATTTCATTTGTTGTTATAGTTGAACAACATTCTACTGTATATGCACTAGTTTGAAAAAATCTACTCATCTGTTGATGGGCACTTGGGTTTTATCTACCTTTCGGTTATCGTGAATAATGCTGTCATGAACACTGCTATATAAGATCTTCTTTTTTGGGGCGGTGCCTGTGGCTCAGCGAGTAGGCGCTGGCCCCATATACCGAGGGTGGTGGGTTCAAACCCAGCCCCGGCCAAACTGCAACCAAAAAATAGCTGGGCGTTGTGGCGGGTGCCTGCAGTCCCAGCTGCTCCGGAGGCTGAGGCAAGAGAATCACGTAAGCCCAAGAGCTGGAGATTGCTGTGAGCCGTGTGACGCCACGGCACTCTACCGAGGGCAGTAAAGTGAGACTCTGCCTCTACAAAAAAAAAAAATATGTATTTTTTTTATGGGGCTGGTGCCCTACTCGGAGCCACAGGCACCGCCCATAAGAATCTTCTTGAGTCACTGCATTCAACTTTTTTGGGTATATCCCTACAAGTAGAATTACTACATCATGTGGTAATTCTGTGTTTAGGTTTCTGAGAAATCTCCATACTGTTTTCCCCAGTGGCTGCACCATTTCATATTCCCATCAGTAATGCATGAGGAGTCCAGTTTGTCCACATCACCTATATTACATTTTATAAGTAATAAAATAAATATATATATATATATTTTTGTAGAGACAGAGTCTCACTTTATGGCCCTCGGTAGAGTGCCGTAGCATCACACAGCTCACAGCAACCTCCAACTCCTGGGCTTAAGCGATTCTCCTGCCTCAGCCTCCCGAGTAGCTGGGACTACAGGCGCCCGCCGCAACGCCCGGCTCTTTTTTGGTTGCAGTTCAGCCGGGCCGGGCATGAATCCGCCACCCTCGGTATATGGGACCGGCGCCTTAACGACTGAGCCACAGGCGCCTCCCAGTAATAAAATATTTTTAAAGGAAAAGTCTTTTTGTGGTAGTACTTGTAAGAGCAGTATTTTTCCCACCTTTTGAATAAGAGGACAAATTTTCCTTTTACATGGGACTCCACAAATTATGTAACTGGCCTTTTCTATTAGAATGGCAAAAATTAAAAACATGGACAACAAAAAATGTTGTCAAGATGTGGAGTCTCTGGAATTTTCATACATGTGTATTTGGTGGGAGAAAAAAATGCTACAACCATTTGCAAATTGCTCTGGCATTTCCAATAAAAGTTAAATATACATTTACCCTATGACCCAAGGGAAAGATAAACACACACAAAAGACTCTATTATCATGAATGAAGAAAAAATTAATTTGAGAACTATTTGAGAGGGAGAATCCTAGGAATGGTGCTAAATCCATTAAGGGGTGAATAAGGGGTGAAAGAAAGATGAAAGGGTGAAAATAGGATGGTTCCATATTTTTTGTTTGGGTTTTGAGCAGATGGATGAGGACACCACCATTGTGAATAGTGAACACAGAGCCATTAGAAAGGTGGGGACAAGGAATTTGGTTTTGAACATTTTGAATTGGAGATCTATTTCCCTCTAGTAATTGTAGTTCATATTCTGGCTATCTTCCTCTTTCACTCCCACGTGGATGGCTTACTTTTATCATTTATTTTCCACATACAAGAACATTATTTAAGTGTAGCCTCTATTGCATGCCTGCACTATATGACCAATCTCACAGACCTCTCTCTGCCTAGCCCTCTGCCTGTTCCACCCAGACGCCTGACTACAATTCCAACTACAGGCTTTGGACTGCTGGTTCACATCAAGTCATGGGACATGTAAACATTCAAATATTTTTCTTGCTTTGTTCTTCTTTATGACAGATGCACTAACTTAGCAGGATCTTGCAAAACAATCAAATTCACTTGTGTCTTTACTACCCAAAGTTTGTACAGTATTATTCTGCATAATAATGTCTATTATTGATTTGTAGACATATAGACCAAAAACTTAAATAACAAATGGATAATGTCTTCTGACCTAGTTCTGGAAAGCAGAAGCATTACGGTTTACATCCCAGGAAAGAAGTTTGGGGGTGATACTGATCAACAAGTGACTTTTCCAGTTCAGTGCAGTTTTTGGTCTTTTGTTGATATGGATTCATCTTCAAGGAGAAATGCACAGAAAACCAACACTCTAATTGGTCAGATGGTAGGGTATATGTATGTTTTATTATTAGAATGTTTTCCAGGGTATTTTGTCACACATTTTAATACGTCTTCTTAGTGTTCTTGTTATTAACCCGTTTCTATACTTTATTGGGCAAATAACTAAATGGTGACTCAATTGTATAAAAATTATAATGTTTTTTAGTTATGTAGATCAGGTATCTGCTCAACAGAAATTACTACTTGAATAAATAGAGAGTCTTTAATGAATGATGTGTAAGAAAATACTCAATGAAGGTTTTTAAAAAGCCAGTCACCACAAAGTTCCCAGACTATAGGTAAATTGCTTTAAATTATCATTAATTAAACACAATAATTAATAATAATTATTATTATATTAAGTTATATATGATGATTAATTTCTAATTATTTCCAAGTTGTGAAAGTGCCAAAGTTGAATGTTTTCTTCTTATCTTTTCGTTTGATGTAGGATCGTAGTTTGATTCCAGCTAACCTTGTGGAGGCATTTGGATTATTGATGAACCGCAATGAATCATCTCCTTGCCACCCACTTCTTCCTGTTGTGCGACATACTTTCAAGAAAGCCATTGATCCTGAAAGACTGCTTTATGTTGCTTCTAAACAGTTCACAGCTGAAGATTTTCAAAAGGTAAAGGTTACTGAGAATGCCAATGCTAATATTTCTCAGTTTAAATAAAAGTCCTGTTAAGCATTTGATTTTCTTTATTAGGATTCTTTTATTCCAACTTGCTTTCAGCTTTTAAACATTTTAAGGACATTGTTTAGAAATTATTTAGGGTTATGATTAAATACACGACTGGTAAAATGCTGAGTTTATTCACTGTCCAAATCACCATAGCTTAAAGAATCTCAATGAAAAAAACAAAATAGAATATGTCTATGGAAAATTCTGATAGACTTTATAAGTATATAGTTATTTACATTTTCTAGCCTGTTCAAAAGAATTTCCCTTATATGAATACCTTCAGAGTTCTAACTAAAAAAAAATTTTTTTTTAAATAAACAAGAAAATAAATAATTAAATAAAAATAAATTTAATAATAATTCTGATAGCCATTAAAGGTGCTCAATTATTTATAACTGAAACCCTTTTAATATTGAGAAATCTGTCCATAGTAGAGTAGACTATCTGGGTATGATAGATAAAAGCCAGAGGATATTGGAAAGTGGAAGTCCATGGATCATTAAAAAGTTGTTTTCATACCCACCTTCTTGATAAGCATATTGTTTGAGTAAAAAGGTTGAAAGGTGGGTGAACTTAAAAAATGAACTATGAGCATTGTTTATTCATACAGTTAGAATAGAAAAAGAATAGTATACAGTACAATAAGGTTTTAGTTTTGTGTTTGCTTTTTAGTGTGTAAGAAAAAAGCAGTCTCTAGAAATTAGGGTACTAATTATAAATAAATAATTTATTATGTAAATAACTAATTACCCAGAGAAATTTTTGCCTGTTTTTTCCTAAAAAACAAAGAAACAAAAAACCCATGGATTTATTAACTAGTCAGGTATTTACTGAATAATTAACATATATGAGCCTATTTCTGTTCTCTTCTCTTCTTATAGAAATGTAAACTTTCTTCTTTAAATGTAGGATCATTTTATTGAAATTTTAAAAAGATACATGAAACTTTTAAAGAGCAATTAAAGTGTTAATCTGAGTAGTACTGAAAGGAAGATGTGAAGGTAGAATGTAAACTTTGGGAAGACTTCATGGAAGAGGTGGGACTTTGTGCTTTAAGAAAAGGTAAAATTTTGATGGCAGGAAGGATGGGTGTTCTGAGCAGAATTAACAGTAAAAGCAAAGACATAAAAGTAGAAATTAGTATACATGGAAAACTATGAGAAGACCAGCTCGACTGGAACAAAAGTTGTATTAGAGAGTCAACTTTGGCAAATTTATGATAATCCTTGAAGCAAAACGATTTATAGTTGACTTGTCATACTCTAGAGAGCAGCTGCAGACTTCACTAGGCAAGTGAAGTAGTGAAAACGGTTTATCTGGAAGGTAAATCTGTGCATCACACAAATCAGTGTGGATGGCATTTGTTACGGTCTGGACTCTCCAGAAGGCAGACTGAGATAGTTTAGTGTGAAGTGTATTAGCCTTCTATACCTGTGGGCTCGAGGATACCTTCTTTATTCCACCTCAGTCAGACGTAGGCTGTTCTGAGAAGCTGACAGCTGGAAACCTGACAACATTCCCATCATCTTGCTACCAGAGGTTAAAACTTAGAGAGGGCTACTGATAGTATTAATAGTATTACCCAGTTCTGATGGCCTAGAAAGAAGTGTAGAATATAAAGAGAACAAAAAAGCCAGGACATATTCGATCCAGGACATATCCTATCTGGCACATATCTATACACTTTTTTTTTTTTGTAGACACAGAATCTCACTTTATTGCCCTCAGTAGAGTGCTGTGGCCTCACACAGCTCACAGCAACCTCCAACTCCTGGACTTAGGCAATTCTCCTGCCTCAGCCTCCCGAGTAGCTGGGACTACAGGCGCCCGCCACAACACCTGGCTATTATTTGGTTGCAGTTTGACCGGGTCCGGGTTTGAACCCGCCACCCTTGGTATATGGGGCCGGCACCCAGCTCACTGAGCCAAAGGAGCCGCCCTCTATACACTTTTTTTAAAAGTCATTATTATTATAATTAATATGTTCCTTGGTTCTATTAGTTTAAAAAGTAGAAAATAACTAGGATAATTTAAAAAATGTCCAGAAAATATGTCACAGAGTAAGGATTTAAGGAACTGGGAATCACTAACTCAGAAAAAAAATATATAAAACTCAGAGAAAACAGCAATAATTATTGTGTTAGAAAATTCTTTTCTAGGGCGGTGCCTGTGGCTCAGTCGGTAAGGCGCCGGCCCCATATACAGAGGTCAGTGGGTTCAAACCGGCCCCAGCTGAATTGCAACCAAAAAAAAAAAAAAAAAAAAATAGCCGGGCGTTGTGGCAGGCGCCTGTAGTCCCAGCTTCTCGGGAGGCTGAGGCAAGAGAATCGCTTAAGCCCAGGAGTTGGAGGTTGCTGTGAGCTGTGTGATGCCACGGCACTCTACCAAGGGCCATAAAGTGAGACTCTGTCTCTATAAAAAAAAAAAAAAGACAATTATTTTCTACTCAAATCTTACTAAATCTCCAAGGCCCACCTTCATAGCACTGAACACAATGCCTGCCATCTTTCCAAATATTCAGGTACGTGTTCTGTAAAAGGAAGGAAAGGAAGTAAGGAGGGCAAGTAGCTCCAGGGCCAAGGAGAGAAAGTTATAAGGAAATAAACCTTTCAAGAATTAAAGCTGTTCGAAAGGGAAAGCTTCTGAGAGAGGTGAGTCTTTCTCCCACTGGAAGCAAAGACATTGCTAAGTCATTCAAATACATGGCAAAGAACATTTCTGCACTGAGAAGGAAGAGGTTATTCTGGGTAAACTTTAATATTCTCTACAAGTATGAGACTATGATTTAAAGTACTTGGTGACTTTGGGATGGCCCCAGGTATTTACTCAATTGAATGTAAATAAAATCTGAAAACTTTCAAAAGTAAAATGCCAGTATACTTTTGATTTTTGTCATCTCGATTCTATAATAAATCCTTAGTCTCTTGGATGTTTTACACTTTTAATTTAGCGACTGGATTTTGCAAAGAATTTGAATGTGGAATTCAGCTCAGAAGCAGAAAGAATGATTGATGGCTATTATCTAGCAAGTCGAAAAATTAGAACAGATTCTGTATATGGATCAAAACTGTCAGCATCTGCATTAAAATATTTGTAAGTATTCAAGATTTTTAAAGCCAATATTGACTTTTAATCGATGCACTGCATTTATTTATCTATTTCACTTGTTTCTGTTTGCTTGATTGCTGGTTTGCTGGTTTATAATTTACCTTGTTCCAAAGAACGTAAGGTGACTTAATAATTCCTTTTGTCATTACACATATATGGTTGTATCATTTTAACTTCCAATAATTTTTCTCACTAAATAGATTTTTATTGGATCCTTGTATGAAATGTGTCTGAAAAAATTGCACTGATTTCAAATGCAAATGACTGGGTTTTTTAAATAAACGTGACTGTTTATAGTCCAGGTTTCTTTTTTTTTTTTTTTTTTTGCAGTTTTTGGTCGGGGCTGGGTTTGAACCCGCTACCTCCGGAATATGGGGCCAGCGCCCTGCTCTTTTGAGCTACAGGCATTGCCCTATATTCCAGGTATTTTGTATTTGAGCCTAGAAAAAAATTCTTAAATTTATTATTCTGTGTACTTCTAAAAACATTAATAGACTCATCTATTTTTGTTCCTTTAAAATGTTTTAAAGGCTGGGCACCGTGGCTCACGCCTGTAATCTCAGAACTCGGGGAGGCCGAAGCAGGTGGATTGCTTGAGCTCACGGAGTTCAAGACCAGGCTGACCAAGAAGGAGACCCCCTTCTGAACAAAAGTAAAGAAATAGCTGGGCGTTGTGGCAGGCACCTATTTTTAGTAGAGATGAGGTCTCACTCTTGCTAAGGCTGGTCTCGAACTCCTCAGCTCAAGCAAGGACTGCCCGCCTTAGCCTCCCAGAGTGCTAAAATTACAGGCATGAGCCACCATGCCTGCCATATATTTTTTCATATGAATAGATATACCCTTTCTGCCCAGATGGAATCATGCATGCCTGTAAAGAATTATCTTATTCTGTTTTAATAGCTGCATCACAGCTTCACTGTTGTTATGATGTCTCTGTAGCATAAGTTAAACAGTTCTCTATTGATAGGTTATTACTTCATATGATATAGTATTAAAGTATATTCTCAAACAAATTATGAAGTAGGACCAGGAGTAAAATAATCCATTAAATAAATATATACCATATCTTGTTAGAACTGCAATATAAAATAAGACAGATGAAGCAGTGGCAGGAAATGCCAGTATAGGCCTATAAGAGATAGACACATTTAGTTGATTTGTCCAACTATGCATCTATCTTGGTAGAGCTGAAAAATGCTAAAGAGAAACCAAGGTAGAAATCAACTCTTCGATAAAGGTTTTAAAATGGGGCTGGGTGTAGAAGTGCACACCAGCTCTTTGGGAGGCTGATGCAGGACGATCTTGTTGAGGCCAGCAGTTCGACCAGCCTAAGCAACAGAGGGAGGCACTATCCCTACAAAAAAATACAAGAACCCCCCCAAAAAAACAAACAAAAAACCCCCACCAAAGCTAGGCATAGTGGCTCTGCACCTGTAATCCCAGCTGCTTAAGAGACTGAGGCAGAAGGATCACTTGAGCACAGGAGTTTGAGGTTGCAGTGAGCTATAATTATGCCATTGCACTCTAGCCTGGGGAACAGACCAAGAATTTGTCTCAAAAATAATTTTTTAAATTTAAAAATGGTAAACAAATTATATAATTCTTTCTATTTTCTGAGGTAATGTTTAAAATACTCAGATCAAATTGTACTGCTTAAAAGCTTCGAAAGGTCCAGGCATAGTGGCTCATGGATGTAATCCTAGCAATCTGGGAGTCCAAGGCAGTTAGACCACTTGAGTTCAGGAGTTAGAGACCACCCTGTGTAAGAATGAGACTGCATAGCCGGGTGTTGTGGCGGGCACCTGTAGTCCCAGCTACTTGGGAGGCTGAGGCAAGAGAATCGCTTAAGCCCAGGAGTTCGAGGTTGCTGTGAGCTGTGTGATGCCATGGCACTCTACCGAGGGCAATAAAGTGAAACTCTGTCTCTACAAAAAAAAAAAAAAGGATGAGACTGCATCTCTACTAAAAATAGAAAAACTAGCCAAGTGTTATGACAGGTACCTGTAGTCCCAGGTACTTGAGAGGCTGAAACAAGAGGATTGCTTGAGCTCAAGAGTTTAAGGTTGATGTGAGCCAGGAGGTCATGGCAGTCTACCCAGTGCACAGACTAAGACTCTGTCTCAAAAATAAACAAATAAATAAATAAAAGCTTTGAGGGTCCTATTTTCTCCTAATGATTTTTCTCTACAGTAAAAAAAAATTTAATCTCTCATAGACTCAGTTTCTATATGATTATATTTATTCAAGAATAAAACAAAGTTTACAGGCATAGTAGCTCACATTATAATCCTAGTGACTCAGGGGTCTAAGGGAGAAGGATTGCTTGAAGCCAGGGGTTCAACACCAGCTTGGGCACATAGCAAGACCCTGTCTCTAAAAAAAAAAGAAAAATTAGCTATGCACACACGTATAGTCCAGGTACTCAGGAGAATTGCTTGAGCACAGGAGTTTGAGGATGCTGTGAGCTATAATTACATCATTGCACCCAGTCTAGATGACAGAGAGAGACTCTGTCTCTAAAAAAATTAAATAGGCTCAGTGCCGGTAGCTCAGTGAGTAGGGCACTGGCCACATACACTGAGGCTGGCAGGTTCGAGCCCAGCCCAGGCCTGCTAAACAACAATGACAACTGCAACCAAAAAATAGCCGGGCATTGTGGCGGGCACCTGTAGTACCAGCTACTTGGGAGGCTGAGGCAAGAGAATCACTTAGGCCCAAGAGTTTGAGGTTGCTGTGAGCTGTGATGCAAGGCACTCTACCAAGGGTGACATAGTGAGAGACCCTGTCTAAAAAATAAATAAATAAATAAATAAAACAGTTAATTTTAATATGTTAACTAGTTTTTCACATTTTGGAAATAAATACTTTGGGTCATTTATGAAATGGCAGCATAAATGAACCATTACCTATAAGAGTCATAAACCTTGAATTTTTCTCCCATTTCCACAGACAGGCATCAAATAATACCATTTTTGCTTTCCTAGAGAAGTAGAGCTAAACAATATTCTCTTTTCCTGAAAGTCTCCATATATGTTCTGTTCTGATCCACATTTTTAGGAGGCATTTGGGCTGGGCATGGTAGCTCCTGCCTATAATCCTAGCACTCTGAGGAGCCAAGGCGGTGGATTGCTTGACTTCAGGAGTTGAAGACCAGCCTGAGCAAGACTGAGACCCACTTCTAAAAAAATACCTGGGCATTGTGGTGGGTACCTATAGTCCCAGTTACTCAGAAAGCTGACGCAAGAGGGTTGCTTGAGCCCAAGAGTTTCAGGTTGCTGTGAGCTATGATGCCATGGCAATCTACCAAGGGTGACAAAGTGAGACTCTGTCTCAAAAAGAAAAAAAAAAAAAAAAAAGGAGCTTGGGTGAAGATATCAGGGAGATGATAATCAAATTTGTATTATAAAATGAGCAACATTGAGGAGAACTTCACAGCCTTGAATTATAATCTTAACCTAAAAAGAAGAAACTTAATAGGATAAATGTAAAGTCCTCTATTAGATCCCCAAATTCCCTACTACATGTAGAACTGTGAATTGATGGGAATGGCTGATGTGGCTTAATATGAAAAGCTATTAAAAGGACTTGAGAATTCATTTTTTCATGTTTCTTAGGAGTAAGTGATGTAATGTGGCTGTTAATAACACTGAAATTTAGGGTTGTCTTAGTAGAATAAATATATAGAATATATATATATGTATAGAAACAAAATTCTAGTTCTGCCTCATCTCTACTGTGATGGTTAAATCACACCTGTGTTACTACACTGAAAAGGAATATTTACCAAATCTAGCCATAAAGAGAGAAGCCAAGATAATGACAAGTTAAAAATTATGAGTCATGGGCGGTGCCTGTGGCTCAAGGAGTAGGGCACCGGCCCCATATACCGGAGGTGGCAGGTTCAAACCCGCCCCTGGCCAAAAAGTACAAAAAAAATGAAAAATAAAAAATATACTCAATATACTAAAGGAACAGTATACTAAAGGAACTCAATATACTGAAGGAACTACAAACATTTACCTTGATGGAAAGAAAACACAGGGCAACTATAAAAGTTATCTTTGAATGTTTGAAGAGCTGTCACATTTAAGAAGTCTCAGAAGGTAGAACAAGATACCAGCAAATGGAAATTGCTGTGAAATTAATTTCAATTTAGACTTATATAATCTTGTTTATAGTTAGTTACAGAACTTTCAAATGCCTTTATTTATCCCTATTTTATAGCTGAATTTCAAAAACTCTCATAAATGATTTATACAAAATCACACAGCTAGTAAATTCTAGAGACTCATTCTAGGTTTTTTGATTGCCAAGTCCAGCAGTTGTTCAAGTGTATTACACCTGCCTAATTGATATCTTCAGAGAGAACTAAAGAGTAATCAAACCTGGTTAAAAAATAAAGAACAGGGCAGCGCCTGTGGCTCAGTCGGTAGGGCGCCAGCCCCATGTACCGAGGGTGGCGGGTTCAAACCCGGCCCCGGCTGAACTGCAACAAAAAAATAGCCAGGCGTTGTGGCGGGCGCCTGTAGTCCCAGCTACTCGGGAGGCTGAGGCAAGAAATCGCTTAAGCCCAGGAGTTGGAGGTTGCTGTGAGCTGTGTGATGCCATGGCACTCTACCGAGGGCCATAAAGTGAAATTCTGTCTCTACAAAAAATAAAAATAAAAAAATAATAATAAAGAACAAATTGCCCTATGAAGCAGTGAATGCTAGGAAAGGTTCAAAAGAGACTCCATAGTGAGTATGTGGGATGTTATAGAAGAAATTCAGTTATCTGATGAGAGTTTGAACTTAGAACTCCAAGATTCCTTCTCACACTGAAATTGTGAGATTCAGACAAATGAGGAACTAGAAGAAAATGTTTAAGATTTGTCTATGAGAGACAGATTAATTTTCCGACAGATTAATTTTTTATCTGAACAGAACCTGGGAGAGGAGTGTGAAATGATACATAGAAACCTTGACAGAAACAAGCCCTTTGTTAACAAGCAAGAATACTGGCTGAAAAAAACAAAAAGCATCTTTAAACCACCTATTGCGGCACCTGTGGCTCAAAGGAGTAGGGCGCCGGACCCATATACCAGAGGTGGTGGGTTCAAACCCAGCCTCGGCCAAAAACTGCAAAAAAAAAAAAAGAATACAGGCTTGTTCTGCAACAGTCTATTTAAGTTTGTAGGGAAAAATGCTTTGAAAAGAAACTAAAATTGTTTTTAAGAAAGAATATGCTGATCATTTAGGTGCAGCTAGTGTTCACATAGATCTTGCTTTGTTCCTGCCAAAATATATATTATTATTGTAATATCAACATATTTTAATTGACATCAATTTTTTTAAGAGTTTCTCTATCTGAAGCCCACGCACGACTGAACTTAAGGAACAAAGTGCTTAAAGAAGATGTACTAATTGCAGCCTTACTATTCGAAACATCTCTTACGTTGAAATATGGTAAAGTATTAAATTGTTAATGATCACTACAAAAAATTTTACCTAAACTTAAATATTTTAGTCGCTTAAAGTGTTACATATATTTTTAAAATACTATTTTAAAGAATAGTAAATCTCAGGAAGGCATGTTTGGATTTAAACACTTGCTAATTGTTTATAGGTAGTATCATCATCTAATATTAAGCTCCATATTATGCATGATTGTTTCCATATTTGAACTTATCCGTTGCTTAAAGAATTCTGGGGGGGTGGGGAAGTATGCAATACAATATGTTAAATAATTTTGATTTGTCGTCTTTTTAAAGTAACATGTGCTACATTCTCTGAATTGCCAGTTTTAATGCTATGACTATAGAATTTAAATTATTTGAAATGAATGGCACCTATTATGCTTTTGCTAATAAAAACACAAAAGACCTCTTAAGGTAAAGGTAAGGAGAATTATTCTCTCAAAGGTCTTTGTTGAATTAGATGAGACGTTAATTTAGATTAGAGATACCATTCTTCAAATCAAACTTTGGTACCAACCATGGAACTTAATGCATTAATAGTAGCTTTCTGGGGGCGGCGCCTGTGGCTCAGTTAGTAGGGCGCCGGTCCCATATGCTGGAAGTGGCAGGTTCAAACCCAGCCCCGGCCAAAAACCACGCACACAAAAAAGTACTAGCTTTCTGTGTGTATGTGTTTAGGGCTTAAACTTGCTTTAAATTATGTTTATATTTTATTAACTCTTTTACAAAGATACATTAGAACCTTGTTGTATAATTGTCTAAATTAACCATTCTTAACTAAGGATACATAGATGTTTGGTTTCCTAGGGGCTTGTGAATCCCTAACTTATATACAAATTTGTATACTCATATGTGTGTTCCTTATACACTTTTTCCTAGGAAGATAGAACATAAGTTTCATGAAATATGTCATAGAGATTCATAACCCCCAGAAGAGGGTAATTAACATCCTAAACTAGTTTTATTTACCAAAAGAGAAAAACACTGATTCTTATCTAATATGAAATAATAGGAAGGATATATACATAGTCTTAGTTTTAATTTGCTTTATCTTTACATTCTTCTCTTATTCTATACTTCAGATCATATTTCATCAAATCTAAGACACACTATTTTACATATCTTAAAGAAAAAATGCTGCCAATTTTACTATGACATGCTATCAATTGTTAAGACACAAGTAGATTTTAATAAAACAAAAATATGTGACTTTGAATTGAAAAACAAGGTATTATAATATTAAGTACTTCTGCTGAATTGAAAAACAGGTATTATGATATTAAGTGCTCCTGTGGTAGAATATGACTGAATATTTGGTGACTATTTTGTCAAGACTTTCTTGAAGAATTTTAGAAAGAATTTATTGAAGGGGAAAAAAAAAACTATGTGAAGATTTTTTTCCCTTTAGTTACTTCTGTTTTCATAATGAATTTGAGCTAAGTACATTGATTTTTAAGTCTTAAGCAAAGCAATGTTAAGAGCACCTTAACTGCTACTTGAAACATTATTAGGAGAATGATCCCTACCAATGGATATTTCTCTTGGGTGGGTATGAAACTTATATGTGAAGGAGCAGCAGCCTTTATATGAAGTCATCCTTGTGTTTCCTAATGATTATACAGTACCTTGACTATTAGAATTAATTTACCTTCTTTTTACATTTGCATACAATATGTTAAAATGCGGACATACTTCATTTTATTGCACGTCACCTGATTGTACTTTATAGACATTGTGTTTTTTACAAATTGAAGGTTTGTGGCAACCCTGAATCGAGCAAGTCTATTGGTGCCATTTTTTACAGTATGTGCTCACTTCACATCCTCTGTCACACTTCGGTAATTCTCACAATATTTCAAACTTTTTCTTTCTTTCGTTTTTTTTCGAGACAGTGTCTCATTCTGTCACCCGGGGTAGAGTGTCATGGTGTCATGGCTCACAGCAACCTCAAACTCTCGGGCACAAGTGATCCTCTTGCCTCAGCCTCCTGAGTAACTGGGACTACAGGTGCCTGCCCCAAAGCCCAGCTGGTTTTAGAGATGGGGTTTCACTCTGGTTCAGGCTGGCCTTAAACTTCTGAGCTCAGGCAATCCACCCACCTTGGCCTTCCAGAGTACTAGGATTACAGGTATGAACCACTATGCCCAGCTTCAAACTTTTCCATGATTACTGTATCTGTTATGATGGTTTATGTTTAGTGATCTTTGATATTACTATTTTCATTGTTTTGGGGCACAACCAACTGTGTTCATATAACATACCAAACTTACTATTATTAATATTATTATTGTTATTTTGAGGAAGAGTCTCACTCTGTTGCCCAGGCTAGAATGCTGTGGTGTCAGCTTAGCTTACAACAACCTCAAATTCCTGAGTTCAAGCAATCCTCTTGCCTTAGTCTCCTGAGTAGGTTGCATTAATTTTTCTATTTTTATTGTTTATTTATTTTTTCTTGACTAGTGAACCCCTGAATTTTTCTGTTTTTAGTAGAGACAGGGTCTCACTCTTGCTCAGTTGGTCTCAAACTCCTGAGCTCAGATCCTTCTGCCTCAGCTTCCCAGAGTGCTAGGATTTAGGCATGGGCCACTGTGCCCAGCCTAACACAGAGAACTGAATCAATAATGTTGTGTAAGTTCTGACTGCCACCCCCTGCTGGCCATTCCCTTCCCTCTCTCCATCTCTTCAGGCCTCTATATTCCCTGAGACAAAACAATACTGAAATAAGGCCAATTAATAACCCTACAATGGCCTATAAATGTTCAAGTGAAAGGAAGAATTAAGTATTTCTCACTTTTTTTTTATTAAATCATAGCTGTGTACATTAATGCAATCATGGGGTACAATGTGCTGGTATATTTCTCACTTTAAATCAAAAACTAGAGGTTGTTAAGCTTAGGGGGAAGTCATACCAAAAACAGACATAGGTCAAAAGCTATCTTTTTGCCTTAAATAATTAGCTGAGTTGTCAATACAAAGCTAAGCAACCTTATTGCTGACATGGAGAAAGCTTTATGGTGTGGATAGAATATCAAACTAGCCACAACATTCCCTTAAGCCAAAATTGAATGCAGAGCAAGCCAGGCCTTAACTCTCTTCAAGTCTATGAAGGCTGAGAAAGGTAAGGAAGCTGCAAAAGGAATGTTTGGTTGGTTTATGAGGCTGAAAAATGAAGTTTCACCATGAAAATGCAAGGTGAAGCATCGGGTGCTGATGGAGATGCTGCAGCAAGTTATCCAGAAGATCTAGCTAAGAACCCATTGATGAAAGTGGGTACACAAACTAAAGACTTTTCCATGCAGATGAAACAAACAGCCTTTTACTGGAAGATGAGGCCATCTAAGACTTTCATAGGTAGAACGGAGAAGTCAATGCCAGGATCAAAGTTTCAAAGGACAGGTTGACTTTCTTGTTAGGGCCTACTTAATGCGTCTGGTGACTTTCAGTTGAAGCCAAGGCTCATTTTTAATTTCAAAAATTCTAGGTCCCTTAAGAATCATGCTAGATCTACTCTGCCCATTCTGTATGAATGGAAGACCAAAGTTGGGATGACAACTGATCTGTTTACAGCACAGTTTATTGAATATTTGAAGCCCATCGTTGAGACCTACTGCTCAGAAAAAAAAGATTCCTTTCAAAAGATTACTGCTCATTGATGATGCCCCTACCCAAGAGCTCTGGTGGAGATGTACAAAGAAACAAATATTATTTTAAAACCTGCTAACACAAGATCCACTCTGTAGCCCTTAGATCAAGGAGTAACTTTGACTTTCAAGTTTTATTATTTGACCAGGTGTGGTGGCTCATGTCTGTAATCCTAGCACTCTGGGAGGCCAACACATGTGGATCACTTGAGCTCAGGAGTTTGAGACCAGCCTGAGCATGAGCAAGACCTTGTCTCCACTAAAAATAGAAAAATTAGCTGAATGTGGTGGCACATGCCTATCATCCCAGCTACTCAGGAGACTGAGGCAAGAGGATTGCTTAACCCCAGGAGTTTGAGGTTGCTGTGAGCTATGATGTCATCGCACTCGACCCAGGGTGACAGAGTAAGATTTTGTCTCAAATAATAATAATAATGATAATAATTTTTTAAAAGTCTTATTAGTTAAGAAAAATATTTTGTAAGTCATCCATGAGGGTTGAAATAAACTTCTTTCAAATTCTCCTGATGTGGATATTTTGACCTCTCAAAATGAATCATGAATATTCTTTTCTTTTGTGAGACAGAGCCTCAAGCTGTCACCCTGAGTAGAGTGCCGTGGCATCACAGCTCATAGCAACCTCCAACCCCTGGGCTGAAGCAATTCTCCTGCCTCTGCCTCCGAAGTAGCTGGGACTACAGGCTCCCACCACAATGCCCAGCTATTTTGTGGTTGCGGCCGCCATTGTTGTTTGGCGGGCCCAGGCTGGATTCGAAACCAACAGCTCAGGTGTAGGTGGCTGGCGCGCTTGAGCCACAGATGCCAAGCCGAATCATGAATATTCTTAATGGCATCTAGGTTTTCAATTTTCTTTGCTGGGATCCATCAAAGGAATCATTATCTATGACTTTGTAGGCTTCAAGACTTCAGTGGAGGAAGGAACTACACATTTTGTGGAAATAGCAAGAGAACTAGAATTAAAAGTGGATTCTGAAGATTGGTCAGAATTGCAGCAAGCTCATGATACAACTTGAACAAATTGAGGCCTTGTCTCCTATGGATGAGCAAAGAAAGTGGTTTGCTTTGGAATCTACTCCTGGTGAAGATGCTGTGGACTTTGGGGAAATGACAACAAAAGGATTTGGAATATTATATAAACTTGGTAGATAAAGCAGTGGTAGGGTTTGAGAAAATTGACTACAACTTTGAAAGAAGTTCTACTGTGGGTAAAATGCTATCAAACAGCCTCACATGCTACAGAGAAATCTTTTATGAAAGGAAGGGTCAATCAATGTGGCAAACTTCATCGTTTCATTTTAAGAAATTGCCACAGCCACCCCAACCTTCAGCAGCCATTACTCTGACCTTGGAGTCCTCAACCTCCAGGCTGCTACCCATTCATGCCCTGTTAGGAATCAGGCCTCACACAGGAGGTGAGCAGTGGGTGAGTGAAGCTTCATCTGTATTTATATCTGCTCCTCATCCTGAGCTCAGCCTCATGTCAGATCAGCAGTGTCATTAGATTCTTGTAGGAGCATGAACCCTACTATAAACTTAGATCACATTCAAGTGATCTAAGCTGGATTCTCCTCGTGAGACTCTAATGCCTGATGATCTGGGGTAGAGCTGATGTAGTGATGCAAGTGCTGAGGAGTGGCTGCAAATACAGATTATCATTAGCAGAGGGTTTGACTGCACATAAACCCAAGTGCTTGCAGACTCATATCAAAAGCTTATCCGTGAATGGCAGTGACAATTAAGCTGCATCTGGTGGCAGGCTTTATAGTGGCAAGTGAGTTGATGTACTTCAATTATACAGCTGTATCTAGTGGCAGGATTTAAGTCAGAACCTGACCTTCTAGTTGCAGGAAAACAAGCTCAGGGCTCCCATTTTTGGGATTTTGCCTTATGGAATTCTTTCATTATATATTACAATGTAATAGTAATAGAAATAAAGTGCACAATAAATGGAATGCACTTGAATCAACCCAAAACCATTCCTCCACCCAGTATATAGAAAAATTGTTTTCTGTGAAACTAGTCCCTGGTGCCAAAAAGGTTGGGGACCCCTGCTTTGATCAGTCCTCAGCCATCAACATTGAGGCAAAACCCTCCACCAGCAAAAGATTAAGACTTACTGAAGGCTCAGGTGACTGTTAACTTTTTTTTTTAGCATTCTTAATAGATGACAGTGTAGTGTAAATATAACTTTTATGTGCACTGAGAAAACAAAAAATTATGTGACTCACTTTATTGCAATTTTTGCTTTATTGCCATGATCGAGAACCAAAAGTGCAATGTCTCTGAGGTTCTGCCATATTGTATGTCCTAATTATCACTATTTGAATTAAATATCCATAATTTTTTCAGTCAACAAATATTTATTGAATGATAACTAGGTGCTGAGAGCATTAGATATACAATGGTAAAAAACACAATCAGTCTCTAACCGGGTGGAGCTTACAGCCTAGTGAGAGGACAGACAACGGTAAATATACTAATACATATACATATCTAAGGCAAATCAAGACAGATGCTGTGAAGAACATCAATAGGATGTTATGACAAAGAATAGAAAGGTCTTCCTTTCAAGTGGGTTTTGGGAGCCCTCCTAAGGAGGTGATATTTATTTAAGCAGACACCTAAAGGATGATAAGTCAGGGTAGAGGGAAATTCCGTATGTAGATGCTTCCAAGAAACGAAAAGCCAGGGTGTCAAAAAACAAAAACAAAAAACCAGCATAAAAACCGGCTGGAGAGGAAAGTAGGGCCAGATCCTGCAAGTCCTTACAGAGCATGATAGAAAACGGAGATTTTATTCTAAGTATAATGAGAAGTCATTGAAAGATTTTAAGTAGAACACTAGTGTTTAAAATTGTATTTTTAGAATAACACATTTGGAGTTGGAGGGTTAAGAGCAGAAAGAGGGAGACTAGTTAGAAAACGGTTATTGTAGACCAGGCAATTGATAATGATAATAGCTAAATAATAAAGTGTATTTGGGTTTTAAAATATTTTTAAATATAAAAGTAAAAGAAGGGCTCAGTGCCCGTAGCACAGCCAAATACACTTTATTACTTAGATATGTACATTTTCTATATTAGTGATTGCAAATTTGGGACCTGCTCTATGATTTTACAACAGTCCGAATGAGAGAGTGCATAATTAGAATTATTATGTGAGGACTTTTTTGCTTATTTGTGATGGTGAACATCACAAAATTATGCATGGACTTTTTTTTGCTCATCAGCTTTTGTTAGTGTTTGTGTATTTAGTGTGTGGCCCAAGACAGCTCTTCTTCTTCCAGTGTGGCCCAGAGAAGTCAAAAGGTTGGTCTCCCTTGGACTCCAGAACTCCAGGACTGCCCTTGAAGATTTCAGTATTTAGAAATGGGAATGAGGAGAACTAATAAGACTGAGAAGCATCAACTAGAATATAGGAAGTGTGGTATTACATAACCAAGAAGGAGAGTGCTTCCAGAAGGGAGCAAAATGGTTGAGGGTTTATTATGCTACTGGGAGATGGATAAGATTTGATCTGGTAACCTACAGGTTTTAGGTAACCATGATTAGAGCTATTGCAGAAATGGAGGTGAAGTTATGGAGACAGCACACATAGACAATTTTGAGATGAGGAAAGAAATGGTGCATTAGGAAGAGAAGGATGAATAGCCGGGTGTTGTGGCGGGCGCCTGTAGTCCCAGCTGCTCGGGAGGCTGAGGCAAGAGAATCACGTAAGCCCAAGAGTTAGAGGTTGCTGTGAGCTGTCTGACGCCACGGCACTCTACCCGAGGGTGTTACAGTGAGACTCTGTCTCTACAAAAAAAAAAAAAAAAGGAAGAGAAGGATGAGTGGTCCAGGAAGGGATTTTATTTTTATATGAGGATAGACGGCATTAAATCCTATTATGTGCAGTAGAGAGTAAATTGATGATGCTGTAGAAGAGGGGAAGATACAGGAGTAAAGTCCTAAAAAGGTGAGCAGGGATGGTTTTCCGGCACATGTGAAAGTACTGGCCTCTCATAAACTAGTTACTTCCTCATTTTATAGGAGAGAAGAAAGTGGATACAGAACCAGGTAGGTTTGTAGGTTTGGTCATATACCTCAAGGAAGGTATATTCAAATTGTATGACCAGCTGAAAATGAAAGGTCTGAGGAAAGAAGAATGGAATAGAATAGTCATTGTGGGGGCTAGGAAGTGTCCTTGGGAAACACAGCAGGGTCGTCAGGCAGTGGAAGTGATTGTTTGAAGCTATCGATTCATTTAAAATGAAAAGAAGAAATGCCAGTTGTGTGATTTTGCCTACCAGCCTTAGTACTAGCATATTATGAATGGTTGGGTTCCTGCAGTGTTGCAGAGGAGCAAGGTAGTGTGGGGCTTGCAAGGGAAGGACTCTTAAGCTGACAGAGGAAGGGCATGAATGGGAGGAAGCAGATCACAGATCTCTGAGGCGGAAGACCTGGAACAGCAACTGAGCTGGAGCATAGGAGGTAGTTGAGGGGAGTGAGTTTTGGTTTTGAAGTAAGTTTCTGGTGATACCAGTTTCCTGTGATTGTGGGAATGTGTGGCTAAGGTAGAGGGGGAAAGGTAGGACCCAGGGAGGTCAGAAGTTAAATGGGCAGTTCACAGGGAAAACACTGAATGTTGGATATTGGGGAAGAAAGGAAAATTGTGCACCAAGTGCTGAGAGCTAGGCGTTGACTATGGAAGGGGGAAAAGGTTGTTAAAGCAAGGTGGCACTGAACATCAAAGGAGAGAAAGGAGGAAGCAGGGCAAAGAATGGTCTGGAAGCAGCAGAGTGTAGGGTAGCAAGGGAGGCATGGCTTGGTACTCGTCGTACTGCCCCATTTACGTACTTATTCAATGAATCAATGAATGAAACGGAGTATAAGAGCTGAACTCCTATACTAAAAGTCAATGTTTTTTAAATTGTAGTAAAATATACATAAAGATCAACCTCGTTAATCATTTTTAAGTGTACGATTCAGTGGTGTTAAGTATACTCATGTTGTTTTGCAACTATCACCACCATCCATTTCCAGAAGTTTTTTATCTTCCCAAACTAAAACCTTGTATCCATTAAACCCCAACTCCCCATTTCCACATCTACCTAGCCTCTGGCAACTCTCATTCTGCTGTCTCTAGGAATTTGACCATTCTTAGGTACCTCATATAAGTGGAATCATGTAATATTTGTCCTTTTGTGACTGGGTTATTTCATGTAACATAATGTTCTCAAGGTTCATCTATATTGTGTGAGTACTATTACTTAATAATAATACATATATACCACATTTTGTCCATATTTTGTTTATTCCTTTATCAGTGAACACTTTGGTTGCTTACACCTTGTAATACTGCTATGAACATGAATGTGCAGATACACATATCCCTTTGAGATTTTGCTTCCAAATCTTTTGAGTATATACCTATAAGTGAAATTACTGGATCATGGAAATTGTTTACTGTTGTGGATGAACAACCAAACTGTTTTCCGTAGTGTGTGTACCATTTTACATTCCCAACATTACATAAGGGTTCCAATTTTTCTACATCCTTGTCAACACTTATTATTTCCTTTTTATTTTTACAATAGCCATTGTATGGGTGTGAGGGTGGTATTGCATTCTGATTTTTGTTGTCAGCTTAAATTCAATCACCTTTATTTTATTTTTATTTCAGGTTAATGTGGCGATACAAACAACTAGGTCATATTTGAATTTGTTAGGCAGAGTCCCTCTCGTACTTGTGTCCTGCACCCAAATGTGCCCATTAATTGGGAGCATCCCAAGCCCCCCTCCTTTCCTCTCCCCCTTCCTTCATTCTCACTTCCCTCAACTTGAATTGAAATGAGTTTTTTCTCCTCTGTGGGTGTGAATTAGATGGTCTACTGGCTTCATATTAGCATTGAGTACATTGGATATTTGCTTTTGCATTATTGTGATACTTTAGTAGAAAGACTATGTTTCAACTCCATCCAGGTTAATACAAAAGATGTAAAGTCACTATCATTTTATGGCTGAATAGTTTTCCATAGTATACATTATACCTCAGTTTGTTAATCCATTCCTGAGTTGATGGACATTTAGGTCATTTCCACATCTTGGCAATTGCAAATTGAGTTATAAACAATCCAGTGGAAATAGCCTTATAATAAAATAATTTTTTCTTCTGAGTAGATACCTAGGAATGGGATTGTGGGGTCAAATGAGAAGTCTAATTTGAGTTCTTTGAGGATTCTCCATACTTCTTTCCAAAGAGGCGATATGAGTTTGCAGACTCACCAACAGTGTAAAAGTGTTCCCCTCTCTCCATGCCCACACCAGCATCTGCAACGTTGGGACTTTGTGATGTGGACTATTCTCACTGGGGTTAGGTGATACCTCAGGTTGATTTTCTTTTTTTTTTTTTTTTTTTTTTTTTTTTTATTATTTTTTATTTTATTGTTGGGGATTCATTGAGGGTACAATAAGCCAGGTTACACTGATTGCAATTGTTAGGTAAAGTCCCTCTTGCAATCATGTCTTGCCCCCATAAAGTGTGACACACACCAAGGCCCCACCCACCTCCCTCCTTCCCTCTTTCTGTTTCCCCCCCCATAACCATAATTGTCATTAATTGTCCTCATATCAAAATTGAGTACATAGGATTCATGCTTCTCCATTCTTGTGATGCTTTACTAAGAATAATATCTTCCACGTCCATCCAGGTTAATACGAAGGATGTAAAGTCTCCATTTTTTTTAATGGCTGAATAGTATTCCATGGTATACATATACCACAGCTTGTTAATCCATTCCTGGGTTGGTGGGCATTTAGGCTGTTTCCACATTTTGGCGACTGTAAATTGAGCTGCAATAAACAGTCTAGTACAAGTGTCCTTATGATAAAAGGATTTCTTTCCTTCTGGGTAGATGCCCAGTAATGGGATTGCAGGATCAAATGGGAGGTCTAGCTTGAGTGCTTTGAGGATTCTCCATACTTCCTTCCAGAAAGGTTGTACTAGTTTGCAGTCCCACCAGCAGTGTAAAAGTGTTCCCTTCTCTCCACATCCACGCCAGCATCTGCAGTTTTGAGATTTTGTGATGTGGGCCATTCTCACTGGGGTTAGATGATATCTCAGGGTTGTTTTGATTTGCATTTCTCTAATATATAGAGATGATGAACATTTTTTCATGTGTTTGTTAGCCATTCGTCTGTCGTCTTTAGAGAAAGTTCTATTCATGTCTCTTGCCCATTGATATAAGGGATTGTTGGCTTTTTTCATGTGGATTAATTTGAGTTCTCTATAGATCCTAGTTATCAAGCTTTTGTCTGATTGAAAATATGCAAATATCCTTTCCCATTGTGTAGGTTGTCTCTTTGCTTTGGTTATTGTCTCCTTAGCTGTACAGAAGCTTTTCAGTTTAATGAAGTCCCATTTGTTTATTTTTGTTGTTGTTGCAATTGCCATGGCAGTCTTCTTCATGAAGTCTTTCCCCAGGCCAATATCTTCCAGTGTTTTTCCTATGCTTTCTTGGAGGGTTTTTATTGTTTCATGCCTTAAGTTTAAGTCCTTTATCCATCTTGAATCAATTTTTGTGAGTGGGGAAAGGTGTGGGTCCAGTTTCAGTCTTTTACATGTAGACATCCAGTTCTCCCAACACCATTTATTGAATAGGGAGTCTTTCCCCCAAGGTATGTTCTTGTTTGGTTTATCAAAGATTAGGTGGTTGTAAGATGTTAGTTTCATTTCTTGGTTTTCCATTCGATTCCAAGTGTCTATGTCTCTGTTTTTGTGCCAGTACCATGCTGTCTTGAGCACTATGGCTTTGTAGTACAGACTAAAATCTGGTATGCTGATGCCCCCAGCTTTATTTTTATTACAGAGAACTGCCTTAGCTATACGGGGTTTTTTCCAGTTCCATACAAAACGCAGAATCATTTTTTCCAAATCTTGAAAGTATGATGTTGGTATTTTGATAGGAATGGCATTGAATAGGTAGATTGCTTTGGGAAGTATGGACATTTTAACAATGTTGATTCTTCCCATCCATGAGCATGGTATGTTCTTCCATTTATTAATATCCTCTGCTATTTCCTTTCTGAGGATTTCATAGTTTTCTTTATACAGGTCCTTCACCTCCTTCGTTAGGTATATTCCTAGGTATTTGATTTTCTTTGAGACTATGGTGAAGGGAGTTGTGTCCTTAATTAGCTTCTCATCTTGACTGTTATTGGTGTACACAAAAGCTACTGACTTGTGGACATTGATTTTATATCCTGAAACATTACTGTATTTTTTGATGACTTCTAGGAGTCTTGTGGTTGAGTCTTTGGGGTTCTCTAAGTATAAGATCATGTCGTCAGCAAAGAGGGAGAGTTTGACCTCCTCTGCTCCCATTTGGATTCCCTTTATTTCCTTGTCTTGCCTAATTGTATTGGCTAGAACTTCCAGCACTATGTTGAATAGTAAAGGTGACAGAGGACAACCTTGTCTGGTTCCAGTTCTAAGAGGAAAAGCTTTCAGTTTTACTCCATTCAGTAAAATATTGGCTGTGGGTTTGTCATAGATAGCTTCAATCAGTTTTAGAAATGTGCCACCTATGCCTATACTCTTCAGAGTTCTAATTAGAAAAGGATGCTGGATTTTATCAAATGCTTTTTCTGCATCTATTGAGAGGATCATGTGATCTTTATTTTTGCCTCTGTTAATATGGTGGATAACGTTTATAGACTTGCGTATGTTAAACCAGCCTTGCATCCCTGGGATGAAGCCTACTTGATCATGATGAATGACTTTTTTGATGATAAGCTGTAATCTATTGGCTAGGATTTTGTTGAGAATTTTTGCGTCTATGTTCATGAGTGAGATTGGTCTGAAATTCTCCTTTTTGTTTGGGTCTTTTCCTGGTTTTGGTATCAGGGTGATGTTTGCTTCATAGAATGTGTTGGGGAAGATTCCTTCTTCCTCAATTTTCTGGAATAATTTCTGCAGTACAGGAATAAGCTCTTCCTTGAAGGTTTGATAGAATTCTGGAGTGAAGCCATCTGGACCAGGGCATTTTTTGGTTGGAAGCTTTTTTATTGTTTCTTTGATCTCAGTGCTTGAAATTGGTCTGTTCAGGAGCTCTATTTCTTCCTGGCTGAGTCTAGGGAGAGGGTGTGATTCCAAATATTGATCCATTTCTTTCACATTGTCAAATTTCTGGGCATAGAGTTTCTGGTAGTATTCAGAGATGATCTCTTGTATCTCTGTGGGATCAGTTGTTATTTCCCCTTTATCGTTTCTGATTGAGGTTACTAGAGATTTTACTTTTCTATTCCTCGTTAGTCTGGCCAATGGTTTATCTATTTTATTTATTTTTTCAAAAAACCAACTCCTTGTTTCATTAATTTTCTGAATGATTCTTTTGTTTTCAATTTCATTGATCTCTGATTTGATTTTGGATATTTCTTTTCTTCTACTGAGTTTAGGCTTAGATTGTTCTTCTTTTTCCAATTCCATAAGATCTCTTGTGAGATTGTTGATGTGCTCTCTTTCAGTTTTTCGAATGTAGGCATCTAAAGCGATGAATTTTCCTCTCAAAACTGCCTTTGCAGTATCCCACAGGTTTTGGTAGCTTGTGTCTTCATTGTTGTTATGCTCAAGGAAGTTAATGATTTCCTGTTTTATTTCTTCCTGCACCCATCTGTTGTTCAACAGAAGATTGTTTAGTTTCCATGCCTTTGGGTGGGGTCGAGCATTTTTGTTAGAGTTGAGTTCCACCTTTAGTGCCTTATGGTCTGAGAAGATACAAGGTAAAATTTCAATTCTTTTGATTCTGTTGATATTTGTTTTGTGTCCCAGGATATGATCAATTTTGGAGAATGTTCCATGGGGTGATGAGAAGAATGTATATTCTTTATCTTTGGGGTGGAGTGTTCTATATGCGTCTATCAAGCACAGTTGTTCTAGAGTCTCATTTAAGTCTCTTATATCCTTGTTTAATTTCTGTTTAGAGGATCTGTCCAGCTCTGTAAGAGGAGTGTTAAAGTCCCCTGTTATGATGGTATTATCAGATATCATATTGCTCAGACTGAGTAAGGTCTGCTTCAAGAATCTGGGAGCATTTAAATTGGGTGCATAAATATTTAGAATTGAAATGTCTTCTTGTTGTATTTTTCCCTTGACCAATATAAAGTGACCATCTTTGTCTTTTTTGACTTTAGTTGCTTTAAATCCACATGTGTCTGAAAATAAGATTGCAACTCCTCTTTTCTTCTGAATTCCATTTGCCTGAAAAATTGTCTTCCAACCCTTGACTCGGAGCTTTAATTTGTCTTTTGAAGCCAGGTGTGTTTCTTGCAGACAGCAAATGGATGGCTTGTGTTTTTTAATCCAGTCAACCAATCTATGTCTCTTCAGTGGGGAATTCAAGCCATTAACATTTATTGAGATAATTGACAAGTGTGGTAGTATTCTATTCGTCTTATTTTGTGAGAGTCCATTGCTTAGTTTTATCTTTTGCATCAGTGTGGAGGTTAGGTTCTGTCCTTTAATTTCTGAGTTCTTACTTTGCTGCTGATCCATTGTGGTGGTCAGTGTGCAGAACAGGTTGAAGTATTTCCTGTAGAGCTGGTCTTGTTGTGGCGAATTTCCTCAATGTTTGTATATCCGTAAATGATTTGATTTCTCCGTCAATTTTGAAGCTTAGCTTAGCAGGGTACAGAATTCTGGGCTGAAAATTGTTCTGTTTAAGTAGATTAAAGGTAGATGACCATTGTCTTCTTGCTTGGAAAGTTTCATTAGAGAAGTCTGCGGTCACTCTGATGGATTTGCCCCTGTAGGTCAACTGGCGCTTACTCCTGGCAGCTTGCAGAATCTTTTCTTTGGTCTTGACTTTGGACAGGTTCATCACAATGTGTCTTGGAGAAGCTCGGTTAGAGTTGAGGCGACCTGGGGTCCGATATCCCTCTGAAAGCAGTGTGTCAGAATCTTTGGTAATATTTGGGAAATTTTCTTTTATAATATTCTCAAGTATGGCTTCCATTCCTCTGGGGCATTCTTCTTCCCCTTCTGGAATTCCTATAACTCGTATGTTGGAACGCTTCATAAAGTCCCATAATTCTGACAGTGAACGTTCTGCTTTCTCTCTCTTCTTTTCTGCCTCTTTTACTATCTGAGTTATCTCAAAAACTTTGTCTTCTACCTCTGAAATTCTTTCTTCTGCATGGTCTAACCTGTTGCTGATACTTTCCATTGCATCTTTAAGTTCCCTGATTGACTGTTTCATTTCCTTCAGCTCTGCTATATCCTTTTTATATTCTTCATATCGTTCATCTCTTATTTGATTCTGTTTTTGAATTTCCTTTTGGTTATTTTCCACTTTATTAACAGTTTCCTTCATTGTTTCCATCATTTCCTTCATTGTTTTCAGCATGTGTATTCTAAATTCCCTTTCAGTCATTCCTAACATTTCTGTATAGGTGGAATCCTCTGCAGTAGCTACCTCATGGTCCCTTGGCGGGGTAGTTCTGGACTGGTTCTTCATGTTGCCTGGAGTTTTCTGCTGATTCTTCCTCATGGGTGATTTCTTTTATCTGTTTACTTGCCCTAATTTTCCTTTCAATTCCTCTTGCTCTTTAAGTTCTTGTGCCTGTGGAAGTTGCGGGCGGGTTTAGGCGGATTGAACACACGTGACCACTTGCCGGTTTTCCACTGTTTTAGTCCTCCTCTTGGGGTCCAGAAGTCTCTCGCTGACTCCCTGTATCCTCTCAGGGGTGATGATAGGCAGATCCCACCAGCCAGAGATGCCTGGAGTCCTATATCCCCAGACTCACGGTGCCCAGATCCAGGTTGATTTTCTTTCACGTTTCTCTGATGATTATGGATGATGGGCATTTTTTCATGCTTTTGTTAACCATTCATCTGTCTTCTTCAGAGAAGGTTCTGCTCATGTTTTTTTCCAGTGAGAGATGGCATTCTTTTTCTGTTGATTAATTTGAGCTCTCTATAGATTCTAGTTATTAAACCTTTGTAAGATTTGTAACATGCAAATCTTTTCCCATTCTCAAGGTTGTCTATTTGATTTGCTTGTTATCTCCTTAGCTGTGCAGAAGCTTTTCAATTTAATTAAGTTCCACTTGTTTATTTTTGTTATCGCCATTGCTATGGAAATCTTCTTGATAAAATCTTTCCCCAGGCCGACATCCTTAGGAGTTTTCCCCACACTTTCTTCTAGGATTTTTATCATTCCATGTCTTATATTTAAATCTTTTATCCATCTTGAATCAATTTTTTTAAGTGGTGAAGCATGTGGCTCCAGTTTCAGTCTTTTACATGTGGTTATCCAGTTTTCCCAGCATCATTTATTAAGGGGAATTCTTTTCCCCAGTGTATGCTTCTATTTGGTTTAACAAAGATCAAATGGCTATAAGAGACTGGTTTCATCTCTTGGTTTTCTATCCAGTTCCAAATGTCTCTATTTTTGTGCAATATCATGCTTTTTTGATCACTGTGGACTTGTAATATAGCCTAAAGTCTGGGGGACTGATGCCTCCAACTTTGTTTGTATTACTAAAAATTGCCTTGGCTATATGTTTTCTTTTTCTGGTTCCATATGAAATGAAGAACTATTTTTTCCACTTCTTCAAAGTATGATGTTGGTATTTTAATGGGAATTGCATTGAATCTGTAGATTGCTTTGGGAAGTATAGACATTTTAATAATGTTGATTCTTCCCAGCCAAGAGCATGGTATGTTCTTCCGTTTGTTAATGTCTTCTGCTATTTCTTTTCTTAGGGTTTCATAATTCTCTTTGTAGAGGTCCTTCACCTCTTTTTTTAGGTATATTCTTAGGTATTTAATTTTCCTTGAAGCTTCTGTGAAGGGAATTGGTCCTTGATTAGCTTCTCAGCTTGGCTATTGTTGCCGTAAACCAAGACTACTGATTTGTGACATTGATTTTCTACCCTGACCCGTTACTGTATTTCTTGATCACTTCCAGGAGTCTTGTGGTTGAGTCACTGGGATTGTCTAAGTATGAGATCATATCATTGGCAAAGAGCAAGAGTTTGACCTCCTTTGCCCCCATTTGGGTGCCCTTTATAGTTTTCTCTTACCTGATTGCATTGGCTAGAACTTCCAGCACAATGTTGAATAATAGTCGTGATAGAAGACATCCTTGTCTAGTTCCAGTTCTAAGTGGAAGAGCTTTCAGTTTTGCTCCATTCAGGATGATATTAGTTGTGGGTTTGTCATAGATGGCTCAATCAGTTTAAGAAATGTACGCACTATGCCTATATTCTTAAGAGTTCTTGTTAGAAAAGTATATTGAATTTTATCAAATGCTTTTTCTGTATCTATTGAGAGGATCCTATGGTCTTTGTTTTTGCTTCTATTCAAATGGTGAGTTACATTTATAGATTTGCATATGTTAAATTACCCTTCCTTCCCTGGGATGAAGCCCACATGATCATGATGTATAATTTTTTAATGTGTAGCTGTAATCTATTGACTAGGATTTTATTGAGTATTTTTGAATCTATATAAATTCATGAAATTGGTCTGTAGTGCTCCTTTTTAATTGGATCCTTTCCTGGTTTTGGTATCAGGGTCATGTTTGCTTCATAGAATGTTTTGGGGAAGGACCTTCATTCTAGATCAGCGGTTCTCAACCTGTGGGACCCACAGGAATTATATTAAAGGGCCACAGCTTTAGCAAGGTTAAGAACCACTGTTCTGGGCAGCGCCTGTGGCTCAGTGAGCAGGGCGCCGGCCCCATATACCGAGGGTGGCGGGTTCAAACCCGGCCCGGCCAAACTGCAACAAAAAAATAGCCGGGCATTGTGGTGGGCGCCTGTAGTCCCAGCTACTTGGGAGGCTGAGGCAGGAGAATCGCCTAGGCCCAGGAGTTGGAGGTTGCTGTGAGCTGTGTGACGCCACACCACGGCACTCTACCGAGGGCCATAAAGTGAAACTCTGTCTCTCCAAAAAAAAAAAAAAAACCACTGTTCTAAATGTTTTAGAATAGTCTCTGCATTATAGGTGTGAGCTTTTTTTAAAGATTTGATGGAATTCTGGTGTGAAGCCATCTGGCCCAGGGCTTTTTGTTGGAAGATTTGTTTACTGTTTCTTTGATCTCAGTGCTTTTCTCCCCCTCTCTCCCTTCTTTCCTCCCCCCTACTCTCTTCTTTCCTTCTTCCCTCCCTCTCTCTCTTCATCTCTTCCTTCCTTCCTCTCTCCCTCCCTTTCCTCTCTTCCTTCCTTCCTCCCTCCCTCCCTCTCTCTTCTTTCTTTTGAGACAGAGTCTTTCTTTGTCACCTTCAGTAGAGTGCTGTGTCATCATAGCTTACAGCAACCTCAAACTCTTGGGATCAAGTGATTCTCTTGTCTCAGCCTCTCTAGTAGCTGTGACTACAGGCACCCGCCACAATGCCTGGGTATTTTTTTTTTTTTTTTTTTAGCAGGTCCCAGCCAGGTTTGAACCCACCAGCCCTGCAGCATGTGGCCAGTGCCCTAATCACTGAGCTATGGGTGCCCAGCCCACATTCTCAAATTTCTGGCATAGTTTCTTGTAGTCAGAGACAATATCTTATATCTCTGTGATATCTGTTATTGCCTCCTTTTCATTTCTGATTGAAGTTATTAGAGATTTTTCTTTTTAGTTTCTAGTTAATCTGGCCAAAGGTTTATTTTATTTTTTCAAAGAACCAACTTTTTGTTTCATTAATTTTCTGAATGATTCTTTTGTTTTCAATTTTATTTATTTCTAATTTAATTTTGGTTATTTCTGTTCTTCTACTAGGTTTGGGATTAGATTGTTCATCCTTTTCCATTTCCTTAAGATGATTCATTAAGTTATTGATGTGCTCTCTTTCTGTTTTTTGGATATAGACATCTAATATGATAAATTTCCCTCTTAAGACTGCTTTTGCAGTGTCCCACAGGTTTTGGTAACTTGTAGCTTCATTGGTGTTATGTTAACAATTTCCTCCTTTATCTCTTCCTTGACCCAATTGTCATTCACCATAAGGTTGTTTAACTTCCATGCCTCTGTATGGGGCTGAAAAATTTTGTTGAAGTTGAGTTCCACCTTTATTACCTTGTGGTCTTAAAAGATACAAGGTATAATTTCAATTCTTTCATAAAAGGTCTCTTTCATAAATCTGAGCATTTAAGTTAGGTGTATAAATGTTTAGAATTGAAATGTCCTCTTGTTGTATTATACCCTTGACCACAATTAAGTGACCAGCATTGTGATTTTGATTATTTCCTTAATTAGTGATGTAGAACATCTTTTTCATATGCCTATTGGTCATCTGTTTATCCTCTTTGAGAAATGTATGTTTTAATCCTTACCTATTTCCCGCCCCCTCCACTCTAATCCCCTGCATGACCCCCATTTTAAAAATCAGGTTGTTCTCTTACTGACTTGCAGAGTCTTTCATCAGAGATATGATTTGCAACTTTCTATTTCCTGGGTTGCCTTTTCACCAGTGATTGTATCTTTTGATGCAGTTTTTAATTTTGATGTGGTCCAATTTATTTTTTGTTTTGGTGCCTGGTTTTGGTGTGATATTCAAGAAATCACTGTCAAATCCAAAATAATTCAACTTTCCTCCTGTGTTTTCTTCTAGACTTACAGTCTTTTAATGTTTACATTTTAAAGTCTTAGAACTCTTGCATTTAGGTCTATGCTCCATTTTGAGATGATTTTTGCTATGATGTAAGCTAAGGGTCCAACTTCATGTTTTTTCCACGAACAGGTTCCAACTCCTGTTTTTTTCTCCCCATAGAATGATCTTACTACCCTTGTTGAAAATCATTTGATATATGCCAGTTTATTTGAGGGGCTATTCTAGTCCATAAATTTAGATATTTACCTTGCCATGAATGGTTTTAACAACTGAAAAATGTACTGCAATGGGTTTATCCTTGATCATTCATTTATTCTTTTTACCCATATTCCAATACCTTCTTTTTCTACTATTTTCACCTCTAAACATTACTATTCAGCTTCAAAACTAATGCTTTTTACAATTTCCAAGCTTTAAAATGTAGACATCAAAATACTTCTTCTGTTGGTACCAAACTAAAGCCCCTTCCTTAGTTTAAAAGAACAAGTGTCAGATTTACATGATTATCGACATGCTCTATTGAGTGAGTCAGAACTTAACTTTTACATTTTCATTATTTTGTTTGATAAGAGTGATTTCACATTTGGCTTTTTTTTTTTTTTTTTTGGGCCGGGGCTGGGTTTGAACCCACCACCTCCGGCATATGGGACCGGCACCCTTCTCCTTGAGCCACAGGCACCGCCCTCACATTTGGCATTTTAAGTATTCCTCACTTACATTCTGTTTCCTTCTTTAGGAGCCGCTGTATTTTGTGTTGCTCCAAATGCAGTATTTCCATTTGAATTGCATAATGAAGAGTATTTAGAGTAAAGGGATATCTACCTGACTCAGTGCCAACGACAGCTTGAACAGTTTATTGCCACATATGGACCAGGGACAGGTATCTTCTCTAGTGATGAATAAGTGACTTGAGGAAATCATTTTTCCTTCATTCCTACCTAAGCAGGGGAGAAAGTGTATTTGAGAGTGATTTTTTAAAAATTTAAGTATGGCCTCCTCAAAATTAATTCCTAATGCGATAAATACTAATCCAAACCTCTATAGCCAACAGCAGAATTGTAAAACTTAGAACAGTGTGGACAATTTATAAGTGATAAAGTTGTCAAGGAGAATACTACTTAAAAAACAAATTCTGGTTAGCTCAGAATATCAATGGTGAATAGACAAAAATATAAATAAGCTGAACAAGGTGAAAAATAACTTTTATGTAGTCCACTATATTTGTCACAAGATGGCAATAATGCTTTATCTACAAATAATGTTAAACTATTTTTTTTCCCTTACACTTGTGAACTTGTCAAAACTAGTGAGTAAAGAATATATATAACCTTTTGTATGACTCCTGGTGGTAGATCAAAACTTTAAAAAAAATTACATAACCTTAAACTTCAAATTTAAGGTCTTTTCATGCTTTTTTTGACATGTCTATGACATAGTTTCACAAGCCCTAAATACAGAATCTGGAAAAGCCTTGGGAATTCCCCATATATTATGCACGTGTCAGGTTAAATGAAAATTTACATGTTATCAAGGAGACTGTAATTTATAAATTGGCTACTTAGCCCTCACTAGTTACAAGAAAGGTTCCATAAGGCAAAGAAATCAATTTGGAAGCCCAGTCTCCATTTTTGTATTTTTAGAGACAGTCTCACTATATTGCCCTCAGTAGAGTGCCACAGTGTCACAGCTCACAGCAACCTCCAACTCCTGGGCTTAGGTGATTCTCTTGCCTCAGCCTCCCGAGTAGCTGGGACTACAGGAGCCCACCACACCTGGCTAATTTGTTGTTGTTGTTGCAGTTTGGCCAGGGTTGGGTTCAAACCCGCCACCCTCGATATATGGGGCTGGTGCCCCACTCACTGAGACACAGGCACCACCCCCAGTCCTCATTTTCGAAGGAAAGTTTTTCTGCTCTGAAAAGGCAGAAACATCATGAGAAAACGTATCTTGTAAAAAATTCTTAAATCTTTAGTTCTCATTCTTCAAAGCCTTATCGAAAGATCACATCCATTCACAGAAAAGCAAAGTATCACCGAACTGTCACTTTATTAACCAAGATGCTATCATGCATCATATCTTTCAAAATTGGCACTTCAGTTTCTTAACCAAACAGCAGGACTACTCACCAACTCTCTGAGATCTAGATCACTATCACTGAACACCTACTAGTGCCAGGGACAATGTTAGAAGGAAAAGCCAGTTTTTAACGTTTACATATTACAATTTTATGTTACCAGTTAGCAAGATGCTTATCTTGTGCTTCTCGTGTACAACTCTTTTACGGTTCTCTATGGGATGAAGGCAGAACACTTCCCTGTCTTTATCTTCACCTAGCGAGAAATCTAGTTTTCAAATTCAATTCTTTTAATCCTAGACAGACCTGCTGGCCCAGTTTCTCCTAACATAACACAATTATTCCTTGTACTAAGATTAGGATTACTGTGTTCAAAGATGAAGTCAAACTGAATAAAATAAAAAAAAAAAATTTTAATTAAGATAGGCTCACTGTTGCACTTGGTACACTGCTATGGCCTCATAATTCACAGCAACCTCAAGCTTTCAGGTTCCAATGATCCTCTTGCCTCAGCCTCCCAAGTAGCTGGAACTACAGGCACCCACTACGCCACCTTTATTTTTTGAGACAATCTCACTATGTCGCCCTCAGTAGTGCGCTGTGCTGTCACAGCAACTTCAAACTCTTGGGCTTAAGCAATTCTCCTGCCTCAGCCTCCCACATAGCTGGGACTATAAGCGACTACCACAACACCCAATTTTTTTTTTTTTTTTTTGCAGTTACCATTGTTGGTTAGCTGGCCCTGGCTGGGTTCAAACCCGCCAGCCTTGGTGCATGTTGCCAGAAATGTCTCACTCTGGGTCAGACTGGTCTCAAACCTGAGAGCTCAGGCAATCCACCCGCCTCACCTATCAAAATGGTAGGAATACAACAGGGGTGATCCACAGTGCCCGGGCCCTTAAAATTTAAATCTTAAATAAAATCTATAATCACAGAAAGGTGATAGCTTTTACGTAAGGGACAATTTGATTGCATTCAAGCATTCAAGAGTCCTACCGGTTTTTCAGGTACAATAGAGAATTACAAAGGGGAAGCCAGATATGACACATGCAGCGATTAGGGCCTCTCCAGAAATTACCAAAAGCTACAAAGGGAAAGTGGGGAGGGAGTACAGGAAATATCTCACCATGCTTTATCTCAATGAGATCACCACCCACAAATGAGCCGATTACATTGTTAAAGTATGCTAAAAACAGGTCTGATTAGTAGTGACTATTAAGAATACAGCTATTTTGGCTCGGCGCCTGTGGCTCAAGCAGTTAAGGTGCCAGCCACGTACACCTGAGCAGGTGGCTTCCAATCCAGCCCTGGCCCGCCAAACAACGACAGCTGCAACCAAAAAATATCCGGGCGTTGTGGCGGGCGCCTGTAGTCCCAGCTCCTTGGGAGGGGGAGGCAGGAGCCTCTCTTGAGCCCAAGAGTTGGAGGTTGCTGTGAGCTGTGTGATGCCATGGCACTCTATCCAGGGTGACAGCTTGAGGCTCTGTCTCAAAAAAAAAAAGAATACAGCTATTTTAAAAGAAAAGAGACTTTAGTGCCCAGCAATTAAAATAATTACTCACATTTATTTTCTATATCATTTATAATGAAGTTAGTAAAACCAAGTAAAATATTCATTTTCATCATTTGTTCTGTTCATCTGTTTTCTTGCAGTCTTCGTTCTTTCTTCCATAATGTTGCATGGCACACCTCTAAAAAATCAGAACAGTGAAAATCATTTCATAATCAAAGATAAAGTTAACTACATAACCTCAAACAGTGGCTTTTTGCTGAGGTTTGGTGCCTGTAGCTCAGTACTTAGCGCGCCAGCCACGTACACCAAGACTGGTAGGTTCAAATCCAGCCCATATTTGCCAAACAACAACTACAACCAAAAAATAGCTGGGTGGTGTGGTGGGCGTCTGTAGTCCCAGCTATTTGGGAGGCTGAGGCAAGAGAATTGAATTGCTGAAGCCCAAGAATTTGAGGTTGCTGTGAGCTGTGGTGCCAGGGCACTCTACCCAGGGAGACAGTTTGAGACTGTCTAAAAAAAAAAAAAAAAAATTCAATGCTGAGAAAAGGAAACCATATCCTGACATGCAAAGGCAACTGCAACAGCTATTGGACCCAATCCCTTGGATTTATCAGACACTTTTAACTGTCAACAGATGTGGTCGCTTTCCTAGTTACAATTACTTACCTGAGGCAACAAAGGAGTATTTCAAAAAACTGCAGCTAAAGGACATCCATCTGCAGCTACCTATGTGCTAAGGAGAAAGAACATTTAGCCTCTTAGTAAAAAATTGTACTACATACCATTAACATAAACCAATATAGTTTACTGGCATCTCAGTCTAAGAATTATTTCTTCAAAGATATCCTCAGCTGGGTAAACGGCAAAAATTTAAGTCATCATTATGCCACCATTATCAACGTCAATAACACATCAAACATTTTGTGTATTGCTTGTTAGTAACAATAGCACCACGATTCCCAAAAAGATGTCATTTAACACTTTTTGTACCTCAATATATGCAGTGGCGGTTCTACTTTTTCATTGCCATTTTCTGTTAAGCTTTTGGAAAACATCTGTCACAATGACCTTCACACACCTTCAAAATTCATAGGATTTGTCAGACCTAAAAATTAAATTTTCACTGTCAATTCCCATTTGTAATTGCATTTGTTTGGCATGTTATATGAAGGAATAGTCTAATAAAAATTTCATTCCTGCCGGGCGCAGTGGCTCATGCCTGTAATCCCAGCACTGTGGGAGGCTGAGGAGGGAGAATCAATTGCTTGAGCTCAGGAGTTAGAGACTTGCCTGAGCGACAGTGAGACCCCGATTCATGAAAAAAATGGAAAAACCCAGCCGGGTGCTGCCTTGAGCACATGTATTCCCAGCGGCATCCGGAGGCTGAGGCAGAGGGGTGCCTGCAGCCTGAGTCTGAGGCTGTGGTGAGCTACCACGCCCACTGCACTCTGCTCAGGGGCATAGGGTGGGACCCTGTCTCAACAACAACAAAATGTCATTCCTCTAAGGAACCCAACCTACCTTTTGGGACTCCAACCCACTTTTTAATAAAAGTACCAGTATCTCTTGTTCAATACATTTCTAATGGAATAAAAGAACACAATTCCTGTTTCATTACTTCTGATAGTATTAACTGACAAACGCGAAATTTAAAAACATCTGTTAATGACTTGAGTGTTTTAAATCTTTTGATTGGTTAGTACCTAAAAATTACATAAATGATGGAAACATTTTATATCCTTCATCATCACAGTATTGATTTTAAGACACAATGGTCCTAATGAGTAGACAACCATTGCTTTTCTGTCCTAGAGCTTGACTAGAATGCACTAAGTCAGGTTAAATGCTAGATGTACAGAAACTAGGGTGAAGATTTTCACCTGAAAACAGTACAATGGCAAATCTAGTAGTTTTGGAGAAGGGATGCCTTACACTGTCAGCATTACCAGACACATTCCTACAGAATTAAGTTTAAGTTAACTGAATGTACACAAACAGGGCAAAGGAGATGGCCAGGGCCACACAAATGTCACACAGCACCTCAGGAGTATAAATCATTGAGCTAGACAATTATTGATATGATTTATGAAGACATACAAGTTTGGACCCTGCTAAACTATCATTATTTTCATGTCTTGAAATGCTGAAATATTTCACTTGAGTATGAGGAATAAAATTACTGCTTGTGAATAATTCTAATTTGGAAAATTTCAGTTTAGTATTATGATTCACAGGAACTACAGACAACTACATGCATACTCATTCTTATAATGCCTATGTTTAAAGATACATATGAATAATAAACTATCCATCTCACCTCCCAGCCACAGGATCAAGAAACCGATGGACACAAAACTAGAGATAGGTACTACTAGATGGGGGGCAGGGGAATGGGGGTGGGAGGTAACACAGCATTGGCAATATTACCGCTTTTAAATGGGTCGTTGAGTTCTTTTGTATTTATGTTTCAGACTTTCATGCACTACCTGTATTTTTATCAAACAAACACTTAGCTTGTAAATTTCTAGAAATCCCAGCACTTAGCAACAATTCAAACCACATAGGGCTTAAAATTAAGGAATCCACGGATTATAGAACCATTACATTCATCCTGTTGACAGCTAACTCTTAAAATTACTTCAAATGAAACAATGTATTTCAAATCGGGAAGAAAAAAAAAAAAACCCAGGAATATACCACGTCTCACAGATGCCTTACCATTTTTAAACGTTTTTGAATTGCCAGCATGTTTTCCAGTCTCCCCGCAGTTGACTGATGTACATCCGGAAACACCCATCTCCCTGTGAATTCAAGCACAGGCACAAGGGTAGGCATTTACAGCCTAAGGGCCTTGCAGAACTGCACGGGCTGTTCTCCAATTTCAATGTCTTTTCTCAGAACTTATTTACAAGGAAATTTACAGGAAAACGCGACCCGCTCCACTTACGGCTAGAGACCAGCATAGACCCACAGTAAACTTCGTTTAGAAAATAAAATTTCCCACCATTGCAAGAGGGACTTTACCTAACAATTGCAATCAGTGTAACCTGGCTTACTGTACCCTCAATGAATCCCCAACAATAAAAAAAAAAAAAGTAAGAAAGAAAATAAAATTTCCCACGATTGCAAGAGGGACTTTACCTAACAAGTGCAATCAGTGTAACCTGGCTTATTGTACCCTCAATGAATCCCCAACAATTAAAAAAAAAGAAAGAAAGAAAGAAAAGAAAATTTCCCTGTAGTCCCAGCTGTTCGGGAGGCTGAGGCAAGAGAATCGCGTAAGCCCAAGAGTTAGAGGTTGCTATGAGCCGTGTGACGCCAGGGCACTCTACCCGAGGGCGGTACAGTGAGACTCTGTCTCTACAAAAAAAAAAAAAGAAAAGAAAATTTCAAAACCACAAAGTAATGTTAGGGATGGGTCGTCTTATTACCTAGGAGATAATCACCTCCCCCGCGTATAAACTGCTCCCTTATAAATGATAAATAAGCCGCCCATTTAAAGGAAACCTGAACAAGCCAATGCCGCATGCTCAGATTTGCAGGGGTACAAAAGGGACCCGGCAAAGCAGAACAGGAAGTTATCTGGCCGTTCCTTCCAGGCACCTTTGGTTCCCGAGTCATGCAAGGCCCTTTATACTAACTTCTGGGCTCACAGTCAAAATCAGCGCTGACGGAGTAGGCTGCGCTAAGACTTCCAGGTGGTTGCTCACAAACGCCGGCTCAGGTGGCCGGAGGGCTCGTGGCCCCTGACCGCGAGGGGAGCGTCACCTCCTGGGCCAAACCTGAGGCGCCGGCTGCGGCTGGGCCGGAGCAAGGCGGCGCGGCGCTCGGTACCCACGAAGCGAGAGCCCGGCCCGTAGGAGAGGAGGAAGAAAGACCGCAATGGCTCTTACCTCCAAGAGCCCAGCTACCGACTGGAAGGCTCAGCCGCTTTCCCATCCGCATAGGTAGCAGTTCTTCCCGCCCACCCGCATAGCTAGCAGTTATTTCCGAACCGTCCTCTCTCGGCTGCCGCGCGGAAAACGAGGCGCGCTGTCCGCGAGTAGCTGTTGGACCTCCGGGGCTACACCCGCCCCTTCCGGGACTCAGTCCCGCCCGTCCATGCGCAGTGCGGGCAGAGACTAGCTCCGGAGGGGAGGTCTGGCCTTTGGGTTTGGGTTGAACAGCTGAGTGTAACTTTGCTAGAAGCATTTTTCTTTTTTTTTTTTTTTTTTGAGGCACAGTCTATGTAGCCCTTGGTAGACTGCCGTGGCAGCACACAGCTCCCAGCAACCTCCAACTCCTGGGCTTAAGCGATTCTCTTGCCTAAGCCTCCCGAGTAGCTGAGACTACAGGCGCCCGCCACAACGCCCGGCTATTTTTTGGTTGCAGTTCAGCAGGGGCTGGGTTTGAACCCGCCACCCTCGGTATATGGGGCCGGCGCCTTACCGACTGAGCCACAGGCGCCACCCAGCATAGAATTTTATTAATAGTAGTTTTTTAAAAATTCTAGGCCGGGTGCCATGGCTCACGCCGTAATCCTAGCACTCTGGGGGGCCAAGGTGGGTGGATTGCTTGAGTTGAGTTTGAGACCAGACTGAGCAAGTGTGAGACCCTATTTCTAAAAATAGCCTGGCTTTGTGGCAGACGCTTATAGTCCCAGCTACTTGGGAGGCTGAGGAAAGAAGATCTTTTGAGCCCAAGAGTTTGAGGTTTCTGTGAGCGGTGATGCCACGGCACTCTACCCAGGGCAACAGAGTGACACTGTGTCTCAAAATGAAAAAAAAAAAAGAAAAATAACCATTCTTTAGTAATATAATCATGATTACCTTAGAAAGTTTTATACTTTGTAGATACAAGTGGATTCTGGAGCAGGTAAGATATTATTTTCTTCTAAGCTGTCAGAATCTATGGTCTGCACTTACACATGTAAATCTCATTTGGAGAAACTCATCTCCTCATATTTGCAGTATAAAATGAGGTTGGAACTGGTAGGAAGTTGTCTGTAAAAACCACATCCTCGGGCTTTCCCTGGCTGGATAGTAAGCATGTCAAAACAGAGTTAATGCAAGCAAAATGTAAATGATCCTAGTCACAGATGCATGACTTTTCTATGTAAGATTCTTTTACCTCAGGCAAGATTATTTTTAAACATAATATTGACATTGAGATAATCATAGTATTTATACTTCTCGTCAAGGTTAAAGTTCCAAATCTGTGGAAAAATATATTAAATTGTCAGAAAATAGGGAACTGATCTGAATGAAAGTTGATTCTTAAACACTTGAAGTACATCAACTTTCCCGAGATAATTTTGGTGAAAATTGCCTTAATTACTTATGATATCTGCCAGGATCTAAAATAAGGAGTTAACCACAGTGACTTTAATTGTCAATGGGAGACACTAGTGTTTTCCTTTTCTGTTTAAAAATTTAACTTTGACATTAAGAATAAACTTTGAAAATAACTATTTAAATGTTAGAAATTCTGAATGTAAAGGGATGTTTTAAAATTACTTGAGGTGGCCATTGAGACATGGTGGGAAGTCTGCTAGGGGACTTGAGAGACAATTTTGTTCTTTGATGAAGATACCTGTTTGCAGACAAGCCACTCTTCTTTCCTAAGACACTCTCATCCAGACATTCTTACCTGTGAAAGAATGCCTGTCCCTTACTGTTGCAACTGTCCTGTTAAATGAGAGATTGTACCTGAGATGGTAAAATGGAAAGAAGGAACCAGCAACTGAAAGATACTGAATAGTCACAGAATTAACTAGAATGAACTAGCTAGGGAGCAACTTCTTGTTATGTGAAATAATACATTTTTCTTATTCTTTAAAACAACTATTCAAGAATAATGATGTGGAGCATTGAGAGGTGGAACTAATTGAAAATTATGATGCCATTCATACCCCAGTGATAATCTAACATAAATTATGTCCTGAAATTAACATCCCATTAAACCTTTCAGTACAATAGGAACTTAACAGCTCTTTTCTCAAATCCTACTAGCTCCACTTTTAAGGAACAATAAGTATGCTGTTCTCAAAAGTCTCCAAGGGAAAAAGGATGATTGACAAGGAGTATGTTAACTGGAAGGAATCATTAACCAGAAGGTATAACTATGTAGAAAACATGTGAATATCCTCAGTGTGTGTGTATTTACACATTTGTTCTTGTGTGTTTTACATATATGTGTGTCAGAGACTACAAAGAAAAGTCAACTTTCACGGGGTGTCATACTTGTGTATGTATGATCTGTCACCCAGGAACTTAGAAACCTTGGTCCACTGGTGAGATTATGTCCTCCTTATCTTCTTGTGTTAACCACACAGGACACAAATACAAATAGCAAGGTCCCGTTAAAAGAAAACAAAATGAATGACCATCTTCCACTTTGTAATGGCCGTCACAAATAAATCCCTCAGTTTGTCAAATAGGAAATATTTTCTCAATGTGCATAGGCCTTACTTTCTCATTGGCTCATGTATTATATCTGCTCCTTTTTTTGTTGATTCCTGCTTAGCTTTGAAGACCCAGCCTGTCCCCAAACAATTATCAGAATTATCTCCAAATCCTGATCATTCCCCCTTTGTAACTGGGCTTTCATATTATAACAGAATGTAATGTTGGGCAGTGTGGGACCTCTCTGAGTTGGTTCCTTCTTCTTCCATAGTAGAATCTTGGGAGAACAGAATGAGACAAATCATTAAAGCATAGGACCTGGCAAAAGTCGAGTATCATATGAGGATGATGGAGTGTTGAAATCTATGCTATTCTGCCTCCTGCTTCTTCCCCTTTCAGGCCATTTGGGCCATTGCAATCTTTCTAAACACCTTTGATGTACAGTTTGCTGCTATGACAACAGCAATGGCAGCCTTTAGTCTGATCAATTCCAACTCCAGAACCTGGCATGCTCCTGACCATTCCATCCCGGACTCGTGGCCAGGAAGGTAGATGGACACCAAACGGTATTTACTCTTATTTTAGTGTGTATTTGCCATGACATTGAAAGATAATTTTACATATGCTTATTTTTGTTTTTTCCTACAAGCATTTTTTCATATGTTTTTAGTCATTTGGGTTTTCTCTTCTATAAACTACAGCCTCATAGCTTTGGTCAGATTTTTTTTTTTTTTTTTTTTTTTTTTTGAGACAGAGTCTCAAGCTGTTCCCCTGGGTAGAGTGCCATGGCATCACAGTTCACAGCAACCTCCAACCTTTGAGGTTAAGTGATTCTCTTGCCTCAGCCTCCCAAGTAGTTGGGACTACAGGCGCCTGCCACAATGTCCTGCTATTTTTTTGTTGTTGTTGCGGTTGCCATTGTTGTTTTAGCTGGCCGGGGATGGGTTTGAACCTGCCAGCCTAGGTGTATGTGGCCAGTGCCCTACCCACTGAGCTATGGGTGCCACCTTGTCTGATTTTTCTTTTTTTTTAGAGTTATCTGTATGTTTAAAAATTGGTTTATGGGATTTTTTATATATCCTGGGTGCTAATTTTCTGTAAATTAACAGTTCTATGCTTTGCAACTAACTTTTCCCAGTCTGTTTTGTTTCTCATTATATTTAGGGAGTTTTATGTTGTTTGGCAGACTGTACTCTTCTCTCTACTTCCAGTAGCTCCCAGCACTTCTGCATTTCTTTTATTTTTTTCTTTCTTTTTATTTTTTAAGAGACAGAGTCTTGCTCTGTCACCCGTGCTGGGGTACAGTGGCATGATCGCAGTTCACTATAACCTCAAACTCCTGGGCTTGGGTGAGCCTCCTACCTCAGCTTCCTGAGTAGCTGGGACTACTGGCATGCATCATTATGCCCAGCTAATTTTTCTATTTTTGTAGAGAGGAGATCTTACTCTCTCTCAGGCTGACCTCAAGCAATCCTTCTATCTTGGCCTTCCAAAGTGCTAGGATTATAGGGATGCTTCATCGTGCCTAGTCTAATGTAATAGTTTTTGTAGAGATGGGATCTATGTTGCCCAGACTGGTCTCCAACTTCTGGCCTCAAGCAATCTGCCTGCCTCGGTCTCCCAAAGTGCTGGAATTACAGGCGTGAGCCAGTAATGTTTAGTAATCCACTGGGATTACTGGCCCTCACCTCTGCATCTCTATGAACGATTTCTGGTAACCCTTAAATTCAAGTGCTTTAACATGCCTTTCAAGGCTCTCCTTGTTGCAGTTTGGCCAGGGTCCGGCTTGAACCTGCCACCCTCGGTATATGGGGCCGGTGCCCTACTCACTGAGCCACAAGTGCCACCCATCGAGGCTCTCCTTGATGTGAGAATATGGACTAATGTAGTATTATATTTATTCCTAGGATTTTGAGAATTAAATAAAATAATACATATCAAGTATTCATCTCCTCCCTGAAAGCATCATGTTCTTTTGCTTTTTTCCTATACCTAGAAGGTTCTTCTCCTATTTGCCTTCCCTGACCTCTTACAACTGGATTATGGCAGACAGTCTTGTTGCCATCCCAGGAGACATCCTCAGCCTTCTTCCCTGATAAAGGAACACTGATTTTGTTTATGTTACGGGCTTAGTCCTAGGGCCAGGCCCATTACAGTCACATACTTTATAACGATGTTTTGGTCAATGAGGGATTCCGTATTAGTACCATAAGACGATTAATACCCTATTTTTTAATTGTACCTTTTCTGTGATATATTTTTGTTATATATGAAAATACTTACCATTGTGTTAAATTGCCTACATTCTGAGTTCAGCAGCATGCTGTACAGGTTGGTAGCATAGGATCAACAGGCTATGCCAAAGAACCTGGGTGCATGGTGGGTTATACCAGCTAGGTTTGTGGAAGTACACTCTGTGATGTTTGCGCAATGACAAAATTACCTAAGGACCGATTTCTCAGAACCATCCCCATCGTTAAGCGACATATATTTCATTTTCTTTCAACCCATTTATCTGCTTCCCCTGCCTTCTGTGGTAGATGCTGGGCATAGACTCACTCAATAGCTAGTCCAGCTTCCTTTTATTGGTCATTGGATACTTCAGAGACTGAAAAGCTAAGTATTATACTGCCTGGACCCTTTTGCAGTTAGGATTCTGGATATGAATTAGGTCCTGCCTATCAAATGCATTCATGCAAGACCTGAATTCTAAATCAAGTTGTATAGGGGCTGGGTACAGTGGCTCATGCCTGTAATCCTAGCACTCTGGGAGGCTGAGGTAGCAGGATCACTTGAGCTGAGGCATTCTAGACCAGCCTGACCAAGAGGAAGACTCCATCTTTATTTAAAAAAAAAAAAAGAAAAACTAGAACAATTAGCCAGGTGTTGTGGCAGGTTCCTAGTCCGAACTACTTGGGAGGCTGAGGCAGGAAGATCACTTGAGCCCAGGAGTTAGAGGTTGCAGTGAGCTATGATGACACCATGACAACTCTAGCCCTGGGCAACAAAGTCTGTCTCCAAAAAAAAGGCGAAGAGGCATGCATTTTGCTGATGAATATCATATTAGCCAAGTTTATGCAGCAAAACAGAGCCTACAAAAATATATATGAATTTATATGTACATGTTTATATAAACTAACACAATACACGGAAGCTTAGAAGTCCCATCATTAGTCATCTCTAAGCTGGAGACCCAGGAAAGTTGGTGATATAGTACAGAGGCCTGAAAACCAAAGGGCTGGTGGTAGAGATTCCAGTCTGGGTCTGAAGGTCTGAGAACCAGGAGTGTTGAGAACAGTAATGTCTCAGTTCAAGCTCTCTCAAGCAGAGAGCAAATTCCACCTTCCTTTTGTTCTATTCAGGCCCCCAACAGATGCCCCCTCACCCAGGGGAGGATCATGTACTTCACTCAGCCTGTCAGTTCAAATCCCTTCTGGAAACATCTGCACCGTCGCACCCTGTGTCCTCATTGGTTTGGGCTGCTATAAAAAAAAAAACAAAAAACAAAACTACACACTGGGGGCCTTTAACCATGGAAATGTGTTTCTCACTATTCTGGAGGCCGGGATTGACCATCTGAAGGTGCAGGCAGATCTGGTGCTTGGTGAGGGCCTGCTTCCTGGTTTGCAATTTTTCTTCTTGTATCCTCTCATGATGCATGTGTGTGTGTGGTGGGGGGTGGGTAGTAGGAAAACAAGCTCTCTGGTGTCTTTTTATAAATAAGATCTCTTATATCTGTTTTTTTTTGTGTGTGTGTGTAGTTTTTTCACCGGGGCTGGGTTTGAACCCACCACCTCTGGCATATGGGACTGGTGCCCTACTCCTTGAGCCACAGGTGCCACCCCTTCTTATATCTGTTTATAAGAGCATGAATCCTATTCACAAGGACCCTACCCTCATGACCAATTACCTCCTAAAGGGCCTAGCTCCTAATATCATCACATTGGGGGTTAGGATTTCAAGATATAAATTGAAACATTCGTAGCATCTAGAAATAATGTTTAGTTAGCTGTGGGCATCGCTATGCCCAGTCAAGTTGACAAAAATTAACCATTACACATATGTAGCAAAGGCAGCATGCTTCTGCAGTCAGTTACTGTAGGGGCAGCTTCCCATTTGTCATTTCATGGAACTGGGCTGCCAAGGCAGCTGATACTTCTTGGTAGCTCAAGATACCATAAAGGAGAAGATAGGTAATTTTGACTACATAAAAAAATAAACCATGAGGCAGAAATATCAGCTGCCTTGGCAGTTCCATGGAGTGCCTTCAGAAATTTTGACTATAAATCCAGCCTTAGTTTCATTTCATGAATCTTTAAGTTATTAATAACCTATAATAAGCCCCTTTCTTTTAAAATTAGCTAAAGCATGTGCCACAACCATATCCAGACTGATATACCTTCCTTACATGTGGGGGTGACCTTGAACCCAATCTCGGCCAATGAGCCAATGAGGAATAAGTAGAAGGCTTGGACCCTGACTTTTCCATGAAGCCACCTTACCGGTCCTGGACATGGCCTACTTATGGACTTCTTTTCTGTTTTTTTCTTTTATCCAACCCTTATGTAGAAGCAGACAATTTCTTTTACGTGAGAGAATAAGGTCCTAATTTATTTAAGCCACTATAGTTGGGTCTTAGCAACTGAATGCAATTCCTAACTGATTCTAGTAATCAATGAACAGTGAGTGACTTTCATAGTATTAAAAAAAACATTTGTGGATCAACTGATGATTGATGAACAAAGGCACTGAAGCATGAAATAGCTGTGTGTGCACGTGTGTGTGTTTACAGCCTAAAATATAAAGTAGGAAGTGGTGGACAATAAGGGCAGTGACACAGGAAGGTGGTTCGTAAGTCAAGTTACGGGGTTAGACTTCATCCTTAAATCATGGGGTACCACCGACGGGACTGAAGCAACTATGGTACATATTTAGGTTTGTATTTTTGATAGGTTACTTGGGTGCAGCCAATACTAAAGGTTGGGAAAACTGCTAAGTCTCCACATTATAGGGTGAAAGATGATGAATACTTGTGATAACTATTCTTACATACTTTGGAGAATGTAAGTATACTGGTAGGCAAATTGTTTAACATGGAATTGCTAAGCTGGAGTATGTACACTTAAAATAGTGAGAGATTTTGCCAAATTGTATTCAGAAGAACTTCACTTTAACTGCACAAAAGTCCTTGTTTCTCCACCTTCACCAACCAATGTGGATGTTTTTTGTGAGTATCATAGGTGGCATATGTATTATTTCATTGCTTTCTGAATTTATGCTTCTTAATTTTAAGTGAGTTTGTATATCTTTCCTTAAAGATATTGGCTGTTTGATTTTTTTTAATGAACTGCTTCTTCGTACCTTTTTTTTTTCTCACTATGTCGCCCTCAGGAGAGTGCAGTCCTGTCACAGCTCACAGCAACCTCAAACTCTAGGCTTGGGCGATTCTCTTGCCTCAGCCTCCCAAGTAGTTGGGACTAAAGGAGCCCACCACAACACCTGGCTATTTTTGTTGTTCTTATAGTTGTCATTGTTGTTTAGTAGGCCCGGGCTGAGTTTAAACCTGCCAGTCCCAGTGTATGAGGTCGGCGCCCTAACCACTAAGCTATGGGCGCCAAGCCTGCTTCTTCATACCTTTTGTGGAATTTTCTTGAGTTGCTGGTCTTTTTCTTCTTTTTAAATTCTAAGAATCAATTTTATAGAAAGGGAACTACTGTTCTGATTTCGTATGTGTTGTGACTTTCCCCCCTGGTTTGTTTTTGGTCTTTTGACCTTGTTTATGGCTTCTCCATTTTGTGCATTTATTTTTTATGCAGTCAAAATTACCTATCTTTTCCTTTATGGCATCTTGTGGTTTTTGTATCGCACTTCACTTTGCCATCTTCGTCTACTAGAGTTAGCCAGCCAGAGAAGACACACCTGATGTGCACTGAGCTGCCGACAATCGCTTTCTCAGATGCTCTGTCTTTCTTTCTTTTTCTCTTTTTTTTTTTTTTGAGACAGCATCTCACTCTGTTGCCCTGTATAGAGTGCTCTGATGTTGTAGTTCAAAGCAACCTCAAACTCTTGGGTTCATGTGATCCTCTTGCTTCAGCCTGCCCAGTAGTTGGGACTGCAGGTGCCTTCCACAACACCAGGATAGTTTTTTTTTTTTTTTTTTTTTTTTTAGTAGAGATGGGGTCACTCTCTCACTCTTGCTCAGGCTGGTCTTTAACTCCTGAGCTCAAGCAATCCATCTGCCTTGGCCTCCTAGAGTGCTAGGATTACAGGCGTGAGCCACTGCACCCAGCTCTCAGCTGTTATTTCATGTCAACATTGTGAGCTGAGGGGAAGAAGGCGAAAGGAAAGGGACAGTTATTGAGAACAAACCCTATGCCAAGTTCCTACCACAGTGAGAGACCTGCAGCAAAGGATGTTGTTTTCTAACCAAACTCAGGGCACAGACTAAAGGGCATTCAGGCGGCTAACAGAGCAGGCAGCCTAGGGCAGCAGCCAGGTTCTCAGAGCCAGACTGCAAGGGTCTGAATCTAGGCTATGCCACTGACCAGCTGGGCAGTCCTCGTCAGGTTTCCCAGACCCTCTGAGCCTAGGAATTCAAGGTTCCAGTGAGCTCAGATCCTGCCACTATACTGCAGCCCAGGCAATGGAGTGAGACTGTCTCCAAAAACAAAAACAAAAAAGCAGCACGATCTAGGTTTCTTTCTAGAATCTATTTCTTCTTCTACATCTCTTTTTCCTACTATCAGTTTGATTAAATCTCCATCTTGAGTAACAAGCTCTTACCTGCCACCTCTGAAGGATACTGTCCATTCCTATAGGAAGCTCTGCTTCCTTTCAACAAGGGAAGAGACGGTGCACTCTCTTACATGTTAGCAAAGCATGGAACCCTTGAGTGACTCCAAGTCTGCCTGGTGCCTACACAGGGTAGAGGAAGGGGAGAGACCGGCAGTCATTGCTTCAGACAACAAGAACTTTTCTCCTGGGTTAAGCCATTTCTATTACCACCATCACCCTAGACATTGTCCATTCTCTGGCGTTGGTTTTCTGGCTGGAGGGAAAAAGGACCACCTGGGCCCCATCTTCATGATGCCAAGTGCGGCTGCTCACTGGACCTCTCAGTGTGGCCCAGCATTAGCAGCCTTTTTTCTTGTTCTGGTCTGGTCTAGTCTGGTCCTGAAGTCAGGTCTCCTCTTCAAGGCAGTCTCTCCTTTGTCTCCCTATAATATAATCAAAGAGATAGTCTCACTGGACACTGGTAGAACTGGCCTCTTCTTGCTGAAAGGATCTGCAGAGAGCTTTGCACTTGCCACTTTTCTTTCTCTCTAGACTCACCTGCCTCTGCCATCACATACCACCTTTTTTACTTGATGGTTGTCCACATTTCAGGGGCTTACAGAAGTCAGAGTACAGATGCGCTGTACACAGAATAGGAACACTCTTGCACGGGTCTGCTTTTTTATTATATCAGTACCATGTGCTAACCAATTGCACAACAGTAAGGTCTGCTTTTTTAATAATAGGATATCATACAAATATATTTTGTCCCCCCGACATAAACATCTACACAATTAAGATGCCTTATTACAGCACACACTTGCTAGATGAAGAACTCAAATACAACTCAGACTTTTCCTAACAAATGCAAACCATGTAACCTAATCACATCTGTATCCTCATATTAATCTGAAATAAAAAGTAAATTTTTATATTGAGTGATTTCTGAATTTAAAGATAAAAATGGTCAAAATTAATTTTTATTTCAACTTCACATTGTTTGAAATGGCCCCCAGTTACCAAAGGCCAAATAAGTGGAGACGAGTGATCCAAATTCATCCCCAGGACAAACTTCTTGGTCCTGGGAGGGCAAGAACGCATGTGTCCCTTCAGGGAACATTCTTGTGCACGGGAAATGACTACTGACATAATCTTTAAGTCTAATAGCTAAGATTATTCTCCAGTTTATAATTTAAAAGGTTCTGACAACTAAATGCTATAATTTATAATGAAAGCATTTGAGTGACTGAGGTATATTTCACTAAGCCAGTTTCTCTTCTGAGTTGAAACTAAGACTTATGTAAACATAGGAAAGGAAACCCTTCCCAGGTTTATGTAGTGAGGCAAGAACATTTAATGTCCTTTATTCCCAACTATTTTGCAGTGCCATCTGTGTGGTGCTCATAGTCATAATCTACAGGACTTAAAGGACATTTATTTTTCAGTACAATAGTCACATATAAGACCAACAGCAAACATGACTTAACAAAAGTACATATTGTCTCCGAGATAAACAATTTTACAATATTTCCCTAGTATCCCTTTTAAAATTTTGCAATCTTGGTTTTTGGATACTTTTAAAATGACAACAACAAAGCAACTAAAATATCAAAAGTGTGTACACTGGAGAAAGACATCAATAGTTTATTTATTGCATCTTAAATTATCTGTGAAACCATAGGTATCAGTCACATTCCAGCAATAATTAAAAAACAAACAAACATGAATTTGTCACCAAGACAGAATCTGCCAGTGTTAGAAGAGTCAAAGTTCATAGCCTTTTTTTTTTTTAGACCTATCCTCCACAATGACCAACCCAATCCTATACCACAAAAAGTTCATAGCTTTTTAAACAAAATACATATTTGATATAATTTGCAATAATCCACACATAGTTAGAAAAGAACATTTAGAGTAAGCCATCTCTCAAAATATCTAATATGTAAATTGGAATCAGGAACAATTTTTTTGATTTGTAATTTCTTCTCCTTGCCAGCTGAGAAGCAATACAATTGTAGATACAGCCAACAAGTTACTTGTCTTATGTCACGATGCCAAATATTATGTCGATTTCTGAGTGAATCATGTTAGCCACTGCAGAGATGTTTTGTTATATTGGATTATTTCCTCAGAATGACACTATGATATACCGAGGCATAAAGTAAAAAGGTTAAGTAATGTGCTGGAAAACACAGATTTCCTCCCCGCTCATCACCTGAAAAAGAACTTAAACTAGAGCCTGAATACTTTCTCTTTAATTGATTATTTTGTGAATGTAAAATGAGGCCCTTTGAGAGAAATAGAAATTATTGAATAATTTAACCCAAGAACCAATTTCAACGAAAATAGTTACTGTGAATTTCTGAAAAGTCAATCAGAATTTATCTTCTTTTTGCACAGGCTCTTCTAAATTTAAATAAGTTCTCCATGAATACATATGAAAGCAACTATTTAGGTCATCTGTAACTGTAGATTGGACTAGTTTGGTCAAAAAAGCCTTCTCAAAATAAAACCGCTCATTTTTATTACCAATTAATGCGTGAAAGAGATAGCCTGCCTTGACTCCAGTCTAAATGCTCACCTTCACCGCAGGACTTTCACTTTCCAATCCATTCTACTTCTTCTTCTTTTTTTTTTCAGACAGAGTCTCACTATGTTGCCCTCGGTAGACTGCAACGTTTATCAGATTCCGTCACAGCTCACAGCAACCTTAGACTCTTGGGCTTAAACAATTCTCTTGCCTCAGCCTCCCAAGTAGCTAGGATTGCAGGCGCCCGCCACAACACCTGGCTATTTTGTTGTTGTTGTTGTTGTTGTTGCAGTCGTCCTTGTTGTTTAGCTGGCATGGGTCAGGTTGGAACCCGCCAGCCTCGGTGTATGTGGCCGGTGCCCTACCTCCTGAGCCATGGGTACCACCCTGTTAAGTTTATTTTTTAAAACAAGTGTACATATACTTTTTAATATAGCTTGACATATAAACTACACTACACAGATTTTTGTAATCAGAAAAAGAAACAATAAAAATTCTGTAAGTCTGTTAAAACTGAGTATCTTATCTCTAGGAGATCTGAGTGAATTGAAAGAAACATAAATGAGGATTTCCCTGCAGATTATGAGATCTGTGATCCAAATATACCTCCCCTCCCAGTCCTGATAATTCTCCATTAATGTCGGCATGGTAAAGAAGCTAACACCAAGTAGGTATCTACCTTCTAAAAAGATTTTCATATCTTTACTTAGTGTTCGTTAAATATCCAAGTAATTTTCAAATTAGTGTTTTATTTTATTTTTATAATATCCCTTATCCTGACCATACACCATTAACTAAAACAGCATGCTCCTTTTTAAACCTTTCTCCTCTGAGATTCCAACCTATCAAAAGCTGTCATAGTTAGCAATGTAATAAAATGTTATGAAAATCTGTGACAGAAATATACTTCTTTGACATTGCAATTGTTATTGGACAAAAAGAAATAACAAGTAATACCATTAAAGGCAAAATGGTACTACTAACAGGAAAGGCAAAGATGATTTAGAAAAGCCTAAGTATTGAACAAAAGTCATAGTTTTTTCCCTAATTAAATGCTTTAAAAACTGTAGCCAAACTAATATATAAGCATTATTAATAAGAAAGTTTTTTCTCTCAAATTCTTTTATTTATTTTTTTTTTTTGAGACAGAATCTTACAATGTCACCCTTGGTAGAGTGCCGTGATGTCACAGCTCACAGCAAACTCAGACTCTTGGACTTTTGCCTCAGCCTCCCAAGTACCTGGGACTACAGGCACTTGCCACAATGCCTGGCTATTTTTTGTTGCCGTTGTCACTGTTGTTAAGCAGTCCCGGGTTGGGGTTGAGACTGCCACCCTCGCTGTAAGTGGCTGGGGCCGTAACCACTGTGTTACGGGTGATGAGCCCATTCCTCTCAAATTCTTGCTATCAAATTTAGTGTATGCAACTCAGTTTGAGGTAAATTTAAACAAGTTTTAATTTCATTTAAGATAAAGATTATTTTTGGTGTTTATGCCAATAACTTTTTTTTTTTTGTTTTTAGACAGAGTCTCACTTTGTCACCCTCAGTAGGGTGCTATGGCATCATAGCTCACAGCAATCTCCAACTCTTGGGCTCAAGGGATTCTCTTAGCCTCCCAAGTAGCTGGGACTATAGGCACCTGCCACAACGCCAGGCTATTTTTTTTAGAGATGATTTTCTTGCTTTTGCTCAGGCTGGTCTTGAACCTGTAAGCTCAGGGCAATCCACCCACCGTGGGCTTCCAGAGTGCTGGGATTACAAGCGTGAGACACTGCATCTGGCCTATGTCAATAACTTCTTATGGTGTGGAATTCAGCCAACAGTAAATGGCTGAATCCAAATCTCGTTTTAATTTTTATTCCTTTCAATATTATATGAGTAGATAAATACATTTACAGATATTTAAAAATGCAAATATCTTTGCCACATATTAATATGTACAAAGTTTCATTTTAAAAAGTATATTCACATTCAAATAATCTAATTTATAATCTATCAGATATGAGCCGACACATGGTCATGTTCACCTGAAAAAAAAGTGAATAATTGTTCTTACCTTCAAATGATTTTTTCTTTTTAAAGATGGGGTCTTCCTGTCACCCAGACTGGAGCCAGTGGTATAATCGTAGCTCACTGTAGCTTGAAACTCCTGGGCTCAAGCAATCCTCCTGACCTACTCCCTCAGCCTCCCAAGTAGGTGGGATTGCAGGCGCACACTACTATGTCTGTCTAATTTTTCTTTTTTTTTTTTTAGAAATGGTACCTTATTATGTTGCCAGGCTGGTGTCAAACTCCTGGCCTCAAGTGATCCTCCCACCTGGGCCTCCCAAAGTGCCAGGATTACAAGCATGAGTGACAGCACACAGCCCTAATGATCTTTTCCCTTCACTTCTTCTAGCAGAGGCTAGAAGAAAACTGAGGTAAAAACAAAACACAGTTGGAAAGGAGAATAGTAAAGACTGAGGACAAAAGCAAGAAAGGTCGGTAAAAGGGAATCTAAATCAGCAAAGACACGTCTGATGTTCATTTTTGTTAGATGTCTCTATCGAACCCCATTGTTTTAGGGTTTGGTGTGTTCCTGATGAACACCTCTGCCGAAAACTGAAGCCTCTGGTGCAGTTAGCCAGCCCTGCTGCTCCGTGGGCACCTGTCAGTGTGCAGTGTGACAGGGGAGGCTATGGTGAGATTCCTATCAGGAATTATTAAGTGTCTGCTCCAGCCTGAATTCATCTCAGCACAGTCACTCTGTGTTCTCAGACCCTCTCATGGTACAGATCCTTCCCAGAACTCCAAATCAGAATGGATTTCTCCCATTTCATAGTGGCAAAGCAGGTAGATTGTGAATAGCTTGGGAATAGATTGTGAACTGACAAGGGGAGGAGCCTGATGGCAGCACTGACAGTAAGAAGGGTCACAGGGGTTGACTTGAGACCCCTGCTAGCCCCGAACACCCTACTCTCTCCAGAGCGGCTGCACTAAACCTGCTCATCTAATGCAGAATCTGAAGGAGGCTGGGATGGATATGGACTGATCAGGGAGGGTGATGAGTGCTGCCGCTCAGTGACACCTGGTCTTCTGTTCCCACTGGGTTGTCAGGATTCCTAGTGCCTTCCACAATTTGCATAATAAGATACTGAATACCCCTCTAAGCAGGTGGCCAAGCCCTTTCCTAAGGAACAAACGATTTCTCATACTCTAAGTTTTCTAAAAGGGAAAAATACTGAATAGAAGTTACTGCATTTTTGTATTACTACAATGGTCTTTTCACACAAACTTAACTAAATTGAATAAATAATCTTGCACTTTCCAACTGAAATGGCTTTAGACCGACTATGAGCACAATCTGGTTTTCACAAAAATGGAGTACTGGTCTATTACAAACCCAAATTTATTTTTTTCAACCAGGCAGACTGTATCAATAGGTATCATCTATTCAGTTTGTAATGGATACATTACAGAGAACTTGTGCATTCTTTGGATATATAAACAATTATTTGCTGTTTAATAGGAACTCACACTGAATAGATAAGCTCTGTGTTTTATATAAGACTGATGATTTCATTCCACATTCACATTAGATAAATCTGAACATCTAAGTATGCATTCATATGTAAACTTTCCCAGAACTGACTTTTGTTAGGTCTGAAATAATAAATATAGAATTGTTTCATAGTATTTAAAACAACAGCCACCACTTTTACCAGCTCCCATTACAGAGAGCCTAAGCCTGTGAGTCATGATTTTCTTTTTCTCCAGAGACAGAATGCTTCAGAAACTGACCAGTAGCACCGATGTATAATCTTGATCTCATGGGCCATTTCTGAAAAAGAATATTTATTTTGTTATAATGCGAGAAAAATAAAAAGAACATCAAAAGTATTTAAAGAAGAATTCAAAGTTTAGCAACTATGATACATATATAGCATAGTTTATAATGTGAAAGAGTCTAAACAGCCCCATACAAATACAATATTACATAGCTAATAATAGTTATAATATGAAGTATAAGGGACATGAAAAAATGTTTTATGGTGGCGCCTGTGGCTCAAAGGAGTAGGGCGCTGGCCCCATATGCCAGAGGTGATGGGTTCAAACCAAGGTCCCTGCCAAAAACTGCAAAAAAAAAAAAAAAAGAAAGAAAAAATGTTTTATTAATGCTAACGGTAAAAAGCAAAACTATTTCCAGACTTTGATTATAACTATAGAAATAATATGGGTACATGTGGACAAGAATTGCAAGAAATCATGGAATGAATATAGCTGAAGTGTAGAAAAATGTATCTACTCATAATGTTTTAATTTCAAACTAAAGCTATAATAAAATTAGCTTAAAACTAGATTTAAGATAAATGGCTTAGCTTTAAATATATTTTAAAAAGTTCTATGTGCTTTTTTTCTGCTTTTTTTTTTTTTTTTGGTAGAGGCAGAGACTCACTTTCTCACCCTCGGTAGAGTGCCATGGCATCACAGCTCACAGCAACTTCCATCTCCTGAGCTTAGGCGATTCTCTTGCCTCAGCCTCCTGAGTAGCTGGGACTACAGGCGCCCGCCACAACGCCTGGCTATTTTTTTGTTGCAGTTTGGCAGGGGCTGGGTTTGAACAAACCACCTTCAGTATATGGGGCTGGTGCCCTACTCACTGAGCCACAGGCACCCTGCCCCTATGTGCTAAGTATTAATGAGCCTATACTTGTCAAAGAACCATGATGGCATGGTGTGATGGCTCACACCTATAATCCTAGCACTTTCGGAGGTCGCAGCAGGAGAATTGCTCAAGGCCAGGAGTTGGATACCAGCCTGGGAAACATAGTGACTTTGTCTCTACAAAAAATTTAAAAATTAGCTAGGGACTGGGAGTGATGGCTCATGCCTATAATTCTAGTACTGTGGGAGGCTTAGACAGGTGAACTGCTTGAGCTCAGGAGTTCAAAAGTAGCCTGAAATGAGTGAGACCCCATCTCTACTAAAAACAGAAAAACTAGCTGGGCATCATGGTGGATGCCTATAGTCTCAGCTACTTGGGAAGCTGAGGCAGGAGGATCACTTAAGCCCAAAAGTTTGAGGTTTCCGTGATGTATAGACATCATGGCACTCTAGCCAGGGCAACTCACAGAGTGAGACTGTCAAAAAAAAAGGTAGGCATGGTGGCACATGCCTAGAGTTTCAGCTACTTAGAAGGCTCAGGTAGAAGGTTTGAGTGAGCTATGAAGGTGCCACCGCACTCTGCGGTCCAAACTGCGTCACAGAGTAAAACTCTCTTAAAAAAAAAAAAATGCCATGATGAAAAGCAAAAATTCAACCATCTAAACATTTTCTCCATCTGGAGAACATCTGGAAGTTGTAAATATTAGAATATTTGGTGTTATATAGATAGAACATCCAGATTAAATGTCCGCATGTATTGATATCACACAGCTTTAACCTTGTGGTAATTATCATACTTGAATTGCTGAAAGGAATTTTCTCAATTCATCTTTATGATGGACAACCTCCCTCTCAAACAATATAATTTATTGCCAGGCAGGCATAGTGATGAATAAACATATGAGTAGTACTTTTAGAGTAGAACCCATTTTGGAGGAGAGGGAGTCATATAAACAGGTTCTAAGGTCCTTGGAATACTAATCAGAGAGATACATTATTTTAATACAAAGATAAGACTAAAAAAGTGCAACTCCCAAAAAGGTGTGCAGTGTGGTCCCATACTCTCCAGAGAACGAATGCTCCCACCATCAGGCTACCCATCTTCATCAGTGAACATGCACAAACAGGCTGCTGGTTGCAGAGCACCAGAAAATGTTTTTAAATGCTTGGCAGATAATCTCCAGCACTCAAAATAGAGGTATAATTTATTAATGTGTTCTTGTTCCCAACCCAGAACATGATAGCTCTGGGTTTTCCATCCAACTTGCATATTAAAATCACCCGGAGACCTTTAAACAAATACTGATGGCCAAGTTGTACCTAGACCAATTATATCAGAATGGACTATTACTTTTCTTACAGAAGCAATGGAGCATAAGGTAGAGTCAGATCTTAGCTGGAATACAACCTCTCATTGCACAGTTATTTTCATCTAGACTGGGATTCCAAATGTAAAAGCCATAAATTTCTGTTTTGTGGCAACCAAAAGAAGTTCCAGTTTTACATCTCCAGATATGCTAAGTGACTTCATGTCTATGTGGTTCAGGTCATTTAAGTGTCCTAAATTCAGATTATTCTGGCTAGCAATCTATACTTTAAACACAGATAAAAGATAACATTTATGTTGCTTGCAATTTAAAATGGTCTGCTCCTGTATAGTCTTCCAATAAATAACCTTATGCATTACGTTTGATACAGTAACGAGACTGATACTGCACTACTTTTTGCAGATCCATTTCAATTTTTAAAAATAACACATGTACATTCTTTACATTTTAGGTGTATCACTGTCAATGCTCTCTGTCCCTGGGATCTTCCAAAGTCCACTAAACTGAGATATTTAGAAGCTGTCTGGAGGTTCATCTGATAGGCCAGGACCTGGCATTTTTATATCAGATTAAAATCCTGCATTATACCAAAGACCCCACTGCTGTAGTGTTAGGACTGTTTGCGTCCCCACTCCCCTAACCTCCAAGGTGATGGGATATGGAGATGGGGCCGTTGGGAGGTAATGAAGGCTAGATTAGGTCATGATGAACTAGTGGCCTTTCAAGAAGAGGAAGAGCTCTCTCTCTCTCTCTCTCTCTCTCTCTCTCTCCCGTCCTTAGTGGGCATGCACCAGTAAGAGGAGAGGCTGTGTGAGAACACAGCAAGAAGAAGGCCATCTCGTTAGGAACTCAACCCTGCTGCCACCTTGATCTTGGACATTACAGCCTCTAGAGAGTAAGATAATATCAGGACCTGGCATTGTTTTTTGTTTTTGTTTGTTTGTTTGTTTTTGGAGACAGAGTGTCTCTATGTCACCCTCAGTAGAGTGCTATGGCATTACAACTCACAGCAACCTCAAACTCTTGGGCTTCAGCAATTCTCTTGCCTCAGCCTCCCAAGTAGCTGGGACTACAGGTGCCCACCACAATGCCCGGCTATTTTTTATTGCAATTGTCATTGTTGTTTGGCAGGTCCGGGCTGGATTCGAACCCGCCAGCTCTGGTGTATGTGGCTGGCACCCTAGCTGCTGAGCCAGGACCTGGCATTGTTATGTAAGATTAATACATGTTGTGAATAGTGTAGGACAGACTATAAAACATGTAATGAATAGTGTATGGTGGCAGAAATCATCCATTTTAAGTGCTTCATTTTTAGCAATAATATGTACCAGTGCTTTTCAACCTTTTAATCCCCTGTTCTATTTTCTTAAGCATACAAATCTCATGTTCAAATCTCAAATGTAATTTGACAATGATGTGACAATTTTAAAAGTAAAATCAAAATCGTATGGAATGCTTGCCTGGTGGTTCTTATATGTGCTACCGGGGTCCTACTGTTTTGAGACTTGCTCTGCATCATTCAACCATGCCTGGAGACAGATGAAAGCATCTGTTCCTTTAATCTTTGCTAGGATGTAAGCAATTAACAAAGCAAACCTAGAGGGAGGGGGGTGGGGCCTTGGTGTGTGTCACAGTTTATGGGGGCAAGACATGATTGCAAGAGGGACTTTACCTAACAATTGCAATCAGTGTAACCTGGCTTATTGTACCCTCAATGAATCCAACACAATAAAAAAGAAAAAAAAGAAAAAAGAAGAAAAAAAAGAAAAAAGAAAAAAAAAAAGCAAACCTAAAAATGCATATGTGGATTTTTGCCTCATTTTTCATGGATTTAATAAAATAATAAAACTTTCCTTTTTAAGAACCCCATGTCCTTGATTTTCAAAAGCCTCGTAATGATTTTAATCAAATTAATGTAGATATAGTTTTTTTTTTTTTTTTTTGTAGAGATAGAGTCTCACTGTACCGCCCTCGTGTAGAGTGCCGTGGCATCACACGGCTCACAGCAACCTCTAACTCTTGGGCTTACGCGATTCTCTTGCCTCAGCCTCCCGAGCAGCTGGGACTACAGGCGCCCGCCACAATGCCCGGCTAATTGTAGATATAGTTTTAAAAATCAGAAATTAAAATGAAAATAGAATATCATTTAGGTTGCATGTTACCTCGATGCCAAAAAATCCAATTGACTGATTTCACATTTCACTTTTCAATGGTTTTGGCATTGTGTAGATTAGCACAATCCTCAGCTGTACTTTCCCTAATAAAGTATATTTAAAACTATGTGCTGTAGTTTCATTGAGCTTAGAAAAATTAAGCAAACTCACAACCAGAATTGAACCTGAAACTGAAGACCTTAACAAATGCACTCTTGGTTTAGTTAAAGCACTCCCAAATATCAAAATCTTGGGTTTACTTTTTAAATTATTGTTTATCTGTATTATAAACAATGATGCTTAAGGGATATGGCAATTAGTAAAGTCATATGTACTTTTCTGCCAATGTAAAGATCTGAAATACATGAATACTCCTGTTCTTTTGGAGATTCACTGCCCTTTAAGCAACTGGTGCTGACTGAAATGGTTAGTACTCAACGGGATAAAAACTATTTTAAGGCTACACCCCAGGATCCTAGTCTCTTTAACCTTCCAGTTTCATTTGAGACATTCTTTTTTTAAAATGTATTATCAAATCATAGCTGTGCACATTAATGTAATCATGGGGCACCAACACTGGTTTTATAGACCATTTGACATATTTTCATCACACTGGTTAACACAGCCTTCCTGGCATTTCTTAATTATTGTGTTAAGACCTTTATATTCTACATTTAGTAAGTTTCACATTTACCCTTGTAAGATGCACCGTAAGTATCATCCCCCCAATCACCCTCCCTCCACCTGATCTCCCTCCTCCCCTCCCCTCCCTGTCGCCCTTCCCAATATTCTCAGGTTATAACTGGGTTATAGCTTTCATATGAAAGCCATAAATTAGTTTCATAGTAGGGCTGAGTACACTGGATACTTTTTCTTCCATTCCTGATATACTTTACTAAGAAGAATATGTTCCAGCTCCATCCATGTAAACATGAAAGAGGCAAAGTCTCCATCTTTCTTTAAGGCTACATAATATTCCATGGTGTACATATACCACAATTTACTAATCCATTTGTGGATCGATGGGCACTTGGGCTTTTTCCATGACTTAGCAATTAGGAATTGGGCTACAATAAGCATGCTGTTAGAAATATCTTTGTTATGATGTGATTTTTGGTCTTCTGAGTATATGCCTAGTAGAGGAATTACAGGATTGAATGGCAGATCTATTTTTAGATCTCTAAGTGTTCTCCAAACAGCTTTCCAAAAGCAATGTATTAATTTGCATTCTCACCAGCAGTGTAGAAGTGTTCCCTTTTCTCCACATCCATGCCAACATCTCTGGTCTTGGGATTTTGTGATATAGGTTAATCTTACCAGAGTTAGATGATATCTCAAGGTAGTTTTGATTTGCATTTCTCTGATGATTAAGGATGATGAGCATTTTTTTATATGTCTGTAGGCTGTGCACCTGTCTTCTTCAGAGAAGTTTCTCTTCAAGTCCCTTGCCCAGCCTGTGATGGGATCACTTGTTCTTTTCTTGCTTATATGTTTGAGTTCTCTGTGGATTCTTGTTATTAAACCTTTGTCAGACATAATCTGCAAATATCTTCTCCCATTCTCAGGGCTATCTTCTTGCTTTACTTACTGTGTTCTTGGCTGTGCAGAAGCTTTCTAGTTTGATCAGGTCCCACTAGTGTATTTTTGAAGCTGCTTCCATTGCCCGGGGGTGTCCTCCTCATAAAATAGTCGCCCAGGCCGATTTCTTCAAGGGTTTTCCCTGCACTCTCTTCTAGTATTTTTATAGTTTCACGTTTAAGTTTCAATCTTTAATCCAGTGAGAGTCTATCTTAGTTAATGGTGAAAGGTGTGGGTCCAGTTTCAGTCTTCTGCAGGTTGCCAGCCAGTTCATCCAGCACCATTTGTTAAATAGGGAATCTTTTCCCCACTGAATGTTTTTAATTGGCTTGTCACAGATCAAATAACGGAAAGTAGCTGGATTCATCTCTTGGTTCTCTATTCTGTTCCAGACATCTACTTCTCTGCTTTTGTGCCAGTACCATGCTGTTTTGATCACTATCGATTTGTAGTATGGTCTGAGGTCTGGTAGCGTGATTCCTCCTGCTTTGTTTTTCTTTCTGAGTAATGTTTTGGCTATTCGAGGTTTTTTCTGATTCCATATAAAACGAAGTATTGTTTTTTCAAGATCTTTAAAGTATAACAGTGGAGCTTTAATAGGGATTGCATTGAAATTATATATTGCTTTGGGTAGTATGGACATTTTAACCATGTTGATTCTTCCCAGCCATGAGCATGGTGTGTTTTTCCATTTGTTAACATTTTCAGCTATTTCTTTTTTTAGAGTTTCATAGTTCTCTTTATAGAGATCTTTCACATCCTTTGTTAGATAAACTCCCAAATATTTCATCTTTTTTGGCACTACTGTGAAGGAAATAGAGTGCTAAACTGTTTATTCAACTTGACTATTCTTGGTATGTATAACGGCTACCGATTTATGAATGTTGATTTTATAACCTGAGACGCTGCTGTATTCCTTGATCACTTCTAAGAGTTTTGTAGTAGAACTCTGGTGTTGTCCAGATATACAATCATATCGTCTGTGAAGAGCGAAAGTTTGATCTATTCTGACCCTACTTGCGGTGCCTAAAACTTCCACTACAATGTTAAAAAGCAATGGAGACAATGGGCAGCCTTGTCTGGTTCCTGATCTGAGTGGAAATGATTCCAATTTAACTCCATTCAATACGATATTGGCTGTGGGTTTGCTGTAGATGGTCTCTATCAGTTTAAGAAATGTCCCTTCTATACCGATTTTCTTAAGTGTTCTGATCATGAAGGGATGCTGGATATTATCAAAAGCCTTTTCTGCATCGATTGAGAGAATCATATGGTCTTTGTTTTTTAATTTGTTTATGTGCTGAATTACATTTATAGATTTACGTATATTGAACCAGCCTTGAGACCCTGGGATAAAACCGACTTGGTCATGATGTATAATTTGTTTGATGTGTTGCTGGATTCTGTTTGTTAGGATCTTGTTGAATATTTTTGCATCTATATTCATTAGTGATATTGGTCTATAATTTTCTTTTCTTTTTGGGTCTTTTCTTGGTTTGGGGATCTGGTTGATGTTTGCTTCATAGAACGTGTTGGGTAGTCTTCCTTCTTTTTCTACCTTTGGAACAGGTTGAGTAATATAAGTACTAATTCCTCTTTAAAGGTTTGGTAGAATTCTGACGTGAAACCATCTGGTCCCGGGCTTTTCTTTTTAGGGAGGTTTTGTATAGTTGATGCTATTTCCGAACTTGATATGGGCCTCTTCAACATTTCCACTTGATTCTGGCTAAGTCTTGGAAGGTGATATGCTTCCAAGTACTGTAAATTTCCTTCGGATTTTCATATTTCTGAGAATAAAGTTTCTTGTAATATTCAGTAAGGATTTTTTGAGTTTCTGAGGAGTCTGTTGTTATATTTTCTTTGTCATTTCTGATTGATGAGGTTAGAGATTTTACTCTTTTTTTCCCGATTAGGTCGAACAAAGGTTTATCTATTTTATTGACCTTTTCAAAAAACCAACTTTTTGATTTATTGATCTGTTGTCTAATTCTTCTGTTTTCAATTTCATTTCATTCTGTTCTAATTTTGGTTATTTCTTTTCTTCTACTGGGTTTGGGGTTGGAATGTTCTTCCTTTTCCAGTTGCTTGAATGTCCCTTTAAGTTGTTAACTTTCTCCCTTTCTGTTTCTTGAGGAAGGCTTGCGGTGCTATAAATTTCCGTTTTAGGACTGCCTTTGCGGTATCCCAGAGTTTCTGATAATTCGTGTCTTCATTGTCATTTTGTTCCAAAAGTTTGGCAATTTCCTTCTTAATCTCATCTTGACCCAGCTATCATTCAGCATAAGGTTATTTAACTTCCATGTTTTTGTATGAGTACGCAGATTCCTGCTGTTACTGAGCTCAAATGTTATTCCATGGTGGTCCGAGAAGATGTAAGGAATAATTTCTATTGCTTTAAATTTACTGAGGTTAGACTTGTGACCCAAGATGTGATGGATTTTGGAGTATGTTCCATGGGCTGATGAGAAGTATGTGTATTCAATTTTGTTGGGAAGTAATGTTCTGTAGATGTCTGCTAAATCCAAATGTTGGATGGTTAGATTTAAATCTAAAATTTCTTTGCTGAGCTTCTTATTGGAGGATCAATCCAACACTGCCAAAGGAGTGTTGAAATCTCAAACTATTATGGCGCTAGAGAAATCCAGTTGCTCATGTCTGTTAGAGTCTCTCTTATAAATTGAGGTGCATTGTGGTTGGGTGCATGGATATTAATGATTGAAATCTCATCATATTACCCTTAACAAATATGAAGTGACCACTCTTATCCTTCCTTACTTTTGTTGGTTTAAAGCCTATTGTATCTGCAAATAATATTGCAACACCTTCTTTTTTCTGATTACCATTTGCGTGAAATATGGATGACCATCCTTTCACCCTGAGTCTATATTTGTCTTTTAAGGTAGGATGTGACTCTTGTGTGCAGCAAATATCTCGCCTGAGTTTTGTATCCAGTCAGCTAACCTGTGCCTCTTTAGAGGACAGTTTAAGCCATTCACATTAATGGAGAATATTGATAAGTCTGGTAAAATTTTGAGTATTGAGTTTTTTGAAAGTCCAGTGGACATTTTTAATCCTTTTGCCACCGTGGAAGTTGGAGTTTGATCAAATTTTCTGAGGGAGTTTACTCTTGTGGTAGAGGATCGGGCTGGTCATTATGGAGGATAGGTCTGATAATACCCTGAAGAGCTGGTTTGGTTATGGCAAATTTCTTCAACATATGAATGTCATTAAAGTATTTAATTTCTCCATCATAAATGAAACTCTGTTTAGCTGGATACAGGACCCGGGGTTGAAAGTTATTTTGCTTTAGGAGATTAAAAGTCGATGACCACCCTCTTCTGGCTTGAAAAGTTTCAGCAGAGAGATCTCCAGTCATTCTAATAGTCTTCCCTTTGTAGGTAATGGATTTCTTATGTCTGACTGCTTTGAGAATTTTCTCCTTCATGTTAACTTTAGTGAAGTTAATTATGATATGCCTTGGGGATGTTTCCTTGGGATTGAGTCATGCTGGGGTTCTGAAACTGTCTGCTATCTGAATTTCTGAATCTCTTGGCAAGTCTGGATAATTCTCTTTCATAATTTCATGGAGAAGGGCCTCTGTGCCTAGGAAGGCCACTTCATCAGTTTCAGGAATTACAATGAGGGGGATATTAGCCTTCTTCGAATTATCCAAGATCTCTCTGAGAGAATGATCTGTTTTTACTTTCCATTTCTCTTCCTCTTTGAGAGTTTGGGAGTGTTCAAAGGCTTTGTCTTCAATGTCAGCAATCGTTTCTACTGCTTGCTCCACTCTGTTACTGAGGGATTCTACTGCACTTTTCAGATCTTGGCAAACTGCAAATTCTTGCTTCTGTGGGTCGAAATCTTTGGTTGTTTTGTCTTTAAATTTGTTAAATTCTTGAGACAATTTTGAATTTCTCCTTGAATTTCTAATTCCGAGTTTTGAATTGCTGCTCGAATTTCCAATTCCAAATGTTCCTCCACTTTATTACTCTTGTTTGCAACCTAAACTCTGAATTCGATTTCTGACATCTCGGCAAGTTGTTTATGAATGGGATCTTCAGTTACATCTGCCATATCTTTCCTCGGGGTGTTGATCTATTCTGGTTATTCATGTTACCAGAGTTTTTCCGCCAATTCCGCCCCATGATTGTTTTACACCGTTTGATTTTTCCCCTGGAGCTTTGTCGAGGACCCGTAAAGTGCTATGGCCTGACAAACTGGGGCCCTGTTTGGTGTGGTGGGGGCTAAGTGGTTCTTTCTTGTTTTCAGCTGCTTTCTGGTTGACCCTAGTGATACAGTTACTCTGGGTTGAAGTCTCAGCTGTGGAGAAATAGCAGCAGTTAAGTCACCCCGCCCCCCACAGGCAACAATTACAAAAGGAAACCTTCCTATAACCACACACCCAGGGCACCACCTGAATAGTCCTCAGGCGATTGGCTCAGTTCAAAAGGTCCAAATCAATCGTCTCAGTCAGCACCTGTCTCAGGTGGGAGAGTTTAAAAGGTCTCTGGCAACTGGATCACAGGGGTTTGGTGACTACTCTGATATGGCTTGCTCCAGTGCTGCGTGGAGTCAGGAGGAGCCACCCAGCAAATAGGTCAGTCTTGGAAGGTTGATGCCTCCTTCCCCACCTTGTACCTCTGTCACACCCAGTCACTGATAGCCCTGCAGTTGGCTGACCCAGTTTCCTGTAGTGAACAGATACTCCAGGGGTTTGCACCTGCCTGAATCACAAGGAAATCTATTTCTGCTGTCATTCTGCTGCGCTCTGCCTCTATCTAGCAGGAGGAGGTGAGGCCTGACAACCTCGGGCGCTTGATGGAGGCTGGGGAGTGTTCACTTAGTTCCAGCCCCGCCCCTGATTGATGTTACTGACAGAACAGAACAGAAAAACTTTGAGGGAATTTGTTCTGTTCCTGCTAAATTCCCCTGCAGAAGAGAAGCTGTTTTGAGTTCCCAGAGCCTGTGCCTCAGGCTCTGTCTTTGCTCCTGCAGGTTTGTATTTGGTTACCTGTCAGTTCTATCCTGCTGCCTTCCTTTGTCTATAGGCTGACGATCCCCTGAGGGCCGGGTGCGTCTTTGGCTCAGTAAAATGGTCCTCTGGGTCAGCCGCACCCTGGGAACTTCCCGGTTCTGCCAGTGAGTATCTAGTCCCTGCGCTCCACCAAGGTCGGTACCCCCTAAGGCAAATCCTTTACTCACGGGGCCTGCGTTTCCGTCCCAGATCTGTTCAGTGGTGGTTGCCACCTGAGTAGATGCCAGGCCTCCTCTGTTTGCGCAGAGAGACAGGGTATGTGGCTTCAGGATATCTGGGAGTGAGCCGTATTGTTGCTAAAAGAAGGCTGCTGCTCTGTGCCTCAGGGCACTGCTGCTTGGGTGTGGTTCCCTCTCAGCCTACAGTCCTGTCCTCACTCTTGTGCCCCAGAGTCAGCACTGACCAGCTGCAGTTTAGGCACTGTCCACATCCCTCGAGAAATCACCCAAGAATCTGGACTCCTGGGGGCCAGGCCTCCAGACCTCAGAGTGCGAGTGGAGGGGAGTGCTGGGAGCTCAGAGTTGCAGGCAGGGAATATACACAGTTTTATACAGTTTTATGCCTGGCAGGAGAATGCCTTGGTACCCTAATAGGGGAGGGAGGTCAAGGTTTTAGAGGGTTTCTCCCATAGAGTGTAGTGGGAGGACCTTTGAACTCTGCTTGTTTGTTTGTGGGGCACTCTGAGCTGTTCTCATGGGGGAGGGGACTCCTGTCCTCTTGGTGATGGATTTGGTACCTTTGGTTTGTATCCTTGTGGTCGCAGCTCGCCTCAGTGGGATTGATGTGCGTTCTTCAACCTTCTCTCTTGGTGCAGCTCACATCCACCAGGTTACTTGCTCGGTGTGAGCCATTGAACCCTTGAACTATAGTCTAAGGTTTATTTTCACTTTCATTTCTGTTTATTCCTTCTTTTTCAATTGCTCTAGCCATTTTCCTTAATATCCATAATTTTCTTTCATTCTATGATATCTGTATTTCCTTGTTCTTTATACTTTTGAAAAACTTATAAAGTTTGCCTTCTATGAAATTGATTTGACTTTCTTTTGTTTTGTTTCAAACAATTTCTAATGTAGGTTGAAGCTTAAAAATTGAATGCCTTCTAAATCCATCTTTATCTTGGCCTATTCCACTTCTTTTTTCATATCTTATTGTTTTAGCCTGATCCTGCCTTTCAGTCACATCACCCCACTGTACCCGGATGGCTCTCTACATTTCTTTATGGAGATGTCTACTTATAATTTATAGAAGATGTCAAATGTTAACAATGATTTTGCATCTGCTTTCAGTGATAATGTTGTTTCAAACATCATTCCACCTTCTGGATCATCACGATGGTATTTCCTTCTACTTGTTATGCATTATTTTTCCATAGATTCCTGTTGATTTCTCTTTATGTGTGAATCACAAAGTGTGAAGCAATTTATTCAATTTATCTTAACATAATAATGTTCTTCACTTCTCAGGTTTGTAGCTGGGCAGCTAGTTGGAGGGACTAGATTTAGGAACATTGGGTTTAGCGATTTTTCTTGATTAAACCCAGTTGCCCCTAGATGAGATATTTGTTTACCTTCACCTCACTGCACTGTCCCGTATCTGGCTTCCTTGGAATGCAGAAGCCATGATTTCACTAATTGCATTTCTTTTTTATACATCTGCTGCCCCTATTTTGTAATCTTTAAGATTTTGACCACAAATGCTTTAACTTTTTGAAATTCAATAAAGCTTCAATTATTTCTCTCTCTCTCTTTTTTTTTTTTTTTTTTTTGTTCAAAAAAAAATAAGAGCATTTATTGACTGACATAGTAGTCCAGAGATGAAATGAGTTTTAGAAATGGTGGATCTGGCAACTCAACCCTGCTTATTTTTTTAATTTTTTAATTTTTTGAGACAGAATTTTACTTTTCTGCCCTTAGTAGCGGACCATGGTATAGCTGACGGCAACCTCAAATTATTGGGCTCCAAGTGATTCTCACACAACTTCAAATTCTTGGGCTCCAAGTGATTCTTTTGTCTCAACTTCCTTGGTAGCTGGGACTACAGGCGCCTGCCACAATGCCTGGCTATTTTGAAGAGACAGGGTCTCCCTCTTGTTCAGGCTGGTCTTGAAATCCTCTGCTCACTGCCCTGCTATAGACAGGGGACCACGCCCCAGCCCTCGGGTCTTTCATCACACGCAGCAAGCTTCTGCTGGAGGGTTCTGTTGGTGTCAGGGAACATGCTCTTGCCCTCAGGACTCAGTCCATTCCTGGCAAGACTCTGCTCACAGGCCCAACCCTGCCTACCGAGCTCAGTCCACACGGGGCAACCACTGTCCCACCGTGGGTTCTGCACCGCATCACACCAGGCATAGCCCAAACTCAGGGTCAATACCACCACTGGCTGTGCATGGTCATAACCAGGGCACTGTTCCTTCTCCCATCGAGTATCCCTTTATTCTCATAACCTCTTATTCCACTGGTACACACAGATTTCATCCTGATGTTTGGTGGTCAACACTATGCCCCAATCATTCAGGAAAAGACCAAACACTCTGCCCTCTGCAGGGGGCAGAACTTCAGACCGCCATGCTAGGTGGCAAGGGTAGACTGGGACTTTGGACTTGTGGAGGGAAATGTCTCTTCAATTTTATGTGTGGTGGTGTTGTGTGTAGGTTCATAAGTAGGACCTATCTGGAGAGGGAAATCTGGTTTTTAGTGGCTCTCTCCAACGAGGTAAAATGAGAGGACTTTTGTTCTCCGCTTGCTCGGACGCTGTGGTGGGCCTCCTACGTAGGGGAGGGGTCTCCTGTCCTCCAGTCAGTAGGCCTTGTATCTGTAATTTGTTTTTTTTTTTTTTTTTTGAATGTTCTTCCTTGGACTTACAGCTTGCTGAACTTCTTTCTTGGCTCAGCTCTCCACCGTTGGCTTCATAGTATCTGATTCTGTCCACTTTTCCTACCTCTGGTCAGGAGCCTCTGCCGAGGTTTGCAGTCAGGCATCTTCCTGAGCAGTAACCTTTATTCTTACACCTTCGTTGACGCCAGTGGCCACTTAAGGGAACAACTCCTAGATTTTCCTGGAGTATAAAAATTAGTGTCTCTGTAGTAGGAATGACTCCCTGAACCCTCTGCCACATTCTGCCCTACGGACATGGGATAATAAAAGTCTCTTCAAACTGTGTGAGCCCTGGGCTCACTCCCCTCTACCCTTTCTCACTCCTTTCTCCGCTAATAAAGTGTTCCCAATCCATGAACTGGCCTCCTCTTCCTTTTATAGACCCTTGCCCCAAAACTCTATCCCTGGTACGTTCGGTATGTTTATCAGTGGTATTTCAGAAAAACGCATTGTTATTGTAGGAGATGTCTGCGTGTATGTTGTTTTCCCTGAAGACCTTCCAGTGGGACAGCATGTGGTGCTGAAAAGGTGGTAATAATGATCCTGATCCTGTGTGTGCCCGCATCTGAGTATTTAACAAAAGAAAATTGTTGTTATTGTTTTGAGCCCGAGTCTCACTCATTCGCCTTAGGGTTGATTGCTATGGAGTCACAGTGCACAGCAACCTCAAACTTCAAACGCTCAGGCTCTAGGAATCTTTTCTTGCCTCAGTTTCCCAAGTAGCTGGGACTACAGGCACCTGCTACAATGCCTGGCTAGGATTTTCTATTTTTAGTAGCGATGGAGTCTCACTCTTGCTTAGGCTGATCTTGAACTCCTGAGCTCAAGCGATCCACCAGCTTCAGTCTCCCAGAGTGTTAGAATTACAAGCATGAGCCACTGCATCCAGTCACAAAAAAACTTTAAAGGTCAGAAGAAAATCCTTTCTTAAGTTTTAAATGCTGCCTTTATTAGCCACGTTCTGTTGGTCCTTTGGCAAATCACTTTGCCATTGATTACCTTCTTCAATTTTTTTTAATCAAAATGACTTTCATTTTTAATTCTATGAAATCATGACTGTGTATAGTAATGCATTTATAGGGTACATTGTGCTAAACTGATATACAGGTTGCAAAGCTCACTTCAAACTTGTTAACATAACCAGCACCCGACTTGCTCATTTTTCATGGTAAGACATTTATGCTCCACACTGAATAGTTTTAACATGTACCATTGCATTATGTACAATAGATGAAGAAAATCGTAAAAGCAGAAAAAGTTTATAGAATAAAGATATAAAGAAAGAAAATACTTTTGTACAGTTGGGCTATGTAAACTTTTATTACAAAAAAGTAAGTGTGTTCACAAAATTCAAAGATGTACAAATAAAACAATACAGGAAGGTAAGGTTAATTTATTACTGAAGAGAGAATAATTTTAAATATAAATTTAGTGTAGCTAAGTGTACAGTATTTATAAAGTCTACAACAGTATATGATAATCCCCTAACCCTTAACATTACCCACTCCTTAACTCGCTGATTTACCCAGAGACTTACTTCTAATTTTGGAAGCTTCCTTCATGCTGAGTGTCCTGTGCAGGGATACCAATGAAAACAATCTCTTATACTGTATTTGTAGTCCACCTTTTCAAAGTTTAGACCTATTCAGACACACAAATACTTACTGTCACGATTGCCTACTATTTTCAGAACATGCTGTACAGATTTGTAGTCCAAAATCATTAGGCCATGTCCCACAGCCTGGGCGTGCAGCATGCGGTACCATCCAGATTTGAAAGGTGGGGAAACCAGCCTCAGGCCAATATGGCCCTTCAGAACCCCAGGTACGGTCCCTTGATCAAATCCAAATTTCACAGAATAAAATCAAAATTTTTTTTTTTTTTGCAGTTTTTGGCCGGGGCCGGGTTTGAACCAGCACCTCTGGTAGATGGGTCCGGTGCCCTACTCCTTTGAGCCACAGGCACTGCCAGAGAATAATTGGCTCTGTAAAATTTGGATTCATTGAAAAAGTTGCATACAAGGATCAAGAAGGCCACAGGTTTCCCACCACATGAACATACATGTGTGTGTATAGAACCCTTAATCGTGCTAAATCACATTGATTTTATTAGTTCTGGTAAGAATACTGTTCAAGAAAGGCTCGTGTGACCAACTCCGGAATCCTGATTCCTGCTCTTTTCTGCTTTACCATTAGTGAGCAGGTCATGCTGCAAAGTTCCCATGTGCTTTCAGCTTTCTCGCAGCATCTTTCTTTAGCTGAGATTGAGAAAAGTGATTTAAATGTCTAGATATTTATGCTGAGCGTGGTGGCTCACACCTGTAATCACAGCACTCTGGGAGGCCAAGGTGGGTGGATTGCTTGATCTCATGAGTTGGAGAATAGCCTGAGAAGGATCAAGACTCCATCTCTACTAGAAATAGAAAAATTAGCCAGGTGTCCTGGCAGGCGCCTGTAATCTCAGCTACTAGGGAGGCTGAGGTAGGAGGATAGCTTAAGCCCCAGTTTAAGGTTGCTGTGACCTATGACACTATAGCCCTCTACCCAGGGTGATAGAGTGTGATCCTGTCTAAGAAATGAATGAATGAATGAATGAATGAATGAATGAATGAATAAATATTGACATGTTTTAAACATATGAAACCAAATAAAAACAATTTGCTGGCTGAACAAGATATAGTTCCCTGATGTAAAGTTTCAGGAGTGTTTATGTTTAATGCATTTGTATTGCATTTTTTTTTTTTTTGTAGAATAATTTATTTTGTGGCTTGGCGCCTGTAGCTCAGCAGCTACGCCGCGGTTACGTACAGCAGAGCTGGCAGGTTTGAACCCAGCCCAGGCCTGCAAAATAGCAATGACAACTCCAACCAAAAAATTGCTGGGCACTGTGGCAGGCTCCTGAAGTCCCAGCTACTTGGGAGGCTGAGACAAGAGAATCGCTTAAGCCCAGGAGTTGGAGACTGCTGTGAGCTGTGATGTCGTGGCACTCTACTGGGCAACGTAGTGAGACTCTGTCACAAAAAAGGAAATCTTTTCTTTTGTAAGATCATTACATATTTTAAAAATTAACTTTAATAAAAATCATAACAGAAAACTTGAAATGGTATACAGCAACTTTCACAATTTGCTCATGTATTTTCTGGTCCCTTAGGGACAGTTTTTACTTCATGATCTTGTCAAAAGAAAAAAAATAAAACAAGAAGGAATTAAGAGAGAAATCTAAAACTTATCGGAGCAGATGATCTGCTGTCAGTGGTATCATGGAAGGTGTAGTCTTATTTTCTTTGAGGGATTTTCTTCGTCGTCATAATTTCAACCAATCATTACACCAAGGCTACATCAAAACACCTTCCTTGTTTATCCTACACATGACCATTTTTGAATTGGAGACATTCTCATTAAATATGGAAATTTTTCTTAGGGAACGTTTTCCTAAGTTGTGCAGTAAAATATCCTATAAGGATATCTTGCTTCATAGTTTAATAGAGTGAATACATAGAATGTCTATCAGAATTGATTAAATCTTGTACACTGTTCATAGGTCCACTTGAGATACATGTTTATTTTCCAAAGGGACAATTTCTGCATTTACACTATAATACATGTACATATTGCTGGGCTCCAGATTTGTATAATCTCCCTTTACAATCTGCTTCTCAGTTTCTCTCTAGAATGCTATGCAGTTAGAGAGATGGTTAGAAGACGTTCTTGTTCTCTCCGTGTCCCTGGGTTATTTGTGAAGTGATTGACTTACACTTCGACTATCCCTGCTTTGAAGTGACGGGCAATCACAATTATATGAAACTCAGACAATGACAGTCTAGGGAAGGTGGTGACTCACACCTGTGCAGTTGCATTCCCCTGCCTCAGAGTGCTCTCAGGGATTAGAGCAGATGTGTTTATTTTTTCCACCAAGGAATTCATATCCCTTTAATACCAGAACATGGTAAACTTGTAGCTGTTTCAAACATCTGGTGGGCTTTTTGAATAACCTCATCAACTGGTATCATTCAGTGTTCTGTCTCCACCCCTTCTTGTGATTCTTCCACCCACAAGTCTGTGTGTTATCCAGAGGTGATAAGACACTGTGAGCTCTCTACGTTGTTTTCAAGTACACTTGATGAATTCCCTAGGATACAGAGGATAGCACGATCCCCACTGTGCACGTATTCGACTGGGGGACCGAATGGAAAAACACACAGGACTTGTCTAGGGTGACCTTCAAGGTCAGGAAGGGAGATTGAGAGCCAGCCCTGTCTCCACAGGGTGGGGGACCGTGCACTGAAGGGGCTGTGTTTGTATAACAGTGTACAGGTGAGGAGTAGACATAGTGAAGAGGGTGAGGGCCAAATGTGGAATCTTGGAAAAGTGACCTCACTTCCTTGGTGACAGACCCCAACAGAACTTAGAACCCTTGGTAGCCAGGCACCCACATTCTAGACACAGACCTGTGTCTGGCTCATTTTGTGGGATACGCTCAAGAGAGGAGGATGTTCTCGTGTTGCGTCGCACCTTCTCCTAATCCTCATGTCCGGAAAGCCCGAAGTGGGTGCCTTGTCCGAATTGGCCAATGTTGGCGCTCCCTCTACTCCCGTTGCCTGCGGAGACCTGGCAGGGGGCATCTACAGGTAACACAGGGCAGCCCCAGGTAGTCTCTTGCAGGCAAGGTCTCACCTGTGAGCCCATCTGGGGAGATCCGCACGCCTCATATCACTATGTTTGGGGAAGGAAGAGACAAGGGGACCCCCACTGAACAGGAGCAGGGTATCACCTATGGGAATCCTGGTGGGGCTGTCATGTTGATACCTCAGAACTCCAGGTCCTGGCTGTTGGGACAGAAAGGTGAGTGTCAAGGACAAGTTTGTCTACTGAGATGTCATCCCTAGACATCCAGCTGTCATCTGTCTTCTTCCCTGGTGGGAGGTCTGTTCAGACGTCCCACTGTGTGTGTGTTCTGGGGAGCAGAATCTCCCAGGGGTTTTCCCCTGTGGAGAGTGCCAGGCAGCCATTGATGCCTCTTCCCCCGGCATGGGGCCTTCCATTTGCAGAGGTGCGTGGGGATGCAGGACCTCCGTGAGGAGTCCATGGAGGACTCCACACAATCTCTGATCGCAGATGAAGACCAGGTGCACCAGTCTATGGACTACGGCCATCGCCAGACTGGGGTGAGAATGGGCACAGAGGGGGTCCCCACAGACCCAAAGAGGGATGCCCCAGGCTCTCTCCTCGGCAGTTTTCCCAGTTGAGTGATCCAAAATCTCCTCTCTAAAGAATCCAGCCATCGTGTATCCCCAGGGCAACTTGGTAAGATGCATCAAAACTGCACACATACTTGTGGGGATAACGGAGAAAATGCTTCCTGTAGTTTTCACTTTATACGAGTCCAGGGAGAGCTCCCAATGTGGCTGCTTCTCTCACAGCTTAAATCCGGCCCAGGGGTCTCCTGGAGAAGGCAGGCAGTTCCCTTCCCGGCCAGGCCTCTCCAACACTAACAGGCACTGTACACCAGGGTGGCTAAACAAAATGGGAGGGGTCACACACAGAAGGAGACAAAGCTGCTGCCTGCTCTTGTCTGCAACGTGCCATCTCTAGAATAGATCCTTGTAGCCCCAGCGGGCAGAAGCTCTGCCCTCGGTCTTGGCCATTTTCCCTCAGGGAGGCCATTTCCCGCTGCTGCCCAGCCTTTCAATGCCCATGGAGCCTGACTGGACACAGTCCTATTTCTCAGTCAGCCATGCTGCAGGGAATAAATGGAGGAGATTTGGTGGGATAAATGGAGGAGAGAAAGAAAGGAGAGAGGAGACGCTGCTTCAGGAATACCCACCTTACCTTTATGCCCAAAGTCCACTCCTTAAGTAAGGAGTATATTGCTTTACATCTAAATAGAAATCTCTAGGCCTTAGCTTTATTTGGGGAAATGGAAGACATCCTTTCAATTATAAACAGCTCAGACATTGTAAAGTCTGCTGTGTACCAAGTGGCTGGGACAGTTCGGGGAGCTGGCTGAACTTAGCCCCAAGGCCGAAGGGCTCCTTCAATAGAAATTGACTTCCTCTCAGTACTGGATGCTGGAAGTCCCACGTGACGCTGCCGGCTAGGGAGGTCTCTCAGAGGCCTCTCTCCTGGGCTTCTGTGGCCACGTTTCATCTCCGCATTCACAGAGAGTTCCTCTGTCAAACCTGTCTGTGTTCTTAGCACCTCCTCTTATAAGGACACCAGTCATATGTTATCAGGGACATGTAACTACAAGGACCTTTTGTCCTAATGCAGTCACATTCTGAGGGCATCAGACATGAGGGTCTGAATTCCGGCCCATGACATGTGCTCAGGTGGGCTCCCAGGAAGGGGGTGCTTGCCAACAGTTTACACTAGAGAGTTGTATTGGCTGCGATCAGTATAACTTCCAGACTTGCTGTGGCACGGACAGGTTAGCAGTGGTCTTTGAATGTCACACTGCTCTGTAGCCAGCCTCCCTGGTGTTAATGTTGTTTTAAGTGTTTTTCAATGTAGGTTTGGTGGGAAATGCAATCACATCATTGCTGTCATTTCCAGTTTTGTGATTGACACCTGAGAGCCACATTTCAGTGTCTTCATACCTATTTGGGATTTCTCTCCCCTGAGTCACTTGCTCAGCCCTGTGGCCCTGTAACAAGCTTTCTTCCAATCTGGGGTCTCATAGCATTTGCCCCTATGCCAGGCCCAGTGTTGCTGAGGCTGTTTCTCAGGAATCCGTTCAATGTAACAAAGACAGACTCTGGCGTTGTTCTCAGTAGAGAGCTTTCTCCTGGGACGTCTGGTCCCGGGAATGGTCTCTACAGAGAGGGGGAAAACAGGCTGGCCCAAGACACTCGCCCCAAGTGAGAGCAGGCTGAGTCTCTGTGAGCTTAGAGGGAAAATCATGGAGGCCTCCCTGAGAGGGCCGCAGCCATGTCCCAGATGCTGGTGACAGCCAGGTGACATCCCAGAGCCTGAGTTTTCTCATTTGCACAGGGAGGGCCATTTGGGGACTCACTGCACAGTGCTCCTCATCCATGGTGTGTGAGCAGGGCATTGTTGTTCTGCCTAACAACCTCCCTGAGGCAGCCTGGAAGGTGTCAGTGGTGTCATGCAGCTCTTTGTGCCCATCACGTTGTAGGTGAAAAGCGTAGAATCGTGGACACCCCTGACTTCTAAGGGCACGAGTCTCTGGAGGGCTGGAGCTTCCTGCATTGAGGATCAGAGCCCATTCTCTGGAGGGTCAGGGTCACTGACTGTGTGTCTCTCTTTGTCCATGCTAGAATAGAGATGAGTCTCGATTGGTGGTTTCCCTGAGGAGAGCACCTGGCTGCCATCGAAGGCTCTCGGCCCGACGTCGGGGCCTCTCTTTCCAGAGCTCCCTGGAGGTAATCCAGGAGGAGCCGCTGGAGGAGTCCGCGGCTCTCTCTTTGGATAAAGAACTGATGCAGCAGGCCCCTGACCGTGGCCAGCGCCAGCCTGGGGTGAGAATGGGCGCAAAGGGGTCTCCACAGACCCAAAGAGGGATGCCCCGGGCTCTGTCCTTGGCTGTTTTAGCCCTTGAGTGACCCACAGTCCACTCCCTAAATATTCCGGCCTTGTGTCTCCCCAGTGGCAACTTGGTAAGAGGCACGTTCACTACTCACGTAGTTGTGGGGATGTCAGAGAAAATGCTTCCTGTAGTTTTCACTTTACACTAGTCCAGGGATAGTTCCCCATGTGGTTGCTGCTCTCACAGCTTTAATATGGCCCAGTGGGTCTCCCGGAATAGGCAGGCAGTTCCCTTCCCAGCCAGGCCTCTCCAACGCTAACAGCCAACACTAAACCAGGGGGTCTAAACAAAATGGGAGGGGTCACACACAGAAGGAGACAATGCTGCTGCCTGCTCTTGTCTGCAAAGTGACATCTCGGGAACAGATCCTTGTAGCCCCACCAGGCAGGTGCTCTGCCCTCCGGTCTTGGCCATTTTCCCTCAGGGAGGCCATTTCCCACTGCTGCCCAGCCTTTCAATGCCCGCGGAGCCTGACTGGACACAATCCTATTTCTCAGTCAGCCATGCTGCAGGGAAACTGCTGTGTCCCAATTGGCTGGGACAGTTCGGGGAGCTGGCAGAACTTAACCCTAAGGCCGAAGGGCTCCTTCAATAGAAATTGACTTCCTCTCAGTTCTGGAGGCTGGAAGTCCCACGTGACGCTGCCGGCTGGGGAGGTCTCTCAGAGGCCTCTCTCCTTGGCTTCTGTGGCCACGTTTCACCTCCGCATTCACAGAGAGGTCCTCTGTCATGCCTGTCTGTGTCCTTAGCACCTCTTCTTAGAAGGACACCAGTGATATGTTATTAGGGACATGTAACTAGAAGGACCTTTTGTCCTAATGCCGTCATGTTCTGGGGACATCAGACATGAAGTTATGAATTTCGGCCCATGACATGTGCTCAGGTGGGCTCCCAGGAAGGGGGTACTTGGCAACTGTTAAGTATAAGCTCCAGACTTCCTGGGGCACGGACTGGTTAGCAGTGGTCTCTGAATGTCGCTGCTGCTCTGCAGCCAGCCTCCCTGGTTTTAATATTGTTTGAAGTGTTTTCCAATGTAGGTTTGGTAGGAAATGCAATCACATCATTGCTTCCATTTCCAGTTTTGCAACTGACACCTGGGAGTCATATTTCAGTCTTCCCTATACATTTCTGCATACCTATTTGAGATTTCTCCCCGCTGAGTCACCTCCTCAGCCCTGTGGACTTGTAACAAGCTTTCTTCCACCCTGGGGTCTCACTGCATTTACCCCTATGCCAAGCCGAGAGTTGCTCAGGCTGTCTCTCAAGACTTCTTTTAAAGTAACAAAGACAGACACTTGCGCGGTTCTCAGTGGAGAATCCTGTTCTAGGACGCATGGCCCTGTGCATGGTCTCCACAGAGAGGGGGGAAACAGGCTGGGTCAAGACCCTCTCCCTGAGTGAGAGCGGGCTGAGCTGCTGCAAGCTTAGGGGAAAATTCATGCAGCCTTCCCTGGGAGGGCCACAGCTCTGACCCATGTGCGGGTGACAGCCAGGTGACATCCCAGAGCCTGAATTTTCTCATTTGCACAGTGAGGGTCATTTGGGGACTCACGGGCACTGGGATCTTCATTACAGGGTGTCTGAGCAGGGGCATTCTTTTTCTGCCTAACAAGCCCCCTGAAGCAGCCTGCAGGGTATCAGGGGTTTCATGCAGCTCTTCGTGCTCATCACATTTTACGTCCTAAGTGTAGAATTAGGGACACCCATGACTTCTAAAGGCACAAGTCTCTGAAGGGCTGGAGCTTCCTGCATTGAGCATCAGACCCCATTCTCTGGAGGGTCAGGATCACTGACTGTGTGTCCCTCTTTGTCCCCGCTAGTATGGAAATGAGTCGGCCGTCTGCTTTACGGAGCTGCAAGTGAGGACCTCCCGGCCAGCCACCTGGGACATGCTGGTGAGCTCCCTGGTGCCAGTCCTTTCGGCACAAAACATCTGCTCCATGACCTCCCAGGGCTCCTACCACGACATCCACACCATGGCACGGTTCCTAGAGAAACTGGTCAGGAGGTGAGTGGCCAAGGCACAGTGCTGCCCCCACCTGCCAACTAGGTCTGTGGGTGTCATTCAGTTCCCCTGAGCCTCGCTTCACTCCTCTGAAAAGTGGAGTGGTCAGAGGATTACATTTATGAGGTTTTGGAGGAAAATCAATAGAATAAGAGGTGGCAGCTGGGTCCCTCGCTCCTGGCTCTGTGGAGAGGCTTCAGGGGCTGCTGTGGCTGTTCACATTTACCGTCAGTCTCCTCACAGAAGGCGCCCTCTGCCTCACACCTCAGTAGCCCATACGTCTGTGTCCCTTTGTGGGAAAAGCACAGAGAGAGCAAACCTGGTCCCACTCGCAGAGCTTTGAGTTTCCTTCCACCTTGTCCCTGTCCTTGAGAGAACAGGGGTTTCCTGGGGCGGGGAAAGAGTCCCGAGAACCACTTAGATATCTGCCAAGGTTCTGTCGGAGTCATTCAGTAACCAGCTGGTTGTGCAGGCATGTTCTAGAAACTTAATTTAATGAACAAAGAAGATGACAGTCTTCGGGCTGCAGTTCTGTGCAGGGAGTCAGGAAGTCAGAGCAGACACGAGGAGGTAACGTCCTCCTCCTTGAGGACCACCCAGCATCTTCTATGCACAGAGAAAGATCCCAGATTCTGGGATTTTTCCATCACGAACCCCATGAGTAACTCAAAAGGCATGCTTGTGGTCCAAGGAAAGAACTCCTTTTCTACTCAGAGTATGGGGCTCTGTGGGACTGTGGCTGGGGAAACAAAACAGAACCTGGGTCTCAGCCACTTGAGGATGCTCATGAGAGGGCTAAGGTCAGGGGATTTCAAGGAAGACATGAGTCGGTTAGAGCTGTGGGGGGGTGGCAGGTCCCTGCAGAGAGGAGAAGCGTGGCTCAGAGCTGCCCCTGAGGGGCCCATCCTCAGCACAAGTACCTTCCCAGCTCTTCCTGTCTCCTCCAGCCCACACCCCCTCCCCGACCACAGCAGCAGGAGCCCACACTGGTGTGATGATGAGCACCCTGCTGACCCTCCGGCCTCCAGTCACAGCCCTGAGGGCTCAGGGGTGCAGAGGTCCTTGCAGTTGATCTGCAGTGACAATGGCAGGGGGAGGGCGAGGCCCACAATAGTGTGTCCAATCCTGATCCATGACCAGTTCTGTCCCTGCCAGGGCAGCAGAGACAGCCAGGGAAGTTCAGCCTGTCCTCTAGACTGGAGGAGTAGGCCCAGGGACACATAAATACACAGGACTGTCCTGGGAAGGGTGTCAGAGGAAAAGCCAGGCCTCTGACTCAGGTTCCACTTGTCATCCCCAGAAGCACCTCTTCCATCTACGTCTCCTGGCCAGATGGATGCCCTGTGTTCTGCGACAAGAATGTGAGCATTCCAAGGCTCAGGTTTGAGGTGGCTGACATACAGGTCACCGTGTCCACATCATACCTGGGGCATCAAGCCACCATCGCGCTTGCTTGGCTGTACCAATTCAGGCCCATTGGCACAAACCCAGAGGGTGGGATGGCAGCAGTTTACCAGCTTCAGAAAGGTAGCGTTTGGGGCTGAAATTCTCTTTGTCATGGGGAGGTAATGGTGTGTTTGGATAACCCAGTAGGGAGTGACAGATGCGGCTGACTTTATCTCCTTTTCCATCTCCTGCTCAATCTCCAGAACAACAGGCAATCCCAGTGCTGGCCATAGAACCAGCACCAGCGCCGGCAGATCTGGGCGAGCAGAGGCCTGCTCTGGAGCCAGGGGTGCCTGCATCCCTGGATCTCCCAATGTATATGGAGCCAGCTCCAGGGCCAGGCTCAAGGGCAGCACCCTGGACAGAGCCATCTGGAAAGCCAGTGAAAACTGGCAAGGCACAACCAAAGGCAATCGTAGGCCTCAGCCAGCCCAGGACTGTGCCTGAACAAATGCTGCACAGGGCGGGGCCGTCTAGCATCCTGGCGTACACAGGGAAACAAGTGGCTGAGCAGCTCACGCTGCTGGATGCGGTGAGCAGCTGCTCAAACCCCTTCCCTGACCAGAGGCCAGCGATCTGGTCCCACCCTGCTGCACGGCTTATGAGCCAGGCCAGCTGTTTGAGTTTCTTTCTGTATTTACGGTCCCTGTGTCTGTGGCAGCTACACACATCTGCTGGGCACATCCCATGGGAGGGGACAGAGTACAGGGTGGGGGCCTGGCCCACTAGATGCAGGGGTGGCCCACTTAGCATGCCGCCCCGGCTGCTAAGCCCCCCGCCCGGGAGGCCTCACCAGCCTCAGCAATTACTACACATCTGGCACAGACTCCATTTCAGACCAGACACCCGCACTGAGACCCTGGAGGTGGCTGCCACGGGCCACGTGCGTCTCAACAGAAAGAAGGCCTGGCACACAGGTGGCCTCAGGAAGGGCCGGGCTGAGCACCTTGCGGAGTGTGGGCTCCTGGAGGCCGGCCTGGGGGAAACACCACGTGCTGTTCTCTCCTTGCCCGGCTCTATGCGTTTTGCGCCCTCCGTGAAAGGGGAATGAAACCCGGGGCTCCGACTACTCTGGGAGAGCCAATGCCAAAGCTGAGAATCTGGTCACCTGCCTGAGTCAAGGGGTGACTTTAGACTCAGAGCTGCCCTGGGCGGTGCCCATGTGGATCTTTCTTCCTCCCCAGGAGCAATTTAAGAAGCTGCTGCCGTGGGAGTGCCTGGACACCTTTTTGATTGAGCTGGACGGGATGGACATAGCTCTGGTGGCACCCACAGTCGGCGCTGCCTTGATTCACTTCGATACTGTGGTGTATTTTGTGATAAGCACGTGCTTGGAGACCCGCACCATGAAGGCCCAGGACAGGGCCAGGGTGCTGGAGCTTTGGATACAGGTGGCCAGGGTAAGCTGTGGGAGGGCCTGAGACAGGGCCAGGGTGCTGGGGCTCTGGATCCAGGTGGCCTCGGTAAAGCATGGGAGGCCCTAGGACACTCGTTCTCTCCTCTGTCCGATGTCAAATTTGCTGAACAGAGTCCAAGCCCCTCAACAGCCCCCAGCCCCGTTCCTGTCCGGGGCACACTGACCTTGACTTCCATGCCCAGTGTTGGTGCGCCCTTTGCGCCTGGACACCGACGTTGGGTTGAACTGTAATTGTCCTCCCAGAGTGTGAAACTCACTGGGGCCCAGACTGCTCTCCTGTGCCTCCCTGGGCCTCTGCCTCCCCACAGAGGAAAGGTCAGCACAGGGGGCACAGCTCGGGCAGTGGGGCTCCAACTCCCCACCTCACGGTGCATCCTCTTCCCTCCCCAGGAGTGTCATAAGTTGAGCAACTACTCATCTTTGCATGGCATAGTCACAGCCCTGAAGGCTGCGCCCATCCATAGTCTCCAGGAGACCTGGAGAGCAGTATCCAGGTGGGTGGGCGTGTGTCTCCTGAGCTGCACCAGCACCTCTCCCGGGTCTGCCATGCTCCCTCACTGCACTGGGAGGGGAGGGGAGCCCAGCACCTCCGGAGGCAGGAATGGGTGGCCTGCCAGGGTCTCTCAGTCCACTGGGTGTTAGCACCGAACGTCTAACTCAGCACCAAGTTTTCTTCACCGTGGGGCACGGGCCTTTGCCACATTGGAGATATTCCCATGTCTAGCGCACATCTAAACTGAGAAAGTGAGCTGCTCAGTTGACATTGGGCTGGGCCAGATGAACAGCAGGTCAGCGCCCGCTCCAGTCCTGTGGAGCCTCTGGGAATCAGGAGCCCAGAGGAAACACAAATCCTGCTGGTTTGGATCCTTTTCATTCCCAGTTCAAGGAATGTGAACTCGCCCTCCTCCCCGCTACTCCCTGATTTATCCGACTTTCTTTCCCCTCTGCAAAGGGAAAGCGCAAGAGCGTATAAAGAACTGTGCGCACGCGATGACAGGATGACCCGGGAGAAGCTGATAAAGGTACAGGGGGGCTGGGGCTGGGGGCAAATGTTTAGAGGGCAGGGAGAGGGGAATTTGGAAAGGGTACCGGGCCGGGTGATTTTTGGTTAATTTTCTAACTCAACGTTTACCTGAAAAGTACCAGTCGCCAGTCCTGTTCAGAAGAGAGAAGGGGCTTTCCTGGCTGTTCATCAGGGACGAGCTGGATAATTAGCAGGGCTCTGGCTAATATCCATTGCATTGGTCCCTCTGGTTATGTAGCTTCCACCAGGCGATGGGGAAATGTTGTGGTGGTGGTGGGGGTGGCTTCTTTCTTTCCCGAAACCAGCCAGAAATTCTCCAGAAAGCCGGGCCTCTATTGCTGGTGTGTGGTGCGAGCAGCTGGGGCAGGGTCTCCAGACAAACGAGGGGCTGAGCTGCATGCCCCAGTAACACAGCAAGTGGGTGTAGGACACAGGGCTGGGTCTAGAACCAGAGCTCACTGAGTGACTGTAGAACCTCACCAGCTGACTGTGGCCAGGTGTCCACAGTGCGAGGTCAGGGTCCTGGGAGTAGCTGAGTGAGGGTAAGATAGTCTCACTGACCTTGTCCTGACCCTGGCAGCTGGGGATCTCCAAGCTGGCCCGCCGGGAAAAAAACCCTCACAGAGCCCAGATGAGGCAGCAGAAACGGAAGGTGAGCCTCCTTTGGTGTGGGTGGGGAGGGCCACTGGGACGGAGGGCAGGGCCTCCCCCCAGCTGGAGTCTCCCCATCAGGAGAGCAAGGGCCTCCTACTAGGCCCTCCTTCCTGTAGCTGGTGCCTGAAATGCCCTCAGCAGAGGGCCCAGGACAAAGGCCTGGAAGAGCTGGGCTCAGCATGCCCTACAGGAAGGGTGGGGTCTGGGACCACAAGGCATTGTGACCTGTGAACATCCCAGGCTGTAGGTGACCATGGGTGCAGCTGGGGGAGGAGAGGGATAGAATGGAAGGAGGAAGCTGAAGGTGTCTGGCTGCTCCAAGTCAGAGATCTTGAGGAGAGGTCTAGGAGACCGGGGTGGGGTGTGAGATTCCGGACAACAGAACGGGGAAGGCCACTTGCAGGTGGGTGCTCATCACCACTCCCACCCCAATGACACAGGGCGTCATTCCCTTTCTTGGAATCTTTGTCGATGACCTAACTCTGCTGCAGAAGTGGACGCAGAATAATGTGGCTGTGAGTGAGCCTAGGGCTGGCACACTGGGGACCAGAATCCTAAGGCTGGGGGGAGACATTCCTGGATGGAGCCCTGAGAACTCAGCACTCAGCAAAACTGCTCCCAGGCAGCCCTGTGAGCTGGGGTATCAGGCCCGACGTCAGCCTCCAGTCCCTGCTCCCAAGGCAGAAGCTGCAGAGCTGCCTGACTGCTGAGCTGCCCGAGGGTCTGGCTGAGCTGGACTCAGCCTCTCCCTCAGGTGCTGCCCACGGGAGGAGTTGAAATTGGCCCCTCCACACTCAGGCAGCTCCCATGTGGCTCCAAACTCTCTTTGTGTGCAAGGAGATTTTGTGTGCCCCTACTTGTCATGAGGAAGTGTTGGGTCACAGGGCCCCTGAGCATCAGCCCGCACGCTCCCTTCATCACAACCCACAGCGTGATGTGGGTGCAAGTGCCTTGTGCGCAGGTCCCCTGGCCACTGAGCCTGGATGACACGCAGCAAGGGAGCCCAAGGAGGGGGGAGTCATGGCTGGGGGGCCTCTCTCCCGGGCATTGGCTGTGCCTTGCACGGAAATGTGCTCAACATAACAAAAAGGGGAAGGTGGGCAACTGGGGGCCTCTCTCTGGGGAAGCACAACATGTGGAAGTCAGAGACTGCCCTGGGAGGACATTCCCTGGCTGCATCCTCCACATCGTAGATTTCCTGGGAGGGTTTGACGTCAGGGAAGGGGCAGTCCACCCCATGAAACGTGCAGGATGGGAATGAAAACCAACTCCTGGAGAAAGGCAGTTGACATCCAACTCTGAGGACAGACTGGGCCTTCAGAGGATGGGAGGGGAGAAGGGAACCACTCCAGAGAAAGGCGCCAGAGATCGGCCCCTTGCCCTCCCCAGCATGGCCCCTTCAGAATCTTCCCCCCGGCCCAGTCAGCATCCGTCCTTCTCTCTGGCTCCAGGCCTTCAAGATCATCCAGCAGCTGCAGTTGCTGCAGGTGACTGCCAATAATTTCTGTTTTCAACCGGACAGAGACTTTCAGTCCTGGTTCCAAACCATGAAGCCACTGGACCAGTACAATATGTGAGTGCCTGCAAAGGTTGGCGGAGGGTAGGGGGACCTTTGTGCATCCCTGCTCAGGACTCTGTCTGGTGGCCAGCTGCAAAGAGCCTGTGGCCGTGGTTCCCTGGTCACCAACAGTCCCTGGGGCATGGTGACTGCTGAGCGCCGGGTGTCCAAGCCTGCCAGGCAGACCCTGGGCGGGGGACCTGAATTTTGTTCCTGGTGGCCTCATAGCTGCCTCTCTGTCCTGCAGCCACAACTTCTCCTGGGAGCTGGAGCCACCATTTCAATAGGCCAAAACAACATCAAGGCCGAGGAGACCTGTCCTGGGACTGTGTCCACCTTTGAGCTACTTTTATTTACTCTCCCCTGCCACTCCCTTACACCCCCCTGGAATCCTGTTCATTTACTCCGCCCTGACACTCCCTTTTCCTGTCATCTATATCCCTTATTCCTTGCTCCTCATCCCTGGCTTTCACTTAAATAAATGCATGTTCCATATTGTTATCAGTTTTCTTCATGATTTTTCTCTATAGCTGTCGTGGCTAGTCTGTATCATTTTGAGAGTGTGCTCTGTGAACGCATGGATGCCACAGACATGAAACTCTTCATGATCTGAGGCTGTCGCTTATCTATGTGAACTCAAGGGAGCTGTGTGGAGCTCCATCTCTCCTGTATAGAGTTTCTGCAAAGACCACCTCATGAATGACATCTGGAGGATTGTCTCGTATCTGCTTTCAAAAGGCTTCCTAATTCTTTTTGTCCTTCTACACTTCGTGGCATGGATTTAGCACACTTCCAAACTGACTTCGTGCCACCAGTTTCACCCTGATACCAACACCGGACAAAACACAACTTGATCTTTACTACTAAAGGTGGATGTGTTTCACCACAAAGGTCTTCATCCTCATTCTCCACTCATGCTGGCTGAGCAGGGGGAGGAAGAGGAGAGGTTGGTCCAGCTGAAAAGGGTGGCTGGCAAAAGGGGTGCACGTAGGTTTCTCTATGGTGGTAGAGTTTGTCCTGCCGACTCCACTCTGGAGACGCAGACGGCCTGAAGGGTTATGAAAATGCCAGAACAGATGTGTTTTTTAGAGTTCAGTTGTCATAGAACAATAGACTTGGACGAGATGACCATCAATAACAGCTTAATTGGTGCTGCCCAAGCCACATTTTCTGGACCCGAGGACCATCCTACACTATCGTGGCTCAGATGGTCTGGATTAGACTAGTAGTAATTTCTTTTCTACTCCTATTGATTAGTTTGCTAGCAGCAGCACTACCCTAAACTTACACTACCTGGTGTTTCTCACTAGCTCCTCCATGTGCTTGAAGCATCTTCTGTTATCATTTGACTTTAGAGTACTAATGATTTTAATTCCTCCTCACCACAATTTGAGGGAATGTGTGTTGGAGAAACTTCACTTTTGATAAAAAAAAATTTAGATTCTCTAAAGAAGGTTTTAGTCTCCTTGCTCGTGGTAATGTTGGAGGAGAGTACAGACTCCCGTGGTTTGTTCTGTTTCTTCCTTCTAGTTTTTTCGGAAATGTGTAATGGAAGGTAATGGTAAGGCAGGATTCTAGCACCAGACTCTCCGGATTCTCTCCCAGCTCTGTGACTTCCTCTTTGTGAGTCTTCGGGAATATTATTTAAGCAATGGCTCCTTTGCCTTCACTATGAAATGAAGATTGTGTTAATAAAATTGCTGTGGGCATTAAAAGGGTTTGTATTTGTAAAGTGCTTTATAATGCGGTTGGCACATTGTGTCACCGTTATAATTACATACAGTCATACAAGCAGTTCTCATTTAAAATTTGTGGTTGTTAAGTAGTAATGTTGTTTTAAAAATATGAGTCCTATTTTTCAGCTCAGAGAGGCTTAAGAATAGATTCTTTAAAAACGGGAGAGGCTTTTTTGGCTCAAGAAGTAGGGTGCTGGCCCCACATAATGTTATGGTAGCTTCAAACCAGGGCCTGGCTAAAAACTGCAAGAAATAAATAAAGAAAGAAATAAAAATAAAAAAGTGAGAGGCTTCAGGTGAGACAAAGATTTGGCTGGGCACAATAGCTCATGGTTGTCATCCTAGCATGCTGGGAGGCTGAGGTGGGTGGATTGCCTGAGCTGGGGAGGTGGAGACCGGTCTGAGCAAGATGGAGACCTTGTCTCTATGGAAAATAGAAAAATTAGATGAGCAAATGGTAGGTACCTGTAGTCACAGTTACTGGGGAGGCTGAGGCAAGGGGATCAGATCATTGAAGCCCAGGAGTTAGGGGTTGCTGTGAGCTCTGACACCACAGCACTGTAGCCTGGGGCAACCATGTGAGACTGTCTAAAAAACAAGAAAACCTACAGACGTGTGCCATCCTCAGTGCACCACCCCATGCATTCTTTTCACTTGCCACCTCTTCCCTAGCACAGCTTAGCGGCTACCCCAGAACTTATGGCCATGTCAAAGCCTATGCAATCTTTCAGTTTAGTTGACCTCGTGGCTACAGGTACCACCCCTGCTTTACCTTGTGAAATAATCGGAATCCCACTAGTGCTTTCCTAGGGGGCACTGCCGCTCACCTCTTGCAGCAAAATTATCGCTGAGTTTTCAAATGAAGGAAAAACCCCCACAAGTTTGTGCCTATGTAACCAACAAAACTTCTAAACGGTGCATCAAAGACCAGGGGGCCTCAGTGTGTACATGCAGTTGGGTCCAAAGACGCTTGAGGAGCTATACAGTGGTTGCTGTGAAAAGGGAGCTTAACTTTAAGGTTGTATACTGTGGTGCATTGAGCATTTCAAACCCACTACAGTAACATCAGTTTTGTTTTGTTTTGTTTTGTTTTGTATTCAGTGAATTATACAACGTCCCTCACAGGAATCAGCAGGAATGGAAGATAAAGAGTTCCTAAGACAACATTCAACACACACATAACTTTTTAGAAGCGTCATTGCATATAAGGTTTTTTAGAAAATATTTCACTTGCTCCTTTCCTCTGTTTTTTAAAAAGTCATTTGTAATGGCCATTTTCTCACCCCTCTGTTTTCATAAGTGCCAATTGTAAGGTTGTTGTAAAGGTTCCTTCTTGTAAATATTTCTGACAATAGTGGCTATCAATGATCTCTAATCTTATCTCATCGATGATTCAACTAACGCACTGTAAGGAAATCTGTGACAGAGACCTCAGGACACAAGAAATTTGAAATTATTTTGTTTTATGGAATATTGCAATTGTATGAATTTGAATATCTAGAGGAATGCACACATAAGGTTAGCCAAAGAGAGAAATATCACAATCATATTGTTATTTCAGATACAAAGAGCCAATGGGCTGGAAGTGAAATGGTTCCCCAAAGAAAGCAAACAATGGACAAGACTCCCAGAATTAGAAATGAGAATTATTTTATTAGTACTAAAATAAATTGCTTGTAAGTCAAATCCATGTACTTTAGTTTAGATACGTCTTCATATCCTCAGATAGGAGAGCACCGTTATGCAGGAAGGACGCACTTCGTGATATTTCTCGATAATAATCGTGTTAACCACCTATCCTAGTGTGACCCAACTAATGTAAAATAAAAGCTAAAGCATATGGGTTATACTCTAAAAGCAACCCTATTTCCTAGGCTTCACTAGGACCTTGGCTAGGTCCTTTACCCTCCACTTTTATGTTCATTTTTTTTGAGACAGAGCCTCAAGCTGTCACCCTGGGTAGAGTATGCCTCAACATCGGCTCATGAATCTGTAAAAATGTGCCACCCTCACAAAAGATGTCAACAGTACGGGAAACTGTTCTGGGGGGACAGAGGTAGAAGGGACATCTTTACTTTGAGTTAGCCTACAACTATAAACCTAAATTCTAGTTGGAAAAAAATCTAGTAATTTAAAACAAAATCATACCTGGAAACCAATCCAGGAAAAAAATTGTTTTATTTGCTTTGGTTTACAAGAAGATAGTGTAAACCGTTTTTTAGTGCTCAAAGTAGTACGTTATAAATTTATCAAATCAACAAGAACTATTACTCAATAAAAGCACACATCTTGTATCCTGTTTGGCTCTATAAGGCACTTGTGGGGAGGTCAGGACAAAGGTGCGTGTGCAGCTAGCTGAGCGCAGCAAAGGGAAAAGAGCAGGCTGCTTACCCTCCTGGAGCATCATGGCACCCCTTCCCCTGTAGAAAGGGACACTGACACCAACTGGGGAGGACTGAATGAGATGACATTTCCAAAGTGCCCAGCACAGTGCCCGGTACACAGTATAAGCTTGAGGAATGCTAGCTTCTATGATTTTTCATATTAGGATTATATCAGACTCCTAACAGGGTGTGCATGTTTAATCAACCTATATGACCATTAGGTTATTTTTACTTCAAGGATACAGAATGTACCCCACTCCCCCATCTGTAGAAAGTGCCACGGCAGCTCTGAAATGGAAGCTTAGTTCTTCCAACACAGGGATACGAGGAAGAGGGCGGGACTGGACGGAATGGTCAAGGATGTCAACTCCGTCATGTGTCTTGAGGATCAAGTACTTCAGAAAGGGCTGCGGGTGAGGGGATCTGAGCTGGGGTATCCCTATCCCAGCAGCCACGGCAATCTTGTGAAATGCACCCTGACAAACCTAAAGATCTGCAAGAAAGAAAGGGTCTCTGGATTACAGTCGACCAGCTTGGCCTGAAGCCATGGTTTAGCTGACACAGCTTGGACCCACTCGTGCCAAACACTTTCTGTCAGCAGCAGGCCCTGAGTGAGTGAGTCCCAGAGCGATTACACAGCAGTGCGCAGGATCAAAAAGTATTCGAGCAGCCCCCTAGACCAGGACAGGAGGCCAATGTAGGTCCCTCTGCAAATTCCACCCCATCCAGCCACCCCCTCTGACAGTCGGGAAGGCAGGTTTGGAATTCACCTGGTGACCATGCTGTCTTAGACCGAATGGAAGACTAATCAAGCTTGGGACTGACGGGACCGAGGCCTTAAAGGAAAACTCAGGAGGTGGGAGAAGGATGAGATGCTCGGCCTGGGCCTTCCCTGCAACCCCAGGCTGGGACGTGGAGGATGACCCATGCACCACACACCCAGGGGAACCTGCTCTAGCTCCATCCTGGGCATTAAAGGGTTTCCTTTTCACCCTTACAGACGCATACTAGTAGGGTAGGGGTCAAGGACAGCTCGTTTTCGCATGTCCCTGGACTATCCCCGCTTTGGTTTGCAACTGTTTTAAGGCTACATTTAGATGCCCATAGGGGTTCAATGAATGCATTTCCCTGCGAGGCTACTATTGACAGGAATACTTTAATATATACTCTCTATATGACAAGGATTAATACGGTTACAAATAGTAGGATACTTATCATTTTCAAAAGTCTTAAAAAGTAACAACAGATATATGCACGCATTGTTCTTGTCTATGGCAAATAACTGGCTAACCAGCTGTGCACTAGGCAGTGTGCAGCGCACCTCCAAAGCCACTAGGCTCCACTGGCCCAATGGCCCTTCAAGCCCACTTCAGTCAGATGGCAACAGCTTCACAACCTGCTGCTCCTAATGCTCACTCCTTGGGGTGCTAAGCTGCTCGGCATGCAGTTGGGCCTCCGTGAGCCCTAGAATTCTAACACCCACCATACTCTTCCCACTCTTTTCCCTGTCTAAGCTCATATTATGCATTTCTTTGAATTTATTTATTTATTTTTTTTTTTTTTTTTGAGACAGAGTCTCACTATGTCACCCTTGGTAGAATGCTGTGGAGGTACACGGCTCACAGCAACCTCAAACTCTTGGGCTTAGGCGATTCTCTTGCCTCAGCCGCCCAAGTAGCTGGGTTTACAGGTGCCTGCCACGCCCTGCTATTTTTTGTTGTTGCATTTGTCATTGTTGATTCTAGCTGGTCCCGGCTGGATTCAAATCCTCTAGCCTTGGTATATGTGGCTGACCGGTACCCTACCCACTGAGCTATGGGTGCTGCCAGATTTCTTTGAATTTTTTTGGGCTAGTTTAAGAGTATAGATTCTAGCATTACAGAGACTTAGCTTAATCATTTACCCACTACTTGACTTTGGATAAATAAACAGGTTCTCAATCATCTAACTCATCTGTAAAATAGGAGGTAATTTCTAAATAAGAAAATAAGAAAACTAAAATAGGAAGAGACAGAATCCAGGCCTGTGAAATCAGGCGGCCTTGCCTCCCTTGACCTGGCATCTTGTCATGAGAGGGCCTGCCTTACTTATCCATCCTGTAGGCCTGTGACACAGTGAACGGGGTCTATGAACTTGAAATGGGATTATTTATTCTTACTCTGCCTCATTGTATAAAGGGCTTGATGTTGCCTGAAATTAAATTTAACAACATACACTTTACCTACAAGTGGGTATTCTGAAGTAAGCAGAAGGATAAAAAATAAAATTTTCATATTTGGTATTTATTTTTCCTTCTTTTTATTGGGACCTAGAATATCATTGTCATTGTAGGTATGATTTTAAATAAAAATAAGAAGATGTTAGGGAAGTTGTGTGTGTGTGTGTGTGTGTGTGTGTGTTAGAGGGAGGGTGCAAATCACACACCTTGTCCTTGGGCTGCTGTCCTGTGTCACAGCAAAGGCACAATCAATGGATCTTTGATCAGCAAACAGGGTGGTGACAGGTACCCTTTGTTCGCTGTTGTTGGTGATTATTGACAAGCTGGTAATGATCATCCTGTGCTATGTCACTCACACTGAGGCCATTAGCATCATTTAAAGGTTAAAAACAAATTCTTTTAAAAGGCAGAATTTCTTAGAAGTCAGGAAAGCCTCAGATTTTTTTTTAACCCAGTTCACACTATATATTAGGGAAAACTGGATCCTGGAATCAGGATTTTGGTCCTTCCCTTACGCCTCACATTAAAATAATATTTAACCTTTCCTGATTTAAATTTTTGGCAGCCAAACCGTGAGTCAAAATTCTCCCAATAAACAAACAAAAAGGGGAACCTGAAAGCTTTTTATGTCTCGAGGAGTACAAGGCAGAAAGTAAGCACAAACCCAAGGCAGATCTGTAGCAAATGACAGCAGAATTATACTTACTCTGTGACACTCTCACTAGCTCAGTCACACTGAAAACACCTGATGTGACAAAACTGTCCTGGAAGCCCAAATGTCCTGGGGAAACAAAAACAAAAGAAAACAAAGTGTCATACATAGAAGAACATTTGACAACAGAACTCTAAATATTAGTTTCGTTATGATTAAAAAGTGTGACTCCTCATCTCACTCTGTGCTCCGCTCCGGGCTTACGTAGGAGGACACAGTCATTTAGCTATGGAGAGAGTTTTCTGGTTAGAATCTGGAGGTTGTGGAAAGCTATGACAACACCTACTAGCTGATTTTTGAAAAGGTTAAAAAAAATCCAACAGGAAAGCTGAAACAAAAGACAATTAAAAATAAATGGTTACCTTGGGTGACCTCTGAGACCTTAACCTTTGGATGAAAACAGCATACCCAAGAATCAGCCAGAAGAGCTAAATTCCATAATAGTTTTTAAATATTATTCTTTAAAAAAAATCTGATCTGGATTAGTTATCCATTTATTTAACTCAAATAAGATTTAAAGATAGAGCGGCACCTGTGGCTCAAAGGAATAGGGTGCCTGCCCCTTATACTGGAGGTGGCAGGTTCAAACCCAGCCCCAGCCAAAAAGTGCAAAAAAGAAAAGATTTAAAGATGTTCCCTTCATTTCTAAAGGCACCACAGGGTCAATTTTTAAAAAGCTGGAATAGAGAAAAGCAAGCCCCAAACCCATAAAACATGAAAAAAATTCTCTTGAGCACAAATAAAAATCGAGCTTTTTTTTTATACATACAAAAGTTTTTTATTATTGGTTAATTTTTTTTGAAGAAGGATAAATTAATCAGTGGTTCAAAAATTCTTTAATTTTTGAACTCTATGCTTCATTTCAGCTAGATATAACTAATTTTCCTTAAGATATTTGATATTACATCTATTACCAAACACTCATTTAATTTTATGATATACTTAGAAACCTAAAACTTGACAAATGGCTGGAAATTCATACTCTATGGTATGTAGTTTCCCTCTCTGCCTCTAAAAACTTTCTGATTCTGTGAGTTCCACAGAGGCAGATTCTAGTTGAGAGACCTACCTCATGTCAGCTTAATCTTTGCTGGCTTTAAAATTTTAGGGGAGAGGAAGTTGTTGGCTGAAGGGATTTTTGAAATAACTATTCTTTGTCATAAAAAAAAAACCTTTAAGAAATACAATATAAGAAAGTAGGCCAATCTTAATACACATATTACAATCTATAAATAAAATATATGTTTTTGCTGAAAGCTAGTTTTGATATACTATTAAGGGGAAGTAAGTTTCGCTGAGGTACAGAATATCTATTAAATGTCATGTACATAAACCCATGTAAAACATTACCATGTTTGGGGGACTATAAATAGACCTACAAATTATTTGCCTTCTTTTGTTTACACTGGATTTTTTTCATAAGAAAGATTTTTACTGAGATTTAAAAGAAATTTTTTCAGTTGACGTTTATATGAAATACAATCTATAGTATTTTAGATGAAACAGTTCTAAGTTTTGAAATGCAGAATTATTGTCAACTGCTTTTTGAAATAAAATGTAAAATTTTCAACTTAAATATACTTAATAAATTTCATTATTTATAAAAGTAGATCTTCCATTGGATACTGCAAACCCATGACTACATATCCACTGAAAAGAAAAAAGTCATTTTACCATAAAGACATTTGCACTTGAATGCAACAGAACAATTCACAATCCCAAAGACGTCAGAACAACCCAAGTGCCCGACGACCCGTGAATGGACTAATAAACTGTGGCACATGTACACTGTGGAATACTATTCAGCCACAAAAAGAAGGGAAGATTGTGCACCTTTTATAACCTGGAAGGAACTGCAGGACATTCTCCAAATTAGGAGGGAGTTAAGAAACACAGCAATGAAAAATCAAGCATCGCATATACTTGATTATTAAGTCCAAACCAGTAAATTAACACTACAGGCTACAGGAGAGAAAAACTCAATTAAATTCAAGAAGGGGATGGGGCTCAGTGAGTTCCCATCGTAAGGGCACAAGGTAAGGGTATACCGCATACTTCCTGGGTAAAGGACGCAACTTCAACTCGTACTTTACCTTATAAACACAAATAGTGTAACCTAACTGTATGTACCCTCATAGTAACCTGAAATTAGAAAGAAAGAAAAGAAAAATTTCACCTTTCAAAAACGAAAAAAATTTCACCACCCACACCCAGGCATTTACTTGGTTTTTGTAAGTGCCTAAGGTGCTATTTCTTGGATTAAGAAAACTGAAAAGTAAAAAAATTAATAAATAAAATAAAAATTCGCTAATGAGGTCTTGGCAAAACAAACCGTGACATTTTTTTTCTTATTGGGACACAGTAAACATCACATTTATCCCACAGATCATAACAAAGGAAATCCAAACACAACGTACGTTAAGGGTGACTTGAAACGCTCAGAACAGTAACAAGGAAATCCAGCCGAGGAGGAAAATCTGGGTGGCTCTCCAGCTCGCGCCCTCTCTGTCTTTATAACTTCACTTGCGAGCTGACACTTGTTTCAGTTCCAATCTTTGAAATTCCTTATTTTGAGGATGAACTGACCTGAATTTCTGTTCAGTGAAGGCAGGACACACACGCGCTTTAATCCTACTGCTACACATACGCGCACACACAGGAAAAGGCGGAATAAAGCTAAACGTGTCTTTATTTATAAAATACTCATTACAAAATCTTTACAAAACACTTCTCTATGCGTCAATATGTAAATACAAAAATATTAAAAATATAAAATAATATAAAATACACATGTATGAGTTTGTTAATTTTTCCTATTAATGGCAAACTTGGGGACACCCTATATTTTGAAGACTCAGTTGAATTTGGTACAGGGACTTGGCAAGGGGAAGGACCTCTGTATTCACCCTCTCCTGGCTGCCCCCTTTCTGCTGTCCCCCTCTTAAATGTTGGTGTTCCCAGGGTCTGTGCCCGCCACTCGGTGTATGCGCGCCCGCGCGTATTTCCTAAGCTATTTATCTACGTCATCAGCTACCAGTCTAGACTGTAATATTTATATGAGAACTAGAATGCTTGCTTTGCTCACCACGGTATCCTTAAGGCCTGAAACAAAGCAGAATAAGGAGATGGATGAGTCTACAGGCTAATGTCTCTCAAATTCTTTTATGTTTTGCCAACAACTTTCTTCTGAATTCCAAACCCATAAATCTAAATATCTGTTGGACATTCTATGCAGATAGCCCACGGTATTCTCACACTCAACATATCCAAAGCTGAACTCATTTTCTTCCCTCCCCCAACCTGTACTTACTCTTTTGAATTCCCTATGTCAACGAACCATCCACCATTCGTCCAGTTTTCCATGTGTTAGTGTCACCCTGAACTCCTCCTCTTACAATGACCCACATCCAGCTACTCCCTGCTGACTCTGTGGCCCTGGACTCCACGTGTGTCTCCACCTCCCTCCAACAGGCAGGGCTCAGGGTCTTCCCATTCAACCCCAACTTGATGGAAATACCTCCTACCTATGTCTCTATCATCAGTCTTGGCTTCCTTTCCAATCTACTCTCCACTCTTCAGCTGGAGCTATCTAATCGGCAAATCTGAAGATTCATTCGTTTATTCAACAAATATTTACCAAACACCTACTATACGCCAGACATCATGCTAGGGGCTTGAGACACAGTCTCTACCAGCACTGCTTACAGTTTACAAGTAGAGACAACTGAAACCAGGTAAGACAAATAAATTATTTTTTAAATTATCAATGGTATAAATGGCAAGAATAAAACAGGTAGCATAGCAAAAGCTTCGTAAAGGACAGTCAGGGAAGGTCCACTTAAGACCCGATATCCGAAGATCTCAAGGAGCCAGCCAGGAAGAGGAGAGGGAAGCTCTTCAGCAGAGGGGTTAACCTGTGCAGGAGCTCTGAGGTAGGAAGGAATAAGGAGTTGGAGAGATGGAGATAAATCCAAGGTGCTTGCAGCCCGCTGCCCTATCAGTGCATTCAGGGTACAGCGAGAACTCTCACACATGGTCTGGGACCTGGAGACAGCCTCTGTTTTGTTCCCCAAGTTCATCTTTTGTCACCTGTCTCTTACTTCTGGCCCTACTCTTCAGCCTAAGGGAACGACATGCTCCTCCCTGGACCTGGTCCCCCATCCCGATTCTGCTCCTTCTTCTTGAAATGTCCATTCTTCCTGCTCTTTGCTTGGCCATCCCCTTACCTGTCCTTGGAGTCTCAGCTTTGTTGTCATTTCTGTCAAAAGTGTTCCCTGGCCGCCCCACCCTGGAAAGACCCCTTTCTCTTTTCTCAATATTGACAGCACGTACTAGCTACAGCTCGGACCTGGGACTTAGCACACTGAATTTGTAATCTTGTCTTTTCCCCACCCAAGACTCTGAGCCCTTTGAGGGCAGAGCATCTTCTGTGTCTTTGGCCCTCCGGGTCCTAACACAGTGCCTGGCAGGTAGGAAGCACTCTGGAAATGCCTCTGAATGGACAAAACTCAAGCTGGGCTCACCTACGCTTATTTTTCCTTTTTATAAACATTTTGACAAAACTAATTTCTGTCTCTCTCATTTCTAGCAATGTAGTTTGAACTAAAATTGAGACAGTCTGTACTGGCAAACTATTAAAATAGTCTACCCAAATATTCCCTCCAAAATAAATAAACAGCCCCAGGATGGGAGAGAGAGTGAAGCTTCTACAAGGAGGTACCATCCGTTTCCCTGATGAGAAATGCCTGGGGGTTATCCTATTGCTATCATTATGGGTTGGTCTTTGGGAGATCAAGTCAAAATAGTTAAAGGGCAGTGTGACTGCCCACACAGACATAGAGCCCTGCTCCAAGAAAGAGCTGGTCCCAAGCTTAAACCAAGATCTGTGTGATCCTGAGAAAGTCACTGCAAAAGTAACAATCTCATCCTCCCTCTCCATCAGCAACCACCTCCCAGGGCATATCTGACTTAGTAGAATGTGTGTAATTTATACGGCAAAATGTATGTGAACATATAATAATCACAGAAGTTTTTAGAGTATAATGATTTGATTATACATTATTGTGATTTGATAATGATCACAAATTATTAATGTAATTATCTCTTGCCTCAGCTGGTTTATGTTTACCATGTGTTCCCGAGGAGAGAAAGGTCTGTGTAAATACCTCCCATAACTTCACACGCCTATGAAACTGCCTTTGTTCCTTCACCAGTTACTTGGAAACCCACTGATGAACTCTATAAGGAGACAGCAATGAGAAATGAAACCTAAGAAATGGTGGAAACAGTGATGTTGCTAAGGTAATTATTAAGTGAACCTGAGTGAATTAATATTTCATTCTCACCAACAAACCAAATCGTAAGAAAGACTTTCAGGGAAAGTACACTAATCTGGCTATTCTCCTTTATTGCAACATGAGAGAAAAGTAGAAGGGAAAATAAAAGGTAAATTTAAGCAATCCAAATTCAGATGTTGTTAGCGTTAAAAGATCCTCAGATGACAAGCTGATTAAACATTCCTGAAAGGTCCTAAGATTTACATTTTGAATAGAGCCCTTCACGAAAAGGTATAAAACATATACTCTTATGAAGTGTGCTTTAGATGAAAAGCCAGATTGATCAATGATCTCTTGCTACAGTTTGGAACTACTATTCAGGAGCAATTGCATAGGAGATTGAAATGAGGAGCAGATCTTTTATCATTTCATATAAAATGGCTAAAAAAGTTCATGTAGGGCGCTAGCTACATACAACCAAGGCTGGCAGGTTAGAACCTAGCCCCGCCTGCTAAACAATAATGACAACTACAAGAAAAAAATTGCCAGGTGTTATGGCAGGCGCCTGTGGTCCCAGCTACTTAGAAGGCTGAGGCAAGAGAATCACTTAAGTCCAAGAGTTTGAGGTTGCTGTGAGCCGTGACGCCATAGCACTCTACCGAGGGCAACATATGAGACTCTGTCTCAAAAAAATAAATAAATAAAATGAGGGCGGCGCCTGTGGCTCAGTGAGCAGGGAGCCGGCCCCATATACCGAGGGTGGCGGGTTCAAACCCAGCCACGGTCAAACTGCAACAAAAAAATAGCCGGGCGTTGTGGCGGGCGCCTGTAGTCCCAGCTACTCGGGAGGCTGAGGCAGGAGAATCGCCTAAGCCCAGGAGCTGGAGGTTGCTGTGAGCTGTGTGACGCCACGGCACTCTACCGAGGGCAATAAAGTGAAACTCTGTCTCTACAAAAAAAAGGAAAATAAAAAAATAAAGTGAAATAAAATAGTCATCTTTGCCAAACATACCATTGTAGTACTTGCAATCATCTATAAACTTTTGGAGGCCTTGCAATCATCTATAAACTTTTGGAGGCCTCCACTTCTGTCAAGATAAATAAGGGCTGCCTCTTTCATTTTTAGATTTGACATTTTCTCCTAGTTAATGATTCTTCTGTATTACCAACTGATAAACCACAGTTGTTGGTAAAGAGTATAGATGGTGAAACTATAGAAAAAGTATCAGAAAACCTAGAAATAAAGTAAGACAAATTTTACTTTTGAAGTCCTATAGTAAGACTTTACAAACTATTAAAGTGTGAAATAAAACTAAGTAAAATCTCTAACTTTGAAAAAATTCCTACCCGAAGAGAAACAAAACTTTGCTTTCTTTTGCCAAATAACATTTTTATCAACACTAGGTTCTAAGATCCTCTCATAAGATTGCAAACTGAAAAACAATAGCCTCAAATGTTTAACAGAGTAGGTAATTCCAAAAAAAATGCTTGTTGAAATAAACAGTATCAGATAATGAGGATCTCTCGTGTTTTAAAATGAAAGTGATAGAGATGTCTTGAAAATTTAATCTAAGTAGCAAAATGTAGTAGAACGAAGAAACCTGGGAAATTTGAGAACTTGATTCTAGACCCAGCATTTCCTGGTTGTTGTGGGGAAATCATCTGACCTCTCTTTAGCAGCAGTTCTCAACCCTTTGTAACAAGGAAAATACATCCTGCATATCAGATATTTACATTATGATTCATAACAGTAGCAAAATTACACTTATGAAGTAGCAATGAAAATAATTTTATGGTTGGGGGTCACCACAACATGAGGAACTGTATTAAAGGGTCGCAGCATTGGGAGGCATTAGGAAGGTTGAGAACCACTGCATGGGAAAGGAAAGGGTTGTATTAGATAATTAAGGCCCTTTCAGTTCTGTAGCTTGTTATCAGTGACCAACATAAAACATTAAACCATGGTAATGAGTACAGAATGGAATATATAAAATTCATTTAAAGACAAGAGGCCCTAATTGGAAACAATATATAATTGTAGTAGGTGCTAGGAATAAAATGCTTAAGACTAGATACTGCCTTTCAAGAAGCTGCCAACTTAGAGAAGTCAGAAATAACGACTAACACATTGGTTCACTGGTTTCCAAATATTTACTTGGCATCTACTATTTACTGGGTACCAGACTGTCCTATGCACGAAGGATACAAAAATGAGTAAAACGTAGCCTCTTATCTTTCACAAAGAGTACAGTGAGGGAAGACACATGTAAACAGTTATGTGACAATTTAAGTGCTATAATAGAAACATGAATATACTAGGAAGCACAAAAGGGCCAACATTTACGAAATACTTTACAAATATTTGATATTGGGATCATCTTGCATATGGGTCATAAGATTTTCTATTGTTTTAGGACATTTTAATTGAATACAGTAGGGTTATAGAGAAGCTATGAATTCTACTTTAAAAGGGTCATTTGATAGATGAATGTTTCACTTATTGGAAGAGAGGTGAAGAGAAAGAGGAGGCAGTGTTCCAGAGATAGAGGTCACTCCCTACCTCCATTATCAGTTCTACACCACTGGATCCATATTTCTACTATTTGGAGTTTAGGCTACTTTCCAAAGAAAAGTAACTGAGACTGTCCTTTCCAAAATTACTTAGGGGTGAAACTTCAGAGTTTATTTCTCCGTGGCCATCAAGTACAATGATCCTAAAATGCGTGTTGTGTTTAGGACATCAAGTTTCAGCTTCTGGGGTAACATTAGGTTTTCAGGGCTGAATGAAAATGATAAAGAAAGTGTTGGGTGAGGTCAGATTATGCAGATTCTGAAAACTTTTGTAGTCCATGATGATTATTTGGGAACTCACTAACATTTGTAAAACAGAGACTAAATAACGGTCAGATTTTTTTTTTTTTTTTTTGAGACGGAACCTCAAGCTGTCGCCCTGGGTAGAGCATCACAGCTCACAGCAACCTCCAACTCCTGGGTTCAAGCGATTTTCCTGCCTCCGCCTCCCAAGTAGCTGGGAATACAGGCATCTGCCACAATGCCTGGCTATTTTTTTGGTTGCAGCCATGATTGTTGTTTGGCGGGCCCGGGCTGGATTTGAACCCGCCAGCTCAGGTGTATGTGGCTGGTGCCTTAGCCGCTTGAGCCACAGGCGCCGAGCCAACGGTCAGATTTTTATTTTGGGAATCAGTCCCTGCCGCCGCTAGTAAAGTAGGTTGGAGTAGCGGAAGAGTCAATAATCAGCTTTTAGGTGTTGCAACATTCTTAAAAATAGTATGGCCAGTTCTGGAGCTTTAGCAATTAATAAACTCATGGCTCGGTGCCCACAGCTCAGTGGCTAGGGCGCTAGCTACATACAACATACAAGAGAAATGGAGTAGTTAGAGTCTAGAATTTTAAAGACTTTACACGGGACCTGGTTAGTAGCGGGTCCGTACAATACGGGGAAGAATAATTAGCCAAGGGTAAGTGGGTTGGCGTGACTGGATGATGTTGCTCTCATAGGTAGTGTGGCACCCAAAGAGAAGCGCAGGGAGATCAGGGAAAGTTCATTCGCGATAACCTGACTTTGCCTCCTGCGACGCCCAGGTCTATGCGAGGCCGGCGGGAAGTAAACCAGCGCCTGGAACTCAGCACCGTGGAAAGGAGGAGGCTAAAGTCTGGGCGCCAGCGTTAAAGTGGCGGTGCTGGGGGTCGAAGATTTTCAAGGAAGAAGATTAAGTGGACGAAAAGATACGGGAGGCTGTGAAAAGCATTAAAAAAGGCGAAGAGGGATAGAATTCTAAGTCTTTGGCCCTCCCCAGAGTATAAAGAACCCAGTTCTGGCCGGGCGCGGTGGCTCACGCGTGTGACCCGGGCATCCTGGGAGGCCGAGCGGGCTGAATCGCCCAAGACCGGCCCGGTCAAGAGCCAGACCCCGTCTCTAAACACAGCCGGGCGCCTGCTGGCCCAGCTACTTGGGAGGCTGAGGTAGGAGGATCGCCTTAGCCCAGGAGTTTGAGGTTGCTATGAGCTAGGGCGACGCCACTGAGCTGGAACCTGGGCGATAGAGTGGGACTCGGTCTCAAAACAAAACAAACCCCAAGTTCTGCTTCACTTGCAACAGGCGCGAAATCCTATCCCCTCCTCGCCCGGTCAGCAACCAGGGATGGACTGAGGAGGGGAAGGCGGCAGGAAAACACTTCACAACCAAAGCGGATGGGTAAGGAGCCAGCCTCACCAAGTAGGACCCAGAACCCCTGCCACGCACTACAGCAACCTCCGGTACCACCGCCCTCGGCCGGGTGCTGGTTTGCACCCGCGCAGTCGCCCACCAGCTAGTCCGTGGCGCTCCTGCAGCGCCGGTGCGGCGGGGCCCTGGCGCGCGAGCGCGTTCTCCCGGGACTGCAGGCGCCCTTCTGTGGCCAGGGAAACCAGCCGGCTGGTCCCCGCTGCGTTAATTTCTTCGCGCCTGCTCCCTCCCACCCAGGCCGAGAAGAGACAGGGCTATAGTTGCTTTTCCATGTTACTGCAGGCAGAGGGTGTCGATGTTTGCCTAAAAAATTTAGAACTGCTGGTGGTAATGCAGTGGCTTGCAACTTCGGAAAACAAGCCAGTACGCCCTCAAAGACCTAAACCCAGAGTCCACCCCTACGTGTGCACACGTGCATACTCAAGAGAATTGAAATGCTCGCGTGGAAACCTAGGCACGAATGTCCATGATATTATTCATAGTAGCCCCAAAGTAGATAACCTAAAAGTGCTTTTTTTTTTTTTTCTTTTTTTGTGTTCAGACAGAGTCTTACTTTGTCACCCTGGATAGAGTGCCATAGTGTCACGGCTCACAAACTCTTGGGCTCAGGCTCGGTGCCTGTGGCTCAAGCGGCTAAGGCTCACACAGCAGAGCTGGAGGGTTCGAATCCAGCCCGGACCCGCCAAACAACAATGACGGCTGCAAACAAAAAATAGCCGGACGTTGTGGCGGGCGCCTGTAGTCCCAGCTACTTGGGAGGCTGAGGCAAAAGAATCTGTGGCTCAGTGAGTAGGGAGCCGGCCCCGTATGCCGAGGGTGGCGGGTTCAAACCCAGCCCCGGCCAAACTGCAACAAAAAAATAGCCGGGCGTTGTGTTGGGCGCCTGTAGTCCCAGCTGCTTGGGAGGCTGAGGCAAGAGAATCACGGAAGCCCGAGTTGGAGGTTGGTGTGAACTGTGTGACGTCATGGCACTCTACCCGAGGGCGGTAAAGTGAGACTGTCTCTACAAATAAAAAAAAAAAAAGAATCATTAGAGCCCAGGAGGAGTTGTAGGTTGCTGTGAGCTGTGATGCCAAAGCACTCTACCCAGGGCAACAGCTTGAGGCTCTGTCTCAAAAAAGATAAAAAAAAAAAAAGAAAAAAGCAAAAACAACTCTTGGGCTCAAGAGCTTCTCTTGCCGCAGCCTCCGCAGTAGCGGGAACTGCAGGCGCCCACCGCAATGCCGGCTCTTTTTAGAGACCGGTCTTGCTCAGGCGGGTCTGGAACTCCTGAGCTCAAGCAATCCACCCGCCTCGGCCTCCCAGAGTGCGAGGATTACAGGGCTGAGCCACTGTGCGGAGCCCTAAATGTTCATCAGCCATCAATGGATAAATGTGATGTATCCATACCATGGAATATTTTGGGGCCATAAAAAGTAATGACATAAAACATATAGAGTGAAAGAAGCCAGACATAAAAGCGCACACGTGTGATTGCATTTCTATGAAATGTCTGGGAATTTCTGTGAATCCGTACACACGCATGAAGTCCAAAAACGGGGAGGGAAAAACAGCCATTGCTAATGGGTATTGGAGTTCTTTTTACTTTCTTTTTATTTCATTTTAATTTTTTTTGAGACATTCTCACTATGTCGCCCTCACTAGGGTGCAGTGACATCACAGCTCACAGCAACCTCAAACTCTTGGGCTTAAGTAATTCTCTTGCCTCAGCCTCCCGAGTAGCTGGGATTACAGGCTCCGACCACAACGCCTGGCTATTTTTTGGTTGCAGTTGTCATTGTTGTTTAGCTGGGCCTGGCCAGGTTCAAACCGCCTGCCTCCGTGTATGTGGACGCTGTCCTACCCACTGAGCTGTGGGCACTGTCTACCTTTTTTTTAAATTGTGGTAAAATATACATAAAATCTACCATTCTAAAAAGTTTTTTTTTTTTTAAGTAGCATTTCTATATATTTACTTATTATTATTTTTTTTTTTTGGCCAGGGCTGGGTTTGAACCTGCCACCTCTGGCATATGGGACCAGCGCCCTACCCCTTTGAGCCACAGACGCTGTCCTAATTTGATTCTTTTTGTCATAATTAGCAATGAGAAAAATGCTTCAGGATGCCAAGACTTAGAGGTTACTATACCATTCTTTATTTTCTAGTAAGGCAGTTCTAAATAACAGTTTTGATCTGAAAAAGAGAATTATAAAATAGCATAATTTTCCTCAAGTGAGTGCTGAACCAATCAAGAGATAAGACAAGAGCTAGTTACAGTGGCTCACATCTGTAGTCTCAGCTCCCAGGACGCTGAGGTGGGAGACCAGGAGTTTTAGACCAGACTGGGCAACATAGAGAGCCCCTTGTCTCTAAAAAAATATTTTTAGATAAGATAGGCCAAATGCACAGCTCATGCTTGTAATCCTAATACTCTGGGAGGCTGATGTGGGAGGGTTGTTTGAGGATAGGCGTTTAAGACCCGTCAGAGCAGAGTGAGTCTTCATCTCTACAAAAAAATAGAAAAATTAATCGAGGTGGTGGTGTGTGTCTGTCTCAGCTATTCAGGAGACTGAGGCAGGAGGATTGCTCAAGCCCAGGAGTTAGAGGCTGCATTGAGCTATGATGACACCACTGCACTCTAGCCTGGGAAACAGAGTAGTTTGAAACCCCATCTCAAAAAAATAGACTAAATAAATTAAATAAATAAACCAACAAATAAATAAATAAGACAAAAGATAAAAGCAGAAGCAGATGAGGGCCAAAATATTACCTTTATTACTGATAATTTCTTTTAACAGCTCCAGCAGATTTTAGCATATTAAATAAACAAAAGTGGAGAGCAGACCTATTCTTTTAACTTGGTTCACAAATATCTAAATGTAGAAAAGTCTGGTTAAATCTTGGGTAGAGCTAGAATTTTTGGAATGAATAGATAGCCATCTGCAATAATAGAGGCCCAACTTGAATTTAAATGTAAGTGGATTCTAAATATTTCTACTTATCTTGAAAAGAAAAGTTTATTAAAAGAAAGCACTGATGGGCTAGTTTAGTGATCTTTTTTAATATTTTCTGCTGTTGAGTTTCTTAAGATTTATTGATTTTGGTAGTAGAACATGTTTCCCAGGCTAGAGTGCAGTGGTGCCATCATAGCTCAACGCAGCCTCTAACTCCTGGGCTTGAGCAATCCTCCTTACATATAGGCGAAAAAGTGTGCTTTCTTACGCTGACATCCAGAATTAGGCAAATTTACCCACCCAAATGTGTCAAGAGCTGGGCTAAAAGGCCTCACTTAGTCCATGGGGATGGGTGAGTATAGAAGATCATTGCTCTATGACATCAGCCAAGAGGAAGGAGACTGGGATATACATGCACTGCATTTTTCCCCCAAATTGATCAATTTGATAAACCAGTCATTCAGGAATTGGAGAGATCTAGGGGATGGAGAAGATCTAGAACGTTGCAATATAGTACAGTATAGTGCTTTCAAAGTAGTAGAATATAAATCTTTCCTTTTAACAGCAACATTCAAATATTCCTCATTCTGCTTATTGTCCCTCATTGAAAGTGATACTATTTCACCAGGTGCAGTGGTTCACACGTGTAATCCTAGCACTCAGGAATGAGTTGAGACCTGTCTGAGCAAGAGTGAGACCCTGTCTCCACTAAAGATAGAAAAATTGTGGTGGGTGCTTGTAGTCTCAGCTACTCAGGAAGCTGAGGTAGGAGGATCACTTGAACCCAGGAGTTTGAGGTTGCTGTGAACAAGGCTGATGCCATGGCACTCTAGCCTGGGGCAACAGAGTTAGACTCTCTCTCAAAAAAAGGAAAGAAAGAAAGTGATACCCTTTCAAACATAGATATGCAAACACAGTAAGCAAGAGTTCCATGATCTGGTTCTGCACACATCAATCTTTGGAAAAAAAAGAATGAAGAATTTGTCCGCAGGCCCCAGTCAATCTGTTTGAACACACAGGGTGATCTCTTCCCTTTATCATACTTCCTGGGGTAGAAATGATAGACCAGTGTGCCTCCAATCATAATTTAATATCATTGTAAGAATTTGAATATGTCTTTAAAACTATAATTTGATATTTTAGATAAATGGAATCAAGTGTCTGTAATGTGTTTTCGTTTTAAATCCCTTTCTAACGTATGTGTTAATATTTATTTTCAGTTCCTTCAGGAATTAGTGACGACTTCAAGCGTCTCCTTTCCTTGACTTCCAGTTCATGCTGGAAGTTTACAGCAATACTTGCCAATATCTTTGCATCACAGATTGTTCCTCCTGGGACTTACAATTGGCTCAAACTCTGTTTGTTGATGAGTCTTGTACAGACAAGTGACCGTAGAAAGGAACTGGAAGATTGCCTGGATATTTTAATTATAACAAGTGATACTCTACTGGTAGACAGGTAAATATGTGACATGAACTTTTTTCTTTTTTTTTTTTTTATTAAGCAGACCTAGGCAGACCTAGGCTTCAAACCCCCCACCCATGGTACACAGGACCAGCACTTTAAGTGAGCTACAGGTGCCCAGCTGACATGAATTTTTTAAAATGTTAATTGGCCACAGGTTTGTATAAATTTTTTCAATAAGCATTATTATAAGAGGAATATTTAGGATTTATCTGAACTAGTATATATAATTATTCTAGTCACTTTTTATCAATAAAGTAATAAAGTTTTGAAACGTAAGTAGATAAATGAGATATTTGCTTTTAATATTTTGAGAGTGTAACCACTCGAAGTTTGAACCTTTTCCCTCACTCATTCCTTTGCGGATATGTAGCAAATGCATCCTTCCCAGCCTTCCTTTTCCCCCATTCCCTGGCTCTACCTTTGTGCTTTGTTTTCATTTTTTAGTAATCTTCCCCGCAAGGAGCCAAGAAGCCATTTTTAAATTTTTCTCCAAGATTCCATTCACTAATATTGATTCACTGTACCCAACAGTGCCAAAATGACTGTTTTGGTGATACCTCATTCCTAACTTTGGAATAGGCCTCTACTCAGAGTTTTGTGGCTCCCCATTAGCAAGTACCCTTTTCTTAAAAAGTGACATGAATGTTCACAAAATTTAGAATAAGCTCCTTTTAAAATATTTTGTATGTAATTCTAAAGCAAAAAATAAATTTATAAAGTGAATTTAAAATAGAAAAATGCAAATCACCATCATATTAATTATACAAATAATATTTTGCTAAAATTAAATTGCCACTTGTAATGATCCAAAATTCCATATATTTCACCACTTTGTTTTCTGCTCACGAAAGTATTTAGTTCCCTGACATACTCACCATGTCTGGCTATTTCCAAACTTTTAAATTTTATAATCTGAGAGGTAGAAAATAGTATTTTATTTTTATTTGCATTTCTTAAATGCATTTCTTATTTCAACTGGAAATAACTTTCAGCATCATTTAAATCTTACTAAACAATTGTATTATTTTTTATAAACCTCCTAATTTTGACCATTGTTTATTTTTCTTTTTTTATTGTTTATTTTTCTAAGTTGTTTATCTACTTCTTACTAATTTGTGATGGCAGTTGAAAATTAAGGCCTTTGTCTCTTTTCCTGTTTGTCATTAACCATTTGACTTTTCTTATGATATTTGGGTCTATATGGCAGATTTAATTTTGTTTGTCTTGAAGTAAAATTTGTTTATAGTATAATAATCATATCTTATTATTACCATTAAAATCAATTAATGAATTTTAACAAATACATAGACTCCTATACTCGCTACCACAATGAGCTATAGAACATTTTTATCACCCAAGAAATTACCCTCATTCCCTCTTCCAGTCAGTTCCTGTCTCCACAGGAGATTTCTGTAACCATAGATTAATTTTCCTATTGTTAAACTTCATAAAATGGAATCACACAGTGCATCCTCCTTGGGGTCTAGTCTCTCTTGTTTAACAAAAAGTTTTTGAGATTGGTCCAGTTTTATGCGTCAGTACTTCATCATTTTTTTTGATGAGTAGTATTCTCTTATATGAATATACCACTGTTGTTTTTCCAGTCTCCTAGTGGTGGATGTTGAGTTTTGCATGTTTTGACTAGTATAAAGCTACTGTAAACATTCTTGTACAAGTCTTTTTATGGAAATATTATTTTCATTATCTTGGGTAATACCTGGGAGTGGGATTGCTGTTTCATAAAAGAGATGAACATGTAGTACAGTATTTAACTTTACAAGAAATTGCTAGTTTTCCAAGGTGGTTGTACATTCCAGCCAACAATATGAGAGTTCTACTTGTTCCCAATCTTATCAAAATTTGTTTTGTCAATCTTTTTCATTTTAGACATTCTAGTGACTATGAAATGGCATCTCATGATTCTCATTTGCACATCTCTGATGACTACTGATTTGAGCTCTTTTTCATGTGCTTATTGTGGCTATTCATACATCATCTTTTATGAAGTGTTTCTTCGAGTTCTTTCCGTACCTTTTGAGGAGCATGCACATCTTAACAATATTCAATCTTCCAATCCATTAATGTTGTCTATCTCTCCTTTTATTTACATCTTCTTTAATTTCTTTCAGCAATGCTTTATAAAGATCATGTATGTTTTGTTAAATGGATTCCTAAATATTTGATGTTTTTGATGCTACTAAAATAGCATCGAATTATTTTATTAAATTCATTTTCAATAGTTTGCTATAAATATATAGAAATACAACTAATTTTTATATTTTGACTTTGTATTCTGTGACCTTGCATCAGTAGTTTTAAAAGTTCCCCACCTAATATTTTGCTAAAATTAAATTGCCACTTGTAATGATCCAAAATTCCATATATTTCACCACTTTGTTTTCTACTCATGAAAGTATTTAGTTCCCTGACATACTCACCATCTCTGGCTATTTCCAAACTTTTAAATTTTATAATCTGAGAGGTAGAAAATAGTATTTTATTTTTATTTGCATTTCTTAAATGCATTTCTTATTTCAACTGGAAATAACTGAGCAGCGCCTGTAGCTCAGTGGGTTGGGCGCCAGCCACATATACCAAGGCTGGTGGGTTTGAACCCCGACGGGGCCAGCTAAAACAACAATGACAACTGCAACAAAAAAATAGCCAAGCATTGTGGTGGGCGTCCGTAATCCCAGCTACTTGGGAGGCTGAGGCAAGAAAATCACTTAAGCCCAGGAGTTTGAGGTTGCTGTGATCTGTGACACCATGGTACTCTACCCAGGGCAACAGCTTGAGACTCTGTCTCAAAAAAAAAAAAGTTCCTCACCTGAGCTCACATGTTTGGGACCAACCTGAGCAAGATAGCTGGGCGTTGTGGTGGGCGCCTGTAGTCCCAGCTACTCCTGAGGCTGATGCAAGAAAGTGGCTTGAGCCCAAGAATCTGAGATGATTGCTGTGAGCTGTGATCCCAGCGCACTCTACCAAGGTCTACAAAGTGAGATGTCTCAAAAAAAAAAACAACAAAAAAGAGTTGCCATGATATAGAGGCAGATGGGACATTGGCAAGCTTAATGCAAAAAAATCTAAATAAGCAAAAGAAAGCAATCTATAAAAAGAAGAAGGTTCAGTTCAAATGTCATCTCTGTGTAACTTTCTGTGGCACCCTTCTAGCAAGAAATAATACTCCCTTCTGAATATTTTGAAGATATTATTTTAGTACTTACCGCTTTATGTTTTAGTTTTTTATGTCCTCCTTTTTAGGCTTTCTAAGTTAAGGACCAAATCTCATGTATGTTTTTATCTCTAGCAAGTAGCTGGTATAGCACAGGTATTCAATAAACATGGAATGAAAGTAAATTTAATTGTGTATCTGTTAACACATTCTGACTTCTAAAAATCAAATAAAAGTAATAAAAATTTTATTTTTTTTTCCCCTTAGGCTTTTGAATTTTAGCATAAGCCTTGTTCCCCATGGTATATGTCATCTAGTCTCTACTGAAATTTTCCCCACTCTATCCAGGAATAAGTATGGAACTGGAGCAGTTAGCATTCAAGCTGGCAGTGCTTTGCTAGCCAAAGGTGGTATCTGCTTTATAGGGGATGTGGCTTCACACAAAAAAGATAAACTTGAACAGCTTCAATCAAGTAAACTTTTCTTCAGATTAATTTTTACTTATTTAACCTATACTCTTCATCAGTCAAGGAGTTATTTAACAGTGAAGATAGAATTGCATATGTTTTAGGAATTCAGAAGTTACATTAAATGCCATTTTTCATTTCAGGTTTATAAATAAAAACAGGGGAATTTGTCTCTACAAAAAAAAAAAAAAAACAGGGGAATTTAATGTGCAAATGTCCTGTGCTAGCCTTTGGTGTTGTGCTAACACGTGAGTTTACATTGGGCCAGATTTATTTCCTCTTCTTGTCTTATTGCATTAGGACCTTCAGTACAATGTCGAAAAGTAGTGTGAGAGGGGAATTCTTGCCTTGTTCCTGATCTTAGCAGGAAAGCCTAAAATTCTCATCATTAAATATGATGTTAGCTGTACATTTTCCATAAATTTTCTTTATCACATTGAAGTTCTCCTCTATTCCTAAGTTGCCGAGAGTTTTAATCATGAATGGGTATTGGATTTTGTCAAATTCTTTTCTGAATCTATTAATATGATCATTTTAATATGATTTATTTTTCCTTTAGGCTGTTAGTGTGATAGATTACATTACTTAATTTTTTTTTTTTCTTTGCAGTCATGGCCGGGGCCAGGCTTGAACCCCACACCGCGGGTACATGGGGCCGGCACCCTACTCCTTGAGCCACGGGCACTGCCCACATTACTTAATTTTTGAATATTGAACCAATCTTGCATACCTAGAATAAATACCACTTGGTTGTGGTATATAATTCTCTTTATACATTGTTGAATTTGATTTGCTACTACTTTGTCAAGGATTTTCCATTAATGTTCAAGAGCAAATCTGCTCTATAGTTTTCTTTTTACAGCAGAGAAAGGGTTTATTTTGCAAAGCACTAATAAAGACTAGCAAATTCTCTCAAGTCTGTCTCTCTGAGAATTGGGGGGACAGTTTTTTTTTTTGCATTGAATTTTTTCTTTGGAAATTTTTGGCTGGGGCTGGGTTTGAACCTGCCCCCTCCGGCATATGGGGTCGGCGCCTTACTCCTTTGAGCCACAGGTGCCGCCCTGACAGTTTTTTTTTTTTTTTTTCAGGTTAATTGAGGATATAAAGAATTAGGTTACAGTGTTTGCGTGTGTTAGGTAAGGTCCCTCTTACAGTAGTGTCCTGCCCCAAAGAGATGTGCCATACACCCTAACACTGTGTCCATTAAGTGGGAGCCCACCCATCCCCCTCCGTCCTCCCCTGTCCCCGCTTCCTTGTTCCAACACTCCCCACCTTGAATTGATTTGAGTTTTTCTCTTATGTGGGCATGTATTAGATGTCTACTGGGTTCATATTAGAATTGAGTCTATTGGATTCTTGCTTCTCCATTCTTGTGATATTTTACTAAGAAGAATGTATTTCACTCCATTCAGGATAATACAAAAGATGTAAAGTCTCCATCTTTTTAATGGCTGAATAGTATTCCATGGTATACATATACCCCAGCTTGTTAATCCATTCCTGGATTGGTGGGCATTTAGGTTGTTTCCACATTTTGGTGATTATAAATTGATCTACGATAAACAATCTAGTGCAAATATCCTTACGAGAAAATTATTTTTTTTTCTTCTGGGTGGATGCCTAGTAATGAGATTGCAGGATCAAATGCAGTTTTCTTTTCTAATAATATCTTTGTCTTCTTTTGCTATTAGGGTAACACTGGCTGGGCCGGTTTTAGCTAACAAGAATGTGAACAGCCATGGACTGAGAGAAGAGCAATAAGGGCCTGGCCTTCTTGACATGTCAGCACGACTATATGAGAGTGTTCAAAGTACACAGCATATTGTTTCACCCTGCAGGAGAGGGCAGAAATAGGCTCATTCGATTAGGGCAATTGAATTTTGACCATAGCACTAAAGCCAGTCAGTGGGAAACAAGGTTTTCAGTAACAGTGGAACATCTGGGTACCTATATGGAAAAAATCTTAGCCCATATCTCCCAAGTATACACAATAATTAATTTGAGATGGATCACAAACCTAAATGTAGAAACTAAAAATACAAACCTTCTAGAGGAAAATGTAAATATCTTCATGACATTAAGGTAGGCAATGATTTCTCAGGCAGAATTCAGATAGCACTAAATAAAAGAATTGATAGACTGAACTTCATAAAACTAAAAAGTTGTTTTTATTAAAAGGCCCCATTTAAAAAGTAAATAGCGAAACAAGCAAAAAGAAAATAATTGCATATACATATAATGTACATATACATATACTATAATATACATATATGTATTATATATATTATATATTATAATATACATATACATATAAAGTATTTGCCAGAACATAAAAACAATTTCTATAAGTCAATAATATAAAAAAAAAAAAATTGACAACAGACTTGAGTAATGATTTCTCACAGGAATATAGACAAGATGACCAAAAAGCATATGAAAGGGTATTGAACATCAGTAGTTATCAGAGAAATGAAAATAAAAATCACAATCAGATACCAATATCAAATACTAGCAGAGCCAGCGTCATTAGTGTGGAACAAGTGCAGTTGCCCAGAGGCCCTCCTCCTGCCACAGGACCTTGGCATTTTGGTCAAAACTCTGCTATCACCATCCTCTAGTGTTTTTTTGGTAGGTAGTCAAGATTGATTTAGGAGGAACTTAACATACAAAGCAGTCTTGTGTGCTGGCAAGACAAGGTAGATCTCCATGCTCACAATGCTTTTATGCCATGCATGGAAAAAAAAAGGGAAAGGGAAAATAAAAGAAAAAACTACTGATGGCATTTTAAGCCATTTGGTTGCTTTTTGCTTTACTTTCTACTTAAAGGAATTGTTTGGGTTCCCAACATTCTTCAGTGTGCATGGCGACAGAGGAATGTTGTGGGCAATAGCAATTATCTTGAGATAACCAGTCCTCTGGTTGCTACGTCCTACAACTCACTCTGTGGTCATGTACCCACAGTACATTTTTACAGGGCCAGCCACAGAACCATTACCAGCTATAGTGTTTACTGAGGGCAAAGGGAAATGCAGAAAAGTCCTTATTTTTGGAAAGTCACAGGGGTCAAATGCAATGGTTTGTTACGTGTAGGGGTTTTGAGGAGCCTTATTCAAACTCCACTTTACTCTTACGGCAGTATTCACAAATCCTTCCAGGTGCTTCACTCTGAAGAACTAATTTTTTTTTTTTTAAGAACTAGCTAAATCTTAAATTAGTACATTTTGATTTTCCTGCAAGCTCCAGTTTTTCCAACATGTGCAGATTTTCCAACTCAAGTCATTTAGCGACGACTGTTTCCTCTGTACTCCAGCTGTAGCCTCCTACACTCCCTGTTTCTTTCCACATCCACACAGATTCTAATCCATAAGTGGGAGCTAAACAATGGGTACACGTGGTCATAAAGTGGTGTAAAGGGCAATATTTTTTTTAAAACATATTTGTATCAGTCTTGTTTAACTCAAATTTTCAATAATTTTATCTTTTAACTTGTGTTTTATAAGGAAATCCAGTGAGACCATGGAGTAGAGGAGACACATCCATGTGTGTATCTGCTGTTCGTTGTTGCCCTTTCTCATACACCATTTGTAATCACCTATGCTGCGTCTCTAACATACTTTGGTTTTTTTTTTTTTTGGAGATACATACACTTTTTTTTTCTTTGAGACAGAGTCTCACTTTATCGCTCTCAATAGAGTGCTATGGTGTCATAACTCACAGCAACTTCAAACTCTTGGACTTAAACAATTCTCTTGCCTCAGCTTCCCAAGTAGGTGGGACCATAGTGCCCACCACAACAACTAGCTATCTTTAATTATGGAGTCTTGTTCTTCCTCAGGCTGGCCTTAAACTTGTGAGCCGAAGCAATTTACCCACCTCGGCATCCCAGAATGCTAGGATTACAGGTGTGAGCCACCACGCCCAGCCTCTACCACACTTATTATGTACTTGCTTTGATTGTTGCTGGACTCTTATGTGTCATGAGTACACTGCAATTCAGTGCTCATATTCCATATTAACACCTCTTCAGCTGAGTATGAGGGAGTGCTAATTGCCCCAAGCTCCCCAAGCCTTCTGTTTGAACCAGACTTACTTCTAAAAAGGAAAGAAGGCTATGGCATTTTTAATAAGCACGAATGACCAAGAAACCCTATCGTAGTCTTTCTTACTTGGTTACCTCTCTGTGCCTATTAATTATAGTGAAAATGATGACACAGGAGGGAAGGGGAAAATAGGACAACCCCATATTTCTTTTTTCTTTTCAGTCTTTCTTTACTCATCAGAAAGCTATAGGGAGAGAGTTTTAGTGAAAATGTGTGCCTATCAAGAAGTAAAAACTGGAAGAAGCACATTACCTGACTTCAAATTATACTACAGAGCTATTTAAACCCCAATTGCATGATACTGTCATAAAAATAGACATATAGAGAACTCAGAAATAAAGCCACACATCTGTAATGAACTTATCTTCAACAAAGTTGCCAAGAGCATGCATTGGGGAAAAGACAGTCTCTTAGTGAATGTTGCTGGGAAAACTGGGATATCCATATGCAGAAGAATGAAATTTACATCCTTATGTCTTATATACAAAAATCAGATCAAAATGTATTAAAGACCTAAAGCAAGGACCTGAAACTATGAAACTACTAAATAAAAACATTAGGGAAAGGTTTCAGGAAGTTGGTCTGGGCAAGGACTTCTTGAGTAATATACCCTTAAAACACAGGCAACCAAAACAAGATTGGACAAATGGGATCACATTAAGCTTATAAGCTTCCACACACTTTTGGGGGTGGGACACATTTATAAGAAGGACTCTATCTAACAAATGCAATCAGTGTAACCTAACTCTTTGTATCCTCAATGAATCCCAAATAATTAAAAAAAAAAAAGCTTCCACAGAGTGACAACCCACAGAATGGGAGAAAATATTTTGCAAACTACACATCTGACAAGGGATTAATAGCTAAATATATAAAGAACGCCAATAATTCAATTGGGAAAAATCAAATAATCCAATTTGAAAATGAACAAAGGATCTGAATTGATATTTCTCAGAAGAAGACATACAAATAACCAGTGAAAAATGCTCAGTATCATTAGTAATCAGAGAAATGCAAATCAAAACTAAAGTGAGATATCATCTCACATCAGTTAAAATGGCTTTTTACAAAGAGATAGGCAATAATGAATGATGGTGAGGATGTGGAGAAAGGGGAACCTTTACACACTGTTGGGTTACACATATGTTACACATACACACAAGTACACTTGTGTACTTGCTTTGATTTTTGCTGGACTCTCACAGACACACGAGTGAAAATCTCAAACCCAAGAAAGGAGAGAAGGGGAGGGGGTTCACTAGCTTCCCACCCAATGGGTACAATGCATAGATAGATGAATGGCACACTCCCTGCGTGTAGGACACAACAACTCTGATTTTTATTTGGCATGTGTTTCCAAGGCCCCTGTGGATACCAAAATCTGAAAATGCTCAAGTCGCTTCTATAAAATGGCATAGTATTTGCATATAACCTACATACATCCTCCTGTATACTTTCAATCATTCTATTTATTATTTTTATTGTTATTTTTTTGACTAGTTTTCTTTTTCTTTCTCTCTCTCTTTTTAATTACACCCACTGATTCTGGTCTATTGAAATATTTTTCATCCTCAGTTGGGTAAATCCTCAGATGCAGAATCCTTAAATACAGAGGGGTGACTATAAATGGTATCAAAGAATATGTGGTCTGTCATTGGCTTCTTTCACTTAGTGTAATCTTTTCAGGTTTCATCCATGTTATAGCATGTATCAGTACTTTATCCCTTTTCCCTTTTGATAAAATATACATAAGGTAAAATTTACCATTTTAACCATTTTTAAGTGTACAATCCAGTGGGGTTAAGTACACTCATAATGTTGTGTAACCATCACTTTTGTCCATTTCTAGAATTGTTTCATCATCCCCAAACAGAAACTGTACCCTTTAAATAATAACTTCCTATTCATTCCTCCCCGCAGTTTCTGATAACATCTTCTATTTTCTGTCTCTGAATTTGCCTATTAAAAGAATTTCATTTGTTGTTATAGTTGAACAACATTCTACTGTATATGCACTAGTTTGAAAAAATCTACTCATCTGTTGATGGGCACTTGGGTTTTATCTACCTTTCGGTTATCGTGAATAATGCTGTCATGAACACTGCTATATAAGATCTTCTTTTTTGGGGCGGTGCCTGTGGCTCAGCGAGTAGGCGCTGGCCCCATATACCGAGGGTGGTGGGTTCAAACCCAGCCCCGGCCAAACTGCAACCAAAAAATAGCTGGGCGTTGTGGCGGGTGCCTGCAGTCCCAGCTGCTCCGGAGGCTGAGGCAAGAGAATCACGTAAGCCCAAGAGCTGGAGATTGCTGTGAGCCGTGTGACGCCACAGCACTCTACCGAGGGCATTAAAGTGAGACTCTGCCTCTACAAAAAAAAAAAATATGTATTTTTTTTATGGGGCTGGTGCCCTACTCGGAGCCACAGGCACCGCCCATAAGAATCTTCTTGAGTCACTGCATTCAACTTTTTTGGGTATATCCCTACAAGTAGAATTACTACATCATGTGGTAATTCTGTGTTTAGGTTTCTGAGAAATCCCCATACTGTTTTCCCCAGTGGCTGCACCATTTCATATTCCCATCAGTAATGCATGAGGAGTCCAGTTTGTCCACATCACCTATATTACATTTTAAAAGTAATAAAATAAATATATACATATTTTTGTAGAGACAGAGTCTCACTTTATGGCCCTCGGTAGAGTGCCGTAGCATCACACAGCTCACAGCAACCTCCAACTCCTGGGCTTAAGCGATTCTCCTGCCTCAGCCTCCCGAGTAGCTGGGACTACAGGCGCCCGCCGCAACGCCCGGCTATTTTTTGGTTGCAGTTCAGCCGGGCCGGGCATGAATCCGCCACCCTCGGTATATGGGACCGGCGCCTTAACGACTGAGCCACAGGCGCCTCCCAGTAATAAAATATTTTTAAAGGAAAAGTCTTTTTGTGGTAGTACTTGTAAGAGCAGTATTTTTCCCACCTTTTGAATAAGAGGACAAATTTTCCTTTTACATGGGACTCCACAAATTATGTAACTGGCCTTTTCTATTAGAATGGCAAAAATTAAAAACATGGACAACAAAAAATGTTGTCAAGATGTGGAGTCTCTGGAATTTTCATACATGTGTATTTGGTGGGAGAAAAAAATGCTACAACCATTTGCAAATTGCTCTGGCATTTCCAATAAAAGTTAAATATACATTTACCCTATGACCCAAGGGAAAGATAAACACACACAAAAGACTCTATTATCATGAATGAAGAAAAAATTAATTTGAGAACTATTTGAGAGGGAGAATCCTAGGAATGGTGCTAAATCCATTAAGGGGTGAATAAGGGGTGAAAGAAAGATGAAAGGGTGAAAATAGGATGGTTCCATATTTTTTGTTTGGGTTTTGAGCAGATGGATGAGGACACCACCATTGTGAATAGTGAACACAGAGCCATTAGAAAGGTGGGGACAAGGAATTTGGTTTTGAACATTTTGAATTGGAGATCTATTTCCCTCTAGTAATTGTAGTTCATATTCTGGCTATCTTCCTCTTTCACTCCCACGTGGATGGCTTACTTTTATCATTTATTTTCCACATACAAGAACATTATTTAAGTGTAGCCTCTATTGCATGCCTGCACTATATGACCAATCTCACAGACCTCTCTCTGCCTAGCCCTCTGCCTGTTCCACCCAGACGCCTGACTACAATTCCAACTACAGGCTTTGGACTGCTGGTTCACATCAAGTCATGGGACATGTAAACATTCAAATATTTTTCTTGCTTTGTTCTTCTTTATGACAGATGCACTAACTTAGCAGGATCTTGCAAAACAATCAAATTCACTTGTGTCTTTACTACCCAAAGTTTGTACAGTATTATTCTGCATAATAATGTCTATTATTGATTTGTAGACATATAGACCAAAAACTTAAATAACAAATGGATAATGTCTTCTGACCTAGTTCTGGAAAGCAGAAGCATTACGGTTTACATCCCAGGAAAGAAGTTTGGGGGTGATACTGATCAACAAGTGACTTTTCCAGTTCAGTGCAGTTTTTGGTCTTTTGTTGATATGGATTCATCTTCAAGGAGAAATGCACAGAAAACCAACACTCTAATTGGTCAGATGGTAGGGTATATGTATGTTTTATTATTAGAATGTTTTCCAGGGTATTTTGTCACACATTTTAATACGTCTTCTTAGTGTTCTTGTTATTAACCCGTTTCTATACTTTATTGGGCAAATAACTAAATGGTGACTCAATTGTATAAAAATTATAATGTTTTTTAGTTATGTAGATCAGGTATCTGCTCAACAGAAATTACTACTTGAATAAATAGAGAGTCTTTAATGAATGATGTGTAAGAAAATACTCAATGAAGGTTTTTAAAAAGCCAGTCACCACAAAGTTCCCAGACTATAGGTAAATTGCTTTAAATTATCATTAATTAAACACAATAATTAATAATAATTATTATTATATTAAGTTATATATGATGATTAATTTCTAATTATTTCCAAGTTGTGAAAGTGCCAAAGTTGAATGTTTTCTTCTTATCTTTTCGTTTGATGTAGGATCGTAGTTTGATTCCAGCTAACCTTGTGGAGGCATTTGGATTATTGATGAACCGCAATGAATCATCTCCTTGCCACCCACTTCTTCCTGTTGTGCGACATACTTTCAAGAAAGCCATTGATCCTGAAAGACTGCTTTATGTTGCTTCTAAACAGTTCACAGCTGAAGATTTTCAAAAGGTAAAGGTTACTGAGAATGCCAATGCTAATATTTCTCAGTTTAAATAAAAGTCCTGTTAAGCATTTGATTTTCTTTATTAGGATTCTTTTATTCCAACTTGCTTTCAGCTTTTAAACATTTTAAGGACATTGTTTAGAAATTATTTAGGGTTATGATTAAATACACGACTGGTAAAATGCTGAGTTTAGTCACTGTCCAAATCACCATAGCTTAAAGAATCTCAATGAAAAAAACAAAATAGAATATGTCTATGGAAAATTCTGATAGACTTTATAAGTATATAGTTATTTACATTTTCTAGCCTGTTCAAAAGAATTTCCCTTATATGAATACCTTCAGAGTTCTAACTAAAAAAAAATTTTTTTAAAAATAAACAAGAAAATAAATAATTAAATAAAAATAAATTTAATAATAATTCTGATAGCCATTAAAGGTGCTCAATTATTTATAACTGAAACCCTTTTAATATTGAGAAATCTGTCCATAGTAGAGTAGACTATCTGGGTATGATAGATAAAAGCCAGAGGATATTGGAAAGTGGAAGTCCATGGATCATTAAAAAGTTGTTTTCATACCCACCTTCTTGATAAGCATATTGTTTGAGTAAAAAGGTTGAAAGGTGGGTGAACTTAAAAAATGAACTATGAGCATTGTTTATTCATACAGGTTAGAATAGAAAAAGAATAGTATACAGTACAATAAGGTTGTAGTTTTGTGTTTGCTTTTTAGGGTGTAAGAAAAAAGCAGTCTCTAGAAATTAGGGTACTAATTATAAATAAATAATTTATTATGTAAATAACTAATTACCCAGAGAAATTTTTGCCTGTTTTTTCCTAAAAAACAAAGAAACAAAAAACCATGGATTTATTAACTAGTCAGGTATTTACTGAATAATTAACATATATGAGCCTATTTCTGTTCTCTTCTCTTCTTATAGAAATGTAAACTTTCTTCTTTAAATGTAGGATCATTTTATTGAAATTTTAAAAAGATACATGAAACTTTTAAGGAGCAATTAAAGTGTTAATCTGAGTAGTACTGAAAGGAAGATGTGAAGGTAGAATGTAAACTTTGGGAAGACTTCATGGAAGAGGTGGGACTTTGTGCTTTAAGAAAAGGTAAAATTTTGATGGCAGGAAGGATGGGTGTTCTGAGCAGAATTAACAGTAAAAGCAAAGACATAAAAGTAGAAATTAGTATACATGGAAAACTATGAGAAGACCAGCTCGACTGGAACAAAAGTTGTATTAGAGAGTCAACTTTGGCAAATTTATGATAATCCTTGAAGCAAAACGATTTATAGTTGACTTGTCATACTCTAGAGAGCAGCTGCAGACTTCACTAGGCAAGTGAAGTAGTGAAAATGGTTTATCTGGAAGGTAAATCTGTGCATCACACAAATCAGAGTGGATGGCATTTGTTACGGTCTGGACTCTCCAGAAGGCAGACTGAGATAGTTTAGTGTGAAGTGTATTAGCCTTCTATACCTGTGGGCTCGAGGATACCTTCTTTATTCCACCTCAGTCAGACGTAGGCTGTTCTGAGAAGCTGACAGCTGGAAACCTGACAACATTCCCATCATCTTGCTACCAGAGGTTAAAACTTAGAGAGGGCTACTGATAGTATTAATAGTATTACCCAGTTCTGATGGCCTAGAAAGAAGTGTAGAATATAAAGAGAACAAAAAAGCCAGGACATATTCGATCCAGGACATATCCTATCTGGCACATATCTATACACTTTTTTTTTTTGGAGACACAGAATCTCACTTTATTGCCCTCAGTAGAGTGCTGTGGCCTCACACAGCTCACAGCAACCTCCAACTCCTGGACTTAGGCAATTCTCCTGCCTCAGCCTCCCGAGTAGCTGGGACTACAGGCGCCCGCCACAACACCTGGCTATTATTTGGTTGCAGTTTGACCGGGTCCGGGTTTGAACCCGCCACCCTTGGTATATGGGGCCGGCACCCAGCTCACTGAGCCACAGGAGCCGCCCTCTATACACTTTTTTTAAAAGTCATTATTATTATAATTAATATTTTCCTTGGTTCTATTAGTTTAAAAAGTAGAAAATAACTAGGATAATTTAAAAAATGTCCAGAAAATATGTCACAGAGTAAGGATTTAAGGAACTGGGAATCACTAACTCAGAAAAAAAATATATAAAACTCAGAGAAAACAGCAATAATTATTGTGTTAGAAAATTCTTTTCTAGGGCGGTGCCTGTGGCTCAGTCGGTAAGGCGCCGGCCCCATATACCGAGGTCAGTGGGTTCAAACCGGCCCCAGCTGAATTGCAACCAAAAAAAAAAAAAAAAAAAAAAAATAGCCGGGCGTTGTGGCAGGCGCCTGTAGTCCCAGCTTCTCGGGAGGCTGAGGCAAGAGAATCGCTTAAGCCCAGGAGTTGGCTGTTGCTGTGAGCTGTGTGATGCCACGGCACTCTACCAAGGGCCATAAAGTGAGACTCTGTCTCTATAAAAAAAAAAAAAAGACAATTATTTTCTACTCAAATCTTACTAAATCTCCAAGGCCCACCTTCATAGCACTGAACACAATGCCTGCCATCTTTCCAAATATTCAGGTACGTGTTCTGTAAAAGGAAGGAAAGGAAGTAAGGAGGGCAAGTAGCTCCAGGGCCAAGGAGAGAAAGTTATAAGGAAATAAACCTTTCAAGAATTAAAGCTGTTCGAAAGGGAAAGCTTCTGAGAGAGGTGAGTCTTTCTCCCACTGGAAGCAAAGACATTGCTAAGTCATTCAAATACATGGCAAAGAACATTTCTGCACTGAGAAGGAAGAGGTTATTCTGGGTAAACTTTAATATTCTTTACAAGTATGAGACTATGATTTAAAGTACTTGGTGACTTTGGGATGGCCCCAGGTATTTACTCAATTGAATGTAAATAAAATCTGAAAACTTTCAAAAGTAAAATGCCAGTATACTTTTGATTTTTGTCATCTCGATTCTATAATAAATCCTTAGTCTCTTGGATGTTTTACACTTTTAATTTAGCGACTGGATTTTGCAAAGAATTTGAATGTGGAATTCAGCTCAGAAGCAGAAAGAATGATTGATGGCTATTATCTAGCAAGTCGAAAAATTAGAACAGATTCTGTATATGGATCAAAACTGTCAGCATCTGCATTAAAATATTTGTAAGTATTCAAGATTTTTAAAGCCAATATTGACTTTTAATCGATGCACTGCATTTATTTATCTATTTCACTTGTTTCTGTTTGCTTGATTGCTGGTTTGCTGGTTTATAATTTACCTTGTTCCAAAGAACGTAAGGTGACTTAATAATTCCTTTTGTCATTACACATATATGGTTGTATCATTTTAACTTCCAATAATTTTTCTCACTAAATAGATTTTTATTGGATCCTTGTATGAAATGTGTCTGAAAAAATTGCACTGATTTCAAATGCAAATGACTGGGTTTTTTAAATAAACGTGACTGTTTATATTCCAGGTTTCTTTTTTTTTTTTTTTTTTGCAGTTTTTGGTCGGGGCTGGGTTTGAACCCGCTACCTCCGGAATATGGGGCCAGCGCCCTGCTCTTTTGAGCTACAGGCATTGCCCTATATTCCAGGTATTTTGTATTTGAGCCTAGAAAAAAATTCTTAAATTTATTATTCTGTGTACTTCTAAAAACATTAATAGACTCATCTATTTTTGTTCCTTTAAAATGTTTTAAAGGCTGGGCACCGTGGCTCATGCCTGTAATCTCAGAACTCGGGGAGGCCGAAGCAGGTGGATTGCTTGAGTTTACGGAGTTCAAGACCAGGCTGACCAAGAAGGAGACCCCCTTCTGAACAAAAGTAAAGAAATAGCTGGGCGTTGTGGCAGGCACCTATTTTTAGTAGAGATGAGGTCTCACTCTTGCTAAGGCTGGTCTCGAACTCCTCAGCTCAAGCAAGGACTGCCCGCCTTAGCCTCCCAGAGTGCTAAAATTACAGGCATGAGCCACCATGCCTGCCATATATTTTTTCATATGAATAGATATACCCTTTCTGCCCAGATGGAATCATGCATGCCTGTAAAGAATTATCTTATTCTGTTTTAATAGCTGCATCACAGCTTCACTGTTGTTATGATGTCTCTGTAGCATAAGTTAAACAGTTCTCTATTGATAGGTTATTACTTCATATGATATAGTATTAAAGTATATTCTCAAACAAATTATGAAGTAGGAACAGGAGTAAAATAATCCATTAAATAAATATATACTATATCTTGTTAGAACTGCAATATAAAATAAGACAGATGAAGCAGTGGCAGGAAATGCCTGTATAGGCCTATAAGAGATAGACACATTTAGTTGATTTGTCCAACTATGCATCTATCTTGGTAGAGCTGAAAAATGCTAAAGAGAAACCAAGGTAGAAATCAACTCTTTGATAAAGGTTTTAAAATGGGGCTGGGTGTAGAAGTGCACACCAGCTCTTTGGGAGGCTGATGCAGGACGATCTTGTTGAGGCCAGGAGTTCGACCAGCCTAAGCAACAGAGGGAGGCACTATCTCTACAAAAAAATACAAGAAACCCCTCCAAAAAACAAACAAAAAACCCCCACCAAAGCTAGGCATAGTGGCTCTGCACCTGTAATCCCAACTGCTTAAGAGACTGAGGCAGAAGGATCACTTGAGCACAGGAGTTTGAGGTTGCAGTGAGCTATAATTATGCCATTGCACTCTAGCCTGGGGAACAGACCAAGAATTTGTCTCAAAAATAATTTTTTAAATTTAAAAATGGTAAACAAATTATATAATTCTTTCTATTTTCTGAGGTAATGTTTAAAATACTCAGATCAAATTGTACTGCTTAAAAGCTTCGAAAGGTCCAGGCATAGTGGCTCATGGATGTAATCCTAGCAATCTGGGAGTCCAAGGCAGTTAGACCACTTGAGTTCAGGAGTTAGAGACCACCCTGTGTAAGAATGAGACTGCATAGCCGGGTGTTGTGGCGGGCACCTGTAGTCCCAGCTACTTGGGAGGCTGAGGCAAGAGAATCGCTTAAGCCCAGGAGTTCGAGGTTGCTGTGAGCTGTGTGATGCCATGGCACTCTACCGAGGGCAATAAAGTGAAACTCTCTCTACAAAAAAAAAAAAAAAAAAAGAATGAGACTGCATCTCTACTAAAAATAGAAAAACTAGCCAAGTGTTATGACAGGTACCTGTAGTCCCAGGTACTTGAGAGGCTGAAACAAGAGGATTGCTTGAGCTCAAGAGTTTAAGGTTGATGTGAGCCAGGAGGTCATGGCAGTCTACCCAGTGCACAGACTAAGACTCTGTCTCAAAAATAAACAAATAAATAAATAAAAGCTTTGAGGGTCCTATTTTCTCCTAATGATTTTTCTCTACAGTAAAAAAAAATTTAATCTCTCATAGACTCAGTTTCTATATGATTATATTTATTCAAGAATAAAACAAAGTTTACAGGCATAGTAGCTCACATTATAATCCTAGTGACTCAGGGGTCTAAGGGAGAAGGATTGCTTGAAGCCAGGGGTTCAACACCAGCTTGGGCACATAGCAAGACCCTGTCTCTAAAAAAAAAGAAAAATTAGCTATGCACACACGTATAGTCCAGGTACTCAGGAGAATTGCTTGAGCACAGGAGTTTGAGGATGCTGTGAGCTATAATTACATCATTGCACCCAGTCTAGATGACAGAGAGAGACTCTGTCTCTAAAAAAATTAAATAGGCTCAGTGCCGGTAGCTCAGTGAGTAGGGCACTGGCCACATACACTGAGGCTGGCAGGTTCGAGCCCAGCCCAGGCCTGCTAAACAACAATGACAACTGCAACCAAAAAATAGCCGGGCATTGTGGCGGGCACCTGTAGTACCAGCTACTTGGGAGGCTGAGGCAAGAGAATCACTTAGGCCCAAGAGTTTGAGGTTGCTGTGAGCTGTGATGCAAGGCACTCTACCAAGGGTGACATAGTGAGAGACCCTGTCTAAAAAATAAATAAATAAATAAATAAATAAAACAGTTAATTTTAATATGTTAACTAGTTTTTCACATTGTGGAAATAAATACTTTGGGTCATTTATGAAATGGCAGCATAAATGAACCATTACCTATAAGAGTCATAAACCTTGAATTTTTCTCCCATTTCTACAGACAGGCATCAAATAATACCATTTTTGCTTTTCTAGAGAAGTAGAGCTAAACAATATTCTCTTTTCCTGAAAGTCTCCATATATGTTCTGTTCTGATCCACATTTTTAGGAGGCATTTGGGCTGGGCCTGGTAGCTCCTGCCTATAATCCTAGCACTCTGAGGAGCCAAGGCGGTGGATTGCTTGACTTCAGGAGTTGAAGACCAGCCTGAGCAAGACTGAGAGCCATTTCTAAAAAAATACCTGGGCATTGTGGTGGGTACCTATAGTCCCAGTTACTCAGAAAGCTGACGCAAGAGGGTTGCTTGAGCCCAAGAGTTTCAGGTTGCTGTGAGCTATGATGCCATGGCAATCTACCAAGGGTGACAAAGTGAGACTCTGTCTCAAAAAGAAAAAAAAAATAAAAAAAGGAGCTTGGGTGAAGATATCAGGGAGATGATAATCAAATTTGTATTATAAAATGAGCAACATTGAGGAGAACTTCACAGCCTTGAATTATAATCTTAACCTAAAAAGAAGAAACTTAATAGGATAAATGTAAAGTCCTCTATTAGATCCCCAAATTCCCTACTACATGTAGAACTGTGAATATATGGGAATGGCTGATGTGGCTTAATATGAAAAGCTATTAAAAGGACTTGAGAATTCATTTTTTCATGTTTCTTAGGAGTAAGTGATGTAATGTGGCTGTTAATAACACTGAAATTTAGGGTTGTCTTAGTAGAATAAATATATAGAATATATATATATGTATAGAAACAAAATTCTAGTTCTGCCTCATCTCTACTCTGATGGTTAAATCACACCTGTGTTACTACACTGAAAAGGAATATTTACCAAATCTAGCCATAAAGAGAGAAGCCAAGATAATGACAAGTTAAAAATTATGAGTCATGGGCGGTGCCTATGGCTCAAGGAGTAGGGCACCGGCCCCATATACCGGAGGTGGCAGGTTCAAACCCGCCCCTGGCCAAAAAGTACAAAAAAAATGAAAAATAAAAAATATACTCAATATACTAAAGGAACAGTATACTAAAGGAACTCAATATACTGAAGGAACTACAAACATTTACCTTGATGGAAAGAAAACACAGGGCAACTATAAAAGTTATCTTTGAATGTTTGAAGAGCTGTCACATTTAAGAAGTCTCAGAAGGTAGAACAAGATACCAGCAAATGGAAATTGCTGTGAAATTAATTTCAATTTAGACTTATGTAATCTTGTTTATAGTTAGTTACAGAACTTTCAAATGCCTTTATTTATCCCCATTTTATAGCTGAATTTCAAAAACTCTTATAAATGATTTATACAAAATCACACAGCTAGTAAATTCTAGAGACTCATTCTAGGTTTTTTGATTGCCAAGTCCAGCAGTTGTTCAAGTGTATTACACCTCCCTAATTGATATCTTCAGAGAGAATTAAAGAGTAATCAAACCTGGTTAAAAAATAAAGAACAGGGCAGCGCCTGTGGCTCAGTCGGTAGGGCGCCAGCCCCATATACCGAGGGTGGCGGGTTCAAACCCGGCCCCGGCTGAACTGCAACAAAAAAAATAGCCAGGCGTTGTGGCGGGCGCCTGTAGTCCCAGCTACTTGGGAGGCTGAGGCAAGAGAATCGCTTAAGCCCAGGAGTTGGAGGTTGCTGTGAGCTGTGTGATGCCACGGCACTCTACCGAGGGCCATAAAGTGAAACTCTGTCTCTACAAAAAATAAAAATAAAAAAATAATAATAAGAACAAATTGCCCTATGAAGCAGTGAATGCTAGGAAAGGTTCAAAAGAGACTCCATAGTGAGTATGTGGGATGTTATAGAAGAAATTCAGTTATCTGATGAGAGTTTGAACTTTGATCTCCAAGATTCCTTCTCACACTGAAACTGTGAGATTCAGACAAATGAGGAACTAGAAGAAAATGTTTAAGATTTGTCTATGACAGACAGATTAATTTTCCGACAGATTAATTTTTTATCTGAACAGAACCTGGGAGAGGAGTGTGAAATGATACATAGAAACCTTGACAGAAACAAGCCCTTTGTTAATAAGCAAGAATACTGGCTGAAAAAAAGAAAAAGCATCTTTAAACCACCTATTGCGGCACCTGTGGCTCAAAGGAGTAGGGCGCCGGACCCATATACCAGAGTTGGTGGGTTCAAACCCAGCCTCGGCCAAAACCTGCAAAAAAAAAAAGAATACAGGCTTGTTCTGCAACAGTCTATTTAAGTTTGTAGGGAAAAATGCTTTGAAAAGAAACTAAAATTGTTTTTAAGAAAGAATATGCTGATCATTTAGGTGCAGCTAGTGTTCACATAGATCTTGCTTTGTTCCTGCCAAAATATATATTATTATTGTAATATCAACATATTTTAATTGACATCAATTTTTTTAAGAGTTTCTCTATCTGAAGCCCACGCACGACTGAACTTAAGGAACAAAGTGCTTAAAGAAGATGTACTAATTGCAGCCTTACTATTCGAAACATCTCTTACGTTGAAATATGGTAAAGTATTAAATTGTTAATGATCACTACAAAAAATTTTACCTAAACTTAAATATTTTAGTCGCTTAAAGTGTTACATATATTTTTAAAATACTATTTTAAAGAATAGTAAATCTCAGGAAGGCATGTTTGGATTTAAACACTTGCTAATTGTTTATAGGTAGTATCATCATCTAATATTAAGCTCCATATTATGCATGATTGTTTCCATATTTGAACTTATCCGTTGCTTAAAGAATTCTGGGGGGGTGGGGGAAGTATGCAATACAATATGTTAAATAATTTTGATTTGTCGTCTTTTTAAAGTAACATGTGCTACATTCTCTGAATTGCCAGTTTTAATGCTATGACTATAGAATTTAAATTATTTGAAATGAATGGCACCTATTATGCTTTTGCTAATAAAAACACAAAAGACCTCTTAAGGTAAAGGTAAGGAGAATTATTCTCTCAAAGGTCTTTGTTGAATTAGATGAGACGTTAATTTAGATTAGAGATACCATTCTTCAAATCAAACTTTGGTACCAACCATGGAACTTAATGCATTAATAGTAGCTTTCTGGGGGCGGCACCTGTGGCTCAATTAGTAGGGCGCCGGTCCCATATGCTGGAAGTGGCAGGTTCAAACCCAGCCCCGGCCAAAAACCACGCACACAAAAAAGTACTAGCTTTCTGTGTGTATGTGTTTAGGGCTTAAACTTGCTTTAAATTATGTTTATATTTTATTAACTCTTTTACAAAGATACATTAGAACCTTGTTGTATAATTGTCTAAATTAACCATTCTTAACTAAGGATACATAGATGTTTGGTTTCCTAGGGGCTTGTGAATCCCTAACTTATATACAAATTTGTATACTCATATGTGTGTTCCTTATACACTTTTTCCTAGGAAGATAGAACATAAGTTTCATGAAATATGTCATAGAGATTCATAACCCCCAGAAGAGGGTAATTAACATCCTAAACTAGTTTTATTTACCAAAAGAGAAAAACACTGATTCTTATCTAATATGAAATAATAGGAAGGATATATACATAGTCTTAGTTTTAATTTGCTTTATCTTTACATTCTTCTCTTATTCTATACTTCAGATCATATTTCATCAAATCTAAGACACACTATTTTACATATCTTAAAGAAAAAATGCTGCCAATTTTACTATGACATGCTATCAATTGTTAAGACACAAGTAGATTTTAATAAAACAAAAATATGTGACTTTGAATTGAAAAACAAGGTATTATAATATTAAGTACTTCTGCTGAATTGAAAAACAGGTATTATGATATTAAGTGCTCCTGTGGTAGAATATGACTGAATATTTGGTGACTATTTTGTCAAGACTTTCTTGAAGAATTTTAGAAAGAATTTATTGAAGGGGAAAAAAAAAACTATGTGAAGATTTTTTTCCCTTTAGTTACTTCTGTTTTCATAATGAATTTGAGCTAAGTACATTGATTTTTAAGTCTTAAGCAAAGCAATGTTAAGAGCACCTTAACTGCTACTTGAAACATTATTAGGAGAATGATCCCTACCAATGGATATTTCTCTTGGGTGGGTATGAAACTTATATGTGAAGGAGCAGCAGCCTTTATATGAAGTCATCCTTGTGTTTCCTAATGATTATACAGTACCTTGACTATTAGAATTAATTTACCTTCTTTTTACATTTGCATACAATATGTTAAAATGCGGACATACTTTATTTTATTGCATGTCACCTGATTGTACTTTATAGATATTGTGTTTTTTACAAATTGAAGGTTTGTGGCAACCCTGAATCGAGCAAGTCTATTGGTGCCATTTTTTACAGTATGTGCTCACTTCACATCCTCTGTCACACTTCGGTAATTCTCACAATATTTCAAACTTTTTCTTTCATTCGTTTTTTTTCGAGACAGTGTCTCATTCTGTCACCCGGGGTAGAGTGTCATGGTGTCATGGCTCACAGCAACCTCAAAGTCTCGGGCACAAGTGATCCTCTTGCCTCAGCCTCCTGAGTAACTGGGACTACAGGTGCCTGCCCCAAAGCCCAGCTGGTTTTAGAGATGGGGTTTCACTCTGGTTCAGGCTGGCCTTAAACTTCTGAGCTCAGGCAATCCACCCACCTTGGCCTTCCAGAGTACTAGGATTACAGGTATGAACCACTATGCCCAGCTTCAAACTTTTCCATGATTACTGTATCTGTTATGATGGTTTATGTTTAGTGATCTTTGATATTACTATTTTCATTGTTTTGGGGCACAACCAACTGTGTTCATATAACATACCAAACTTACTATTATTAATATTATTATTGTTATTTTGAGGAAGAGTCTCACTCTGTTGCCCAGGCTAGAATGCTGTGGTGTCAGCTTAGCTTACAACAACCTCAAATTCCTGAGTTCAAGCAATCCTCTTGCCTTAGTCTCCTGAGTAGGTTGCATTAATTTTTCTATTTTTATTGTTTATTTATTTTTTCTTGACTAGTGAACCCCTTAATTTTTCTGTTTTTAGTAGAGACAGGGTCTCACTCTTGCTCAGTTGGTCTCAAACTCTTGAGCTCAGATCCTTCTGCCTCAGCTTCACAGAGTGCTAGGATTTAGGCATGGGCCACTGTGCCCAGCCTAACACAGAGAACTGAATCAATAATGTTGTGTAAGTTCTGACGGCCACCCCCTGCTGGCCATTCCCTTCCCTCTCTCCATCTCTTCAGGCCTCTATATTCCCTGAGACAAAACAATACTGAAATAAGGCCAATTAATAACCCTACAATGGCCTATAAATGTTTAAGTGAAAGGAAGAATTAAGTATTTCTCACTTTTTTTTTATTAAATCATAGCTGTGTACATTAATGCAATCATGGGGTACAATGTGCTGGTATATTTCTCACTTTAAATCAGAAACTAGAGATTGTTAAGCTTAGGGGGAAGTCATACCAAAAACAGACATAGGTCAAAAGCTATCTTTTTGCCTTAAATAATTAGCTGAGTTGTCAATACAAAGCTAAGCAACCTTATTGCTGATATGGAGAAAGCTTTATGGTGTGGATAGAATATCAAACTAGCCACAACATTCCCTTAAGCCAAAATTGAATGCAGAGCAAGCCAAGCCTTAACTCTCTTCAAGTCTATGAAGGCTGAGAACGGTAAGGAAGCTGCAAAAGGAATGTTTGGTTGGTTTATGAGGCTGAAAAATGAAGTTTCACCATGAAAATGCAAGGTGAAGCATCGGGTGCTGATGGAGATGCTGCAAGTTATCCAGAAGATCTAGCTAAGAACATTGATGGAAGTGGGTACACAAACTAAAGACTTTTCCATGCAGATGAAACAAACAGCCTTTTACTGGAAGATGAGGCCATCTAAGACTTTCATAGGTAGAACGGAGAAGTCAATGCCAGGATCAAAGTTTCAAAGGACAGGTTGACTTTCTTGTTAGGGCCTACTTAATGCGTCTGGTGACTTTCAGTTGAAGCCAAGGCTCATTTTTAATTTCAAAAATTCTAGGTCCCTTAAGAATAATGCTAGATCTACTCTGCCCATTCTGTATGAATGGAAGACCAAAGTTGGGATGACAACTGATCTGTTTACAGCACAGTTTATTGAATATTTGAAGCCCATCGTTGAGACCTACTGCTCAGAAAAAAAAGATTCCTTTCAAAAGATTACTGCTCATTGATGATGCCCCTACCCAAGAGCTCTGGTGGAGATGTACAAAGAAACAAATATTATTTTAAAACCTGCTAACACAAGATCCACTCTGTAGCCCTTAGATCAAGGAGTAACTTTGACTTTCAAGTTTTATTATTTGACCAGGTGTGGTGGCTCATGTCTGTAATCCTAGCACTCTGGGAGGCCAACACATGTGGATCACTTGAGCTCAGGAGTTTGAGACCAGCCTGAGCATGAGCAAGACCTTGTCTCCACTAAAAATAGAAAAATTAGCTGAATGTGGTGGCACATGCCTATCATCCCAGCTACTCAGGAGACTGAGGCAAGAGGATTGCTTAACCCCAGGAGTTTGAGGTTGCTGTGAGCTATGATGTCATCGCACTCGACCCAGGGTGACAGAGTAAGATTTTGTCTCAAATAATAATAATAATGATAATAATTTTTTAAAAGTCTTATTAGTTAAGAAAAATATTTTGTAAGTCATCCATGAGGGTTGAAATAAACTTCTTTCAAATTCTCCTGATGTGGATATTTTGACCTCTCAAAATGAATCATGAATATTCTTTTCTTTTGTGAGACAGAGCCTCAAGCTGTCACCCTGAGTAGAGTGCCGTGGCATCACAGCTCATAGCAACCTCCATCCCCTGGGCTGAAGCAATTCTCCTGCCTCTGCCTCCCAAGTAGCTGGGACTACAGGCTCCCACCACAATGCTCAGCTATTTTGTGGTTGCAGCCGCCATTGTTATTTGGCGGGCCCAGGCTGGATTCGAAACCAACAGCTCAGGTGTAGGTGGCTGGCGCGCTTGAGCCACAGATGCCAAGCCGAATCATGAATATTCTTAATGGCATCTAGGTTTTCAATTTTCTTTGCTGGGATCCATCAAAGGAATCATTATCTATGACTTTGTAGGCTTCAAGACTTCAGTGGAGAAGTGGAGAAAGGAACTACACATTTTGTGGAAATAGCAAGAGAGCTAGAATTAAAAGTGGATTCTGAAGATTGGTCAGAATTGCAGCAAGCTCATGATACAACTTGAACAAATTGAGGCCTTGTCTCCTATGGATGAGCAAAGAAAGTGGTTTGCTTTGGAATCTACTCCTGGTGAAGATGCTGTGGACTTTGGGGAAATGACAACAAAAGGATTTGGAATATTGTATAAACTTGGTAGATAAAGCAGTGGTAGGGTTTGAGAAAATTGACTACAACTTTGAAAGAAGTTCTACTGTGGGTAAAATGCTATCAAACAGCCTCACATGCTACAGAGAAATCTTTTATGAAAGGAAGGGTCAATCAATGTGGCAAACTTCATCGTTTCATTTTAAGAAATTGCCACAGCCACCCCAACCTTCAGCAGCCATTACTCTGACCTTGGAGTCCTCAACCTCCAGGCTGCTACCCATTCATGGCCTGTTAGGAATCAGGCCTCACACAGGAGGTGAGCAGTGGGTGAGTGAAGCTTCATCTGTATTTATATCTGCTCCTCATCCTGAGCTCAGCCTAATGTCAGATCAGCAGTGTCATTAGATTCTTGTAGGAGCATGAACCCTACTGTAAACTTAGATCACATTCAAGTGATCTAAGCTGGATTCTCCTTGTGAGACTCTAATGCCTGATGATCTGGGGTAGAGCTGATGTAGTGATGCAAGTGCTGAGGAGTGGCTGCAAATACAGATTATCATTAGCAGAGGGTTTGACTGCACATAAACCCAAGTGCTTGCAGACTCATATCAAAACCTTATCCGTGAATGGCAGTGACAATTAAGCTGCATCTGGTGGCAGGCTTTATAGTGGCAAGTGAGTTGATGTACTTCAATTATACAGCTGTATCTAGTGGCAGGATTTAAGTCAGAACCTGACCTTCTAGTTGCAGGAAAACAAGCTCAGGGCTCCCATTTTTGGAATTTTGCCTTATGGAATTCTTTCATTATATATTACAATGTAATAGTAATAGAAATAAAGTGCACAATAAATGGAATGCACTTGAATCAACCCAAAACCATTCCTCCACCCAGTATATAGAAAAATTGTTTTCTGTGAAACTAGTCCCTGGTGCCAAAAAGGTTGGGGACCACTGCTTTGATCAGTCCTCAGCCATCAACATTGAGGCAAAACCCTGCACCAGCAAAAGATTAAGACTTACTGAAGGCTCAGGTGACTGTTAACTTTTTTTTTAGCATTCTTAATAGATGACAGTGTAGTGTAAATATAACTTTTATGTGCACTGAGAAAACAAAAAATTATGTGACTCACTTTATTGCAATTTTTGCTTTATTGCCATGATCGAGAACCAAAAGTGCAATGTCTCTGAGGTTCTGCCATATTGTATGTCCTAATTATCACTATTTGAATTAAATATCCATAATTTTTTCAGTCAACAAATATTTATTGAATGATAACTAGGTGCTGAGAGCATTAGATATACAATGGTAAAAAACACAATCAGTCTCTAACCGGGTGGAGCTTACAGCCTAGTGAGAGGACAGACAACGGTAAATATACTAATACATATACATATCTAAGGCAAATCAAGACAGATGCTGTGAAGAACATCAATAGGATGTTATGACAAAGAATAGAAAGGTCTTCCTTTGAAGTGGGTTTTGGGAGCCCTCCTAAGGAGGTGATATTTATTTAAGCAGACACCTAAAGGATGATAAGTCAGGGTAGAGGGAAATTCCGTATTTAGATGCTTCCAAGAAACGAAAAGCCAGGGTGTCAAAAAACAAAAACAAAAAACCAGCATAAAAACCGGCTGGAGAGGAAAGTAGGGCCAGATCCTGCAAGTCCTTACAGAGCATGATAGAAAACGGAGATTTTATTCTAAGTATAATGAGAAGTCATTGAAAGATTTCAAGTAGAACACTAGTGTTTAAAATTGTATTTTTAGAATAACACATTTGGAGTAGGATGGTTAAGAGCAGAAAGAGGGAGACTAGTTAGAAAACGGTTATTGTAGACCAGGCAATTGATAATGATAATAGCTAAATAATAACGTGTATTTGGGTTTTAAAATATTTTTAAATATAAAAGTAAAAGAAGGGCTCAGTGCCCGTAGCACAGCCAAATACACTTTATTACTTAGATATGTACATTTTCTATATTAGTGATTGCAAATTTGGGACCTGCTCTATGATTTTACAACTGTCCGAATGAGAGAGTGCATAATTAGAATTATTATGTGAGGACTTTTTTGCTTATTTGTGATGGTGAACATCACAAAATTATGCATGGACTTTTTTTTGCTCATCAGCTTTTGTTAGTGTTTGTGTATTTAGTGTGTGGCCCAAGACAGCTCTTCTTCTTCCAGTGTGGCCCAGAGAAGTCAAAAGGTTGGTCTCCCTTGGACTCTAGAACTCCAGGACTGCCCTTGAAGATTTCAGTATTTAGAAATGGGAATGAGGAGAACTAATAAGACTGAGAAGCATCAACTAGAATATAGGAAGTGTGGTATTACATGACCAAGAAGGAGAGTGCTTCCAGAAGGGAGCAAAATGGTTGAGGGTTTATTATGCTACTGGGAGATGGATAAGATTTGATCTGGTAACCTACAGGTTTTAGGTAACCATGATTAGAGCTATTGCAGAAATGGAGGTGAAGTTATGGAGACAGCACACATAGACAATTTTGAGATGAGGAAAGAAATGGTGCATTAGGAAGAGAAGGATGAATAGCCGGGTGTTGTGGCGGGCTCCTGTAGTCCCAGCTGCTCGGGAGGCTGAGTCAAGAGAATCGCGTAAGCCCAAGAGTTAGAGGTTGCTGTGAGCTGTCTGACGCCACGGCACTCTACCCGAGGGTGTTACAGTGAGACTCTGTCTCTACAAAAAAAAAAAAAGGAAGAGAAGGATGAGTAGTCCAGGAAGGGATTTTATTTTTATATGAGGATAGACGGCATTAAATCCTATTATGTGCAGTAGAGAGTAAATTGATGATGCTGTAGAAGAGGGGAAGATACAGGAGTAAAGTACTAAAAAGGTGAGCAGGGATGGTTTTCCGGCACATGTGAAAGTACTGGCCTCTCATAAACTAGTTACTTCCTCATTTTATAGGAGAGAAGAAAGTGGATACAGAACCAGGTAGGTTTGTAGGTTTGGTCATATACCTCAAGGAAGGTATATTCAAATTGTATGACCAGCTGAAAATGAAAGGTCTGAGGAAAGAAGAATGGAATAGAATAGTCATTGTGGGGGCTAGGAAGTGTCCTTGGGAAACACAGCAGGGTCGTCAGGCAGTGGAAGTGATTGTTTGAAGCTATCGATTCATTTAAAATGAAAAGAAGAAATGCCAGTTGTGTGATTTTGCCTACCAGCCTTAGTACCAGCATATTATGAATGGTTGGGTTCCTGCAGAGTGTTGCAGAGGAGCAAGGTAGTGTGGGGCTTGCAAGGGAAGGACTCTTAAGCTGACAGAGGAAGGGCATGAATGGGAGGAAGCAGATCACAGATCTCTGAGGCGGAAGACCTGGAACAGCAACTGAGCTGGAGCATAGGAGGTAGTTGAGGGGAGTGAGTTTTGGTTTTGAAGTAAGTTTCTGGTGATACCAGTTTCCTGTGATTGTGGGAATGTGTGGCTAAGGTAGAGGGGGAAAGGTAGGACCCAGGGAGGTCAGAAGTTAAATGGGCAGTTCACATGGAAAACACTGAATGTTGGATATTGGGGAAGAAAGGAAAATTGTGCACCAAGTGCTGAGAGCTAGGCGTTGACTATGGAAGGGGGAAAAGGTTGTTAAAGCAAGGTGGCACTGAACATCAAAGGAGAGAAAGGAGGAAGCAGGGGAAAGAATGGTCTGGAAGCAGCAGAGTGTAGGGTAGCAAGGGAGGCATGGCTTGGTACTCTTGGTACTGCCCCATTTAGGTACTTATTCAATGAATCAATGAATGAAACGGAGTATAAGAGCTGAACTCCTATAATAAAAGTCAATGTTTTTTAAATTGTAGTAAAATATACATAAAATCAACCTCGTTAATCATTTTTAAGTGTACGATTCAGTGGTGTTAAGTATATTCATGTTGTTTTGCAACTATCACCACTATCCATTTCCAGAAGTTTTTTATCTTCCCAAACTAAAACTTTGTATCCATTAAACCCCAACTTCCCATTTCCACATCTACCAAGCCTCTGGCAACTCTCATTCTGCTGTCTCTAGGAATTTGACCATTCTTAGGTACCTCATATAAGTGGAATCATGTAATATTTGTCCTTTTGTGACTGGGTTATTTCATGTAACATAATGTTCTCAAGGTTCATCTATATTGTGTGAGTACTATTACTTAATAATAATACATATATACCACATTTTCTCCATATTTTGTTTATTCCTTTATCAGTGAACACTTTGGTTGCTTACACCTTGTAATACTGCTATGAACATGAATGTGCAGATACACATATCCCTTTGAGATTTTGCTTCCAAATCTTTTGAGTATATACCTATAAGTGAAATTACTGGATCATGGAAATTGTTTACTGTTGTGGATGAACAACCAAACTGTTTTCCGTAGTGTGTGTACCATTTTACATTCCCAACATTACATAAGGGTTCCAACTTTTCTACATCCTTGTCAACACTTATTATTTCCTTTTTATTTTTACAATAGCCATTGTATGGGTGTGAGGGTGGTATTGCATTCTGATTTTTGTTGTCAGCTTAAATTCAATCACCTTTATTTTATTTTTATTTCAGGTTAATGTGGCGATACAAACAACTAGGTCATATTTGAATTTGTTAGGCAGAGTCCCTCTCGTACTTGTGTCCTGCACCCAAATGTGCCCATTAATTGGGAGCATCCCAAGCCCCCCTCCTTTCCTCTCCCCCTTCCTTCCTTCTCACTTCCCTCAACTTGAATTGAAATGAGTTTTTTCTCCTCTGTGGGTGTGAATTAGATGGTCTACTGGCTTCATATTAGCATTGAGTACATTGGATATTTGCTTTTGCATTATTGTGATACTTTAGTAGAAAGACTATGTTTCAACTCCATCCAGGTTAATACAAAAGATGTAAAGTCACTATCATTTTATGGCTGAATAGTTTTCCATAGTATACATTATACCTCAGTTTGTTAATCCATTCCTGAGTTGATGGACATTTAGGTCATTTCCACATCTTGGCAATTGCAAATTGAGTTATAAACAATCCAGTGGAAATAGCCTTATAATAAAATGATTTTTTTCTTCTGAGTAGATACCTAGGAATGGGATTGTGGGGTCAAATGAGAAGTCTAATTTGAGTTCTTTGAGGATTCTCCATACTTCTTTCCAAAGAGGCGATATGAGTTTGCAGACTCACCAACAGTGTAAAAGTGTTCCCCTCTATCCATGCCCACACCAGCATCTGCAACGGTGGGATTTTGTGATGTGGACTATTCTCACTGGGGTTAGGTGATACCTCAGGTTGATTTTCTTTCGCGTTTCTCTGATGATTATGGATGATGGGCATTTTTTCATGCCTTTGTTAACCACTCATCTGTCTTCTTCAGAGAAGGTTCTGCTCATGTTTTTTTCCAGTGAGAGATGGCATTCTTTTTCTGTTGATTAATTTGAGCTCTCTATAGATTCTAGTTATTAAACCTTTGTAAGATTTGTAACATGCAAATCTTTTCCCATTCTCAAGGTTGTCTATTTGATTTGCTTGTTATCTCCTTAGCTGTGCAGAAGCTTTTCAATTTAATTAAGTTCCACTTGTTTATTTTTGTTATCGCCATTGCTATGGAAATCTTCTTGATAAAATCTTTCCCCAGGCCGACATCCTTAGGAGTTTTCCCCACACTTTCTTCTAGGATTTTTATCATTCCATGTCTTATATTTAAATCTTTTATCCATCTTGAATCAATTTTTTTAAGTGGTGAAGCATGTGGCTCCAGTTTCAGTCTTTTACATGTGGTTATCCAGTTTTCCCAGCATCATTTATTAAGAGGGATTCTTTTCCCCAGTGTATGCTTCTATTTGGTTTAACAAAGATCAAATGGCTATAAGAGACTGGTTTCATCTCTTGGTTTTCTATCCAGTTCCAAATGTCTCTATTTTTGTGCAATATCATGCTTTTTTGATCACTGTGGACTTGTAATATAGCCTAAAGTCTGGGGGACTGATGCCTCCAACTTTGTTTGTATTACTAAAAATTACCTTGGCTATATGTTTTCTTTTTCTGCTTCCATATGAAATGAAGAACTATTTTTTCCACTTCTTCAAAGTATGATGTTGGTATTTTAATGGGAATTGCATTGAATCTGTAGATTACTTTGGGAAGTATAGACATTTTAATAATGTTGATTCTTCCCAGCCAAGAGCATGGTATGTTCTTCCGTTTGTTAATGTCTTCTGCTATTTCTTTTCTTAGGGTTTCATAATTCTCTTTGTAGAGGTCCTTCACCTCTTTTTTTAGGTATACTCTTAGGTATTTAATTTTCCTTGCAGCTTCTGTGAAGGGAATTGGTCCTTGATTAGCTTCTCAGCTTGGCTATTGTTGCCGTAAACCAAGACTACTGATTTGTGACATTGATTTTCTACCCTGACCCGTTACTGTATTTCTTGATCACTTCCAGGAGTCTTGTGGTTGAGTCACTGGGATTGTCTAAGTATGAGATCATATCATTGGCAAAGAGCAAGAGTTTGACCTCCTTTGCCCCCATTTGGGTGCCCTTTATAGTTTTCTCTTACCTGATTGCATTGGCTAGAACTTCCAGCACAATGTTGAATAATAGTCGTGATAGAAGACATCCTTGTCTAGTTCCAGTTCTAAGTGGAAGAGCTTTCAGTTTTGCTCCATTCAGGATGATATTAGTTGTGGGTTTGTCATAGATGGCTCAATCAGTTTAAGAAATGTACGCACTATGCCTATATTCTTAAGAGTTCTTGTTAGAAAAGTATATTGAATTTTATCAAATGCTTTTTCTGTATCTATTGAGAGGATCCTATGGTCTTTGCTTTTCCTTCTATTCATATGGTGAGTTACATTTATAGATTTGCATATGTTAAATTACCCTTCCTTCCCTGGGATGAAGCCCACATGATCATGATGTATAATTTTTTAATGTGTAGCTGTAATCTATTGACTAGGATTTTATTGAGTATTTCTGAATCTATATAAATTCATGAAATTGGTCTGTAGTGCTCCTTTTTAATTGGATCCTTTCCTGGTTTTGGTATCAGGGTGATGTTTGCTTCATAGAATGTTTTGGGGAAGGACCTTCATTCTAAATCAGCGGTTCTCAACCTGTGGGACCCACAGGAATTATATTAAAGGGCCACAGCTTTAGCAAGGTTAAGAACCACTGTTCTGGGCAGCGCCTGTGGCTCAGTGAGCAGGGCGCCGGCCCCATATACCGAGGGTGGCGGGTTCAAACTCGGCCCGGCCAAACTGCAACAAAAAAATAGCCGGGCATTGTGGTGGGTGCCTGTAGTCCCAGCTACTTGGGAGGCTGAGGCAGGAGAATCGCCTAGGCCCAGGAGTTGGAGGTTGCTGTGAGCTGTGTGACGCCACACCACGGCACTCTACCGAGGGCCATAAAGTGAAACTCTGTCTCTCCAAAAAAAAAAAAAAAGAACCACTGTTCTAAATGTTTTAGAATAGTCTCTGCATTATAGGTGTGAGCTTTTTTTAAAGATTTGATGGAATTCTGGTGTGAAGCCATCTGGCCCAGGGCTTTTTGTTGGAAGATTTGTTTACTGTTTCTTTGATCTCAGTGCTTTTCTCCCCCTCTCTCCCTTCTTTCCTCCCCCCTACTCTCTTCTTTCCTTCTTCCCTCCCTCTCTCTCTTCATCTCTTCCTTCCTTCCTCTCTCCCTCCCTTTCCTCTCTTCCTTCCTTCCTCCCTCCCTCCCTCTCTCTTCTTTCTTTTGAGACAGAGTCTTTCTTTGTCACCTTCAGTAGAGTGCTGTGTCATCATAGCTTACAGCAACCTCAAACTCTTGGGATCAAGTGATTCTCTTGTCTCAGCCTCTCTAGTAGCTGTGACTACAGGCACCCGCCACAATGCCTGGGTATTTTTTTTTTTTTTTTTAGCAGGTCCCAGCCAGGTTTGAACCCACCAGCCCTGCAGCATGTGGCCAGTGCCCTAATCACTGAGCTATGGGTGCCCAGCCCACATTCTCAAATTTCTGGCATAGTTTCTTGTAGTCAGAGACAATATCTTATATCTCTGTGATATCTGTTATTGCCTCCTTTTCATTTCTGATTGAAGTTATTAGAGATTTTTCTTTTTAGTTTCTAGTTAATCTGGCCAAAGGTTTATTTTATTTTTTCAAAGAACCAACTTTTTGTTTCATTAATTTTCTGAATGATTCTTTTGTTTTCAATTTTATTTATTTCTAATTTAATTTTGGTTATTTCTGTTCTTCTACTAGGTTTGGGATTAGATTGTTCATCCTTTTCCATTTCCTTAAGATGATTCATTAAGTTATTGATGTGCTCTCTTTCTGTTTTTTGGATATAGACATCTAATATGATAAATTTCCCTCTTAAGACTGCTTTTGCAGTGTCCCACAGGTTTTGGTAACTTGTAGCTTCATTGGTGTTATGTTAACAATTTCCTCCTTTATCTCTTCCTTGACCCAATTGTCATTCACCATAAGGTTGTTTAACTTCCATGCCTCTGTATGGGGCTGAAAAATTTTGTTGAAGTTGAGTTCCACCTTTATTACCTTGTGGTCTTAAAAGATACAAGGTATAATTTCAATTCTTTCATAAAAGGTCTCTTTCATAAATCTGAGCATTTAAGTTAGGTGTATAAATGTTTAGAATTGAAATGTCCTCTTGTTGTATTATACCCTTGACCACAATTAAGTGACCAGCATTGTGATTTTGATTATTTCCTTAATTAGTGATGTAGAACATCTTTTTCATATGCCTATTGGTCATCTGTTTATCCTCTTTGAGAAATGTATGTTTTAATCCTTACCTATTTCCCGCCCCCTCCACTCTAATCCCCTGCATGACCCCCATTTTAAAAATCAGGTTGTTCTCTTACTGACTTGCAGAGTCTTTCATCAGAGATATGATTTGCAACTTTCTATTTCCTGGGTTGCCTTTTCACCAGTGATTGTATCTTTTGATGCAGTTTTTAATTTTGATGTGGTCCAATTTATTTTTTGTTTTGGTGCCTGGTTTTGGTGTGATATTCAAGAAATCACTGTCAAATCCAAAATAATTCAACTTTCCTCCTGTGTTTTCTTCTAGACTTACAGTCTTTTAATGTTTACATTTTAAAGTCTTAGAACTCTTGTATTTAGGTCTATGCTCCATTTTGAGATGATTTTTGCTATGATGTAAGCTAAGGGTCCAACTTCATGTTTTTTCCACAAACAGGTTCCAACTCCTGTTTTTTTCTCCCCATAGAATGATCTTACTACCCTTGTTGAAAATCATTTGATATATGCCAGTTTATTTGAGGGGCTATTCTAGTCCATAAATTTAGATATTTACCTTGCCATGAATGGTTTTAACAACTGAGAAATGTACTGCAATGGGTTTATCCTTGATCATTCATTTATTCTTTTTACCCATATTCCAATACCTTCTTTTTCTACTATTTTCACCTCTAAACATTACTATTCAGCTTCAAAACTAATGCTTTTTACAATTTCCAAGCTTTAAAATGTAGACATCAAAATACTTCTTCTGTTGGTACCAAACTAAAGCCCCTTCCTTAGTTTAAAAGAACAAGTGCCAGATTTACATGATTATAGACATGCTCTATTGAGTGAGTCAGAACTTAACTTTTACATTTTCATTATTTTGTTTGATAAGAGTGATTTCACATTTGGCTTTTTTTTGGGCCGGGGCTGGGTTTGAACCCACCACCTCCGGCATATGGGACCGGCACCCTTCTCCTTGAGCCACAGGCACCGCCCTCACATTTGGCATTTTAAGTATTCCTCACTTACATTCTGTTTCCTTCTTTAGGAGCCGCTGTATTTTGTGTTGCTCCAAATGCAGTATTTCCATTTGAATTGCATAATGAAGAGTATTTAGAGGAAAGGGATATCTACCTGACTCAGTGCCAACGACAGCTCGAACAGTTTATTGCCACATATGGACCAGGGACAGGTATCTTCTCTAGTGATGAATAAGTGACTTGAGGAAATCATTTTTTCTTCATTCCTACCTAAGCAGGGGAGAAAGTGTATTTGAGAGTGATTTTTTAAAAATTTAAGTATGGCCTCCTCAAAATTAATTCCTAATGCGATAAATACTAATCCAAACCTCTATAGCCAACAGCAGAATTTTAAAACTTAGAACAGTGTGGACAATTTATAAGTGATAAAGTTGTCAAGGAGAATACTACTTAAAAAACAAATTCTGGTTAGCTCAGAATATCAATGGTGAATAGACAAAAATATAAATAAGCTGAACAAGGTGAAAAATAACTTTTATGTAGTCCACTATATTTGTCACAAGATGGCAATAATGCTTTATCTACAAATAATGTTAAACTATTTTTTTTCCCTTACACTTGTGAACTTGTCAAAACTAGTGAGTAAAGAATATATATAACCTTTTGTATGACTCCTGGTGGTAGATCAAAACTTTAAAAAAAATTACATAACCTTAAACTTCAAATTTAAGGTCTTTTCATGCTTTTTTTGACATGTCTATGACATAGTTTCACAAGCCCTAAATACAGAATCTGGAAAAGCCTTGGGAATTCCCCATATATTATGCACGTGTCAGGTTAAATGAAAATTTACATGTTATCAAGGAGACTGTAATTTATAAATTGGCTACTTAGCCCTCACTAGTTACAAGAAAGGTTCCATAAGGCAAAGAAATCAATTTGGAAGCCCAGTCTCCATTTTTGTATTTTTAGAGACAGTCTCACTATATTGCCCTCAGTAGAGTGCCACAGTGTCACAGCTCACAGCAACCTCCAACTCCTGGGCTTAGGTGATTCTCTTGCCTCAGCCTCCCGAGTAGCTGGGACTACAGGAGCCCACCACACCTGGCTAATTTGTTGTTGTTGTTGCAGTTTGGCCAGGGTTGGGTTCAAACCCGCCACCCTCGATATATGGGGCTGGTGCCCCACTCACTGAGACACAGGCACCACCCCCAGTCCTCATTTTCGAAGGAAAGTTTTTCTGCTCTGAAAAGGCAGAAACATCATGAGAAAACGTATCTTGTAAAAAATTCTTAAATCTTTAGTTCTCATTCTTCAAAGCCTTATCGAAAGATCACATCCATTCACAGAAAAGCAAAGTATCACCGAACTGTCACTTTATTAACCAAGATGCTATCATGCATCATATCTTTCAAAATTGGCACTTCAGTTTCTTAACCAAACAGCAGGACTACTCACCAACTCTCTGAGATCTAGATCACTATCACTGAACACCTACTAGTGCCAGGGACAATGTTAGAAGGAAAAGCCAGTTTTTAACGTTTACATATTACAATTTTATGTTACCAGTTAGCAAGATGCTTATCTTGTGCTTCTCGTGTACAACTCTTTTACGGTTCTCTATGGGATGAAGGCAGAACACTTCCCTGTCTTTATCTTCACCTAGCGAGAAATCTAGTTTTCAAATTCAATTCTTTTAATCCTAGACAGACCTGCTGGCCCAGTTTCTCCTAACATAACACAATTATTCCTTGTACTAAGATTAGGATTACTGTGTTCAAAGATGAAGTCAAACTGAATAAAATAAAAAAAAAAAAATTTTAATTAAGATAGGCTCACTGTTGCACTTGGTACACTGCTATGGCCTCATAATTCACAGCAACCTCAAGCTTTTAGGTTCCAATGATCCTCTTGCCTCAGCCTCCCAAGTAGCTGGAACTACAGGCACCCACTACGCCACCTTTATTTTTTGAGACAATCTCACTATGTCGCCCTCAGTAGTGCGCTGTGCTGTCACAGCAACTTCAAACTCTTGGGCTTAAGCAATTCTCCTGCCTCAGCCTCCCACATAGCTGGGACTATAAGCGACTACCACAACACCCAATTTTTTTTTTTTTTTTTTGCAGTTACCATTGTTGGTTAGCTGGCCCTGGCTGGGTTCAAACCCGCCAGCCTTGGTGCATGTGGCCAGAAATGTCTCACTCTGGGTCAGACTGGTCTCAAACCTGAGAGCTCAGGCAATCCACCCGCCTCACCTCCCAAAATGGTAGGAATACAACAGGGGTGATCCACAGTGCCCGGGCCCTTAAAATTTAAATCTTAAATAAAATCTATAATCACAGAAAGGTGATAGCTTTTACGTAAGGGACAATTTGATTGTATTCAAGCATTCAAGAGTCCTACCGGTTTTTCAGGTACAATAGAGAATTACAAAGGGGAAGCCAGATATGACACATGCAGCGATTAGGGCCTCTCCAGAAATTACCAAAAGCTACAAAGGGAAAGTGGGGAGGGAGTACAGGAAATATCTCACCATGCTTTATCTCAATGAGATCACCACCCACAAATGAGCCGATTACATTGTTAAAGTATGCTAAAAACAGGTCTGATTAGTAGTGACTATTAAGAATACAGCTATTTTGGCTCGGCGCCTGTGGCTCAAGCAGTTAAGGCGCCAGCCACGTACGCCTGAGCTGATGGCTTCCAATCCAGCCCTGGCCCGCCAAACAACGACAGCTGCAACCAAAAAATATCCGGGCGTTGTGGCGGGTGCCTGTAGTCCCAGCTCCTTGGGAGGCGGAGGCAGGAGCCTCTCTTGAGCCCAAGAGTTGGAGGTTGCTGTGAGCTGTGTGATGCCATGGCACTCTATCCAGGGTGACAGCTTGAGGCTCTGTCTCAAAAAAAAAAAGAATACAGCTATTTTAAAAGAAAAGAGACTTTAGTGCCCAGCAATTAAAATAATTACTCACATTTATTTTCTATATCATTTATAATGAAGTTAGTAAAACCAAGTAAAGTATTCATTTTCATCATTTGCTTCTGTTCATCTGTTTTCTTGCAGTCTTCGTTCTTTCTTCCATAATGTTGCATGGCACACCTCTAAAAAATCAGAACAGTGAAAATCATTTCATAATCAAAGATAAAGTTAACCACATAACCTCAAACAGTGGCTTTTTGCTGAGGTTTGGTGCCTGTAGCTCAGTACTTAGCCCACCAGCCACATACACCAAGACTGGTAGGTTCAAATCCAGCCCATATTTCCCAAACAACAACTACAACCAAAAAATAGCTGGGTGGTGTGGTGGGCGTCTGTAGTCCCAGCTATTTGGGAGGCTGAGGCAAGAGAATTGAATTGCTGAAGCCCAAGAATTTGAGGTTGCTGTGAGCTGTGGTGCCAGGGCACTCTACCCAGGGAGACAGTTTGAGACTGTCTAAAAAAAAAAAAAAAAAAAATTCAATGCTGAGAAAAGGAAACCATATCCTGACATGCAAAGGCAACTGCAACAGCTATTGGACCCAATCCCTTGGATTTATCAGACACTTTTAACTGTCAACAGATGTGGTCGCTTTCCTAGTTACAATTACTTACCTGAGGCAACAAAGGAGTATTTCAAAAAACTGCAGCTAAAGGACATCCATCTGCAGCTACCTATGTGCTAAGGAGAAAGAACATTTAGCCTCTTAGTAAAAAATTGTACTACATACCATTAACATAAACCAATATAGTTTACTGGCATCTCAGTCTAAGAATTATTTCTTCAAAGATATCCTCAGCTGGGTAAACGGCAAAAATTTAAGTCATCATTATGCCACCATTATCAACGTCGATAACACATCAAACATTTTGTGTATTGCTTGTTAGTAACAATAGCACCACGATTCCCAAAAAGATGTCATTTAACACTTTTTGTACCTCAATATATGCAGTGGCGGTTCTACTTTTTCATTGCCATTTTCTGTTAAGCTTTTGGAAAACATCTGTCACAATGACCTTCACACACCTTCAAAATTCATAGGATTTGTCAGACCTAAAAATTAAATTTTCACTGTCAATTCCCATTTGTAATTGCATTTGTTTGGCATGTTATATGAAGGAATAGTCTAATAAAAATTTCATTCCTGCCGGGCGCAGTGGCTCATGCCTGTAATCCCAGCACTGTGGGAGGCTGAGGAGGGAGAATCAATTGCTTGAGCTCAGGAGTTAGAGACTTGCCTGAGCGACAGTGAGACCCCGATTCATGAAAAAAATGGAAAAACCCAGCCGGGTGCTGCCTTGAGCACATGTAATCCCAGCGGCATCCGGAGGCTGAGGCAGAGGGGTGCCTGCAGCCTGAGTCTGAGGCTGTGGTGAGCTACCACGCCCACTGCACTCTGCTCAGGGGCATAGGGTGGGACCCTGTCTCAACAACAACAAAATGTCATTCCTCTAAGGAACCCAACCTACCTTTTGGGACTCCAACCCACTTTTTAATAAAAGTACCAGTATCTCTTGTTCAATACATTTCTAATGGAATAAAAGAACACAATTCCTGTTTCATTACTTCTGATAGTATTAACTGACAAACGCGAAATTTAAAAACATCTGTTAATGACTTGAGTGTTTTAAATCTTTTGATTGGTTAGTACCTAAAAATTACATAAATGATGGAAACATTTTATATCCTTCATCATCACAGTATTGATTTTAAGACACAATGGTCCTAATGAGTAGACAACCATTGCTTTTCTGTCCTAGAGCTTGACTAGAATGCACTAAGTCAGGTTAAATGCTAGATGTACAGAAACTAGGGTGAAGATTTTCACCTGAAAACAGTACAATGGCAAATCTAGTAGTTTTGGAGAAGGGATGCCTTACACTGTCAGCATTACCAGACACATTCCTACAGAATTAAGTTTAAGTTAACTGAATGTACACAAACAGGGCAAAGGAGATGGCCAGGGCCACACAAATGTCACACAGCACCTCAGGAGTATAAATCATTGAGCTAGACAATTATTGATATGATTTATGAAGACATACAAGTTTGGACCCTGCTAAACTATCATTATTTTCATGTCTTGAAATGCTGAAATATTTCACTTGAGTATGAGGAATAAAATTACTGCTTGTGAATAATTCTAATTTGGAAAATTTCAGTTTAGTATTATGATTCACAGGAACTACAGACAACTACATGCATACTCATTCTTATAATGCCTATGTTTAAAGATACATATGAATAATAAACTATCCATCTCACCTCCCAGCCACAGGATCAAGAAACCGATGGACACAAAACTAGAGATAGGTACTACTAGATGGGGGGCAGGGGAATGGGGGTGGGAGGTAACACAGCATTGGCAATATTACCGCTTTTAAATGGGTCGTTGAGTTCTTTTGTATTTATGTTTCAGACTTTCATGCACTACCTGTATTTTTATCAAACAAACACTTAGCTTGTAAATTTCTAGAAATCCCAGCACTTAGCAACAATTCAAACCACATAGGGCTTAAAATTAAGGAATCCACGGATTATAGAACCATTACATTCATCCTGTTGACAGCTAACTCTTAAAATTACTTCAAATGAAACAATGTATTTCAAATCGGGAAGAAAAAAAAAAAAAACCCAGGAATATACCACGTCTCACAGATGCCTTACCATTTTTAAACGTTTTTGAATTGCCAGCATGTTTTCCAGTCTCCCCGCAGTTGACTGATGTACATCCGGAAACACCCATCTCCCTGTGAATTCAAGCACAGGCACAAGGGTAGGCATTTACAGCCTAAGGGCCTTGCAGAACTGCACGGGCTGTTCTCCAATTTCAATGTCTTTTCTCAGAACTTATTTACAAGGAAATTTACAGGAAAACGCGACCCGCTCCACTTACGGCTAGAGACCAGCATAGACCCACAGTAAACTTCGTTTAGAAAATAAAATTTCCCACCATTGCAAGAGGGACTTTACCTAACAATTGCAATCAGTGTAACCTGGCTTACTGTACCCTCAATGAATCCCCAACAATAAAAAAAAAAAAAGTAAGAAAGAAAATAAAATTTCCCACGATTGCAAGAGGGACTTTACCTAACAAGTGCAATCAGTGTAACCTGGCTTATTGTACCCTCAATGAATCCCCAACAATTAAAAAAAAAGAAAGAAAGAAAGAAAAGAAAATTTCCCTGTAGTCCCAGCTGTTCGGGAGGCTGAGGCAAGAGAATCGCGTAAGCCCAAGAGTTAGAGGTTGCTATGAGCCGTGTGACGCCAGGGCACTCTACCCGAGGGCGGTACAGTGAGACTCTGTCTCTACAAAAAAAAAAAAAGAAAAGAAAATTTCAAAACCACAAAGTAATGTTAGGGATGGGTCGTCTTATTACCTAGGAGATAATCACCTCCCCCGCGTATAAACTGCTCCCTTATAAATGATAAATAAGCCGCCCATTTAAAGGAAACCTGAACAAGCCAATGCCGCATGCTCAGATTTGCAGGGGTACAAAAGGGACCCGGCAAAGCAGAACAGGAAGTTATCTGGCCGTTCCTTCCAGGCACCTTTGGTTCCCGAGTCATGCAAGGCCCTTTATACTAACTTCTGGGCTCACAGTTAAAATCAGCGCTGACGGAGTAGGCTGCGCTAAGACTTCCAGGTGGTTGCTCACAAACGCCGGCTCAGGTGGCCGGAGGGCTCGTGGCCCCTGACCGCGAGGGGAGCGTCACCTCCTGGGCCAAACCTGAGGCGCCGGCTGCGGCTGGGCCGGAGCAAGGCGGCGCGGCGCTCGGTACCCACGAAGCGAGAGCCCGGCCCGTAGGAGAGGAGGAAGAAAGACCGCAATGGCTCTTACCTCCAAGAGCCCAGCTACCGACTGGAAGGCTCAGCCGCTTTCCCATCCGCATAGGTAGCAGTTCTTCCCGCCCACCCGCATAGCTAGCAGTTATTTCCGAACCGTCCTCTCTCGGCTGCCGCGCGGAAAACGAGGCGCGCTGTCCGCGAGTAGCTGTTGGACCTCCGGGGCTACACCCGCCCCTTCCGGGACTCAGTCCCGCCCGTCCATGCGCAGTGCGGGCAGAGACTAGCTCCGGAGGGGAGGTCTGGCCTTTGGGTTTGGGTTGAACAGCTGAGTGTAACTTTGCTAGAAGCATTTTTCTTTTTTTTTTTTTTTTGAGGCACAGTCTATGTAGCCCTTGGTAGACTGCCGTGGCAGCACACAGCTCCCAGCAACCTCCAACTCCTGGGCTTAAGCGATTCTCTTGCCTAAGCCTCCCGAGTAGCTGAGACTACAGGCGCCCGCCACAACGCCCGGCTATTTTTTGGTTGCAGTTCAGCAGGGGCTGGGTTTGAACCCGCCACCCTCGGTATATGGGGCCGGCGCCTTACCGACTGAGCCACAGGCGCCACCCAGCATAGAATTTTATTAATAGTAGTTTTTTAAAAATTCTAGGCCGGGTGCCATGGCTCACGCCGTAATCCTAGCACTCTGGGGGGCCAAGGTGGGTGGATTGCTTGAGTTGAGTTTGAGACCAGACTGAGCAAGTGTGAGACCCTATTTCTAAAAATAGCCTGGCTTTGTGGCAGACGCTTATAGTCCCAGCTTCTTGGGAGGCTGAGGAAAGAAGATCTTTTGAGCCCAAGAGTTTGAGGTTTCTGTGAGCGGTGATGCCACGGCACTCTACCCAGGGCAACAGAGTGACACTGTGTCTCAAAATGAAAAAAAAAAAAAGAAAAATAACCATTCTTTAGTAATATAATCATGATTACCTTAGAAAGTTTTATACTTTGTAGATACAAGTGGATTCTGGAGCAGGTAAGATATTATTTTCTTATAAGCTGTCAGAATCTATGGTCTGCACTTACACATGTAAATCTCATTTGGAGAAACTCATCTCCTCATATTTGCAGTATAAAATGAGGTTGGAACTGGTAGGAAGTTGTCTGTAAAAACCACATCCTCGGGCTTTCCCTGGCTGGATAGTAAGCATGTCAAAACAGAGTTAATGCAAGCAAAATGTAAATGATCCTAGTCACAGATGCATGACTTTTCTATGTAAGATTCTTTTACCTCAGGCAAGATTATTTTTAAACATAATATTGACATTGAGATAATCATAGTATTTATACTTCTCGTCAAGGTTAAAGTTCCAAATCTGTGGAAAAATATATTAAATTGTCAGAAAATAGGGAACTGATCTGAATGAAAGTTGATTCTTAAACACTTGAAGTACATCAACTTTCCCGAGATAATTTTGGTGAAAATTGCCTTAATTACTTATGATATCTGCCAGGATCTAAAATAAGGAGTTAACCACAGTGACTTTAATTGTCAATGGGAGACACTAGTGTTTTCCTTTTCTGTTTAAAAATTTAACTTTGACATTAAGAATAAACTTTGAAAATAACTATTTAAATGTTAGAAATTCTGAATGTAAAGGGATGTTTTAAAATTACTTGAGGTGGCCATTGAGACATGGTGGGAAGTCTGCTAGGGGACTTGAGAGACAATTTTGTTCTTTGATGAAGATACCTGTTTGCAGACAAGCCACTCTTCTTTCCTAAGACACTCTCATCCAGACATTCTTACCTGTGAAAGAATGCCTGTCCCTTACTGTTGCAACTGTCCTGTTAAATGAGAGATTGTACCTGAGATGGTAAAATGGAAAGAAGGAACCAGCAACTGAAAGATACTGAATAGTCACAGAATTAACTAGAATGAACTAGCTAGGGAGCAACTTCTTGTTATGTGAAATAATACATTTTTCTTATTCTTTAAAACAACTATTCAAGAATAATGATGTGGAGCATTGAGAGGTGGAACTAATTGAAAATTATGATGCCATTCATACCCCAGTGATAATCTAACATAAATTATGTCCTGAAATTAACATCCCATTAAACCTTTCAGTACAATAGGAACTTAACAGCTCTTTTCTCAAATCCTACTAGCTCCACTTTTAAGGAACAATAAGTATGCTGTTCTCAAAAGTCTCCAAGGGAAAAAGGATGATTGACAAGGAGTATGTTAACTGGAAGGAATCATTAACCAGAAGGTATAACTATGTAGAAAACATGTGAATATCCTCAGTGTGTGTGTATTTACACATTTGTTCTTGTGTGTTTTACATATATGTGTGTCAGAGACTACAAAGAAAAGTCAACTTTCACGGGGTGTCATACTTGTGTATGTATGATCTGTCACCCAGGAACTTAGAAACCTTGGTCCACTGGTGAGATTATGTCCTCCTTATCTTCTTGTGTTAACCACACAGGACACAAATACAAATAGCAAGGTCCCGTTAAAAGAAAACAAAATGAATGACCATCTTCCACTTTGTAATGGCCGTCACAAATAAATCCCTCAGTTTGTCAAATAGGAAATATTTTCTCAATGTGCATAGGCCTTACTTTCTCATTGGCTCATGTATTATATCTGCTCCTTTTTTTGTTGATTCCTGCTTAGCTTTGAAGACCCAGCCTGTCCCCAAACAATTATCAGAATTATCTCCAAATCCTGATCATTCCCCCTTTGTAACTGGGCTTTCATATTATAACAGAATGTAATGTTGGGCAGTGTGGGACCCTCTCTCTGAGTTGGTTCCTTCTTCTTCCATAGTAGAATCTTGAGACAACAGAATGAGACAAATCATTAAAGCATAGGACCTGGCAAAAGTCGAGTATCATATGAGGATGATGGAGTGTTGAAATCTATGCTATTCTGCCTCCTGCTTCTTCCCCTTTCAGGCCATTTGGGCCATTGCAATCTTTCTAAACACCTTTGATGTACAGTTTGCTGCTATGACAACAGCAATGGCAGCCTTTAGTCTGATCAATTCCAACTCCAGAACCTGGCATGCTCCTGACCATTCCATCCCGGACTCGTGGCCAGGAAGGTAGATGGACACCAAACGGTATTTACTCTTATTTTAGTGTGTATTTGCCATGACATTGAAAGATAATTTTACATATGCTTATTTTTGTTTTTTCCTACAAGCATTTTTTCATATGTTTTTAGTCATTTGGGTTTTCTCTTCTATAAACTACAGCCTCATAGCTTTGGTCAGATTTTTTTTTTTTTTTTTTTTTTTTTGAGACAGAGTCTCAAGCTGTTCCCCTGGGTAGAGTGCCATGGCATCACAGTTCACAGCAACCTCCAACCTTTGAGGTTAAGTGATTCTCTTGCCTCAGCCTCCCAAGTAGTTGGGACTACAGGCGCCTGCCACAATGTCCTGCTATTTTTTTGTTGTTGTTGCGGTTGCCATTGTTGTTTTAGCTGGCCGGGGCTGGGTTTGAACCTGCCAGCCTAGGTGTATGTGGCCAGTGCCCTACCCACTGAGCTATGGGTGCCACCTTGTCTGATTTTTCTTTTTTTTTAGAGTTATCTGTATGTTTAAAAATTGGTTTATGGGATTTTTTATATATCCTGGGTGCTAATTTTCTGTAAATTAACAGTTCTATGCTTTGCAACTAACTTTTCCCAGTCTGTTTTGTTTCTCATTATATTTAGGGAGTTTTATGTTGTTTGGCAGACTGTACTCTTCTCTCTACTTCCAGTAGCTCCCAGCACTTCTGCATTTCTTTTATTTTTTTCTTTCTTTTTATTTTTTAAGAGACAGAGTCTTGCTCTGTCACCCGTGCTGGGGTACAGTGGCATGATCGCAGTTCACTATAACCTCAAACTCCTGGGCTTGGGTGAGCCTCCTACCTCAGCTTCCTGAGTAGCTGGGACTACTGGCATGCATCATTATGCCCAGCTAATTTTTCTATTTTTGTAGAGAGGAGATCTTACTCTCTCTCAGGCTGACCTCAAGCAATCCTTCTATCTTGGCCTTCCAAAGTGATAGGATTATAGGGATGCTTCATCGTGCCTAGTCTAATGTAATAGTTTTTGTAGAGATGGGATCTATGTTGCCCAGACTGGTCTCCAACTTCTGGCCTCAAGCAATCTGCCTGCCTCGGTCTCCCAAAGTGCTGGAATTACAGGCGTGAGCCACTAATGTTTAGTAATCCACTGGGATTACTGGCCCTCACCTCTGCATCTCTATGAACGATTTCTGGTAACCCTTAAATTCAAGTGCTTTAACATGCCTTTCAAGGCTCTCCTTGTTGCAGTTTGGCCAGGGTCCGGCTTGAACCTGCCACCCTCGGTATATGGGGCCGGTGCCCTACTCACTGAGCCACAGGTGCCACCCATCAAGGCTCTCCTTGATGTGAGAATATGGACTAATATAGTATTATATTTATTCCTAGGATTTTGAGAATTAAATAAAATAATACATATCAAGTATTCATCTCCTCCCTGAAAGCATCATGTTCTTTTGCTTTTTTCCTATACCTAGAAGGTTCTTCTCCTATTTGCCTTCCCTGACCTCTTACAACTGGATTATGGCAGACAGTCTTGTTGCCATCCCAGGAGACATCCTCAGCCTTCTTCCCTGATAAAGGAACACTGATTTTGTTTATGTTACGGGCTTAGACCTAGGGCCTGGCCCATTACAGTCACATACTTTAGAACGATGTTTTGGTCAATGAGGGATTCCGTATTAGTACCATAAGACAATTAATACCCTATTTTTTAATTGTACCTTTTCTGTGATATATTTTTGTTATATATGAAAATACTTACCATTGTGTTAAATTGCCTACATTCTGAGTTCAGCAGCATGCTGTACAGGTTGGTAGCATAGGATCAACAGGCTATGCCAAAGAACCTGGGTGCATGGTGGGTTATACCAGCTAGGTTTGTGGAAGTACACTCTGTGATGTTTGCGCAATGACAAAATTACCTAAGGACCGATTTCTCAGAACCATCCCCATCGTTAAGCGACATATATTTCATTTTCTTTCAACCCATTTATCTGCTTCCCCTGCCTTCTGTGGTAGATGCTGGGCATAGACTCACTCAATAGCTAGTCCAGCTTCCTTTTATTGGTCATTGGATACTTCAGAGACTGAAAAGCTAAGTATTATACTGCCTGGACCCTTTTGCAGTTAGGATTCTGGATATGAATTAGGTCCTGCCTATCAAATGCATTCATGCAAGACCTGAATTCTAAATCAAGTTGTATAGGGGCTGGGTACAGTGGCTCATGCCTGTAATCCTAGCACTCTGGGAGGCTGAGATAGCAGGATTACTTGAGCTGAGGCATTCTAGACCAGCCTGACCAAGAGGAAGACTCCATCTTTATTTAAAAAAAAAAAAAAGAAAAACTAGAACAATTAGCCAGGTGTTGTGGCAGGTTCCTAGTCCAAACTACTTGGGAGGCTGAGGCAGGAGGATCACTTGAGCCCAGGAGTTAGAGGTTGCAGTGAGCTATGATGACACCATGACAACTCTAGCCCTGGGCAACAAAGTCTGTCTCCAAAAAAAAAGGCGAAGAGGCATGCATTTTGCTGATGAATATCATATTAGCCAAGTTTATGCAGCAAAACAGAGCCTACAAAAATATATATGAATTTATATGTACATGTTTATATAAACTAACACAATACACGGAAGCTTAGAAGTCCCATCATTAGTCATCTCTAAGCTGGAGACCCAGGAAAGTTGGTGATATAGTACAGAGGCCTGAAAACCAAAGGGCTGGTGGTAGAGATTCCAGTCTGGGTCTGAAGGTCTGAGAACCAGGAGTGTTGAGAACAGTAATGTCTCAGTTCAAGCTCTCTCAAGCAGAGAGCAAATTCCACCTTCCTTTTGTTCTATTCAGGCCCCCAACAGATGCCCCCTCACCCAGGGGAGGATCATGTACTTCACTCAGCCTGTCAGTTCAAATCCCTTCTGGAAACATCTGCACCGTCGCACCCTGTGTCCTCATTGGTTTGGGCTGCTATAAAAAAAAAAACAAAAAACAAAACTACACACTGGGGGCCTTTAACCATGGAAATGTGTTTCTCACTATTCTGGAGGCCGGGATTGACCATCTGAAGGTGCAGGCAGATCTGGTGCTCGGTGAGGGCCTGCTTCCTGGTTTGCAATTTTTCTTCTTGTATCCTCTCATGATGCATGTGTGTGTGTGGTGGGGGGTGGGTAGTAGGAAAACAAGCTCTCTGGTGTCTTTTTATAAATAAGATCTCTTATATCTGTTTTTTTGTGTGTGTGTGTGTAGTTTTTTCGCCGGGGCTGGGTTTGAACCCACCACCTCTGGCATATGGGACTGGTGCCCTACTCCTTGAGCCACAGGTGCCACCCCTTCTTATATCTGTTTATAAGAGCATGAATCCTATTCACAAGGACCCTACCCTCATGACCAATTACCTCCTAAAGGGCCTAGCTCCTAATATCATCACATTGGGGGTTAGGATTTCAAGATATAAATTGAAACATTCGTAGCATCTAGAAATAATGTTTAGTTAGCTGTGGGCATCGCTATGCCCAGTCAAGTTGACAAAAATTAACCATTACACATATGTAGCAAAGGCAGCATGCTTCTGCAGTCAGTTACTGTAGGGGCAGCTTCCCATTTGTCATTTCATGGAACTGGGCTGCCAAGGCAGCTGATACTTCTTGGTAGCTCAAGATACCATAAAGGAGAAGATAGGTAATTTTGACTACATAAAAAAATAAACCATGAGGCAGAAATATCAGCTGCCTTGGCAGTTCCATGGAGTGCCTTCAGAAATTTTGACTATAAATCCAGCCTTAGTTTCATTTCATGAATCTTTAAGTTATTAATAACCTATAATAAGCCCCTTTCTTTTAAAATTAGCTAAAGCATGTGCCACAACCATATCCAGACTGATATACCTTCCTTACATGTGGGGGTGACCTTGAACCCAATCTCGGCCAATGAGCCAATGAGGAATAAGTAGAAGGCTTGGACCCTGACTTTTCCATGAAGCCACCTTACCGGTCCTGGACATGGCCTACTTATGGACTTCTTTTCTGTTTTTTTCTTTTATCCAACCCTTATGTAGAAGCAGACAATTTCTTTTACGTGAGAGAATAAGGTCCTAATTTATTTAAGCCACTATAGTTGGGTCTTAGCAACTGAATGCAATTCCTAACTGATTCTAGTAATCAATGAACAGTGAGTGACTTTCATAGTATTAAAAAAAACATTTGTGGATCAACTGATGATTGATGAACAAAGGCACTGAAGCATGAAATAGCTGTGTGTGCACGTGTGTGTGTTTACAGCCTAAAATATAAAGTAGGAAGTGGTGGACAATAAGGGCAGTGACACAGGAAGGTGGTTCGTAAGTCAAGTTACGGGGTTAGACTTCATCCTTAAATCATGGGGTACCACCGACGGGACTGAAGCAACTATGGTACATATTTAGGTTTGTATTTTTGATAGGTTACTTGGGTGCAGCCAATACTAAAGGTTGGGAAAACTGCTAAGTCTCCACATTATAGGGTGAAAGATGATGAATACTTGTGATAACTATTCTTACATACTTTGGAGAATGTAAGTATACTGGTAGGCAAATTGTTTAACATGGAATTGCTAAGCTGGAGTATGTACACTTAAAATAGTGAGAGATTTTGCCAAATTGTATTCAGAAGAACCTCACTTTAACTGCACAAAAGTCCTTGTTTCTCCACCTTCACCAACCAATGTGGATGTTTTTTGTGAGTATCATAGGTGGCATATGTATTATTTCATTGCTTTCTGAATTTATGCTTCTTAATTTTAAGTGAGTTTGTATATCTTTCCTTAAAGATATTGGCTGTTTGATTTTTTTTAATGAACTGCTTCTTCGTACCTTTTTTTTTTCTCACTATGTCGCCCTCAGGAGAGTGCAGTCCTGTCACAGCTCACAGCAACCTCAAACTCTAGGCTTGGGCGATTCTCTTGCCTCAGCCTCCCAAGTAGTTGGGACTAAAGGAGCCCACCACAACACCTGGCTATTTTTGTTGTTCTTATAGTTGTCATTGTTGTTTAGTAGGCCCGGGCTGAGTTTAAACCTGCCAGTCCCAGTGTATGAGGTCGGCGCCCTAACCACTAAGCTATGGGCGCCAAGCCTGCTTCTTCATACCTTTTGTGGAATTTTCTTGAGTTGCTGGTCTTTTTCTTCTTTTTAAATTCTAAGAATCAATTTTATAGAAAGGGAACTACTGTTCTGATTTCGTATGTGTTGTGACTTTCCCCCCTGGTTTGTTTTTGGTCTTTTGACCTTGTTTATGGCTTCTCCATTTTGTGCATTTATTTTTTATGCAGTCAAAATTACCTATCTTTTCCTTTATGGCATCTTGTGGTTTTTGTATCGCACTTCACTTTGCCATCTTCGTCTACTAGAGTTAGCCAGCCAGAGAAGACACACCTGATGTGCACTGAGCTGCCGACAATCGCTTTCTCAGATGCTCTGTCTTTCTTTCTTTTTCTTTCTTTTTTTTTTTTTTTGAGACAGCATCTCACTCTGTTGCCCTGTATAGAGTGCTCTGATGTTGTAGTTCAAAGCAACCTCAAACTCTTGGGTTCATGTGATCCTCTTGCTTCAGCCTGCCCAGTAGTTGGGACTGCAGGTGCCTTCCACAACACCAGGCTAGTTTTTTTTTGTTTTTGTTTTTTTTTTAGTAGAGATGGGGTCACTCTCTCACTCTTGCTCAGGCTGGTCTTTAACTCCTGAGCTCAAGCAATCCATCTGCCTTGGCCTCCTAGAGTGCTAGGATTACAGGCGTGAGCCACTGCACCCAGCTCTCAGCTATTATTTCATGTCAACATTGTGAGCTGAGGGGAAGAAGGCGAAAGGAAAGGGACAGTTATTGAGAAGAAACCCTATGCCAAGTTCCTACAACAGTGAGAGACCTGCAGCAAAGGATGTTGTTTTCTAACCAAACTCAGGGCACAGACTAAAGGGCATTCAGGCGGCTAACAGAGCAGGCAGCCTAGGGCAGCAGCCAGGTTCTCAGAGCCAGACTGCAAGGGTCTGAATCTAGGCTATGCCACTGACCAGCTGGGCAGTCCTCGTCAGGTTTCCCAGACCCTCTGAGCCTAGGAATTCAAGGTTACAGTGAGCTCAGATCCTGCCACTATACTGCAGCCCAGGCAATGGAGTGAGACTGTCTCCAAAAACAAAAACAAAAAAGCAGCACGATCTAGGTTTCTTTCTAGAATCTATTTCTTCTTCTACACCTCTTTAATTCTCTCTTTTTCCTTCTATCAGTTTGATTAAATCTCCATCTTGAGTAACAAGCTCTTACCTGCCACCTCTGAAGGATACTGTCCATTCCTATAGGAAGCTCTGCTTCCTTTCAACAAGGGAAGAGACAGTGCACTCTCTTACATGTTAACAAAGCATGGAACCCTTGAGTGACTCCAAGTCTGCCTGGTGCCTACACAGGGTAGAGGAAGGGGAGAGACCGGCAGTCATTGCTTCAGACAACAAGAACTTTTCTCCTGGGTTAAGCCATTTCTATTACCACCATCACCCTAGACATTGTCCATTCTCTGGCGTTGATTTTCTGGCTGGAGGGAAAAAGGACCACCTGGGCCCCATCTTCATGATGCCAAGTGCGGCTGCTCACTGGACCTCTCAGTGTGGCCCAGCATTAGCAGCCTTTTTTCTTGTTCTGGTCTGGTCTAGTCTGGTCCTGAAGTCAGGTCTCCTCTTCAAGGCAGTCTCTCCTTTGTCTCCCTATAATATAATCAAAGAGATAGTCTCACTGGACACTGGTAGAACTGGCCTCTTCTTGCTGAAAGGATCTGCAGAGAGCTTTGCACTCGCCACTTTTCTTTCTCTCTAGACTCACCTGCCTCTGCCATCACATACCACCTTTTTTACTTGATGGTTGTCCACATTTCAGGGGCTTACAGAAGTCAGAGTACAGATGCGCTGTACACAGAATAGGAACACTCTTGCACGGGTCTGCTTTTTTATTATATCAGTACCATGTGCTAACCAATTGCACAACAGTAAGGTCTGCTTTTTTAATAATAGGATATCATACAAATATATTTTGTCCCCCCGACATAAACATCTACACAATTAAGATGCCTTATTACAGCACACACTTGCTAGATGAAGAACTCAAATACAACTCAGACTTTTCCTAACAAATGCAAACCATGTAACCTAATCACATCTGTATCCTCATATTAATCTGAAATAAAAAGTAAATTTTTATATTGAGTGATTTCTGAATTTAAAGATAAAAATGGTCAAAATTAATTTTTATTTCAACTTCACATTGTTTGAAATGGCCCCCAGTTACCAAAGGCCAAATAAGTGGAGACGAGTGATCCAAATTCATCCCCAGGACAAACTTCTTGGTCCTGGGAGGGCAAGAACGCATGTGTCCCTTCAGGGAACATTCTTGTGCACGGGAAATGACTACTGACATAATCTTTAAGTCTAATAGCTAAGATTATTCTCCAGTTTATAATTTAAAAGGTTCTGACAACTAAATGCTATAATTTATAATGAAAGCATTTGAGTGACTGAGGTATATTTCACTAAGCCAGTTTCTCTTCTGAGTTGAAACTAAGACTTATGTAAACATAGGAAAGGAAACCCTTCCCAGGTTTATGTAGTGAGGCAAGAATATTTAATGTCCTTTATTCCCAACTATTTTGCAGTGCCATCTGTGTGGTGCTCATAGTCATAATCTACAGGACTTAAAGGACATTTATTTTTCAGTACAATAGTCACATATAAGACCAACAGCAAACATGACTTAACAAAAGTACATATTGTCTCCGAGATAAACAATTTTACAATATTTCCCTAGTATCCCTTTTAAAATTTTGCAATCTTGGTTTTTGGATACTTTTAAAATGACAACAACAAAGCAACTAAAAAATCAAAAGTGTGTACACTGGAGAAAGACATCAATAGTTTATTTATTGCATCTTAAATTATCTGTGAAACCATAGGTATCAGTCACATTCCAGCAATAATTAAAAAACAAACAAACATGAATTTGTCACCAAGACAGAATCTGCCAGTGTTAGAAGAGTCAAAGTTCATAGCCTTTTTTTTTTTTAGACCTATCCTCCACAATGACCAACCCAATCCTATACCACAAAAAGTTCATAGCTTTTTAAACAAAATACATATTTGATATAATTTGCAATAATCCACACATAGTTAGAAAAGAACATTTAGAGTAAGCCATCTCTCAAAATATCTAATATGTAAATTGGAATCAGGAACAATTTGTTTGATTTGTAATTTCTTCTCCTTGCCAGCTGAGAAGCAATACAATTGTAGATACAGCCAACAAGTTACTTGTCTTATGTCACGATGCCAAATATTATGTCGATTTCTGAGTGAATCATGTTAGCCACTGCAGAGATGTTTTGTTATATTGGATTATTTCCTCAGAATGACACTATGATATACCGAGGCATAAAGTATAAAGGTTAAGTAATGTGCTGGAAAACACAGATTTCCTCCCCGCTCATCACCTGAAAAAGAACTTAAACTAGAGCCTGAATACTTTCTCTTTAATTGATCATTTTGTGAATGTAAAATGAGGCCCTTTGAGAGAAATAGAAATTATTGAATAATTTAACCCAAGAACCAATTTCAACGAAAATAGTTACTGTGAATTTCTGAAAAGTCAATCAGAATTTATCTTCTTTTTGCACAGGCTCTTCTAAATTTAAATAAGTTCTCCATGAATACATATGAAAGCAACTATTTAGGTCATCTGTAACTGTAGATTGGACTAGTTTGGTCAAAAAAGCCTTCTCAAAATAAAACCGCTCATTTTTATTACCAATTAATGCGTGAAAGAGATAGCCTGCCTTGATCCAGTCTAAATGCTCACCTTCACCGCAGGACTTTCACTTTCCAATCCATTCTACTTCTTCTTCTTTTTTTTTTCAGACAGAGTCTCACTATGTTGCCCTCGGTAGACTGCAACGTTTATCAGATTCCGTCACAGCTCACAGCAACCTTAGACTCTTGGGCTTAAACAATTCTCTTGCCTCAGCCTCCCAAGTAGCTAGGATTGCAGGCGCCCGCCACAACACCTGGCTATTTTGTTGTTGTTGTTGTTGTTGTTGCAGTCGTCATTGTTGTTTAGCTGGCATGGGTCAGGTTGGAACCCGCCAGCCTCGGTGTATGTGGCCGGTGCCCTACCTCCTGAGCCATGGGTACCACCCTGTTAAGTTTATTTTTTAAAACAAGTGTACATATACTTTTTAATATAGCTTGACATATAAACTACACTACACAGATTTTTGTAATCAGAAAAAGAAACAATAAAAATTCTGTAAGTCTGTTAAAACTGAGTATCTTATCTCTAGGAGATCTGAGTGAATTGAAAGAAACATAACTGAGGATTTCCCTGCAGATTATGAGATCTGTGATCCAAATATACCTCCCCTCCCAGTCCTGATAATTCTCCATTAATGTCGGCATGGTAAAGAAGCTAACACCAAGTAGGTATCTACCTTCTAAAAAGATTTTCATATCTTTACTTAGTGTTCGTTAAATATCCAAGTAATTTTCAAATTAGTGTTTTATTTTATTTTTATAATATCCCTTATCCTGACCATACACCATTAACTAAAACAGCATGCTCCTTTTTAAACCTTTCTCCTCTGAGATTCCAACCTATCAAAAGCTGTCATAGTTAGCAATGTAATAAAATGTTATGAAAATCTGTGACAGAAATATACTTCTTTGACATTGCAATTGTTATTGGACAAAAAGAAATAACAAGTAATACCATTAAAGGCAAAATGGTACTACTAACAGGAAAGGCAAAGATGATTTAGAAAAGCCTAAGTATTGAACAAAAGTCATAGTTTTTTCCCTAATTAAATGCTTTAAAAACTGTAGCCAAACTAATATATAAGCATTATTAATAAGAAAGTTTTTTCTCTCAAATTCTTTTATTTATTTTTTTTTTTGAGACAGAATCTTACAATGTCACCCTTGGTAGAGTGCCGTGATGTCACAGCTCACAGCAAACTCAGACTCTTGGACTTTTGCCTCAGCCTCCCAAGTACCTGGGACTACAGGCACTTGCCACAATGCCTGGCTATTTTTTGTTGCCGTTGTCATTGTTGTTAAGCAGTCCCGTGTTGGGTTTGAGACTGCCACCCTCGCTGTAAGTGGCTGGGGCCGTAACCACTGTGTTACGGGTGATGAGCCCATTCCTCTCAAATTCTTGCTATCAAATTTAGTGTATGCAACTCAGTTTGAGGTAAATTTAAACAAGTTTTAATTTCATTTAAGATAAAGATTATTTTTGGTGTTTATGCCAATAACTTTTTTTTTTTTGTTTTTAGACAGAGTCTCACTTTGTCACCCTCAGTAGGGTGCTATGGCATCATAGCTCACAGCAATCTCCAACTCTTGGGCTCAAGGGATTCTCTTAGCCTCCCAAGTAGCTGGGACTATAGGCACCTGCCACAACGCCAGGCTATTTTTTTTAGAGATGATTTTCTTGCTTTTGCTCAGGCTGGTCTTGAACCTGTAAGCTCAGGGCAATCCACCCACCGTGGGCTTCCAGAGTGCTGGGATTACAAGCGTGAGACACTGCATCTGGCCTATGTCAATAACTTCTTATGGTGTGGAATTCAGCCAACAGTAAATGGCTGAATCCAAATCTCGTTTTAATTTTTATTCCTTTCAATATTATATGAGTAGATAAATACATTTACAGATATTTAAAAATGCAAATATCTTTGCCACATATTAATATGTACAAAGTTTCATTTTAAAAAGTATATTCACATTCAAATAATCTAATTTATAATCTATCAGATATGAGCCGACACATGGTCATGTTCACCTGAAAAAAAAGTGAATAATTGTTCTTACCTTCAAATGATTTTTTCTTTTTAAAGATGGGGTCTTCCTGTCACCCAGACTGGAGCCAGTGGTATAATCGTAGCTCACTGTAGCTTGAAACTCCTGGGCTCAAGCAATCCTCCTGACCTACTCCCTCAGCCTCCCAAGTAGGTGGGATTGCAGGCGCACACTACTATGTCTGTCTAATTTTTCTTTTTTTTTTTTTAGAAATGGTACCTTATTATGTTGCCAGGCTGGTGTCAAACTCCTGGCCTCAAGTGATCCTCCCACCTGGGCCTCCCAAAGTGCCAGGATTACAAGCATGAGTGACAGCACACAGCCCTAATGATCTTTTCCCTTCACTTCTTCTAGCAGAGGCTAGAAGAAAACTGAGGTAAAAACAAAACACAGTTGGAAAGGAGAATAGTAAAGACTGAGGACAAAAGCAAGAAAGGTCGGTAAAAGGGAATCTAAATCAGCAAAGACATGTCTGATGTTCATTTTTGTTAGATGTCTCTATCGAACCCCATTGTTTTAGGGTTTGGTGTGTTCCTGATGAACACCTCTGCCGAAAACTGAAGCCTCTGGTGCAGTTAGCCAGCCCTTCTGCTCCGTGGGCACCTGTCAGTGTGCAGTGTGACAGGGGAGGCTATGGTGAGATTCCTATCAGGAATTATTAAGTGTCTGCTCCAGCCTGAATTCATCTCAGCACAGTCACTCTGTGTTCTCAGACCCTCTCATGGTACAGATCCTTCACAGAACTCCAAATCAGAATGGATTTCTCCCATTTCATAGTGGCAAAGCAGGTAGATTGTGAATAGCTTGGGAATAGATTGTGAACTGACAAGGGGAGGAGCCTGATGGCAGCACTGACAGTAAGAAGGGTCACAGGGGTTGATTTGAGACCCCTGCTAGCCCCGAACACCCTACTCTCTCCAGAGCGGCTGCACTAAACCTGCTCATCTAATGCAGAATCTGAAGGAGGCTGGGATGGATATGGACTGATCAGGGAGGGTGATGAGTGCTGCCGCTCAGTGACACCTGGTCTTCTGTTCCCACTGGGTTGTCAGGATTCCTAGTGCCTTCCACAATTTGCATAATAAGATACTGAATACCCCTCTAAGCAGGTGACCAAGCCCTTTCCTAAGGAACAAACGATTTCTTATACTCTAAGTTTTCTAAAAGGGAAAAATACTGAATAGAAGTTACTGCATTTTTGTATTACTACAATGGTCTTTTCACACAAACTTAACTAAATTGAATAAATAATCTTGCACTTTCCAACTGAAATGGCTTTAGACCAACTATGAGCACAATCTGGTTTTCACAAAAATGGAATACTGGTCTATTACAAACCCAAATTTATTTTTTTCAACCAGGCAGACTGTATCAATAGGTATCATCTATTCAGTTTGTAATGGATACATTACAGAGAACTTGTGCATTCTTTGGATATATAAACAATTATTTGCTGTTTAATAGGAACTCACACTGAATAGATAAGCTCTGTGTTTTATATAAGACTGATGATTTCATTCCACATTCACATTAGATAAATCTGAACATCTAAGTATGCATTCATATGTAAACTTTCCCAGAACTGACTTTTGTTAGGTCTGAAATAATAAATATAGAATTGTTTCATAGTATTTAAAACAACAGCCACCACTTTTACCAGCTCCCATTACAGAGAGCCTAAGCCTGTGAGTCTGCTGGACTCTTATCATGATTTTCTTTTTCTCCAGAGACAGAATGCTTCAGAAACTGACCAGTAGCACCGATGTATAATCTTGATCTCATGGGCCATTTCTGAAAAAGAATATTTATTTTGTTATAATGCGAGAAAAATAAAAAGAACATCAAAAGTATTTAAAGAAGAATTCAAAGTTTAGCAACTATGATACATATATAGCATAGTTTATAATGTGAAAGAGTCTAAACAGCCCCATACAAATACAATATTACATAGCTAATAATAGTTATAATATGAAGTATAAGGGACATGAAAAAATGTTTTATGGTGGCGCCTGTGGCTCAAAGGTGTAGGGCGCTGGCCCCATATGCCAGAGGTGATGGGTTCAAACCAAGGTCCCTGCCAAAAACTGCAAAAAAAAAAAAAAAAAAGAAAGAAAAAATGTTTTATTAATGCTAACGGTAAAAAGCAAAACTATTTCCAGACTTTGATTATAACTATAGAAATAATATGGGTACATGTGGACAAGAATTGCAAGAAATCATGGAATGAATATAGCTGAAGTGTAGAAAAATGTATCTACTCATAATGTTTTAATTTCAAACTAAAGCTATAATAAAATTAGCTTAAAACTAGATTTAAGATAAATGGCTTAGCTTTAAATATATTTTAAAAAGTTCTATGTGCTTTTTTTCTGCTTTTTTTTTTTTTTTTTTGGTAGAGGCAGAGACTCACTTTCTCACCCTCGGTAGAGTGCCATGGCATCACAGCTCACAGCAACTTCCAACTCCTGAGCTTAGGCGATTCTCTTGCCTCAGCCTCCTGAGTAGCTGGGACTACAGGCGCCCGCCACAACGCCTGGCTATTTTTTTGTTGCAGTTTGGCAGGGGCTGGGTTTGAACAAACCACCTTCAGTATATGGGGCCGGTGCCCTACTCACTGAGCCACAGGCACCCTGCCCCTATGTGCTAAGTATTAATGAGCCTATACTTGTCAAAGAACCATGATGGCATGGTGTGATGGCTCACACCTATAATCCTAGCACTTTCGGAGGTCGCAGCAGGAGAATTGCTCAAGGCCAGGAGTTGGATACCAGCCTGGGAAACATAGTGACTTTGTCTCTACAAAAAATTTAAAAATTAGCTAGGGACTGGGAGTGATGGCTCATGCCTATAATTCTAGTACTGTGGGAGGCTTAGACAGGTGAACTGCTTGAGCTCAGGAGTTCAAAAGTAGCCTGAAATGAGTGAGACCCCATCTCTACTAAAAACAGAAAAACTAGCTGGGCATCATGGTGGATGCCTATAGTCTCAGCTACTTGGGAAGCTGAGGCAGGAGGATCACTTAAGCCCAAAAGTTTGAGGTTTCCGTGATGTATAGACATCATGGCACTCTAGCCAGGGCAACTCACAGAGTGAGACTGTCAAAAAAAAAGGTAGGCATGGTGGCACATGCCTATAGTTTCAGCTACTTAGAAGGCTCAGGTAGAAGGTTTGAGTGAGCTATGAAGGTGCCACTGCACTCTGCGGTCCAAACTGCGTCACAGAGTAAAACTCTCTTAAAAAAAAAATGCCATGATGAAAAGCAAAAATTCAACCATCTAAACATTTTCTCCATCTGGAGAACATCTGGAAGTTGTAAATATTAGAATATTTGGTGTTATATAGATAGAACATCCAGATTAAATGTCCGCATGTATTGATATCACACAGCTTTAACCTTGTGGTAATTATCATACTTGAATTGCTGAAAGGATTTTTCTCAATTCATCTTTATGATGGACAACCTCCCTCTCAAACAATATAATTTATTGCCAGGCAGGCATAGTGATGAATAAACATATGAGTAGTACTTTTAGAGTAGAACCCATTTTGGAGGAGAGGGAGTCATATAAACAGGTTCTAAGGTCCTTGGAATACTAATCAGAGAGATACATTATTTTAATACAAAGATAAGACTAAAAAAGTGCAACTCCCAGAAAGGTGTGCAGTGTGGTCCCATACTCTCCAGAGAACGAATGCTCCCACCATCAGGCTACCCATCTTCATCAGTGAACATGCACAAACAGGCTGCTGGTTGCAGAGCACCAGAAAATGTTTTTAAATGCTTGGCAGATAATCTCCAGCACTCAAAATAGAGGTATAATTTATTAATGTGTTCTTGTTCCCAACCCAGAACATGATAGCTCTGGGTTTTCCATCCAACTTGCATATTAAAATCACCCGGAGACCTTTAAACAAATACTGATGGCCAAGTTGTACCTAGACCAATTATATCAGAATGGACTATTACTTTTCTTACAGAAGCAATGGAGCATAAGGTAGAGTCAGATCTTAGCTGGAATACAACCTCTCATTGCAGTTATTTTCATCTAGACTGGGATTCCAAATGTAAAAGCCATAAATTTCTGTTTTGTGGCAACCAAAAGAAGTTCCAGTTTTACATCTCCAGATATGCTAAGTGACTTCATGTCTATGTGGTTCAGGTCATTTAAGTGTCCTAAATTCAGATTATTCTGGCTAGCAATCTATACTTTAAACACAGATAAAAGATAACATTTATGTTGCTTGCAATTTAAAATGGTCTGCTCCTGTATAGTCTTCCAATAAATAACCTTATGCATTACGTTTGATACAGTAACGAGACTGATACTGCACTACTTTTTGCAGATCCATTTCAATTTTTAAAAATAACACATGTACATTCTTTACATTTTAGGTGTATCACTGTCAATGCTCTCTGTCCCTGGGATCTTCCAAAGTCCACTAAACTGAGATATTTAGAAGCTGTCTGGAGGTTCATCTGATAGGCCAGGACCTGGCATTTTTATATCAGATTAAAATCCTGCATTATACCAAAGACCCCACTGCTGTAGTGTTAGGACTGTTTGCGTCCCCACTCCCCTAACCTCCAAGGTGATGGGATATGGAGATGGGGCCGTTGGGAGGTAATGAAGGCTAGATTAGGTCATGATGAACTAGTGGCCTTTCAAGAAGAGGAAGAGCTCTCTCTCTCTCTCTCTCTCCCGTCCTTAGTGGGCATGCACCAGTAAGAGGAGAGGCTGTGTGAGAACACAGCAAGAAGAAGGCCATCTCGTTAGGAACTGAACCCTGCTGCCACCTTGATCTTGGACATTACAGCCTCTAGAGAGTAAGATAATATCAGGACCTGGCATTGTTTTTTGTTTTTGTTTGTTTGTTTGTTTTTGGAGACAGAGTGTCTCTATGTCACCCTCAGTAGAGTGCTATGGCATTACAACTCACAGCAACCTCAAACTCTTGGGCTTAAGCAATTCTCTTGCCTCAGCCTCCCAAGTAGCTGGGACTACAGGTGCCCACCACAATGCCCGGCTATTTTTTATTGCAATTGTCATTGTTGTTTGGCAGGTCCGGGCTGGATTCGAACCCGCCAGCTCTGGTGTATGTGGCTGGCACCCTAGCTGCTGAGCCAGGACCTGGCATTGTTATGTAAGATTAATACATGTTATGAATAGTGTAGGACAGACTATAAAACATGTAATGAATAGTGTATGGTGGCAGAAATCATCCATTTTAAGTGCTTCATTTTTAGCAATAATATGTACCAGTGCTTTTCAACCTTTTAATCCCCTGTTCTATTTTCTTCAGCATACAAATCTCATGTTCAAATCTCAAATGTAATTTGACAATGATGTGACAATTTTAAAAGTAAAATCAAAATCGTATGGAATGCTTGCCTGGTGGTTCTTATATGTGCTACCGGGGTCCTACTGTTTTGAGACTTGCTCTGCATCATTCAACCATGCCTGGAGACAGATGAAAGCATCTGTTCCTTTAATCTTTGCTAGGATGTAAGCAATTAACAAAGCAAACCTAGAGGGAGGGGAGTGGGGCCTTGGTGTGTGTCACAGTTTATGGGGGCAAGACATGATTGCAAGAGGGACTTTACCTAACAATTGCAATCAGTGTAACCTGGCTTATTGTACCCTCAATGAATCCAACACAATAAAAAAGAAAAAAAAGAAAAAAGAAAAAAAAAAGCAAACCTAAAAATGCATATGTGGATTTTTGCCTCATTTTTCATGGATTTAATAAAATAATAAAACTTTCCCTTTTAAGAACCCCATGTCCTTGATTTTCAAAAGCCTCGTAATGATTTTAATCAAATTAATGTAGATATAGTTTTTTTTTTTTTTTTTTTTTTGTAGAGATAGAGTCTCACTGTACCTCCCTCGTGTAGAGTGCCGTGGCGTCACACGGCTCACAGCAACCTCTAACTCTTGGGCTTACGCGATTCTCTTGCCTCAGCCTCCCGAGCAGCTGGGACTACAGGCGCCCGCCACAATGCCCGGCTAATTGTAGATATAGTTTTAAAAATCAGAAATTAAAATGAAAATAGAATATCATTTAGGTTGCATGTTACCTCGATGCCAAAAAATCCAATTGACTGATTTCACATTTCACTTTTCAATGGTTTTGGCATTGTGTAGATTAGCACAATCCTCAGCTGTACTTTCCCTAATAAAGTATATTTAAAACTATGTGCTGTAGTTTCATTGAGCTTAGAAAAATTAAGCAAACTCACAACCAGAATTGAACCTGAAACTGAAGACCTTAACAAATGCACTCTTGGTTTAGTTAAAGCTCTCCCAATTACCAAAATCTTGGGTTTACTTTTTAAATTATTGTTTATCTGTATTATAAACAATGATGCTTAAGGGATATGGCAATTAGTAAAGTCATATGTACTTTTCTGCCAATGTAAAGATCTGAAATACATGAATACTCCTGTTCTTTTGGAGATTCACTGCCCTTTAAGCAACTGGTGCTGACTGAAATGGTTAGTACTCAACGGGATAAAAACTATTTTAAGGCTACACCCCAGGATCCTAGTCTCTTTAGCCTTCCAGTTTCATTTGAGACATTCTTTTTTTAAAATGTATTATTAAATCATAGCTGTGCACATTAATGTAATCATGGGGCACCTACACTGGTTTTATAGACCATTTGACATATTTTCATCACACTGGTTAACACAGCCTTCCTGGCATTTCTTAATTATTGTGTTAAGACCTTTATATTCTACATTTAGTAAGTTTCACATTTACCCTTGTAAGATGCACCGTAAGTATCATCCCCCCAATCACCCTCCCTCCACCTGATCTCCCTCCTCCCCTCCCCTCCCTGTCGCCCTTCCCAATATTCTCAGGTTATAACTGGGTTATAGCTTTCATATGAAAGCCATAAATTAGTTTCATAGTAGGGCTGAGTACACTGGATACTTTTTCTTCCATTCCTGATATACTTTACTAAGAAGAATATGTTCCAGCTCCATCCATGTAAACATGAAAGAGGCAAAGTCTCCATCTTTCTTTAAGGCTACATAATAATCCATGGTGTACATATACCACAATTTACTAATCCATTTGTGGATCGATGGGCACTTGGGCTTTTTCCATGACTTAGCAATTAGGAATTGGGCTACAATAAGCATGCTGTTAGAAATATCTTTGTTATGATGTGATTTTTGGTCTTCTGAGTATATGCCTAGTAGAGGAATTACAGGATTGAATGGCAGATCTATTTTTAGATCTCTAAGTGTTCTCCAAACAGCTTTCCAAAAGCAATGTATTAATTTGCATTCTCACCAGCAGTGTAGAAGTGTTCCCTTTTCTCCACATCCACGCCAACATCTCTGGTCTTGGGATTTTGTGATATAGGCTAATCTTACCAGAGTTAGATGATATCTCAAGGTAGTTTTGATTTGCATTTCTCTGATGATTAAGGATGATGAGCATTTTTTTATATGTCTGTAGGCTGTGCACCTGTCTTCTTCAGAGAAGTTTCTCTTCAAGTCCCTTGCCCAGCCTGTGATGGGATCACTTGTTCTTTTCTTGCTTATATGTTTGAGTTCTCTGTGGATTCTTGTTATTAAACCTTTGTCAGACATAATCTGCAAATATCTTCTCCCATTCTCAGGGCTATCTTCTTGCTTTACTTACTGTGTTCTTGGCTGTGCAGAAGCTTTCTAGTTTGATCAGGTCCCACTAGTGTATTTTTGAAGCTGCTTCCATTGCCCGGGGGGGTCTTCCTCATAAAATAGTCGCCCAGGCCGATTTCTTCAAGGGTTTTCCCTGCACTCTCTTCTAGTATTTTTATAGTTTCACGTTTAAGTTTCAATCTTTAATCCAGTGAGAGTCTATCTTAGTTAATGGTGAAAGGTGTGGGTCCAGTTTCAGTCTTCTGCAGGTTGCCAGCCAGTTCATCCAGCACCATTTGTTAAATAGGGAATCTTTTCCCCACTGAATGTTTTTAATTGGCTTGTCACAGATCAAATAACGGAAAGTAGCTGGATTCATCTCTTGGTTCTCTATTCTGTTCCAGACATCTACTTCTCTGCTTTTGTGCCAGTACCATGCTGTTTTGATCACTATCGATTTGTAGGATGGTCTGAGGTCTGGTAGCGTGATTCCTCCTGCTTTGTTTTTCTTTCTGAGTAATGTTTTGGCTATTCGAGGTTTTTTCTGATTCCATATAAAACGAAGTATTGTTTTTTCAAGATCTTTAAAGTATAACAGTGGAGCTTTAATAGGGATTGCATTGAAATTATATATTGCTTTGGGTAGTATGGACATTTTAACCATGTTGATTCTTCCCAGCCATGAGCATGGTGTGTTTTTCCATTTGTTAACATTTTCAGCTATTTCTTTTTTTAGAGTTTCATAGTTCTCTTTATAGAGATCTTTCACGTCCTTTGTTAGATAAACTCCCAAATATTTCATCTTTTTTGGCACTACTGTGAAGGAAATAGAGTCCTAAACTGTTTATTCAACTTGACTGTTGTTGGTATGTATAACGGCTACCGATTTATGAATGTTGATTTTGTAACCTGAGACGCTGCTGTATTCCTTGATCACTTCTAAGAGTTTTGTAGTAGAACCCTGGTGTTTTCCAGATATACAATCATATCGTCTGCGAAGAGCGAAAGTTTGATCTATTCTGACCCTACTTGCGGTGCCTAAAACTTCCACTACAATGTTAAAAAGCAATGGAGACAATGGGCAGCCTTGTCTGGTTCCTGATCTGAGTGGAAATGATTCCAATTTAACTCCATTCAATTGGAGATATTGGCTGTGGGTTTGCTGTAGATGGTCTCTATCAGTTTAAGAAATGTCCCTTCTATACCGATTTTCTTAAGTGTTCTGATCATGAAGGGATGCTGGATATTATCAAAAGCCTTTTCTGCATCGATTGAGAGAATCATATGGTCTTTGTTTTTTAATTTGTTTATGTGCTGGATTACATTTATAGATTTACGTATATTGAACCAGCCTTGAGACCCTGGGATAAAACCGACTTGGTCATGATGTATAATTTGTTTGATGTGTTGCTGGATTCTGTTTGTTAGGATCTTGTTGAATATTTTTGCATCTATATTCATTAGTGATATTGGTCTATAATTTTCTTTTCTTTTTGGGTCTTTTCTTGGTTTGGGGATCAGGTTGATGTTTGCTTCATAGAACGTGTTGGGTAGTCTTCCTTCTTTTTCTACCTTTGGAACAGGTTGAGTAATATAAGTACTAATTCCTCTTTAAAGGTTTGGTAGAATTCTGACGTGAAACCATCTGGTCCCGGGCTTTTCTTTTTAGGGAGGTTTTGTATAGTTGATGCTATTTCCGAACTTGATATGGGCCTGTTCAACATTTCCACTTGATTCTGGCTAAGTCTTGGAAGGTGATATGCTTCCAAGTATTGTCAATTTCCTTCGGATTTTCATATTTCTGAGAATAAAGTTTCTTGTAATATTCAGTAAGGATTTTTTGAGTTTCTGAGGAGTCTGTTATATTTTCTTTGTCATTTCTGATTGATGAGGTTAGAGATTTTACTCTTTTTTTCCCGATTAGGTTGAACAAAGGTTTATCTATTTTATTGACCTTTTCAAAAAACCAACTTTTTGATTTATTGATCTGTTGTCTAATTCTTCTGTTTTTAATTTCATTTCATTCTGTTCTAATTTTGCTTATTTCTTTTCTTCTACTGGGTTTGGGGTTGGAATGTTCTTCCTTTTCCAGTTGCTTGAATGTCCCATTAAGTTGTTAACTTTCTCCCTTTCTGTTTCTTGAGGAAGGCTTGCAGTGCTATAAATTTCCCTTTTAGGACTGCCTTTGCGGTATCCCAGAGTTTCTGATAATTCGTGTCTTCATTGTCATTTTGTTCCAAAAGTTTGGCAATTTCCTTCTTAATCTCATCTTGACCCAGCTATCATTCAGCATAAGGTTATTTAACTTCCATGTTTTTGTATGAGTACGCAGATTCCTGCTGCTACTGAGCTCAAATGTTATTCCATGGTGGTCCGAGAAGATGTAAGGAATAATTTCTATTGCTTTAAATTTACTGAGGTTAGACTTGTGACCCAAGATGTGATGGATTTTGGTGTATGTTCCATGGGCTGATGAGAAGTATGTGTATTCAATTTTGTTGGGAAGTAATGTTCTGTAGATGTCTGCTAAATCCAAATGTTGGATGGTTAGATTTAAATCTAAAATTTCTTTGCTGAGCTTCTTATTGGAGGATCAATCCAACACTGCCAAAGGAGTGTCGAAATCTCAAACTATTATGGAGCTAGAAGAAATCCAGTTGCTCATGTCTGTTAGAGTCTCTCTTATAAATTGAGGTGCATTGTGGTTGGGTGCATGGATATTAATGATTGAAATCTCATCATATTACCCTTAACAAATATGAAGTGACCACTCTTATCCTTCCTTACTTTTGTTGGTTTAAAGCCTATTGTATCTGCAAATAATATTGCAACACCTTCTTTTTTCTGATTACCATTTGCGTGAAATATGGATGACCATCCTTTCACCCTGAGTCTATATTTGTCTTTGAAGGTACGATGTGACTCTTGTGTGCAGCAAATATCTGGCCTGAGTTTTGTATCCAGTCAGCTAACCTGTGCCTCTTTAGAGGACAGTTTAAGCCATTCACATTAATGGAGAATATTGATAAGTCTGGTAAAATTTTGTGTATTGAGTTTTTTGAAAGTCCAGTGGACGTTTTTAATCCTTTTGCCACCACGGAAGTTGGAGTTTGATCAAATTTTCTGAGGGAGTTTACTCTTGTGGTAGAGGATCGGGCTGGTCATTATGGAGGATAGGTCTGATAATATCCTGAAGAGCTGGTTTGGTTATGGCAAATTTCTTCAACATATGAATGTCATTAAAGTATTTAATTTCTCCATCATAAATGAAACTCTGTTTAGCTGGATACAGGACCCGGGGTTGAAAGTTATTTTGCTTTAGGAGATTAAAAGTCGATGACCACCCTCTTCTGGCTTGAAAAGTTTCAGCAGAGAGATCTCCAGTCATTCTAATAGTCTTCCCTTTGTAGGTAATGGATTTCTTATGTCTGACTGCTTTGAGAATTTTCTCCTTCATGTTAACTTTAGTGAAGTTAATTATGATATGCCTGGGGGATGTTTTCTTGGGATTGAGTCATGCTGGGGTTCTGAAACTGTCTGCTATCTGAATTTCTGAATCTCTTGGCAAGTCTGGATAATTCTCTTTCATAATTTCATGGAGAAGGGCCTCTGTGCCTAGGAAGGCCACTTCATCAGTTTCAGGAATTACAATGAGGGGGATATTAGCCTTCTTCGAATTATCCAAGATCTCTCTGAGAGAATAATCTGTTTTTACTTTCCATTTCTCTTCCTCTTTGAGAGTTTGGGAGTGTTCAAAGGCTTTGTCTTCAATGTCAGCAATCGTTTCTACTGCTTGCTCCACTCTGTTACTGAGGGATTCTACTGCACTTTTCAGATCTTGGCAAACTGCAAATTCTTGCTTCAGTGGGTCAAAATCTTTGGTCATTTTGTCTTTAAATTTGTTAAATTCTTGAGACAATTTTGAATTTCTCCTCGAATTTCTAATTCCGAGTTTTGAATTGTTGCTCGAATTTCTAATTCCAAATTTTCCTCCACTTTATTACTCTTGTTTGCAACCTAAACTCTGAATTCGATTTCTGACATCTCGGCAAGTTGTTTATGAATGGGATCTTCAGTTACATCTGCCATATCTTTCCTCGGGGTGTTGATCTATTCTGGTTATTCATGTTACCAGAGTTTTTCCGCCAATTCCGCCCCATGATTGTTTTACACCGTTTGATTTTTCCCCTGGAGCTTTGTCGAGGACCCGTAAAGTGCTATGGCCTGACAAACTGGGGCCCTGTTTGGTGTGGTGGGGCTAAGTGATTCTTTCTTGTTTTCAGCTGCTTTCTGGTTGACCCTAGTGATACAGTTACTCTGGGTTGAAGTCTCAGCTGTGGAGAAATAGCAGCAGTTAAGTCACCCCGCCCCCCACAGGCAACAATTACAAAAGGAAACCTTCCTATAACCACACACCCAGGGCACCACCTGAATAGTCCTCAGGCGATTGGCTCAGTTCAAAAGGTCCAAATCAATCGTCTCAGTCAGCACCTGTCTCAGGTGGGAGAGTTTAAAAGGTCTCTGGCAACTGGATCACAGGGGTTTGGTGACTACTCTGATATGGCTTGCTCCAGTGCTGCGTGGAGTCAGGAGGAGCCACCCAGCAAATAGGTCAGTCTTGGAAGGTTGATGCCTCCTTCCCCACCTTGTACCTCTGTCACACCCAGTCACTGATAGCCCTGCAGTTGGCTGACCCAGTTTCCTGTAGTGAACAGATACTCCAGGGGTTTGCACCTGCCTGAATCACAAGGAAATCTATTTCTGCTGTCATTCTGCTGCGCTCTGCCTCTATCTAGCAGGAGGAGGTGAGGCCTGACAACCTCGGGGCGCTTGATGGAGGCTGGGGAGTGTTCACTTAGTTCCAGCCCCGCCCCTGATTGATGTTACTGACAAAACAGAACAGAAAAACTTTGAGGGAATTTGTTCTGTTCCTGCTAAATTCCCCTGCAGAAGAGAAGCTGTTTTGAGTTCCCAGAGCCTGTGCCTCAGGCTCTGTCTTTGCTCCTGCAAGTTTGTATTTGGTTACCTGTCAGTTCTATCCTGCTGCCTTCCTTTGTCTATAGGCTGACGATCCCCTGAGGGCCGGGTGCGTCTTTGGCTCAGTAAAATGGTCCTCTGGGTCAGCCCCACCCTGGGAACTTCCCGGTTCTGCCAGTGAGTATCTAGTCCCTGCGCTCCACCAAGGTCGGTACCCCCTAAGGCAAATCCTTTACTCACGGGGCCTGCGTTTCCGTCCCAGATCTGTTCAGTGGTGGTTGCCACCTGAGTAGATGCCAGGCCTCCTCTGTTTGCGCAGAGAGACAGGGTATGTGGCTTCAGGATATCTGGGAGTGAGCCGTATTGTTGCTAAAAGAAGGCTGCTGCTCTGTGCCTCAGGGCACTGCTGCTTGGGTGTGGTTCCCTCTCAGCCTACAGTCCTGTCCTCACTCTTGTGCCCCAGAGTCAGCACTGACCAGCTGCAGTTTAGGCACTGTCCACATCCCTCGAGAAATCACCCAAGAATCTGGACTCCTGGGGGCCAGGCCTCCAGACCTCAGAGTGCGAGTGGAGGGGAGTGCTGGGAGCTCAGAGTTGCAGGCAGGGAATATACACAGTTTTATACAGTTTTATGCCTGGCAGGAGAATGCCTTGGTACCCTAATAGGGGAGGGAGGTCAAGGTTTTAGAGGGTTTCTCCCATAGAGTGTAGTGGGAGGAACTTTGAACTCTGCTTGTTTGTTTGTGGGGCACTCTGAGCTGTTCTCATGGGGGAGGGGACTCCTGTCCTCTTGGTGATGGATTTGGTACCTTTGGTTTGTATCCTTGTGGTCGCAGCTCGCCTCAGTGGGGTTGATGTGCGTTCTTCAACCTTCTCTCTTGGTGCAGCTCACGTCCACCAGGTTACTTGCTCGGTGTGAGCCATTTGAACCCTTGAACTATAGTCTAAGGTTTATTTTCACTTTCATTTCTGTTTATTCCTTCTTCTTCAATTGCTCTAGCCATTTTCCTTAATATCCATTATTTTCTTTCATTCTATGATATCTGTATTTCCTTGTTCTTTATACTTCTGAAAAACTTATAAAGTTTGCCTTCTATGAAATTGATTTGACTTTCTTTTGTTTTGTTTCAAACAATTTCTAATGTAGGTTGAAGCTTAAAAATTGAATGCCTTCTAAATCCATCTTTATCTTGGCCTATTCCACTTCTTTTTTCATATCTTATTGTTTTAGCCTGATCCTGCCTTTCAGTCACATCACCCCACTGTACCCGGATGGCTCTCTACATTTCTTTATGGAGATGTCTACTTATAATTTATAGAAGATGTCAAATGTTAACAATGATTTTGCATCTGCTTTCAGTGATAATGTTGTTTCAAACATCATTCCACCTTCTGGATCATCACGATGGTATTTCCTTCTACTTGTTATGCATTATTTTTCCATAGATTCCTGTTGATTTCTCTTTATGTGTGAATCACAAAGTGTGAAGCAATTTATTCAATTTATCTTAACATAATAATGTTCTTGACTTCTCAGGTTTGTAGCTGGGCAGCTAGTTGGAGGGACTAGATTTAGGAACATTGGGTTTAGCGATTTTTCTTGATTAAACCCAGTTGCCCCTAGATGAGATATTTGTTTACCTTCACCTCACTGCACTGTCCCGTATCTGGCTTCCTTGGAATGCAGAAGCCATGATTTCACTAATTGCATTTCTTTTTTATACATCTGCTGCCCCTATTTTGTAATCTTTAAGATTTTGACCACAAATGCTTTAACTTTTTGAAATTCAATGAAGCTTCAATTATTTCTCTCTCTCTCTCTTTTTTTTTTTTTTTTTGTTCAAAAAAAAATAAGAGCATTTATTGACTGACATAGTAGTCCAGAGATGAAATGAGTTTTAGAAATGGTGGATCTGGCAACTCAACCCTGCTTATTTTTTTAATTTTTTTATTTTTTGAGACAGAATTTTACTTTTCTGCCCTTAGTAGCGGACCATGGTATAGCTGACGGCAACCTCAAATTATTGGGCTCCAAGTGATTCTCACACAACCTCAAATTCTTGGGCTCCAAGTGATTCTTTTGTCTCAACTTCCTTGGTAGCTGGGACTACAGGCGCCTGCCACAATGCCTGGCTATTTTGAAGAGACAGGGTCTCCCTCTTGTTCAGGCTGGTCTTGAAATCCTCTGCTCACTGCCCTGCTGTAGACAGGGGACCACGCCCCAGCCCTCGGGTCTTGCGTCACACCCAGCAAGCTTCTGCTGGAGGGTTCTGTTGGTGTCAGGGAACATGCTCTTGCCCTCAGGACTCAGTCCATTCCTGGCAAGACTCTGCTCACAGACCTAACCCTGCCTACCGAGCTCAGTCCACACGGGGCAACCACTGTCCCACCGTGGGTTCTGCACCGCATCACACCAGGCATAGCCCAAACTCAGGGTCAATACCACCACTGGCTGTGCATGGTCATAACCAGGGCACTGTTCCTACTCCCATCGAGTATCCCTTTATTCTCATAACCTCTTATTCCCCTGGTACACACAGATTTCATCCTGATGTTTGGTGGTCAACACTATGCCCCAATCATTCAGGAAAAGACCAAACACTCTGCCCTCTGCAGGGGGCAGAACTTCAGACCGCCATGCTAGGTGGCAAGGGTAGACTTGGACTTTGGACTTGTGGAGGGAAATGTCTCTTCAATTTTATGTGTGGTGGTGTTGTGTGTAGGTTCATAAGTAGGACCTATCTGGAGAGGGAAATCTGGTTTTTAGTGGCTCTCTCCAAAGAGGTAAAATGAGAGGACTTTTGTTCTCCGCTTGCTCGGACGCTGTGGTGGGCCTCCTACGTAGGGGAGGGGTCTCCTGTCCTCCAGTCAGTAGGCTTTGTATCTGTAATTTGTTTTTTTTTTTTTTTTTTTTTTTTGAATGTTCTTCCTTGGACTTACAGCTTGCTGAACTTCTTTCTTGGCTCAGCTCTCCACCGTTGGCTTCATAGTATCTGATTCTGTCCACTTTTCCTACCTCTGGTCAGGAGCCTCTGCCGAGGTTTGCAGTCAGGCATCTTCCTAAGCAATAACCTTTATTCTTACACCTTCGTTGACGCCAGTGGCCACTTAAGGGAACAACTCCTAGATTTTCCTGGAGTATAAAAATTAGTGTCTCTGTAGTAGGAATGACTCCCTGAACCCTCTGCCACATTCTGCCCTACGGATATGGGATAATAAAAGTCTCTTCAAACTGTGTGAGCCCTGGGCTCACTCCCCTCTACCCTTTCTCACTCCTTTCTCCGCTAATAAAGTGTTCCCAATCCATGAACTGGCCTCCTCTTCCTTTTATAGACCCTTGCCCCAAAACTCTATCCCTGGTACGTTCGGTATGTTTTTCGGTGGTATTTCAGAAAAACGCATTGTTATTGTAGGAGATGTCTGCGTGTATGTTGTTTTCCCTGAAGACCTTCCAGTGGGACAGCATGTGGTGCTGAAAAGGTGGTAATCATGATCCTGATCCTGTGTGTGCCTGCATCTGAGTATTTAACAAAAGAAATTGTTGTTATTGTTTTGAGCCCGAGTCTCACTCATTCGCCTTAGGGTTGATTGCTATGGAGTCACAGTGCACAGCAACCTCAAACTTCAAACTCTCAGGCTCTAGGAATCTTTTCTTGCCTCAGTTTCCCAAGTAGCTGGGACTACAGGCACCTGCTACAATGCCTGGCTAGGATTTTCTATTTTTAGTAGCGATGGAGTCTCACTCTTGCTTAGGCTGCTCTTGAACTCCTGAGCTCAAGCGATCCACCAGCTTCAGTCTCCCAGAGTGTTAGAATTACAAGCATGAGCCACTGCATCCAGTCACAAAAAAACTTTAAAGGTCAGAAGAAAATCCTTTCTTAAGTTTTAAATGCTGCCTTTATTAGCCACGTTCTGTTGGACCTTTGGCAAATCACTTTGCCATTGATTACCTTCTTCAATTTTTTTTAATCAAAATGACTTTCATTTTTAATTCTATGAAATCATGACTGTGTATAGTAATGCATTTATAGGGTACATTGTGCTAAATTGATATACAGGTTGCAAAGCTCACTTCAAACTTGTTAACATAACCAGCACCCGACTTGCTCATTTTTCATGGTAAGACATTTATGCTCCACACTGAATAGTTTTAACATGTACCATTGCATTATGTACAATAGATGAAGAAAATCGTAAAACCAGAAAAAGTTTATAGAATAAAGATATAAAGAAAGAAAATACTTTTGTACAGTTGGGCTATGTAAACTTTTATTACAAAAAAGTAAGTGTGTTCACAAAATTCAAAGATGTACAAATAAAACAATACAGGAAGGTAAGGTTAATTTATTACTGAAGAGAGAATAATTTTAAATATAAATTTAGTGTAGCTAAGTGTACAGTATTTATAAAGTCTACAACAGTATATGATAATCCCCTAACCCTTAACATTACCCACTCCTTAACTCGCTGATTTACCCAGAGACTTACTTCTAATTTTGGAAGCTTCCTTCATGCTGAGTGTCCTGTGCAGGGATACCATTGAAAACAATCTCTTATACTGTATTTGTAGTCCACCTTTTCAAAGTTTAGACCTATTCAGACACACAAATACTTACTGTCATGATTGCCCACTATTTTCAGAACATGCTGTACAGATTTGTAGTCCAAAATCATTAGGCCATGTCCCACAGCCTGGGCGTGCAGCATGCGGTACCATCCAGATTTGAAAGGTGGGGAAACCAGCCTCAGGCCAATATGGCCCTTCAGAACCCCAGGTACGGTCCATTGATCAAATCCAAATTTCACAGAATAAAATCAAAATTTTTTTTTTTTTTGCAGTTTTTGGCCGGGGCCGGGTTTGAACCAGCACCTCTGGTAGATGGGTCCGGTGCCCTACTCCTTTGAGCCACAGGCACTGCCAGAGAATAATTGGCTCTGTAAAATTTGGATTCATTGAAAAAGTTGCATACAAGGATCAAGAAGGCCACAGGTTTCCCACCACATGAACATACATGTGTGTGTATAGAACCCTTAATCGTGCTAAATCACATTGATTTTATTAGTTCTGGTAAGAATACTGTTCAAGAAAGGCTCGTGTGACCAACTCCGGAATCCTGATTCCTGCTCTTTTCTGCTTTACCATTAGTGAGCAGGTCATGCTGCAAAGTTCCCATGTGCTTTCAGCTTTCTCGCAGCATCTTTCTTTAGCTGAGATTGAGAAAAGTGATTTAAATGTCTAGATATTTATGCTGAGCGTGGTGGCTCACACCTGTAATCACAGCACTCTGGGAGGCCAAGGTGGGTGGATTGCTTGATCTCATGAGTTGGAGAATAGCCTGAGAAGGATCAAGACTCCATCTCTACTAGAAATAGAAAAATTAGCCAGGTGTCCTGGCAGGCGCCTGTAATCTCAGCTACTAGGGAGGCTGAGGTAGGAGGATAGCTTAAGAGCCAGTTTAAGGTTGCTGTGACCTATGACACTATAGCCCTCTACCCAGGGTGATAGAGTGTGATCCTGTCTAAGAAATGAATGAATGAATGAATGAATGAATAAATAAATAAATATTGACATGTTTTAAACATATGAAACCAAATAAAAACAATTTGCTGGCTGAACAAGATATAGTTCCCTGATGTAAAGTTTCAGGAGTGTTTATGTTTAATGCATTTGTATTGCATTTTTTTTTTTTGTAGAATAATTTATTTTGTGGCTTGGCGCCTGTAGCTCAGCAGCTACGCCGCGGTTATGTACAGCAGAGCTGGCAGGTTTGAACCCAGCCCAGGCCTGCAAAATAGCAATGACAACTCCAACCAAAAAATTGCTGGGCACTGTGGCAGGCTCCTGAAGTCCCAGCTACTTGGGAGGCTGAGACAAGAGAATCGCTTAAGCCCAGGAGTTGGAGACTGCTGTGAGCTGTGATGTCGTGGCACTCTACTGGGCAACGTAGTGAGACTCTGTCACAAAAAAGGAAATCTTTTCTTTTGTAAGATCATTACATATTTTAAAAATTAACTTTAATAAAAATCATAACAGAAAACTTGAAATGGTATACAGCAACTTTCACAATTTGCTCATGTATTTTCTGGTCCCTTAGGGACAGTTTTTACTTCATGATCTTGTCAAAAGAAAAAAAATAAAACAAGAAGGAATTAAGAGAGAAATCTAAAACTTATCGGAGCAGATGATCTGCTGTCAGTGGTATCATGGAAGGTGTATTCTTATTTTCTTTGAGGGATTTTCTTTGTCGTCATAATTTCAACCAATCATTACACCAAGGCTACATCAAAACACCTTCCTTGTTTATCCTACACATGACCATTTTTGAATTGGAGACATTCTCATTAAATATGGAAATTTTTCTTAGGGAACGTTTTCCTAAGTTGTGCAGTAAAATATCCTATAAGGATATCTTGCTTCATAGTTTAATAGAGTGAATACATTGAATGTCTATCAGAATTGATTAAATCTTCTACACTGTTCATAGGTCCACTTGAGATACATGTTTATTTTCCAAAGGGACAATTTCTGCATTTACACTATAATACATGTACATATTGCTGGGCTCCAGATTTGTATAATCTCCCTTTACAATCTGCTTCTCAGTTTCTCTCTAGAATGCTATGCAGTTAGAGAGATGGTTAGAAGACGTTCTTGTTCTCTCCGTGTCCCTGGGTTATTTGTGAAGTGATTGACTTACACTTCGACTATCCCTGCTTTGAAGTGACGGGCAATCACAATTATATGAAACTCAGACAATGACAGTCTAGGGAAGGTGGTGACTCACACCTGTGCAGTTGCATTCCCCTGCCTCAGAGTGCTCTCAGGGATTAGAGCAGATGTGTTTATTTTTTCCACCAAGGAATTCATATCCCTTTAATACCAGAACATGGTAAACTTGTAGCTGTTTCAAACATCTGGTGGGCTTTTTGAATAACCTCATCAACTGGTATCATTCAGTGTTCTGTCTCCACCCCTTCTTGTGATTCTTCCACCCACAAGTCTGTGTGTTATCCAGAGGTGATAAGACACTGTGAGCTCTCTACGTTGTTTTCAAGTACACTTGATGAATTCCCTAGGATACAGAGGATAGCACGATCCCCACTGTGCACGTATTCGACTGGGGGACCGAATGGAAAAACACACAGGACTTGTCTAGGGTGACCTTCAAGGTCAGGAAGGGAGATTGAGAGCCAGCCCTGTCTCCACAGGGTGGGGGACCGTGCACTGAAGGGGCTGTGTTTGTATAACAGTGTACAGGTGAGGAGTAGACATAGTGAAGAGGGTGAGGGCCAAATGTGGAATCTTGGAAAAGTGACCTCACTTCCTTGGTGACAGACCCCAACAGAACTTAGAACCCTTGGTAGCCAGGCACCCACATTCTAGACACAGACCTGTGTCTGGCTCATTTTGTGGGATACGCTCAAGAGAGGAGGATGTTCTCGTGTTGCGTCGCACCTTCTCCTAATCCTCATGTCCGGAAAGCCCGAAGTGGGTGCCTTGTCCGAATTGGCCAATGTTGGCGCTCCCTCTACTCCCGTTGCCTGCGGAGACCTGGCAGGGGGCATCTACAGGTAACACAGGGCAGCCCCAGGTAGTCTCTTGCAGGCAAGGTCTCACCTGTGAGCCCATCTGGGGAGATCCGCACGCCTCATATCACTATGTTTGGGGAAGGAAGAGACAAGGGGACCCCCACTGAACAGGAGCAGGGTATCACCTATGGGAATCCTGGTGGGGCTGTCATGTTGATACCTCAGAACTCCAGGTCCTGGCTGTTGGGACAGAAAGGTGAGTGTCAAGGACAAGTTTGTCTACTGAGATGTCATCCCTAGACATCCAGCTGTCATCTGTCTTCTTCCCTGGTGGGAGGTCTGTTCAGACGTCCCACTGTGTGTGTGTTCTGGGGAGCAGAATCTCCCAGGGGTTTTCCCCTGTGGAGAGTGCCAGGCAGCCATTGATGCCTCTTCCCCCGGCATGGGGCCTTCCATTTGCAGAGGTGCGTGGGGATGCAGGACCTCCGTGAGGAGTCCATGGAGGACTCCACACAATCTCTGATCGCAGATGAAGACCAGGTGCACCAGTCTATGGACTACGGCCATCGCCAGACTGGGGTGAGAATGGGCACAGAGGGGGTCCCCACAGACCCAAAGAGGGATGCCCCAGGCTCTCTCCTCGGCAGTTTTCCCAGTTGAGTGATCCAAAATCTCCTCTCTAAAGAATCCAGCCATTGTGTATCCCCAGGGCAACTTGGTAAGATGCATCAAAACTGCACACATACTTGTGGGGATAACGGAGAAAATGCTTCCTGTAGTTTTCACTTTACACGAGTCCAGGGAGAGCTCCCAATGTGGCTGCTTCTCTCACAGCTTAAATCCGGCCCAGGGGTCTCCTGGAGAAGGCAGGCAGTTCCCTTCCCGGCCAGGCCTCTCCAACACTAACAGGCACTGTACACCAGGGTGGCTAAACAAAATGGGAGGGGTCACACACAGAAGGAGACAAAGCTGCTGCCTGCTCTTGTCTGCAACGTGCCATCTCTAGAATAGATCCTTGTAGCCCCAGCGGGCAGAAGCTCTGCCCTCGGTCTTGGCCATTTTCCCTCAGGGAGGCCATTTCCCGCTGCTGCCCAGCCTTTCAATGCCCATGGAGCCTGACTGGACACAGTCCTATTTCTCAGTCAGCCATGCTGCAGGGAATAAATGGAGGAGATTTGGTGGGATAAATGGAGGAGAGAAAGAAAGGAGAGAGGAGACGCTGCTTCAGGAATACCCACCTTACCTTTATGCCCAAAGTCCACTCCTTAAGTAAGGAGTATATTGCTTTACATCTAAATAGAAATCTCTAGGCCTTAGCTTTATTTGGGGAAATGGAAGACATCCTTTCAATTATAAACAGCTCAGACATTGTAAAGTCTGCTGTGTACCAAGTGGCTGGGACAGTTCGGGGAGCTGGCTGAACTTAGCCCCAAGGCCGAAGGGCTCCTTCAATAGAAATTGACTTCCTCTCAGTACTGGATGCTGGACGTCCCACGTGACGCTGCCGGCTAGGGAGGTCTCTCAGAGGCCTCTCTCCTGGGCTTCTGTGGCCACGTTTCATCTCCGCATTCACAGAGAGGTCCTCTGTCAAGCCTGTCTGTGTTCTTAGCACCTCCTCTTATAAGGACACCAGTCATATGTTATCAGGGACATGTAACTACAAGGACCTTTTGTCCTAATGCAGTCACATTCTGAGGGCATCAGACATGAGGGTCTGAATTCCGGCCCATGACATGTGCTCAGGTGGGCTCCCAGGAAGGGGGTGCTTGCCAACAGTTTACACTAGAGAGTTGTATTGGCTGCGATCAGTATAACTTCCAGACTTGCTGTGGCACGGACAGGTTAGCAGTGGTCTTTGAATGTCACACTGCTCTGTAGCCAGCCTCCCTGGTGTTAATGTTGTTTTAAGTGTTTTTCAATGTAGGTTTGGTGGGAAATGCAATCACATCATTGCTGTCATTTCCAGTTTTGTGATTGACACCTGAGAGCCACATTTCAGTGTCTTCATACCTATTTGGGATTTCTCTCCCCTGAGTCACTTGCTCAGCCCTGTGGCCCTGTAACAAGCTTTCTTCCAATCTGGGGTCTCATAGCATTTGCCCCTATGCCAGGCCCAGTGTTGCTGAGGCTGTTTCTCAGGAATCCGTTCAATGTAACAAAGACAGACTCTGACATTGTTCTCAGTAGAGAGCTTTCTCCTGGGACGTCTGGTCCCGGGAATGGTCTCTACAGAGAGGGGGAAAACAGGCTGGCCCAAGACACTCGCCCCAAGTGAGAGCAGGCTGAGTCTCTGTGAGCTTAGAGGGAAAATCATGGAGGCCTCCCTGAGAGGGCCGCAGCCATGTCCCAGATGCTGGTGACAGCCAGGTGACATCCCAGAGCCTGAGTTTTCTCATTTGCACAGGGAGGGCCATTTGGGGACTCACTGCACAGTGCTCCTCATCCATGGTGTGTGAGCAGGGCATTGTTGTTCTGCCTAACAACTTCCCTGAGGCAGCCTGGAAGGTGTCAGTGGTGTCATGCAGCTCTTTGTGCCCATCACGTTGTAGGTGAAAAGCGTAGAATCGTGGACACCCCTGACTTCTAAGGGCACGAGTCTCTGGAGGGCTGGAGCTTCCTGCATTGAGGATCAGAGCCCATTCTCTGGAGGGTCAGGGTCACTGACTGTGTGTCTCTCTTTGTCCATGCTAGAATAGAGATGAGTCTCGATTGGTGGTTTCCCTGAGGAGAGCACCTGGCTGCCATCGAAGGCTCTCGGCCCGACGTCGGGGCCTCTCTTTCCAGAGCTCCCTGGAGGTAATCCAGGAGGAGCCGCTGGAGGAGTCCGCGGCTCTCTCTTTGGATAAAGAACTGATGCAGCAGGCCCCTGACCGTGGCCAGCGCCAGCCTGGGGTGAGAATGGGCGCAAAGGGGTCTCCACAGACCCAAAGAGGGATGCCCCGGGCTCTGTCCTTGGCTGTTTTAGCCCTTGAGTGACCCACAATCCACTCCCTAAATATTCCGGCCTTGTGTCTCCCCAGTGGCAACTTGGTAAGAGGCACGTTCACTACTCACGTAGTTGTGGGGATGTCAGAGAAAATGCTTCCTGTAGTTTTCACTTTACACTAGTCCAGGGATAGTTCCCCATGTGGTTGCTGCTCTCACAGCTTTAATATGGCCCAGGGGGTCTCCCGGAATAGGCAGGCAGTTCCCTTCCCAGCCAGGCCTCTCCAACGCTAACAGCCAACACTAAACCAGGGGGTCTAAATAAAATGGGAGGGGTCACACACAGAAGGAGACAATGCTGCTGCCTGCTCTTGTCTGCAAAGTGACATCTCGGGAACAGATCCTTGTAGCCCCACCAGGCAGGTGCTCTGCCCTCCGGTCTTGGCCATTTTCCCTCAGGGAGGCCATTTCCCACTGCTGCCCAGCCTTTCAATGCCCGCAGAGCCTGACTGGACACAATCCTATTTCTCAGTCACCCATGCTGCAGGGAAACTGCTGTGTCCCAATTGGCTGGGACAGTTCGGGGAGCTGGCAGAACTTAACCCTAAGGCCGAAGGGCTCCTTCAATAGAAATTGACTTCTTCTCAGTTCTGGAGGCTGGAAGTCCCACGTGACGCTGCCGGCTGGGGAGGTCTCTCAGAGGCCTCTCTCCTTGGCTTCTGTGGCCACGTTTCATCTCCGCATTCACAGAGAGGTCCTCTGTCATGCCTGTCTGTGTCCTTAGCACCTCTTCTTATAAGGACACCAGTGATATGTTATTAGGGACATGTAACTAGAAGGACCTTTTGTCCTAATGCCGTCATGTTCTGGGGACATCAGACATGAAGTTATGAATTTCGGCCCATGACATGTGCTCAGGTGGGCTCCCAGGAAGGGGGTACTTGGCAACTGTTAAGTATAAGCTCCAGACTTCCTGGGGCACGGACTGGTTAGCAGTGGTCTCTGAATGTCGCTGCTGCTCTGCAGCCAGCCTCCCTGGTTTTAATATTGTTTGAAGTGTTTTCCAATGTAGGTTTGGTAGGAAATGCAATCACATCATTGCTTCCATTTCCAGTTTTGCAACTGACACCTGGGAGTCATATTTCAGTCTTCCCTATACATTTCTGCATACCTATTTGAGATTTCTCCCCGCTGAGTCACCTCCTCAGCCCTGTGGACTTGTAACAAGCTTTCTTCCACCCTGGGGTCTCACTGCATTTACCCCTATGCCAAGCCGAGAGTTGCTCAGGCTGTCTCTCAAGACTTCTTTTAAAGTAACAAAGACAGACACTTGCGCGGTTCTCAGTGGAGAATCCTGTTCTAGGACGCATGGCCCTGTGCATGGTCTCCACAGAGAGGGGGGAAACAGGCTGGGTCAAGACCCTCTCCCTGAGTGAGAGCGGGCTGAGCTGCTGCAAGCTTAGGGGAAAATTCATGCAGCCTTCCCTGGGAGGGCCACAGCTCTGACCCATGTGCGGGTGACAGCCAGGTGACATCCCAGAGCCTGAATTTTCTCATTTGCACAGTGAGGGTCATTTGGGGACTCACGGGCACTGGGATCTTCATTACAGGGTGTCTGAGCAGGGGCATTCTTTTTCTGCCTAACAAGCCCCCTGAAGCAGCCTCCAGGGTATCAGGGGCTTCATGCAGCTCTTCGTGCTCATCACATTTTACGTCCTAAGTGTAGAATTAGGGACACCCATGACTTCTAAAGGCACAAGTCTCTGAAGGGCTGGAGCTTCCTGCATTGAGCATCAGACCCCATTCTCTGGAGGGTCAGGATCACTGACTGTGTGTCCCTCTTTGTCCCCGCTAGTATGGAAATGAGTCGGCCGTCTGCTTTACGGAGCTGCAAGTGAGGACCTCCCGGCCAGCCACCTGGGACATGCTGGTGAGCTCCCTGGTGCCAGTCCTTTCGGCACAAAACATCTGCTCCATGACCTCCCAGGGCTCCTACCACAACATCCACACCATGGCACGGTTCCTAGAGAAACTGGTCAGGAGGTGAGTGGCCAAGGCACAGTGCTGCCCCCACCTGCCAACTAGGTCTGTGGGTGTCATTCAGTTCCCCTGAGCCTCGCTTCACTCCTCTGAAAAGTGGAGTGGTCAGAGGATTACATTTATGAGGTTTTGGAGGAAAATCAATAGAATAAGAGGTGGCAGCTGGGTCCCTCGCTCCTGGCTCTGTGGAGAGGCTTCAGGGGCTGCTGTGGCTGTTCACATTTACCATCAGTCTCCTCACAGAAGGCGCCCTCTGCCTCACACCTCAGTAGCCCATACGTCTGTGTCCCTTTGTGGGAAAAGCACAGAGAGAGCAAACCTGGTCCCACTCGCAGAGCTTTGAGTTTCCTTCCACCTTGTCCCTGTCCTTGAGAGAACAGGGGTTTCCTGGGGCGGGGAAAGAGTCCCGAGAACCACTTAGATATCTGCCAAGGTTCTGTCGGAGTCATTCAGTAACCAGCTGGTTGTGCAGGCATGTTCTAGAAACTTAATTTAATGAACAAAGAAGATGACAGTCTTCGGGCTGCAGTTCTGTGCAGGGAGTCAGGAAGTCAGAGCAGACACGAGGAGGTAACGTCCTCCTCCTTGAGGACCACCCAGCATCTTCTATGCACAGAGAAAGATCCCAGATTCTGGGATTTTTCCATCACGAACCCCATGAGTAACTCAAAAGGCATGCTTGTGGTCCAAGGAAAGAACTCCTTTTCTACTCAGAGTATGGGGCTCTGTGGGACTGTGGCTGGGGAAACAAAACAGAACCTGGGTCTCAGCCACTTGAGGATGCTCATGAGAGGGCTAAGGTCAGGGGATTTCAAGGAAGACATGAGTCGGTTAGAGCTGTGGGGGGGGTGGCAGGTCCCTGCAGAGAGTAGAAGCGTGGCTCAGAGCTGCCCCTGAGGGGCCCATCCTCAGCACAAGTACCTTCCCAGCTCTTCCTGTCTCCTCCAGCCCACACCCCCTCCCCGACCACAGCAGCAGGAGCCCACACTGGTGTGATGATGAGCACCCTGCTGACCCTCCGGCCTCCAGTCACAGCCCTGAGGGCTCAGGGGTGCAGAGGTCCTTGCGGTTGATCTGCAGTGACAATGGCAGGGGGAGGGCGAGGCCCACAATAGTGTGTCCAATCCTGATCCATGACCAGTTCTGTCCCTGCCAGGGCAGCAGAGACAGCCAGGGAAGTTCAGCCTGTCCTCTAGACTGGAGGAGTAGGCCCAGGGACACATAAATACACAGGACTGTCCTGGGAAGGGTGTCAGAGGAAAAGCCAGGCCTCTGACTCAGGTTCCACTTGTCATCCCCAGAAGCACCTCTTCCATCTACGTCTCCTGGCCAGATGGATGCCCTGTGTTCTGCGACAAGAATGTGAGCATTCCAAGGCTCAGGTTTGAGGTGGCTGACATACAGGTCACCGTGTCCACATCATACCTGGGGCATCAAGCCACCATCGCGCTTGCTTGGCTGTACCAATTCAGGCCCATTGGCACAAACCCAGAGGGTGGGATGGCAGCAGTTTACCAGCTTCAGAAAGGTAGCGTTTGGGGCTGAAATTCTCTTTGTCATGGGGAGGTAATGGTGTGTTTGGATAACCCAGTAGGGAGTGACAGATGCGGCTGACTTTATCTCCTTTTCCATCTCCTGCTCAATCTCCAGAACAACAGGCAATCCCAGTGCTGGCCATAGAACCAGCACCAGCGCCGGCAGATCTGGGCGAGCAGAGGCCTGCTCTGGAGCCAGGGGTGCCTGCATCCCTGGATCTCCCAATGTATATGGAGCCAGCTCCAGGGCCAGGCTCAAGGGCAGCACCCTGGACAGAGCCATCTGGAAAGCCAGTGAAAACTGGCAAGGCACAACCAAAGGCAATCGTAGGCCTCAGCCAGCCCAGGACTGTGCCTGAACAAATGCTGCACAGGGCGGGGCCGTCTAGCATCCTGGCGTACACAGGGAAACAAGTGGCTGAGCAGCTCACGCTGCTGGATGCGGTGAGCAGCTGCTCAAACCCCTTCCCTGACCAGAGGCCAGCGATCTGGTCCCACCCTGCTGCACGGCTTATGAGCCAGGCCAGCTGTTTGAGTTTCTTTCTGTATTTACGGTCCCTGTGTCTGTGGCAGCTACACACATCTGCTGGGCACATCCCATGGGAGGGGACAGAGTACAGGGTGGGGGCCTGGCCCACTAGATGCAGGGGTGGCCCACTTAGCATGCCGCCCCGGCTGCTAAGCCCCCCGCCCGGGAGGCCTCACCAGCCTCAGCAATTACTACACATCTGGCACAGACTCCATTTCAGACCAGACGCCCGCACTGAGACCCTGGAGGTGGCTGCCACGGGCCACGTGCGTCTCAACAGAAAGAAGGCCTGGCACACAGGTGGCCTCAGGAAGGGCCGGGCTGAGCACCTTGCGGAGTGTGGGCTCCTGGAGGCCGGCCTGGGGGAAACACCACGTGCTGTTCTCTCCTTGCCCGGCTCTATGCGTTTCGCGCCCTCCGTGAAAGGGGAATGAAACCCGGGGCTCCGACTACTCTGGGAGAGCCAATGCCAAAGCTGAGAATCTGGTCACCTGCCTGAGTCAAGGGGTGACTTTAGACTCAGAGCTGCCCTGGGCGGTGCCCATGTGGATCTTTCTTCCTCCCCAGGAGCAATTTAAGAAGCTGCTGCCGTGGGAGTGCCTGGACACCTTTTTGATTGAGCTGGACGGGATGGACATAGCTCTGGTGGCACCCACAGTCGGCGCTGCCTTGATTCACTTCGATACTGTGGTGTATTTTGTGATAAGCACGTGCTTGGAGACCCGCACCATGAAGGCCCAGGACAGGGCCAGGGTGCTGGAGCTTTGGATACAGGTGGCCAGGGTAAGCTGTGGGAGGGCCTGAGACAGGGCCAGGGTGCTGGGGCTCTGGATCCAGGTGGCCTCGGTAAAGCATGGGAGGCCCTAGGACACTCGTTCTCTCCTCTGTCCGATGTCAAATTTGCTGAACAGAGCCCAAGCCCCTCAACAGCCCCCAGCCCCGTTCCTGTCCGGGGCACACTGACCTTGACTTCCATGCCCAGTGTTGGTGCGCCCTTTGCGCCTGGACACCGACGTTGGGTTGAACTGTAATTGTCCTCCCAGAGTGTGAAACTCACTGGGGCCCAGACTGCTCTCCTGTGCCTCCCTGGGCCTCTGCCTCCCCACAGAGGAAAGGTCAGCACAGGGGGCACAGCTCGGGCAGTGGGGCTCCAACTCCCCACCTCACGGTGCATCCTCTTCCCTCCCCAGGAGTGTCATAAGTTGAGCAACTACTCATCTTTGCATGGCATAGTCACAGCCCTGAAGGCTGCGCCCATCCATAGTCTCCAGGAGACCTGGAGAGCAGTATCCAGGTGGGTGGGCGTGTGTCTCCTGAGCTGCACCAGCACCTCTCCCGGGTCTGCCATGCTCCCTCACTGCACTGGGAGGGGAGGGGAGCCCAGCACCTCAGGAGGCAGGAATGGGTGGCCTGCCAGGGTCTCTCAGTCCACTGGGTGTTAGCACCGAACGTCTAACTCAGCACCAAGTTTTATTCACCGTGGGGCACGGGCCTTTGCCACATTGGAGATATTCCCATGTCTAGCGCACATCTAAACTGAGAAAGTGAGCTGCCCAGTTGACATTGGGCTGGGCCAGATGAACAGCAGGTCAGCGCCCGCTCCAGTCCTGTGGAGCCTCTGGGAATCAGGAGCCCAGAGGAAACACAAATCCTGCTGGTTTGGATCCTTTTCATACCCAGTTCAAGGAATGTGAACTCGCCCTCCTCCCCGCTACTCCCTGATTTATCCGACTTTCTTTCCCCTCTGCAAAGGGAAAGCGCGAGAGCGTATAAAGAACTGTGCGCACGCGATGACAGGATGACCCGGGAGAAGCTGATAAAGGTACAGGGGGGCTGGGGCTGGGGGCAAATGTTTAGAGGGCAGGGAGAGGGGAATTTGGAAAGGGTACCGGGCCGGGTGATTTTTGGTTAATTTTCTAACTCAACGTTTACCTGAAAAGTACCAGTCGCCAGTCGTGTTCAGAAGAGAGAAGGGGCTTTCCTGGCTGTTCATCAGGGACGAGCTGGATAATTAGCAGGGCTCTGGCTAATATCCATTGCATTGGTCCCTCTGGTTATGTAGCTTCCACCAGGCGATGGGGAAATGTTGTGGTGGTGGTGGGGGTGGCTTCTTTCTTTCCCGAAACCAGCCAGAAATTCTCCAGAAAGCCGGGCCTCTATTGCTGGTGTGTGGTGCGGGCAGCTGGGGCAGGGTCTCCAGACAAACGAGGGGCTGAGCTGCATGCCCCAGTAACACAGCAAGTGGGTGTAGGACACAGGGCTGGGTCTAGAACCAGAGCTCACTGAGTGACTGTAGAACCTCACCAGCTGACTGTGGCCAGGTGTCCACAGTGCGAGGTCAGGGTCCTGGGAGTAGCTGAGTGAGGGTAAGATAGTCTCACTGACCTTGTCCTGACCCTGGCAGCTGGGGATCTCCAAGCTGGCCCGCCGGGAAAAAAACCCTCAGAGAGCCCAGATGAGGCAGCAGAAACGGAAGGTGAGCCTCCTTTGGTGTGGGTGGGGAGGGCCACTGGGACGGAGGGCAGGGCCTCCCCCCAGCTGGAGTCTCCCCATCAGGAGAGCAAGGGCCTCCTACTAGGCCCTCCTTCCTGTAGCTGGTGCCTGAAATGCCCTCAGCAGAGGGCCCAGGACAAAGGCCTGGAAGAGCTGGGCTCAGCATGCCCTACAGGAAGGGTGGGGTCTGGGACCACAAGGCATTGTGACCTGTGAACATCCCAGGCTGTAGGTGACCATGGGTGCAGCTGGGGGAAGAGAGGGATAGAATGGAAGGAGGAAGCTGAAGGTCTCTGGCTGCTCCAAGTCAGAGATCTTGAGGAGAGGTCTAGGAGACCGGGGTGGGGTGTGAGATTCCGGACAACAGAACGGGGAAGGCCACTTGCAGGTGGGTGCTCATCACCACTCCCACCCCAATGACACAGGGCGTCATTCCCTTTCTTGGAATCTTTGTCGATGACCTAACTCTGCTGCAGAAGTGGACGCAGAATAATGTGGCTGTGAGTGAGCCTAGGGCTGGCACACTGGGGACCAGAATCCTAAGGCTGGGGGGAGACATTCCTGGATGGAGCCCTGAGAACTCAGCACTCAGCAAAACTGCTCCCAGGCAGCCCTGTGAGCTGGGGTATCAGGCCCGACGTCAGCCTCCAGTCCCTGCTCCCAAGGCAGAAGCTGCAGAGCTGCCTGACTGCTGAGCTGCCCGAGTGTCTGGCTGAGCTGGACTCAGCCTCTCCCTCAGGTGCTGCCCACGGGAGGAGTTGAAATTGGCCCCTCCACACTCAGGCAGCTCCCATGTGGCTCCAAACTCTCTTTGTGTGCAAGGAGATTTTGTGTGCCCCTACTTGTCATGAGGAAGTGTTGGGTCACAGGGCCCCTGAGCATCAGCCCGCACGCTCCCTTCATCACAACCCACAGCGGGATGTGGGTGCAAGTGCCTTGTGCGCAGGTCCCCTGGCCACTGAGCCTGGATGACACGCAGCAAGGGAGCCCAAGGAGGGGGGAGTCATGGATGGGGGGCCTCTCTCCCGGGCATTGGCTGTGCCTTGCACGGAAATGTGCTCACCATAACAAAAAGGGGAAGGTGGGCAACTGGGGGCCTCTCTCTGGGGAAGCACAACATGTGGAAGTCAGAGACTGCCCTGGGAGGACATTCCCTGGCTGCATCCTCCACATCGTAGATTTCCTGGGAGGGTTTGACGTCAGGGAAGGGGCAGTCCACCCCATGAAACGTGCAGGATGGGAATGAAAACCAACTCCTGGAGAAAGGCAGTTGACATCCAACTCTGAGGACAGACTGGGCCTTCAGAGGATGGGAGGGGAGAAGGGAACCACTCCAGAGAAAGGCGCCAGAGATCGGCCCCTTGCCCTCCCCAGCATGGCCCCTTCAGAATCTTCCCCCCGGCCCAGTCAGCATCCGTCCTTCTCTCTGGCTCCAGGCCTTCAAGATCATCCAGCAGCTGCAGTTGCTGCAGGTGACTGCCAATAATTTCTGTTTTCAACCGGACAGAGACTTTCAGTCCTGGTTCCAAACCATGAAGCCACTGGACCAGTACAATATGTGAGTGCCTGCAAACGTTGGCGGAGGGTAGGGGGACCTTTGTGCATCCCTGCTCAGGACTCTGTCTGGTGGCCAGCTGCAAAGAGCCTGTGGCCGTGGTTCCCTGGTCACCAACAGTCCCTGGGGCATGGTGACTGCTGAGCGCCGGGTGTCCAAGCCTGCCAGGCAGACCCTGGGCGGGGGACCTGAATTTTGTTCCTGGTGGCCTCATAGCTGCCTCTCTGTCCTGCAGCCACAACTTCTCCTGGGAGCTGGAGCCACCATTTCAATAGGCCAAAACAACATCAAGGCCGAGGAGACCTGTCCTGGGACTGTGTCCACCTTTGAGCTACTTTTATTTACTCTCCCCTGCCACTCCCTTACACCCCCCTGGAATCCTGTTCATTTACTCCGCCCTGACACTCCCTTTTCCTGTCATCTATATCCCTTATTCCTTGCTCCTCATCCCTGGCTTTCACTTAAATAAATGCATGTTCCATATTGTTATCAGTTTTCTTCATGATTTTTCTCTATAGCTGTCGTGGCTAGTCTGTATCATTTTGAGAGTGTGCTCTGTGAACGCATGGATGCCACAGACATGAAACTCTTCATGATCTGAGGCTGTCGCTTATCTATGTGAACTCAAGGGAGCTGTGTGGAGCTCCATCTCTCCTGTATAGAGTTTCTGCAAAGACCACCTCATGAATGACATCTGGAGGATTGTCTCGTATCTGCTTTCAAAAGGCTTCCTAATTCTTTTTGTCCTTCTACACTTCGTGGCATGGATTTAGCACACTTCCAAACTGACTTCGTGCCACCAGTTTCACCCTGATACCAACACCAGACAAAACACAACTTGATCTTTACTACTAAAGGTGGATGTGTTTCACCACAAAGGTCTTCATCCTCATTCTCCACTCATGCTGGCTGAGCAGGGGGAGGAAGAGGAGAGGTTGGTCCAGCTGAAAAGGGTGGCTGGCAAAAGGGGTGCACGTAGGTTTCTCTATGGTGGTAGAGTTTGTCCTGCCGACTCCACTCTGGAGACGCAGACGGCCTGAAGGTTTATGAAAATGCCAGAACAGATGTGTTTTTTAGAGTTCAGTTGTCATAGAACAATAGACTTGGATGAGATGACCATGAATAACAGCTTAATTGGTGCTGCCCAAGCCACATTTTCTGGACCCGAGGACCATCCTACACTATCGTGGCTCAGATGGTCTGGATTAGACTAGTAGTAATTTCTTTTCTACTCCTATTGATTAGTTTGCTAGCAGCAGCACTACCCTAAACTTATACTACTTGGTGTTTCTCACTAGCTCCTCCATGTGCTTGAAGCATCTTCTGTTATCATTTGACTTTAGAGTACTAATGATTTTAATTCCTCCTCACCACAATTTGAGGGAATGTGTGTTGGAGAAAATTCACTTTTGATAAAAAAAAATTTAGATTCTCTAAAGAAGGTTTTAGTCTCCTTGGTGGTAGTGTTGGAGGAGAGTACAGACTCCCGTGGTTTGTTCTGTTTCTTCCTTCTAGTTTTTTCTGAAATGTGTAATGGAAGGTAATGGTAAGGCGGGATTCTAGCACCAGACTCTCCGGATTCTCTCCCAGCTCTGTGACTTACTCTTTGTGAGTCTTTGGGAATATTATTTAAGCAATGGCTCCTTTGCCTTCACTATGAAATGAAGATTGTGTTAATAAAATTGCTGTGGGCATTAAAAGGGTTTGTATTTGTAAAGTGCTTTATAATGCGGTTGGCACATTGTGTCACCCTTATAATTACATACAGTCATACAAGCAGTTCTCATTTAAAATTTGTGGTTGTTAAGTAGTAATGTTGTTTTAAAAATATGAGTCCTATTTTTCAGCTCAGAGAGGCTTAAGAATAGATTCTTTAAAAACGGGAGAGGCTTTTTTGGCTCAAGGAGTAGGGTGCTGGCCCCACATAATGGTATAGCAGCTTCAAACCAGGGCCTGGCTAAAAACTGCAAGAAATAAATAAAGAAAGAAATAAAAATAAAAAAGTGAGAGGCTTCAGGTGAGACAAAGATTTGGCTGGGCACAATAGCTCATGGTTGTCATCCTAGCATGCTGGGAGGCTGAGGTGGGTGGATTGCCTGAGCTGGGGAGGTGGAGACCAGTCTGAGCAAGATGGAGACCTTGTCTCTATGGAAAATAGAAAAATTAGATGGGCAAATGGTAGGTACCTGTAGTCACAGCTATTGGGGAGGCTGAGGCAAGGGGATCAGATCATTGAAGCCCAGGAGTTAGGGGTTGCTGTGAGCTCTGACACCACAGCACTGTAGCCTGGGGCAACCATGTGAGACTGTCTAAAAAACAAGAAAACCTACAGACGTGTGCCATCCTCAGTGCACCACCCCATGCATTCTTTTCACTTGCCACCTCTTCCCTAGCACAGCTTAGCGGCTACCCCAGAACTTATGGTCATGTCAAAGCCTATGCAATCTTTCAGTTTAGTTGACCTCGTGGCTACAGGTACCACCCCTGCTTTACCTTGTGAAATAATCGGAATCCCACTAGTGCTTTCCTAGGGGGCACTGCCGCTCACCTCTTGCAGCAAAATTATCGCTGAGTTTTCAAATGAAGGAAAAACCCCCACAAGTTTGTGCCTATGTAACCAACAAAACTTCTAAACGGTGCATCAAAGACCAGGGGGCCTCAGTGTGTACATGCAGTTGGGTCCAAAGACGCTTGAGGAGCTATACAGTGGTTGCTGTGAAAAGGGAGCTTAACTTTAAGGTTGTATACTGTGGTGCATTGAGCATTTCAAACCCACTACAGTAACATCAGTTTTGTTTTGTTTTGTTTTGTTTTGTGTTTTATTCAGTGAATTATACAACATCCCTCACAGGAATCAGCAGGAATGGAAGACAAAGAGTTCCTAAGACAACATTCAACACACACATAACTTTTTAGAAGCATCATTGCATATAAGGTTTTTTAGAAAATATTTCACTTGCTCCTTTCCTCTGTTTTTTAAAAAGTCATTTGTAATGGCCATTTTCTCACCCCTCTGTTTTCATAAGTGCCAATCGTAAGGTTGTTGTAAAGGTTCCTTCTTGTAAATATTTCTGACAATAGTGGCTATCAATGATCTCTAATCTTATCTCATCGATGATTCAACTAACGCACTGTAAGGAAATCTGTGACAGAGACCTCAGGACACAAGAAATTTGAAATTATTTTATTTTATGGAATATTGCAATTGTATGAATTTGAATATCTAGAGGAATGCACACATAAGGTTAGCCAAAGAGAGAAATATCACAATCATATTGTTATTTCAGATACAAAGAGCCAATGGGCTGGAAGTGAAATGGTTCCCCAAAGAAAGCAAACAATGGACAAGACTCCCAGAATTAGAAATGAGAATTATTTTATTAGTACTAAAATAAATTGCTTGTAAGTCAAATCCATGTACTTTAGTTTAGATACGTCTTCATATCCTCAGATAGGAGAGCACCGTTATGCAGGAAGGACGCACTTCGTGATATTTCTCGATAATAATCGTGTTAACCACCTATCCTAGTGTGACCCAACTAATGTAAAATAAAAGCTAAAGCATATTGGTTATACTCTAAAAGCAACCCTATTTCCTAGGCTTCACTAGGACCTTGGCTAGGTCCTTTACCCTCCACTTTTATGTTCTTTTTTTTGAGACAGAGCCTCAAGCTGTCACCCTGGGTAGAGTGCAGTAGCATCACAGCTCACAGCAACCTCCAACTCCTGGGCTCCAGCGAGTCTCCTGCCTCCGCCTCCCAAGTAGCTGGGATTACAGGCATCTGCCACAATGCCCAGCTATTTTTTGGTTGCAGCCGTCATTGTTGTTTGGTGGACCTGGGCTAGATTCTAACACGCCAGCTCAGGTGTATGTGGCTGGCGCCTTAGCCGCTTGAGCCATAGGCGCTGAGCCCACTTTGCATTCTTTCCATGTGGGGAGTATCATCTCACTACTTATTCTATTTTTTTTTTTTCAGACAGAGTCTCACCATATTGCCCACTGTAGAGTGCAGTGGCATCATAGCTCACAGCAACTTCAAATTCCTGGGCTTAAAGGATGCTATTGCTTAGCCTCCCGGTAGCTGGGACTACAGGTGCCTGCCACAATGCCCAGCTATTTTTTTGTTGCAGTTGGCCCTGGCTGGGTTCCAACCTGCTAGCCTCAGTGTATGTGGCTGGCCCCGTAACCACTGTGCTACAGGCACCGAGCCATTACTATTTATTCTAACATTTTTCGTCCAGTAGCTTCTCCTAAACCATTGGCTGCCCTCTTGGCTCAGACCCAAAGGGCCAGATTATCCCCCTACACATTACAATCTCTTCCTATCCACCCGGATGCATGCATTCCTTGCCCAGGTGACTGATACCAGTACCTTGTTTGCCTCACATTCTGGATGAGACCTTTCCCCCTCTTTTACAGAAGGACATAGCTTTGCATTCTAGGCCTTTTCACGGACACTATGGGTGAGCTGTTAATATAACCTTCTCCCCTCATCCGCAGACAAGGTCTCTGTCTGTCACCCATGCTTCAGTGCAGTGGTACCATCATAGCTCACTGCAGGATTGCTGGGCTCAAGCCGTCCTCCCACTTCAGTCCCCCAAGTAGCTAGGCACACACCACCATGCATGGCTGATTTCTAAAATTTTTTGTAGAGACCAAGTCTCACTGTGTTCATCCAGGCTCATCTTAAACTCCTGGCCTCAGGTAATACTCCTTCCTTGGGCTCTCAAACTGCTAGAATTACAGGTGTGAGCCAGTGCACCCAGCCAGTGTGACCATATTTTAAAGTTTAAACAGTACTACAGAATTCATGTATAATATCACCTATAGGATCAGAGAGATGTTTTCCTCACAATATTATCTAAATATGAACTTGTGAGTATAGGTTACCTATCTTTCATGGGCAGAGATAGTTTATACACTTTAGTATGCCTGTCTTCTGAAGTAAATCTTATTTCTTCTTTTAACTTGTTCAACAGACTGTGGAAAGTTGCATCATAAACCCCAGAGCAAATCATATGTTTCCCCTCATCATCACTGTAACATAGTAAGATTGGTAACTCAAGCCAGCATCATCTAGTCTTTCCTCATATAGCTGGATTCTTATTATTTTCGCTTTAGAAATGGTCCAAGACCGTTGGTCCTCCAAACTCTTTTCTTACTGTTGGTATGTTGAATTACATTCTGAGAGTACCTGTAGAATGAATTATGAGGGTTGATTGTATATTATAATTGATACTGTTTCTTGTGGGTAGACAATTAGCTTTAGATTTTAGTCTCAGTTTTATGTTTTTTTATTAAGTTTGTGAACTTAGGCAAGTTCCATAAATTTTTGTTCTGTTATTTCCTCATGTATAGTAGAGGTATAGTGGAAGCTGCAATATTCTGCTTACTTCATAGGCTTCATATGATTATGTGAGATTATGTAGGAAAATATTAAACGCATGTAAGATGGAAGTAAGAAACCTGAGGATAAGTTTTTAGCTTGAAATATAATGTTTAAAAGATGATCTGGAAGAAAGGGGACTAATAATTGTTTACTGTGTGCCAGGCATCACTTTTAAAATACTTTATAATTTCAAAGTAATAACTATGGCTAAGGCGGTGGCACCTGTGGCTCAGTGAATAGGGCGCTGGCCCCATATACCGAGGGTGGTGGGTTCGAACTCAGCCCCAGCCAAACTGCAACAAAAAAATTGCAGGGCGTTGTGGCGGGCACCTGTAGTCCCAGCTACTGAGGAGGCTGAGTGAGGCAAGAGAATCATCTAAGCCCAAGAGCTGGAGGTTGCTGTGAGCTGTGATGCCAGCACTCTACCATGGGCAACAAAGTGAGAATCTGTCTCTAAAAAAAAATATATATATATATATGGCTGAGGAAGAAGAGAGGAAAATGACGTCAATTGAATCTATAATATTTTATTCTTGGGGAAAAATATGATGCAAGAATGATAAAATGAGAGAATTTAATAGCTCTAAATAATAAGCACAAAGAAACATTTCTGTAATTTTCAGAGAAAACCCACAGCAAACATAGTGTTATTCTTTGAAAATTACAGAAATATTTCACAACTTTTGGAGACAAGGTCTTATTCTATCGCCCAGCTTGGAGGGCAGTGGCATCGTCGTAGCTTCTGCCCTCAGCAGTCCTCAGCCTCACCCCTCTGAGGACCCGGAACTGCAAGTGTCTGCCACCTTGTCTGGCTGATTTTGTTTATAGAGATGGGTTCTCGCTGTTGCCTACTCTGGTCTCAAACTCCTGGCCTCAAGTGATTTTTCTGCCTCAAGACTCCTAAAGTTCTAGGATTATAGGCAGCAATCACCATGCTCAGCAACATTTCTAAAATAGAATATCACCTTTTGTCAAGATATAATAAGTGTTTTAGTTGACAAGCTTATGTATCTTACAGAATCACAATATATATCAGTGTCGTGGATAAGAAAACAGATTTTCACGTATTTAAATAGACAGTAAATTTTTTTGCAATTGAATTTTGTTTCATTATGTTACTTTTTATCTCCACAGGTTTATAAAGTTCTGGTCTCAGTGGGCAGGAGTGAATGGTTTGTCTTCAGGAGATATGCAGAGTTTGGTAAACTTTATAACACTGTAAGGAATAGTCGTTTTATAAGATTTTTGTTTAAAACAAAATAACCTGAGAAAATGACCAAATGAGAGAGATTTATTTGAATGATTAAATTAATATTTGCACATATCAGATAAGAAGAAAGGGTAAGATTTTTCAAATGCATTGTAACTCTAAAGAATTCTTACAGAAGAAGATGAACAGATACCATTGAGAGGTTCCAAATAAATCATTGAAAGTAAGAGAACTAGATAATGGCTTAAAGTTCATGCACGAACTTTATGGCCACCCTGTACATTTTACTGTCCTAGAATGTTAGAAATCAATTGTTTCTACCTACCTCTTTGATAATGGTTAATCATCAAGATATTTCTGTTTAAATTGCCCAACTGTAAGGTTTAAGTTTGAAATTATGTCATGTACCCACTCTCCTTTCATACTTAGTTAGAAGGTAAGTCTCAGGTTCCAGATTTTAAGTACCTCACACAACTGAAATGTGTATAAACTTTCAGAATTTCTGATAGTTACCTGGGATGAGAGACCCTAGCTATTTACTTAAATAATTAAAACCTATTTTTATGCATTCATAGTGCAGATATGAAATAGTATTCATAATCTAGTGTTTGCAGTGCTCCTAGTACATACTTTCTAGAGTAGGCCACAGACTCTGTTGTGATACATCAGGCCAGATCTTACACAGGTACCAATGTTTGTGGACAGTGTTGCCTTGAAGATCCTACACAGAGGCCCAAGTGATAGGATTACAAGATAAGCCACTGTTCCCTGCCAAAGTTCCACTTTTGAAAGAAGTATAAGCCAGTAGAACTTTGTGCATACAAATAAATACCTTCCATGATTTTCTTTTTGAGACATAGTCTGTATTGTCCTGGATAGAGTGCTCTGGCATCACAGCTCACAGTAATCTCAAACTCTTGGGCTCAAGTGGTCCTCTTGCCTCTGCCTCCCAAGTAACTGCGACTACAGGCACCCACCACAATGCCTGGCTAGCCTTCTATAATTTTTTTTGTTTCTTGAGACAGAGTCTTATTTTCTCACCTTTGATAGAGTGCTGTGGTGTCACAGCTCAGGCAACCTCGAACTCTTGGGCTTAAGTGATTCTCTTGCCTTAACCTCCCAAGTAGCTGGGACTATAGGCGCCCGCCACAATGCCTGGCTGTTTTTAGAGATGGAGATCTCACTCTGGCTCAGTCTGGTCTCGAACCTGTGAGCTCAGGCACTCAACCCACCTCAGCCTCCCAGAGTGCTAGGATTACAGGCATGAACCACTGTACCCAGGCTGCCTTCCGTAATTTTTAAAAAATGGTTTTATTTTGGAAACTGAGTAAGAGTTGAACTGTTCGTTCTGCTGAAAACTCTTAGATACCTGTTATCTGCATGTTCATCCTTGTTTTGAGGATTGTAAACTCTGTACCCACTGGGATACCTAGTTATGCTCAGGGAAAAATAACATTACAATATCTTTCTCATATGAACACAGTTTATATGATCTTCTTAGATAAGACGAAATTTTGTTTAAAGAAATAGTAGTAACGGTGGCGCCTGTGGCTCAAGGAGTAGGGTGCCAGCCCCATAGACCAGAAGTTGCGGGTTCAAAGCTGGCCCCAGCCAAAAAAAAAAAAAAGAAAAAGAAATAGTAATAACTGAAATTTGAGACTTCTTTCTACATTCTGCTTAAAATATTTTATAGGCTACACTTACTTTCTAAACTTACCTTTAGCAGAACTGTTCATAAAAGGAAGGGGTGTACAGGGAATTTCACCTAAAAACTGAGCAGTATGGCGATCCATCCCAGTGCTGCACTTGAAGTTGGTTTTATGAATTAAATAGCTGATGATCTCATAGACAGAGTGTTAATATTTGTGTACCTTTGGCCGGGTGAGGTGGCTCAACACCTGTAATCGTACCACTCTGGGGGGCCAAGGTGGGTGGATTGCTTGAGCTCAAGAGTTCCAGACCAGCCTGAGCAAGAGTGAGACCCTGTCCCTGAAAAAAAAAAAATAGCTGGGTGTTGTGGTGGGCGCCTGTAGTCGCAGCTACTTGGGAGGCTGAGATAAGAGAATCACTTGAGCTCAAGAATTTGAAGTTGCTGTGAACTGTGATGCCAGGGTATCACTCTACCCAGTGTGACAAAGTGAGACTATATCTCAAAAAAAATATATATATATATACATGTGTGTGTATATTTGTATATCTTTAATAATAAAGGTGAAGTAATAAAACTTGTATGAGCCCCTTCTCCCATGATCACTTATTTTCTCTCTTCTTTGAAATGCCCTGTCTTTAAACTTTTGCAGCAGAATTTTTTAATATGTAATTCATTTTTTATCATTCATCTCCCTTGTTGCTCTTCTATTTCTCTTCCTTTTTTTCATCTTTTTCTTACTTCATTCCTATTTGTGTCTACCTCTGTCTTTTTGTATAACTCCTTTTAATTCTGCCTCCTGTGGTGAGGGGCAGGAAATAAAACAGGAAAATGGTATCAGTTGTGTTCTTTGAAACTGCAGACATGAGGTTAAACTTGGCCTGTATTTCAAAAAACACAAATTCTTGAACTATTCTCCTTTTAGAGTAAAAGAAAAGATAAAAAATATAATAAAATTTTCCAAACTGTAAGCATTTTATTGTCAGCTTAAATGTATATTTGATGACTATAGTTTATATTTTTAAACTTTTTATTATAGAAATTGTCGAATACATGCAGAAGTAGATTAGTATAAATATAGAAGGTAATATAACGTAACTGTACCACTAGCCTTCAACAATTACCAGTACATGGCTATTCTTGATTAATTAATCTCCATCCTGTACCATTCCATCAATGATTTTGACACAGATCTCAGATATCATTTCATTTGTAAATATTTTAGTGTACATCTCTAAAAGATAAAAATTCTTTTTTTTTTTTTTTTGTTGATATAGAGTTCTACTTTGTCGCCCTTGCTAGAGAGTGCCATGGTGTCATAGCTTATACCAGCCTCAAACTCTTGGGTTCAAGTGATCCTCTTGCTTTAGCCTCCTGAGTAGCTGGAACTACAGGTAACCCGTCACAATGCCTTGCCATTTGTGTTTTTTTCTTATAGAAATGGGGTCTTGCCCATGCTCAGGCTGGTCTTGAACTTCAGAGCTCAATCTACCCACCTTGACTCCCCAAAGTGCTAGGATTACAGGAGTGAGCCACTGCACCCAGCCAAAAGATAAAAATTCTTAAAACCAAAACCACCATCACATTAAAAAAAAAAGGGGGGGGCGGCGCCTGTGGATCAGTCAGTAATGCGCCAGCCCCATATACCGAGGGTGGTGGGTTCAAACCCGGCCCTGGCTGAACTGCAACCAAAAAATAGCCGGGCGTTGTGGCGGGCGCCTGTAGTCCCAGCTACTCGGGAGGCTGAGGCAAGAGAATCGCTTAAGCCCAGGAGTTGGAGGTTGCTGTGAGCTGTGTGAGGCCACCGCCCTCTCCCGAGGGCCATAAAGTGAGACCCTGTCTCTACAAAAAAAAAAAAAAAAAGAACAGTAATGCCTTAGTATCAAATATCTTATTAGAGTCCAGGCATGGTGGCTCATGCCTGTAATCCTAGAACTCTGAGAGGCTGAAGCAGGTGGATTGCCTGAGCTCATGGGTTTAAGACCAGTATGAACAAGAGAGAGACTCCATCTCTAAAAATAGGCATTGTGGTGGGTGTCTGTAGTCCCAGCTGCTCGGGAGGCTGAGGCAAGAGAATCGTTTAAGCCAAGAGTTTGAGGTTGCCGTGAACTATAACGACACTCTGCCAAGGGTAACAAAGTGAAACTCTCTTTTTTCTTTTCTTTTCTTTCTTTCTTTCTTTTTTTTTTTTTGAGAGGGAACCCTACTATGTCACTCTCGGTAGAGTATGTGGTGCCACAGCTCATAGCAACCTCAAACCCTTGGGCCCAAGAGATTCTCTTGCCTCAGCCTCCCAAGTAGCTGGGACTACAGGAGCCCACCACAACGCACGGCTATTTATTTTGTTGCAGTTGTCACTGTTGCTTAGCTGCCCCAGGTCAAACCTGCCACCCTTGGTGTATGTGGCTGGTGCCATAACCACTGTGCTATGGGTGCCAAGCCAAAACTGTCTCTCTCAAAAAAAAAAAAAATCCAGTTAGTGTTCAAAGGACTGGTTAATAGCTCTATCAAGTGTCTTTTTTTTTTCTTTTTTTTTTTTGTGGTTTTTTTGGCTGGGGCTGGGTTTGAACCCACCACCTCCGGCATATGGGGCCAGCGTCCTACTCCTTTGAGCCACAAGTGCCACCCTATCCAGTGTCTTTTAATCACCAAATTCCTCTTTGCCTCTCTTTTCTTTCCTCTACAAACTTTTGTGAAAAAAAGTCTTTTTCTGGGCGGCGCCTGTGGCTCAAGGAGTAGGGTGCCGGTCCCATATGCCGGAGGTGGCGGCTTCAAACCCAGTCCTGGCCAAAAGAAAAAAAAAAAGTCTTTTTCTTTTTTTATAGATTTTCCAGTTGACAGTATGCCTATATTGTAAAGTGATTAATGCATTCTTTTATTCTTGGTATTTCGAGGTGTTAGAACTGTAGTTTTTATATTTGCGTGTGGTTTTTGTTTATATTAAGTTTATGTTATAAATATAACCCATTTTTGTCACTTTACTGTCCCAAATTTAATTTCTTCAGGGCCAAGATTACCTTCTCTGGGGACATGCAAATCTGATATGAATGCATTAGAATTTTTTTTTTTTTTGAGACAGAGGCTCACTATGTCACCCTTGGTAGAGTGCTGTGGCATCACAGCTCAAAACCTCCACCTCTTGGGTTCAAGTGATTCTCTTGCCACAGCCTCCTAGTAGCTGGGACTACAGGTGCCTGCCACTGTGCCTGGCTATTTTTTTTGTTTGTTTTTTTTGCAGTTGTCATTGTTTAACAGGTTCAGGCCAGGCTCAAACCCACCACCCTCCGTGTATATTTCTGACACCCTACCCACTGAGCTACAGGTGCCGCCTGAATGTATTAGAATATTAATAAGAAGGCTAGAGCAGAGGTTATTTAAAGCAAAATCCATCAGCTTTTTTTTTCAATATTTAGCAAAAATTTAAAGCAATGTTTCTATATCCATTGGCACAGAAATTTCACTTCTAAAATTTTATATACAATACTCAGAAAGCATTATTTAAAAATCCAAAGATGGGCTCAGTGCAGGAAGTTTAGTTGTATGGAGGCGAGCCTTGGAGGCGGTGGTGTGCGTCCACTTCCAGGGTTCCTTAACTTTTGATTCACTTGAGGTTCACGCTAGGAGGTGCTTCAGAATGTCTTCATCACATTTTGCCAGTCGGTTCAGAAAGGATTTCAGTACTGAAATGATTAGGACTAAACTTGCTCAAAGGAAATCACTGTCTGAGAAACACAAACAGACATAAGGAATATGAACAAAATAGACTCTTTGGTTTGAAAGATGTCAGCATTCCAACCTTGGAAGGTAGAATTCTTGTTGAATTAGATGAGACATCTCAAGAGCTTGCTCTAGAAAACGCCAAGCCAAGGTCAATAAAAACTGTTCTGTGTGACCAACGAAAACAAACGCTCCAAAAATACAAAGAAGAAAAGCAACTACAAAAATTGAAAGCACAGAGAAAGAGAAAGCTAAACGAGAAGCGTTTAAAGTGGGTTTTTATAGACCTGATACGCCTGGTTTCCTTTCATCAAACCTGAATGCTATGAAAGCTGGGCCACAAAAGACTTCTTCTGTATGGATTACAAGGTCAAAGGCCAAAGACCTGTTTGGTTTGTCCTAGGAGGCTCACTCGTACTGCTCGAACATCACTCCCAATAATGGGAGTATGACCAGCAGTATGACCTGGTCAAAGACAAACTTCTGAAAACAAAGTGTTGGACAAAGAGGGAAAAGTTGGACAGCCTGTAGTGTCCACGTCGGTGAGAATGACTTGATCTGCTGCTCAAGCAGCAAAGCAGGTTGCTGGAGCAGTCTCATCCAGCACAGCAAGAAAGCCATTCTCAAGAGCCACTGGTGACAGTGAACCAGGAAGAAAGGCACCAAATAAAGGAAGACCCGCCCCGCAAAAAGAAACAAAACCTGCAAAGCCCCTGGATGGTCTGAAGACCTATCAAGTCACCCCCATGACTCTCAGAAGTGCTGACGATTTCTCAACACCCAGTTACACCTAGACCCCTTGCAAAATAGAAGAGGATAAGACTCAAGAAGCAACAAAAGATATTTTGGTGCTAAAATGTAAAATGTCAGCTACTGAGTTAGTACAGCAAGATTCAAATAAATTACAACATCCTTTGTGTTCTCTAACAGTTTGGAATGAAGAACAGGTCTTAAATCATAATAAATCTATTAAAAAGTCAAATGGCCTTCCAGTAACAGAGGTCCCATCACTTGAAATGAAGGAAGGACAGATATGTACCATATTTCAGAAATATCCTCCAGTCAGAAACTGAGAAATTAACAATGTCAAGTTGCCTTCAGGGGGAGAAGAAGCTGAGATCGGACATTCCAGATGATGCTAAAGATCGTATTCGCACAGCAGTTGGTCCAACAAGACTCCTTATGAAGGAAAGGGTCAAACAATTTGAAGGACTAGTGAATGATTGTGAATATAAACAAGGTGAAAAGGAGATTACTCACACAGATCTGGACAGGTTCTGGGATATGATTAGTTTTCAGATAGAAGATGTAAAGCAAAAATTCAACAATCTGACCAGACTTGAAGAATCTGGGTGGCAAAACAATAGTAATGCAAGCATTTTAGTTTTCAGGAAAAAAGTCATCTCAAGTATGGTGAATAAACCAAAACAAATTCTTCCACATGATGGAGGAAGAATTGCAGCTAGAAATCGCTTGGCTGCAATAAAAAGTGCAGAGAGAGAGAAGACGAAGCTGCGGAGGCAGCAGCCTCTAGGATGCCAAAGGAGATTGATAAAATAGTGTTTGATGCTGGATTTTTCAGGGTTGAAAGTCCCGTTATATCATTTTCAAGACTTTCCATTTCTTTTGAACATCCTTCTCAAAAGACGTTGAACACCTAAGTCTGTCAGCAAAGCTGCGTCTCAGAGCAGGGGTGCGGTGGGCCTCCTAGGACAAACTGCATCACCAGAGAGTTCCAGTCCTTGGAGTACCAAAAATGAACACGATGATAAGAAGACTTTGTTCGAAAATACTCCTGAAAGCCAGAGCAACCTAGGAGAAGATGCTCAGTGTCCTGGATCACAAGATTTAATCGAAGCGAAACATGATGAAAATAGGGTAAACTTTGGCGTGCATTACTTACCCAGTGAAAGAATTGAGTTTGCCTCTTCTTGCTGGTGGAGTAGCAGATAATATTAACAAAAAAGAAGAAATTTCAGATGTTGTGGAAGGAATGGAGCTAATTCTTCAATTATATCAGACGATGTTTTGATGAGTAGCCCTGAAAAATTTAAACCATCACAGAATATCCTCTCACCAGAAGAGGAAACTAAACTTCCTCCGTCAGTACTATTTGATAATAAAAGTCTCACTACTGAATGCCTTGTTGATTCAACAGGCCTGAACTGCAGCAATCCATTCACTCAGCCAGAGGGCAGACATTGAGAACATTCCGGATACATTTCCCTTGGTGGTGACCTGATCTCCTTTTCACCTCTAATGCCTCCCGTTGGCCTGGGCGCTGGAGGGGGGCAGGACGTGGAGCCCCGGACTCCGACCCGGGCTGGAGACCCTACCTGGAGCCCATCGAGCGTGGGCAGGTGTCAATACATCAGCTTTTTAAGAAAACTGTTGTTGGCCCAGGACCTCTAGCTTAAGCGGCCAGTGCCAGCCACATACACCAGAGCTGGCAGGTTGGAATCCAGCCCGGGCCCGCCAAACAATGACATCTATAACCAAAAACTATCCGGGCATTGTGGTGGGCGCCTGTAGTCCCAGCTACTTGGGAGGCTGAGGCAATAGAATCACCTAAGCCCAGGAGCTGGAAGTTGCTGTGAACTGTGATGCCATGGCACTCTACCCAGTGCAACAGCTTGAGGCTCTGTCTCAAAAAAACAAAAAAAAAAAAAAAAAAGAAAAGAAAGAAAACTATTGTTAATCTGTTCATGTAGAGGGAACACAAAAGATCACATCTCCTCTTGAGGTAATAAATGGTGAGTAACATGTACTTACACATCAGATTCTCGTCCAAGCACTTAACATCCAATCTCCTCTAAGTCTCACAATAAATCTGTAAAGGAATTGCTAAAATTACTTCCATTTCACAGGCCAGAAAACTGAGGCCCAGAGATGTTAAGTAACTGATACAAGGCAACACAGATACCAAGTGTTTTATTGGGGCAAATAAAGATGCTGAGTCAGTGTGTGGTTTACTGGTATAACTTAATACTGTGCACTGGGTGGGCATCTGTTTAAAAGTGTTTTAGAATGGGTTTTCTTCAAAATCAGGTTATATTTGGTTTTGGTGCATGCATAACTAGACCACTTGCAAAATTATTTGTAATTTGTAATGTTATTTTAAATTTTTTTTAGTTAAAGAAGCAGTTTCCTGCTATGGCCCTGAAGATTCCTGCCAAGAGAATATTTGGTGATAATTTTGATCCAGGTAAGCTGTAACTTTATAGACCAGGAATTAAGTGGTAGTTCAGGTTTGAAGAAGTCATGAGCATATTCATTGGACTGTGTCATAGTGCAGGACTTTAGAAAACTAATTGATCTTGCGCTTTATGAAAATACTGCTTCTGGAATGTGCTTACTGTGTGCCAGGTGTTTTAATTTATTCAATCCTTACAACAAGCCTATAAGGTAGGTATTGTTGTCATTATTAGATAAGGAAACTGAGGCACAGTTAGGTTCATTATTTTGCTCAGGGTCACACACACAGGGTAAATGGCAGCTTCGGAAGTTAAACTCAAGCAATCTTGCCTCAGATAAATTTAGTAATCGCTAACTTAGGGGTACTTTTCTAACTTTAAACAATGCCAGAAAAGGAATTTATTTTTACATTTAGAAACTTTTTATTTATTTATTTTTTTTGAGATAGAGTCTTGCTATGTCACCCTCGGTAGGATGCTGTGGAGTCATAGCTCACAGCAACCTCAAGCTCGTGGGCTTAAGCAATTCTCTTGCCTCAGCCTCTGAAAGTAGCTGGGACTATTTTTTTGTTGTAGTTGTCATTGTTGTTTAGCAGGCCCAGGCTGGGTTCGAACCCGCCAGCCTCAGTGTACCCTAGCCACTGAGCTATGGGCACTGAACCTATATACATATGTATATATTTTTTGGGGGGGTGGGGGGCAGAGTTTTATTTTGCACCCTCGGTAGAGTGCTGTGGCATCACAGCTCACAGCAACCTCCAACTCTTGGGCTTAAGCGATTTTCTTGCTTCAGCCTCCCAAGTAGCTGGGACTATAGGCGCCTGCCACAACACCAAGCTATTTTTTGGTTGTAGTTGTCATTGTTGTTTGGCGGGCCTAGGCTGGATTTGAACATGCCAGCTCCAGTGTATGTGGCTGGTGCCCTAACCTCTGAGCTACAGGGACCGAGCCCAAGATAGATGGATCGATATATATATATATATATATATATATATATATATATATATATATAATTTTATATAATTTTGTTCTACATAGTAAGATACATAGTTCAAGCATTTCTTTGGTACATGCTGAAAATATTTTTGCTATTGTAATGAGACAGATTCTAGTAATCATATTGCTGAATAATGTCACATAATAGTCTGTTCCACTGTGTGTAAAGTTTATTGTACTTTGTAAAAATCCTTATACATGCCATCATTGGCATTTAATTTAAGGGTAGCAGATACTAGGATTGTAAAAATATCCTCTTTTAGGCTTTAAGTATATCAATTTGTCTAATTTCCCATTATTTTATTTTATTTTTTATTTTGCATCAGAGTCTCACTATATTGTCCTCGGTAGAGTGCGATACTGTCACAGCTCACAGCAACCTCCAACTCTTGGACTTAAGTGATTCTCTTGCCTCAGCCTCCTAAGAAGCTGGGATTACAGGCGCCTGCCACAATGCCTGGCTGGTTTTGTTTTTTCTTTTCTTGTTGTAGTTATCATTTGGCAGGCCTGCACTGGGTTCGAACCGCCAGCTCCAGTGTATGTGGCTGGCGCCCTAGCTGCTGAGCTACAGGTGCTGAGCCTCTAATTTCCCTTTTTTACTCAATTTGAATTAAAGAAAGATAGATATAGATATGTAGAAAAAAATTACAAAATATTCTCTATGTGTTCTCTATGGCCACCTCTTTGTAACATACACAGTCTTCTCCCTTACTCCTGGAGAACACAGTCTAAGGGATCTGTTGTGTTAAAGTTTTTCCTATGTGTGGAGACTTTTAGAATACCCTGTAGTAGGCACTGCAGAGAGGAGAGACCAAGTAGAGAGTGGGAGGCTGGTTAAGAGAGTATTCCTACCAGTCATGGCGTTAGATAATGAAAACAGGGACTCGAGTGGGAATAGGGTTAAAAAATGAGCCGTGTGCAAAAGCTCTTCTAATGATAAATCTGTAAGAAATTTTGATAATTGCTTAGTAATGCCACATAAAGAAGAGAATGAGAGATAAGTGAAGTGTCAGGTATGATCTGACTGAGAAAATTAATTAATATGAAGTGGCAGAAAGACTTTAAGAAAAATCAAACGATGCTAGTGATGACACTTGAACTTGGGTTGGAGTTCTGTAGGGCCCTTAGTTGAATCGTGAAGACAGTCATTCCTTCAAGGAATGAAGGCACAAAGAAGTAAAAGATCCGCAGCTCTACTCCTTTCTTATAAAAGACAAGATACCAGACTGAATGCCCAATGGTACCTATGTTTTAATGAATTAATTATTTGACACTAAAAATGGATTTTTATTGAAAAGCCATTTGCAGTCTATCTTAAAGTGTGTTGTATATGATTTAGTAACAGTGAACTACATTGTATGTAACAGAAATCTTGAAAAGCATTAGGGATAGCAAATGTAAGTCTTAATGTAAAAATCCAGAAATAGGTAAGAATGTCTGTTTGGTTAAGCCTTGCTGGGGAAACAGGCATTCTTACATTTTGCCGGTAGGAATGCCAAATGGAAATCCATGTCAATGGAAATTTGGTAACATTTAGGAAAACTGTATGTATTTCACTTGGACCAAGAAATTACATTTCTAGGAATCTATCCCAAAGATAAACTGCACATAAAATGATGTATGTTCAGGGAAGCACCAGCCCCATATAACGAGAGTGGTGGGTTCAAACACAGTCCTGGCCAAACTTCAAAAAAAATAGCTGGGTGTTGTGGCAGGCACGTGTAGTCCCAGCTACTTGGGAAGCTGAGGCAAGAGAATCCCCAAAGCCCAAGAGCTGGAGGTTGCTGTGAGCTGTGACGCCACAGCACTCTACTGAGGAGATGATGAAGGAATAAATCAAAACTGGGACTTTGAGGAGGGAGAGGCTAGGGGACCCAACAGAAGTGGAAGTTAAATGTCCCTGAGTGAATCTTGTTCATTGTTTTGACTTTGGAACCATGTATTTGTTTTACATAATTTATGTATGTATGTATGTTTGAGACAGAGTTTCACTTGGTCACACTTGGTAGAGTGCTGTGGCGTCTTACCTCACAGCAACCTCAAACTCTTGGGTTCAAGTGATCCTCTGGCCTCAGCTTCCCAACGCCTGGCTATATTTTAGAGGCAGGGTCTTGCACTGGCTCAGTCTGTTCTGGAACCTGCAAGCTCAGGCAATCCATCCACCTCAGCCTTCCAAGTGCTGGGATTACAGGCATAAGCCACTGGGCCCAGCCCTTGTTTTACATGATTTAAAAACAAAAATTAAAATGCAATAACAAAGAGACCTCTAACAATGGAAAATAAACTAAAGGAAAAAATAACCTAACTATATTTTGATTTTTGTTGTAAATACTTAGAGAATAATTAATCATTAGAATAATAAGATTTTGACTATATCTCATGGGTTTATATGCCAAAGACAAAAACAAAAACCTTCAAAGAAGTTTTATATGGCATTCGATAGTAAGTTATATAAAGTTGTTATCCTGGAATTATGTTAATGTCATGGGAAACAAAATTTTAGGCAGAAGAGGAAAGAGAAACAAATATGAAATCAAAGATTTTAAGTGAAAATCCTATAATTTTTGCTTCATTTTCAAACATAACATGGAATCATAATTTTTTTCTTTTTTTTACATTTTCAAACCGTATGTATTAGTGTTCTCTCCTGGAAATGCCTAAAAGCAGTAACAAATAAGTAGCAATCAACAACCCCAGCATTCAAGTTGTGATCTCTCAATACCATTTTCCTCTCAAGGGAACCAGAGTTCCTGGAAAACGGTCATTTCAGCTTCTGGGCAAGCAATGTACAAGATTATCTCAAGACATCTTGCCTTAAATTTTCACACAGAAGCGATCTGCAATTACTGAAGGTTTATCAAAACTACAAAAGAGCTGAATTTATGGGAGCTTTAGTTGAGCAAAGATTGGACAATTAGAACATGGAGAAAGAGTATTGGAGTGGGTTAGAACACATTAATATATAAAGACCCTTGAGTTCACATGGACTCTTCAAAAAAAAAAATAGAACAACTCATCAAATACCTTAGAGGTTACTAGATTACTGATTTTTTATTCTTGCAATCAGTCAAAGAATCAAACATTTATCCTTGTTTGGTATGAAACATAATTTCTTTGTACCAAAGAGCTAATGATGGAAAGTAGTACTTCTTCATAGAAGAATCAACAGCTCATAATTGCAAAAGGAATGACAAAACGGGAAGAATCACTGTATAACTTCTGATGAGTTAATGGATCTAGGCACAGACCATCAATGATGAAAGCTTTACTGGGGCAGGAGAATCCACTTCCAAGATGACTCACTCTTGTGGTTCTTGGCAGAAAGCCTTCTTGCATGTGGGCTACATAGCCTTCGCTGTCCTTTCAACATGGCAACTGGCTTTTCCGGAATGAATGATCCAAGTGAACTAGCAATGCCTTTTATGACCTGGACTTGGAAGTCACATACCATCACATCCACCATATTCGGTTAATTCAAAGATAGTCATTAGTCCAACACACATTCAAGAGAAGAATTAAGCTCTGTCTGTAGATTGGAGGCAAATCGAAGACTTTATGGACATTGTAAGATGATTTCACGTTTTTTAAAAAAAGATATTACCAGCAATACACATTGATGTATTTAAAAAAACAAAACCACAAAGTTGTCTAAAATTGCTTTAAAATACTCCAGAAAAAAAAGTGAAGAATAGGGATAAATGAGCCATCAATACCAGAATGTTGGTATGGTAATTTTTAAAGCAGGGTAATGAGTACATGTGGTTCATTATGCTCGTCTGTCACCTTTTGTGTATTTCTAAAATTTTCCACAGTGAAAAGTTAAAAATAAATTCATACCTTAGAAAACTATCCTGAAATTGCCCCCCCCCCGCTTTTTTTTGAGACAGAAAGCTGTCGCCCTGGGTAGAGTGGCATGGCATCACAGCTCACAGCAACCTCCAACTCCTGGGCTCAAGGGAGTCTCCTGTCTCCGCCTCCCAAGTAGCTGGGACTACAGGCACCCGCCACAACGCCCGGCTATTTTTTGGTTGCAGCCGTCATTGTTGTTGGGTGGGCCCAGGCTGGATTCGAACCCGCCAGCTCAGGTGTATGTGGCTGGCACCTTAGCCGCTTGAGCCACAGGCACCGAGCCTGAAATTCCCCTTTTAACTTTATTTGTGTTTGGCAGCCATCATCCTGAGTTTGTTTTACATCTTTCTGAGTCCTTGGGGTGCAGCACAAGCCTGTGTCTTCATTTTCTTTTTTTATTTCTTTATTCTGATGGTTGCCAACCTCTGTAAGATGAGTTTTATGTGCTTGAAGGCTTAAGAATGATTTCTGCTTATATTTTTCAAAGTTAAAATTTTATTTTGAATATAAGAATTTTTATAAGGCACACCCAAAGGAAACCATATTTCTTTCTTTCTTTTCTTTTCTTTTTTCCAAGACAGAGTCTCAAATTGTCACCCTGGGTAGAGTGCTATGGTGTCACAGCTCGCAGCAACCTCAAACTCTTGGACTCAAGTGATTCTCTTGCCTCAGGCTCCCTACCTAGTAGCTGGGACTACAGGTTTCTGCCAGAACTCTTGGCTTTCGGCTTTTTTTTTTTGTTTCCATTGTTTTATCTGGCCTGGACTAGGTTCAATCCTGCTAGCCTCAGTGTATGTGGCTGACACCCTAGCCACTGAGCTACAGGTGCTGCCCGGAAAAGCTGATGGGATCCTGATATCAATATAGAAACCATTTTTTTGTTTACCAAAAAAGCTTATTGTTGAAAATAACAAAATGGCAAAATTATAAAGAAATTGAGTTCATTAAGGGGTGGTTTTATGAAATTTAGAGAATGTGAATTGCTAGAATGTATAAATGGTTGCTCAGTATTTTCTTTAATTGCAAGTATTTATTTATTTATTTAACATATATAAATATATATCTATCTACATATATATTTTTTTGAGACAGTCTCACTGTGTCACCCTCAGTAAAGTGCAGTGGGATCACAGCTCACAGCAATCTCAAACTCTTGGGCTCAAGCTATTCTCTTGCCTTAGCCTCCCAAGTAGCTGGGACTACAGGTGCCCAGTACAACGCCTGGCTATTTTTTTTGTTGTTGTGCAGTTGTCATTGTTGTTTATCTGGCCTGGGCTGGGTTGGAACCTACCAGTCTGGATGTATATGGCTGGCACGGTAACCACTGTGCTATGGGCACCGAGCCTATTCGTAAATATTAAGTGCCTTGTAAGACATTGTGTTAAGGGCTAAAGATCAATTTTTTTTTTATTAAATCATAGCCGTGTACGTTAATGTGATCGTGGGGCACCATATACTGGTTTTATAGACCGTTTGACACATTTTCATCACACTGGTTAACATAGCCTTCCTGGCATTTTCTTAGTTATTGTGTTAAGACGTTTATATTTGGGCGGCGCCTGTGGCTCAGTGAGTAGGGCGCCGGCCCCATATGCCGAGGGTGGCGGGTTCAAACTCAGCCCTGGCCAAACTGCAACAAAAAAAATAGCCTGGCGTTGTGGCGGGTACCTGTAGTCCCAGCTGCTCCGGAGGCTGAGGCAAAAGAATCGCGTAAGCCCAGGAGTTAGAGCTTGCTGTGAGCTGTGTGAGTGAGCCACGGCACTCTACCTGAGTGCAGTACGGTGAGAGTCTGTCTCTACAAAAAAAAAAAAAAAACATTTATATTCTACGTTTACTAAGTTTCACATGTACCCTTGTAAGATGCACCACAGGTGTAATCCCAGCAATCACCCTCCCTCTGCCCATCCTCCCCCCTCCCTCCCCTGTCTCTCCCCCTTCCTCATCCCCATATTCTTAGGTTATAACTGGGTTATAGCTTTCATATGAAAGCCATAAATTAGTTTCATAGTAGGGCTGAGTATATTGGATACTTTTTCTTCCATTCTTGAGATACTTTAGTAAGAAAAATATCACAGCTCTATCCATGTAAACAAGAAAGAGGTAAAGTCTCCATCTTTCTTTAAGGCTGCATAATATTCCATGGTGTACATATACCACAATTTATTAATCCATTCGTGGATTGATGGGCACTTGGGCTTTTTCCATGACTTAGCAATTAGGAATTGGGCTGCAATAAATATTCTGGTACAAACATCTTTGTTATGATGTGATTTTTGGTCTTCTGGGCATATATCTAGTAGAGGAATTATAGGATTGAATGACTGATCTATTTTTAGGTCTCTAAGTGTTCTCCAAACATCTTCCCAAAAGGAATATATTAATTTGCATTCCCACCAGCAGTGCAGAAGTATTCCCTTTTCTCCACATCCACGCCAACATCTCTGGTCTTAGGATGTTGTGATATGGGCTAATCTTACTGGAGTTAGATGATATCTCAAAGTAGTTTTGATTTGCATTTCTCTGATGATTAAGGATGATGAGCATTAAGGATGATGAGTATTAATTTGTATTCCCACCAGGAAGGCATGATCCTTCCCTTAAACAGCTTAGATAGAAACTCCTTTTTTTTTTTAAGACAGAGTCTCACTTTATCGCCCCTGGTAGAGTGCCATGGTGTCATAGCTCACAGCAACCTCAGACTCTTGGGCTCAAGCAATTCTCTTGCTTCAGGCTTCCAAGTACCTGGGACTATAAAGTCTGGCTATTTTTAGAGGTGGGGTCTTGTTCCTGTTCAGGCTGGTATTGAACCTCTAAGCTCAGGCAGTCTACCTACCTTGGGCTCCTAGAGTGCTAGGATTACAGGAGTGAGCCACCACATCTGGCCTAGCTATAAACTTCTTTTATTACTCAATATTTACCTCTGCTTATTGAAGACAAATAAGTTTGTACAAAATAAAAAGACTACTTCCTATTTCAGTCCCAGTCTTTGAGTTCTACTGAAGTCCAGACTTCCTATCTACCCAGGTCTTTTTATAAGCCTTGTTGTCATGTCAGCTGTCCAGGATATTTTTCTTAAGAGCTAATCCCTAGATAGGTTGGGAATCTCTTTGCTCTTGAAACAACCTGTGAGTTCTTTGCTGTTAGTACCCTTGGTGTGCCTGTATGTAGTGATTTGTTTAAATTTCTTCTCAACTAGAACGTGAAGTTCTTTTTTTTTCCTTTTTATTTATTTATTTTTTATTGAGACAGAGTCTCACTTTGTGGCCCTCGGTAGAGTGCCATGGCATAATAGGTCACAGCAACCTCCAACTCTTGGGCTTAAGAGATTCTCTTGCCTCAGCCTCCCAAGTAGCTGGAACTACAGGCACCCGGCACAACGCCTGGCTTTTTTCTGGTAGAGATGGGGTGTCACTCTGGCTCAGGCTGGTCTCGAACCTCTGAGTCCAGGGTAGCCCACCTGCCTCTGCCTCCCAGAGTGCTAGGATTATAGGCGTGAGCCACCCTGCCCAGCCTAGAATGTGAACTTCTTGAGGATAGTTACCAGGTATTAATGAAACATTTTTGTATTTCCAGTGCCTTGCACATTTTAAAGTGTATAATAGATGATTAATGAATGAATAAATGAATGCTTGTATGCCATTTTCACCTGAGTGACTTCTTTTAGAAAGGCTATTCAATATTAGGTTAAAGCTTTTAAATATCACTTACTGTATCACTGAAACTTCTAAATTATCAAGGATTCCAAATAAGGTAGAATAATTTTGTTAGCTAGCTTCCCACGCCCTTTCTTTTTTAGACGACCATCACAAAGTGGTATAGCTGGAAGGATCTCTTATAGATCATGAGATAAAGAAAGGGGGCATTTGTTTGCGGTTAGAAAGCCAGAAAGCGGCACAGGCAAGATCCAGAGTTAGGAGACTACTCCAGTGTCCTTTGCTGTGGCAGGCCGTTATACTAGTAGGAGTCGTCATGGTGACTGTGCTGTTATTTGAGTTCCTATCTATACGGTAGTGCCTTTTACCTCTATTTTGCAAGACGAGGCCATTTTCCCGAGTCTCATAGCTAATCCAGGGCAGAATCAGACTTGCCAGGTCGTCCGTCTTCAGAGCTCATTCCCTCAGCTCTTTACTGTCTGCTTCGTGTGTAAACATAGGATGCCTTTAAAAGCAGAGTTCACGGCATTGGTCGTAAAACCCAACATCTCCTCAGTCAGTCCGATGATTCTTTCCTCTGCCCCACACTGTTGAGGATAGTGTCCTTTTGGATGATTTTTCATGAAGAGCAAAATGATAGAAATGGGAATAGTTCAGTTTAATACTTATTTTGGAGACTAAAGCTTTTCATTTTATTATCTGAGCATTAAGGGTTTCTCTGAATTTCTAATTGAAATTTCTTTTTAATTACAACAGATATGTTTGTGTAAGTTCTTCATTAGAGAGATTTTAAAAATGCCTACTATAATTCTTACACAATATCTCAACCTTATAAAAATTCTTGGCACTTAATCCTATAATGGCATGGTACACATTTTAGTCTTTTCTGGAATTTTTTCAGATATTTGCATGCTTAATGTTGATCTAAAAAAATGAAGCTTGGAATTGTTCCTAAATTCTGACTGCTGCTGAACTTCTTGTTTGATTGCAGACTTTTTTCTTTCTCTTTCCGTATAGGGCCTCACACTGGGATTTCAAAACTGTTTAGTTAGTGATGAACTAGAAAGTCTGTAGCGCTTAGTGCAGCGCGGTCTATAGCTCATTGAAAAAAGAAAACTCCCTCTGTTATCATAGTGGTCTCCAAAAGTAAAGCATCTTTAATAAATCCACAGAAGAATTTAAAGCTCCTTCCATACAGTCATTAAAATTTTCTTTTAGGGGCAGTGCCTGTGGCTCAGTGAGTAGGGCGCCAGCCCCATATACCAAGGGTGGCAGATTCAAACCCGGCCCCGTCCAAACTGCAACAACAACAAAAAAAATAGCCGGGTGTTGTGGTGGGCACCTGTAATCCCAGCTACTCGGGAGGCTGAGACAAGAGAATCGCCTAAGCCCAACAGCTGGAGGTTGCTGTGAGCTGTCATGCCAGGGCATTCTACCCAGGGCAACAAAGTGAGACTCTGTCTCAAAAAAAAAAAAAAAAAAATTTCTTTTAAAGGCAGCACCCATAGTTCAGTGGGTAGGGCGCCGGCCACATACACCAAGGCTGGTGGGTTTGACCCGGCAGGGGCCAGCTAAACAATAATGGCAACTACAACACAAAAATCGCCGGGTGTTGTGGCAGAAACCTGTAGTCCCAGCTACTAGGGAGGCTGAGGCAAGAGAATCGCTTAAGCCCACGAGTTTGAGGTTGCTGTGAGCTGTGATGCTACAGCACTCTGTAGCTCAGAGGGTAACATAGTAAGACTCTGCCTCCAAGGAGAAAAAAAAAATTTTCTTTTAATATTCCCAATGCAGTCATTCATATTAGTTCTTCCTCCCATGTTCCTAAGTCCAGCTCTCAAGAAATAACTGTTTTTCAAGCACAGTTTTTTATTTTTTATTTTTTTTAAACAGAGTCTGACTATATCACCCATGGTAGAGTGCTGTGGCATCACAGTTCACAGCAACCTCAAAACTCTTGGGCTTAAACGATTCTATTGCCTCAGCCTCCCAAGTAGCTGGGACTATAGGTGCCCACCACAATGCCTGACTATTTCTTGGTTGCAGTTTACATTGTTGTTTAACAGGTCGAGGCTGGGCTCAAACCTGCCAGCTTCGGTGTATGTGGCCAGCACCCTACTCAGTAAGCTTCAGGCCCAAGCCTCAAGTACAGTTTTTAATGTAATCCTCACATGTGCGTTGTCTGGTGACATGAAAAAATGTCCTTGGAAGAATCTTACAAGATACCTGAAATTCTTCAGAGAATTCATAGTTGTGAAAAAATGTACCAAGTGCATCAGTCCAAAAGTCCGCATCTAATTTTATATTTGTTCTTTAACAGCCATACTTAACATATAAGAAGTAGAAATAAACCTACGTGACTGGAAATAACCCATCAGTTTGGGGACAAATGGTGTACTTTAAATCCTTTATTGAGTGGATTTACTAAACCAAAATTCATTATTCAGTGACATACTGTTTGTGGGTTTTTATTCAGATATTCACTATTAGGAGGCACTTTATCAAGTCACATTTCTTCAGTTTTTTCTGTATATTTCTTAAGTATTAGGGTTTAGGATGATGGCTTTTTAACCCCACATTTAATAAAAATAATAGCAGCTAATGATTACATCCTAACCATCTGCCAGACATTCTGCTATAAGCTTATATGCATTACTGTGTGTCTCATTTAATCATATAGCAGCATTTTGACATATGAATACTGTTTGTATCCCCATTTTAAAGTAAGGATTTAAGTCTTAGAAAGGTTTAAGGTCATCTAATAAGTACCAGAGACAAGATACTTAGGTAAAGTTTTCTAATTCAAAGAAAGGCTTATGCTTCACATTTATTACTAAACTGCTATTATATGACCCTCAATTATCAACAAATAAAATACTTAGAAGATGCTCTACAAGTACTTGTTAGGACAATGTACCCATACATTTTCAAGGGCGTTTTTAACAATGAGGGTTAAACCAGAGTTTTGGTAATACTCAGTTAATCAATTAATCACTATTCCCCAGTTGCAAAGGATTTCCAGTAATACTTATTTTTGTCATTTGTTTTTTAAAAGTTAGCATGATAGTTATTAGTGTTCATTTTTATTCATTACTTGACAGTACATGAGGAGTTAGACAAAGCAAAGTACTTTTCTAAGTTTTGTAGTTGAATGTATTCACAATCCAAAATAGATAGCTTTTAAGTTATTTTGGAAGCTACATTATCTGATTTATGTTAATTATTGGATTTATAGATGTATATTTCTGAGCATTTATTCCTCATTGTAACCAAGAAGCATGAATTGAGAAATAGATACTTAATCAAAATGTACCGTCTGTACCTGTTTATTCTTATGTAATTGTATTGATGATAGTTACATAATCTGACATAAATAAACCGAAGGTCTTATATTTCTCTTAACAGATTTTATTAAACAAAGAAGAGCAGGACTGAATGAATTTATTCAAAACCTGGTTAGGCATCCAGAGCTCTATAACCAGTAAGTCATTATCATTGTATTCTGAAGGGATGCTGAAACCAAATCTAAGAATGTTAAATAAGCCTCACAGAGATTTTATCTCTTCTGTGAAATCGTGCTGTATACTAGGTATGTTTGTAAATTCTTCCTGGAGCATTTCCTCCCTGATGTCCTTAGTTCCCTTTGCCCTTCATCAACTTGTTTTCTTTTCTTTCTTCCATTTGTATTTGAATTAGTTTTACAGATTAAACTTGAAATAAATTTGCATAATGCAGTTAAAATATTTTACTAATTATTTGATACTATGTTTGTGCCTTCAAAAAGCATTTAAGTGACCATTGCCTGCTTTGGGAATGTAAAACTAAATGACTTCCATCCCAGGGCGGCGCCTGTGGCTGAAGGAGTAGGGCGCCGGTCCCATATGCCGGAGGTGGCGGGTTCAAACCCAGCCCCAGCCAAAAACCACACAAAAAAAAATGACTTCCATCCCTTTCATCCCTTCTAGAGGCATGGGTTCCCAGCCCAGTGGGAGAGTCAGACGTATAAACAAGTAATTGAAGCTGGGTAGTTTCTATGGTAGAGATGTCAGAAGGTAACAGAAAAATATGTGGCCCTCTCTTTTTGAGGATGTCAAGGAAAGCCTTCTAGGACTTAATGCATGTATAATCATTCAAGAAAAAAAGGTAGGGAGAACATTCAGGTAAAGGGAGGAGTACATGTAACAGAGGATGCAAAATCCCGGAACCTCGAGGCCACTTATAACATTCCATGGTGACTGGAACAGGGTAGGGTTTTGGAAAGGAGATGAGGCTGATGGCGTTGGTACGGTCAGGCACACATGCCCCCAGCCTTTGTTCTAGCTGCAGCAGTGTTCTGTTGACCCACAGAAGGCCTCTAGTCTTTCTCAGCATAGTATTGTAGGCAGATGAAGGCACTTTCCCAGGCCTGGCTGCCCTGTTGGCCCATGCCTGTAATCTCAGCTCTTTGGAAGGCCGAGGTTGGGGGATCACTCAAGGCCAGAAATTTGAGACCAGCCTGAGTATAGCAAGACCTGTCTCTAGAAAATTAAAAAAATTAGCCAGGTGTGGTAGCACTTGTAGTCCCAGCTCCTCAGGAAGACACAGGATTGCTTGAACCCCATTTAAAAATGGTTTGATGGTGAGCTACTATGGCACCACTGTACTCCGGCCTGACTGACATAGCAAGACCTTGTCTGTAAAAAATAAGAAAGAAGGGTGGCGCTTGTGGCTCAACGGAGTAGGGCGCTGGCCCCATATGCCAGAGGTGGCGGGTTTAAAAACCCAGCCCCAGCCAAAAACTGCAAAAAAAAAAAAAAAAGAAGAAGAAGAAGAAAGAAAGAAATACCTGTGAAAACATTGGTAGATCTGTGGCTTAGTTTATGTTTTTATTTTTGAGTCTAGTAGTTGGTTCATAGTGATTACCTTTATTGTCCTTGGTAATTTAATATATGTTACAGTACTTACATTGTTTTGTATGTATAAAGTATTATATTCTAAGAAGAAATAAAGAGGGTAAAGTAAAATATCTGTGGAGCTTTTCCACACCTTACTTAGCTATGTAAATGCAGAAGTTGCTTTATATAGATAAGGATGTAAACACAAAACACTTAAATAATATTTTCAGAAGTACAACACTGAAGGACTGTGTTTTTTAGCACTTGTTCTAAAAACCATGATTACCATTTATATAGTTCTTCATAGTTCAAAGAAGGCATCAACTCTTTTTTTTTTTTTTTTTGAGACATAGTTTTGCTTTGTCACCCTCGGTAGAGTGCCGTGGCATCACAGCTCACAGCAAGCTAAAACTCTTGGGCTTAAGCAATTCTCTTGCCTCAACCTCCCAAGTAGCTGAGACTACAGGTGCCCGCCACAATACCCGGCTATTTGTTGTTGCAGATGTCATTGATGTTTAGCTGGCCTGGGCTGGGATCGAACCCGCCACCCTTGCTGTATATAGCTGGTGCCCTACCCACTGAGCTACAGGCACAAAGCCAACTTCCACTCTTTTTTAATTTACTTAATTTATTAAGTTACTAAAAATACTAAAACTGATTCTTCCCTGACAAGATCTTCTGCCCAGAGCTATGGATTTCCCCTGATGCTCACAGGTAGGACAAGGGTCAAGGAGGTCTTGACCCTGGATTAACCAGTGCAGTTCGAGCAGGGGTCTTCACATGAAATTGAATTCCCTTTCTAGTCTGTTCCTTAATGAAGACTTTTTTCTTTCTTTCTTTTTTTTTTTTTCTTTGAGACAGAGTCTTGTCTCAGTCAGTTGCTCTGGGTTAAGCTCCATGATGTCATAGCTCGCAACAACCTCCAACTCTTGGGCTCAAGCAAACCTCTTGCCTCAGCTTCCTGAGTAGCTGGGCCTACTGGCACCTGCCACAATGCCCAGCTAATTTAGCAAAGATTCTTTTACAGTTTGGCTCTTAGTGGAATTACTTGGTTAAACATTATGCCTTTTCCTGAGGACAAGTTCTATGCTATCTTCAGTTTAGATGTACCCTTCTAACCGCCAGTCTTGGCTCTGTGCACTGGCTGTTACTCTGAAATGGTATATGACTGGCTTCTTTGAAATATATTCCATGCATTCAAAGCTTTAATCTGTTCTGTTTTGACAGAGCTGACTTGGAATAAGTATACAAATGATGAGGGTGGTGATTATTCTAATATTTTTAATTGTTACTCAGAAGTTCTAATGCTATATATATAATAAATACTAAATATTCTGAATCTTGAAGTGTAGTATTACAAAGATGTTATATTTGACATTAAAATTCAACTAAAAGCAACTTGATTATTTAAAATCGCCAATTTATAAAACATTGTACTGTAAAATATACAGTTCTTGAGCATACAACTCAATGGATTTTTCTATACTTTTGCCCCCTGTAGCCACCGCCAGTACATTCAAGATAGAGAACATTTCCAGCACCCCCAGAATAGCCAGGAGTTTTTTAAACTTAATTTTTTAACTGACATTTTCTTTGTAATAAAAGTGACCTTTCATATTTTCTCGATCCCTTCTCTTCTTAACAGAACTTTAATTTTCATGCTCTTCATTTGATATCTTCATTTAAAATAGTAAAGGTTTTTTTTTTTTTTTTTTTTTTTTTGTAGAGACAGAGTCTCACTGTACCACCCTTGGGTACAGTGCCATGGCGTCACACGGCTCACAGCAAACTCTAACTCTTGGGCTTATATGATTCTCTTGCCACAGCCTCCCGAGGAGCTGGTACTACAGGCACCCACCACAACGCCCGGCTATTTTTTTGTTGCAGTTTGGCCGGGGCTGGGTTTGAACCCGCCACCCTCGGCATATGGGGCCTGCGCCCTACTCACTGAGCCTCAGGCGCTGCCTTAAAATAGTAAGATTGCAAGAAGCCAATCAAGCCTTTTATTACTATTGAGGAAATGTACTTTAAAAATAGCTTTACTTCAGTAGCTGGGCATTGTGGCGGGAGCCTATAGTCCCAGCTACTTGGGAGGCTGAGGCAAGAGAATCGCCTAAGCCCAAGAGCTGGAGGTTGCTGTGAGCTATGACGCCATGGCACTCTACCGCAGGCGACAAAGTGAGACTCTGTCTCTTAAAAAAAAAAAAAAAAAGCTTTACTTCAATAGATAAAAGCTCATTTTTAAGATAACTTTATTAAAATCAAATTTAAAAATCATTAAAAAGTAGAATAAAATGTTATTAGTTTCTCTGACCTGTATATGGAGGAGGGTTGTCTGAGAATACTGGCAATGAATGATGTATCACAAAGTAAAACAATGAAAAATTTGAGTATTAAAAACTTCTCGTAAATCATAAATGAATTATCAATCGTAAATGAAAAATACAAAAATATTTTCCATAATAAAGATCAATAGAGAAGTAAAGTTAATATAGAAAGAACTCATGCAAATAATACCCTCAAGACACCAAAAGAAAAATAAAGCAAAAGAGCTGTTTACAAAAGAGGAGATACAAGTGGCTGATTAATTATTAGAAAAACTGAACATTTCCTTAAGAAATGAAAATGGCCAGATGCAGTGGCTCTTGCTTATAATCCTAGCACTTTGGGAGGCTGGGGCACAAGGATTGCTTGAGGCCAGGAGTTCAAAACCAGCACAGGTAAGACAGCAAGATTTTATCTCTACAAAAAATAAAAATAAAAATTAGCTTGTTGTGATTGCACATGATTGTGGCCCCAGCTATTTGGCAGGCTGAGGTGGAAGGATTGCTTGAGCCCTGGAATTTGAGTTTACAATGAGCTATGACCATGCCATTGTACTCTAGCCTGGGTGACCCTCAAAAAAATAAAGAAAGAAAGAAAAAAAATGGAAGCGTAAGATTCAGAAAAGTGCCCAGATGATGTCTATACAGCTCAACGAATGATCAGAAAGGGAACACACCTCAGTTGTCACTTTTACCCCCCACCAGGCCAAGAAATAAAACGTTATCAATACCCCTGAAGCCCCTCACACATCCTCTTTCAATCTCTGTGTCTTCTTTTCTTCCTAAAAGTAACTATTGTCCTGATTTTTAATAATATAGATTCGCCACCTAGTTTTTAAACTGTATGTAAATAGAATCATACAATTTTTTTTCTCCAGCTGGCTTATTTTCAACAAGGTGAGAGTTACCCAGGTTGTTCTATGGAGCTGTAATTTATTTCCTTTGCTATGTAATATTCCATTGTATGAATGTGCCACAGTAATCTGTTCTACTATTGATGCACACTTGAGTTGTTTCTGTTTTCTGGCTATTGTAAATTATATTGTCATTAACAACTTTTGGTGCACACATGCAAACATTCTTTATGTATCTTGAAGCAGAACTTCTGGGTTATAGGATATGTATATGTTTAACCTTAGTGGATAATGTTGAATAATTTTCCAAAATGTTAGTACCAGTTTCATACTTCTACCATCAAATCACATTGCTTATCTCACCAGCACTTAGCATTGTTAGTCTTTCCATTTTAGTAAGTCGTTAGTTTCTTTAATTTGCATTTGCGTAATACCTTTTTAGAAAAATGCAGTTTTTCACTTACCAAATTATCAAAGATGTTAATATACAATGTGTATTTGTATATACCTTTAATGCAAACCAAGGCTGGGAGAGTTTTCAGGGTGTTCCTATACTGCTAACAGAGTGTAAATTGGTATAACCTCTCTGGAAATCACTTTAACAAATTATTTAATGCTGAAAAATTCTTTACAATTCTGACCAGTCATTTTATTTGTAAAAATCTGCAGTTTCGAGGCTGGTGGATTGCCTAGGTGCATGGGTTGAAGACCAGCCTGAGCTAGAGCGAGACCCAGTGTCTAAGTATAGCTGGGTGTTGTAGTGGGCGCCTGTCATCCCAGGTATTTGGGAGGCTGTGGCAAGCAAATTGCTTAAGCCCAAGACTTTGAGGTTGCTGTGAGCTATGATGCCACAGTACTCTACTGAGGGCAGCAAAATAAGGCTCTATCTCAAAGAAAAAAAAAATCTGTGCAGTTCTAACGTTAGCAGAAAGGTGGTCAATTGCAGTGTTATTTATAGTAATGAAATTGTATAGTAAAAAGTTGGAAGCCATCTATAGATCCTAAAGTAAAAGAATCATTCAGTAACATGTCTTTTTATTTTTTTCATTCAGTAACTTTTGGTGCACCCATATTATACAACATCATATATCTATCGAAAGTTACTGTTTATCAAGAGTTTTTTTAACAACATTGGCAAATGTTTATAATTAATTTTTAAGTGAAAAACATAAAAATTTAAATATAGCATGATCCTAATTATGCAGAGAACAAGACTGAAATAAAACATGCTAAAATGGTAATAGTGCTTGTGTGTGGTAAGATTAAAAATCCCCACCCCCTTTTATTGAGATAAAATTCAACATTTTAAGTATTTTAAAGTATATAATTCAGTGGTGTTTAATATAGTCACAATGCTGTTCAACCATCTTCAGCATCTAATTCTATTACTCCAAGTCTAATCTGATATTTTCATCCCCCCCACAAAAGAAACTATCTCCAAATTGTCTCTTCCTCCAACTTTTGAAACCACTATTCTATTCCTGTCTCTATAGATTTGCCTATTCTGAGTATATCAAAAATGAAATCATACGGGCAGTGCCGGTAGTTCAGTGGGTACAGCACCCGCCACATACACCAAGGATAGCGAATTTGAACCTGGCCTGAGCCTGCTAAAATCAACGATGACAACTGTAACTACAACCAAAAAATAGCTGGGCATTGTGGCGGGTGCCTGTAGTGCCAGCTACTCGGGAGGCTGAGGCAAGAGAATAGCTTAAGCCCAAGAGTTTGAGGTTGCTGTGAGCTGTGACGCTACAGCACTCTACCCAGGGTGACAGCTTGAGACTCAACCTCAAAAACTAAATAAATAAAGTGAAATCATACAGTACGGTCTGGTTTCTCTTCAGAGTGGGTAAATCTTACTAAAGATTTCCGTGGAGAATGGGCAGCACCTGCAGCGCAGTGGGTAGAGTACGGGCCACGTACACCCAGGCTGGTGGGTCAAACCGGCCTGAGCCTGCTCAAATCAACGTGACTACTGCAACAACAACAAAATAAATAGTCGGGCATTGTGGCAGGCACCTGTGGTCCCAGCTGTTTGGGAGGCTGAAGCAAGAGAATTGCTTAAGCCCAAGGGATTGAGGTTGCTGTGAGCTGTGACACCACTCTACCCAGGGCGACATAGTAAAACTCTGTCTCAAAAAAAAGATTTCCGTGGAGAGGAACAAGTTGAGTTTTTAATCAATTTTTTGTGGTCTAGCTTTGGCAAAGCTAATAATAAACAAATAGAATCAAATCAAATAGTCAAATCAAATGGAAACAAATAGAATAATAAATAAACAAATAGAAAAGGATCACAATATGTGATCCTTTCGGCTGGGTGTGGTGGCTCATGCCTGTAGTCCTAGCACTCTGGGAGGCTGAGTCGGGTGGATTGCCTGAGCTCATGTGTTTGAAACCGTCCTGAGTCAGAGCCAGACCTTGTCTCTAAGAAAAAAAAAAAAAAAAAAAAAGGCTGGGTGTTGTGGCAGGCACCTGTAGTCCCAGCTACTTGGGAGGCTGAGGCAAGAGAATCACTTGATCATAAACCACATTTTGTTTATCCATTCATCCACTGATGGATATTTGGGGTGTTTCCACTTTTTAGCTATTATGAATAATGCTGTAGGGTGGAGGCTGGTCCGCGGCCGAAGTACAGACATTTTTCCTGTGAGAATTACCAGGAACAGTTCAATATGGAGGATATTCTGGCTCATGAATCTGAAATACTCGAACTAGTGAAAGAGTATTTAGATTTTGCTGAATTTGAAGATACCTTGAAAACATTTTCCAAAGAATGCAAAATAAAAGGAAAACCATTATGTAAAACAGCAGGTGGATCTTTACAGGACTCTAAATCATTGATAATTCAGAAGGCTCTTGTCTCTGCATTTGACAATGGAGACCAGAAGGTGTTCTTCAATTTATGGGAAGAACACATTCCCAGTTTCATCCAAAATGGTGACGCCCTTGCCCAGAAGTTGGAATTCTATCTTCACATCCATTTTGCCATCTATCCTCTGAAACATTCCGTAGGGAGACCGGACAGAGAGGAGCTGGAGGAAAGGATTTCTTACTTCAAAACCTACCTGGAGACCAAAGGAGCAGCGCTGAGCCAGACCACCGAGTTTCTTCCTTTCTATGCCCTTCCTTTTCTTCCCAACCCTATGGTACACCCTTCGTTTAAAGAACTCTTTCAGCATTCCTGGACTCCAGAGTTAAAGTTGAAGTTGGAAAAGTTTCTAGCTTTAATATTTAAAGATAGCAACACGCTGAAGCTTTTAACAGTGTATAAGGAGAATGGACAAAGTAACAAAGAGATGTTGCAGCAGCTCCACCAGCAGCTGGTCAGAGCTGAACTTAGGTCAGTGACCTACCTGAGACGTACAGTAAGATCCAAGCAGACTACCACAATCTCATTGGAGTCACAGCAGAGCTGGCGGATTCTCTCAGGCCACAGTCAGTGGCAAGACGATCACTCCTGAGTACCTCCAGAGTGTCCGTGTCTGCCTCTTCAGCAACCAGATGTGGCAGAGCCTGGCTCATAGCGTGGACTTCACAAGGCCTGGGACGGCTTCCACCATGTTACAAGCTTCCTTGGCACCCGTGAGACTGAAAGATGTCCCATTACTGCCCTCCCTGGATTATGAGAAACTGAAGAAGGATTTGATTTGGGGGAGTGATCGTTTAAAAGCCTTCTTGTTGCAGGCTCTGCGCTGGCGCTTGAGCACCTCCCGTCCTGGAGAGCAGAGGGAGGCGGTTCTGCAGGCCTACATCAGCAACGACCTCTTGGACTGTCATACCCACAACCAGAGAAATGTGCTTCACTTGCTGCACGCAAAGAGTGAGGTGGTGCGGCAGTACATGGCCAGGCTCATCAACGCTTTTGCGTCACTAGCTGAAGGTCACCTCTACCTTGCTCAGAACAAAATGGTGCTGTGGATGCTGGAGGGAAGGCTGAAGGAGGACAAGGATGTCATCACCCAGGAGAATGTCCTTGGGGCCTTGCAAAAGTTCAGCCTCAGGCGCCCGCTGCATCGCTTCAAGATGGTCTCATCTTCTGGCTGATTGATATTCTGAAGGACTCTGATTGCCTGTCTGACTACACACTGGAGTTCTTAGTGGCTTTGCTTATGAACCTCTGCCTCCGGAATGCAGGGAAGAACATGTGTGCCAAGGTGGCAGGCCTCGTGCTCAAAGTCCTTTCAGATCTGCTTGGCCATAAAAGCCACGAGATCCAGCCGTATGTGAATGGAGCTCTGTACAGCATCCTTTCTATTCTGTCCATCCAGGAGGAAGTGAGAGCAATGGGGATGGAAGACATCCTACACTGCTTCATCAAAGAAGGCAACACTGAAATGATCCACCAGATTTTTTTTTTTTTTTTCGTTTTTGGCTGGGACTGTGTTTGAACCCATCACTTCTGGCATATGGGACCGACGCCCTACTCCTTGAGCCACAGGCACCGCCCCGCCAGATAGAATTTATCATCAAGCAACTTAATTCTGGTCAGTTTAAGGCAACATTCCGGGATCTTTCTTGTGAATCATTCACAAGAAATGTACCGGAAAGATACATGGACTGTCTTATAGGGCCTTGTCATGCTTCTGCCAGCATTCATTCAAGAAGCATTTAGGGAGGTGAAGAGACCTAAGTGAACCCACTAACAAGAGTTCATTCAGGTATTCAAGGCCAGATTGTCCAAAGATTAATAATATCTTATCACACTTAACAGATACAGCCAACAAAAAGAATTTAAAGGCAATTACAGAAGCCCTTCCCTAGCCTTGTGTGTTCTCTTTATGTGGCCCCTCCCTTTCCTCTCCTAAATCCTGCCCCACTGTTAAGGGTGGCTTCCCCAGGTTCCTGTCAGGGAATGAAAACAGGTGCCAGCCTTTCCAGCACCACTGTGGAAAATGGCATCCCCCACATTTATTCATTCAATCCAAAACAAACAAACAAACAAAAAATAATGCTGCTCTGAGTAGTCCTGTGTGAGTTTTTGTGTGAACATACTCATGTGTTGTTATTTCTCTTGGATATATGCCCAGGAGTGGAATTGTGGGGACATACAGTAACTGTTTAACTTTTCAAGGAACTATGAAACTGTTTTTCACAGCAGCTGTACCATTTTACATTCATGCCAGCCCTTCCCTTTTTATTTGTATTTTATTTATTTATTTATTTTTTGAGACAGAGCCTCAAGCTGTCACCCTAGGTAGAGTGCCATGGCATCACAGCTCACAGCAACCTCCAGCTCCTGGGCTCAAGCAATTCTCTTGCCTCTGCCTCCCAAGTAGCTGGAACTATAGGCACCCACCACAATGCCTGGCTAATTTTTGGTTATCTCACAGTAACCTCTAGCTCCTGGGCTCAAGAGATTCTCCTGCCTCTGCCTCCCAAGTAGCTGGGACTATAGGCGCCCGCCACAGCGCCTGGCTATTTTTTGGTTGTAGCTATCATTGTTGTTTGGCAGGCCCAGGCTGGATTCGAACCTTCCAGGTTAGGTGTATGTAGCTGGTGCCTTAGCCACTTGAGCCACAGGTGCCGAGCCAGCCCTTCCCTTTTTAAAAATTTTTTTTTTATCTTTTGAATTCCCTGCAATGAATGTATATTGTTTGTAATTGTTTATCTTTTGAATTCCCTGCAACGAATGTACATTGTACCAGGTGTAGAGAGTGAATCATTCCTCAGAATTGTCACTAATCCACGCGTGGCCCATCTTTCATTTTAGTCCATTTTTTCTCTTTATTATGTATTTATTTATTTATTGGCAACAGAGAGTCTCACTATGTTGCCCTTGGTAGAGTGCTTTGGTGTCACAGCTCACAGCAACCTCAAACTCTTGGGCTTAAGTGATTCTCTTGCCTGAGCCTCCCAGTAGCTGAGACTACAGGCACCTGCCACAACGCCCAGCTATTTTTTGTTGTAGTTGTCATTGTTGTTTAGCTGGCCCGTGCCGGGTTCAAACCCGCCACCCTTGGTGCATTTGGCCAGCGCCAGAACCACTGTGCTGTGGGTGCTGTGTCTTTCTCCTCAGCCTTGATCTTCGTAACCATTTCCTCATCGTCACCGTTGACATCCAGGTTAATATGTTGGATATATGTGCTTGCATATCTGTATCTATGTAACTTTGTTAAAATTAGACTTACTGATGCTTTGTGTGTACACATATTTATATATATATATATATATGTAGATAGAAAGGAAATATATATATCCTGTGTTACGGTTCCTTGTTTCTGGCTGCTGACTGATATTCTCTGTAGTCTGTTACCATAGTTGATTTCCCTGATGCCTACTTTGCTTCAAATTCCTACTGTAGAGAATCCTGCAGTGAATGTCATGGTTACTACATGCCTTTGCCTGGTCCTGCACATAATTTTTGTATGGTTTAATTCCTAGAACTGGAATTTCTGGGCCCAGAGAAAATGCATACACAGTTTCAGCAAGTATTGCCAGGTTTCTTTACAGAAAAGTTGTCTTGTTCTATCTTCTCACCAGCAATACATGAGGGTGTCTCTTTCCCTAAGTCCTTACTAACTTCTGGTATTAGCTTTCTTTTTCCCCTCTTTTTTTTTTTTTTTTTTAGAGGCAGAGTCTTACTTTGTCGCCTTTTGTAGAGAGCTGTGGTGTTACAGCACACAGCAACCTCCATATCCTGGGCTTAGGCGAGTCTCTTGCCTTAGCCTCCCAAGTAGCTGGGACTACAGGATCCTGCCACAACACCCGGCTATTTTTTTGCTGGGGCTGGGTTCAAACCCGCTACCCTCAGTATAAGGGGCCGGCACCCTACTCACTGACCCACAGGCGCCACCCCTGGTATTATCTTCCTAATTTTTGCCTGTTAGTAGATATAAAATGGTATATCCTTCTTGTTTTAATTTATATTTTTTGGTTATTAGTGAAGTTAGCATCTTCATAAATTTGCTTTGTCATTTACCTTGTCTCTATCAACTACCTCTTTATGCCTTTGCCCATTTGTCTGTTGGTTTCCTTGTTTTTTAAAAAAATAATTTTCTTACTGCTTTTATGATGTTAATAGATTTTGCTGGCTTTCTTACTATCAGTGCTAATATAGTTATTTCTATATTGGTTTCTATTTTAAAAGGCAGAAAACCTGTAGAAATGCTGTTGAAGTTATAATAAAGTTCATTTTTGTTTTTAGTCCAGATGTCAGAGCATTCCTTCCAATGGACAGTCCAAAACACCAGTCAGATCCATCTGAAGATGACGATGAAAGAAGCATTCAGAAGGTAGTAAGAGGAATTTTTTTTAACAGAAAAAATACCATTCCCCCAAAGTTGAAATTAGTGGCAACTTTAGGGCAACATATACTTAAAATGAAGTAACTTCATCCATAGTAGGTTTCTGCTAAATAAAATACATAAAGACAAACATGTACAACTTACTGATCACTTTTTTTTCTGATCTCTATTTCATATAAAATTTATAGGATGAATATTTATGTAATAAAAAGTAGTATAAGTGAATTAAAGAAAAATTTGAAAATAGCAGTTAATAAAGTATTACCCATATTTTTTGCCACCCAGACCTAGTAATTTTTTTCAATTTATTTGTTTATTTATTTTTTACTTTTTAAAATTTTTTTGTTTTTATTAAATCATAACTGTGTACCTTGATGCATTTATGATACCTTTGTAATTATGATGCATTATGGCAGGATAACTGATTTGATATACAATGTGAAATGTTTACATTGAACTGATTAATATGTCCATCACAATTACACTCTTTCTTTTTTTTTTTTTTTTTGTAGAGACAGAGTCTCACTGTATCACCCTCGGGCAGAGTGCCGTGGCGTCACACGGCTCACAGCAACCTCCAACTCCTGGGCTTAAGCTATTCTCTTGCCTCAGCCTCCCGAGCAGCTGGGACTACAGGCGCCCGCCACAACGCCCGGCTATTTTTTGTTGTTGTTACAGTTTGGCCGGGGCTGGGTTTGAACCCGCCACCCTCGGTATATGGAGCCGGCGCCCTACTCACTGAGCCACAGGTGCCACCCATACTCTTTTCTTAATAGTTTTTAAATGTACCATTGCATTATGCACATTAGGTGAGGTTCCCCCCCCAAGTACCCTCCTGCCTCCCGAGACCTAGTAATTTTTAATATTTTAGTGATTTTCTTTCCTGTATTCTCCTAATTATCTAATTTTATCTCATAAAAATTAATCTTAATTTTATTTCTCTAATGATAATTATAACAGTGTGTACAAGTATATATTTTTCACTTTACGTCTTACTTTTCGATCATTATTTATATTTATCATCATCACTGTACTTGAAATTATTGTTTTGAATTTTGGCCAGCAGGAAAGGCCTTTTGAACCACAAATTACATAGCTCTTCCTCTGCCTTGTCAGGTTTTTATACATAGAGCAATCCGTACACACATGCCATTTGGTATCAACTAACTTTTATTTCTATGTATAGGTACATAATAAATATATATTCTTAATAGAGAATGGGGTATTGTTATTTTTTTAACTAGATTATGATAGCAAAAAAGTAAAATAAACTTGTACCTTATTTTGAAGATGTTTTCATCATTTACTTTAGAAAGTTGTATAGAAAGGGAAAACTGTAATAATTTAACTCAATATATTATGTAGCAATTAAAATTATAATTATGGGGCGGCGCCTGTGGCTCAGTGAGTAGGGCGCCGGCCCCATATGCCGAGGGTGGCGGTTCAAACCCAGCCCCGGCCAAACTGCAACAAAAAAATAGCCGGGCGAGGCTGAGGCAAGAGAATCGCGTAAGCCCAAGAGTTAGAGGTTGCTGTGAGCCGTGTGACGCCACGCCACTCTACCCGAGGGCGGTACAGTGAGATTCTGTCTCTACAAAAAAAAAAAAAAAAAAAAAATTATAATTATGAATACAATTAAATATAATATATTTATAATTCAAGCTTTGTAATTATTATTAAATATGTACATGAAAATTTGAGGTGTTGGGTTGATTGACATTTTTCTTTAGAAGGTATTTTAATTTTCTTATGGCTTTATTTTTCTAATTTAAAAGCTAATGTTATGTACTAGAACATATTACTATCCTAGGGCTAAAATATTCATTTGGGAAAAAAAAATATTCCTTTTTTGTGACTATTAGGAAGTAGCATTTTTTTTTCTCTGATGCCCTCAAAAGATTCTTACTTATGAGAACAAATTTAACCTTTGTATCTTTGACATGGTTGCTCCTATGACAGTGTAAAAATTTATATATTTGCTGGCAGGATGCCCATAGCTCAGTGGTTAGGGTGCCAGCCATGCGGCTTGTATGTTCGAACCTGCCCCGGGGTATGGCTCAGTCGGTAAGGCGCCAGCCCCATATACCGAGGGTGGTGGGTTCAAACCCGGCCTCGGCCAAACTGCAACCAAAATATGGCCGGGCGCCTGTAGTCCCAGCTGCTCGGGAGGCTGAGGCAAGAGAATCGCTTAAGCCCAGGAGTTGGAGGTTGCTGTGAGCTGTGTGAGGCCACGGCACTCTACCGAGGGCCATAAAGTGAGACTCTGTCTCTACAAAAAATAAAATAAAAAAGCTGCCCGGAGCAGCGCTCCCCATGCTGTCTGCACGCCTGGCGCCCACGCTGCTCAGTCCCTTCCTGCGGCGATCCGCTCCCACTGTAGGGCGCCATGGCCTCTGGGAGACGCTCCTGGGGAGGCGGTGCGCGGCCGCCGCCTCCTCCGGGCCCGCGTCGGACCTGGGCCCTGAGCCTCCTCATGGCCTCACGGAGGCTGAGAGTTATGAAGGAAGCCCTAACATGCAGGAGCGGTTTCTGTTCCCCGAGTACGTCCTGGAGCCTGAGCCCGCGCCCACCCGGAAAGAGCTGCTGGAACAACTGCAGCAGCAGCACCAGGAGAGCGAGCAACCCAGGCGGACGCAGAAGCCACGGGTCGGCCGCCGGGCGCACCCTGTCGTGGGGCACCCGGACCCGGCGGTGCCGCCCAGCGGCCAGCACTGCTCGGGTTGCGGGGCAGAGCTGCACTGCCAGGACCCCGGCGTGCCCGGATACCTGCCCAGCGAGAAGTTCCTGCGCGCGGCGCAGGCGGACGGCGGGCTGGCGCGGGCCGTGTGCCAGCGCTGCTGGCTCCTGGTGCACCACCAGCGCGCCCTGCGCCTGCAGGGGAGCCGCGAACAGTACTCTGAGCTGGTGAGCACCGCGCGGCGGCGGCCCGGGCCCGCCCTGGTGCTCTACATGGTGGACCTGCTCCACCTGCCCGACGCCCTGCTGCCCGACCTGCCGGCACTGGTAGGCCCCAAGCAGCTGATCGTGCTGGGGAACAAAGTGGACCTGCTGCCCCAAGACCCCCCGGCTACCGGCAGCGGCTCCGGGAGCGGCTGTGGAACGACTGTGCCCGCGCCGGACTTTTGCTGGCCCCTGGCCACGGAGGGCCACAGCTCCCCAGCCGGGACGGGCCGCAGGACAGAGAGGAGAATTCGAATCGGTCGGACAGGTCGTGCACGGTGGTCCGGGACGTGCGTCTCATCAGCGCCAAGACTGGCTATGGCATCGAAGAGTTAATCTCGGCACTTCAGCGCTCCTGGCGCTACCGTGGTGATGTCTACCTGGTAGGATCCACAAACGCTGGCAAGTCCACTCTCTTTAACACGCTCCTGAAGTCCGATTACTGCACCGCCAAGGGCGCCCAGGCCATCGACCGGGCCACCATCTCCTCTTGGCCAGGAACTACATTAAACCTTCTCAAGTTTCCTATTTGCAACCCAACTCCTTATAGAATGTTTGAAAGGCACAAAAGACTTAAAGAAGATGCAGCTAAAGCCCTAGAAGATCTTAGCGAGCAAGAACAACATCAACTTAATGTTTTGAAAAAGCATGGCTATGTAGTAGGGAGAGTTGGAAGAACATTCTTGGATTCAGAAGAACAGAAGGATGAAGATGCCTTTGAATTTGATGCTGATTCACTTGCCTTTGACATGGAAAATGAACCCGTTACAGTTGAACCTACATCCACCAAACAAGTAGTATTGACTGCACAAGATGTGAGAGATGCCCGCTGGTTTTATGACACGCCAGGAATTACAAAAGAAAATTGCATTTTAAATCTTCTAACAGAAGAAGAAGTAAAGATTGTTTTGCCAACAAATTCCATTGTTCCAAGAACTTTTGTGCTTAAACCAGGAATGGTTCTATTTTTGGGTGCTCTAGGCCGCATTGATTTCCTACAGGGAAACCAGTCAGCCCGGTTTACGGTTGTGGCTTCCAACCTCCTCCCCGTGCACATTACTTCCTTGGACAAGGCGGATAGTTTGTATGAGAAGCAGGCAGGTCACACGTTACTGCAGGTTCCAATGGGTGGAAAAGAAGGAATGGCAGACTTTCCTTCTCTTGTTGCTGAAGACATTATAGTAAAAGAAGGACTTGGGGAATCCGAAGCGGTTGCTGACATCAAGTTTTCCTCTGCAGGTTGGGTTGCAGTAACGCCTCGTGGGAAGGACAGATTGCATCTCCGAGGCTACACACCTCAAGGAACGGTTCTGACGGTCCGGCCCCCGCTCTTGCCGTATATCGTTAACATCAAAGGACAGCGCATCAAGAAAAGTGCGGCCTATAAAACCAAGAAGCCTCCTTCCCTCGTGTATAATCTGCAGAAGAAGAAAGGATAAATGTATGAGGCTGACTTTGTTCCTGCTGGATATTGACCATAACAAGACACATTGAAATTATATTAAATATGGGAGGCACCTGTGGCTCAAGGAGTAGGGCGCCAGCCCCATATGCCGTGGGTGGCGGGTTGAAGCCCGGCCCAGCCAAAACTGCAAAAAAAGAAATTATATTAAATATAGCCTATGGGCGGTGCCTGCGGCTCAAGGAGTAGGGTGCCAGTGCACATGCCGGAGGTGGCGGGTTCAAACCCAGCCATGGCCAAAAATTGCAAAAAAAAAAAATAAATAAAATAAATATAGCCTATAATAAAATTCCCCTGCTCCTACCCCATTTAAAGATCTTAACAGTTGACCTTTTTTTTTTTTTTTGCAGTTTTTGGCCAGGGCTGAGCTTTGAACCTGCCACCTCTGGCATATGGGGCCGGCGCCCTGCTCACCCAACAATGACCTTTTTTTTTTTTTTGTGGTTTTTGGCCGGGGCTGGGTTTGAACTCGCCACCTCCGGCATATGGGACCAGTGCCCTACTCCTTGAGCCACAGGCGCCGCCCAACAGTTGACCTTTTTAAACTAACCAGGACTGTGCCTATTCATAATGTACTGAGCTTGTAAATAGAGGTTATATATCTATTTCTTTTCTTCTCTTTTTTTTTTTTTTTTTTTTTTTTGGAGACAGGAGTCTTGCTGTGTTGGTAGAGTGCTGTGGCGTCACAACTCACAGCAACCTCCAACTCTTGGGCTTGGGTGATTCTCTTGCCTCAGCCTCCCTAGTAGCTGGGACTGCGGACACCCACCACAACACCCAGCTATTTTCTTGTTGCAGTTTTCATTGTTGTTTAGCTGACCCGGGCCAGCCTTGAACCAGCCAGCCTCGGTGCATGTGGCTGGCACCATGACCACTGTGCTACAGGCGCAGAGCCCTTTCTTACAGGGTATGTTTACGGTATATATTTGTGACCCATTTATATAAAAAGAAAGCCTGATATATTCAAGTTTCTCCCACTGCTTTTTTTTTTTTTTTTTTGAGACCAGATGTCATTTCTGTCATTTGGAGTCTGTAGTTGACAAGGCAAGTTAACAGTCACATGAAAAAATAATACACTGGCTTATAAGTAAAAGTGAATAGTCATCCGTGGACACAACTGGTAGAACATTCTGCGCCTTCCATCTCTAGGTCTAAGGTAACGGTTTTCCAAGTCCTCATCCTTTCCCAGCAAGTGTGAAGAAGGGGAAAGAGTGGAGAGCAAGCAGCTTCCCTATTTAAAGGAAGGGGAAAAGCTGGATGTTACACACATTGGTTTACACAGTCTGTTGATAAACGTCATGGAAACTGGGAAGTGAAGGAGGAAATGGGCACTGTTTCAGATTTTTACTGAGAAGGGGAGAATACATATTGAGAACAAGTAGAACTTCACCTAACACAATTTAACAGTGTCTAAGAATCTTTCATAAAGATGTGTGTTCCTGGGCGGCGCCTGTGGCTCAGTGAGTAGGGCGCCGGCCCCATATGCCGAGGGTGGCAGGTTCAAACCCAGCCCCGGCCAAACTGCAACAAAAAAAAGGCCGGGTGTTGTGGCGGGCGCCTGTAGTCCCGGCTGTTCGGGAGGCTGAGGCAAAAAAATCGCCTGGGCCCAGGAGTTGGAGGTTGCTGTGAGCCGTGTGATGCCATGGCATCCTACCCGGGGGCGGTACAGTGAGACTCTGTCTCTCCAAAAAAAAAAAAAGAAGAAGAAGAAGATGTGTGTTCCTAGTATCTGGAGTCTATTCCACAATCAGGAGAGCACTTACTACCCATGTTATTAACATTGGCCTGTCTGTACCTGTACAACATGTATCGATCAGACGGCTTTACTTTTGGTTATTCCTAGGTGAGTTTTACTACAGCTGTGTGGAAACAATCGGCGCGTCTCAGATCCTAACACTGAGATAAATGCTGGTGGGTTAAGCTGGGCTGAAATGCAGTTAGATCCGTGAGTGTCTTGATGGACCTGTGTTCTCTCCCGACATGTGGAAGCCCTGTGTACTTCACACCCTCCTTTTCTGCTAAGTCTCCTTACACTAAATATGACAAGTTTTTTAAGATGCAACTTACAACTTTGAAAATCTCACTTTCATAGTGTTTCAAAGGGTAGTATAGTACTATTGGTATGTTGGGGGAGATGTTCTTCGTGTGTAAAACCGTTTCAGCGTGGATGGCATCCCTCATCCCCAGACACTGGACGCCAGTAGCAACTCCCTCTGCCCATCGGTCATTAAAACTGAAACGTAGCCCCAAGGTTTCCAACTGCACCTCTAGAGGGCAGTAGTTCCCAAGTTGAGAAAATCGATCGGCGTTTTTTAGGTTTCACTGGCAGGTTTTTTGGAGGGAATGAAATACCATTAATTTTACTACAAGTTAAAATTGCGCTCCAAGCACAATGGCTCATGCCTGTAATCCCAGCATTTTGAGAGGCCAAGACAGGAGGATCACTTGAGGCCAGGAGTTGAGACCAGCATAGACAAAGTAGCAGAGACCCTGTCTCCACAAAAATTTTAAAAACTTGGGTGGCGCCGGTGGCTCAGTGAGTAGGGCGCCAGCCCCATATGCTGAGGGTGGCAGGTTTGAACCCGGCCCCAGCCAAACTGCAAGAAAAAAATAGCTGGGCGTTGTGGCGGGTGCCCGTAGTCCCAGCTACTCGGGAGGCTCAGGCAAGAGGATCACCTAAGCCCAGGAGCTGGAGGTTGCTGTGAGCTGTGATGCCACCGCACTCTACCAAGGGTGACACTTTCAAAACTTAGCCAGATATGGTAGTATGCACATGTAGCCCCGGCTACTTCAGAAGTTGAGGCAAGAGGATCTCCTGAGCCCAGGAGTTGCAAGTCACAGTGAGCCATGATCACACCACTGCACTCCAGCCTGGGAGACAGAACAGGACCCTGTCTTTCCAAAAAAAATTGTAGTCTTTATCTTTCTATTTGTAGTTGAAAACAAGAATTCACAGTTCAGAGCTTAGGCCTGAATCTTTTTTTTTTTTTTTCCCCTTAAATAGAGACAGGGTCTCACTTGTGGCCCAAGCTAGAGTGCAGTAGTGCAGTCATGGCTAACTGTGACCCTGAACTCTTGGGATAAAGCAACGTTCCCACCTCTGCGGCAGCGGGGGCTACAGACACACACCAGCACACCCAGCCTGAATCTACTGAGATAGCATTGTTTTTAATTTCTGGAGAAGTGGCGGCGCCTGTGGCTCAGTGAGTAGGGCGCCGGCCCCATATGCCGAGGGTGGCGGGTTCAAACCCAGCCCCGACCAAACTAACAAAAAAATAGCCGGGCGTTGTGGCGGACGCCTGTAGTCCCAGCTGCTCGGGAGGCTGAGGCAAGAGAATCGCGTAAGCCCAATAGTTAGAGGTTGCTGTGAGCCGTGAGATGCCACGGCACCCTACCCGAGGGCGGTACAGTGAGACTCTGTCTCTACAAAAAAAATATATATATATAATTTCTGGAGAAGTAAAATAACTTACAGAAATGTATTTTAGAGAAGAAAACAAAATAAATAAATAAATAAAAAATAGCCGGGCATTGAGGCGGGCATCTGTTTGAGCCCAAGAGTTTGAGGTTTCTGTGAGCTATGATGCCACGGTACTCTACCGAGGGTGACATAGTGAGACTCTGTCTCAAAAAAAAAAAAAATAAATAAATAATACAAAGATATATATATTTTTACACTTGGTGAAAAAAAAACAATAATCTGGGAAAACATTTGTAACAAGGCATAAGAAGAAATAACATTTATGTAAAAAGCTCATACAGATGAGTTTCATGTTTTTTTTTTTTTTTTTCCTTTTCTTTTTTTTTGAGACAGAGTCTCAGTTTCGCCCTCGGTAGAGTGCCATGAAGTGACAGCTCACAGGAACCTCAAACTCTCGGGCTTAAGCGATTCTCTTGCCTCAGCCTCCCAAGTAGCTGGGACTAAGGCACCCACCACAACGTGCAGCTGTTTTTTGGTTGTAATTGTCATTGTTGTGTAGCAGGCCTGGGCCAGGCTCAAACCCACCAGCCTCAGCGTACATGGCTGGCGCCCTACTCACTGAGCTACAGGTGCTGAGCCAGATGAGTTTTTAAATAGGCTTCTTAATACCCCCGGTACTTAAAAGGAAAAGGGGCACGACCGAGGACTGCTAGGAAAAACATAGATGGGAAAATGTTCAACCGTGATGCTAATAACCAAGGAAATTTTTGAAGGAGTGCTCGCTTTGGCAGCACATATACTTAAATTGGAAATTTTGAAGGAATGTTTTGTATTTTTCCATCAATTGAGCAAAAACGTAAAGTATTTTACATACTGCCAGACTGATAAGGGTAAGGTACAACAAACACCCTGAGGCATTATTTATGTCATAATTTTTTGAAATTCTTGTGGAAAGCAATTCAGCAACATGTATCAAATAGAAACATATTCATGTCATGTAGGAGTGGATGCCAATGAAATCCTTCACACAGACAAAAACAAAGATGTTCATTTCAGCGTGATCTGTTATAAAACCATTAGAACCTTAATATCATCAGAAGGTATTTGTATATATTACACATTTTAAGTAACATTCGAAGGTAATATTTTAAACTAGGGAGAGGGGAATGATTCCATTTAGATTTAAAATTTGCTTCAATTTATTATCAAAATAGTTAATTCAAACACCAGGGCCAGGTTAAACAGTGACAGGTAAAGATTAGTGAGATAAATAGTTAACTACATTTAGATGTTTTTCTTCTTTAAAAACCCGCTCTTTGGACTATTTTGTTCTCTAATAACATGCAGAGATATCAACATATTTCTAAACACATGTAGAGTGAAAAACACGCCAATCCCTCAGACATAGGAAACAGGATAACTAAGGCCATACCAATGGCACCCATTGTTAACTGCTCTGATGAACCCTAACTAAAAGCAAATTTCCATTTTTCTTCAATGCTGTGATAAGAGAAAAGAATGCTCACAAACAAACTTCCTCTAGTTAGCATTCCATTTCTTTGCTTTCCTTGCAGGAAAACTCAAGGAAGTTTTGTAAACTGTCTCCACCTGCTGTCCTCCTCTGGATCTCTTGCGAACCCCTCCGTCCCGGGCCCATCACACCACAGACTGCTCAGAGTTTAGCAGCCAATCTTCAACTTTCATCTTACTTGCACTAACAGCAACGTGAACAGAGTTAATTACCCCCCTGACTTTGGGAAACTACATTCTTGGTTTTCCTCCTGTCTCACAGACTGCCCTTTCTGTCTCTATTACCGGTTATTCCTTGACTTCACGATGCTGAAGTGTCCCAGGACTCAATCCTTGGATCACTTCTCTCATCTGTCCATACTCACTCTCCAAGGAGACCAAGAGGGTGGAGAAAGCCTGGTGCCCTGGGATGAAATAATACTTTGTAATTAATCCAATAAGCCTGTGAGGATAAAGTAAGGATGCAACACCACAACTCTCCAATCCGTGGCAGACGTCATTAATCATTCAGGGCTTTTCTCAAACGGAGCTAAGCAGCCCTGGAATCCTTCTTTGTATGGAGTATTGTAGCCATTCACTTCCAATGAACTGCTGGACTTGACATTCCAGATGAAGTCTATACCTGCCAACCCTGATATCGTTCAGTATTGCTCAGTGTTTCTCAAAATGTTCCCCATGCTCAAATAAATGTGAATATGGGGAGAAACTGAATAAATAAAGCTTACTAGCCTTAACATACTAATGTCCATCAAGACTCCGTTGGAACAAACTGGCTAACAAGTAAGGTGAACCAACAACAGAATGCCAGGAGGATATTAATCACGCTTGCAAGGGCACTTTCCTTCTGACTACCTCGTAGGTCCCTCCAAGAACTTATTGTCCCCTGGGAAGTATGGTCAACTGATTTTCTCCAAATGCATACTCTCCCCCAAAATAAGACCAGAAAAGTGACAATGACAAAACAGCAGAACCAACCAAAAATATGTGGATTAAAAACTCCTCAAGGCTCTACTAAAGCAATAAAAAGTTAGAGCAGCAATTAGTGAAGCGTATGACAGTACTATCTTCACTGTAACCATGGTTATATTTCATAGGCCTCCAATTAAACTGGTATAATTATGCATATCTGCATACTCTCAAAAAAGATCTTCCCAAAATTTAGTCAAAGGATGGTTTGAAACAAATTAAACCTACTGAGGATTTCCAGATGGTCCCAGGTTGATGTTCTGTGAGGTAGTGTGTAGCTGTTTGGATGGGGGAAAAAAACAACATTCTCAATGGAGCTTCAAAAATTATCAATGTTTAGAAATAAAACATACAGCACTGTACCGTGGATAACATGGGTATTGTCATATGATAGAAACCTAAGGCCTTAATAAGTATATAAACTTATTTGGAAACATATAATTGATATAAGCATAATTATTTTTATCACAATAACTTCTAGGAACAGTTGAAAGGAAAAAATGTAAGTAAGCCAGAAATCAACCTCAAAGTTGGCAAATGAATGAAATAACCTGGAGGAAGCTCCTTGGAAGAGGTGGGTATTGAAACCACAAATTTAAGGGGAAACATTTTATCAAAGAAAACTATTTAAAAATGGCTATTTTTCAAATTTTCAGATAGGTAATTAAAGATAGAAGATAGGATACTGATGATGATTGTAAATGCTGGATTTCAGTTTTAATTTGACGCTAGGTAAATATAGGCAAAGCAAATACAGACAGCAGTGCTCTTCCAATTCCAGCACTGTAGTAGCACCAAAATTTTAAAGGCTTTCTTCTTCGTTACACTTACGATATTATAAATTCAACCTCTGATACTAATTTAGAAGCAGATCTTTCTGTACCTATTATGCCATAAAAAATTAATAAAAGTTTCTAGTTCATTAACAATTAGCCAGAAATTTGACTCAGAATCTCAAAAGATTAATCTAACAATCCTAGCAGACCAGTGTAGATGAATTCTGCTTCACATAAATTCACTTTGAAATTCTTTACACAAGAAAAAGGAGACGAAAAAAATTCTTTATACATTCAGAGAATTAACTCAGTTATAAATGTCTGAAATACATGGACTTTTACTAGTTCTCTATATAATTATACTTCATATAAGTTACAAATATAAAAAGCTTTATAAAACTCTTTATGCTTGGCTCCTGTAGCTCAGCGGCTAGGGCGCCAGCCACATACACCAGAGCTGGTGAGTTTGAATCTAGCCTGGGCCTGGCAAACAACAACTCCAACCAAAAAATAGCCAGGCGTTGTGGCAGGCGCCTGTAGTCCCAGCTACTAGGGAGGCTGAGGCAAGAGAATCACTTAAGCCCAAGAGTTTGAGGTTGCTATGAGCTGTGATGCAACAGCACTCTACCAACGGTGACAAAAATACAAAAATAAAATAAAGATGATATCAAATTAAGGGTGAGATATAATTTATTAACAAAATTAACACTAATTGAGATCATAAGTTCCTTGACTTCTCTTGGCCTCTAGTTTTCCCTTTATACATAGAACAGTAGGTCCACATGCCTTCTAAGATATTGCAGTTGTATCTTCACTTAGTTATCTACTTAACAGTCCTTAACAGTTATAACTGTAAGTCAAAGTATGGCTCTTTCCTTTTATTAAAAAGATTCTTTTTTTTTTTTTTGACAGAGTCTCACTACGCTGCCTGAGCTAGAAAGCAGTGGTATTATCATAGCTCAATGAAGACTCCGAGGCTGTAGTGATCTTCCTGCCTCAGCCTTTACAAGTAGCTGGGACCACAGGTACATGCCACCATGCCCAGCAAAGTTTTCTGTTTTTTGTAGATACAAGGTCTTGCTATGTTGCTTGGGCTATACTTGAACACTGGCCTCAAGAACCAATCCTCACAGCTTGGCCTTCTAAAGTGCTAGGATTACAAGCATGAGCCAGTGTACCAGTCTTTAAAGATTCTTTTTATCAGTATTTTAAAACTTTTAGAGAGTCTAGTCAAGTTTCAGGCATTATGAATGAAAAAGGTAAGAAAAATAAAATCTAAAGCCAACAGTGGCCAGGCACAGTGGTTCATGCCATTAATATTAGCACTTTGAGAGGCCAAGGCAGGAGGACTGCTTGAGGTCAGAAATTCAAGACCAGTTTGAGCAAGAGCAAGACTCCTGTCTCTGCAAAAAAAAAAAGGAAAGAAAGAAAAGAAAAAAGAAAAATTAGCTGAGTGTGGTTCTCAGAGGCTGAGGCAGAAGGATTGCTTGAGACCAGAAGTCTGAGGATACAGTGAACTATGATGATGTCACTGCACTCTAAGAGCCTGGACAATAGACTGAGACCCTGTCTCTAAATACTAAATTAAACAGGCCGGGCAGAGTGGGTCATGACTGTAATCTCAGCACTCTAGGAGGCCGAGGCAGGTGGATTGTCTGAGCTCACAGGTTTGAGACTAGCCTGAGCAAGAGTGAGACCCCATCTCTAAAAAGGAATAGCAGGAAGTTGCTGTAAGCTATGATGCCATGGCACTCTACCAAGGGTGACAAAGTAAGACTTTGTCACAAAATCAAAACACCAAAAATCTAAAATAAATAAATAAATAAGTCAACAGGGACAGAACAGCAGCCAGAACCCAGGAATCTCTCAGTTCAGCTAATTCTGCAAAGCCAGCTGTCTCCTATAGCAATGCAAGACATTCTTCAAAGAATCTAAACCTACAAATTCTCACATTGGTACCAAGCAAAAAGTGGAAAAATCAGTTATATATATTTTAGTCTTTAGGATATTATTTTAAGTCTTTTTCAATTAAAAATATATACTCAGAAAATATAGAAAAGTATGAGAAAAATATTTAAAATTCATAACCTCACTAGCACAATATTTTGCAAATATGTAAGTAAATTCATATAGTCCTTTCTTGCCTTTTAAAAACTAATTCACAATGTGTGACTATGCATATAAAATTTGATATATTGATTTCACGTGTTTTCACTTGTGTCAAAGTTTAAAATATTACCTTCGAATGTTACTTAAAATGTGTAATATACACAAATATCTTCTGATTGATATTAAGGTTCTAATGGTTTTATAACAGATCACGCTGAAATGAACATCTTTGTTTGTGTCTGTGTGAAGGATTTCATTGGCATCCACTCCTACATGACATGAATATGTTTATGTTTGATTCATGTTGCTGAATTGCTTTCCACAAGAATTTCAAAAAATTATGACATAAATAATGCCTCAGGGTGTTTGTTGTACCTTACCCTTATCAGTCTGGCAGTATGTCAAATACTTTACGTTTTTGCTCAATTGATGGAAAAATACAAAACACTCCTTCAAAATTTCCAATTTTAGTATATGTGCTGCCAAAGCGAGCACTCCTTCAAAAATTTCCTTGGTTATTAGCATCACGGTTGAACATTTTCCCATCTATGTTTTTCCTAGCAGTCCTCGGTCGTGCCCCTTTTCCTTTTAAGTACCGGGGGTATTAAGAAGCCTATTTAAAAACTCATCTGGCTCAGCACCTGTAGCTCAGTGAGTAGGGCGCCAGCCATGTACGCTGAGGATGGTGGGTTTGAGCCTGGCCCAGGCCTGCTACACAACAATGACAATTACAACCAAAAAACAGCTGCACGTTGTGGTGGGTGCCTTAGCCCCATCTACTTGGGAAGCTGAGGCAAGAGAATCACTTAAGCCCGAGAGTTTGAGGTTCCTGTGAGCTGTCACTTCATGGCACTCTACCAAGGGCGAAACTGAGACTCTGTCTCAAAAAAAAAAGAAAAGGAAAAAAAAAAGAAAAAAACATGAAACTCATCTGTATGAGCTTTTTACATAAATGTTATTTCTTCTTATGCCTTGTTACAAATGTTTTCCCAGATCATTGTTTTTTTCGCCAAGTGTAAAAATATATATATCTTTGTATTATTTATTTATTTTTTTTTTTTTTGAGACAGAGTCTCACTATGTCACCCTCGGTAGAGTACCGTAGCATCATAGCTCACAGAAACCTCAAACTCTTGGGCTCAAACAGATGCCCGCCTCAATGCCCGGCTATTTTTTATTTATTTATTTATTTTTTTGTTTTCCTCTCTAAAATATATTTCTGTAAGTTATTTTACTTCTCCAGAAATTATATATATATATATATATATTTCTGTAGAGACAGAGTCTCACTGTACTGCCCTCAGGTAGGGTGCGTGGCATCACACGGCTCACAGCAACCTCTAACTCTTGGGCTTACGAGATTCTCTTGCCTCAGCCTCCCGAGCAGCTGGGACTACAGGCGTCCGCCACAACGCCCGGCTATTTTTTTGTTAGTTTGGTCGGGGCTGGGTTTGAACCCGCCACCCTCGGCGTATGGGGCCGGCGCCCTACTCACTGAGCCACAGGCGCCGCCACTTCTCCAGAAATTAAAAACAATGCTATCTCAGTAGATTCAGGCTGGGTGTGCTGGTGTGTGTCTGTAGCCCCCGCTGCCGCAGAGGTGGGAACGTTGCTTTATCCCAAGAGTTCAGGGTCACGGTTAGCCATGACTGCACTATTGCACTCTAGCTTGGGCCACAAGTGAGACCCTGTCTCTATTTAAGGGGAAAAAAAAAAAAAGATTCAGGACTAAGCTCTGAACTGTGAATTCTTGTTTTCAACTACAAATAGAAAGATAAAGACTACAATTTTTTTTGGAAAGACAGGGTCCTGTTCTGTCTCCCAGGCTGGAGTGCAGTGCTGTGATCATGGCTCACTGTGACTTGCAACTCCTGGGCTCAGGAGATCCTCTTGCCTCAACTTCTGAAGGAGCCGGGGCTACATGTGCATACTACCATACCTGGCTAAGTTTTGAAAGTGTCACCCTTGGTAGAGTGCGGTGGCATCACAGCTCACAGCAACCTCCAGCTCCTGGGCTTAGGTGATCCTCTTGCCTGAGCCTCCCGAGTAGCTGGGACTACGGGCACCCGCCACAACGCCCAGCTATTTTTTTCTTGCAGTTTGGCTGGGGCCGGGTTCAAACCTGCCACCCTCAGTATATGGGGCTGGCGCCCTACTCACTGAGCCACCGGCACCACCCAAGTTTTTAAAATTTTTGTGGAGACACTGTCTCTGCTACTTTGTCTATGCTGGTCTCAACTCCTGGCCTCAAGTGATCCTCCTGTCTTGGCCTCTCAAAATGCTGGGATTACAGGCATGAGCCATTGTGCTTGGAGCGCAATTTTAACTTGTAGTAAAATTAATGGTATTTCATTCCCTCCAAAAAACCTGCCAGTGAAACCTAAAAAACGCCGATCGATTTTCTCAACTTGGGAACTACTGCCCTCTAGAGGTGCAGTTGGAAACCTTGGGGCTACGTTTCAGTTTTAATGACCGATGGGCAGAGGGAGTTGCTACTGGCGTCCAGTGTCTGGGGATGAGGGATGCCATCCACGCTGAAACGGTTTTACACACGAAGAACATCTCCCCCAACATACCAATAGTACTATACTACCCTTTGAAACACTATGAAAGTGAGATTTTCAAAGTTGTAAGTTGCATCTTAAAAAACTTGTCATATTTAGTGTAAGGAGACTTAGCAGAAAAGGAGGGTGTGAAGTACACAGGGCTTCCACATGTCGGGAGAGAACACAGGTCCATCAAGACACTCACGGATCTAACTGCATTTCAGCCCAGCTTAACCCACCAGCATTTATCTCAGTGTTAGGATCTGAGACGCGCCGATTGTTTCTACACAGCTGTAGTAAAACTCACCTACGAATAATCAAAAGTAAAGCCGTCTGATCGATACATGTTGTACAGGTACAGACAGGCCAATGTTAATAACATGGGTAGTTAAGTGCTCTCCTGATTGTGGAATAGACTACAGATACTAGGAACACACATCTTCTTCTTCTTTTTTTCTTTTTTGGAGAGACAGAGTCTCACTGTACCGCCCCCGGGTAGGATGCCATAGCGTCACACGGCTCACAGCAACCTCCAACTCCTGGGCCCAGGCGATTCTCTTGCCTCAGCCTCCCGAACAGCCGGGACTACAGGTGCCCGCCACAACACCCGGCCTTATTTTTGTTGCAGTTTGGCCGGGGCTGGGTTTGAACCTGCCACCCTCGGCATATGGGTCCGGCGCCTTACTCACTGAGCCACAGGCGCCGCCCAGGAACACACATCTTTATGAAAGATTCTTAGACACTGTTAAATTGTGTTAGGTGAAGTTCTACTTGTTCTCAATATGTATTCTCCACTTGTCAGTAAAAATCTGAAACAGTGCCCATTTCCTCCTTCACTTCCCAGTTTCATTGGGGGGGGTGTGTGGCCACATGACGTTTATCAACAGACCGTGTAAACCAATGTGTGTAACATCCAGCTTTTCCCCTTCCTTTAAATAGGGAAGCTGCTTGCTCTCCACTCTTTCCCCTTCTTCACACTTGCTGGGAAAGGATGAGGACTTGGAAAACCGTTACCTTAGACCTAGAGATGGAAGGCGCAGAATGTTCTACCAGTTGTGTCCACGGATGACTATTCACTTTTACTTATAAGCCAGTGTATTATTTTTTCATGTGACTGTTAACTTGCCTTGTCAACTACAGACTCCAAATGACAGAAATGACATCTGGTCTCAAAAAAAAAAAAAAAAAAAGCAGTGGGAGAAACTTGAATATATCAGGCTTTCTTTTTATATAAATGGGTCACAAATATATACCGTAAACATACCCTGTAAGAAAGGGCTCTGCGCCTGTAGCACAGTGGTCATGGTGCCAGCCACATGCATCGAGGCTGGCTGGTTCAAGGCTGGCCCGGGTCAGCTAAACAACAATGAAAACTGCAACAAGAAAATAGCTGGGTGTTGTGGTGGGTGTCCGCAGTCCCAGCTACTAGGGAGGCTGAGGCAAGAGAATCACCCAAGCCCAAGAGTTGGAGGTTGCTGTGAGTTGTGACGTCACAGCACTCTACCAACACAGCAAGACTCCTGTGTCCAAAAAAAAAAAAAAAAAAAAGAGAAGAAAAGAAATAGATACATAACCTCTATTTACAAGCTCAGTACATTATGAATAGGCACAGTCCTGGTTAGTTTAAAAAGGTCAACTGTTGGGCGGCGCTTGTGGCTCAAGGAGTAGGGCACTGGTCCCATATGCCAGAGGTGGCGAGTTCAAACCCAGCCCCGGCCAAAAACCACAAAAAAAAAAAAAAGGTCATTGTTGGGTGAGCAGGGCGCCGGCCCCATATGCCAGAGGTGGCAGGTTCAAAGCTCAGCCCTGGCCAAAAACTGCAAAAAAAAAAAAAAAAAGGTCAACTGTTAAGATCTTTAAATGGGGTAGGAGCAGGGGAATTTTATTATAGGCTATATTTATTTTATTTTATTTTTTTTTTTGCAATTTTTGGCCATGGCTGGGTTTGAACCCGCCACCTCCGGCATGTGCACTGGCACCCTACTCCTTGAGCCGCAGGCACCGCCCATAGGCTATATTTAATATAATTTCTTTTTTTGCAGTTTTGGCTGGGCCGGGCTTCAACCCGCCACCCACGGCATATGGGGCTGGCGCCCTACTCCTTGAGCCACAGGTGCCTCCCATATTTAATATAATTTCAATGTGTCTTGTTATGGTCAATATCCAGCAGGAACAAAGTCAGCCTCATACATTTATCCTTTCTTCTTCTGCAGATTATACACGAGGGAAGGAGGCTTCTTGGTTTTATAGGCCGCACTTTTCTTGATGCGCTGTCCTTTGATGTTAACGATATACGGCAAGAGCGGGGGCCGGACCGTCAGAACCGTTCCTTGAGGTGTGTAGCCTCGGAGATGCAATCTGTCCTTCCCACGAGGCGTTACTGCAACCCAACCTGCAGAGGAAAACTTGATGTCAGCAACCGCTTCGGATTCCCCAAGTCCTTCTTTTACTATAATGTCTTCAGCAACAAGAGAAGGAAAGTCTGCCATTCCTTCTTTTCCACCCATTGGAACCTGCAGTAACGTGTGACCTGCCTGCTTCTCATACAAACTATCCGCCTTGTCCAAGGAAGTAATGTGCACGGGGAGGAGGTTGGAAGCCACAACCGTAAACCGGGCTGACTGGTTTCCCTGTAGGAAATCAATGCGGCCTAGAGCACCCAAAAATAGAACCATTCCTGGTTTAAGCACAAAAGTTCTTGGAACAATGGAATTTGTTGGCAAAACAATCTTTACTTCTTCTTCTGTTAGAAGATTTAAAATGCAATTTTCTTTTGTAATTCCTGGCGTGTCATAAAACCAGCGGGCATCTCTCACATCTTGTGCAGTCAATACTACTTGTTTGGTGGATGTAGGTTCAACTGTAACGGGTTCATTTTCCATGTCAAAGGCAAGTGAATCAGCATCAAATTCAAAGGCATCTTCATCCTTCTGTTCTTCTGAATCCAAGAATGTTCTTCCAACTCTCCCTACTACATAGCCATGCTTTTTCAAAACATTAAGTTGATGTTGTTCTTGCTCGCTAAGATCTTCTAGGGCTTTAGCTGCATCTTCTTTAAGTCTTTTGTGCCTTTCAAACATTCTATAAGGAGTTGGGTTGCAAATAGGAAACTTGAGAAGGTTTAATGTAGTTCCTGGCCAAGAGGAGATGGTGGCCCGGTCGATGGCCTGGGCGCCCTTGGCGGTGCAGTAATCGGACTTCAGGAGCGTGTTAAAGAGAGTGGACTTGCCAGCGTTTGTGGATCCTACCAGGTAGACATCACCACGGTAGCGCCAGGAGCGCTGAAGTGCCGAGATTAACTCTTCGATGCCATAGCCAGTCTTGGCGCTGATGAGACGCACGTCCCGGACCACCGTGCACGACCTGTCCGACCGATTCGAATTCTCCTCTCTGTCCTGCGGCCCGTCCCGGCTGGGGAGCTGTGGCCCTCCGTGGCCAGGGGCCAGCAAAAGTCCGGCGCGGGCACAGTCGTTCCACAGCCGCTCCCGGAGCCGCTGCCGGTAGCCGGGGGGTCTTGGGGCAGCAGGTCCACTTTGTTCCCCAGCACGATCAGCTGCTTGGGGCCTACCAGTGCCGGCAGGTCGGGCAGCAGGGCGTCGGGCAGGTGGAGCAGGTCCACCATGTAGAGCACCAGGGCGGGCCCGGGCCGCCGCCGCGCGGTGCTCACCAGCTCAGAGTACTGTTCGCGGCTCCCCTGCAGGCGCAGGGCGCGCTGGTGGTGCACCAGGAGCCAGCAGCGCTGGCACACGGCCCGCGCCAGCCCGCCGTCCGCCTGCGCCGCGCGCAGGAACTTCTCGCTGGGCAGGTATCCGGGCACGCCGGGGTCCTGGCAGTGCAGCTCTGCCCCGCAACCCGAGCAGTGCTGGCCGCTGGGCGGCACCGCCGGGTCCGGGTGCCCCACGACAGGGTGCGCCCGGCGGCCGACCCGTGGCTTCTGCGTCCGCCTGGGTTGCTCCCTCTCCTGGTGCTGCTGCTGCAGTTGTTCCAGCAGCTCTTTCCGGGTGGGCGCGGGCTCAGGCTCCAGGACGTACTCGGGGAAGAGAAACCGCTCCTGCATGTTAGGGCTTCCTTCATAACTCTCAGCCTCCGTGAGGCCATGAGGAGGCTCAGGGCCCAGGTCCGACGCGGGCCCGGAGGAGGCGGCGGCCGCGCACCGCCTCCCCAGGAGCGTCTCCCAGAGGCCATGGCGCCCTACAGTGGGAGCGGATCGCCGCAGGAAGGGACTGAGCAGCGTGGGCGCCAGGCGTGCAGACAGCATGGGGAGCGCTGCTCCGGGCAGCTTTTTTATTTTATTTTTTGTAGAGACAGAGTCTCACTTTATGGCCCTCGGTAGAGTGCCGTGGCCTCACACAGCTCACAGCAACCTCCAACTCCTGGGCTTAAGCGATTCTCTTGCCTCAGCCTCCCGAGCAGCTGGGACTACAGGCGCCCGGCCATATTTTGGTTGCAGTTTGGCCGAGGCCGGGTTTGAACCCACCACCCTCGGTAGATGGGGCTGGCGCCTTACCGACTGAGCCATACCCCGGGGCAGGTTCGAACATACAAGCCGCATGGCTGGCACCCTAACCACTGAGCTATGGGCATCCTGCCAGCAAATATATAAATTTTTACACTGTCATAGGAGCAACCATGTCAAAGATACAAAGGTTAAATTTGTTCTCATAAGTAAGAATCTTTTGAGGGCATCAGAGAAAAAAAAATGCTACTTCCTAATAGTCACAAAAAAGGAATATTTTTTTTTCCCAAATGAATATTTTAGCCCTAGGATAGTAATATGTTCTAGTACATAACATTAACTTTTAAATTAGAAAAATAAAGCCATAAGAAAATTAAAATACATTCTGAAGAAAAATGTAAATCAACCCAACACCTCAAATTTTCATGTATATATTTAATAATAATTACAAAGCTTGAATTATAAATATATTATATTTAATTATATTCATAGTTATAATTTTTTTTTTTTTTTTTGTAGAGACAGAATCGCACTGTACCGCCCTCGGGTAGAGTGGCGTGGCGTCACACGGCTCAGAGCAACCTCTAACTCTTGGGCTTAAGCGATTCTCTTGCCTCAGCGTCCCGAGCAGCTGGGACTACAGGCGCCCGCCACAACGCCCGGCTATTTTTTTTGTTGCAGTTTGGCCGGGGCTGGGTTTGAACCCGCCACCCTCGGCATATGGGGCCGGCGCCCTACTCACTGAGCCACAGGCGCCGCCCCATAATTATAATTTTAATTGCTACATAATATATTGAGTTAAATTATTACAGTTTTCCCTTTCTATACAACTTTCTAAAGTAAATGATGAAAACATCTTCAAAATAAGGTACAAGTTTATTTTACTTATTGCTATCATAATCTAGTTAAAAAAGATAACAATACCCCATTCTCTGTTAAGAATATATATTATGTACCTATACATAGAAATAAAAGTTGATGCCAAATGGCATGTGTGTACGGATTGCTCTATGTATAAAAACCTGACAAGGCAGAGGAAGAGCTATGTAATTTGTGGTTCAAAAGGCCTTTCCTGCTGGCCAAAATTCAAAACAATAATTTCAAGTACAGTGATGATGATAAATATAAATAATGATCAAAAAGTAAGACGTAAAGTGAAAAATATATACTTGTACACACTGTTATAATTATCATTAGAGAAATAAAATTAAGATTAATTTTTATGAGATAAAATTAGATAATTAGGAGAATACAGGAAAGAAAATCACTAAAATATTAAAAATTACTAGGTCTCGGGAGGCAGGAGGGTACTTGGGGGGGAACCTCACCTAATGTGCATAATGCAATGGTACATTTAAAAACTATTAAGAAAAGAGTATGGGTGGCACCTGTGGCTCAGTGAGTAGGGCGCCGGCTCCATATACCGAGGGTGGCGAGTTCAAACCCAGCCCCGGCCAAACTGTAACAACAACAAAAAATAGCCGGGCGTTGTGGCGGGCGCCTGTAGTCCCAGCTGCTCGGGAGGCTGAGGCAAGAGAATAGCTTAAGCCCAGGAGTTGGAGGTTGCTGTGAGCCGTGTGACGCCACGGCACTCTGCCCGAGGGTGATACAGTGAGACTCTGTCTCTACAAAAAAAAAAAAAAAAAGAAAGAGTGTAATTGTGATGGACATATTAATCAGTTCAATGTAAGCATTTCACATTGTATATCAAATCAGTTATCCTGCCATAATGCATCATAATTACAAAGGTATCATAAATGCATCAAGGTACACAGTTATGATTTAATAAAAACAAAAAAATTTTAAAAAGTAAAAAATAAATAAACAAATAAATTGAAAAAAATTACTAGGTCTGGGTGGCAAAAAATATGGGTAATACTTTATTAACTGCTATTTTCAAATTTTTCTTTAATTCACTTATACTACTTTTTATTACATAAATATTCATCCTATAAATTTTATATGAAATAGAGATCAGAAAAAAAAGTGATCAGTAAGTTGTACATGTTTGTCTTTATGTATTTTATTTAGCAGAAACCTACTATGGATGAAGTTACTTCATTTTAAGTATATGTTGCCCTAAAGTTGCCACTAATTTCAACTTTGGGGGAATGGTATTTTTTCTGTTAAAAAAAATTCCTCTTACTACCTTCTGAATACTTCTTTCATCGTCATCTTCAGATGGATCTGACTGGTGTTTTGGACTGTCCATTGGAAGGAATGCTCTGACATCTGGACTAAAAACAAAAATGAACTTTATTATAACTTCAACAGCATTTCTACAGGTTTTCTGCCTTTTAAAATAGAAACCAATATAGAAATAACTATATTAGCACTGATAGTAAGAAAGCCAGCAAAATCTATTAACATTATAAAAGCAGTAAGAAAATTATTTTTTAAAAAAACAAGGAAACCAACAGACAAATGGGCAAAGGCATAAAGAGGTAGTTGATAGAGACAACGTAAATGACAAAGCAAAATTTATGAAGATGCTAACTTCACTAATAACCAAAAAATATAAATTAAAACAAGAAGGATATACCATTTTATATCTACTAACAGGCAAAAATTAGGAAGATAATACCGGGTTGGCGCCTGTGGGTCAGTGAGTAGGGTGCCGGCCCCTTATACTGAGCGGGTTTGAACCCAGCCCCAGCAAAAAAATAGCCGGGTGTTGTGGCAGGATCCTGTAGTCCCAGCTACTTGGGAGGCTGAGGCAAGAGACTCGCCTAAGCCCAGGATATGGAGGTTGCTGTGAGCTGTAACATCACAGCTCTCTACAACAGGCGACAAAGTAAGACTCTGCCTCTAAAAAAAAAAAAAAAAAAAAGGGAAAAAGAAAGCTAATACCAGAAGTTAGTAAGGACTTAGGGAAAGAGACACCCTCATGTATTGCTGGTGAGAAGATAGAACAAGACAACTTTTCTGTAAAGAAATCTGGCAATACTTGGTGAAACTGTGTATGCATTTTCTCTGGGCCCAGAAATTCCAGTTCTAGCGATTAAACCATACAAAAATTATGTGCAGGACCAGGCAAAGGCATGTAGTAACCGTGACATTCACTGCAGGATTCTCTACAGTAGGAATTTGAAGCAAAGTAGGCATCAGGGAAATCAACTATGGTAACAGACTACAGAGACTATCAGTCAGCAGCCAGAAACAAGGAACCGTAACACAGGATATATATATTTCCTTTCTATCTACATATATATATATAAATATGTGCGCACACAAAGCATCAGTAAGTCTAATTTTAACAAAGTTACATAGATACAGATATGCAAGCACATATATCCAACATATTAACCTGGATGTCAACAGTGACGATGAGGAAATGGGTACGAAGATCAAGGCTGAGGAGAAAGACACAGCACCCACAGCACAGTGGTTCTGGCGCTGGCCACATGCACCAAGGGTGGAGGGTTTGAACTCGGCCCGGGCCAGCTAAACAACAATGACAACTGCAACAAAAAATAGCTGGGCATTGTGGCGGGTGCCTGTAGTCAAACCTACTTGGGAGGCTCAGGCAAGAGAATCACTTAAGCCCAAGAGTTTGAGGTTGCTGTGAGCTGTGACACCAAAGCACTCTACCAAGGGCAACATAGTGAGACTCTCTGTTGCCAATAAATAAATAAATACATAATAAAGAGAAAAAAATGGACTAAAATGAAAAATGGGCCACGTGTGGATTAGCGACAATTCTGAGGAATGATTCACTCTCTACACCTGGTACAATGTACATTCGTTGCAGGGAATTCAAAAGTTAAAAAATTACAAACAATATACATTCATTGCAGGGAATTCAAAAGATAAAAAATATTTTTTAAAAAAGGGAAGGGCTGGCTCGGGGCCTGTGGCTCAAGCGGCTAAGGCACCAGCCACATACACCTAAGCCGGAAGGTTCGAATCCAGCCTGGGCCTGCCAAACAACAATGATAGCTACAACCAAAAAATAGTCAGGCGCTGTGGCGGACACCTATAGTCTCAGCTACTTGGGAGGTAGAGGCAGGAGAATCTCTTGAGCCCAGGAGCTAGAGGTTGCTGTGAGATAACCAAAAATTAGCCAGGCATTGTGGTGGGTGCCTATAGTCCCAGCTACTTGGGAGGCAGAGGCAGGAGAATTGCTTGAGCCCAGGAGCTGGAGGTTGCTGTGAGCTGTGATGCCATGGCACTCTACCTAGGGTGACAGCTTGAGGCTCTGTCTCAAAAAATAAATAAATAAAATACAATAAAAATAAAAAGGGAAGGGCTGGCATGAATGTAAAATGGTACAGCTGCTGTGAAAAACAGTTTCATAGTTCCTTGAAAAGTTAAACAGTTACTGTATGACCCTACAATTCCACTCCTGGGCATATATCCAAGAGAAATAACAACACATGAGTATGTTCACACAAAAACTCACACAGGACTACTCAGAGCAGCATTATTTTTTGTTTGTTTGTTTGTTTTGGATTGAATGAATAAATGTGGGGGATGCCATTTTCCACAGTGGTGCTGGAAAGGCTGGCACCTGTTTTCATTCCCTGACAGGAACCTGGGGAAGCCACCCTTAACAGTGGGGCAGGATTTAGGAGAGGAAAGGGAGGGGCCACATAAAAAGAACACACAAGGCTAGGGAAGGGCTTCTGTAATTGCCTTTAAATTCTTTTTGTTGGCTGTATCTGTTAAGTGTGATAAGATATTATTAATCTTTGGACAATCTGGCCTTGAATACCTGAATGAACTCTTGTTAGTGGGTTCACTTAGGTCTCTTCACCTCCCTAAATGCTTCTTGAATGAATGCTGGCCGAAGCATGACAAGGCCCTATAAGACAGTCCATGTATCCTTCCGGTACATTTCTTGTGAATGATTCACAAGAAAGATCCCGGACTTTTACATTAAACTGACCAGAATTAAGTTGCTTGATGATAAATTCTATCTGGCGGGGCGGTGCCTGTGGCTCAAGGAGTAGGGCAACCGTCCCAAATGCCAGAGGTGGTGGGTTCAAACCCAGCCCCGGCCAAAAAAAAAAGAAAAATTCTATCTGGTGGATCATTTCAGCGTTGCCTTCTTTGCTGAAGCAGTGTAGGATGTCTTCCATCCCCATTGCTCTCACTTCCTCCTGGATGGATAGAATAGAAAGGATGCTGTACAGAGCTCCGTTCACATACGGCTGGATCTCGTGGCTTTTATGGCCAAGCAGATCTGAAAGGACTTTGAGCACGAGGCCTGCCACCTTGGCACACATGTTCTTCCCTGCACTCCAGAGGCAGAGGTTCATAAGCAAAGCCACTAAGTACTCCAGTGTGTAGTCAGACAGGCAATCAGAGTCCTTCAGAATATCAATCAGCCAGAAGATGAGACCATCTTGAAGCGATGCAGCGGGCGCCTGAGGCTGAACTTTTGCAAGGCCCCAAGGACATTCTCCTGGGTGATGACATCCTTGTCCTCCTTCAGCCTTCCCTCCAGCATCCACAGCACCATTTTGTTCTGAGCAAGGTAGAGGTGACCTTCAGCTAGTGACGCAAAAGCGTTGATGAGCCTGGCCATGTACTGCCGCACCACCTCACTCTTTGCGTGCAGCAAGTGAAGCACATTCCTCTGGTTGTGGGTATGACAGTCCAAGAGGTGGTTGCTGATGTAGGCCTGCAGAACCGCCTCCCTCTGCTCTCCAGGACGGGAGGTGCTCAAGCGCCAGCGCAGAGCCTGCAACAAGAAGGCTTTTAAACCATCACTCCCCCAAATCAAATCCTTCTTCAGTTTCTCATAAGCCAGGGAGGGCAGTAATGGGACATCTTTCAGTCTCACGGGTGCCAAGGAAGCTTGTAACATGCTGGAAGCCGTCCCAGGCCTTGTGAAGTCCACGCTATGAGCCAGGCTCTGCCACATCTGGTTGCTGAAGAGGCAGACACGGACACTCTGGAGGTACTCAGGAGTGATCATCTTGCCACTGACTGTGGCCTGAGAGAATCCGGCAGCTCTGCTGTGACTCCAATGAGATTGTGGTAGTCTGCTTGGATCTTACTGTACGTCTCAGGTAGGTCACTGACCTAAGTTCAGCTCTGACCAGCTGCTGGTGGAGCTGCTGCAACATCTCTTTGTTACTTTGTCCATTCTCCTTATACACTGTTAAAAGCTTCAGCGTGTTGCTATCTTTAAATATTAAAGCTAGAAACTTTTCCAACTTCAACTTTAACTCTGGAGTCCAGGAATGCTGAAAGAGTTCTTTAAACGAAGGGTGTACCATAGGGTTGGGAAGAAAAGGAAGGGCATAGAAAGGAAGAAACTCGGTGGTCTGGCTCAGCGCTGCTCCTTTGGTCTCCAGGTAGGTTTTGAAGTAAGAAATCCTTTCCTCCAGCTCCTCTCTGTCCGGTCTCCCTACGGAATGTTTCAGAGGATAGATGGCAAAATGGATGTGAAGATAGAATTCCAACTTCTGGGCAAGGGCGTCACCATTTTGGATGAAACTGGGAATGTGTTCTTCCCATAAATTGAAGAACACCTTCTGGTCTCCATTGTCAAATGCAGAGACAAGAGCCTTCTGAATTATCAATGATTTAGAGTCCTGTAAAGATCCACCTGCTGTTTTACATAATGGTTTTCCTTTTATTTTGCATTCTTTGGAAAATGTTTTCAAGGTATCTTCAAATTCAGCAAAATCTAAATAGTCTTTCACTAGTTCGAGTATTTCAGATTCATGAGCCAGAATATCCCCCATATTGAACTGTTCCTGGTAATTCTCACAGGAAAAATGTCTGTACTTCGGCCGCGGACCAGCCTCCACCCTACAGCATTATTCATAATAGCTAAAAAGTGGAAACACCCCAAATATCCATCAGTGGATGAATGGATAAACAAAATGTGGTTTATGATCAAGTGATTCTCTTGCCTCAGCCTCCCAAGTAGGTGGGACTACAGGTGCCTGCCACAACACCCAGCCTTTTTTTTTTTTTTTTTTTTTTTCTTAGAGACAAGGTCTGGCTCTGACTCAGGACGGTTTCAAACACATGAGCTCAGGCAATCCATCCGACTCAGCCTCCCAGAGTGCTAGGACTACAGGCATGAGCCACCACACCCAGCCGAAAGGATCACATATTGTGATCCTTTTCTATTTGTTTATTTATTATTCCATTTGTTTCCATTTGATTTGACTATTTGATTTGATTCTATTTGTTTATTATTAGCCTTGCCAAAGCAAGGCCTCAAAAAATTGATTAAAATCTCAACTTGTTCCTCTCCACGGAAATCTTTTTTTTTTTGAGACAGAGTTTTACTATGTCCCTCTGGGTAGAGTGGTGTCACAGCTCACAGCAACCTCAATCCCTTGGGCTTAAACAATTCTCTTGCTTCAGCCTCCCAAACAGCTGGGACCACAGGTGCCTGCCACAATGCCCGACTATTTATTTTGTTGTTGTTGCAGTTGTCATGTTGATTTGAGCAGGCTCAGGCCAGTTTGAACCCACCAGCCTGGGTGTACGTGGCCCGTACTCTACCCACTGCGCTGCAGGTGCTGCCCATTCTCCACGGAAATCTTTAGTAAGATTTACCCACTCTGAAGAGAAACCAGACCGTACTGTATGATTTCACTTTATTTATTTAGTTTTTGAGGCAGAGTCTCAAGCTGTCACCCTGGGTAGAGTGCTGTGGCGTCACAGCTCACAGCAACCTCAAACTCTTGGGCTTAAGCGATTCTCTTGCCTCAGCCTCCCGAGTAGCTGGGACTACAGGCACCCGCCACAATGCCCAGCTATTTTTTGGTTGTAGTTACACTTGTCATCGTTGATTTTAGCAGGCTCAGGCCAGGTTCAAATTCGCCATCCTTGGTGTATGTGGCGGGTGCTGTACCCACTGAACTACGGGCACTGCCCGTATGATTTCATTTTTGATATACTCAGAATAGGCAAATCTATAGAGACAGGAATAGAATAGTGGTTTCAAAAGTTGGAAGAAGAGACAATTTGGAGGTAGTTTCTTTTGTGGGGGGGATGAAAATGTCAGATTAGACTTGGAGTAATAGAATTAGATGCTGAAGATGGTTGTACAGCATTGTGAATATATTAAACACCACTGAATTGTATACTTTTAAATAGTTAAAATGTTGAATTCTATCTCAGTAAAAGGGGGGTGGGGTTTTTAATCTTACCACACACAAGCACTGTTACCATTTTAGCATGTTTTATTTCAGTCTTGTTCTCTGCATAATTAGGATCATGCTATATTTAAATTTTTATGTTTTTTACTTAAAAATTAATTATAAACATTTGCCAATGGTGTTAAAAAACTCTTGATAAACAGTAACTTTTGATAGATATATGATGTTCTATTATATGGGTACACCAAAAGTTACTGAATGAAAAAAATAAAAAGACATGTTACTGAATGATTCTTTTACTTTAGGATCTGTAGATGGCTTCCAACTTTTTACTATACAATTTCATTAGTATAAATAACACTGCAATTGACCATCTTTGTGCTAACGTTAGAACTGCACAGATTTTTTTTTTTTTTGAGACAGAACCTTATTTTGCTGCCCTCAGTAGAGTACTGTGGTGTCACAGCTCACAGCAACCTCAAACTCTTGGGCTTAAGCAATTCTCTTGCCACAGCCTCCCAAATAGCTGGGATGACAGGAGCCCACCACAACACTCAGCTATATTTAGACACTGGGTGTCGCTCTAGCTCAGGCTGGTCTTGAACCCATGCACCTGGGCAATCCACCAGACTCGAATCTGCAGATTTTCAAAAATAAAATGACTGGTCAGAATTGTAAACAATTTTTCAGCATTAAATAATTTGTTAAAGTGATTTCCAGAGAGGTTATACCAATTTACACTCTGTTAGCAGTATAGGAACACCCTGAAAACTCTCCCAGCCTTGGTTTGCATTAAAGGTATATACAAATGCACATTGTATATTAACATCTTTGATAATTTGGTAAGCGAAAAACTGCATTTTTCTAAAAAGGTATTAAGCAAATGCAAATTAAAGAAACTAACGACTTACCAAAATGGAAAAGACTAACAATGCTAAGTGCTGCTGAGATAAGCAATGTGATTTGATGGTAGAAGTATGAAACTGGTACTAACATTTTGGAAAACATTCAACATTATCCACTAAGGTTAAACATATACATATCCTATAACCCAGAAGTTCTGCTTCAAGATACATAAAGAATGTTTGCATGTGTGCACCAAAAGATGTTAATGACAATATAATTTACAATAGCCAGAAAACAGAAACAACTCAAGTGTCCATCAATAGTAGAACAGATTACTGTGGCACATTCATACAATGTAATATTACATAGCAAAGGAAATAAATTACACCTCCATACAACAACCTGGGTAACTCTCACCTTGTTGAAAATAAGCCAGCTGGAGAAAAAACATTGTATGATTCTATTTACATACAGTTTAAAAACACGGCCCGCGAATCTATATTATTAAAAATCAGGACAATAGTTACTTTTAGGAAGAAAAGAAGACACAGAGATTGGAAGAGGATGTGTGAGGGGCTTCAGGGGTATTGATAACGTTTTATTTCTTGGCCTGGTGGGGGGTAATAGTGACAACTGAGGTGTGTTTCCTTTCTGATCATTCGTTGAGCTGTATAGACATCATCTGGGCACTTTTCTGAATCTTACGCTTCCATTTTTTTCTTTCTTTCTTTATTTTTTTGAGGGTCACCCAGGCTAGAGTACAATGGCATGGTCATAGCTCATTGTAAACTCAAATTCCAGGGCTCAAGCAATCCTTCCACCTCAGCCTGCCAAATAGCTGGGACCACAAGCATGTGCAGTCACACCAAGCTCATTTTTTATTTTTATTTTTTGTAGAGATAAAATCTTGCTGTCTTACCTGTGCTGGTTTTGAACTCCTGGCCTCAAGCAATCCTTGTGCCCCAGCCTCTCAAAGTGCTAGGATTATCAGCAAGAGCCACTGCATCTGGCCATTTTCATTTCTTAAGGAAATGTTCAGTTTTTCTGATAATTAATCAGCCATTTGTATCTCCTCTTTTGTAAATAGCTCATTTGCTTTATTTTTCTTTTGGTGTCTTGAGTGTCTTATTTGCATGAGTTCTTTCTATATTAACTTTACTTCTCTATTGATCTTTATCATGGAAAATATTTTTTTATTTTTGATTTAAGATTGATAATTCATTTACAATTTATGAGAAGTTTTTAATACTCAAATTTTTCTGTGTTTTACTTTGTGATACATCATTCACTGCCAATATTCTCAGACAACCCTCCTCCATATACAGGTCAGAGAAACTAATAACATTTTATTCCACATTTTAATGATTTTTAAATTTGATTTTAATAAAGTTATCTTAAAAATGAACTTTTATCTATTGAAGTAAAGCTTTTTTTTTTTTTTTTAAGAGACAGAGTCTCACTTTGTCGCCTGCGGTAGAGTGCCATGGCGTCATAGCTCACAGCAACCTCCAGCTCTTGGGCTTAGGCGATTCTCTTGCCTCAGCCTCCCAAGAAGCTGGGACCATAGGCTCCCGCCACAATGCCAAGCTACTGAAGTAAAGCTATTTTTAAAATACATTTCCTCAGTAGTAATAAAAGGCTTGATTGACTTCTTGCAATCTTACTATTTTAGGGCAGCGCCTGTGGCTCAATGAGTAGGTCGGAGGCCCCATATGCCGAGGGTGGTGGGTTCAAACCCAGCCCCGGCCAAACTGCAACAAAAAAATAGCCGGGCGTTGTGGTGGGTGCCTGTAGTCCCAGCTGCTCGGGAGGCTGAGGCAAGAGTATCACGTAAACCCAAGAGTTAGAGGTTGCTGTGAGCCGTGTGACGCCATGGCACTCTACCCAAGGGTGGTACAGTGAGACTCTGTCTCTACAAAAAAAAAAAAAAAAAACCTTTACTATTTTAAATGAAGATATCAAATGAAGAGCATGAAAATTAAAGTTCTGTTAACAAGAGAAGGGATCCAGAAAATATGAAAGGTCACTTTTATTGCAAAGAAAATGTCAGTTAAAGCATTAAGTTTAAAAAACTCTTGGCTATTTTGGGGGTGCTGGAAATGTTCTCTATCTTTAATGTACTGGCGGTGGCTACAGGGGGCAAAAGTATAGAAAAATCCATTGAGTTGTACGCTCAAGAACTGTATATTTTACAGTACAATGTTTTATAAACTGGAAATTTTAAATAATCAAGTTGCTTTTAGTTGAATTTAAATGTCAAATATAACATCTTTATAATACTACACTTCAAGATTCAGAATATTTAATATTTATTATATATAGCATTAGAACTTCTGAGTAACAATTAAAAATATTAGAATAATCACCACCCTCATCTTTTGTATATTTATTCCAAGTCAGCTCTGTCAAAACAGAACAGATTAAAGCTTTGAATGCATGGAATATATTTCAAAGAAGCCAGTCATATACCATTTCAGAGTAACAGCCAGTGCACAGAGCCAAGACTGGCGGTTAGAAGGGTACATCTAAACTGAAGATAGCACAGAACTTGTCCTCAGGAAAAGGCATAATGTTTAACCAAGTAATTCCACTAAGAGCCAAACTGTAAAAGAATCTTTGCTAAATTAGCTGGGCATTGTGGCAGGAGCCAGTAGGCCCAGCTACTCAGGAAGCTGAGGCAAGAGGTTTGCTTGAGCCTAAGAGTTGGAGGTTGTTGCGAGCTATGACATCACGGAGCTTAACCCAGAGCAACTGACTGAGACAAGACTGTCTCAAAGAAAAAAAAAAAAAAGAAAGAAAGAAAAAAGTCTTTATTAAGGAGCAGACTAGAAAGGGAATTCCATTTCATGTGAAGACACCTGCTCGAACTGCACTGGTTAATCCAGGGGCAAGACCTCCTTGACCCTTGTCCTACCTGTGAAATCAGGGGAAATCCACAGCTCTGGGCAGAAGATCTTGTCAGGGAAGATGCTGTTTTAGTATTTTTAGTAACTTAATAAATTAAGTAAATTAAAAAAGAGTGGAAGTTGGCTTGGTGCCTGTAGTTCAGTGGGTAGGGCACCAGCTATATACACCAAGGGTGGCGGGTTCGATCCCAGCCCAGGCCAGCTAAACAACAAATAGCCGGGTATTGCGGCGGGCACCTGTAGTCCCAGCTACTTGGGATGTTGAGGCAAGAGAATTGCTTAAGCCCAAGAGTTTTAGGCTGCTGTGAGCTGTGATGCCATAGCACTCTACCAAGGGTGACAAAGCGAAAGTGTGTCTCAAAAAAAAAAAAAAGAGTTGATGCCTTCTTTGAACTATAACAAAGTATATAAATGGTAATCATGGTTTTTAGAACAAGTGCTCAAAAACACAGTCCTTCAGTGTTGCACTTCTGAAAATATTATTTAAGTGTTTTGTGTTTACATCCTTATCCATATAAAGCACCTTCTGCATTTACATAGCTAAGTAAGGTGTGGAAAAGCTCCCCAGATATTTTACTTTACCTTCTTTATTTCTTCTTAGAATATAATACTTTATACGTACAAAACAATGTAAGTACTGTAACATATATTAAATTACCAAGGACAATAAAGGTAATCACTATGAACCAACTACTGAACCAACTACAAGACTCAAAAATAAAAACATAAACTAAGCCACAGATCTACCAATGTTTTCACAGGTATTTCTTTCTTTTTTCTTCTTCTTCTTTTTTTTGTTTTTGCAGTTTTTGGCTGGGGCTGGGTTTTTAAACCCGCCACCTCCGGCATATGGGGCCAGTGCCCTACTCCGTTGAGCCACAGGTGCCACCCTTCTTTCTTATTTTTTACAGACAAGGTCTTGCTATGTCACTCAGGCTGGAGTACAGTGGTGCCATAGTAGCTCACCATCAAACCATTTTTAAATGGGGTTCAAGCAATCCTGTGTCTTCCTGAGGAGCTGGGACTACAAGTGCTACCACACCTGGCTAATTTTTTTAATTTTCTAGAGACAGGTCTTGCAATACTCAGGCTGGTCTCAAATTTCTGGCCTTGAGTGATTCCGCCACTTTGGCCTTCCAAAGAGCTGAGATTACAGGCATGGGCCAACAGGGCATCCAGGCCTGGGAAAGTGCCTTCATCTGCCTACAATACTATGCCGAGAAAGACTAGAGGCCTTCTGTGGGTCAACAGAACACTGCTGCAACTACAACAAAGGCTGGGGGCATGTGTGCCTGACCCTACTAATGCCATCAGCCTCATCTCCTTTCCAAAACCCTACTCTGTTCCAGTCACCATGGAATGTTATAAGTTGCCTCGTGGTTCCGGGTTTTTGCATCCTCTGTTACATGTACTTCTCCCTTTACCTGAATGTTCTCCCTACCTTTTTTTCTTAAATGATTATACATGCATTAAGTCCTAGAAGGCTTTCCTTGACATCCTCAAAAAGAGAGGGCCACATACTTTTCTGTTATCTTCTGACATCTCTACCATAAAAACTACCCAGCTTCAATTACTTGTTTATACGTCTGAATCTCCCACTGGGCTGGGAACCCATGCCTCTAGAAGGGATGAAAGGGATGGAAGTCATTTTTTTGTGTGTGGTTTTTGGCCGGGGCTGGGTTTGAACCCGCCACCTCCGGCAATTGGGACTGGCGCCCTACTCCTTGAGCCACAGGCGCCGCCCTGGGATGGAAGTCATTTAGCTTTACATTCCCAAAGCAGGCAATGGTCACTTAAATGCTTTTTGAAGGCACAAACATAGTATCAAATAATTAGTAAAATGTTTTAACTGCATTATGCAAATTTATTTCAAGTTTAATCTGTAAAACTAATTCAAATATAAATGGAAGAAAGAAAAGAAAACAAGTTGATGAAGGGCAAAGGGAACTAAGGACATCAGGGAGGAAATGCTCCAGGAAGACTTTACGAACATACCTAGTATACAGCACAATTTCACAGAAGAGATAAAATCTGTGTGAGGCTTATTTAACATTCTTAGATTTGGTTTCAGCATCCCTTCAGAATACAATGATAATGACTTACTGGTTGTAGAGCTCTGGATGCCTAACCAGGTTCTGAATAAATTCATTCAGTCCTGCTCTTCTTTGTTTAATAAAATCTGTTAAGAGAAATATAAGACCTTCGGTTTATTTATGTCAGATTATGTAACTATCATCAATACAATTACATAAGAATAAACAGGTATAGACGGTACATTTTGATTAAGAATCTATTTCTCAATTCATGCTTCTTGGTTACAATGAGGAATAAATGCTCAGAAATATACATCTATAAATCCAATAATTAACATAAATCAGATAATGTAGCTTCCAAAATAACTTAAAAGCTATCTATTTTGGATTGTGAATACATTCAACTACAAAACTTAGAAAACTACTTTGCTTTGTCTAACTCCTCATGTACTGTCAAGTAAAGAATAAAAATTAACACTAATAACTATCATGCTAACTTTTAAAAAACAAATGACAAAAATAAGTATTACTGGAAATCCTTTGCAACTGGGGAATAGTGATTAATTGATTAACTGAGTATTACCAAAACTCTGGTTTAACCCTCATTGTTAAAACCCCCTTGAAAATGTATGGGTACATTGTCCTAACAAGTACTTGTAGAGCATCTTCTAAGTATTTTATTTGTTGATAATTGAGGGTCATATAATAGCAGTTTAGTAATAAATGTGAAGCATAAGCCTTTCTTTGAATTAGAAAACTTTAAGCAAGTATCTTGTCTCTGGTACTTATTGGATGACCTTAAACCTTTCTAAGACTTAAATCCTTACTTTAAAATGGGGATAACAACAGTATTCATATGTCAAAATGCTGCTATATGATTAAATGAGACACACAGTAATGCATATAAGCTTATAGCAGAATGTCTGGCAGATGGTTAGGATGTAATCATTAGCTGCTATTGTTTTTATTAAATGTGGGGTTAAAAAGCCATCATCCTAAACCCTAATACTTAAGAAATATACAGAAAAAACTGAAGAAATGTGACTTGATAAAGTGCCTCCTAATAGTGAATATCTGAATAAAAACCCACAAACATTATGTCACTTAATAATGAATTTTGGTTTAGTAAATCCACTCAATAAAGGATTTAAAGTACACCATTTGTCCCCAAACTGATGGGTTATTTCCAGTCACGTAGGTTTATTTCTACTTCTTATATGTTAAGTATGGCTGTTAAAGAACAAATATAAAATTAGGTGCGGACTTTTGGACTGATGCACTTGGTACATTTTTTGTCAACTATGAATTCTCTGAAGAATTTCAGGTATCTTGTAAGATTCTTCCAAGGACATTTTTTCATGTCACCAGACAATGCACATGTGAGGATTACATCAAAAACTGTACTTGAGGCTTGGGCCTGTAGCTTCCTGAGTAGGGTGCCGGCCACATACACTGAAGCTGGCAGGTTTGAGCCCAGCCTCGACCTGCTAAACAACAATGACAACGGCAACCAAAAAATAGTCGGGCATTCTGGTGGGCACCTATAGTCCCAGCTACCTGGGAGGCTGAGGCAATAGAATCGCTTAAGCCCAAGAGTTTTGAGGTTGCTCTGAGCTGTGATGCCACAGCACTCTACCAAGGGTGACATAGTCAGACTCTGTTTAAAAAAAATAAAAAATAAAAAACTGTACTTGAAAAACAGTTATTTCTTGAGAGCTGGACGTAGGAACATGGGAGGAAGAACTAATATGAATGACTGCATTGGGAATATTAAAAGAAAATTTTTTTTCTCCTTGGAGGCAGAGTCTTACTATGTTACCCTCTGAGCTACAGAGTGCTGTAGCATCACAGCTCACGGCAACCTCATACTCTTGGGCTTAAGCGATTCTCTTGCCTCAGCCTCCCTAGTAGCTGGGACTACAGGTTTCTGCCACAACACCCGGCGATTTTTGTGCTGTAGTTGCCATTATTGTTTAGCTGGCCCCTGCCGGGTCAAACCCACCAGCCTTGGTGTATGTGGCCGGCGCCCTACCCACTGAACTATGGGTGCTGCCTTTAAAAGAAATTTTTTTTTTTTTTTTTTGAGACAGAGTCTCAGTTTGTTGCCCTGGGTAGAATGCCCTGGCATGACAGCTCACAGCAACCTCCAGCTGTTGGGCTTAGGCGATTCTCTTGTCTCAGCCTCCCGAGTAGCTGGGATTACAGGTGCCCACCACAACACCCGGCTATTTTTTTTGTTGTTGTTGCAGTTTGGACGGGGCCGGGTTTGAATCTGCCACCCTTGGTATATGGGGCTGGCGCCCTACTCACTGAGCCACAGGCACTGCCCCTAAAAGTAAATTTTAATGACTGTATGGAAGGAGCTTTAAATTCTTCTGTGGATATTATTAAAGATGTTTTACTTTTGGAGACCAGTATGATAACAGAGGGAGTTTTCTTTTTTCAATGAGCTATAGACCGCGCTGCACTAAGCGCTACAGACTTTCTAGTTCATCACTAACTAAACAGTTTTGAAATCCCAGTGTGAGGCCCTATACGGAAAGAGAAAGAAAAAAGTCTGCAATCAAACAAGAAGTTCAGCAGCAGTCAGAATTTAGGAACAATTCCAAGCTTCATTTTTTTAGATCAACATTAAGCATGCAAATATCTGAAAAAATTCCAGAAAAGACTAAAATGTGTACCATGCCATTATAGGATTAAGTGCCAAGAATTTTTATAAGGTTGAGATATTGTGTTAAGAATTATAGTAGGCATTTTTAAAATCTCTCTAATGAAGAACTTACACAAACATATCTGTTGTAATTAAAAAGAAATTTCAATTAGAAATTCAGAAAAACCCTCAATGCTCAGATAATAAAATGAAAAGCTTTAGTCTCCAAAATAAGTATTAAACTGAACTATTCCCATTTCTATCATTTTGCTCTTCATGAAAAATCATCCAAAAGGACACTATCCTCAACAGTGTGGGGCAGAGGAAAGAATCATCGGACTGACTGAGGAGATGTTGGGTTTTACGACCAATGCCGTGAACTCTGCTTTTAAAGGCATCCTATGTTTACACACGAAGCAGACAGTAAAGAGCTGAGGGAATGAGCTCTGAAGACGGATGACCTGGCAAGTCTGATTCTGCCCTGGATTAGCTATGAGACTCGGGAAAATGGCCTCGTCTTGCAAAATAGAGGTAAAAGGCACTACTGTATAGATAGGAACTCAAATAACAGCACAGTCACCATGACGACTCCTACTAGTATAACGGCCTGCCACAGCAAAGGACACTGAAGTAGTCTCCTAACTCTGGATCTTGCCTGTGCCGCTTTCTGGCTTTCTAACCGCAAACAAATGCCCCCTTTCTTTATCTCATGATCTATAAGAGATCCTTCCAGCTATACCACTTTGTGATGGTCGTCTAAAAAAGAAAGGGCGTGGGAAGCTAGCTAACAAAATTATTCTACCTTATTTGGAATCCTTGATAATTTAGAAGTTTAAGTTATACAGTAAGTGATATTTAAAAGCTTTAACCTAATATTGAATAGCCTTTCTAAAAGAAGTCACTCAGGTGAAAATGGCATACAAGCATTCATTTATTCATTCATTAATCATCTATTATACACTTTAAAATGTGCAAGGCACTGGAAATACAAAAATGTTTCATTAATACCTGGTAACTATCCTCAAGAAGTTCACATTCTAGGCTGGGCAGGGTGGCTCACGCCTATAATCCTAGCACTCTGGGAGGCAGAGGCAGGTGGACTACCCTGGACTCAGAGGTTCGAGACCAGCCTGAGCCAGAGTGACACCCCATCTCTACCAGAAAAAAGCCAGGCGTTGTGCCGGGTGCCTGTAGTTCCAGCTACTTGGGAGGCTGAGGCAAGAGAATCTCTTAAGCCCAAGAGTTGGAGGTTGCTGTGAACTATGATGCCATGGCACTCTACCGAGAGCCACAAAGTGAGACTCTGTCTCAATAAAAAATAAATAAATAAAAAGGAAAAAAAAAGAACTTCACGTTCTAGTGGAGAAGAAATTTAAACAAATCACTACATACAGGCACACCAAGGGTACTAACAGCAAAGAACTCACAGGTTGTTTCAAGAGCAAAGAGATTCCCAACCTATCTAGGGATTAGCTCTTAAGAAAAATATCCTGGACAGCTGACATGACAACAAGGCTTATAAAAAGACCTGGGTAGATAGGAAGTCTGGACTTCAGTAGAACTCAAAGACTGGGACTGAAATAGGAAGTAGTCTTTTTATTTTGTACAAACTTATTTGTCTTCAATAAGCAGAGGTAAATATTGAGTAATAAAAGAAGTTTATAGCTAGGCCAGATGTGGTGGCTCACTCCTGTAATCCTAGCACTCTAGGAGCCCAAGGTAGGTAGACTGCCTGAGCTTAGAGGTTCAATACCAGCCTGAACAGGAACAAGACCCCACCTCTAAAAATAGCCAGACTTTATAGTCCCAGGTACTTGGAAGCCTGAAGCAAGAGAATTGCTTGAGCCCAAGAGTCTGAGGTTGCTGTGAGCTATGACACCATTTCACTCTACCAGGGGCGATAAAGTGAGACTCTGTCTTAAAAAAAAAAGGAGTTTCTATCTAAGCTGTTTAAGGGAAGGATCATGCCTTCCTGGTGGGAATGCAAATTAATACTCAATCATCAGAGAAATGCAAATCAAAACTACTTTGAGATATCATCTAACTCCAGTAAGATTAGCCCATATCACAAAATCCTAAGACCAGAGATGTTGGCGTGGATGTGGAGAAAAGGGAATACTTCTGCACTGCTGGTGGGAATGCAAATTAATATATTCCTTTTGGGAAGATGTTTGGAGAACACTTAGAGACCTAAAAATAGATCAGTCATTCAATCCTATAATTCCTCTACTAGATATATGCCCAGAAGACCAAAAATCACATCATAACAAAGATGTTTGTACCAGAATATTTATTGCAGCCCAATTCCTAATTGCTAAGTCATGGAAAAAGCCCAAGTGCCCATCAATCCACGAATGGATTAATAAATTGTGCTATATGTACACCATGGAATATTATGCAGCCTTAAAGAAAGATGGAGACTTTACCACTTTCTTGTTTACATGGATAGAGCTGTGATATTTTTCTTACTAAAGTATCTCAAGAATGGAAGAAAAAGTATCCAATATACTCAGCCCTACTATGAAACTAATTTATGGCTTTCATATGAAAGCTATAACCCAGTTATAACCTAAGAATATGGGGATGAGGAAGGGGGAGAGACAGGGGAGGGAGGGGGGAGGATGGGCAGAGGGAGGGTGATTGCTGGGATTACACCTGCGGTGCAACTTACAAGGGTACATGTGAAACTTAGTAAACGTAGAATATAAATTTTTTTTTTTTTTTTTTTTGTAGAGACAGAGTCTCACCGTACTGCCCTCGGGTAGAGTGCCGTGGCTCACTCACACAGCTCACAGCAAGCTCTAACTCCTGGGCTTACGCGATTCTTTTGCCTCAGCCTCCGGAGCAGCTGGGACTACAGGTACCCGCCACAACGCCAGGCTATTTTTTTTATTGCAGTTTGGCCAGGGCTGGGTTTGAACCTGCCACCCTCGGCATAAGGGGCCGGCGCCCTACTCACTGAGCCACAGGCGCCGCCCAAATATAAACGTCTTAACACAATAACTAAGAAAATGCCAGGAAGGCTATGTTAACCAGTGTGATGAAAATGTGTCAAACGGTCTATAAAACCAGTATATGGTGCCCCACGATCACATTAACGTACACGGCTATGATTTAATAAAAAAAAAATTGATCTTTAGCCCTTAACATAATGTCTTACAAGGCACTTAATACTTACGAATAGGCTCGGTGCCCATAGCACAGTGGTTACCGTGCCAGCCATATACATCCAGACTGGTAGGTTCCAACCCAGCCCAGGCCAGCTAAACAACAATGACAACTGCACAACAACAAAAAAAACAGCCAGGCGTTGTACTGGGCACCTGTAGTCCCAGCTACTTGGGAGGCTAAGGCAAGAGAATAGCTTGAGCCCAAGAGTTTGAGGTTGCTGTGAGCTGTGATCCCACTGCACTTTACTGAGGGTGACACAGTGAGACTGTCTCAAAAAAATATATATGTGGATAGATATATATTTATATATGTTAAATAAATAATTAAATACTTGCAATTAAAGAAAATACTGAGCAACCATTTATACATTCTAGCAATTCACATTCTCTAAATTTCATAAAACCACCCCTTAATGAACTCAATTTCTTTATAATTTTGCCATTTTGTTATTTTCAACAATAAGCTTTTTTGGTAAACAAAAAAGTGGTTTCTATATTGATATCAGGATCCCATCAGCTTTTCCGGGCAGCGCCTGTAGCTCAGTGGCTAGGGTGTCAGCCACATACACTGAGGCTAGCAGGATTGAACCTAGTCCAGGCCAGATAAAACAATGGAAACAAAAAAAAAAAGCCGAAAGCCAAGAGTTCTGGCAGAAACCTGTAGTCCCAGCTACTAGGGAGGGAGCCTGAGGCAAGAGAATCACTTGAGTCCAAGAGTTTGAGGTTGCTGCGAGCTGTGACACCATAGCACTCTACCCAGGGTGACAATTTGAGACTCTGTCTTGGAAAAAAGAAAAGAAAAGAAAGAAAGAAATATGGTTTCCTTTGGGTGTGCCTTATAAAAAATCTTATATTCAAAATAAAATTTTAACTTTGAAAAATATAAGCAGAAATCATTCTTAAGCCTTCAAGCACATAAAACTCATCTTACAGAGGTTGGCAACCATCAGAATAAAGAAATAAAAAAAGAAAATGAAGACACAGGCTTGTGCTGCACCCCAAGGACTCAGAAAGATGTAAAACAAACTCAGGATGATGGCTGCCAAACACAAATAAAGTTAAAAGGGGAATTTCAGGCTCGGTGCCTGTGGCTCAAGCGGCTAAGGTGCCAGCCACATACACCTGAGCTGGCGGGTTCGAATCCAGCCTGGGCCCACCCAACAACAATGACGGCTGCAACCAAAAAATAGCCGGGCGTTGTGGCGGGTGCCTGTAGTCCCAGCTACTTGGGAGGCGGAGACAGGAGACTCCCTTGAGCCCAGGAGTTGGAGGTTGCTGTGAGCTGTGATGCCATGCCACTCTACCCAGGGCGACAGCTTTCTGTCTCAAAAAAAAGCGGGGGGGGGGCAATTTCAGGATAGTTTTCTAAGGTATGAATTTATTTTTAACTTTTCACTGTGGAAAATTTTAGAAATACACAAAAGGTGACAGACGAGCATAATGAACCACATGTACTCATTACCCTGCTTTAAAAATTACCATACCAACATTCTGGTATTGATGGCTCATTTATCCCTATTCTTCACTTTTTTTTCTGGAGTATTTTAAAGCAATTTTAGACAACTTTGTGGTTTTGTTTTTTTAAATACATCAATGTGTATTGCTGGTAATATCTTTTTTTAAAAAACGTGAAATCATCTTACAATGTCCATAAAGTCTTCGATTTGCCTCCAATCTACAGACAGAGCTTAATTCTTCTCTTGAATGTGTGTTGGACTAATGACTATCTTTGAATTAACCGAATATGGTGGATGTGATGGTATGTGACTTCCAAGTCCAGGTCATAAAAGGCATTGCTAGTTCACTTGGATCATTCATTCCGGAAAAGCCAGTTGCCATGTTGAAAGGACAGCGAAGGCTATGTAGCCCACATGCAAGAAGGCTTTCTGCCAAGAACCACAAGAGTGAGTCATCTTGGAAGTGGATTCTCCTGCCCCAGTAAAGCTTTCATCATTGATGGTCTGTGCCTAGATCCATTAACTCATCAGAAGTTATACAGTGATTCTTCCCGTTTTGTCATTCCTTTTGCAATTATGAGCTGTTGATTCTTCTATGAAGAAGTACTACTTTCCATCATTAGCTCTTTGGTACAAAGAAATTATGTTTCATACCAAACAAGGATAAATGTTTGATTCTTTGACTGATTGCAAGAATAAAAAATCAGTAATCTAGTAACCTCTAAGGTATTTGATGAGTTGTTCTATTTTTTTTTTTGAAGAGTCCATGTGAACTCAAGGGTCTTTATATATTAATGTGTTCTAACCCACTCCAATACTCTTTCTCCATGTTCTAATTGTCCAATCTTTGCTCAACTAAAGCTCCCATAAATTCAGCTCTTTTGTAGTTTTGATAAACCTTCAGTAATTGCAGATCGCTTCTGTGTGAAAATTTAAGGCAAGATGTCTTGAGATAATCTTGTACATTGCTTGCCCAGAAGCTGAAATGACCGTTTTCCAGGAACTCTGGTTCCCTTGAGAGGAAAATGGTATTGAGAGATCACAACTTGAATGCTGGGGTTGTTGATTGCTACTTATTTGTTACTGCTTTTAGGCATTTCCAGGAGAGAACACTAATACATACGGTTTGAAAATGTAAAAAAAAGAAAAAAATTATGATTCCATGTTATGTTTGAAAATGAAGCAAAAAGTATAGGATTTTCACTTAAAATCTTTGATTTCATATTTGTTTCTCTTTCCTCTTCTGCCTAAAATCTTGTTTCCCATGACATTAACATAATTCCAGGATAACAACTTTATATAACTTACTATCGAATGCCATATAAAACTTCTTTGAAGGTTTTTGTTTTTGTCTTTGGCATATAAACCCATGAGATATAGTCAAAATCTTATTATTCTAATGATTAATTATTCTCTAAGTATTTACAACAAAAATCAAAATATAGTTAGGTTATTTTTTCCTCTAGTTTATTTTCCATTGTTAGAGGTCTCTTTGTTATTGCATTTTAATTTTTGTTTTTAAATCATGTAAAACAAGGGCTGGGCCCAGTGGCTCATGCCTGTAATCCCAGCACTTGGAAGGCTGAGGTGGATGGATTGCCTGAGCTTGCAGGTTCCAGAACAGACTGAGCCAGTGCAAGACCCTGCCTCTAAAATATAGCCAGGCGTTGGGAAGCTGAGGCCAGAGGATCACTTGAACCCAAGAGTTTGAGGTTGCTGTGAGGTAAGACGCCACAGCACTCTACCAAGTGTGACCAAGTGAAACTCTGTCTCAAACATACATACATACATAAATTATGTAAAACAAATACATGGTTCCAAAGTCAAAACAATGAACAAGATTCACTCAGGGACATTTAACTTCCACTTCTGTTGGGTCCCCTAGCCTCTCCCTCCTCAAAGTCCCAGTTTTGATTTATTCCTTCATCATCTCCTCAGTAGAGTGCCGTGGCGTCACAGCTCACAGCAACCTCCAGCTCTTGGGCTTTGGGGATTCTCTTGCCTCAGCTTCCCAAGTAGCTGGGACTACACGTGCCTGCCACAACACCCAGCTATTTTTTTTGAAGTTTGGCCAGGACTGTGTTTGAACCCACCACTCTCGTTATATGGGGCTGGTGCTTCCCTGAACATACATCATTTTATGTGCAGTTTATCTTTGGGATAGATTCCTAGAAATGTAATTTCTTGGTCCAAGTGAAATACATACAGTTTTCCTAAATGTTACCAAATTTCCATTGACATGGATTTCCATTTGGCATTCCTACCGGCAAAATGTAAGAATGCCTGTTTCCCCAGCAAGGCTTAACCAAACAGACATTCTTACCTATTTCTGGATTTTTACATTAAGACTTACATTTGCTATCCCTAATGCTTTTCAAGATTTCTGTTACATACAATGTAGTTCACTGTTACTAAATCATATACAACACACTTTAAGATAGACTGCAAATGGCTTTTCAATAAAAATCCATTTTTAGTGTCAAATAATTAATTCATTAAAACATAGGTACCATTGGGCATTCAGTCTGGTATCTTGTCTTTTATAAGAAAGGAGTAGAGCTGCGGATCTTTTACTTCTTTGTGCCTTCATTCCTTGAAGGAATGACTGTCTTCACGATTCAACTAAGGGCCCTACAGAACTCCAACCCAAGTTCAAGTGTCATCACTAGCATCGTTTGATTTTTCTTAAAGTCTTTCTGCCACTTCATATTAATTAATTTTCTCAGTCAGATCATACCTGACACTTCACTTATCTCTCATTCTCTTCTTTATGTGGCATTACTAAGCAATTATCAAAATTTCTTACAGATTTATCATTAGAAGAGCTTTTGCACACGGCTCATTTTTTAACCCTATTCCCACTCGAGTCCCTGTTTTCATTATCTAACGCCATGACTGGTAGGAATACTCTCTTAACCAGCCTCCCACTCTCTACTTGGTCTCTCCTCTCTGCAGTGCCTACTACAGGGTATTCTAAAAGTCTCCACACATAGGAAAAACTTTAACACAACAGATCCCTTAGACTGTGTTCTCCAGGAGTAAGGGAGAAGACTGTGTATGTTACAAAGAGGTGGCCATAGAGAACACATAGAGAATATTTTGTAATTTTTTTCTACATATCTATATCTACCTTTCTTTAATTCAAATTGAGTAAAAAAGGGAAATTAGAGGCTCAGCACCTGTAGCTCAGCAGCTAGGGCGCCAGCCACATACACTGGAGCTGGCGGTTCGAACCCAGTGCAGGCCTGCCAAATGATAACTACAACAAGAAAAGAAAAAACAAAACCAGCCAGGCATTGTGGCAGGCGCCTGTAATCCCAGCTTCTTAGGAGGCTGAGGCAAGAGAATCACTTAAGTCCAAGAGTTGGAGGTTGCTGTGAGCTGTGACAGTATCACACTCTACCGAGGACAATATAGTGAGACTCTGATGCAAAATAAAAAATAAAATAAAATAATGGGAAATTAGACAAATTGATATACTTAAAGCCTAAAAGAGGATATTTTTACAATCCTAGTATCTGCTACCCTTAAATTAAATGCCAATGATGGCATGTATAAGGATTTTTACAAAGTACAATAAACTTTACACACAGTGGAACAGACTATTATGTGACATTATTCAGCAATATGATTACTAGAATCTGTCTCATTACAATAGCAAAAATATTTTCAGCATGTACCAAAGAAATGCTTGAACTATGTATCTTACTATGTAGAACAAAATTATATAAAATTATATATATATATATATATATATATATATATCGATCCATCTATCTTGGGCTCGGTCCCTGTAGCTCAGAGGTTAGGGCACCAGCCACATACACTGGAGCTGGCATGTTCAAATCCAGCCTAGGCCCGCCAAACAACAATGACAACTACAACCAAAAAATAGCTTGGTGTTGTGGCAGGCGCCTATAGTCCCAGCTACTTGGGAGGCTGAAGCAAGAAAATCGCTTAAGCCCAAGAGTTGGAGGTTGCTGTGAGCTGTGATGCCACAGCACTCTACCGAGGGTGCAAAATAAAACTCTGCCCCCCACCCCCCAAAAAATATATACATATGTATATAGGTTCAGTGCCCATAGCTCAGTGGCTAGGGTACACTGAGGCTGGCGGGTTCGAACCCAGCCTGGGCCTGCTAAACAACAATGACAACTACAACAAAAAAATAGTCCCAGCTACTTTCAGAGGCTGAGGCAAGAGAATTGCTTAAGCCCACGAGCTTGAGGTTGCTGTGAGCTATGACTCCACAGCATCCTACCGAGGGTGACATAGCAAGACTCTATCTCAAAAAAAATAAATAAATAAAAAGTTTCTAAATGTAAAAATAAATTCCATTTCTGGCATTGTTTAAAGTTAGAAAAGTACCCCTAAGTTAGCGATTACTAAATTTATCTGAGGCAAGATTGCTTGAGTTTAACTTCCGAAGCTGCCATTTACCCTGTGTGTGTGACCCTGAGCAAAATAATGAACCTAACTGTGCCTCAGTTTCCTTATCTAATAATGACAACAATACCTACCTTATAGGCTTGTTGTAAGGATTGAATAAATTAAAACACCTGGCACACAGTAAGCACATTCCAGAAGCAGTATTTTCATAAAGCACAAGATCAATTAGTTTTCTAAAGTCCTGCACTATGACACAGTCCAATGAATATGCTCATGACTTCTTCAAACCTGAACTACCACTTAATTCCTGGTCTATAAAGTTACAGCTTACCTGGATCAAAATTATCACCAAATATTCTCTTGGCAGGAATCTTCAGGGCCATAGCAGGAAACTGCTTCTTTAACTAAAAAAAATTTAAAATAACATTACAAATTACAAATAATTTTGCAAGTGGTCTAGTTATGCACGCACCAAAACCAAATATAACCTGATTTTGAAGAAAACCCATTCTAAAACACTTTTAAACAGATGCCCACCCAGTGCACAGTATTAAGTTATACCAGTAAACCACACACTGACTCAGCATCTTTATTTGCCCCAATAAAACACTTGGTATCTGTGTTGCCTTGTATCAGTTACTTAACATCTCTGGGCCTCAGTTTTCTGGCCTGTGAAATGGAAGTAATTTTAGCAATTCCTTTACAGATTTATTGTGAGACTTAGAGGAGATTGGATGTTAAGTGCTTGGACGAGAATCTGATGTGTAAGTACATGTTACTCACCATTTATTACCTCAAGAGGAGATGTGATCTTTTGTGTTCCCTCTACATGAACAGATTAACAATAGTTTTCTTTCTTTTCTTTTTTTTTTTTTTTTTTTGTTTTTTTGAGACAGAGCCTCAAGCTGTTGCACTGGGTAGAGTGCCATGGCATCACAGTTCACAGCAACTTCCAGCTCCTGGGCTTAGGTGATTCTATTGCCTCAGCCTCCCAAGTAGCTGGGACTACAGGCGCCCACCACAATGCCCGGATAGTTTTTGGTTATAGATGTCATTGTTTGGCGGGCCCGGGCTGGATTCCAACCTGCCAGCTCTGGTGTATGTGGCTGGCACTGGCCGCTTAAGCTAGAGGTCCTGGGCCAACAACAGTTTTCTTAAAAAGCTGATGTATTGACACCTGCCCACGCTCGATGGGCTCCAGGTAGGGTCTCCAGCCCGGGTCGGAGTCCGGGGCTCCACGTCCTGCCCCCCTCCAGCGCCCAGGCCAACGGGAGGCATTAGAGGTGAAAAGGAGATCAGGTCACCACCAAGGGAAATGTATCCGGAATGTTCTCAATGTCTGCCCTCTGGCTGAGTGAATGGATTGCTGCAGTTCAGGCCTGTTGAATCAACAAGGCATTCAGTAGTGAGACTTTTATTATCAAATAGTACTGACGGAGGAAGTTTAGTTTCCTCTTCTGGTGAGAGGATATTCTGTGATGGTTTAAATTTTTCAGGGCTACTCATCAAAACATCGTCTGATATAATTGAAGAATTAGCTCCATTCCTTCCACAACATCTGAAATTTCTTCTTTTTTGTTAATATTATCTGCTACTCCACCAGCAAGAAGAGGCAAACTCAATTCTTTCACTGGGTAAGTAATGCACGCCAAAGTTTACCCTATTTTCATCATGTTTCGCTTCGATTAAATCTTGTGATCCAGGACACTGAGCATCTTCTCCTAGGTTGCTCTGGCTTTCAGGAGTATTTTCGAACAAAGTCTTCTTATCATCGTGTTCATTTTTGGTACTCCAAGGACTGGAACTCTCTGGTGATGCAGTTTGTCCTAGGAGGCCCACCGCACCCCTGCTCTGAGACGCAGCTTTGCTGACAGACTTAGGTGTTCAACGTCTTTTGAGAAGGATGTTCAAAAGAAATGGAAAGTCTTGAAAATGATATAACGGGACTTTCAACCCTGAAAAATCCAGCATCAAACACTATTTTATCAATCTCCTTTGGCATCCTAGAGGCTGCTGCCTCCGCATGTTCTCCCAGCTTCGTCTTCTCTCTCTCTGCACTTTTTATTGCAGCCAAGCGATTTCTAGCTGCAATTCTTCCTCCATCATGTGGAAGAATTTGTTTTGGTTTATTCACCATACTTGAGATGACTTTTTTCCTGAAAACTAAAATGCTTGCATTACTATTGTTTTGCCACCCAGATTCTTCAAGTCTGGTCAGATTGTTGAATTTTTGCTTTACATCTTCTATCTGAAAACTAATCATATCCCAGAACCTGTCCAGATCTGTGTGAGTAATCTCCTTTTCACCTTGTTTATATTCACAATCATTCACTAGTCCTTCAAATTGTTTGACCCTTTCCTTCATAAGGAGTCTTGTTGGACCAACTGCTGTGCGAATACGATCTTTAGCATCATCTGGAATGTCCGATCTCAGCTTCTTCTCCCCCTGAAGGCAACTTGACATTGTTAATTTCTCAGTTTCTGACTGGAGGATATTTCTGAAATATGGTACATATCTGTCCTTCCTTCATTTCAAGTGATGGGACCTCTGTTACTGGAAGGCCATTTGACTTTTTAATAGATTTATTATGATTTAAGACCTGTTCTTCATTCCAAACAGTTAGAGAACCCAAAGGATGTTGTAATTTATTTGAATCTTGCTGTACTAACTCAGTAGCTGACATTTTACATTTTAGCACCAAAATATCTTTTGTTGCTTCTTGAGTCTTATCCTCTTCTATTTTGCAAGGGGTCCAGGTGTAAAACTGGGTGTCGAGAAATCGTCAGCACTTCTGGGAGTCATGGGTGTGACTTGATAGGTCTTCAGACCATCCAGGGGCTTTGCAGCTTTTGTTTCTTTTTGGGGGGCGGGTCTTCCTTTATTTGGTGCCTTTCTTCCTGGTTCACTGTCACCAGTGGCTCTTGAGAATGGCTTTCTTGCTGTGCTGGATGAGACTGCTCCAGCAACCTGCTTTGCTGCTTGAGCAGCAGATCAGGTCATTCTCACCGACGTGGACACTACAGGCTGTCCAACTTTTCCCTCTTTGTCCAACACTTTGTTTTCAGAAGTTTGTCTTTGACCAGGTCATACTGCTGGTCATACTCCCATTATTGGGAGTGATGTTCGAGCAGTACGAGTGAGCCTCCTAGGACAAACCAAACAGGTCTTTGGCCTTTGACCTTGTAATCCATACAGAAGAAGTCTTTTGTGGCCCAGCTTTCATAGCATTCAGGTTTGATGAAAGGAAACCAGGCGTATCAGGTCTATAAAAACCCACTTTAAACGCTTCTCGTTTAGCTTTCTCTTTCTCTGTGCTTTCAATTTTTGTAGTTGCTTTTCTTCTTTGTATTTTTGGAGCGTTTGTTTTCGTTGGTCACACAGAACAGTTTTTATTGACCTTGGCTTGGCGTTTTCTAGAGCAAGCTCTTGAGATGTCTCATCTAATTCAACAAGAATTCTACCTTCCAAGGTTGGAATGCTGACATCTTTCAAACCAAAGAGTCTATTTTGTTCATATTCCTTATGTCTGTTTTTGTTTCTCAGACAGTGATTTCCTTTGAGCAAGTTTAGTCCTAATCATTTCAGTACTGAAATCCTTTCTGAACCGACTGGCAAAATGTGATGAAGAAATTCTGAAGCACCTCCTAGCGTGAATCTCAAGTGAATCAAAAGTTAAGGAACCCTGGAAGTGGACGCACACCACCGCCTCCAAGGCTCGCCTCCATACAACTCAAACTTCCTGCACTGAGCCCATCTTTGGATTTTTAAATAATGCTTTCTGAGTATTGTATATAAAATTTTAGAAGTGAAATTTCTGTGCCAATGGATATAGAAACATTGCTTTAAATTTTTGCTAAATATTGAAAAAAAAAGCTGATGGATTTTGCTTTAAATAACCTCTGCTCTAGCCTTCTTATTAATATTCTAATACATTCAGGCGGCACCTGTAGCTCAGTGGGTAGGGTGTCAGAAACATACACGGAGGGTGGTGGGTTTGAGCCTGGCCTGAACCTGTTAAACAATGACAACTGCAACAAAAACAAAAAAAAAAATAGCCAGGCACAGTGGCAGGCACCTGTAGTCCCAGCTACTAGGAGGCTGTGGCAAGAGAATCACTTGAAAACAAGAGGTGGAGGTTTTGAGCTGCGATGCCACAGCACTCTACCAAGGGTGACATAGTGAGCCTCTGTCTCAAAAAAAAAAAAATTCTAATGCATTCATATCAGATTTGCATGTCCCCAGAGAAGGTAATCTTGGCCCTGAAGAAATTAAATTTGAGACAGTAAAGTCACAAAAATGGGTTATATTTATAACATAAACTTAATATAAACAAAAACCACACGCAAATATAAAAACTACAGTTCTAACACCTCGAAATACCAAGAATAAAAGAATGCATTAATCACTTTACAATATAGGCATACTGTCAACTGGAAAATCTATAAAAAAAGAAAAAGACTTTTTTTTTTTCTTTTGGCCAGGGCTGGGTTTGAAGCCGCCACCTCCGGCATATGGGACCGGCACCCTACTCCTTGAGCCACAGGCGCCGCCCAGAAAAAGACTTTTTTTCACAAAAGTTTGTAGAGGAAAGAAAAGAGAGGCAAAGAGGAATTTGGTGATTAAAAGACACTTGATAGGGCGGCACTTGTGGCTCAAAGGAGTAGGACGCTGGCCCCATATGCCGGAGGTGGTGGGTTCAAACCCAGCCCCAGCCAAAAATCCACAAGAAAGAAAAAGACACTTGATAGAGCTATTAACCAGTCCTTTGAACACTAACTGGATTTTTTTTTTTTTGAGAGAGAGAGTTTTGGCTTGGCACCCATAGCACAGTGGTTATGGCACCAGCCACATACACCAAGGGTGGCAGGTTTGACCTGGGGCAGCTAAGCAACAGTGACAACTGCAACAAAAAAAATAGCCGGGCGTTGTGGTGGGCTCCTGTAGTCCCAGCTACTTGGGAGGCTGAGGCAAGAGAATCTCTTGGGCCCAAGGGTTTGAGGTTGCTATAAGCTGTGGCACCACATACTCTACTGAGAGTGACATAGTAGGGTTCCCTCTCAAAAAAAAAAAAAAGAAAGAAAGAAAGAAGGAAAAGAAAAGAAAAAAGAGAGTTTCACTTTGTTATCCTTGGTAGAGTGTTGTTATAGTTCACGGCAACCTCAAACTCTTGACTTAAACGATTCTCTTGCCTCAGCCTCCCGAGCAGCTGGGACTACAGACACCCACCACAATGCCTATTTTTAGAGATGGAGTCTCTCTCTTGTTCATACTGGTCTTAAACCCATGAGCTCAGGCAATCCACCTGCTTCAGCCTCTCAGAGTTCTAGGATTACAGGCATGAGCCACCATGCCTGGACTCTAATTAGATATTTGATACTAGGCATTACTGTTCTTTTTTTTTTTTTTTTTTGTAGAGACAGGGTCTCACTTTATGGCCCTCGGGAGAGTGCGGTGGCCTCACACAGCTCACAGCAACCTCCAACTCCTGGGCTTAAGCGATTCTCTTGCCTCAGCCTCCCGAGTAGCTGGGACTACAGGCGCCCGCCACAACGCCCAGCTATTTTTTGGTTGCAGTTCAGCCAGGGCCGGGTTTGAACCCACCACCCTCGGTATATGGGGCCGGCGCATTACCGACTGATCCACAGGCGCCGCCCCCTTTTTTTTTTTTAATGTGATAGTGGTTTTGGTTTTAAGAATTTTTATCTTTTGGCTGGGTGCAGTGGCTCACTCCTGTAATCCTAGCACTTTGGGGAGTCAAGGTGGGTAGACTGAGCTCTGAAGTTCAAGACCAGCCTGAGCATGGGCAAGACCCCATTTCTATAAGAAAAAAACACAAATGGCAAGGCATTGTGACGGGTTACCTGTAGTTCCAGCTACTCAGGAGGCTAAAGCAAGAGGATCACTTGAACCCAAGAGTTTGAGGCTGGTATAAGCTATGACACCATGGCACTCTCTAGCAAGAGCGACAAAGTAGAACTCTATTTCAACAAAAAAAAAAAAAAAGAATTTTTATCTTTTAGAGATGTACACTAAAATATTTACAAATGAAATGATATCTGAGATCTGTGTCAAAATCATTGATGGAATGGTACAGGATGGAGATTAATTAATCAAGAATAGCCATGTACTGGTAATTGTTGAAGGCTAGTGGTACAGTTACGTTATATTACTTTCTATATTTATACTAATCTACTTCTGCATGTATTCGACAATTTCTATAATAAAAAGTTTAAAAATATAAACTATAGTCATCAAATATACATTTAAGCTGACAATAAAATGCTTACAGTTTGGAAAATTTTATTATATTTTTTATCTTTTCTTTTACTCTAAAAGGAGAATAGTTCAAGAATTTGTGTTTTTTGAAATACAGGCCAAGTTTAACCTCATGTCTGCAGTTTCAAAGAACACAACTGATACCATTTTTCTGTTTTATTTCCTGCCCCTCACCACAGGAGGCAGAATTAAAAGGAGTTATACAAAAAGACAGAGGTAGACACAAAAAGGAATGAAGTAAGAAAAAGATGGAAAAAAGGAAGAGATATAGAAGAGCAACAAGGGAGATGAATGATAAAAAATGAATTACATATTAAAAAATTCTGCTGCAAAAGTTTAAAGACAGGGCATTTCAAAGAAGAGAGAAAATAAGTGATCATGGGGGAAGGGGCTCATACAAGTTTTATTACTTCACCTTTATTATTAAAGATATACAAATATACACACATATATATATATATTTTTTTTTTTGAGATATAGTCTCACTTTGTCACACTGGGTAGAGTGATACCCTGGCATCACAGTTCACAGCAACTTCAAATTCTTGAGCTCAAGTGATTCTCTTATCTCAGCCTCCCAAGTAGCTGCGACTACAGGCGCCCACCACAACACCCAGCTATTTTTTTTTTTTCAGAGACGGGGTCTCACTCTTGCTCAGGCTGGTCTGGAACTCTTGAGCTCAAGCAATCCACCCACCTTGGCCCCCCAGAGTGGTACGATTACAGGTGTTGAGCCACCTCACCCGGCCAAAGGTACACAAATATTAACACTCTGTCTATGAGATCATCAGCTATTTAATTCATAAAACCAACTTCAAGTGCAGCACTGGGATGGATCGCCATACTGCTCAGTTTTTAGGTGAAATTCCCTGTACACCCCTTCCTTTTATGAACAGTTCTGCTAAAGGTAAGTTTAGAAAGTAAGTGTAGCCTATAAAATATTTTAAGCAGAATGTAGAAAGAAGTCTCAAATTTCAGTTATTACTATTTCTTTTTCTTTTTTTTTTTTTTGGCTGGGGCCAGCTTTGAACCCGCAACTTCTGGTCTATGGGGCTGGCACCCTACTCCTTGAGCCACAGGCGCCACCGTTACTACTATTTCTTTAAACAAAATTTCGTCTTATCTAAGAAGATCATATAAACTGTGTTCATATGAGAAAGATATTGTAATGTTATTTTTCCCTGAGCATAACTAGGTATCCCAGTGGGTACAGAGTTTACAATCCTCAAAACAAGGATGAACATGCAGATAACAGGTATCTAAGAGTTTTCAGCAGAACGAACAGTTCAACTCTTACTCAGTTTCCAAAATAAAACCATTTTTTAAAAATTACGGAAGGCAGCCTGGGTACAGTGGTTCATGCCTGTAATCCTAGCACTCTGGGAGGCTGAGGTGGGTTGAGTGCCTGAGCTCACAGGTTCGAGACCAGACTGAGCCAGAGTGAGATCTCCATCTCTAAAAACAGCCAGGCATTGTGGCGGGCGCCTATAGTCCCAGCTACTTGGGAGGTTAAGGCAAGAGAATCACTTAAGCCCAAGAGTTCGAGGTTGCCTGAGCTGTGACACCACAGCACTCTATCAAAGGTGAGAAAATAAGACTCTGTCTCAAGAAACAAAAAAAATTATAGAAGGCTAGCCAGGCATTGTGGTGGGTGCCTGTAGTCACAGTTACTTGGGAGGCAGAGGCAAGAGGACCACTTGAGCCCAAGAGTTTGAGATTACTGTGAGCTGTGATGCCAGAGCACTCTATCCAGGACAATACAGACTATGTCTCAAAAAGAAAATCATGGAAGGTATTTATTTGTATGCACAAAGTTCTACTGGCTTATACTTCTTTCAAAAGTGGAACTTTGGCAGGGAACAGTGGCTTATCTTGTAATCCTATCACTTGGGCCTCTGTGTAGGATCTTCAAGGCAACACTGTCCACAAACATTGGTACCTGTGTAAGATCTGGCCTGATGTATCACAACAGAGGTGGTCTGTGGCCTACTCTAGAAAGTATGTACTAGGAGCACTGCAAACACTAGATTATGAATACTATTTCATATCTGCACTATGAATGCATAAAAATAGGTTTTAATTATTTAAGTAAATAGCTAGGGTCTCTCATCCCAGGTAACTATCAGAAATTCTGAAAGTTTATACACATTTCAGTTGTGTGAGGTACTTAAAATCTGGAACCTGAGACTTACCTTGTAACTAAGTATGAAAGGAGAGTGGGTACATGACATAATTTCAAACTTAAACCTTACAGTTGGGCAATTTAAACAGAAATATCTTGATGACTAACCATTATCAAAGAGGTAGGTAGAAACAATTGATTTCTAACATTCTAGGACAGTAAAATGTACAGGGTGGCCATAAAGTTCGTGCATGAACTTTAAGCCATTATCTAGTTCTCTTACTTTCAATGATTTATTTGGAACCTCTCAATGGTATCTGTTCATCTTCTTCTCTAAGAATTCTTTAGAGTTACAATGCATTTGAAAAATCTTACCCTTTCTTCTTATCTGATATGTGCAAATATTAATTTAATCATTCAAATAAATCTCTCTCATTTGGTCATTTTCTCAGGTTATTTTGTTTTAAACAAAAATCTTATAAAACGACTATTCCTTACAGTGTTATAAAGTTTATCAAACTCTGCATATCTCCTGAAGACAAACCATTCACTCCTGCCCACTGAGACCAGAACTTTATAAACCTGTGGAGATAAAAAGTAACATAATGAAACAAAATTCAATTGCAAAAAAATTTACTGTCTATTTAAATACGTGAAAATCTGTTTTCTTATCCACGACACTGATATATATTGTGATTCTGTAAGATACATAAGCATGTCAACTAAAACACTTATTATATCTTGACAAAAGGTGATATTCTATTTTAGAAATGTTGCTGGGCATGGTGATTGCTGCCTATAATCCTAGCACTTTAGGAGTCTTGAGGCAGAAAAATCACTTGAGGCCAGGAGTTTGAGACCAGACTAGGCAACAGCGAGAACCCATCTCTATAAACAAAATCAGCCGGACAAGGTGGCAGACACTTGCAGTTCCGGGTCCTCAGAGGGGTGAGGCTGAGGACTGCTGAGGTCAGAAGCTACGACGATGCCACTGCCCTCCAAGCTGGGCGACAGAATAATACCTTGTCTCCAAAAGTTGTGAAATATTTCTGTAATTTTCAAAGAATAACACTATGTTTGCTGTGGATTTTCTCTGAAAATTACAGAAATGTTTCTTTGTGCTCATTATTTAGAGCTATTAAATTCTCTCATTTTATCATTCTTGCGTCATATTTTTCCCCAAGAATAAAATATTATAGATTCAATTGACGTCATTTTCCTCTCTTCTTCCTCAGCCATATATATATATATATATATATATATTTTTAGAGACAGATTCTCACTTTGTTGCCCGTGGTAGGGTGCTGGCATCACAGCTCACAGCAACCTCCAGCTCTTGGGCTTAGACGATTCTCTTGCCTCACTCAGCCTCCTCAGTAGCTGGGACTACAGGTGCCCGCCACAACGCCCTGCTATTTTTTTGTTGCAGTTTGGCTGGGGCTGAGTTCGAACCCACCACCCTCGGTATATGGGGCCGGCGCCCTATTCACTGAGCCACAGGTGCCACCGCCTTAGCCATAGTTATTACTTTGAAATTATAAAGTATTTTAAAAGTGATGCCTGGCACACAGTAAACAATTATTAGTCCCCTTTCTTCCAGATCATCTTTTAAACATTATATTTCAAGCTAAAAACTTATCCTCAGGTTTCTTACTTCCATCTTACATGCGTTTAATATTTTCCTACATAATCTCACATAATCATATGAAGCCTATGAAGTAAGCAGAATATTGCAGCTTCCACTATACCTCTACTATACATGAGGAAATAACAGAACAAAAATTTATGGAACTTGCCTAAGTTCACAAACTTAATAAAAAAACATAAAACTGAGACTAAAATCTAAAGCTAATTGTCTACCCACAAGAAACAGTATCAATTATAATATACAATCAACCCTCATAATTCATTCTACAGGTACTCTCAGAATGTAATTCAACATACCAACAGTAAGAAAAGAGTTTGGAGGACCAACGGTCTTGGACCATTTCTAAAGCGAAAATAATAAGAATCCAGCTATATGAGGAAAGACTAGATGATGCTGGCTTGAGTTACCAATCTTACTATGTTACAGTGATGATGAGGGGAAACATATGATTTGCTCTGGGGTTTATGATGCAACTTTCCACAGTCTGTTGAACAAGTTAAAAGAAGAAATAAGATTTACTTCAGAAGACAGGCATACTAAAGTGTATAAACTATCTCTTCCCATGAAAGATAGGTAACCTATACTCACAAGTTCATATTTAGATAATATTGTGGGGAAAACATCTCTCTGATCCTATAGGTGATATTATACATGAATTCTGTAGTACTGTTTAAACTTTAAAATATGGTCACACTGGCTGGGTGCACTGGCTCACACCTGTAATACTAGCAGTTTGAGAGCCCAAGGAAGGAGTATTACTTGAGGCCAGGAGTTTAAGATGAGCCTGGATGAACACAGTGAGACTTGGTCTCTACAAAAAATTTTAGAAATCAGCCATGCATGGTGGTGTGTGCCTAGCTACTTGGGGGACTGAAGTGGGAGGACGGCTTGAGCCCAGCAATCCTGCAGTGAGCTATGATGGTACCACTGCACTGAAGCATGGGTGACAGACAGAGACCTTGTCTGCGGATGAGGGGAGAAGGTTATATTAACAGCTCACCCATAGTGTCCGTGAAAAGGCCTAGAATGCAAAGCTATGTCCTTCTGTAAAAGAGGGGGAAAGGTCTCATCCAGAAGGTGAGGCAAACAAGGTACTGGTATCAGTCACCTGGGCAAGGAATGCATGCATCCGGGTGGATAGGAAGAGAGGGTAATGTGTAGGGGGATAATCTGGCCCTTTGGGTCTGAGCCAAGAGGGCAGCCAATGGTTTAGGAGAAGCTACTGGACGAAAAATGTTAGAATAAATAGTAATGGCTCGGTGCCTGTAGCACAGTGGTTACGGGGCCAGCCACATACACTGAGGCTAGCAGGTTGGAACCCAGCCAGGGCCAACTGCAACAAAAAAATAGCTGGGCGTTGTGGCAGGCACCTGTAGTCCCAGCTACTGGGAGGCTAAGCAATTGAATTTTTTAAGCCCAGGAATTTGAAGTTGCTGTGAGCTATGATGCCACTGCACTCTACAGAGGGCAATATAGTGAGACTCGGTCTCAAAAAAAAAAAAATAGAATAAGTAGTGAGATGATACTCCCCACATGGAAAGAATGCAAAGTGGGCTCAGCACCTATGGCTCAAGCGGCTAAGGCGCCAGCCACATACACCTGAGCTGGCGGGTTAGAATCTAGCCCAGGTCCACCAAACAACAATGACGGCTGCAACCAAAAATTAGCTGGGCATTGTGGCAGATGCCTGTAATCCCAGCTACTTGGGAGGCGGAGGCAGGAGACTCGCTTGAGCCCAGGAGTTGGAGGTTGCTGTGAGCTGTGATGCTACTGCACTCTACCCAGGGTGACAGCTTGAGGCTCTGTCTCAAAAAAAAGAACATAAAAGTGGAGGGTAAAGGACCTAGCCAAGGTCCTAGTGAAGCCTAGGAAATAGGGTTGCTTTTAGAGTATAACCAATATGCTTTAGCTTTTATTTACATTAGTTGGGTCACACTAGGATAGGTGGTTAACACGATTATTATCGAGAAATATCACGAAGTGCGTCCTTCCTGCATAACGGTGCTCTCCTATCTGAGGATATGAAGACGTATCTATACTAAAGTACATGGATTTGACTTACAAGCAATTTATTTTAGTACTAATAAAATAATTCTCATTTCTAATTCTGGGAGTCTTGTCCATTGTTTGCTTTCTTTGGGGAACCATTTCACTTCCAGCCCATTGGCTCTTTGTATCTGAAATAACAATATGATTGTGATATTTCTCTCTTTGGCTAACCTTATGTGTGCATTCCTCTAGATATTCAAATTCATACAATTGCAATATTCCATAAAACAAAATAATTTCAAATTTCTTGTGTCCTGAGGTCTCTGTCACAGATTTCCTTACAGTGCGTTAGTTGAATCATCGATGAGTTAAGATTAGAGATCCTTGATAGCCACTATTGTCAGAAATATTTACAAGAAGGAACCTTTACAACAACCTTACAATTGGCACTTATGAAAACAGAGGGGTGAGAAAATGGCCATTACAAATGACTTTTTAAAAAACAGAGGAAAGGAGCAAGTGAAATATTTTCTAAAAAACCTTATATGCAATGACGCTTCTAAAAAGTTATGTGTGTGTTGAATGTTGTCTTAGGAACTCTTTATCTTCCATTCCTGCTGATTCCTGTGAGGGATGTTGTATAATTCACTGAATAAAAAACAAAACAAAGCAAAACAAAACTGATGTTACTGTAGTGGGTTTGAAATGCTCAATGCACCACAGTATACAACCTTAAAGTTAAGCTCCCTTTTCACAGCAACCACTGTATAGCTCCTCAAGCGTCTTTGGACCCAACTGCATGTACACACTGAGGCCCCCTGGTCTTTGATGCACCGTTTAGAAGTTTTGTTGGTTACATAGGCACAAACTTGTGGGGGTTTTTCCTTCATTTGAAAACTCAGCGATAATTTTGCTGCAAGAGGTGAGCGGCAGTGCCCCCTAGGAAAGCACTAGTGGGATTCCGATTATTTCACAAGGTAAAGCAGGGGTGGTACCTGTAGCCACGAGGTCAACTAAACTGAAAGATTGCATAGGCTTTGACATGGCCATAAGTTCTGGGGTAGCCGCTAAGCTGTGCTAGGGAAGAGGTGGCAAGTGAAAAGAATGCATGGGGTGGTGCACTGAGGATGGCACACGTCTGTAGGTTTTCTTGTTTTTTAGACAGTCTCACATGGTTGCCCCAGGCTACAGTGCTGTGGTGTCAGAGCTCACAGCAACCCCTAACTTCTGGGCTTCAATGATCTGATCCCCTTGCCTCAGCCTCCCCAATAGCTGTGACTACAGGTACCTACCATTTGCCCATCTAATTTTTCTATTTTTCATAGAGACAAGGTCTCCATCTTGCTCAGACCGGTCTCCAACTCCCAGGCTCAGGCAATCCACCCACCTCAGCCTCCCAGCATGCTAGGATGACAACCATGAGCTATTGTGCCCAGCCAAATCTTTGTCTCACCTGAAGCCTCTCACTTTTTTATTTTTATTTCTTTCTTTATTTATTTCTTGCAGTTTTTAGCCAGGCCCTGGTTTGAAGCTGCCATACCATTATGTGGGGCCAGCACCCTACTCCTTGAGCCAAAAAAGCCTCTCCCTTTTTTAAAGAATCTATTCTTAAGCCTCTCTGAGCTGAAAAATAGGACTCATATTTTTAAAACAACATTACAACTTAACAACCACAAATTTTAAATGAGAACTACTTGTATGACTGTATGTAATTATAAGGGTGACACAATGTGCCAACCGCATTATAAAGCACTTTACAAATACAAACCCTTTTAATGCCCACAGCAATTTTATTAACACGATCTTCATTTCATAGTGAAGGCAAAGGAGCCATTGCTTAAATAATATTCCCGAGGACTCACAAAGAGTAAGTCACAGAGCTGGGAGAGAATCCGGAGAGTCTGGTGCTAGAATCCTGCCTTACCATTACATTCCATTACACATTTCCGAAAAAACTAGAAGGAAGAAACAGAACAAACCACGGGAGTCTGTACTCTCCTCCAACACTACCACGAGGAAGGAGACTAAAACCTTCTTTAGAGAATCTAAAATTTTTTTTATCAAAAGTGAAGTTTCTCCAACACACATTCCCTCAAATTGTGGTGAGGAGGAATTAAAATCATTAGTACTCTAAAGTCAAATGACAACAGAAGATGCTTCAAGCACATGGAGGAGCTAGTGAGAAACACCAGGTAGTGTAAGTTTAGGGTAGTGCTGCTGCTAGCAAACTAATCAATAGGAGTAGAAAAGAAATTACTACTAGTCTAATCCAGACCATCTGAGCCACGGTAGTGTAGGATGGTCCTCGGGTCCAGAAAATGTGGCTTGGGCAGCACCAATTAAGCTGTTATTGATGGTCATCTCGTCCAAGTCTATTGTTCTATGACAACTGAACTCTAAAAAACACATCTGTTCTGGCATTTTCATAACCCTTCAGGCCGTCTGCGTCTCCTGAGTGGAGTCGGCAGGACAAACTCTACCACCATAGAGAAACCTACGTGCACCCCTTTTGCCAGCCACCCTTTTCAGCTGGACCAACCTCTCCTCTTCCTCCCCCTGCTCAGCCAGCATGAGTGGAGAATGAGGATGAAGACCTTTGTGGTGAAACACATCCACCTTTAGTAGTAAAGATCAAGTGGTGTTTTGTCCGGTGTTGGTATCAGGGTGAAACTGGTGGCACGAAGTCAGTTTGGAAGTGTGCTAAATCCATGCCACGAAGTGTAGAAGGACAAAAAGAATTAGGAAGCCTTTTGAAAGCAGATACGAGACAATCCTCCAGATGTCATTCATGAGGTGGTCTTTGCAGAAACTCTATACAGGAGAGATGGAGCTCCACACAGCTCCCTTGAGTTCACATAGATAAGCGACAGCCTCAGATCATGAAGAGTTTCATGTCTGTGGCATCCATGCGTTCACAGAGCACACTCTCAAAATGATACAGACTAGCCACGACAGCTATAGAGAAAAATCATGAAGAAAACTGATAACAATATGGAACATGCATTTATTTAAGTGAAAGCCAGGGATGAGGAGCAAGGAATAAGGGATATAGATGACAGGAAAAGGGAGTGTCAGGGCGGAGTAAATGAACAGGATTCCAGGGGGGTGTAAGGGAGTGGCAGGGGAGAGTAAACAAAAGTAGCTCAAATGTGGACACAGTCCCAGGACAGGTCTCCTTGGCCTTGATGTTGTTTTGGCCTATTGAAATGGTGGCTCCAGCTCCCAGGAGAAGTTGTGGCTGCAGGACAGAGAGGCAGCTATGAGGCCACCAGGAACAAAATTCAGGTCCCCCGCCCGGGGTCTGCCTGGCAGGCTTGGACACCCGGTGCTCAGCAGTCACCATGCCCCAGGGACTGTTGGTGACCAGGGAACCACGGCCACAGGCTCTTTGCAGCTGGCCACCAGACAGAGTCCTGAGCAGGGATGCACAAAAGTCCCCCTACCCTCCGCCAACCTTTGCAGCCACTCACATATTGTACTGGTCCAGTGGCTTCATGGTTTGGAACCAGGACTGAAAGTCTCTGTCCGGTTGAAAACAGAAATTATTGGCAGTCACCTGCAGCAACTGCAGCTGCTGGACGATCTTGAAGGCCTGGAGCCATGGAGAAGGATGGATGCTGACTGGGCCGTTGGGGAAGACTCTGAAGGGGCCATGCTGGGGAGGGCAAGGGGCCCATCTCTGGCGCCTTTCTCTGGAGTGGTTCCCTTCTCCCCTCCCATCCTCTGAAGGCCCAGTCTGTCCTCAGAGTTGGATGTCAACTGCCTTTCTCCAGGAGTTGGTTTTCATTCCCATCCTGCACGTTTCATGGGGTGGACTGTCCCTTCCCTGACGTCAAACCCCCCCAGGAAATCTACGATGTGGAGGATGCAGCCAGGGAATGTCCTCCCAGGGCAGTCTCTGACTTCCACATGTTGTGCTTCCCCAGAGACAGGCCCCCAGTTGCCCACCTTCCCCTTTTTGTTATGTTGAGCACATTTCCGTGCAAGGCACAGCCAATGCCCGGGAGAGAGGCCCCCCAGCCATGACTCCCCCCTCCTTGGGCTCCCTTGCTGCGTGTCATCCAGGCTCACTGGCCAGGGGACCTGCGCACAAGGCACTTGCACCCACATCACGCTGTGGGTTGTGATGAAGGGAGCGTGCGGGCTCCCCCTGATGCTCAGGGGCCCTGTGACCCAACACTTCCTCATGACAAGTAGGGGCACACAAAATCTCCTTGCACACAAAGAGAGTTTGGAGCCACATGGGAGCTGCCTGAGTGTGGAGGGGCCAATTTCAACTCCTCCCGTGGGCAGCACCTGAGGGAGAGGCTGAGTCCAGCTCAGCCAGACACTCGGGCAGCTCAGCAGTCAGGCAGCTCTGCAGCTTCTGCCTTGGGAGCAGGGACTGGAGGCTGACGTCGGGCCTGATACCCCAGCTCACAGGGCTGCCTGGGAGCAGTTTTGCTGAGTGCTGAGTTCTCAGGGCTCCATCCAGGAATGTCTCCCCCCAGCCTTAGGATTCTGGTCCCCAGTGTGCCAGCCCTAGGCTCACTCACAGCCACATTATTCTGCGTCCACTTCTGCAGCAGAGTTAGGTCATCGACAAAGATTCCAAGAAAGGGAATGACGCCCTGTGTCATTGGGGTGGGAGTGGTGATGAGCACCCACCTGCAAGTGGCCTTCCCCGTTCTGTTGTCCGGAATCTCACACCCCACCCCAGTCTCCTTGACCTCCCCTCAAGATCTCTGACTTGGAGCAGCCAGACACCTTCAGCTTCCTCCTTCCATTCTATCCCTCTCCTCCCCCAGCTGCACCCATGTTCACCTACAGCCTGGGATGTTCACAGGTCACAATGCCTTGTGGTCCCAGACCCCACCCTTCCTGTAGGGCATGCTGAGCCCAGCTCTTCCAGGCCTTTGTCCTGGGCCCTCTGCTGAGGGCATTTCAGGCACCAGCTACAGGAAGGAGGGCCTAGTAGGAGGCCCTTGCTCTCCTGATGGGGAGACTCCAGCTGGGGGGGAGGCCCTGCCCTCCGTCCCAGTGGCCCTCCCCACCCACACCAAAGGAGGCTCACCTTCCGTTTCTGCTGCCTCATCTGGGCTCTCTGAGGGTTTTTTTCCCGGCGGGCCAGCTTGGAGATCCCCAGCTGCCAGGGTCAGGACAAGGTCAGTGAGACTATTTTGCCCTCACTCAGCTACTCCCAGGACCCTGACCTCGCACTGTGGACACCTGGACACAGTCAGCTGGTGAGGTGCTACAGTCACTCAGTGAGCTCTGGTTCTAGACCCAGCCCTGTGTCCTACACCCACTTGCTGTGTTACTGGGGCATGCAGCTCAGCCCCTCGTTTGTCTGGAGACCCTGCCCCAGCTGCCCACACCACACACCAGCAATAGAGGCCCGGCTTTCTGGAGAATTTCTGGCTGGTTTTGGGAAAGAAAGAAGCCACCACCACCACCACGACATTTCCCCATCGGCTGGTGGAAGCTACATAACCAGAGGGACCAATGCAATGGATATTAGCCAGAGCCGTGCTAATTATCCAGCTCGTCCCTGATGAACAGCCAGGAAAGCCCCTTCTCTCTTCTGAACAGGACTGGCGACTGGTACTTTTCAGGTAAACGTTGAGTTAGAAAATTAACCAAAAATCACCCGGTTCGGTACCCTTTCCAAATTCCCCTCTCCCTGCCCTCTAAACATTTGCCCCCAGCCCCAGCCCCCCTGTACCTTTATCAGCTTCTCCCGGGTCATCCTGTCATCGCGTGCGCACAGTTCTTTATACGCTCTCGCGCTTTCCCTTTGCAGAGGGGAAAGAAAGTCGGATAAATCAGGGAGTAGCGGGGAGGAGGGCGAGTTCACATTCCTTGAACTGGGAATGAAAAGGATCCAAACCAGCAGGATTTGTGTTTCCTCTGGGCTCCTGATTCCCAGAGGCTCCACAGGACTGGAGCGGGCGCTGACCTGCTGTTCATCTGGCCCAGCCCAATGTCAACTGGGCAGCTCACTTTCTCAGTTTAGATGTGCGCTAGACATGGGAATATCTCCAATGTGGCAAAGGCCCGTGCCCAACGGTGAAGAAAACTTGGTGCTGAGTTAGACGTTCGGTGTTAACACCCAGTGGACTGAGAGACCCTGGCAGGCCACCCATTCCTGCCTCCTGAGGTGCTGGGCTCCCCTCCCCTCCCAGTGCAGTGAGGGAGCATGGCAGACCCGGGAGAGGTGCTGGTGCAGCTCAGGAGACACACGCCCACCCACCTGGATACTGCTCTCCAGGTCTCCTGGAGACTATGGATGGGCGCAGCCTTCAGGGCTGTGACTATGCCATGCAAAGATGAGTAGTTGCTCAACTTATGACACTCCTGGGGAGGGAAGAGGATGCACCGTGAGGTGGGGAGTTGGAGCCCCACTGCCCGAGCTGTGCCCCCTGTGCTGACCTTTCCTCTGTGGGGAGGCAGAGGCCCAGGGAGGCACAGGAGAGCAGTCTGGGCCCCAGTGAGTTTCACACTCTGGGAGGACAATTACAGTTCAACCCAACGTCGGTGTCCAGGCGCAAAGGGCGCACCAACACTGGGCATGGAAGTCAAGGTCAGTGTGCCCCGGACAGGAACGGGGCTGGGGGCTGTTGAGGGGCTTGGACTCTGTTCAGCAAATTTGACATCGGACAGAGGAGAGAACGAGTGTCCTAGGGCCTCCCATGCTTTACCAAGGCCACCTGGATCCAGAGCCCCAGCACCCTGGCCCTGTCTCAGGCCCTCCCACAGCTTACCCTGGCCACCTGTATCCAAAGCTCCAGCACCCTGGCCCTGTCCTGGGCCTTCATGGTGCGGGTCTCCAAGCACGTGCTTATCACAAAATACACCACAGTATCGAAGTGAATCAAGGCAGCGCCGACTGTGGGTGCCACCAGAGCTATGTCCATCCCGTCCAGCTCAATCAAAAAGGTGTCCAGGCACTCCCACGGCAGCAGCTTCTTAAATTGCTCCTGGGGAGGAAGAAAGATCCACATGGGCACCGCCCAGGGCAGCTCTGAGTCTAAAGTCACCCCTTGACTCAGGCAGGTGACCAGATTCTCAGCTTTGGCATTGGCTCTCCCAGAGTAGTCGGAGCCCCGGGTTTCATTCCCCTTTCACGGAGGGCGCGAAACGCATAGAGCCGGGCAAGGAGAGAACAGCACGTGGTGTTTCCCCCAGGCCGGCCTCCAGGAGCCCACACTCCGCAAGGTGCTCAGCCCGGCCCTTCCTGAGGCCACCTGTGTGCCAGGCCTTCTTTCTGTTGAGACGCACGTGGCCCGTGGCAGCCACCTCCAGGGTCTCAGTGCGGGTGTCTGGTCTGAAATGGAGTCTGTGCCAGATGTGTAGTAATTGCTGAGGCTGGTGAGGCCTCCCGGGCGGGGGGCTTAGCAGCCGGGGCGGCATGCTAAGTGGGCCACCCCTGCATCTAGTGGGCCAGGCCCCCACCCTGTACTCTGTCCCCTCCCATGGGATGTGCCCAGCAGATGTGTGTAGCTGCCACAGACACAGGGACCGTAAATACAGAAAGAAACTCAAACAGCTGGCCTGGCTCATAAGCCGTGCAGCAGGGTGGGACCAGATCGCTGGCCTCTGGTCAGGGAAGGGGTTTGAGCAGCTGCTCACCGCATCCAGCAGCGTGAGCTGCTCAGCCACTTGTTTCCCTGTGTACGCCAGGATGCTAGACGGCCCCGCCCTGTGCAGCATTTGTTCAGGCACAGTCCTGGGCTGGCTGAGGCCTACGATTGCCTTTGGTTGTGCCTTGCCAGTTTTCACTGGCTTTCCAGATGGCTCTGTCCAGGGTGCTGCCCTTGAGCCTGGCCCTGGAGCTGGCTCCATATACATTGGGAGATCCAGGGATGCAGGCACCCCTGGCTCCAGAGCAGGCCTCTGCTCGCCCAGATCTGCCGGCGCTGGTGCTGGTTCTATGGCCAGCACTGGGATTGCCTGTTGTTCTGGAGATTGAGCAGGAGATGGAAAAGGAGATAAAGTCAGCCGCATCTGTCACTCCCTACTGGGTTATCCAAACACACCATTACCTCCCCATGACAAAGAGAATTTCAGCCCCAAACGCTACCTTTCTGAAGCTGGTAAACTGCTGCCATCCCACCCTCTGGGTTTGTGCCAATGGGCCTGAATTGGTACAGCCAAGCAAGCGCGATGGTGGCTTGATGCCCCAGGTATGATGTGGACACGGTGACCTGTATGTCAGCCACCTCAAACCTGAGCCTTGGAATGCTCACATTCTTGTCGCAGAACACAGGGCATCCATCTGGCCAGGAGACGTAGATGGAAGAGGTGCTTCTGGGGATGACAAGTGGAACCTGAGTCAGAGGCCTGGCTTTTCCTCTGACACCCTTCCCAGGACAGTCCTGTGTATTTATGTGTCCCTGGGCCTACTCCTCCAGTCTAGAGGACAGGCTGAACTTCCCTGGCTGTCTCTGCTGCCCTGGCAGGGACAGAACTGGTCATGGATCAGGATTGGACACACTATTGTGGGCCTCGCCCTCCCCCTGCCATTGTCACTGCAGATCAACCGCAAGGACCTCTGCACCCCTGAGCCCTCAGGGCTGTGACTGGAGGCCGGAGGGTCAGCAGGGTGCTCATCATCACACCAGTGTGGGCTCCTGCTGCTGTGGTCGGGGAGGGGGTGTGGGCTGGAGGAGACAGGAAGAGCTGGGAAGGTACTTGTGCTGAGGATGGGCCCCTCAGGGGCAGCTCTGAGCCACGCTTCTCCTCTCTGCAGGGACCTGCCACCCCCCCACAGCTCTAACCGACTCATGTCTTCCTTGAAATCCCCTGACCTTAGCCCTCTCATGAGCATCCTCAAGTGGCTGAGACCCAGGTTCTGTTTTGTTTCCCCAGCCACAGTCCCACAGAGCCCCATACTCTGAGTAGAAAAGGAGTTCTTTCCTTGGACCACAAGCATGCCTTTTGAGTTACTCATGGGGTTCGTGATGGAAAAATCCCAGAATCTGGGATCTTTCTCTGTGCATAGAAGATGCTGGGTGGTCCTCAAGGAGGAGGACGTTACCTCCTCGTGTCTGCTCTGACTTCCTGACTCCCTGCACAGAACTGCAGCCCGAAGACTGTCATCTTCTTTGTTCATTAAATTAAGTTTCTAGAACATGCCTGCACAACCAGCTGGTTACTGAATGACTCCGACAGAACCTTGGCAGATATCTAAGTGGTTCTCGGGACTCTTTCCCCACCCCAGGAAACCCCTGTTCTCTCAAGGACAGGGACAAGGTGGAAGGAAACTCAAAGCTCTGCGAGTGGGACCAGGTTTGCTCTCTCTGTGCTTTTCCCACAAAGGGACACAGACGTATGGGCTACTGAGGTGTGAGGCAGAGGGCGCCTTCTGTGAGGAGACTGACGGTAAATGTGAACAGCCACAGCAGCCCCTGAAGCCTCTCCACAGAGCCAGGAGCGAGGGACCCAGCTGCCACCTCTTATTCTATTGATTTTCCTCCAAAACCTCATAAATGTAATCCTCTGACCACTCCACTTTTCAGAGGAGTGAAGCGAGGCTCAGGGGAACTGAATGACACCCACAGACCTAGTTGGCAGGTGGGGGCAGCACTGTGCCTTGGCCACTCACCTCCTGACCAGTTTCTCTAGGAACCGTGCCATGGTGTTGATGTCGTGGTAGGAGCCCTGGGAGGTCATGGAGCAGATGTTTTGTGCCGAAAGGACTGGCACCAGGGAGCTCACCAGCATGTCCCAGGTGGCTGGCCGGGAGGTCCTCACTTGCAGCTCCGTAAAGCAGACGGCCGACTCATTTCCATACTAGCGGGGACAAAGAGGGACACACAGTCAGTGATCCTGACCCTCCAGAGAATGGGGTCTGATGCTCAATGCAGGAAGCTCCAGCCCTTCAGAGACTTGTGCCTTTAGAAGTCATGGGTGTCCCTAATTCTACACTTAGGACGTAAAATGTGATGAGCACGAAGAGCTGCATGAAGCCCCTGATACCCTGCAGGCTGCTTCAGGGGGCTTGTTAGGCAGAAAAAGAATGCCCCTGCTCAGACACCCTGTAATGAAGATCCCAGTGCCCGTGAGTCCCCAAATGACCCTCACTGTGCAAATGAGAAAATTCAGGCTCTGGGATGTCACCTGGCTGTCACCCGCACATGGGTCAGAGCTGTGGCCCTCCCAGGGAAGGCTGCATGAATTTTCCCCTAAGCTTGCAGCAGCTCAGCCCGCTCTCACTCAGGGAGAGGGTCTTGACCCAGCCTGTTTCTCCCCTCTCTGTGGAGACCATGCACAGGGCCATGCGTCCTAGAACAGGATTCTCCACTGAGAACCGCGCAAGTGTCTGTCTTTGTTACTTTAAAAGAAGTCTTGAGAGACAGCCTGAGCAACTCTCGGCTTGGCATAGGGGTAAATGCAGTGAGACCCCAGGGTGGAAGAAAGCTTGTTACAAGTCCACAGGGCTGAGGAGGTGACTCAGCGGGGAGAAATCTCAAATAGGTATGCAGAAATGTATAGGGAAGACTGAAATATGACTCCCAGGTGTCAGTTGCAAAACTGGAAATGGAAGCAATGATGTGATTGCATTTCCTACCAAACCTACATTGGAAAACACTTCAAACAATATTAAAACCAGGGAGGCTGGCTGCAGAGCAGCAGCGACATTCAGAGACCACTGCTAACCAGTCCGTGCCCCAGGAAGTCTGGAGCTTATACTTAACAGTTGCCAAGTACCCCCTTCCTGGGAGCCCACCTGAGCACATGTCATGGGCCGAAATTCATAACTTCATGTCTGATGTCCCCAGAACATGACGGCATTAGGACAAAAGGTCCTTCTAGTTACATGTCCCTAATAACATATCACTGGTGTCCTTCTAAGAAGAGGTGCTAAGGACACAGACAGGCATGACAGAGGACCTCTCTGTGAATGCGGAGATGAAACGTGGCCACAGAAGCCAAGGAGAGAGGCCTCTGAGAGACCTCCCCAGCCGGCAGCGTCACGTGGGACTTCCAGCCTCCAGAACTGAGAGGAAGTCAATTTCTATTGAAGGAGCCCTTCGGCCTTAGGGTTAAGTTCTGCCAGCTCCTCGAACTGTCCCAGCCAATTGGGACACAGCAGTTTCCCTGCAGCATGGCTGACTGAGAAATAGGATTGTGTCCAGTCAGGCTCCGCGGGCATTGAAAGGCTGGGCAGCAGTGGGAAATGGCCTCCCTGAGGGAAAATGGCCAAGACCGGAGGGCAGAGCACCTGCCTGGTGGGGCTACAAGGATCTGTTCCCGAGATGTCACTTTGCAGACAAGAGCAGGCAGCAGCATTGTCTCCTTCTGTGTGTGACCCCTCCCATTTTGTTTAGACCCCCTGGTTTAGTGTTGGCTGTTAGCGTTGGAGAGGCCTGGCTGGGAAGGGAACTGCCTGCCTATTCCGGGAGACCCCCTGGGCCATATTAAAGCTGTGAGAGCAGCAACCACATGGGGAACTATCCCTGGACTAGTGTAAAGTGAAAACTACAGGAAGCATTTTCTCTGACATCCCCACAACTACGTGAGTAGTGAACGTGCCTCTTACCAAGTTGCCACTGGGGAGACACAAGGCCGGAATATTTAGGGAGTGGATTGTGGGTCACTCAAGGGCTAAAACAGCCAAGGACAGAGCCCGGGGCATCCCTCTTTGGGTCTGTGGAGACCCCTTTGCTCCCATTCTCACCCCAGGCTGGCGCTGGCCACGGTCAGGGGCCTGCTGCGTCAGTTCTTTATCCAAAGAGAGAGCCGCGGACTCCTCCAGCGGCTCCTCCTGGATTACCTCCAGGGAGCTCTGGAAAGAGAGGCCCCGACGTCGGGCCGAGAGCCTTCGATGGCAGCCAGGTGCTCTCCTCAGGGAAACCACCAATCGAGACTCATCTCTATTCTAGCATGGACAAAGAGAGACACACAGTCAGTGACCCTGACCCTCCAGAGAATGGGCTCTGATCCTCAATGCAGGAAGCTCCAGCCCTCCAGAGACTCGTGCCCTTAGAAGTCAGGGGTGTCCACGATTCTACGCTTTTCACCTACAACGTGATGGGCACAAAGAGCTGAATGACACCACTGACACCTTCCAGGCTGCCTCAGGGAGGTTGTTAGGCAGAACAACAATGCCCTGCTCACACACCATGGATGAGGAGCACTGTGCAGTGAGTCCCCAAATGGCCCTCCCTGTGCAAATGAGAAAACTCAGGCTCTGGGATGTCACCTGGCTGTCACCAGCATCTGGGACATGGCTGCGGCCCTCTCAGGGAGGCCTCCATGATTTTCCCTCTAAGATCACAGAGACTCAGCCTGCTCTCACTTGGGGCGAGTGTCTTGGGCCAGCCTGTTTTCCCCCTCTCTGTAGAGACCATTCCCGGGACCAGACGTCCCAGGAGAAAGCTCTCTACTGAGAACAATGTCAGAGTCTGTCTTTGTTACATTGAACGGATTCCTGAGAAACAGCCTCAGCAACACTGGGCCTGGCATAGGGGCAAATGCTATGAGACCCCAGATTGGAAGAAAGCTTGTTACAGGGCCACAGGGCTGAGCAAGTGACTCAGGGGAGAGAAATCCCAAATAGGTATGAAGACACTGAAATGTGGCTCTCAGGTGTCAATCACAAAACTGGAAATGACAGCAATGATGTGATTGCATTTCCCACCAAACCTACATTGAAAAACACTTAAAACAACATTAACACCAGGGAGGCTGGCTACAGAGCAGTGTGACATTCAAAGACCACTGCTAACCTGTCCGTGCCACAGCAAGTCTGGAAGTTATACTGATCGCAGCCAATACAACTCTCTAGTGTAAACTGTTGGCAAGCACCCCCTTCCTGGGAGCCCACCTGAGCACATGTCATGGGCCGGAATTCAGACCCTCATGTCTGATGCCCTCAGAATGTGACTGTATTAGGACAAAAGGTCCTTGTAGTTACATGTCCCTGATAACATATGACTGGTGTCCTTATAAGAGGAGGTGCTAAGAACACAGACAGGTTTGACAGAGGACCTCTCTGTGAATGCGGAGATGAAACGTGGCCACAGAAGCCGAGGAGAGAGGCCTCTGAGAGACCTCCCTAGCCGGCAGCGTCACGTGGGACTTCCAGCATCCAGTACTGAGAGGAAGTCAATTTCTATTGAAGGAGCCCTTCGGCCTTGGGGCTAAGTTCAGCCAGCTCCCCGAACTGTCCCAGCCACTTGGTACACAGCAGACTTTACAATGTCTGAGCTGTTTATAATTGAAAGGATGTCTTCCATTTCCCCAAATAAAGCTAAGGCCTAGAGATTTCTATTTAGATGTAAAGCAATATACTCCTTACTTAAGGAGTGGACTTTGGGCATAAAGGTAAGGTGGGTATTCCTGAAGCAGCGTCTCCTCTCTCCTTTCTTTCTCTCCTCCATTTATCCCACCAAATCTCCTCCATTTATTCCCTGCAGCATGGCTGACTGAGAAATAGGACTGTGTCCAGTCAGGCTCCATGGGCATTGAAAGGCTGGGCAGCAGCGGGAAATGGCCTCCCTGAGGGAAAATGGCCAAGACCGAGGGCAGAGCTTCTGCCCGCTGGGGCTACAAGGATCTATTCTAGAGATGGCACGTTGCAGACAAGAGCAGGCAGCAGCTTTGTCTCCTTCTGTGTGTGACCCCTCCCATTTTGTTTAGCCACCCTGGTGTACAGTGCCTGTTAGTGTTGGAGAGGCCTGGCCGGGAAGGGAACTGCCTGCCTTCTCCAGGAGACCCCTGGGCCGGATTTAAGCTGTGAGAGAAGCAGCCACATTGGGAGCTCTCCCTGGACTCGTGTAAAGTGAAAACTACAGGAAGCATTTTCTCCGTTATCCCCACAAGTATGTGTGCAGTTTTGATGCATCTTACCAAGTTGCCCTGGGGATACACGATGGCTGGATTCTTTAGAGAGGAGATTTTGGATCACTCAACTGGGAAAACTGCCGAGGAGAGAGCCTGGGGCATCCCTCTTTGGGTCTGTGGGGACCCCCTCTGTGCCCATTCTCACCCCAGTCTGGCGATGGCCGTAGTCCATAGACTGGTGCACCTGGTCTTCATCTGCGATCAGAGATTGTGTGGAGTCCTCCATGGACTCCTCACGGAGGTCCTGCATCCCCACGCACCTCTGCAAATGGAAGGCCCCATGCCGGGGGAAGAGGCATCAATGGCTGCCTGGCACTCTCCACAGGGGAAAACCCCTGGGAGATTCTGCTCCCCAGAACACACACACAGTGGGACGTCTGAACAGACCTCCCACCAGGGAAGAAGACAGATGACAGCTGGATGTCTAGGGATGACATCTCAGTAGACAAACTTGTCCTTGACACTCACCTTTCTGTCCCAACAGCCAGGACCTGGAGTTCTGAGGTATCAACATGACAGCCCCACCAGGATTCCCATAGGTGATACCCTGCTCCTGTTCAGTGGGGGTCCCCTTGTCTCTTCCTTCCCCAAACATAGTGATATGAGGCGTGCGGATCTCCCCAGATGGGCTCACAGGTGAGACCTTGCCTGCAAGAGACTACCTGGGGCTGCCCTGTGTTACCTGTAGATGCCCCCTGCCAGGTCTCCGCAGGCAACGGGAGTAGAGGGAGCGCCAACATTGGCCAATTCGGACAAGGCACCCACTTCGGGCTTTCCGGACATGAGGATTAGGAGAAGGTGCGACACAACACGAGAACATCCTCCTCTCTTGAGCGTATCCCACAAAATGAGCCAGACACAGGTCTGTGTCTAGAATGTGGGTGCCTGGCTACCAAGGGTTCTAAGTTCTGTTGGGGTCTGTCACCAAGGAAGTGAGGTCACTTTTCCAAGATTCCACATTTGGCCCTCACCCTCTTCACTATGTCTACTCCTCACCTGTACACTGTTATACAAACACAGCCCCTTCAGTGCACGGTCCCCCACCCTGTGGAGACAGGGCTGGCTCTCAATCTCCCTTCCTGACCTTGAAGGTCACCCTAGACAAGTCCTGTGTGTTTTTCCATTCGGTCCCCCAGTCGAATACGTGCACAGTGGGGATCGTGCTATCCTCTGTATCCTAGGGAATTCATCAAGTGTACTTGAAAACAACGTAGAGAGCTCACAGTGTCTTATCACCTCTGGATAACACACAGACTTGTGGGTGGAAGAATCACAAGAAGGGGTGGAGACAGAACACTGAATGATACCAGTTGATGAGGTTATTCAAAAAGCCCACCAGATGTTTGAAACAGCTACAAGTTTACCATGTTCTGGTATTAAAGGGATATGAATTCCTTGGTGGAAAAAATAAACACATCTGCTCTAATCCCTGAGAGCACTCTGAGGCAGGGGAATGCAACTGCACAGGTGTGAGTCACCACCTTCCCTAGAGTGTCATTGTCTGAGTTTCATATAATTGTGATTGCCCGTCACTTCAAAGCAGGGATAGCCGAAGTGTAAGTCAATCACTTCACAAATAACCCAGGGACACGGAGAGAACAAGAACGTCTTCTAACCATCTCTCTAACTGCATAGCATTCTAGAGAGAAACTGAGAAGCAGATTGTAAAGGGAGATTATACAAATCTGGAGCCCAGCAATATGTACATGTATTATAGTGTAAATGCAGAAATTGTCCCTTTGGAAAATAAACATGTATCTCAAGTGGACCTATGAACAGTGTACAAGATTTAATCAATTCTGATAGACATTCTATGTATTCACTCTATTAAACTATGAAGCAAGATATCCTTAGAGGATATTTTACTGCACAACTTAGGAAAACGTTCCCTAAGAAAAATTTCCATATTTAATGAGAATGTCTCCAATTCAAAAATGGTCATGTGTAGGATAAACAAGGAAGGTGTTTTGATGTAGCCTTGGTGTAATGATTGGTTGAAATTATGACGACGAAGAAAATCCCTCAAAGAAAATAAGACTACACCTTCCATGATACCACTGACAGCAGATCATCTGCTCCGATAAGTTTTAGATTTCTCTCTTAATTCCTTCTTGTTTTATTTTTTTTCTTTTGACAAGATCATGAAGTAAAAACTGTCCCTAAGGGACCAGAAAATACATGAGCAAATTGTGAAAGTTGCTGTATACCATTTCAAGTTTTCTGTTATGATTTTTATTAAAGTTAATTTTTAAAATATGTAATGATCTTACAAAAGAAAAGATTTCCTTTTTTGTGACAGAGTCTCACTACGTTGCCCAGTAGAGTGCCACGACATCACAGCTCACAGCAGTCTCCAACTCCTGGGCTTAAGCGATTCTCTTGTCTCAGCCTCCCAAGTAGCTGGGCCTTCAGGAGCCTGCCACAGTGCCCAGCAATTTTTTGGTTGGAGTTGTCATTGCTATTTTGCAGGCCTGGGCTGGGTTCAAACCTGCCAGCTCTGCTGTACGTAACCGCGGCGTAGCTGCTGAGCTACAGGCGCCAAGCCACAAAATAAATTATTCTACAAAAAAAAAAAAAATGCAATACAAATGCATTAAACATAAACACTCCTGAAACTTTACATCAGGGAACTATATCTTGTTCAGCCAGCAAATTGTTTTTATTTGGTTTCATATGTTTAAAACATGTCAATATTTATTTATTTATTCATTCATTCATTTCTTAGACAGGATCACACTCTATCACCCTGGGTAGAGGGCTATAGTGTCATAGGTCACAGCAACCTTAAACTGGGGCTTAAGCTATCCTCCTACCTCAGCCTCCCTAGTAGCTGAGATTACAGGCGCCTGCCAGGACACCTGGCTAATTTTTCTATTTCTAGTAGAGATGGAGTCTTGATCCTTCTCAGGCTATTCTCCAACTCATGAGATCAAGCAATCCACCCACCTTGGCCTCCCAGAGTGCTGTGATTACAGGTGTGAGCCACCACGCTCAGCATAAATATCTAGACATTTAAATCACTTTTCTCAATCTCAGCTAAAGAAAGATGCTGCGAGAAAGCTGAAAGCACATGGGAACTTTGCAGCATGACCTGCTCACTAATGGTAAAGCAGAAAAGAGCAGGAATCAGGATTCCGGAGTTGGTCACACGAGCCTTTCTTGAACAGTATTCTTACCAGAACTAATAAAATCAATGTGATTTAGCACGATTAAGGGTTCTATACACACACATGTATGTTCATGTGGTGGGAAACCTGTGGCCTTCTTGATCCTTGTATGCAACTTTTTCAATGAATCCAAATTTTACAGAGCCAATTATTCTCTGGCAGTGCCTGTGGCTCAAAGGAGTAGGGCACCGGACCCATCTACCAGAGGTGCTGGTTCAAACCCGGCCCCGGCCAAAAACTGCAAAAAAAAAAAAAATTTTGATTTTATTCTGTGAAATTTGGATTTGATCAAGGGACCGTACCTGGGGTTCTGAAGGGCCATATTGGCCTGAGGCTGGTTTCCCCACCTTTCAAATCTGGATGGTACCGCATGCTGCACGCCCAGGCTGTGGGACATGGCCTAATGATTTTGGACTACAAATCTGTACAGCATGTTCTGAAAATAGTAGGCAATCGTGACAGTAAGTATTTGTGTGTCTGAATAGGTCTAAACTTTGAAAAGGTGGACTACAAATACAGTATAAGAGATTGTTTTCAATGGTATCCCTGCACAGGACACTCAGCATGAAGGAAGCTTCCAAAATTAGAAGTAAGTCTCTGGGTAAATCAGCGAGTTAAGGAGTGGGTAATGTTAAGGGTTAGGGGATTATCATATACTGTTGTAGACTTTATAAATACTGTACACTTAGCTACACTAAATTTATATTTAAAATTATTCTCTCTTCAGTAATAAATTAACCTTACCTTCCTGTATTGTTTTATTTGTACATCTTTGAATTTTGTGAACACACTTACTTTTTTGTAATAAAAGTTTACATAGCCCAACTGTACAAAAGTATTTTCTTTCTTTATATCTTTATTCTATAAACTTTTTCTGCTTTTACGATTTTCTTCATCTATTGTACATAATGCAATGGTACATGTTAAAACTATTCAGTGTGGAGCATAAATGTCTTACCATGAAAAATGAGCAAGTCGGGTGCTGGTTATGTTAACAAGTTTGAAGTGAGCTTTGCAACCTGTATATCAATTTAGCACAATGTACCCTATAAATGCATTACTATACACAGTCATGATTTCATAGAATTAAAAATGAAAGTCATTTTGATTAAAAAAAATTGAAGAAGGTAATCAATGGCAAAGTGATTTGCCAAAGGTCCAACAGAACGTGGCTAATAAAGGCAGCATTTAAAACTTAAGAAAGGATTTTCTTCTGACCTTTAAAGTTTTTTTGTGACTGGATGCAGTGGCTCATGCTTGTAATTCTAACACTCTGGGAGACTGAAGCTGGTGGATCGCTTGAGCTCAGGAGTTCAAGAGCAGCCTAAGCAAGAGTGAGACTCCATCGCTACTAAAAATAGAAAATCCTAGCCAGGCATTGTAGCAGGTGCCTGTAGTCCCAGCTACTTGGGAAACTGAGGCAAGAAAAGATTCCTAGAGCCTGAGAGTTTGAAGTTTGAGGTTGCTGTGCACTGTGACTCCATAGCAATCAACCCTAAGGCGAATGAGTGAGACTCGGGCTCAAAACAATAACAACAATTTTCTTTTGTTAAATACTCAGATGCAGGCACACACAGGATCAGGATCATGATTACCACCTTTTCAGCACCACATGCTGTCCCACTGGAAGGTCTTCAGGGAAAACAACATACACGCAGACATCTCCTACAATAACAATGCGTTTTTCTGAAATACCACTGAAAAACATACCGAACGTACCAGGGATAGAGTTTTGGGGCAAGGGTCTATAAAAGGAAGAGGAGGCCAGTTCATGGATTGGGAACACTTTATTAGCGGAGAAAGGAGTGAGAAAGGGTAGAGGGGAGTGAGCCCAGGGCTCACACAGTTTGAAGAGACTTTTATTATCCCATATCCGTAGGGCAGAATGTGGCAGAGGGTTCAGGGAGTCATTCCTACTACAGAGACACTAATTTTTATACTCCAGGAAAATCTAGGAGTTGTTCCCTTAAGTGGCCACTGGCGTCAACGAAGGTGTAAGAATAAAGGTTACTGCTCAGGAAGATGCCTGACTGCAAACCTCGGCAGAGGCTCCTGACCAGAGGTAGGAAAAGTGGACAGAATCAGATACTATGAAGCCGACGGTGGAGAGCTGAGCCAAGAAAGAAGTTCAGCAAGCTGTAAGTCCAAGGAAGAACATTCAAAAAAAAAAAAACAAATTACAGATACAAAGCCTACTGACTGGAGGACAGGAGACCCCTCCCCTACGTAGGAGGCCCACCACAGCGTCCGAGCAAGCGGAGAACAAAAGTCCTCTCATTTTACCTCGTTGGAGAGAGCCACTAAAAACCAGATTTCCCTCTCCAGATAGGTCCTACTTATGAACCTACACACAACACCACCACACATAAAATTGAAGAGACATTTCCCTCCACAAGTCCAAAGTCCCAGTCTACCCTTGCCACCTAGCATGGCGGTCTGAAGTTCTGCCCCCTGCAGAGGGCAGAGTGTTTGGTCTTTTCCTGAATGATTGGGGCATAGTGTTGACCACCAAACATCAGGATGAAATCTGTGTGTACCAGGGGAATAAGAGGTTATGAGAATAAAGGGATACTCGATGGGAGAAGGAACAGTGCCCTGGTTATGACCATGCACAGCCAGTGGTGGTATTGACCCTGAGTTTGGGCTATGCCTGGTGTGATGCGGTGCAGAACCCACGGTGGGACAGTGGTTGCCCCGTGTGGACTGAGCTCGGTAGGCAGGGTTGGGCCTGTGAGCAGAGTCTTGCCAGGAATGGACTGAGTCCTGAGGGCAAGAGCATGTTCCCTGACACCAACAGAACCCTCCAGCAGAAGCTTGCTGGGTGTGACGCAAGACCCGAGGGCTGGGGCGTGGTCCCCTGTCTACAGCAGGGCAGTGAGCAGAGGATTTCAAGACCAGCCTGAACAAGAGGGAGACCCTGTCTCTTCAAAATAGCCAGGCATTGTGGCAGGCGCCTGTAGTCCCAGCTACCAAGGAAGTTGAGACAAAAGAATCACTTGGAGCCCAAGAATTTGAGGTTGTGTGAGAATCACTTGGAGCCCAATAATTTGAGGTTGCCGTCAGCTATACCATGGTCCGCTACTAAGGGCAGAAAAGTAAAATTCTGTCTCAAAAAATTAAAAAATTAAAAAAATAAGCAGGGTTGAGTTGCCAGATCCACCATTTCTAAAACTCATTTCATCTCTGGACTACTATGTCAGTCAATAAATGCTCTTATTTTTTTTTGAACAAAAAAAAAAAAAGAGAGAGAGAGAGAGAAATAATTGAAGCTTCATTGAATTTCAAAAAGTTAAAGCATTTGTGGTCAAAATCTTAAAGATTACAAAATAGGGGCAGCAGATGTATAAAAAAGAAATGCAATTAGTGAAATCATGGCTTCTGCATTCCAAGGAAGCCAGATACGGGACAGTGCAGTGAGGTGAAGGTAAACAAATATCTCATCTAGGGGCAACTGGGTTTAATCAAGAAAAATCGCTAAACCCAATGTTCCTAAATCTAGTCCCTCCAACTAGCTGCCCAGCTACAAACCTGAGAAGTCAAGAACATTATTATGTTAAGAGAAATTGAATAAATTGCTTCACACTTTGTGATTCACACATAAAGAGAAATCAACAGGAATCTATGGAAAAATAATGCATAACAAGTAGAAGGAAATACCATCGTGATGATCCAGAAGGTGGAATGATGTTTGAAACAACATTATCACTGAAAGCAGATGCAAAATCATTGTTAACATTTGACATCTTCTATAAATTATAAGTAGACATCTCCATAAAGAAATGTAGAGAGCCATCCGGGTACAGTGGGGTGATGTGACTGAAAGGCAGGATCAGGCTAAAACAATAAGATATGAAAAAAGAAGTGGAATAGGCCAAGATAAAGATGGATTTAGAAGGCATTCAATTTTTAAGCTTCAACCTACCTTAGAAATTGTTTGAAACAAAACAAAAGAAAGTCAAATCAATTTCATAGAAGGCAAACTTTATAAGTTTTTCAAAAGTATAAAGAACAAGGAAATACAGATATCATAGAATGAAAGAAAATTATGGATATTAAGGAAAATGGCTAGAGCAATTGAAAAAGAAGGAATAAACAGAAATGAAAGTGAAAATAAACCTTAGACTATAGTTCAAGGGTTCAAATGGCTCACACCGAGCAAGTAACCTGGTGGACGTGAGCTGCACCAAGAGAGAAGGTTGAAGAACGCACATCAACCCCACTGAGGCAAGCTGCGACCAGAAGGATACAAACCAAAGGTACCAAATCCATCACCAAGAGGACAGGAGTCCCCTCCCCCATGAGAACAGCTCAGAGTGCCCCACAAACAAACAAGCAGAGTTCAAAGGTCCTCCCACTACACTCTATGGGAGAAACCCTCTAAAACCTTGACCTCCCTTCCCTATTAGGGTACCAAGGCATTCTCCTGCCAGGCATAAAACTGTATAAAACTGTGTATATTCCCAGCCTGCAACTCTGAACTCCCAGCACTCCCCTCCACTCGCACTCTGAGGTCTGGAGGCCTGGCCCCCAGGAGTCCAGATTCTTGGGTGATTTCTCAAGGGATGTGGACAGTGCCTAAACTGCAGCTGGTCAGTGCTGACTCTGGGGCACAAGAGTGAGGACAGGACTGTAGGCTGAGAGGGAACCACACCCAAGCAGCAGTGCCCTGAGGCACAGAGCAGCAGCCTTCTTTTAGCAACAATACGGCTCACTCCCAGATATCCTGAAGCCACATACCCTGTCTCTCTGTGCAAACAGAGGAGGCCTGGCATCTACTCAGGTGGCAACCACCACTGAACAGATCTGGGACGGAAACGCAGGCCCCGTGAGTAAAGGATTTGCCTCAGGGGGTACCGACCTTGGTGGAGCGCAGGGACTAGATACTCACTGGCAGAACCGGGAAGTTCCCAGGGTGGGGCTGACCCAGAGGACCGTTTTACTGAGCTAAAGACGCACCCGGCCCTCAGGGGATCGTCAGCCTATAGACAAAGGAAGGCAGCAGGATAGAACTGACAGGTAACCAAATACAAACCTGCAGGAGCAAAGACAGAGCCTGAGGCACAGGCTCTGGGAACTCAAAACAGCTTCTCTTCTGCAGGGGAATTTAGCAGGAACAGAACAAATTCCCTCAAAGTTTTTCTGTTCTGTTTTGTCAGTAACATCAATCAGGGGCGGGGCTGGAACTAAGTGAACACTCCCCAGCCTCCATCAAGCGCCCGAGGTTGTCAGGCCTCACCTCCTCCTGCTAGATAGAGGCAGAGCGCAGCAGAATGACAGCAGAAATAGATTTCCTTGTGATTCAGGCAGGTGCAAACCCCTGGAGTATCTGTTCACTACAGGAAACTGGGTCAGCCAACTGCAGGGCTATCAGTGACTGGGTGTGACAGAGGTACAAGGTGGGGAAGGAGGCATCAACCTTCCAAGACTGACCTATTTGCTGGGTGGCTCCTCCTGACTCCACGCAGCACTGGAGCAAGCCATATCAGAGTAGTCACCAAACCCCTGTGATCCAGTTGCCAGAGACCTTTTAAACTCTCCCACCTGAGACAGGTGCTGACTGAGACGATTGATTTGGACCTTTTGAACTGAGCCAATCGCCTGAGGACTATTCAGGTGGTGCCCTGGGTGTGTGGTTATAGGAAGGTTTCCTTTTGTAATTGTTGCCTGTGGGGGGCGGGGTGACTTAACTGCTGCTATTTCTCCACAGCTGAGACTTCAACCCAGAGTAACTGTATCACTAGGGTCAACCAGAAAGCAGCTGAAAACAAGAAAGAACCACTTAGCCCCACCACACCAAACAGGGCCCCAGTTTGTCAGGCCATAGCACTTTACGGGTCCTCGACAAAGCTCCAGGGGAAAAATCAAACGGTGTAAAACAATCATGGGGCGGAATTGGCGGAAAAACTCTGGTAACATGAATAACCAGAATAGATCAACACCCCGAGGAAAGATATGGCAGATGTAACTGAAGATCCCATTCATAAACAACTTGCCGAGATGTCAGAAATCGAATTCAGAGTTTAGGTTGCAAACAAGAGTAATAAAGTGGAGGAAAATTTGGAATTAGAAATTCGAGCAACAATTCAAAACTCGGAATTAGAAATTCGAGGAGAAATTCAAAATTGTCTCAAGAATTTAACAAATTTAAAGACAAAATGACCAAAGATTTTGACCCACTGAAGCAAGAATTTGCAGTTTGCCAAGATCTGAAAAGTGCAGTAGAATCCCTCAGTAACAGAGTGGAGCAAGCAGTAGAAACGATTGCTGACATTGAAGACAAAGCCTTTGAACACTCCCAAACTCTCAAAGAGGAAGAGAAATGGAAAGTAAAAACAGATTATTCTCTCAGAGAGATCTTGGATAATTCGAAGAAGGCTAATATCCCCCTCATTGTAATTCCTGAAACTGATGAAGTGGCCTTCCTAGGCACAGAGGCCCTTCTCCATGAAATTATGAAAGAGAATTATCCAGACGTGCCAAGAGATTCAGAAATTCAGATAGCAGACAGTTTCAGAACCCCAGCATGACTCAATCCCAAGAAAACATCCCCCAGGCATATCATAATTAACTTCACTAAAGTTAACATGAAGGAGAAAATTCTCAAAGCAGTCAGACATAAGAAATCCATTACCTACAAAGGGAAGACTATTAGAATGACTGGAGATCTCTCTGCTGAAACTTTTCAAGCCAGAAGAGGGTGGTCATCGACTTTTAATCTCCTAAAGCAAAATAACTTTCAACCCCGGGTCCTGTATCCAGCTAAACAGAGTTTCATTTATGATGGAGAAATTAAATACTTTAATGACATTCATATGTTGAAGAAATTTGCCATAACCAAACCAGCTCTTCAGGATATTATCAGACCTATCCTCCATAATGACCAGCCCGATCCTCTACCACAAGAGTAAACTCCCTCAGAAAATTTGATCAAACTCCAACTTCCATGGTGGCAAAAGGATTAAAAATGTCCACTGGACTTTCAAAAAACTCAATACACAACATTTTACCAGACTTATCAATATTCTCCATTAATGTGAATGGCTTAAACTGTCCTCTAAAGAGGCACAGGTTAGCTGACTGGATACAAAACTCAGGCCAGATATTTGCTGCACACAAGAGTCACATCGTACCTTCAAAGACAAATATAGACTCAGGGTGAAAGGATGGTCATCCATATTTCACGCAAATGGTAATCAGAAAAAAGAAGGTGTTGCAATATTATTTGCAGATACAATAGGCTTTAAACCAACAAAAGTAAGGAAGGATAAGAGTGGTCACTTCATATTTGTTAAGGGTAATATGATGAGATTTCAATCATTAATATCCATGCACCCAACCACAATGCACCTCAATTTATAAGAGAGACTCTAACAGACATGAGCAACTGGATTTCTTCTAGCTCCATAATAGTTTGAGATTTCGACACTCCTTTGGCAGTGTTGGATTGATCCTCCAATAAGAAGCTCAGCAAAGAAATTTTAGATTTAAATCTAACCATCCAACATTTGGATTTAGCAGACATCTACAGAACATTACTTCCCAACAAAATTGAATACACATACTTCTCATCAGCCCATGGAACATACACCAAAATCCATCACATCTTGGGTCACAAGTCTAACCTCAGTAAATTTAAAGCAATAGAAATTATTCCTTACATCTTCTTGGACCACCATGGAATAACATTTGAGCTCAGTAGCAGCAGGAATCTGCGTACTCATACAAAAACATGGAAGTTAAATAACCTTATGCTGAATGATAGCTGGGTCAAGATGAGATTAAGAAGGAAATTGCCAAACTTTTGGAACAAAATGACAATGAAGACACGAATTATCAGAAACTCTGGGATACCGCAAAGGCAGTCCTAAAAGGGAAATTTATAGCACTGCAAGCCTTCCTCAAGAAACAGAAAGGGAGAAAGTTAACAACTTAATGGGACATTCAAGCAACTGGAAAAGGAAGAACATTCCAACCCCAAACCCAGTAGAAGAAAAGAAATAAGCAAAATTAGAACAGAATGAAATGAAATTAAAAACAGAAGAATTAGACAACAGATCAATAAATCAAAAAGTTGGTTTTTTGAAAAGGTCAATAAAATAGATAAACCTTTGTTCAACCTAATCGGGAAAAAAAGAGTAAAATCTCTAACCTCATCAATCAGAAATGACAAAGAAAATATAACAGACTCCTCAGAAACTCAAAAAATCCTTACTGAATATTACAAGAAACTTTATTCTCAGAAATATGAAAATCCGAAGGAAATTGACAATACTTGGAAGCATATCACCTTCCAAGACTTAGCCAGAATCAAGTGGAAATGTTGAACAGGCCCATATCAAGTTCGGAAATAGCATCAACTATACAAAACCTCCCTAAAAAGAAAAGCCCGGGACCAGATGGTTTCACGTCAGAATTCTACCAAACCTTTAAAGAGGAATTAGTACTTATATTACTCAACCTGTTCCAAAGGTAGAAAAAGAAGGAAGACTACCCAACACGTTCTATGAAGCAAACATCAACCTGATCCCCAAACCAAGAAAAGACCCAAAAAGAAAAGAAAATTATAGACCAATATCACTAATGAATATAGATGCAAAAATATTCAACAAGATCCTAACAAACAGAATCCAGCAACACATCAAACAAATTATACATCATGACCAAGTCGGTTTTATCCCAGGGTCTCAAGGCTGGTTCAATATACGTAAATCTATAAATGTAATCCAGCACATAAACAAATTAAAAAACAAAGACCATATGATTCTCTCAATCGATGCAGAAAAGGCTTTTGATAATATCCAGCATCCCTTCATGATCAGAACACTTAAGAAAATCGGTATAGAAGGGACATTTCTTAAACTGATAGAGACCATCTACAGCAAACCCACAGCCAATATCTCCAATTGAATGGAGTTAAATTGGAATCATTTCCACTCAGATCAGGAACCAGACAAGGCTGCCCATTGTCTCCATTGCTTTTTAACATTGTAGTGGAAGTTTTAGGCACCGCAAGTAGGGTCAGAATAGATCAAACTTTCGCTCTTCGCAGACGATATGATTGTATATCTGGAAAACACCAGGGTTCTACTACAAAACTCTTAGAAGTGATCAAGGAATACAGCAGCGTCTCAGGTTACAAAATCAACATTCATAAATCGGTAGCCGTTATACATACCAACAACAGTCAAGTTGAATAAACAGTTTAGGACTCTATTTCCTTCACAGTAGTGCCAAAAAAGATGAAATATTTGGGAGTTTATCTAACAAAGGACGTGAAAGATCTCTATAAAGAGAACTATGAAACTCTAAAAAAAGAAATAGCTGAAAATGTTAACAAATGGAAAAACACACCATGCTCATGGCTGGGAAGAATCAACATGGTTAAAATGTCCATACTACCCAAAGCAATATATAATTTCAATGCAATCCCTATTAAAGCTCCACTGTTATACTTTAAAGATCTTGAAAAAACAATACTTCGTTTTATATGGAATCAGAAAAAACCTCGAATAGCCAAAACATTACTCAGAAAGAAAAACAAAGCAGGAGGAATCACGCTACCAGACCTCAGACCATCCTACAAATCGATAGTGATCAAAACAGCATGGTACTGGCACAAAAGCAGAGAAGTAGATGTCTGGAACAGAATAGAGAACCAAGAGATGAATCCAGCTACTTTCCGTTATTTGATCTGTGACAAGCCAATTAAAAACATTCAGTGGGGAAAAGATTCCCTATTTAACAAATGGTGCTGGATGAACTGGCTGGCAACCTGCAGAAGACTGAAACTGGACCCACACCTTTCACCATTAACTAAGATAGACTCTCACTGGATTAAAGATTGAAACTTAAACGTGAAACTATAAAAATACTAGAAGAGAGTGCAGGGAAAACCCTTGAAGAAATCGGCCTGGGCGACTATTTTATGAGGAGGACCCCCCCGGGCAATGGAAGCAGCTTCAAAAATACACTAGTGGGACCTGATCAAACTAGAAAGCTTCTGCACAGCCAAGAACACAGTAAGTAAAGCAAGAAGATAGCCCTGAGAATGGGAGAAGATATTTGCAGATTATGTCTGACAAAGGTTTAATAACAAGAATCCACAGAGAACTCAAACATATAAGCAAGAAAAGAACAAGTGATCCCATCACAGGCTGGGCAAGGGACTTGAAGAGAAACTTCTCTGAAGAAGACAGGTGCACAGCCTACAGACATATAAAAAAATGCTCATCATCCTTAATCATCAGAGAAATGCAAATCAAAACTACCTTGAGATATCATCTAACTCTGGTAAGATTAGCCTATATCACAAAATCCCAAGACCAGAGATGTTGGCGTGGATGTGGAGAAAAGGGAACACTTCTACACTGCTGGTGAGAATGCAAATTAATACATTGCTTTTGGAAAGCTGTTTGGAGAACACTTAGAGATCTAAAAATAGATCTGCCATTCAATCCTGTAATTCCTCTACTAGGCATATACTCAGAAGACCAAAAATCACATCATAACAAAGATATTTCTAACAGCATGCTTATTGTAGCCCAATTCCTAATTGCTAAGTCATGGAAAAAGCCCAAGTGCCCATCGATCCACAAATGGATTAGTAAATTGTGGTATATGTACACCATGGATTATTATGTAGCCTTAAAGAAAGATGGAGACTTTGCCTCTTTCATGTTTACATGGATGGAGCTGGAACATATTCTTCTTAGTAAAGTATATCAGGAATGGAAGAAAAAGTATCCAGTGTACTCAGCCCTACTATGAAACTAATTTATGGCTTTCATATGAAAGCTATAACCCAGTTATAACCTGAGAATATTGGGAAGGGCGACAGGGAGGGGAGGGGAGGAGGGAGATCAGGTGGAGGGAGGGTGATTGGGGGGATGATACTTACGGTGCATCTTACAAGGGTAAATGTGAAACTTACTAAATGTAGAATATAAAGGTCTTAACACAATAATTAAGAAATGCCAGGAAGGCTGTGTTAACCAGTGTGATGAAAATATGTCAAATGGTCTATAAAACCAGTGTAGGTGCCCCATGATTACATTAATGTGCACAGCTATGATTTAATAATACATTTTAAAAAAAGAATGTCTCAAATGAAACTGGAAGGCTAAAGAGACTAGGATCCTGGGGTGTAGCCTTAAAATAGTTTTTATCCCGTTGAGTACTAACCATTTCAGTCAGCACCAGTTGCTTAAAGGGCAGTGAATCTCCAAAAGAACAGGAGTATTCATGTATTTCAGATCTTTACATTGGCAGAAAAGTACATATGACTTTACTAATTGCCATATCCCTTAAGCATCATTGTTTATAATACAGATAAACAATAATTTAAAAAGTAAACCCAAGATTTTGGTAATTGGGAGAGCTTTAACTAAACCAAGAGTGCATTTGTTAAGGTCTTCAGTTTCAGGTTCAATTCTGGTTGTGAGTTTGCTTAATTTTTCTAAGCTCAATGAAACTACAGCACATAGTTTTAAATATACTTTATTAGGGAAAGTACAGCTGAGGATTGTGCTAATCTACACAATGCCAAAACCATTGAAAAGTGAAATGTGAAATCAGTCAATTGGATTTTTTGGCATCGAGGTAACATGCAACCTAAATGATATTCTATTTTCATTTTAATTTCTGATTTTTAAAACTATATCTACAATTAGCCGGGCATTGTGGCGGGCGCCTGTAGTCCCAGCTGCTCAGGAGGCTGAGGCAAGAGAATCGCGTAAGCCCAAGAGTTAGAGGTTGCTGTGAGCCGTGTGACGCCACGGCACTCTACACGAGGGAGGTACAGTGAGACTCTATCTCTACAAAAAAAAAAAAAAAAAAAAAACTATATCTACATTAATTTGATTAAAATCATTACGAGGCTTTTGAAAATCAAGGACATGGGGTTCTTAAAAAGGAAAGTTTTATTATTTTATTAAATCCATGAAAAATGAGGCAAAAATCCACATATGCATTTTTAGGTTTGCTTTTTTTTTTCTTTTTTCTTTTTTTTCTTTTTTATTGTGTTGGATTCATTGAGGGTACAATAAGCCAGGTTACACTGATTGCAATTGTTAGGTAAAGTCCCTCTTGCAATCATGTTTTGCCCCCATAAACTGTGACACACACCAAGGCCCCACTCCCCTCCCTCTAGGTTTGCTTTGTTAATTGCTTACATCCTAGCAAAGATTAAAGGAAGAGATGCTTTCATCTGTCTCCAGGCATGGTTGAATGATGCAGAGCAAGTCTCAAAACAGTAGGACCCCGGTAGCACATATAAGAACCACCAGGCAAGCATTCCATACGATTTTGATTTTACTTTTAAAATTGTCACATCATTGTCAAATTACATTTGAGATTTGAACATGAGATTTGTATGCTGAAGAAAATAGAACAGGGGATTAAAAGGTTGAAAAGCACTGGTACATATTATTGCTAAAAATGAAGCACTTAAAATGGATGATTTCTGCCACCATACACTATTCATTACATGTTTTATAGTCTGTCCTACACTATTCACAACATGTATTAATCTTACATAACAATGCCAGGTCCTGGCTCAGCAGCTAGGGTGCCAGCCACATACACCAGAGCTGGCGGGTTCGAATCCAGCCCGGACCTGCCAAACAACAATGACAATTGCAATAAAAAATAGCCGGGCATTGTGGTGGGCACCTGTAGTCCCAGCTACTTGGGAGGCTGAGGCAAGAGAATTGCTGAAGCCCAAGAGTTTGAGGTTGCTGTGAGTTGTAATGCCATAGCACTCTACTGAGGGTGACATAGAGACACTCTGTCTCCAAAAACAAACAAACAAACAAAAACAAAAAACAATGCCAGGTCCTGATATTATCTTACTGTCTAGAGGCTGTAATGTCCAAGATCAAGGTGGCAGCAGGGTTCAGTTCCTAACGAGATGGCCTTCTTCTTGCTGTGTTCTCACACAGCCTCTCCTCTTACTGGTGCATGCCCACTAAGGACGGGAGAGAGAGAGAGAGAGAGAGAGAGAGAGAGCTCTTCCTCTTCTTGAAAGGCCACTAGTTCATCATGACCTAATCTAGCCTTCATTACCTCCCAACGGCCCCATCTCCATATCCCATCACCTTGGAGGTTAGGGGAGTGGGGACGCAAACAGTCCTAACACTACAGCAGTGGGGTCTTTGGTATAATGCAGGATTTTAATCTGATATAAAAATGCCAGGTCCTGGCCTATCAGATGAACCTCCAGACAGCTTCTAAATATCTCAGTTTAGTGGACTTTGGAAGATCCCAGGGACAGAGAGCATTGACAGTGATACACCTAAAATGTAAAGAATGTACATGTGTTATTTTTAAAAATTGAAATGGATCTGCAAAAAGTAGTGCAGTATCAGTCTCGTTACTGTATCAAACGTAATGCATAAGGTTATTTATTGGAAGACTATACAGGAGCAGACCATTTTAAATTGCAAGCAACATAAATGTTATCTTTTATCTGTGTTTAAAGTATAGATTGCTAGCCAGAATAATCTGAATTTAGGACACTTAAATGACCTGAACCACATAGACATGAAGTCACTTAGCATATCTGGAGATGTAAAACTGGAACTTCTTTTGGTTGCCACAAAACAGAAATTTATGGCTTTTACATTTGGAATCCCAGTCTAGATGAAAATAACTGTGCAATGAGAGGTTGTATTCCAGCTAAGATCTGACTCTACCTTATGCTCCATTGCTTCTGTAAGAAAAGTAATAGTCCATTCTGATATAATTGGTCTAGGTACAACTTGGCCATCAGTATTTGTTTAAAGGTCTCCGGGTGATTTTAATATGCAAGTTGGATGGAAAACCCAGAGCTATCATGTTCTGGGTTGGGAACAAGAACACATTAATAAATTATACCTCTATTTTGAGTGCTGGAGATTATCTGCCAAGCATTTAAAAACATTTTCTGGTGCTCTGCAACCAGCAGCCTGTTTGTGCATGTTCACTGATGAAGATGGGTAGCCTGATGGTGGGAGCATTCGTTCTCTGGAGAGTATGGGACCACACTGCACACCTTTCTGGGAGTTGCACTTTTTTAGTCTTATCTTTGTATTAAAATAATGTATCTCTCTGATTAGTATTCCAAGGACCTTAGAACCTGTTTATATGACTCCCTCTCCTCCAAAATGGGTTCTACTCTAAAAGTACTACTCATATGTTTATTCATCACTATGCCTGCCTGGCAATAAATTATATTGTTTGAGAGGGAGGTTGTCCATCATAAAGATGAATTGAGAAAAATCCTTTCAGCAATTCAAGTATGATAATTACCACAAGGTTAAAGCTGTGTGATATCAATACATGCGGACATTTAATCTGGATGTTCTATCTATATAACACCAAATATTCTAATATTTACAACTTCCAGATGTTCTCCAGATGGAGAAAATGTTTAGATGGTTGAATTTTTGCTTTTCATCATGGCATTTTTTTTTTTAAGAGAGTTTTACTCTGTGACGCAGTTTGGACCGCAGAGTGCGGTGGCACCTTCATAGCTCACTCAAACCTTCTACCTGAGCCTTCTAAGTAGCTGAAACTCTAGGCATGTGCCACCATGCCTACCTTTTTTTTTGACAGTCTCACTCTGTGAGTTGCCCTGGCTAGAGTGCCATGATGTCTATACATCACGGAAACCTCAAACTTTTGGGCTTAAGTGATCCTCCTGCCTCAGCTTCCCAAGTAGCTGAGACTATAGGCATCCACCATGATGCCCAGCTAGTTTTTCTGTTTTTAGTAGAGATGGGGTCTCACTCATTTCAGGCTACTTTTGAACTCCTGAGCTCAAGCAGTTCACCTGTCTAAGCCTCCCACAGTACTAGAATTATAGGCATGAGCCATCACTCCCAGTCCCTAGCTAATTTTTAAATTTTTTGTAGAGACAAAGTCACTATGTTTCCCAGGCTGGTATCCAACTCCTGGCCTTGAGCAATTCTCCTGCTGCGACCTCCGAAAGTGCTAGGATTATAGGTGTGAGCCATCACACCATGCCATCATGGTTCTTTGACAAGTATAGGCTCATTAATACTTAGCACATAGGGGCAGGGTGCCTGTGGCTCAGTGAGTAGGGCACCGGCCCCATATACTGAAGGTGGTTTGTTCAAACCCAGCCCCTGCCAAACTGCAACAAAAAAATAGCCAGGCGTTGTGGCGGGCGCCTGTAGTCCCAGCTACTCAGGAGGCTGAGGCAAGAGAATCGCCTAAGCTCAGGAGTTGGAAGTTGCTGTGAGCTGTGATGCCATGGCACTCTACCGAGGGTGAGAAAGTGAGTCTCTGCCTCTACCAAAAAAAAAAAAAAAAGCAGAAAAAAAGCACATAGAACTTTTTAAAATATATTTAAAGCTAAGCCATTTATCTTAAATCTAGTTTTAAGCTAATTTTATTATAGCTTTAGTTTGAAATTAAAACATTATGAGTAGATACATTTTTCTACACTTCAGCTATATTCATTCCATGATTTCTTGCAATTCTTGTCCACATGTACCCGTATTATTTCTATAGTTATAATCAAAGTCTGGAAATAGTTTTGCTTTTTACCGTTAGCATTAATAAAACATTTTTTCTTTCTTTTTTTTTTTTTTTTTGCAGTTTTTGGCAGGGACCTTGGTTTGAACCCATCACCTCTGGCATATGGGGCCAGCGCCCTACTCCTTTGAGCCACAGGCGCCACCATAAAACATTTTTTCATGTCCCTTATACTTCATATTATAACTATTATTAGCTATGTAATATTGTATTTGTATGGGGCTGTTTAGACTCTTTCACATTATAAACTATGCTATATATGTATCATAGTTGCTAAACTTTGAATTCTTCTTTAAATACTTTTGAGGTTCTTTTTATTTTTCTCGCATTATAACAAAATAAATATTCTTTTTCAGAAATGGCCCATGAGATCAAGATTATACATCGGTGCTACTGGTCAGTTTCTGAAGCATTCTGTCTCTGGAGAAAAAGAAAATCATGACTCACAGGCTTAGGCTCTCTGTAATGGGAGCTGGTAAAAGTGGTGGCTGTTGTTTTAAATACTATGAAACAATTCTATATTTATTATTTCAGACCTAACAAAAGTCAGTTCTGGGAAAGTTTACATATGAATGCATACTTAGATGTTCAGATTTATCTAATGTGAATGTGGAATGAAATCATCAGTCTTATATAAAACACAGAGCTTATCTATTCAGTGTGAGTTCCTATTAAACAGCAAATAATTGTTTATATATCCAAAGAATGCACAAGTTCTCTGTAATGTATCCATTACAAACTGAATAGATGATACCTATTGATACAGTCTGCCTGGTTGAAAAAAATAAATTTGGGTTTGTAATAGACCAGTATTCCATTTTTGTGAAAACCAGATTGTGCTCATAGTCGGTCTAAAGCCATTTCAGTTGGAAAGTGCAAGATTATTTATTCAATTTAGTTAAGTTTGTGTGAAAAGACCATTGTAGTAATACAAAAATGCAGTAACTTCTATTCAGTATTTTTCCCTTTTAGAAAACTTAGAGTATAAGAAATCGTTTGTTCCTTAGGAAAGGGCTTGGTCACCTGCTTAGAGGGGTATTCAGTATCTTATTATGCAAATTGTGGAAGGCACTAGGAATCCTGACAACCCAGTGGGAACAGAAGACCAGGTGTCACTGAGCGGCAGCACTCATCACCCTCCCTGATCAGTCCATATCCATCCCAGCCTCCTTCAGATTCTGCATTAGATGAGCAGGTTTAGTGCAGCCGCTCTGGAGAGAGTAGGGTGTTCGGGGCTAGCAGGGGTCTCAAGTCAACCCCTGTGACCCTTCTTACTGTCAGTGCTGCCATCAGGCTCCTCCCCTTGTCAGTTCACAATCTATTCCCAAGCTATTCACAATCTACCTGCTTTGCCACTATGAAATGGGAGAAATCCATTCTGATTTGGAGTTCTGGGAAGGATCTGTACCGTGAGAGGGTCTGAGAACACAGAGTGACTGTGCTGAGATGAATTCAGGCTGGAGCAGACACTTAATAATTCCTGATAGGAATCTCACCATAGCCTCCCCTGTCACACTGCACACTGACAGGTGCCCACGGAGCAGCAGGGCTGGCTAACTGCACCAGAGGCTTCAGTTTTCGGCAGAGGTGTTCATCAGGAACACACCAAACCCTAAAACAATGGGGTTCGATAGAGACATCTAACAAAAATGAACATCAGACATGTCTTTGCTGATTTAGATTCCCTTTTACCGACCTTTCTTGCTTTTGTCCTCAGTCTTTACTATTCTCCTTTCCAACTGTGTTTTGTTTTTACCTCAGTTTTCTTCTAGCCTCTGCTAGAAGAAGTGAAGGGAAAAGATCATTAGGGCTGTGTGCTGTCACTCATGCTTGTAATCCTGGCACTTTGGGAGGCCCAGGTGGGAGGATCACTTGAGGCCAGGAGTTTGACACCAGCCTGGCAACATAATAAGGTACCATTTCTAAAAAAAAAAAAAGAAAAATTAGACAGACATAGTAGTGTGCGCCTGCAATCCCACCTACTTGGGAGGCTGAGGCAGTAGGTCAGGAGGATTGCTTGAGCCCAGGAGTTTCAAGCTACAGTGAGCTACGATTATACCACTGGCTCCAGTCTGGGTGACAGGAAGACCCCATCTTTCAACAGAAAAAATCATTTGAAGGTAAGAACAATTATTCACTTTTTTTTCAGGTGAACATGACCATGTGTCGGCTCATATCTGATAGATTATAAATTAGATTATTTGAATGTGAATATACTTTTTAAAATGAAACTTTGTACATATTAATATGTGGCAAAGATATTTGCATTTTTAAATATCTGTAAATGTATTTATCTACTCATATAATATTGAAAGGAATAAAAATTAAAACGAGATTTGGATTCAGCCATTTACTGTTGGCTGAATTCCACACCATAAGAAGTTATTGACATAGGCCAGATGCAGTGTCTCACGCTTGTAATCCCAGCACTCTGGAAGCCCACGGTGGGTGGATTGCCCTGAGCTTACAGGTTCAAGACCAGCCTGAGCAAAAGCAAGAAAATCATCTCTAAAAAAAATAGCCTGGCGTTGTGGCAGGTGCCTATAGTCCCAGCTACTTGGGAGGCTAAGAGAATCCCTTGAGCCCAAGAGTTGGAGATTGCTGTGAGCTATGACGCCATAGCACCCTACTGAGGGTGACAAAGTGAGACTCTGTGTAAAAACAAAAAAAAAAAAGTTATTGACATAAACACCAAAAATAATCTTTATCTTAAATGAAATTAAAACTTGTTTAAATTTACCTCAAACTGAGTTGCATACACTAAATTTGATAGCAAGAATTTGAGAGGAATGGGCTCATCACCCGTAACACAGTGGTTACGGCCCCAGCCACTTACAGCGAGGGTGGCAGTCTCAACCCCAACCCGGGACTGCTTAACAACAATGACAACGGCAACAAAAAATAGCCAGGCATTGTGGCAAGTGCCTGTAGTCCCAGGTACTTGGGAGGCTGAGGCAAAAGTCCAAGAGTCTGAGTTTGCTGTGAGCTGTGACATCACGGCACTCTACCAAGGGTGACATTGTAAGATTCTGTCTCAAAAAAAAAAAATAAATAAAAGAATTTGAGAGAAAAAACTTTCTTATTAATAATGCTTATATATTAGTTTGGCTACAGTTTTTAAAGCATTTAATTAGGGAAAAAACTATGACTTTTGTTCAATACTTAGGCTTTTCTAAATCATCTTTGCCTTTCCTGTTAGTAGTACCATTTTGCCTTTAATGGTATTACTTGTTATTTCTTTTTATCCAATAACAATTGCAATGTCAAAGAAGTATATTTCTGTCACAGATTTTCATAACATTTTATTACATTGCTAACTATGACAGCTTTTGATAGGTTGGAATCTCAGAGGAGAAAGGTTTAAAAAGGAGCATGCTGTTTTAGTTAATGGTGTATGGACAGGATAAGGGATATTATAAAAATAAAATAAAACACTAATTTGAAAATTACTTGGATATTTAACGAACACTAAGTAAAGATATGAAAATCTTTTTAGAAGGTAGATACCTACTTGGTGTTAGCTTCTTTACCATGCCGACATTAATGGAGAATTATCAGGACTGGGAGGGGAGGTATATTTGGATCACAGATCTCATAATCTGCAGGGAAATCCTCAGTTATGTTTCTTTCAATTCACTCAGATCTCCTAGAGATAAGATACTCAGTTTTAACAGACTTACAGAATTTTTATTGTTTCTTTTTCTGATTACAAAAATCTGTGTAGTGTAGTTTATATGTCAAGCTATATTAAAAAGTATATGTACACTTGTTTTAAAAAATAAACTTAACAGGGTGGTACCCATGGCTCAGGAGGTAGGGCACCGGCCACATACACCGAGGCTGGCGGGTTCCAACCTGACCCATGCCAGCTAAACAACAATGACGACTGCAACAACAACAACAACAACAACAAAATAGCCAGGTGTTGTGGCGGGCGCCTGCAATCCTAGCTACTTGGGAGGCTGAGGCAAGAGAATTGTTTAAGCCCAAGAGTCTAAGGTTGCTGTGAGCTGTGACGGAATCTGATAAACGTTGCAGTCTACCGAGGGCAACATAGTGAGACTCTGTCTGAAAAAAAAAAGAAGAAGAAGTAGAATGGATTGGAAAGTGAAAGTCCTGCGGTGAAGGTGAGCATTTAGACTGGATCAAGGCAGGCTATCTCTTTCACGCATTAATTGGTAATAAAAATGAGCGGTTTTATTTTGAGAAGGCTTTTTTGACCAAACTAGTCCAATCTACACTTACAGATGACCTAAATAGTTGCTTTCATATGTATTCATGGAGAACTTATTTAAATTTAGAAGAGCCTGTGCAAAAAGAAGATAAATTCTGATTGACTTTTCAGAAATTCACAGTAACTATTTTCGTTGAAATTGGTTCTTGGGTTAAATTATTCAATAATTTCTATTTCTCTCCAAGGGCCTCATTTTACATTCACAAAATGATCAATTAAAGAGAAAGTATTCAGGCTCTAGTTTAAGTTCTTTTTCAGGTGATGAGCGGGGAGGAAATCTGTGTTTTCCAGCACATTACTTAACCTTTTTACTTTATGCCTCGGTATATCATAGTGTCATTCTGAGGAAATAATCCAATATAACAAAACATCTCTGCAGTGGCTAACATGATTCACTCAGAAATCGACACAATATTTGGCATCGTGACATAAGACAAGTAACTTGTTGGCTGTATCTACAATTGTATTGCTTCTCAGCTGGCAAGGAGAAGAAATTACAAATCAAACAAATTGTTCCTGATTCCAATTTACATATTAGATATTTTGAGAGATGGCTTACTCTAAATGTTCTTTTCTAACTATGTGTGGATTATTGCAAATTATATCAAATATGTATTTTGTTTAAAAAGCTATGAACTTTTTGTGGTATAGGATTGGGTTGGTCATTGTGGAGGATAGGTCTAAAAAAAAAAAAAGGCTATGAACTTTGACTCTTCTAACACTGGCAGATTCTGTCTTGGTGACAAATTCATGTTTGTTTGTTTTTTAATTATTGCTGGAATGTGACTGATACCTATGGTTTCACAGATAATTTAAGATGCAATAAATAAACTATTGATGTCTTTCTCCAGTGTACACACTTTTGATTTTTTAGTTGCTTTGTTGTTGTCATTTTAAAAGTATCCAAAAACCAAGATTGCAAAATTTTAAAAGGGATACTAGGGAAATATTGTAAAATTGTTTATCTCGGAGACAATATGTACTTTTGTTAAGTCATGTTTGCTGTTGGTCTTATATGTGACTATTGTACTGAAAAATAAATGTCCTTTAAGTCCTGTAGATTATGACTATGAGCACCACACAGATGGCACTGCAAAATAGTTGGGAATAAAGGACATTAAATATTCTTGCCTCACTACATAAACCTGGGAAGGGTTTCCTTTCCTATGTTTACATAAGTCTTAGTTTCAACTCAGAAGAGAAACTGGCTTAGTGAAATATACCTCAGTCACTCAAATGCTTTCATTATAAATTATAGCATTTAGTTGTCAGAACCTTTTAAATTATAAACTGGAGAATAATCTTAGCTATTAGACTTAAAGATTATGTCAGTAGTCATTTCCCGTGCACAAGAATGTTCCCTGAAGGGACACATGCGTTCTTGCCCTCCCAGGACCAAGAAGTTTGTCCTGGGGATGAATTTGGATCACTCGTCTCCACTTATTTGGCCTTCGGTAACTGGGGGCCATTTCAAACAATGTGAAGTTGAAATAAAAATTAATTTTGACCATTTTTATCTTTAAATTCAGAAATCACTCAATATAAAAATTTACTTTTTATTTCAGATTAATATGAGGATACAGATGTGATTAGGTTACATGGTTTGCATTTGTTAGGAAAAGTCTGAGTTGTATTTGAGTTCTTCATCTAGCAAGTGTGTGCTGTAATAAGGCATCTTAATTGTGTAGATGTTTATGTCGGGGGGACAAAATATATTTGTATGATATCCTATTATTAAAAAAGCAGACCTTACTGTTGTGCAATTGGTTAGCACATGGTACTGATATAATAAAAAAGCAGACCCGTGCAAGAGTGTTCCTATTCTGTGTACAGCGCATCTGTACCCTGACTTCTGTCAGCCCCTGAAATGTGGACAACCATCAAGTAAAAAAGGTGGTATGTGATGGCAGAGGCAGGTGAGTCTAGAGAGAAAGAAAAGTGGCAAGTGCAAAGCTCTCTGCAGATCCTTTCAGCAAGAAGAGGCCAGTTCTACCAGTGTCCAGTGAGACTATCTCTTTGATTATATTATAGGGAGACAAAGGAGAGACTGCCTTGAAGAGGAGACCTGACTTCAGGACCAGACTAGACCAGACCAGAACAAGAAAAAAGGCTGCTAATGCTGGGCCACACTGAGAGGTCCAGTGAGCAGCCGCACTTGGCATCATGAAGATGGGGCCCAGGTGGTCCTTTTTCCCTCCAGCCAGAAAACCAACGCCAGAGAATGGACAATGTCTAGGGTGATGGTGGTAATAGAAATGGCTTAACCCAGGAGAAAAGTTCTTGTTGTCTGAAGCAATGACTGCCGGTCTCTCCCCTTCCTCTACCCTGTGTAGGCACCAGGCAGACTTGGAGTCACTCAAGGGTTCCATGCTTTGCTAACATGTAAGAGAGTGCACTGTCTCTTCCCTTGTTGAAAGGAAGCAGAGCTTCCTATAGGAATGGACAGTATCCTTCAGAGGTGGCAGGTAAGAGCTTGTTACTCAAGATGGAGATTTAATCAAACTGATAGTAGGAAAAAGAGATGTAGAAGAAGAAATAGATTCTAGAAAGAAACCTAGATCGTGCTGCTTTTTTGTTTTTGTTTTTGGAGACAGTCTCACTCCATTGCCTGGGCTGCAGTATAGTGGCAGGATCTGAGCTCACTGTAACCTTGAATTCCTAGGCTCAGAGGGTCTGGGAAACCTGACGAGGACTGCCCAGCTGGTCAGTGGCATAGCCTAGATTCAGACCCTTGCAGTCTGGCTCTGAGAACCTGGCTGCTGCCCTAGGCTGCCTGCTCTGTTAGCCGCCTGAATGCCCTTTAGTCTGTGCCCTGAGTTTGGTTAGAAAACAACATCCTTTGCTGCAGGTCTCTCACTGTTGTAGGAACTTGGCATAGGGTTTCTTCTCAATAACTGTCCCTTTCCTTTCGCCTTCTTCCCCTCAGCTCACAATGTTGACATGAAATAATAGCTGAGAGCTGGGTGCAGTGGCTCACGCCTGTAATCCTAGCACTCTAGGAGGCCAAGGCAGATGGATTGCTTGAGCTCAGGAGTTAAAGACCAGCCTGAGCAAGAGTGAGAGAGTGACCCCATCTCTACTAAAAAAAAAAAAAAAAAACAAAAAAAACTAGCCTGGTGTTGTGGAAGGCACCTGCAGTCCCAACTACTGGGCAGGCTGAAGCAAGAGGATCACATGAACCCAAGAGTTTGAGGTTGCTTTGAACTACAACATCAGAGCACTCTATACAGGGCAACAGAGTGAGATGCTATCTCAAAAAAAAAAAAAAGAAAGAAAAAGAAAGAAAGACAGAGCATCTGAGAAAGCGATTGTCGGCAGCTCAGTGCACATCAGGTGTGTCTTCTCTGGCTGGCTAACTCTAGTAGACGAAGATGGCAAAGTGAAGTGCGATACAAAAACCACAAGATGCCATAAAGGAAAAGATAGGTAATTTTGACTGCATAAAAAATAAATGCACAAAATGGAGAAGCCATAAACAAGGTCAAAAGACCAAAAACAAACCAGGGGGGAAAGTCACAACACATACGAAATCAGAACAGTAGTTCCCTTTCTATAAAATTGATTCTTAGAATTTAAAAAGAAGAAAAAGACCAGCAACTCAAGAAAATTCCACAAAAGGTATGAAGAAGCAGGCTTGGCGCCCATAGCTTAGTGGTTAGGGCGCCGACCTCATACACTGGGACTGGCAGGTTTAAACTCAGCCCGGGCCTACTAAACAACAATGACAACTATAAGAACAACAAAAATAGCCAGGTGTTGTGGTGGGCTCCTTTAGTCCCAACTACTTGGGAGGCTGAGGCAAGAGAATCGCCCAAGCCTAGAGTTTGAGGTTGCTGTGAGCTGTGACAGGACTGCACTCTCCTGAGGGCGACATAGTGAGAAAAAAAAAAGGTACGAAGAAGCAGTTCATTAAAAAAAATCAAACAGCCAATATCTTTAAGGAAAGATATACAAACTCACTTAAAATTAAGAAGCATAAATTCAGAAAGCAATGAAATAATACATATGCCACCTATGATACTTACAAAAAACATCCACATTGGTTGGTGAAGGTGGAGAAACAAGGACTTTTGTGCAGTTAAAGTGAAGTTCTTCTGAATACAATTTGGCAAAATCTCTCACTATTTTAAGTGTACATACTCCAGCTTAGCAATTCCATGTTAAACAATTTGCCTACCAGTATACTTACATTCTCCAAAGTATGTAAGAATAGTTATCACAAGTATTCATCATCTTTCACCCTATAATGTGGAGACTTAGCAGTTTTCCCAACCTTTAGTATTGGCTGCACCCAAGTAACCTATCAAAAATACAAACCTAAATATGTACCATAGTTGCTTCAGTCCCGTCGGTGGTACCCCATGATTTAAGGATGAAGTCTAACCCCGTAACTTGACTTACGAACCACCTTCCTGTGTCACTGCCCTTATTGTCCACCACTTCCTACTTTATATTTTAGGCTGTAAACACACACACGTGCACACACAGCTATTTCATGCTTCAGTGCCTTTGTTCATCAATCATCAGTTGATCCACAAATGTTTTTTTTAATACTATGAAAGTCACTCACTGTTCATTGATTACTAGAATCAGTTAGGAATTGCATTCAGTTGCTAAGACCCAACTATAGTGGCTTAAATAAATTAGGACCTTATTCTCTCACGTAAAAGAAATTGTCTGCTTCTACATAAGGGTTGGATAAAAGAAAAAAACAGAAAAGAAGTCCATAAGTAGGCCATGTCCAGGACCGGTAAGGTGGCTTCATGGAAAAGTCAGGGTCCAAGCCTTCTACTTATTCCTCATTGGCTCATTGGCCGAGATTGGGTTCAAGGTCACCCCCACATGTAAGGAAGGTATATCAGTCTGGATATGGTTGTGGCACATGCTTTAGCTAATTTTAAAAGAAAGGGGCTTATTATAGGTTATTAATAACTTAAAGATTCATGAAATGAAACTAAGGCTGGATTTATAGTCAAAATTTCTGAAGGCACTCCATGGAACTGCCAAGGCAGCTGATATTTCTGCCTCATGGTTTATTTTTTTATGTAGTCAAAATTACCTATCTTCTCCTTTATGGTATCTTGAGCTACCAAGAAGTATCAGCTGCCTTGGCAGCCCAGTTCCATGAAATGACAAATGGGAAGCTGCCCCTACAGTAACTGACTGCAGAAGCATGCTGCCTTTGCTACATATGTGTAATGGTTAATTTTTGTCAACTTGACTGGGCATAGCGATGCCCACAGCTAACTAAACATTATTTCTAGATGCTACGAATGTTTCAATTTATATCTTGAAATCCTAACCCCCAATATGATGATATTAGGAGCTAGGCCCTTTAGGAGGTAATTGGTCATGAGGGTAGGGTCCTTGTGAATAGGATTCATGCTCTTATAAACAGATATAAGAAGGGGTGGCACCTGTGGCTCAAGGAGTAGGGCACCAGTCCCATATGCCAGAGGTGGTGGGTTCAAACCCAGCCCCGGCGAAAAAACTACACACACACACAAAAAAAACAGATATAAGAGATCTTATTTATAAAACGACACCAGAGAGCTTGTTTTCCTACTACCCAGCCCCCACCACACACACACATGCATCATGAGAGGATACAAGAAGAAAAATTGCAAACCAGGAAGCAGGCCCTCACCAAGCACCAGATCTGCCTGCACCTTCAGATGGTCAATCCCGGCCTCCAGAATAGTGAGAAACACATTTCCATGGTTAAAGGCCCCCAGTGTGTAGTTTTGTTTTTGTTTTTTTTTTTTATAGCAGCCCAAACCAATGAGGACACAGGGTGCGACGGTGCAGATGTTTCCAGAAGGGATTTGAACTGACAGGCTGAGTGAAGTACATGATCCTCCCCTGGGTGAGGGGGCATCTGTTGGGGGCCTGAATAGAACAAAAGGAAGGTGGAATTTGCTCTCTGCTTGAGAGAGCTTGAACTGAGACATTACTGTTCTCAACACTCCTGGTTCTCAGACCTTCGGACCCAGACTGGAATCTCTACCACCAGCCCTTTGGTTTTCAGGCCTCTGTACTATATCACCAACTTTCCTGGGTCTCCAGCTTAGAGATGACTAATGATGGGACTTCTAAGCTTCCGTGTATTGTGTTAGTTTATATAAACATGTACATATAAATTCATATATATTTTTGTAGGCTCTGTTTTGCTGCATAAACTTGGCTAATATGATATTCATCAGCAAAATGCATGCCTCTTCGCCTTTTTTTTGGAGACAGACTTTGTTGCCCAGGGCTAGAGTTGTCATGGTGTCATCATAGCTCACTGCAACCTCTAACTCCTGGGCTCAAGTGATCTTCCTGCCTCAGCCTCCCAAGTAGTTCGGACTAGGAACCTGCCACAACACCTGGCTAATTGTTCTAGTTTTTCTTTTTTTTTTTTTAAATAAAGATGGAGTCTTCCTCTTGGTCAGGCTGGTCTAGAATGCCTCAGCTCAAGTGATCCTGCTACCTCAGCCTCCCAGAGTGCTAGGATTACAGGCATGAGCCACTGTACCCAGCCCCTATACAACTTGATTTAGAATTCAGGTCTTGCATGAATGCATTTGATAGGCAGGACCTAATTCATATCCAGAATCCTAACTGCAAAAGGGTCCAGGCAGTATAATACTTAGCTTTTCAGTCTCTGAAGTATCCAATGACCAATAAAAGGAAGCTGGACTAGCTATTGAGTGAGTCTATGCCCAGCATCTACCACAGAAGGCAGGGGAAGCAGATAAATGGGTTGAAAGAAAATGAAATATATGTCGCTTAATGATGGGGATGGTTCTGAGAAATTGGTCCTTAGGTAATTTTGTCATTGCGCAAACATCACAGAGTGTACTTCCACAAACCTAGCTGGTATAACCCACCATGCACCCAGGTTCTTTGGCATAGCCTGTTGATCCTATGCTACCAACCTGTACAGCATGCTGCTGAACTCAGAATGTAGGCAATTTAACACAATGGTAAGTATTTTCATATATAACAAAAATATATCACAGAAAAGGTACAATTAAAAAATAGGGTATTAATCGTCTTATGGTACTAATACGGAATCCCTCATTGACCAAAACATCGTTCTAAAGTATGTGACTGTAATGGGCCTGGCCCTAGGTCTAAGCCCGTAACATAAACAAAATCAGTGTTCCTTTATCAGGGAAGAAGGCTGAGGATGTCTCCTGGGATGGCAACAAGACTGTCTGCCATAATCCAGTTGTAAGAGGTCAGGGAAGGCAAATAGGAGAAGAACCTTCTAGGTATAGGAAAAAAGCAAAAGAACATGATGCTTTCAGGGAGGAGATGAATACTTGATATGTATTATTTTATTTAATTCTCAAAATCCTAGGAATAAATATAATACTATATTAGTCCATATTCTCACATCAAGGAGAGCCTTGATGGGTGGCACCTGTGGCTCAGTGAGTAGGGCACCGGCCCCATATACCGAGGGTGGCAGGTTCAAGCCGGACCCTGGCCAAACTGCAACAAGGAGAGCCTTGAAAGGCATGTTAAAGCACTTGAATTTAAGGGTTACCAGAAATCGTTCATAGAGATGCAGAGGTGAGGGCCAGTAATCCCAGTGGATTACTAAACATTAGTGGCTCACGCCTGTAATTCCAGCACTTTGGGAGACCGAGGCAGGCAGATTGCTTGAGGCCAGAAGTTGGAGACCAGTCTGGGCAACATAGATCCCATCTCTACAAAAACTATTACATTAGACTAGGCACGATGAAGCATCCCTATAATCCTAGCATTTTGGAAGGCCAAGATAGAAGGATTGCTTGAGGTCAGCCTGAGAGAGAGTAAGATCTCCTCTCTACAAAAATAGAAAAATTAGCTGGGCATAATGATGCATGCCAGTAGTCCCAGCTACTCAGGAAGCTGAGGTAGGAGGCTCACCCAAGCCCAGGAGTTTGAGGTTATAGTGAACTGCGATCATGCCACTGTACCCCAGCACGGGTGACAGAGCAAGACTCTGTCTCTTAAAAAATAAAAAGAAAGAAAAAAATAAAAGAAATGCAGAAGTGCTGGGAGCTACTGGAAGTAGAGAGAAGAGTACAGTCTGCCAAACAACATAAAACTCCCTAAATATAATGAGAAACAAAACAGACTGGGAAAAGTTAGTTGCAAAGCATAGAACTGTTAATTTACAGAAAATTAGTACCCAGGATATATAAAAAATCCCATAAACCAATTTTTAAATATACAGATAACTCTAAAAAAAAAAGAAAAATCAGACAAGGTGGCACCCATAGCTCAGTGGGTAGGGCACTGGCCACATACACCTAGGCTGGCAGGTTCAAACCCAGCCCGGGCCAGCTAAAACAACAATGGCAACCGCAACAACAACAAAAAAATAGCAGGACATTGTGGCAGGCGCCTGTGGTCACAACTACTTGGGAGGCTGAGGCAAGAGAATCACTTAACCTCAAAGGTTGGAGGTTGCTGTGAACTGTGATGCCATGGCACTCTACCCAGGGGAACAGCTTGAGACTCTGTCTCAAAAAAAAAAAAAAAAAAAAAAAAAAATCTGACCAAAGCTATGAGGCTGTAGTTTATAGAAGAGAAAACCCAAATGACTAAAAACATATGAAAAAATGCTTGTAGGAAAAAACAAAAATAAGCATATGTAAAATTATCTTTCAGTGTCATGGCAAATACACACTAAAATAAGAGTAAATACCGTTTGGTGTCCATCTACCTTCCTGGCCACGAGTCCGGGATGGAATGGTCAGGAGCATGCCAGGTTCTGGAGTTGGAATTGATCAGACTAAAGGCTGCCATTGCTGTTGTCATAGCAGCAAACTGTACATCAAAGGTGTTTAGAAAGATTGCAATGGCCCAAATGGCCTGAAAGGGGAAGAAGCAGGAGGCAGAATAGCATAGATTTCAACACTCCATCATCCTCATATGATACTCGACTTTTGCCAGGTCCTATGCTTTAATGATTTGTCTCATTCTGTTGTCCCAAGATTCTACTATGGAAGAAGAAGGAACCAACTCAGAGAGAGGGTCCCACACTGCCCAACATTACATTCTGTTATAATATGAAAGCCCAGTTACAAAGGGGGAATGATCAGGATTTGGAGATAATTCTGATAATTGTTTGGGGACAGGCTGGGTCTTCAAAGCTAAGCAGGAATCAACAAAAAAAGGAGCAGATATAATACATGAGCCAATGAGAAAGTAAGGCCTATGCACATTGAGAAAATATTTCCTATTTGACAAACTGCGTGATTTATTTGTGACGGCCATTACAAAGTGGAAGATGGTCATTCATTTTGTTTTCTTTTAATGGGACCTTGCTATTTGTATTTGTGTCCTGTGTGGTTAACACAAGAAGATAAGGAGGACATAATCTCACCAGTGGACCAAGGTTTCTAAGTTCCTGGGTGACAGATCATACATACACAAGTATGACACCCCGTGAAAGTTGACTTTTCTTTGTAGTCTCTGACACACATATATGTAAAACACACAAGAACAAATGTGTAAATACACACACACTGAGGATATTCACATGTTTTCTACATAGTTATACCTTCTGGTTAATGATTCCTTCCAGTTAACATACTCCTTGTCAATCATCCTTTTTCCCTTGGAGACTTTTGAGAACAGCATACTTATTGTTCCTTAAAAGTGGAGCTAGTAGGATTTGAGAAAAGAGCTGTTAAATTCGTATTGTAACTCACTGAAAGGTTTAATGGGATGTTAATTTCAGGACATAATTTATGTTAGATTATCACTGGGGTATGAATGGCATCATAATTTTCAATTAGTTCCACCTCTCAATGCTCCACATCATTATTCTTGAATAGTTGTTTTAAAGAATAAGAAAAATGTATTATTTCACATAACAAGAAGTTGCTCCCTAGCTAGTTCATTCTAGTTAATTCTGTGACTATTCAGTATCTTTCAGTTGCTGGTTCCTTCTTTCCATTTTACCATCTCAGGTACAATCTCTCATTTAACAGGACAGTTGCAACAGTAAGGGACAGGCATTCTTTCACAGGTAAGAATGTCTGGATGAGAGTGTCTTAGGAAAGAAGAGTGGCTTGTCTGCAAACAGGTATCTTCATCAAAGAACAAAATTGTCTCTCAAGTCCCCTAGCAGACTTCCCACCAGGTCTCAATGGCCAGCTCAAGTAATTTTAAAACATCCCTTTACATTCAGAATTTCTAACATTTAAATAGTTATTTTCAAAGTTTATTCTTAATGTCAAAGTTAAATTTTTAAACAGAAAAGGAAAACACTAGTGTCAATTGACAATTAAAGTCACTGTGGTTAACTCCTTATTTTAGATCCTGGCAGAAATCATAAGTAATTAAGGCAATTTTCACCAAAATTATCTCGGGAAAGTTGATGTACTTCAAGTGTTTAAGAATCAACTTTCATTCAGATCAGTTCCTTATTTTCTGACAATTTAATATATTTTTCCACAGATTTGGAACTTTAACCTTGACGAGAAGTATAAATACTATGATTATCTCAATGTCAATATTATGTTTAAAAATAATCTTGCCTGAGGTAAAAGAATCTTACATAGAAAAGTCATGCATCTGTGACTAGGATCATTTACATTTTGCTTGCATTAACTCTGTTTTGACATGCTTACTATCCAGCCAGGGAAAGCCCGAGGATGTGGTTTTTACAGACAACTTCCTACCAGTTCCAACCTCATTTTATACTGCAAATATGAGGAGATGAGTTTCTCCAAATGAGATTTACATGTGTAAGTGTAGACCATAGATTCTGACAGCTTATAAGAAAATAATATCTTACCTGCTCCAGAATCCACTCGTATCTACAAAATATAAAACTTTCTAAGGTAATCATGATTATATTACTAAAGAATGGTTATTTTTCTTTTTTTTTTTTCATTTTGAGACACAGTGTCACTCTGTTGCCCTGGGTAGAGTGCCGTGACATCACCGCTCACAGAAACCTCAAACTCTTGGGCTCAAAAGATCTTCTTTCCTCAGCCTCCCAAGTAGCTGGGACTATAAGCGTCTGCCACAAAGCCAGGCTATTTTTAGAAATAGGGTCTCACACTTGCTCAGTCTGGTCTCAAACTCAACTCAAGCAATCTACCAACCTTGGGCTCCCAGAGTGCTAGGATTACGGCGTGAGCCATGGCACCCGGCCTAGAATTTTTAAAAAACTACTATTAATAAAATTCTATGCTGGGTGGCGCCTGTGGCTCAGTCGGTAAGGCGCCGGCCCCATATACCGAGGGTGGCGGGTTCAAACCCAGCCCCTGCTGAACTGCAACCAAAAAATAGCCGGGCGTTGTGGCGGGCGCCTGTAGTCTCAGCTACTCGGGAGGCTTAGGCAAGAGAATCGCTTAAGCCCAGGAGTTGGAGGTTGCTGGGAGCTGTGTGCTGCCACGGCAGTCTACCAAGGGCTACATAGACTGTGCCTCAAAAAAAAAAAAAAAAGAAAAATGCTTCTAGCAAAGTTACACTCAGCTGTTCAACCCAAACCCAAAGGCCAGACCTCCCCACCGGAGCTAGTGTCTGCCCGCACTGCGCATGGACGGGGCGGGACTGAGTCCCGGAAGGGGCGGGTCTAGCCCCGGAGGTCCAACAGCTACTCGCGGACAGCGCGCCTCGTTTTCCGCGCGGCAGCCGAGAGAGGACGGTTCGGAAATAACTGCTAGCTATGCGGGTGGGCGGGAAGAACTGCTACCTATGCGGATGGGAAAGCGGCTGAGCCTTCCAGTCGGTAGCTGGGCTCTTGGAGGTAAGAGCCATTGCGGTCTTTCTTCCTCCTCTCCTACGGGCCGGGCTCTCGCTTCGTGGGTACCGAGCGCCGCGCCGCCTTGCTCCGGCCCAGCCGCAGCCGGCGCCTCAGGTTTGGCCCAGGAGGTGACGCTCCCCTCGCGGTCAGGGGCCACGAGCCCTCCGGCCACCTGAGCCGGCGTTTGTGAGCAACCACCTGGAAGTCTTAGCGCAGCCTACTCCGTCAGCGCTGATTTTGACTGTGAGCCCAGAAGTTAGTATAAAGGGCCTTGCATGACTCGGGAACCAAAGGTGCCTGGAAGGAACGGCCAGATAACTTCCTGTTCTGCTTTGCCGGGTCCCTTTTGTACCCCTGCAAATCTGAGCGTGCGGCATTGGCTTGTTCAGGTTTCCTTTAAATGGGCGGCTTATTTATCATTTATAAGGGAGCAGTTTATACGCGGGGGAGGTGATTATCTCCTAGGTAATAAGACGACCCATCCCTAACATTACTTTGTGGTTTTGAAATTTTCTTTTCTTTTGTTTTTTTTTTGTAGAGACAGAGTCTCACTGTACCGCCTTCGGGTAGTGCCCTGGCGTCACACGGCTCATAGCAACCTCTAACTCTTGGGCTTACGCGATTCTCTTGCCTCAGCCTCCCGAACAGCTGGGACTACAGGGAAATTTTCTTTTCTTTCTTTCTTTCTTTTTTTTTAATTGTTGGGGATTCATTGAGGGTACAATAAGCCAGGTTACACTGATTGCACTTGTTAGGTAAAGTCCCTCTTGCAATCGTGGGAAATTTTATTTTCTTTCTTACTTTTTTTTTTTATTGTTGGGGATTCATTGAGGGTACAGTAAGCCAGGTTACACTGATTGCAATTGTTAGGTAAAGTCCCTCTTGCAATGGTGGGAAATTTTATTTTCTAAACGAAGTTTACTGTGGGTCTATGCTTGTCTCTAGCCGTAAGTGGAGCGAGTCGCGTTTTCCTGTAAATTTCCTTGTAAATAAGTTCTGAGAAAAGACATTGAAATTGGAGAACAGCCCGTGCAGTTCTGCAAGGCCCTTAGGCTGTAAATGCCTACCCTTGTGCCTGTGCTTGAATTCACAGGGATATGGGTGTTTCCGGATGTACATCAGTCAACTGTGGGGAGACTGGAAAACATGCTGGCAATTCAAAAACGTTTAAAAATGGTAAGGCATCTGTGAGACGTGGTATATTCCTGGGTTTTTTTTTTTCTTCCCGATTTGAAATACATTGTTTCATTTGAAGTAATTTTAAGAGTTAGCTGTCAACAGGATGAATGTAATGGTTCTATAATCCGTGGATTCCTTAATTTTAAGCCCTATGTGGTTTGAATTGTTGCTAAGTGCTGGGATTTCTAGAAATTTACAAGCTAAGTGTTTGTTTGATAAAAATACAGGTAGTGCATGAAAGTCTGAAACATAAATACAAAAGAACTCAACGGCCCATTTAAAAGCGGTAATATTGCCAATGCTGTGTTACCTCCCACCCCCATTCCCCTGCCCCCCATCTAGTAGTACCTATCTCTAGTTTTGTGCCCATCGGTTTCTTGATCCTGTGGCTGGGAGGTGAGATGGATAGTTTATTATTCATATGTATCTTTAAACATAGGCATTATAAGAATGAGTATGCATGTAGTTGTCTGTAGTTCCTGTGAATCATAATACTAAACTGAAATTTTCCAAATTAGAATTATTCACAAGCAGTAATTTTATTCCTCATACTCAAGTGAAATATTTCAGCATTTCAAGACATGAAAATAATGATAGTTTAGCAGGGTCCAAACTTGTATGTCTTCATAAATCACATCAATAATTGTCTAGCTCAATGATTTATACTCCTGAGGTGCTGTGTGACATTTGTGTGGCCCTGGCCATCTCCTTTGCCCTGTTTGTGTACATTCAGTTAACTTAAACTTAATTCTGTAGGAATGTGTCTGGTAATGCTGACAGTGTAAGGCATCCCTTCTCTAAAACTACTAGATTTGCCATTGTACTGTTTTCAGGTGAAAATCTTCACACTAGTTTCTGTACATCTAGCATTTAACCTGACTTAGTGCATTCTAGTCAAGCTCTAGGACAGAAAAGCAATGGTTGTCTACTCATTAGGACCATTGTGTCTTAAAATCAATACTGTGATGATGAAGGATATAAAATGTTTCCATCATTTATGTAATTTTTAGGTACTAACCAATCAAAAGATTTAAAACACTCAAGTCATTAACAGATGTTTTTAAATTTTGCGTTTGTCAGTTAATACTATCAGAAGTAATGAAACAGGAATTGTGTTCTTTTATTCCATTAGAAATGTATTGAACAAGAGATACTGGTACTTTTATTAAAAAGTGGGTTGGAGTCCCAAAAGGTAGGTTGGGTTCCTTACAGGAATGACATTTTGTTGTTGTTGAGACAGGGTCCCACCCTATGCCCCTGAGCAGAGTGCAGTGGGCGTGGTAGCTCACCACAGCCTCAGACTCAGGCTGCAGGCACCCCTCTGCCTCAGCCTCTGGATGCCGCTGGGATTACATGTGCTCAAGGCAGCACCCGGCTGGGTTTTTCCATTTTTTTTCATGAATCGGGGTCTCACTGTCACTCAGGCAAGTCTCTAACTCCTGAGCTCAAGCAATTGATTCTCCCTCCTCAGCCTCCCACAGTGCTGGGATTACAGGCATGAGCCACTGCGCCCGGCAGGAATGAAATTTTTATTAGACTATTCCTTCATATAACATGCCAAACAAATGCAATTACAAATGGGAATTGACAGTGAAAATTTAATTTTTAGGTCTGACAAATCCTATGAATTTTGAAGGTGTGTGAAGGTCATTGTGACAGATGTTTTCCAAAAGCTTAACAGAAAATGGCAATGAAAAAGTAGAACCGCCACTGCATATATTGAGGTACAAAAAGTGTTAAATGACATCTTTTTGGGAATCGTGGTGCTATTGTTACTAACAAGCAATACACAAAATGTTTGATGTGTTATCGACGTTGATAATGGTGGCATAATGATGACTTAAATTTTTGCCGTTTACCCAGCTGAGGATATCTTTGAAGAAATAATTCTTAGACTGAGATGCCAGTAAACTATATTGGTTTATGTTAATGGTATGTAGTACAATTTTTTACTAAGAGGCTAAATGTTCTTTCTCCTTAGCACATAGGTAGCTGCAGATGGATGTCCTTTAGCTGCAGTTTTTTGAAATACTCCTTTGTTGCCTCAGGTAAGTAATTGTAACTAGGAAAGCGACCACATCTGTTGACAGTTAAAAGTGTCTGATAAATCCAAGGGATTGGGTCCAATAGCTGTTGCAGTTGCCTTTGCATGTCAGGATATGGTTTCCTTTTCTCAGCATTGAATTTTTTTTTTTTTTTTTTAGACAGTCTCAAACTGTCTCCCTGGGTAGAGTGCCCTGGCACCACAGCTCACAGCAACCTCAAATTCTTGGGCTTCAGCAATTCAATTCTCTTGCCTCAGCCTCCCAAATAGCTGGGACTACAGACGCCCACCACACCACCCAGCTATTTTTTGGTTGTAGTTGTTGTTTGGGAAATATGGGCTGGATTTGAACCTACCAGTCTTGGTGTATGTGGCTGGTGCGCTAAGTACTGAGCTACAGGCACCAAACCTCAGCAAAAAGCCACTGTTTGAGGTTATGTGGTTAACTTTATCTTTGATTATGAAATGATTTTCACTGTTCTGATTTTTTAGAGGTGTGCCATGCAACATTATGGAAGAAAGAACGAAGACTGCAAGAAAACAGATGAACAGAAGCAAATGATGAAAATGAATATTTTACTTGGTTTTACTAACTTCATTATAAATGATATAGAAAATAAATGTGAGTAATTATTTTAATTGCTGGGCACTAAAGTCTCTTTTCTTTTAAAATAGCTGTATTCTTTTTTTTTTTGAGACAGAGCCTCAAGCTGTCACCCTGGATAGAGTGCCATGGCATCACACAGCTCACAGCAACCTCCAACTCTTGGGCTCAAGAGAGGCTCCTGCCTCCGCCTCCCAAGGAGCTGGGACTACAGGCGCCCGCCACAACGCCCGGATATTTTTTGGTTGCAGCTGTCGTTGTTTGGCGGGCCAGGGCTGGATTGGAAGCCATCAGCTCAGGCGTACGTGGCTGGCACCTTAACTGCTTGAGCCACAGGCGCCGAGCCAAAATAGCTGTATTCTTAATAGTCACTACTAATCAGACCTGTTTTTAGCATACTTTAACAATGTAATCGGCTCATTTGTGGGTGGTGATCTCATTGAGATAAAGCATGGTGAGATATTTCCTGTACTCCCTCCCCACTTTCCCTTTGTAGCTTTTGGTAATTTCTGGAGAGGCCCTAATCGCTGCATGTGTCATATCTGGCTTCCCCTTTGTAATTCTCTATTGTACCTGAAAAACTGGTAGGACTCTTGAATGCTTGAATGCAATCAAATTGTCCCTTATGTAAAAGTTATCACCTTTCTGTGATTATAGATTTTATTTAAGATTTAAATTTTAAGGGCCCGGGCACTGTGGATCACCCCTGTTGTATTCCTACCATTTTGGGAGGTGAGGCGGGTGGATTGCCTGAGCTCTCAGGTTTGAGACCAGTCTGACCCAGAGTGAGACATTTCTGGCCACATGCACCAAGGCTGGCGGGTTTGAACCCAGCCAGGGCCAGCTAACCAACAATGGTAACTGCAAAAAAAAAAAAAAAAATATTGGGTGTTGTGGTAGTCGCTTATACTCCCAGCTATGTGGGAGGCTGAGGCAGGAGAATTGCTTAAGCCCAAGAGTTTGAAGTTGCTGTGACAGCACAGCGCACTACTGAGGGCGACATAGTGAGATTGTCTCAAAAAATAAAGGTGGCGTAGTGGGTGCCTGTAGTTCCAGCTACTTGGGAGGCTGAGGCAAGAGGATCATTGGAACCTAAAAGCTTGAGGTTGCTGTGAATTATGAGGCCATAACAGTGTACCAAGTGCAACAGTGAGCCTATCTTAATTAAAATTTTTTTTTTTTTATTTTATTCAGTTTGACTTCATCTTTGAACACAGTAATCCTAATCTTAGTACAAGTAATAATTGTGTTATGTTAGGAGAAACTGGGCCGGCAGGTCTGTCTAGGATTAAAAGAATTGAATTTGAAAACTAGATTTCTCGCTAGGTGAAGATAAAGACAGGGAAGTGTTCTGCCTTCATCCCATAGAGAACCGTAAAAGAGTTGTACACGAGAAGCAGAAGATAAGCATCTTGCTAACTGGTAGCATAAAATTGTAATATGTAAACGTTAAAAACTGGCTTTTCCTTCTAACATTGTCCCTGGCACTAGTAGGTGTTCAGTGATAGTGATCTAGATCTCAGAGAGTTGGTGAGTAGTCCTGCTGTTTGGTTAAGAAACTGAAGTGCCAATTTTGAAAGATATGATGCATGATAGCATCTTGGTTAATAAAGTGACAGTTCGGTGATACTTTGCTTTTCTGTGAATGGATGTGATCTTTCGATAAGGCTTTGAAGAATGAGAACTAAAGATTTAAGAATTTTTTACAAGATACGTTTTCTCATGATGTTTCTGCCTTTTCAGAGCAGAAAAACTTTCCTTCGAAAATGAGGACTGGGGGTGGTGCCTGTGTCTCAGTGAGTGGGGCACCAGCCCCATATATCGAGGGTGGCGGGTTTGAACCCAACCCTGGCCAAACTGCAACAACAACAACAAATTAGCCAGGTGTGGTGGGCTCCTGTAGTCCCAGCTACTCGGGAGGCTGAGGCAAGAGAATCACCTAAGCCCAGGAGTTGGAGGTTGCTGTGAGCTGTGACACTGTGGCACTCTACTGAGGGCAATATAGTGAGACTGTCTCTAAAAATACAAAAATGAAGACTGGGCTTCCAAATTGATTTCTTTGCCTTATGGAACCTTTCTTGTAACTAGTGAGGGCTAAGTAGCCAATTTATAAATTACAGTCTCCTTGATAACATGTAAATTTTCATTTAACCTGACACGTGCATAATATATGGGGAATTCCCAAGGCTTTTCCAGATTCTGTATTTAGGGCTTGTGAAACTATGTCATAGACATGTCAAAAAAAGCATGAAAAGACCTTAAATTTGAAGTTTAAGGTTAAGTAATTTTTTTTAAAGTTTTGATCTACCACCAGGAGTCATACAAAAGGTTATATATATTCTTTACTCACTAGTTTTGACAAGTTCACAAGTGTAAGGGAAAAAAAATAGTTTAACATTATTTGTAGATAAAGCATTATTGCCATCTTGTGACAAATATAGTGGACTACATAAAAGTTATTTTTCACCTTGTTCAGCTTATTTATATTTTTGTCTATTCACCATTGATATTCTGAGCTAACCAGAATTTGTTTTTTAAGTAGTATTCTCCTTGACAACTTTATCACTTATAAATTGTCCACACTGTTCTACAATTCTGCTGTTGGCTATAGAGGTTTGGATTAGTATTTATCGCATTAGGAATTAATTTTGAGGAGGCCATACTTAAATTTTTAAAAAATCACTCTCAAATACACTTTCTCCCCTGCTTAGGTAGGAATGAAGAAAAAATGATTTCCTCAAGTCACTTATTCATCACTAGAGAAGATACCTGTCCCTGGTCCATACGTGTTCGAGCTGTCGTTGGCACTGAGTCAGGTAGATATCCCTTTCCTCTAAATACTCTTCATTATGCAATTCAAATGGAAATACTGCATTTGGAGCAACACAAAATACAGCGGCTCCTAAAGAAGGAAACAGAATGTAAGTGAGGAATACTTAAAATGCCAAATGTGAGGGCGGTGCCTGTGGCTCAAGGAGAAGGGTGCCGGTCCCATATGCCGGAGGTGGTGGGTTCAAACCCAGCCCCGGCCCAAAAAAAAAAAAAAAAAAAGCCAAATGTGAAATCACTCTTATCAAACAAAATAATGAAAATGTAAAAGTTAAGTTCTGACTCATTCAATAGAGCATGTCGATAATCATGTAAATCTGACACTTGTTCTTTTAAACTAAGGAAGCGGCTTTAGTTTGGTACCAACAGAAGAAGTATTTTGATGTCTACATTTTAAACCTTGGAAATTGTAAAAAGCATTAGTTTTGAAGCTGAATAGTAATGTTTAGAGGTGAAAATAGTAGCAAAAGAAGGTATTGGAATATGGGTAAAAAGAATAAATGAATGATCAAGGATAAACCCATTGCAGTACATTTCTCAGTTGTTAAAACCATTCATGGCAAGGTAAATATCTAAATTTATGGACTAGAATAGCCCCTCAAATAAACTGGCATATATCAAATGATTTTCAACAAGGGTAGTAAGATCATTCTATGGGGAGAAAAAAACAGGAGTTGGAACCTGTTCGTGGAAAAAACATGAAGTTGGACCCTTAGCTTACATCATAGCAAAAATCATCTCAAAATGGAGCATAGACCTAAATGCAAGAGTTCTAAGACTTTAAAATGTAAACATTAAAAGACTGTAAGTCTTAGAAGAAAACACAGGAGGAAAGTTGAATTATTTTGGATTTGACAGTGATTTCTTGAATATCACACCAAAACCAGGCACCAAAACAAAAAATAAATTGGACCACATCAAAATTAAAAACTGCATCAAAAGATACAATCACTGGTGAAAAGGCAACCCAGGAAATAGAAAGTTGCAAATCATATCTCTGATGAAAGACTCTGCAAGTCAGTAAGAGAACAACCTGATTTTTAAAATGGGGGTCATGCAGGGGATTAGAGTGGAGGGGGCGGGAAATAGGTAAGGATTAAAACATACATTTCTCACAGAGGATAAACAGATGACCAATAGGCATATGAAAAAGATGTTCTACATCACTAATTAAGGAAATAATCAAAATCACAATGCTGGTCACTTAATTGTGGTCAAGGGTATAATACAACAAGAGGACATTTCAATTCTAAACATTTATACACCTAACTTAAATGCTCAGATTTATGAAAGAGACCTTTTATGAAAGAATTGAAATTATACCTTGTATCTTTTAAGACCACAAGGTAATAAAGGTGGAACTCAACTTCAACAAAATTTTTCAGCCCCATACAGAGGCATGGAAGTTAAACAACCTTATGGTGAATGACAATTGGGTCAAGGAAGAGATAAAGGAGGAAATTGTTAACATAACACCAATGAAGCTACAAGTTACCAAAACCTGTGGGACACTGCAAAAGCAGTCTTAAGAGGGAAATTTATCATATTAGATGTCTATATCCAAAAAACAGAAAGAGAGCACATCAATAACTTAATGAATCATCTTAAGGAAATGGAAAAGGATGAACAATCTAATCCCAAACCTAGTAGAAGAACAGAAATAACCAAAATTAAATTAGAAACAAATAAAATTGAAAACAAAAGAATCATTCAGAAAATTAATGAAACAAAAAGTTGGTTCTTTGAAAAAATAAAATAAACCTTTGGCCAGATTAACTAGAAACTAAAAAGAAAAATCTCTAATAACTTCAATCAGAAATGAAAAGGAGGCAATAACAGATATCACAGAGATATAAGATATTGTCTCTGACTACAAGAAACTATGCCAGAAATTTGAGAATGTGAGCTGGGCACCCATAGCTCAGTGATTAGGGCACTGGCCACATGCTGCAGGGCTGGTGGGTTCAAACCTGGCTGGGACCTGCTAAAAAAAAAAAAAAATACCCAGGCATTGTGGCGGGTGCCTGTAGTCACAGCTACTAGAGAGGCTGAGACAAGAGAATCACTTGATCCCAAGAGTTTGAGGTTGCTGTAAGCTATGATGACACAGCACTCTACTGAAGGTGACAAAGTAAGACTCTGTCTCAAAAGAAAGAAGAGAGAGGGAGGGAGGGAGGAAGGAAGGGAGAGAGGAAGGAAGGAAGAGATGAAGAGAGAGAGGGAGGGAAGAAGGAAAGAAGAGAGTAGGGGGAGGAAAGAAGGGAGAGAGGGGGAGAAAAGCACTGAGATCAAAGAAACAGTAAACAAATCTTCCAACAAAAAGCCCTGGGCCAGATGGCTTCACACCAGAATTCCATCAAATCTTTAAAAAAAGCTCACACCTATAATGCAGAGACTATTCTAAAACATTTAGAACAGTGGTTCTTTTTTTTTTTTTTTTTGGAGAGACAGAGTTTCACTTTATGGCCCTCGGTAGAGTGCCGTGGTGTGGCGTCACACAGCTCACAGCAACCTCCAACTCCTGGGCCTAGGCGATTCTCCTGCCTCAGCCTCCCAAGTAGCTGGGACTACAGGCACCCACCACAATGCCCGGCTATTTTTTTGTTGCAGTTTGGCCGGGCCGGGTTTGAACCCGCCACCCTCGGTATATGGGGCCGGCGCCCTGCTCACTGAGCCACAGGCGCTGCCCAGAACAGTGGTTCTTAATCTTGCTAAAGCTGTGGCCCTTTAATATAATTCCTGTGGGTCCCACAGGTTGAGAACCGCTGATTTAGAATGAAGGTCCTTCCCCAAAACATTCTATGAAGCAAACATCACCCTGATACCAAAACCAGGAAAGGATCCAATTAAAAAGGAGCACTACAGACCAATTTCATGAATTTATATAGATTCAAAAATACTCAATAAAATCCTAGTCAATAGATTACAGCTACACATTAAAAAATTATACATCATGATCATGTGGGCTTCATCCCAGGGAAGGAAGGGTAATTTAACATATGCAAATCTATAAATGTAACTCACCATTTGAATAGAAGCAAAAACAAAGACCATAGGATCCTCTCAATAGATACAGAAAAAGCATTTGATAAAATTCAATATACTTTTCTAACAAGAACTCTTAAGAATATAGGCATAGTGCGTACATTTCTTAAACTGATTGAGCCATCTATGACAAACCCACAACTAATATCATCCTGAATGGAGCAAAACTGAAAGCTCTTCCACTTAGAACTGGAACTAGACAAGGATGTCTTCTATCACGACTATTATTCAACATTGTGCTGGAAGTTCTAGCCAATGCAATCAGGTAAGAGAAAACTATAAAGGGCACCCAAATGGGGGCAAAGGAGGTCAAACTCTTGCTCTTTGCCAATGATATGATCTCATACTTAGACAATCCCAGTGACTCAACCACAAGACTCCTGGAAGTGATCAAGAAATACAGTAACGGGTCAGGGTAGAAAATCAATGTCACAAATCAGTAGTCTTGGTTTACGGCAACAATAGCCAAGCTGAGAAGCTAATCAAGGACCAATTCCCTTCACAGAAGCTTCAAGGAAAATTAAATACCTAAGAATATACCTAAAAAAAGAGGTGAAGGACCTCTACAAAGAGAATTATGAAACCCTAAGAAAAGAAATAGCAGAAGACATTAACAAACGGAAGAACATACCATGCTCTTGGCTGGGAAGAATCAACATTATTAAAATGTCTATACTTCCCAAAGCAATCTACAGATTCAATGCAATTCCCATTAAAATACCAACATCATACTTTGAAGAAGTGGAAAAAATAGTTCTTCATTTCATATGGAACCAGAAAAAGAAAACATATAGCCAAGGCAATTTTTAGTGATACAAACAAAGTTGGAGGCATCAGTCCCCCAGACTTTAGGCTATATTACAAGTCCACAGTGATCAAAAAAGCATGATATTGCACAAAAATAGAGACATTTGGAACTGGATAGAAAACCAAGAGATGAAACCAGCCTCTTATAGCCATTTGATCTTTGTTAAACCAAATAGAAGCATACACTGGGGAAAAGAATCCCTCTTAATAAATGATGCTGGGAAAACTGGATAACCACATGTAAAAGACTGAAACTGGAGCCACATGCTTCACCACTTAAAAAAATTGATTCAAGATGGATAAAAGATTTAAATATAAGACATGGAATGATAAAAATCCTAGAAGAAAGTGTGGGGAAAACTCCTAAGGATGTCGGCCTGGGGAAAGATTTTATCAAGAAGATTTCCATAGCAATGGCGATAACAAAAATAAACAAGTGGAACTTAATTAAATTGAAAAGCTTCTGCACAACTAAGGAGATAACAAGCAAATCAAATAGACAACCTTAAGAATGGGAAAAGATTTGCATGTTACAAATCTTACAAAGGTTTAATAACTAGAATCTATAGAGAGCTCAAATTAATCAACAGAAAAAGAATGCCATCTCTCACTGGAAAAAAACATGAGCAGAACCTTCTCTGAAGAAGACAGATGAATGGTTAACAAAAGCATGAAAAAATGCCCATCATCCATAATCATCAGAGAAACACGAAAGAAAATCAACCTGAGGTATCACCTAACCCCAGTGAGAATAGTCCACATCACAAAGTCCCAACGTTGCAGATGCTGGTGTGGGCATGGAGAGAGGGGAACACTTTTACACTGTTGGTGAGTCTGCAAACTCATATCACCTCTTTGGAAAGAAGTATGGAGAATCCTCAAAGAACTCAAATTAGACTTCTCATTTGACCCCACAATCCCATTCCTAGGTATCTACTCAGAAGAAAAAAATCATTTTATTATAAGGCTATTTCCACTGGATTGTTTATAACTCAATTTGCAATTGCCAAGATGTGGAAATGACCTAAATGTCCATCAACTCAGGAATGGATTAACAAACTGAGGTATAATGTATACTATGGAAAACTATTCAGCCATAAAATGATAGTGACTTTACATCTTTTGTATTAACCTGGATGGAGTTGAAACATAGTCTTTCTACTAAAGTATCACAATAATGCAAAAGCAAATATCCAATGTACTCAATGCTAATATGAAGCCAGTAGACCATCTAATTCACACCCACAGAGGAGAAAAAACTCATTTCAATTCAAGTTGAGGGAAGTGAGAAGGAAGGGAGGGGGAGAGGAAAGGAGGGGGGCTTGGGATGCTCCCAATTAATGGGCACATTTGGGTGCAGGACACAAGTACGAGAGGGACTCTGCCTAACAAATTCAAATATGACCTAGTTGTTTGTATCGCCACATTAACCTGAAATAAAAATAAAATAAAGGTGATTGAATTTAAGCTGACAACAAAAATCAGAATGCAATACCACCCTCACACCCATACAATGGCTATTGTAAAAATAAAAAGGAAATAATAAGTGTTGACAAGGATGTAGAAAAATTGGAACCCTTATGTAATGTTGGGAATGTAAAATGGTACACACACTACGGAAAACAGTTTGGTTGTTCATCCACAACAGTAAACAATTTCCATGATCCAGTAATTTCACTTATAGGTATATACTCAAAAGATTTGGAAGCAAAATCTCAAAGGGATATGTGTATCTGCACATTCATGTTCATAGCAGTATTACAAGGTGTAAGCAACCAAAGTGTTCACTGATAAAGGAATAAACAAAATATGGAGAAAATGTGGTATATATGTATTATTATTAAGTAATAGTACTCACACAATATAGATGAACCTTGAGAACATTATGTTACATGAAATAACCCAGTCACAAAAGGACAAATATTACATGATTCCACTTATATGAGGTACCTAAGAATGGTCAAATTCCTAGAGACAGCAGAATGAGAGTTGCCAGAGGCTAGGTAGATGTGGAAATGGGGAGTTGGGGTTTAATGGATACAAGGTTTTAGTTTGGGAAGATAAAAAACTTCTGGAAATGGATGGTGGTGATAGTTTCAAAACAACATGAATATACTTAACACCACTGAATCGTACACTTAAAAATGATTAACGAGGTTGATTTTATGTATATTTTATTACAATTTAAAAAACATTGACTTTTAGTATAGGAGTTCAGCTCTTATACTCCGTTTCATTCATTGATTCATTGAATAAGTACCTAAATGGGGCAGTACGAAGAGTACCAAGCCATGCCTCCCTTGCTACCATACACTCTGCTGCTTCCAGACCATTCTTTCCCCTGCTTCCTTCTTTCTCTCCTTTGATGTTCAGTGCCACCTTGCTTTAACAACCTTTTCCCCCTTCCATAGTCAACGCCTAGCTCTCAGCACTTGGTGCACAATTTTCCTTTCTTCCCCAATATCCAACATTCAGTGTTTTCCATGTGAACTGCCCATTTAACTTCTGACCTCCCTGGGTCCTACCTTTCCCCCTCTACCTTAGCCACACATTCCCACAATCACAGGAAACTGGTATCACCAGAAACTTACTTCAAAACCAAAACTCACTCCCCTCAACTACCTCCTATGCTCCAGCTCAGTTGCTGTTCCAGGTCTTCCGCCTCAGAGATCTGTGATCTGCTTCCTCCCATTCATGCCCTTCCTCTGTCAGCTTAAGAGTCCTTCCCTTGCAAGCCCCACACTACCTTGCTCCTCTGCAACACGCTGCAGGAACCCAACCATTCATAATATGCTAGTACTAAGGCTGGTAGGCAAAATCACACATCTGGCATTTCTTCTTTTCATTTTAAATGAATCGATAGCTTCAAACAATCGCTTCCACTGCCTGACGACCCTGCTGTGTTTCCCAAGGACACCTCCTAGCCTCCACAATGACTATTCTATTCCATTCTTTTTTCCTCAGACCTTTCATTTTCAGCTGGTCATACAATTTGAATATACCTTCCTTGAGGTATATGACCAAACCTACAAACCTACCTGGTTCTGTATCCACTTTCTTCTCTCCTATAAAATGAGGAAGTAACTAGTTTATGAGAGGCCAGTACTTTCACATGTGCCGGAAAACCATCCCTGCTCACCTTTTTAGGACTTTACTCCTGTATCTTCCCCTCTTCTACAGCACCATCAATTTACTCTCTACTGCACATAATAGGATTTAATGCCGTCTATCCTCATATAAAAATAAAATCCCTTCCTGGACCACTCATCCTTCTCTTCCTTTTTTTTTTTTTTTTTTTTTTTTTTGTAGAGACAGAGTCTCACTGTAACACCCTCGGGTAGAGTGCCGTGGCGTCAGACAGCTCACAGCAACCTCTAACTCTTGGGCTTACGCGATTCTCTTGCCTCAGCCTCCCGAGCAGCTGGGACTACAGGAGCCCGCCACAACACCCGGCTATTCATCCTTCTCTTCCTAATGCACCATTTCTTTCCTCATCTCAAAATTGTCTATGTGTGCTGTCTCCATAACTTCACCTCCATTTCTGCAATAGCTCTAATCATGGTTACCTAAAACCTGTAGGTTACCAGATCAAATCTTATCCATCTCCCAGTAGCATAATAAACCCTCAACCATTTTGCTCCCTTCTGGAAGCACTCTCCTTCTTGGTTATGTAATACCACACTTCCTATATTCTAGTTGATGCTTCTCAGTCTTATTAGTTCTCCTCATTCCCATTTCTAAATACTGAAATCTTCAAGGGCAGTCCTGGAGTTCTAGAGTCCAAGGGAGACCAACCTTTTGACTTCTCTGGGCCACACTGGAAGAAGAAGAGCTGTCTTGGGCCACACACTAAATACACAAACACTAACAAAAGCTGATGAGCAAAAAAAAGTCCATGCATAATTTTGTGATGTTCACCATCACAAATAAGCAAAAAAGTCCTCACATAATAATTCTAATTATGCACTCTCTCATTCGGACAGTTGTAAAATCATAGAGCAGGTCCCAAATTTGCAATCACTAATATAGAAAATGTACATATCTAAGTAATAAAGTGTATTTGGCTGTGCTACGGGCACTGAGCCCTTCTTTTACTTTTATATTTAAAAATAGTTTAAAACCCAAATACACTTTATTATTTAGCTATTATCATTATCAATTGCCTGGTCTCCAATAACCGTTTTCTAACTAGTCTCCCTCTTTCTGCTCTTAACCCTCCAACTCCAAATGTGTTATTCTAAAAATACAATTTTAAACACTAGTGTTCTACTTAAAATCTTTCAATGACTTCTCATTATACTTAGAATAAAATCTCCGTTTTCTATCATGCTCTGTAAGGACTTGCAGGATCTGGCCCTACTTTCCTCTCCAGCCGGTTTTTATGCTGGTTTTTTGTTTTTGTTTTTTGACACCCTGGCTTTTCGTTTCTTGGAAGCATCTACATACGGAATTTCCCTCTACCCTGACTTATCATCCTTTAGGTGTCTGCTTAAATAAATATCACCTCCTTAGGAGGGCTCCCAAAACCCACTTGAAAGGAAGACCTTTCTATTCTTTGTCATACATCCTATTGATGTTCTTCACAGCATCTGTCTTGATTTGCCTTAGATATGTATATGTATTAGTATATTTACCGTTGTCTGTCCTCTCACTAGGCTGTAAGCTCCACCCGGTTAGAGACTGATTGTGTTTTTTACCATTGTATATCTAATGCTCTCAGCACCTAGTTATCATTCAATAAATATTTGTTGACTGAAAAAATTATGGATATTTAATTCAAATAGTGATAATTAGGACATACAATATGGCAGAACCTCAGAGACATTGCACTTTTGGTTCTCGATCATGGCAATAAAGCAAAAATTGCAATAAAGTGAGTCACATAATTTTTTGTTTTCTCAGTGCACATAAAAGTTATATTTACACTACACTGTCATCTATTAAGAATGCTAAAAAAAAAAGTTAACAGTCACCTGAGCCTTCAGTAAGTCTTAATCTTTTGCTGGTGGAGGGTTTTGCCTCAATGTTGATGGCTGAGGACTGATCAAAGCAGGGGTCCCCAACCTTTTTGGCACCAGGGACTAGTTTCACAGAAAACAATTTTTCTATATACTGGGTGGAGGAATGGTTTTGGGTTGATTCAAGTGCATTATTGTGCACTTTATTTCTATTACTATTACATTGTAATATATAATGAAAGAATTCCATAAGGCAAAATCCCAAAAATGGGAGCCCTGAGCTTGTTTTCCTGCAACTAGAAGGTCAGGTTCTGACTTAAATCCTGCCACTAGATACAGCTGTATAATTGAAGTACATCAACTCACTTGCCACTATAAAGCCTGCCACCAGATGCAGCTTAATTGTCACTGCCATTCACGGATAAGCTTTTGATATGAGTCTGCAAGCACTTGGGTTTATGTGCAGTCAAACCCTCTGCTAATGATAATCTGTATTTGCAGCCACTCCTCAGCACTTGCATCACTACATCAGCTCTACCCCAGATCATCAGGCATTAGAGTCTCACAAGGAGAATCCAGCTTAGATCACTTGAATGTGATCTAAGTTTATAGTAGGGTTCATGCTCCTACAAGAATCTAATGACACTGCTGATCTGACATTAGGCTGAGCTCAGGATGAGGAGCAGATATAAATACAGATGAAGCTTCACTCACCCACTGCTCACCTCCTGTGTGAGGCCTGATTCCTAACAGGCCATGAATGGGTAGCAGCCTGGAGGTTGAGGACTCCAAGGTCAGAGTAATGGCTGCTGAAGGTTGGGGTGGCTGTGGCAATTTCTTAAAATGAAACGATGAAGTTTGCCACATTGATTGACCCTTCCTTTCATAAAAGATTTCTCTGTAGCATGTGAGGCTGTTTGATAGCATTTTACCCACAGTAGAACTTCTTTCAAAGTTGTAGTCAATTTTCTCAAACCCTACCACTGCTTTATCTACCAAGTTTATATAATATTCCAAATCCTTTTGTTGTCATTTCCCCAAAGTCCACAGCATCTTCACCAGGAGTAGATTCCAAAGCAAACCACTTTCTTTGCTCATCCATAGGAGACAACGCCTCAATTTGTTCAAGTTGTATCATGAGCTTGCTGCAATTCTGACCAATCTTCAGAATCCACTTTTAATTCTAGTTCTCTTGCTATTTCCACAAAATGTGTAGTTCCTTCCTCCACTGAAGTCTTGAAGCCTACAAAGTCATAGATAATGATTCCTTTGATGGATCCCAGCAAAGAAAATTGAAAACCTAGATGCCATTAAGAATATTCATGATTCGGCTTGGCATCTGTGGCTCAAGCGCGCCAGCCACCTACACCTGAGCTGTTGGTTTCGAATCCAGCCTGGGCCCGCCAAACAACAATGGCGGCCGCAACCACAAAATAGCTGGGCATTGTGGTGGGAGCCTGTAGTCCCAGCTACTTGGGAGGCAGAGGCAGGAGAATTGCTTCAGCCCAGGGGATGGAGGTTGCTATGAGCTGTGATGCCACGGCACTCTACTCAGGGTGACAGCTTGAGGCTGTGTCTCACAAAAGAAAAGAATATTCATGATTCATTTTGAGAGGTCAAAATATCCACATCAGGAGAATTTGAAAGAAGTTTATTTCAACCCTCATGGATGACTTACAAAATATTTTTCTTAACTAATAAGACTTTTAAAAAATTATTATCATTATTATTATTATTTGAGACAAAATCTTACTCTGTCACCCTGGGTCGAGTGCGATGACATCATAGCTCACAGCAACCTCAAACTCCTGGGGTTAAGCAATCCTCTTGCCTCAGTCTCCTGAGTAGCTGGGATGATAGGCATGTGCCACCACATTCAGCTAATTTTTCTATTTTTAGTGGAGACAAGGTCTTGCTCATGCTCAGGCTGGTCTCAAACTCCTGAGCTCAAGTGATCCACATGTGTTGGCCTCCCAGAGTGCTAGGATTACAGACATGAGCCACCACACCTGGTCAAATAATAAAACTTGAAAGTCAAAGTTACTCCTTGATCTAAGGGCTACAGAGTGGATCTTGTGTTAGCAGGTTTTAAAATAATATTTGTTTCTTTGTACATCTCCACCAGAGCTCTTGGGTAGGGGCATCATCAATGAGCAGTAATCTTTTGAAAGGAATCTTTTTTTTCTGAGCAGTAGGTCTCAACGATGGGCTTCAAATATTCAATAAACTGTGCTGTAAACAGATCAGTTGTCATCCCAACTTTGGTCTTCCATTCATACAGAATGGGCAGAGTAGATCTAGCATGATTCTTAAGGGACCTAGAATTTTTGAAATTAAAAATGAGCCTTGGCTTCAACTGAAAGTCACCAGACGCATTAAGTAGGCCCTAACAAGAAAGTCAACCTGTCCTTTGAAACTTTGATCCTGGCATTGACTTCTCCGTTCTACCTATGAAAGTCTTAGATGGCCTCATCTTCCAGTAAAAGGCTGTTTGTTTCATCTGCATGGAAAAGTCTTTAGTTTGTGTACCCACTTTCATCAATGTTCTTAGCTAGATCTTCTGGATAACTTGCTGCAGCATCTCCATCAGCACCCGATGCTTCACCTTGCATTTTCATGGTGAAACTTCATTTTTCAGCCTCATAAACCAACCAAACATTCCTTTTGCAGCTTCCTTACCTTTCTCAGCCTTCATAGACTTGAAGAGAGTTAAGGCCTGGCTTGCTCTGCATTCAATTTTGGCTTAAGGGAATGTTGTGGCTAGTTTGATATTCTATCCACACCATAAAGCTTTCTCCATGTCAGCAATAAGGTTGCTTAGCTTTGTATTGACAACTCAGCTAATTTATTTAAGGCAAAAAGATAGCTTTTGACCTATGTCTGTTTTTGGTATGACTTCCCCCTAAGCTTAACAACCTCTAGTTTTTGATTTAAAGTGAGAAATATACCAGCACATTGTACCCCATGATTGCATTAATGTACACAGCTATGATTTAATAAAAAAAAAGTGAGAAATACTTAATTCTTCCTTTCACTTGAACATTTATAGGCCATTGTAGGGTTATTAATTGGCCTTATTTCAGTATTGTTTTGTCTCAGGGAATATAGAGGCCTGAAGAGATGGAGAGAGGGAAGGGAATGGCCAGCAGGGGGTGGCAGTCAGAACTTACACAACATTATTGATTCAGTTCTCTGTGTTAGGCTGGGCACAGTGGCCCATGCCTAAATCCTAGCACTCTGGGAAGCTGAGGCAGAAGGATCTGAGCTCAGGAGTTTGAGACCAACTGAGCAAGAGTGAGACCCTGTCTCTACTAAAAACAGAAAAATTAAGGGGTTCACTAGTCAAGAAAAAATAAATAAACAATAAAAATAGAAAAATTAATGCAACCTACTCAGGAGACTAAGGCAAGAGGATTGCTTGAACTCAGGAATTTGAGGTTGTTGTAAGCTAAGCTGACACCACAGCATTCTAGCCTGGGCAACAGAGTGAGACTCTTCCTCAAAATAACAATAATAATATTAATAATAGTAAGTTTGGTATGTTATATGAACACAGTTGGTTGTGCCCCAAAACAATGAAAATAGTAATATCAAAGATCACTAAACATAAACCATCATAACAGATACAGTAATCATGGAAAAGTTTGAAGCTGGGCATAGTGGTTCATACCTGTAATCCCTGTACTCTGGAAGGCCAAGGTGGGTGGATTGCCTGAGCTCAGAAGTTTAAGGCCAGCCTGAACCAGAGTGAAACCCCATCTCTAAAACCAGCTGGGCTTTGGGGCAGGCACCTGTAGTCCCAGTTACTCAGGAGGCTGAGGCAAGAGGATCACTTGTGCCCGAGAGTTTGAGGTTGCTGTGAGCCATGACACCATGACACTCTACCCCGGGTGACAGAATGAGACACTGTCTCGAAAAAAAACGAAAGAAAGAAAAAGTTTGAAATATTGTGAGAATTACCGAAGTGTGACAGAGGATGTGAAGTGAGCACATACTGTAGAAAAATGGCACCAATAGACTTGCTCGATTCAGGGTTGCCACAAACCTTCAATTTGTAAAAAACACAATGTCTATAAAGTACAATCAGGTGACGTGCAATAAAATGAAGTATGTCCGCATTTTAACATATTGTATGCAAATGTAAAAAGAAGGTAAATTAATTCTAATAGTCAAGGTACTGTATAATCATTAGGAAACACAAGGATGACTTCATATAAAGGCTGCTGCTCCTTCACATATAAGTTTCATACCCACCCAAGAGAAATATCCATTGGTAGGGATCATTCTCCTAATAATGTTTCAAGTAGCAGTTAAGGTGCTCTTAACATTGCTTTGCTTAAGACTTAAAAATCAATGTACTTAGCTCAAATTCATTATGAAAACAGAAGTAACTAAAGGGAAAAAAATCTTCACATAGTTTTTTTTTTCCCCTTCAATAAATTCTTTCTAAAATTCTTCAAGAAAGTCTTGACAAAATAGTCACCAAATATTCAGTCATATTCTACCACAGGAGCACTTAATATCATAATACCTGTTTTTCAATTCAGCAGAAGTACTTAATATTATAATACCTTGTTTTTCAATTCAAAGTCACATATTTTTGTTTTATTAAAATCTACTTGTGTCTTAACAATTGATAGCATGTCATAGTAAAATTGGCAGCATTTTTTCTTTAAGATATGTAAAATAGTGTGTCTTAGATTTGATGAAATATGATCTGAAGTATAGAATAAGAGAAGAATGTAAAGATAAAGCAAATTAAAACTAAGACTATGTATATATCCTTCCTATTATTTCATATTAGATAAGAATCAGTGTTTTTCTCTTTTGGTAAATAAAACTAGTTTAGGATGTTAATTACCCTCTTCTGGGGGTTATGAATCTCTATGACATATTTCATGAAACTTATGTTCTATCTTCCTAGGAAAAAGTGTATAAGGAACACACATATGAGTATACAAATTTGTATATAAGTTAGGGATTCACAAGCCCCTAGGAAACCAAACATCTATGTATCCTTAGTTAAGAATGGTTAATTTAGACAATTATACAACAAGGTTCTAATGTTATCTTTGTAAAAGAGTTAATAAAATATAAACATAATTTAAAGCAAGTTTAAGCCCTAAACACATACACACAGAAAGCTAGTACTTTTTTGTGTGTGTTTTTGGCCGGGGCTGGGTTTGAACCTGCCACTTCCAGCATATGGGACCGGCGCCCTACTAACTGAGCCACAGGCGCCGCCCCCAGAAAGCTACTATTAATGCATTAAGTTCCATGGTTGGTACCAAAGTTTGATTTGAAGAATGGTATCTCTAATCTAAATTAACGTCTCATCTAATTCAACAAAGACCTTTGAGAGAATAATTCTCCTTACCTTTACCTTAAGAGGTCTTTTGTGTTTTTATTAGCAAAAGCATAATAGGTGCCATTCATTTCAAATAATTTAAATTCTATAGTCATAGCATTAAAACTGGCAATTCAGAGAATGTAGCACATGTTACTTTAAAAAGACGACAAATCAAAATTATTTAACATATTGTATTGCATACTTCCCCCACCCCCCCAGAATTCTTTAAGCAACGGATAAGTTCTAATATGGAAACAATCATGCATAATATGGAGCTTAATATTAGATGATGATACTACCTATAAACAATTAGCAAGTGTTTAAATCCAAACATGCCTTCCTGAGATTTACTATTCTTTAAAATAGTATTTTAAAAATATATGTAACACTTTAAGCGACTAAAATATTTAAGTTTAGGTAAAATTTTTTGTAGTGACCATTAACAATTTAATACTTTACCATATTTCAACGTAAGAGATGTTTCGAATAGTAAGGCTGCAATTAGTACATCTTCTTTAAGCACTTTGTTCCTTAAGTTCAGTCGTGCGTGGGCTTCAGATAGAGAAACTCTTAAAAAAATTGATGTCAATTAAAATATGTTGATATTACAATAATAATATATATTTTGGCAGGAACAAAGCAAGATCTATGTGAACACTAGCTGCACCTAAATGATCAGCATATTCTTTCTTAAAAACAATTTTAGTTTCTTTTCAAAGCATTTTTCCCTACAAACTTAAATAGACTGTTGCAGAACAAGCCTGTATTCTTTTTTTTTTTTTGCAGTTTTTGGCCGAGGCTGGGTTTGAACCCACCACCTCTGGTATATGGGTCCGGCGCCCTACTCCTTTGAGCCACAGGTGCCGCAATAGGTGGTTTAAAGATGCTTTTTGTTTTTTTCAGCCAGTATTCTTGCTTGTTAACAAAGGGCTTGTTTCTGTCAAGGTTTCTATGTATCATTTCACACTCCTCTCCCAGGTTCTGTTCAGATAAAAAATTAATCTGTCGGAAAATTAATCTGTCTCTCATAGACAAATCTTAAACATTTTCTTCTAGTTCCTCATTTGTCTGAATCTCACAATTTCAGTGTGAGAAGGAATCTTGGAGTTCTAAGTTCAAACTCTCATCAGATAACTGAATTTCTTCTATAACATCCCACATACTCACTATGGAGTCTCTTTTGAACCTTTCCTAGCATTCACTGCTTCATAGGGCAATTTGTTCTTTATTATTATTTTTTTATTTTTATTTTTTGTAGAGACAGAATTTCACTTTATGGCCCTCGGTAGAGTGCCATGGCATCACACAGCTCACAGCAACCTCCAACTCCTGGGCTTAAGCGATTCTCTTGCCTCAGCCTCCCGAGTAGCTGGGACTACAGGCGCCCGCCACAACGCCTGGCTATTTTTTTGTTGCAGTTCAGCCGGGGCCGGGTTTGAACCCGCCACCCTCGGTACATGGGGCTGGCGCCCTACCGACTGAGCCACAGGCGCTGCCCTGTTCTTTATTTTTTAACCAGGTTTGATTACTCTTTAGTTCTCTCTGAAGATATCAATTAGGCAGGTGTAATACACTTGAACAACTGCTGGACTTGGCAATCAAAAAACCTAGAATGAGTCTCTAGAATTTACTAGCTGTGTGATTTTGTATAAATCATTTATGAGAGTTTTTGAAATTCAGCTATAAAATAGGGATAAATAAAGGCATTTGAAAGTTCTGTAACTAACTATAAACAAGATTATATAAGTCTAAATTGAAATTAATTTCACAGCAATTTCCATTTGCTGGTATCTTGTTCTACCTTCTGAGACTTCTTAAATGTGACAGCTCTTCAAACATTCAAAGATAACTTTTATAGTTGCCCTGTGTTTTCTTTCCATCAAGGTAAATGTTTGTAGTTCCTTCAGTATATTGAGTTCCTTTAGTATACTGTTCCTTTAGTATATTGAGTATATTTTTTATTTTTCATTTTTTTTGTACTTTTTGGCCAGGGGAGGGTTTGAACCTGCCACCTCCGGTATATGGGGCCGGTGCCCTACTCCTTGAGCCATAGGCACCGTCCATGACTCATAATTTTTAACTTGTCATTATCTTGGCTTCTCTCTTTATGGCTAGATTTGGTAAATATTCCTTTTCAGTGTAGTAACACAGGTGTGATTTAACCATCACAGTAGAGATGAGGCAGAACTAGAATTTTGTTTCTATACATATATATATATTCTATATATTTATTCTACCAAGACAACCCTAAATTTCAGTGTTATTAACAGCCACATTACATCACTTACTCCTAAGAAACATGAAAAAATGAATTCTCAAGTCCTTTTAATAGCTTTTCATATTAAGCCACATCAGCCATTCCCATCAATTCACAGTTCTACATGTAGTAGGGAATTTGGGGATCTAATAGAGGACTTTACATTTATCCTATTAAGTTTCTTCTTTTTAGGTTAAGATTATAATTCAAGGCTGTGAAGTTCTCCTCAATGTTGCTCATTTTATAATACAAATTTGATTATCATCTCCCTGATATCTTCACCCAAGCTCCTTTTTTTTTTTTTTCTTTTTGAGACAGAGTCTCACTTTGTCACCCTTGGTAGATTGCCATGGCATCATAGCTCACAGCAACCTGAAACTCTTGGGCTCAAGCAACCCTCTTGCGTCAGCTTTCTGAGTAACTGGGACTATAGGTACCCACCACAATGCCCAGGTATTTTTTTAGAAATGGGTCTCAGTCTTGCTCAGGCTGGTCTTCAACTCCTGAAGTCAAGCAATCCACCGCCTTGGCCTCTCAGAGTGCTAGGATTATAGGCAGGAGCTACCATGCCCAGCCCAAATGCCTCCTAAAAATGTGGATCAGAACAGAACATATATGGAGACTTTCAGGAAAAGAGAATATTGTTTAGCTCTACTTCTCTAGGAAAGCAAAAATGGTATTATTTGATGCCTGTCTGTAGAAATGGGAGAAAAATTCAAGGTTTATGACTCTTATAGGTAATGGTTCATTTATGCTGCCATTTCATAAATGACCCAAAGTATTTATTTCCGAAATGTGAAAAACTAGTTAACATATTAAAATTAACTGTTTTATTTATTTATTTATTTATTTTTTAGACAGGGTCTCTCACTATGTCACCCTTGGTAGAGTGCCTTGCATCACAGCTCACAGCAACCTCAAACTCTTGGGCCTAAGTGATTCTCTTGCCTCAGCCTCCCAAGTAGCTGGTACTACAGGTGCCCGCCACAATGCCCGGCTATTTTTTGGTTGCAGTTGTCATTGTTGTTTAGCAGGCCTGGGCTGGGCTCGAACCTGCCAGCCTCAGTGTATGTGGCCAGTGCCCTACTCACTGAGCTACCGGCACTGAGCCTATTTAATTTTTTTAGAGACAGAGTCTCTCTCTGTCATCTAGACTGGGTGCAATGATGTAATTATAGCTCACAGCATCCTCAAACTCCTGTGCTCAAGCAATTCTCCTGAGTACCTGGACTATACGTGTGTGCATAGCTAATTTTTCTTTTTTTTTAGAGACAGGGTCTTGCTATGTGCCCAAGCTGGTGTTGAACCCCTGGCTTCAAGCAATCCTTCTCCCTTAGACCCCTGAGTCACTAGGATTATAATGTGAGCTACTATGCCTGTAAACTTTGTTTTATTCTTGAATAAATATAATCATACAGAAACTGAGTCTATGAGAGATTAAATTTTTTTTTACTGTAGAGAAAAATCATTAGGAGAAAATAGGACCCTCAAAGCTTTTATTTATTTATTTGTTTATTTTTGAGACAGAGTCTTAGTCTGTGCACTGGGTAGACTGCCATGACCTCCTGGCTCACATCAACCTTAAACTCTTGAGCTCAAGCAATCCTCTTGTTTCAGCCTCTCAAGTACCTGGGACTACAGGTACCTGTCATAACACTTGGCTAGTTTTTCTACTTTTAGTAGAGATGCAGTCTCATTCTTTTTTTTTTTTTGTAGAGACAGAGTTTCACTTTATTGCCCTCGGTAGAGTGCCATGGCATCACACAGCTCACAGCAACCTCGAACTCCTGGGCTTAAGCGATTCTCTTGCCTCAGCCTCCCAAGTAGCTGGGACTACAGGTGCCCGCCACAACACCCGGCTATGCAGTCTCATTCTTACACAGGGTGGTCTCTAACTCCTGAACTCAAGTGGTCTAACTGCCTTGGACTCCCAGATTGCTAGGATTACATCCATGAGCCACTATGCCTGGAACTTTCGAAGCTTTTAAGCAGTACAATTTGATCTGAGTATTTTAAACATTACCTCAGAAAATAGAAAGAATTATATAATTTGTTTACCATTTTTAAATTTAAAAAATTATTTTTGAGACAAATTCTTGGTCTGTTCCCCAGGCTAGAGTGCAATGGCATAATTATAGCTCACTGCAACCTCAAACTCCTGTGCTCAGGTGATCCTTCTGCCTCAGTCTCTTAAGCAGCTGGGATTACAGGTGCAGAGCCACTATGCCTAGCTTTGGTGGGGGTTTTTTGTTTGTTTTTTTGGGGGGGTTCTTGTATTTTTTTGTAGAGATAGTGCCTCCCTCTGTTGCTTAGGCTGGTCGAACTGCTGGCCTCAACAAGATCGTCCTGCATCAGCCTCCCAAAGAGCTGGTGTGCACTTCTACACCCAGCCCCATTTTAAAACCTTTATCAAAGAGTTGATTTCTACCTTGGTTTCTCTTTAGCATTTTTCAGCTCTACCAAGATAGATGCATAGTTGGACAAATCAACTAAATGTGTCTATCTCTTATAGGCCTATACTGGCATTTCCTGCCACTGCTTCATCTGTCTTATTTTATATTGCAGTTCTAACAGGATACAGTATATATTTATTTAATGGATTATTTTACTCCTGGTCCTACTTCATAATTTGTTTGAGAATATACTTTAATACTATATCATATGAAGTAATAACCTATCAATAGAGAACTGTTTAACTTATGCTACAGAGACATCATAACAACAGTGAAGCTGTGATGCAGCTATTAAAACAGAATAAGATAATTCTTTACAGGCATGCATGATTCCATCTGGGCAGAAAGGGTATATCTATTCATATGAAAAAATATATGGCAGGCATGGTGGCTCATGCCTGTAATTTTAGCACTCTGGGAGGCTAAGGCGGGCAGTCCTTGCTTGAGCTGAGGAGTTCGAGACCAGCCTTAGCAAGAGTGAGACCTCATCTCTACTAAAAATAGGTGCCTGCCACAACGCCCAGCTATTTCTTTACTTTTGTTCAGAAGGGGGTCTCCTTCTTGGTCAGCCTGGTCTTGAACTCCGTGAGCTCAAGCAATCCACCTGCTTCGGCCTCCCCGAGTTCTGAGATTACAGGCGTGAGCCACGGTGCCCAGCCTTTAAAACATTTTAAAGGAACAAAAATAGATGAGTCTATTAATGTTTTTAGAAGTACACAGAATAATAAATTTAAGAATTTTTTTCTAGGCTCAAATACAAAATACCTGGAATATAGGGCAATGCCTGTAGCTCAAAAGAGCAGGGCGCTGGCCCCATATTCCGGAGGTAGCGGGTTCAAACCCAGCCCCGACCAAAAACTGCAAAAAAAAAAAAAAAAAAAGAAACCTGGACTATAAACAGTCACGTTTATTTAAAAAACCCAGTCATTTGCATTTGAAATCAGTGCAATTTTTTCAGACACATTTCATACAAGGATCCAATAAAAATCTATTTAGTGAGAAAAATTATTGGAAGTTAAAATGATACAACCATATATGTGTAATGACAAAAGGAATTATTAAGTCACCTTACGTTCTTTGGAACAAGGTAAATTATAAACCAGCAAACCAGCAATCAAGCAAACAGAAACAAGTGAAATAGATAAATAAATGCAGTGCATCGATTAAAAGTCAATATTGGCTTTAAAAATCTTGAATACTTACAAATATTTTAATGCAGATGCTGACAGTTTTGATCCATATACAGAATCTGTTCTAATTTTTCGACTTGCTAGATAATAGCCATCAATCATTCTTTCTGCTTCTGAGCTGAATTCCACATTCAAATTCTTTGCAAAATCCAGTCGCTAAATTAAAAGTGTAAAACATCCAAGAGACTAAGGATTTATTATAGAATCGAGATGACAAAAATCAAAAGTATACTGGCATTTTACTTTTGAAAGTTTTCAGATTTTATTTACATTCAATTGAGTAAATACCTGGGGCCATCCCAAAGTCACCAAGTACTTTAAATCATAGTCTCATACTTGTAAAGAATATTAAAGTTTACCCAGAATAACCTCTTCCTTCTCAGTGCAGAAATGTTCTTTGCCATGTATTTGAATGACTTAGCAATGTCTTTGCTTCCAGTGGGAGAAAGACTCACCTCTCTCAGAAGCTTTCCCTTTCGAACAGCTTTAATTCTTGAAAGGTTTATTTCCTTATAACTTTCTCTCCTTGGCCCTGGAGCTACTTGCCCTCCTTACTTCCTTTCCTTCCTTTTACAGAACACGTACCTGAATATTTGGAAAGATGGCAGGCATTGTGTTCAGTGCTATGAAGGTGGGCCTTGGAGATTTAGTAAGATTTGAGTAGAAAATAATTGTCTTTTTTTTTTTTTTCTAGAGACAGAGTCTCACTTTATGGCCCTTGGTAGAGTGCCGTGGCATCACACAGCTCACAGCAACCTCCAACTCCTGGGCTTAAGCGATTCTCTTGCCTCAGCCTCCCGAGAAGCTGGGACTACAGGCGCCTGCCACAACGCCCGGCTATTTTTTTTTTTTTTTTTTTTTGGTTGCAATTCAGCTGGGGCCGGTTTGAACCCACTGACCTCGGTATATGGGGCCGGCGCCTTACCGACTGAGCCACAGGCACCGCCCTAGAAAAGAATTTTCTAACACAATAATTATTGCTGTTTTCTCTGAGTTTTATATATTTTTTTTCTGAGTTAGTGATTCCCAGTTCCTTAAATCCTTACTCTGTGACATATTTTCTGGACATTTTTTAAATTATCCTAGTTATTTTCTACTTTTTAAACTAATAGAACCAAGGAAAATATTAATTATAATAATAATGACTTTTAAAAAAAGTGTATAGAGGGCGGCTCCTGTGGCTCAGTGAGCTGGGTGCCGGCCCCATATACCAAGGGTGGCGGGTTCAAACCCGGACCCGGTCAAACTGCAACCAAATAATAGCCAGGTGTTGTGGCGGGCGCCTGTAGTCCCAGCTACTCGGGAGGCTGAGGCAGGAGAATTGCCTAAGTCCAGGAGTTGGAGGTTGCTGTGAGCTGTGTGAGGCCACAGCACTCTACTCAGGGCAATAAAGTGAGATTCTGTGTCTACAAAAAAAAAAAGTGTATAGATATGTGCCAGATAGGATATGTCCTGGATCGAATATGTCCTGGCTTTTTTGTTCTCTTTATATTCTACACTTCTTTCTAGGCCATCAGAACTGGGTAATACTATTAATACTATCAGTAGCCCTCTCTAAGTTTTAACCTCTGGTAGCAAGATGATGGGAATGTTGTCAGGTTTCCAGCTGTCAGCTTCTCAGAACAGCCTACGTCTGACTGAGGTGGAATAAAGAATGTATCCTCGAGCCCACAGGTATAGAAGGCTAATACACTTCACACTAAACTATCTCAGTCTGCCTTCTGGAGAGTCCAGACCGTAACAAATGCCATCCACTCTGATTTGTGTGATGCACAGATTTACCTTCCAGATAAACCATTTTCACTACTTCACTTGCCTAGTGAAGTCTGCAGCTGCTCTCTAGAGTATGACAAGTCAACTATAAATCGTTTTGCTTCAAGGATTATCATAAATTTGCCAAAGTTGACTCTCTAATACAACTTTTGTTCCAGTCGAGCTGGTCTTCTCATAGTTTTCCATGTATACTAATTTCTACTTTTATGTCTTTGCTTTTACTGTTAATTCTGCTCAGAACACCCATCCTTCCTGCCATCAAAATTTTACCTTTTCTTAAAGCACAAAGTCCCACCTCTTCCATGAAGTCTTCCCAAAGTTTACATTCTACCTTCATATCTTCCTTTCAGTACTACTCAGATTAACACTTTAATTGCTCCTTAAAAGTTTCATGTATCTTTTTAAAATTTCAATAAAATGATCCTACATTTAAAGAAGAAAGTTTACATTTCTATAAGAAGAGAAGAGAACAGAAATAGGCTCATATATGTTAATTATTCAGTAAATACCTGACTAGTTAATAAATCCATGGGTTTTTTGTTTCTTTGTTTTTTAGGAAAAAACAGGCAAAAATTTCTCTGGGTAATTAGTTATTTACATAATAAATTATTTATTTATAATTAGTACCCTAATTTCTAGAGACTGCTTTTTTCTTACACACTAAAAAGCAAACACAAAACTAAAACCTTATTGTACTGTATACTATTCTTTTTCTATTCTAACCTGTATGAATAAACAATGCTCATAGTTCATTTTTTAAGTTCACCCACCTTTCAACCTTTTTACTCAAACAATATGCTTATCAAGAAGGTGGGTATGAAAACAACTTTTTAATGATCCATGGACTTCCACTTTCCAATATCCTCTGGCTTTTATCTATCATACCCAGATAGTCTACTCTACTATGGACAGATTTCTCAATATTAAAAGGGTTTCAGTTATAAATAATTGAGCACCTTTAATGGCTATCAGAATTATTATTAAATTTATTTTTATTTAATTATTTATTTTCTTGTTTATTTTTAAAAAAATTTTTTTTTAGTTAGAACTCTGAAGGTATTCATATAAGGGAAATTCTTTTGAACAGGCTAGAAAATGTAAATAACTATATACTTATAAAGTCTATCAGAATTTTCCATAGACATATTCTATTTTGTTTTTTTCATTGAGATTCTTTAAGCTATGGTGATTTGGACAGTGAATAAACTCAGCATTTTACCAGTCGTGTATTTAATCATAACCCTAAATAATTTCTAAACAATGTCCTTAAAATGTTTAAAAGCTGAAAGCAAGTTGGAATAAAAGAATCCTAATAAAGAAAATCAAATGCTTAACAGGACTTTTATTTAAACTGAGAAATATTAGCATTGGCATTCTCAGTAACCTTTACCTTTTGAAAATCTTCAGCTGTGAACTGTTTAGAAGCAACATAAAGCAGTCTTTCAGGATCAATGGCTTTCTTGAAAGTATGTCGCACAACAGGAAGAAGTGGGTGGCAAGGAGATGATTCATTGCGGTTCATCAATAATCCAAATGCCTCCACAAGGTTAGCTGGAATCAAACTACGATCCTACATCAAACGAAAAGATAAGAAGAAAACATTCAACTTTGGCACTTTCACAACTTGGAAATAATTAGAAATTAATCATCATATATAACTTAATATAATAATAATTATTATTAATTATTGTGTTTAATTAATGATAATTTAAAGCAATTTACCTATAGTCTGGGAACTTTGTGGTGACTGGCTTTTTAAAAACCTTCATTGAGTATTTTCTTACACATCATTCATTAAAGACTCTCTATTTATTCAAGTAGTAATTTCTGTTGAGCAGATACCTGATCTACATAACTAAAAAGCATTATAATTTTTATACAATTGAGTCACCATTTAGTTATTTGCCCAATAAAGTATAGAAACGGGTTAATAACAAGAACACTAAGAAGACGTATTAAAATGTGTGACAAAATACCCTGGAAAACATTCTAATAATAAAACATACATATACCCTACCATCTGACCAATTAGAGTGTTGGTTTTCTGTGCATTTCTCCTTGAAGATGAATCCATATCAACAAAAGACCAAAAACTGCACTGAACTGGAAAAGTCACTTGTTGATCAGTATCACCCCCAAACTTCTTTCCTGGGATGTAAACCGTAATGCTTCTGCTTTCCAGAACTAGGTCAGAAGACATTATCCATTTGTTATTTAAGTTTTTGGTCTATATGTCTACAAATCAATAATAGACATTATTATGCAGAATAATACTGTACAAACTTTGGGTAGTAAAGACACAAGTGAATTTGATTGTTTTGCAAGATCCTGCTAAGTTAGTGCATCTGTCATAAAGAAGAACAAAGCAAGAAAAATATTTGAATGTTTACATGTCCCATGACTTGATGTGAACCAGCAGTCCAAAGCCTGTAGTTGGAATTGTAGTCAGGCGTCTGGGTGGAACAGGCAGAGGGCTAGGCAGAGAGAGGTCTGTGAGATTGGTCATATAGTGCAGGCATGCAATAGAGGCTACACTTAAATAATGTTCTTGTATGTGGAAAATAAATGATAAAAGTAAGCCATCCACGTGGGAGTGAAAGAGGAAGATAGCCAGAATATGAACTACAATTACTAGAGGGAAATAGATCTCCAATTCAAAATGTTCAAAACCAAATTCCTTGTCCCCACCTTTCTAATTGCTCTGTGTTCACTATTCACAATGGTGGTGTCCTCATCCATCTGCTCAAAACCCAAACAAAAAATATGGAACCATCCTATTTTCACCCTTTCATCTTTCTTTCACCCCTTATTCACCCCTTAATGGATTTAGCACCATTCCTAGGATTCTCCCTCTCAAATAGTTCTCAAATTAATTTTTTCTTCATTCATGATAATAGAGTCTTTTGTGTGTGTTTATCTTTCCCTTGGGTCATAGGGTAAATGTATATTTAACTTTTATTGGAAATGCCAGAGCAATTTGCAAATGGTTGTAGCATTTTTTTCTCCCACCAAATACACATGTATGAAAATTCCAGAGACTCCACATCTTGACAACATTTTTTGTTGTCAATGTTTTTAATTTTTGCCATTCTAATAGAAAAGGCCAGTTACATAATTTGTGGAGTCCCATGTAAAAGGAAAATTTGTCCTCTTATTCAAAAGGTGGGAAAAATACTGCTCTTACAAGTACTACCACAAAAAGACTTTTCCTTTAAAAATATTTTATTACTGGTAGGCGCCTGTGGCTCAGTCGTTAAGGCGCCGGTCCCATATACCGAGGGTGGCGGATTCATGCCCGGCCCGGCTGAACTGCAACCAAAAAAGAGCCGGGCGTTGCGGCGGGCGCCTGTAGTCCCAGCTACTCGGGAGGCTGAGGCAGGAGAATCGCTTAAGCCCAGGAGTTGGAGGTTGCTGTGAGCTGTGTGATGCTACGGCACTCTACCGAGGGCCATAAAGTGAGACTCTGTCTCTACAAAAATATATATATATTTATTTTATTACTTATAAAATGTAATATAGGTGATGTGGACAAACTGGACTCCTCATGCATTACTGATGGGAATATGAAATGGTGCAGCCACTGGGGAAAACAGTATGGGGATTTCTCAGAAACCTAAACACAGAATTACCACATGATGTAGTAATTCTACTTGTAGGGATATACCCAAAAAAGTTGAATGCAGTGACTCAAGAAGATTCTTATGGGCGGTGCCTGTGGCTCCGAGTAGGGCACCAGCCCCATAAAAAAAATACATATTTTTTTTTTTTTGTAGAGGCAGAGTCTCACTTTACTGCCCTCGGTAGAGTGCCGTGGCGTCACACGGCTCACAGCAATCTCCAGCTCTTGGGCTTACGTGATTCTCTTGCCTCAGCCTCCGGAGCAGCTGGGACTGCAGGCACCCGCCACAACGCCCAGCTATTTTTTGGTTGCAGTTTGGCCGGGGCTGGGTTTGAACCCACCACCCTTGGTATATGGGGCCAGCGCCTACTCGCTGAGCCACAGGCACCGCCCCAGAAAAGAAGATCTTATATAGCAGTGTTCATGACAGCATTATTCACGATAACCGAAAGGTAGATAAAACCCAAGTGCCCATCAACAGATGAGTAGATTTTTTCAAACTAGTGCATATACAGTAGAATGTTGTTCAACTATAACAACAAATGAAATTCTTTTAATAGGCAAATTCAGAGACAGAAAATAGAAGATGTTATCAGAAACTGCGGGGAGGAATGAATAGGAAGTTATTATTTAAAGGGTACAGTTTCTGTTTGGGGATGATGAAACAATTCTAGAAATGGACAATAGTGATGGTTACACAACATTATGAGTGTACTTAACCCCACTGGATTGTACACTTAAAAATGGTTAAAATGGTAAATTTTACCTTATGTATATTTTATCAAAAGGGAAAAGGGATAAAGTACTGATACATGCTATAACATGGATGAAACCTGAAAAGATTACACTAAGTGAAAGAAGCCAATGACAGACCACATATTCTTTGATACCATTTATAGTCACCCCTCTGTATTTAAGGATTCTGCATCTGAGGATTTACCCAACTGAGGATGAAAAATATTTCAATAGACCAGAATCAGTGGGTGTAATTAAAAAGAGAGAGAGAAAGAAAAAGAAAACTATTCAAAAAAATAACAATAAAAATAATAAATAGAATGATTGAAAGTATACAGGAGGATGTATGTAGGTTATATGCAAATACTATGCCATTTTATAGAAGCGACTTGAGCATTTTCAGATTTTGGTATCCACAGGGGCCTTGGAAACACATGCCAAATAAAAATCAGAGTTGTTGTGTCCTACACGCAGGGAGTGTGCCATTCATCTATCTATGCATTGTACCCATTGGGTGGGAAGCTAGTGAACCCCCTCCCCTTCTCTCCTTTCTTGGGTTTGAGATTTTCACTCGTGTGTCTGTGAGAGGCCTGCAAAAATCAAAGCAAGTACACAAGTGTACTTGTGTGTATGTGTAACATATGTGTAACCCAACAGTGTGTAAAGGTTCCCCTTTCTCCACATCCTCACCATCATTCATTATTGCCTATCTCTTTGTAAAAAGCCATTTTAACTGATGTGAGATGATATCTCACTTTAGTTTTGATTTGCATTTCTCTGATTACTAATGATACTGAGCATTTTTCACTGGTTATTTGTATGTCTTCTTCTGAGAAATATCAATTCAGATCCTTTGTTCATTTTCAAATTGGATTATTTGATTTTTCCCAATTGAATTATTGGCGTTCTTTATATATTTAGCTATTAATCCCTTGTCAGATGTGTAGTTTGCAAAATATTTTCTCCCATTCTGTGGGTTGTCACTGTGTGGAAGCTTTTTTTTTTTTAATTATTTGGGATTCATTGAGGATACAAAGAGTTAGGTTACACTGATTGCATTTGTTAGATAGAGTCCCTCTTATAAATGTGTCCCACCCCCAAAAGTGTGTGGAAGCTTATAAGCTTAATGTGATCCCATTTGTCCAATCTTGTTTTGGTTGCCTGTGTTTTAAGGGTATATTACTCAAGAAGTCCTTGCCCAGACCAACTTCCTGAAACCTTTCCCTAATGTTTTTATTTAGTAGTTTCATAGTTTCAGGTCCTTGCTTTAGGTCTTTAATACATTTTGATCTGATTTTTGTATATAAGACATAAGGATGTAAATTTCATTCTTCTGCATATGGATATCCCAGTTTTCCCAGCAACATTCACTAAGAGACTGTCTTTTCCCCAATGCATGCTCTTGGCAACTTTGTTGAAGATAAGTTCATTACAGATGTGTGGCTTTATTTCTGAGTTCTCTATATGTCTATTTTTATGACAGTATCATGCAATTGGGGTTTAAATAGCTCTGTAGTATAATTTGAAGTCAGGTAATGTGCTTCTTCCAGTTTTTACTTCTTGATAGGCACACATTTTCACTAAAACTCTCTCCCTATAGCTTTCTGATGAGTAAAGAAAGACTGAAAAGAAAAAAGAAATATGGGGTTGTCCTATTTTCCCCTTCCCTCCTGTGTCATCATTTTCACTATAATTAATAGGCACAGAGAGGTAACCAAGTAAGAAAGACTACGATAGGGTTTCTTGGTCATTCGTGCTTATTAAAAATGCCATAGCCTTCTTTCCTTTTTAGAAGTAAGTCTGGTTCAAACAGAAGGCTTGGGGAGCTTGGGGCAATTAGCACTCCCTCATACTCAGCTGAAGAGGTGTTAATATGGAATATGAGCACTGAATTGCAGTGTACTCATGACACATAAGAGTCCAGCAACAATCAAAGCAAGTACATAATAAGTGTGGTAGAGGCTGGGCGTGGTGGCTCACACCTGTAATCCTAGCATTCTGGGATGCCGAGGTGGGTAAATTGCTTCGGCTCACAAGTTTAAGGCCAGCCTGAGGAAGAACAAGACCCCATATTTAAAGATAGCTAGTTGTTGTGGTGGGCACTATGGTCCCACCTACTTGGGAAGCTGAGGCAAGAGAATTGTTTAAGTCCAAGAGTTTGAAGTTGCTGTGAGTTATGACACCATAGCACTCTATTGAGAGCGATAAAGTGAGACTCTGTCTCAAAGAAAAAAAAAGTGTATGTATCTCCAAAAAAAAAAAAAACCAAAGTATGTTAGAGACGCAGCATAGGTGATTACAAATGGTGTATGAGAAAGGGCAACAACGAACAGCAGATACACACATGTATGTGTCTCCTCTACTCCATGGTCTCACTGGATTTCCTTATAAAACACAAGTTAAAAGATAAAATTATTGAAAATTTGAGTTAAACAAGACTGATACAAATATGTTTTAAAAAAAATATTGCCCTTTACACCACTTTATGACCACGTGTACCCATTGTTTAGCTCCCACTTATGGATTAGAATCTGTGTGGATGTGGAAAGAAACAGGGAGTGTAGGAGGCTACAGCTGGAGTACAGAAGAAACAGTCGTCGCTAAATGACTTGAGTTGGAAAATCTGCACATGTTGGAAAAACTGGAGCTTTCAGGAAAATCAAAATGTACTAATTTAAGATTTAGCTAGTTCTTAAAAAAAAAAAAATTAGTTCTTCAGAGTGAAGCACCTGGAAGGATTTGTGAATACTGCCGTAAGAGTAAAGTGGAGTTTGAATAAGGCTCCTCAAAACCCCTACACGTAACAAACCATTGCATTTGACCCCTGTGACTTTCCAAAAATAAGGACTTTTCTGCATTTCCCTTTGCCCTCAGTAAACACTATAGCTGGTAATGGTTCTGTGGCTGGCCCTGTAAAAATGTACTGTGGGTACATGACCACAGAGTGAGTTGTAGGACGTAGCAACCAGAGGACTGGTTATCTCAAGATAATTGCTATTGCCCACAACATTCCTCTGTCGCCATGCACACTGAAGAATGTTGGGAACCCAAACAATTCCTTTAAGTAGAAAGTAAAGCAAAAAGCAACCAAATGGCTTAAAATGCCATCAGTAGTTTTTTCTTTTATTTTCCCTTTCCCTTTTTTTTCCATGCATGGCATAAAAGCATTGTGAGCATGGAGATCTACCTTGTCTTGCCAGCACACAAGACTGCTTTGTATGTTAAGTTCCTCCTAAATCAATCTTGACTACCTACCAAAAAAACACTAGAGGATGGTGATAGCAGAGTTTTGACCAAAATGCCAAGGTCCTGTGGCAGGAGCAGGGCCTCTGGGCAACTGCACTTGTTCCACACTAATGACGCTGGCTCTGCTAGTATTTGATATTGGTATCTCATTGTGGTTTTTATTTTCATTTCTCTGATAACTACTGATGTTCAATACCCTTTCATATGCTTTTTGGTCATCTTGTCTATATTCCTGTGAGAAATCATTACTCAAGTCTGTTGTCAATTTTTTTTTTTTATATTATTGACTTATAGAAATTGTTTTTATGTTCTGGCAAATACATTATATGTATATGTATATTATAATATATAATATATAATACATATATGTATATTATAGTATATGTATATGTACATTATATGTATATGCAATTATTTTCTTTTTGCTTGTTTCGCTATTTACTTTTTAAATGGGGCCTTTTAATAAAAACAACTTTTTAGTTTTATGAAGTTCAGTCTATCAATTCTTTTATTTAGTGCTATCTGAATTCTGCCTGAGAAATCATTGCCTACCTTAATGTCATGAAGATATTTACATTTTCCTCTAGAAGGTTTGTATTTTTAGTTTCTACATTTAGGTTTATGATCCATCTCAAATTAATTATTGTGTATACTTGGGAGATATGGGCTAAGATTTTTTCCATATAGGTACCCAGATGTTCCACTGTTACTGAAAACCTTGTTTCCCACTGACTGGCTTTAGTGCTATGGTCAAAATTCAATTGCCCTAATCGAATGAGCCTATTTCTGCCCTCTCCTGCAGGGTGAAACAATATGCTGTGTACTTTGAACACTCTCATATAGTCGTGCTGACATGTCAAGAAGGCCAGGCCCTTATTGCTCTTCTCTCAGTCCACGGCTGTTCACATTCTTGTTAGCTAAAACCGGCCCAGCCAGTGTTACCCTAATAGCAAAAGAAGACAAAGATATTATTAGAAAAGAAAACTGCATTTGATCCTGCAATCTCATTACTAGGCATCCACCCAGAAGAAAAAAAAATAATTTTCTCGTAAGGATATTTGCACTAGATTGTTTATCGTAGATCAATTTATAATCACCAAAATGTGGAAACAACCTAAATGCCCACCAATCCAGGAATGGATTAACAAGCTGGGGTATATGTATACCATGGAATACTATTCAGCCATTAAAAAGATGGAGACTTTACATCTTTTGTATTATCCTGAATGGAGTGAAATACATTCTTCTTAGTAAAATATCACAAGAATGGAGAAGCAAGAATCCAATAGACTCAATTCTAATATGAACCCAGTAGACATCTAATACATGCCCACATAAGAGAAAAACTCAAATCAATTCAAGGTGGGGAGTGTTGGAACAAGGAAGCGGGGACAGGGGAGGACGGAGGGGGATGGGTGGGCTCCCACTTAATGGACACAGTGTTAGGGTGTATGGCACATCTCTTTGGGGCAGGACACTACTGTAAGAGGGACCTTACCTAACACACGCAAACACTGTAACCTAATTCTTTATATCCTCAATTAACCTGAAAAAAAAAAAAAAAACTGTCAGGGCGGCACCTGTGGCTCAAAGGAGTAAGGCGCCGACCCCATATGCCGGAGGGGGCAGGTTCAAACCCAGCCCCAGCCAAAAATTTCCAAAGAAAAAATTCAATGCAAAAAAAAAAAAAACTGTCCCCCCAATTCTCAGAGAGACAGACTTGAGAGAATTTGCTAGTCTTTATTAGTGCTTTGCAAAATAAAGCCTTTCTCTGCTGTAAAAAGAAAACTATAGAGCAGATTTGCTCTTGAACATTAATGGAAAATCCTTGACAAAGTAATAGCAAATCAAATTCAACAATGTATAAAGAGAATTATATACCACAACCGGGCGGCGCCTGTGGCTCAGTCGGTAAGGCGCCTGCCCCATATACCGAGGGTGACGGGTTCAAACCCGCCCCGGCCAAACTGCAACCAAAAAATAGCCGGGCGTTGTGGCGGGTGCCTGTAATCCCAGCTACTCCGGAGGCTGAGGCAGGAGGATCACTTAAGCCCAGGAGTTGGAGGTTGCTGTGAGCTGTTTGATGCCAAGGCACTCTACTGAGGGCCATAAAGTAGTGAGACTCTGTCTCTACAAAAAAAAAAAAAAAAAAAAAAGAGAATTATATACCACAACCAAGTGGTATTTATTCTAGGTATGCAAGATTGGTTCAATATTCAAAAATTAAGTAATGTGGGCAGTGCCCGTGGCTCAAGGAGTAGGGTGCCGGCCCCATGTACCCGCGGTGTGGGGTTCAAGCCTGGCCCCGGCCATGACTGCAAAGAAAAAAAAAAAATTAAGTAATGTAATCTATCACACTAACAGCCTAAAGGAAAACTAAATCATATTAAAATGATCATATTAATAGATTCAGAAAAGAATTTGACAAAATCCAATACCCATTCATGATTAAAACTCTCGGCAACTTAGGAATAGAGGAGAACTTCAATGTGATAAAGAAAATTTATGGAAAATGTACAGCTAACATCATATTTAATGATGAGAATTTTAGGCTTTCCTGCTAAGATCAGGAACAAGGCAAGAATTCCCCTCTCACACTACTTTTCGACATTGTACTGGAGGTCCTAATGCAATAAGACAAGAAGAGGAAATAAATCTGCCCCAATATAAACTCACGTGTTAGCACAACACCAAAGGCTAGCACAGGACATTTGCACATTAATTTCCCCTGTTTTTTTTTTTTTTTGTAGAGACAAATTCCCCTGTTTTTATTTATAAACCTGAAATGAAAAATGGCATTTAATGTAACTTCTGAATTCCTAAAACATATGCAATTCTATCTTCACTGTTAAATAACTCCTTGACTGATGAAGAGTATAGGTTAAATAAGTAAAAATTAATCTGAAGAAAAGTTTACTTGATTGAAGCTGTTCAAGTTTATCTTTTTTGTGTGAAGCCACATCCCCTATAAAGCAGATACCACCTTTGGCTAGCAAAGCACTGCCAGCTTGAATGCTAACTGCTCCAGTTCCATACTTATTCCTGGATAGAGTGGGGAAAATTTCAGTAGAGACTAGATGACATATACCATGGGGAACAAGGCTTATGCTAAAATTCAAAAGCCTAAGGGGAAAAAAAAAATAAAATTTTTATTACTTTTATTTGATTTTTAGAAGTCAGAATGTGTTAACAGATACACAATTAAATTTACTTTCATTCCATGTTTATTGAATACCTGTGCTATACCAGCTACTTGCTAGAGATAAAAACATACATGAGATTTGGTCCTTAACTTAGAAAGCCTAAAAAGGAGGACATAAAAAACTAAAACATAAAGCGGTAAGTACTAAAATAATATCTTCAAAATATTCAGAAGGGAGTATTATTTCTTGCTAGAAGGGTGCCACAGAAAGTTACACAGAGATGACATTTGAACTGAACCTTCTTCTTTTTATAGATTGCTTTCTTTTGCTTATTTAGATTTTTTTGCATTAAGCTTGCCAATGTCCCATCTGCCTCTATATCATGGCAACTCTTTTTTGTTGTTTTTTTTTTGAGACATCTCACTTTGTAGACCTTGGTAGAGTGCGCTGGGATCACAGCTCACAGCAATCATCTCAGATTCTTGGGCTCAAGCCACTTTCTTGCATCAGCCTCAGGAGTAGCTGGGACTACAGGCGCCCACCACAACGCCCAGCTATCTTGCTCAGGTTGGTCCCAAACATGTGAGCTCAGGTGAGGAACTTTTTTTTTTTTGAGACAGAGTCTCAAGCTGTTGCCCTGGGTAGAGTACCATGGTGTCACAGATCACAGCAACCTCAAACTCTTGGGCTTAAGTGATTTTCTTGCCTCAGCCTCCCAAGTAGCTGGGATTACGGACGCCCACCACAATGCTTGGCTATTTTTTTGTTGCAGTTGTCATTGTTGTTTTAGCTGGCCCCGTCGGGGTTCAAACCCACCAGCCTTGGTATATGTGGCTGGCGCCCAACCCACTGAGCTACAGGCGCTGCTCAGTTATTTCCAGTTGAAATAAGAAATGCATTTAAGAAATGCAAATAAAAATAAAATACTATTTTCTACCTCTCAGATTATAAAATTTAAAAGTTTGGAAATAGCCAGAGATGGTGAGTATGTCAGGGAACTAAATACTTTCATGAGTAGAAAACAAAGTGGTGAAATATATGGAATTTTGGATCATTACAAGTGGCAATTTAATTTTAGCAAAATATTAGGTGGGGAACTTTTAAAACTACTGATGCAAGGTCACAGAATACAAAGTCAAAATATAAAAATTAGTTGTATTTCTATATATTTATAGCAAACTATTGAAAATGAATTTAATAAAATAATTCGATGCTATTTTAGTAGCATCAAAAACATCAAATATTTAGGAATCCATTTAACAAAACATACATGATCTTTATAAAGCATTGCTGAAAGAAATTAAAGAAGATGTAAATAAAAGGAGAGATAGACAACATTAATGGATTGGAAGATTGAATATTGTTAAGATGTGCATGCTCCTCAAAAGGTACGGAAAGAACTCGAAGAAACACTTCATAAAAGATGATGTATGAATAGCCACAATAAGCACATGAAAAAGAGCTCAAATCAGTAGTCATCAGAGATGTGCAAATGAGAATCATGAGATGCCATTTCATAGTCACTAGAATGTCTAAAATGAAAAAGATTGACAAAACAAATTTTGATAAGATTGGGAACAAGTAGAACTCTCATATTGTTGGCTGGAATGTACAACCACCTTGGAAAACTAGCAATTTCTTGTAAAGTTAAATACTGTACTACATGTTCATCTCTTTTATGAAACAGCAATCCCACTCCCAGGTATTACCCAAGATAATGAAAATAATATTTCCATAAAAAGACTTGTACAAGAATGTTTACAGTAGCTTTATACTAGTCAAAACATGCAAAACTCAACATCCACCACTAGGAGACTGGAAAAACAACTGTGGTATATTCATAGAAGAGAATACTACTCATCAAAAAAAATGATGAAGTACTGACGCATAAAACTGGACCAATCTCAAAAACTTTTTGTTAAACAAGAGAGACTAGACCCCAAGGAGGATGCACTGTGTGATTCCATTTTATGAAGTTTAACAATAGGAAAATTAATCTATGGTTACAGAAATCTCCTGTGGAGACAGGAACTGACTGGAAGAGGGAATGAGGGTAATTTCTTGGGTGATAAAAATGTTCTATAGCTCATTGTGGTAGCGAGTATAGGAGTCTATGTATTTGTTAAAATTCATTAATTGATTTTAATGGTAATAATAAGATATGATTATTATACTATAAACAAATTTTACTTCAAGACAAACAAAATTAAATCTGCCATATAGACCCAAATATCATAAGAAAAGTCAAATGGTTAATGACAAACAGGAAAAGAGACAAAGGCCTTAATTTTCAACTGCCATCACAAATTAGTAAGAAGTAGATAAACAACTTAGAAAAATAAACAATAAAAAAAAGAAAAATAAACAATGGTCAAAATTAGGAGGTTTATAAAAAATAATACAATTGTTTAGTAAGATTTAAATGATGCTGAAAGTTATTTCCAGTTGAAATAAGAAATGCATTTAAGAAATGCAAATAAAAATAAAATACTATTTTCTACCTCTCAGATTATAAAATTTAAAAGTTTGGAAATAGCCAGACATGGTGAGTATGTCAGGGAACTAAATACTTTCGTGAGTAGAAAACAAAGTGGTGAAATATATGGAATTTTGGATCATTACAAGTGGCAATTTAATTTTAGCAAAATATTATTTGTATAATTAATATGATGGTGATTTGCATTTTTCTATTTTAAATTCACTTTATAAATTTATTTTTTGCTTTAGAATTACATACAAAATATTTTAAAAGGAGCTTATTCTAAATTTTGTGAACATTCATGTCACTTTTTAAGAAAAGGGTACTTGCTAATGGGGAGCCACAAAACTCTGAGTAGAGGCCTATTCCAAAGTTAGGAATGAGGTATCACCAAAACAGTAATTTTGGCACTGTTGGGTACAGTGAATCAATATTAGTGAATGGAATCTTGGAGAAAAATTTAAAAATGGCTTCTTGGCTCCTTGCGGGGAAGATTACTAAAAAATGAAAACAAAGCACAAAGGTAGAGCCAGGGAATGGGGGAAAAGGAAGGCTGGGAAGGATGCATTTGCTACATATCCGCAAAGGAATGAGTGAGGGAAAAGGTTCAAACTTCGAGTGGTTACACTCTCAAAATATTAAAAGCAAATATCTCATTTATCTACTTACGTTTCAAAACTTTATTACTTTATTGATAAAAAGTGACTAGAATAATTATATATACTAGTTCAGATAAATCCTAAATATTCCTCTTATAATAATGCTTATTGAAAAAATTTATACAAACCTGTGGCCAATTAACATTTTAAAAAATTCATGTCAGCTGGGCACCTGTAGCTCACTTAAAGTGCTAGTCCTGTGTACCATGGGTGGGGGGTTTGAAGCCTAGGTCTGCCTAGGTCTGCTTAATAAAAAAAAAAAAAAGAAAAAAGTTCATGTCACATATTTACCTGTCTACTAGTAGAGTATCACTTGTTATAATTAAAATATCCAGGCAATCTTCCAGTTCCTTTCTACGGTCACTTGTCTGTACAAGACTCATCAACAAACAGAGTTTGAGCCAATTGTAAGTCCCAGGAGGAACAATCTGTGATGCAAAGATATTGGCAAGTATTGCTGTAAACTTCCAGCATGAACTGGAAGTCAAGGAAAGGAGACGCTTGAAGTCGTCACTAATTCCTGAAGGAACTGAAAATAAATATTAACACATACGTTAGAAAGGGATTTAAAACGAAAACACATTACAGACACTTGATTCCATTTATCTAAAATATCAAATTATAGTTTTAAAGACATATTCAAATTCTTACAATGATATTAAATTATGATTGGAGGCACACTGGTCTATCATTTCTACCCCAGGAAGTATGATAAAGGGAAGAGATCACCCTGTGTGTTCAAACAGATTGACTGGGGCCTGCGGACAAATTCTTCATTCTTTTTTTTCCAAAGATTGATGTGAGCAGAACCAGATCATGGAACTCTTGCTTACTGTGTTTGCATATCTATGTTTGAAAGGGTATCACTTTCTTTCTTTCCTTTTTTTGAGAGAGAGTCTAACTCTGTTGCCCCAGGCTAGAGTGCCATGGCATCAGCCTTGTTCACAGCAACCTCAAACTCCTGGGTTCAAGTGATCCTCCTACCTCAGCTTCCTGAGTAGCTGAGACTACAAGCACCCACCACAATTTTTCTATCTTTAGTGGAGACAGGGTCTCACTCTTGCTCAGACAGGTCTCAACTCATTCCTGAGTGCTAGGATTACACGTGTGAACCACTGCACCTGGTGAAATAGTATCACTTTCAATGAGGGACAATAAGCAGAATGAGGAATATTTGAATGTTGCTGTTAAAAGGAAAGATTTATATTCTACTACTTTGAAAGCACTATACTGTACTATATTGCAACATTCTAGATCTTCTCCATCCCCTAGATCTCTCCAATTCCTGAATGACTGGTTTATCAAATTGATCAATTTGGGGGAAAAATGCAGTGCATGTATATCCCAGTCTCCTTCCTCTTGGCTGATGTCATAGAGCAATGATCTTCTATACTCACCCATCCCCATGGACTAAGTGAGGCCTTTTAGCCCAGCTCTTGACACATTTGGGTGGGTAAATTTGCCTAATTCTGGATGTCAGCGTAAGAAAGCACACTTTTTCGCCTATATGTAAGGAGGATTGCTCAAGCCCAGGAGTTAGAGGCTGCGTTGAGCTATGATGGCACCACTGCACTCTAGCCTGGGAAACATGTTCTACTACCAAAATCAATAAATCTTAAGAAACTCAACAGCAGAAAATATTAAAAAAGATCACTAAACTAGCCCATCAGTGCTTTCTTTTAATAAACTTTTCTTTTCAAGATAAGTAGAAATATTTAGAATCCACTTACATTTAAATTCAAGTTGGGCCTCTATTATTGCAGATGGCTATCTATTCATTCCAAAAATTCTAGCTCTACCCAAGATTTAACCAGACTTTTCTACATTTAGATATTTGTGAACCAAGTTAAAAGAATAGGTCTGCTCTCCACTTTTGTTTATTTAATATGCTAAAATCTGCTGGAGCTGTTAAAAGAAATTATCAGTAATAAAGGTAATATTTTGGCCCTCATCTGCTTCTGCTTTTATCTTTTGTCTTATTTATTTATTTGTTGGTTTATTTATTTAATTTATTTAGTCTATTTTTTTGAGATGGGGTTTCAAACTACTCTGTTTCCCAGGCTAGAGTGCAGTGGTGTCATCATAGCTCAATGCAGCCTCTAACTCCTGGGCTTGAGCAATCCTCCTGCCTCAGTCTCCTGAATAGCTGAGACAGACACACACCACCACCTCGATTAATTTTTCTATTTTTTTGTAGAGATGAAGACTCACTCTGCTCTGACGGGTCTTAAACGCCTATCCTCAGACAACCCTCCCACATCAGCCTCCCAGAGTATTAGGATTACAAGCATGAGCTGTGCATTTGGCCTATCTTATTTAAAAATATTTTTTTAGAGACAAGGGGCTCTCTATGTTGCCCAGTCTGGTCTAAAACTCCTGGTCTCCCACCTCAACCTCCTGGGAGCTGGGACTACAGATGTGAGCCACTGTAACTAGCTCTTGTCTTATCTCTTGATTGGTTCAGCACTCACTTGAGGAAAATTATGCTATTTTATAGTTCTCTTTTTCAGATCAAAACTGTTATTTAGAACTGCCTTACTAGAAAATAAAGAATGGTATAGTAACCTCTAAGTCTTGGCATCCTGAAGCATTTTTCTCATTGCTAATTATGACAAAAAGAATCAAATTAGGACAGCGTCTGTGGCTCAAAGGGGTAGGGCGCTGGTCCCATATGCCAGAGGTGGCAGGTTCAAACCCAGCCCTGGCCAAAAAAAAAAATAATAATAAGTAAATATATAGAAATGCTACTTAAAAAAAAAAAAACTTTTTAGAATGGTAGATTTTATGTATATTTTACCACAATTTAAAAAAAAGGTAGACAGTGCCCACAGCTCAGTGGGTAGGACAGCGTCCACATACACGGAGGCAGGCGGTTTGAACCTGGCCAGGCCCAGCTAAACAACAATGACAACTGCAACCAAAAAATAGCCAGGCGTTGTGGTCGGAGCCTGTAATCCCAGCTACTCGGGAGGCTGAGGCAAGAGAATTACTTAAGCCCAAGAGTTTGAGGTTGCTGTGAGCTGTGATGTCACTGCACCCTAGTGAGGGCGACATAGTGAGAATGTCTCAAAAAAAATTAAAATGAAATAAAAAGAAAGTAAAAAGAACTCCAATACCCATTAGCAATGGCTGTTTTTCCCTCCCCGTTTTTGGACTTCATGCGTGTGTACGGATTCACAGAAATTCCCAGACATTTCATAGAAATGCAATCACACGTGTGCGCTTTTATGTCTGGCTTCTTTCACTCTATATGTTTTATGTCATTACTTTTTATGGCCCCAAAATATTCCATGGTATGGATACATCACATTTATCCATTGATGGCTGATGAACATTTAGGGCTCCGCACAGTGGCTCAGCCCTGTAATCCTCGCACTCTGGGAGGCCGAGGCGGGTGGATTGCTTGAGCTCAGGAGTTCCAGACCCGCCTGAGCAAGACCGGTCTCTAAAAAGAGCCGGCATTGCGGTGGGCGCCTGCAGTTCCCGCTACTGCGGAGGCTGCGGCAAGAGAAGCTCTTGAGCCCAAGAGTTGTTTTTGCTTTTTTCTTTTTTTTTTTTTATCTTTTTTGAGACAGAGCCTCAAGCTGTTGCCCTGGGTAGAGTGCTTTGGCATCACAGCTCACAGCAACCTACAACTCCTCCTGGGCTCTAATGATTCTTTTTTTTTTTTATTTGTAGAGACAGTCTCACTTTACCGCCCTCGGGTAGAGTGCCATGACGACACACAGTTCACACCAACCTCCAACTCGGGCTTCCGTGATTCTCTTGCCTCAGCCTCCCAAGCAGCTGGGACTACAGGCGCCCAACACAACGCCCGGCTATTTTTTTGTTGCAGTTTGGCCAGGGCTGGGTTTGAACCCGCCACCCTCGGCATACGGGGCCGGCTCCCTACTCACTGAGCCACAGATTCTTTTGCCTCAGCCTCCCAAGTAGCTGGGACTACAGGCGCCCGCCACAACGTCCGGCTATTTTTTGTTTGCAGCCGTCATTGTTGTTTGGCGGGTCCGGGCTGGATTCGAACCCTCCAGCTCTGCTGTGTGAGCCTTAGCCGCGTGAGCCACAGGCACCGAGCCTGAGCCCAAGAGTTTGTGAGCCGTGACACTATGGCACTCTATCCAGGGTGACAAAGTAAGACTCTGTCTGAACACAAAAAAAGAAAAAAAAAAAAAAAGCACTTTTAGGTTATCTACTTTGGGGCTACTATGAATAATATCATGGACATTCGTGCCTAGGTTTCCACGCGAGCATTTCAATTCTCTTGAGTATGCACGTGTGCACACGTAGGGGTGGAATCGCTGGGTCACATGTGTGCACACGTAGGGGTGGACTCTGGGTTTAGTTCTTTGAGGGCGTACTGGCTTGTTTTCCGAAGTTGCAAGCCACTGCATTACCACCAGCAGTTCTAAATTTTTTAGGCAAACATCGACACCCTCTGCCTGCAGTAACATGGAAAAGCAACCATAGCCCTGTCTCTTCTCGGCCTGGGTGGGAGGGAGCAGGCGCGAAGAAATTAACGCAGCGGGGACCAGCCGGCTGGTTTCCCTGGCCACAGAAGGGCGCCTGCAGTCCCGGGAGAACGCGCTCGCGCGCCAGGGCCCCGCCGCACCGGCGCTGCAGGAGCGCCACGGACTAGCTGGTGGGCGACTGCGCGGGTGCAAACCAGCACCCGGCCGAGGGCGGTGGTACCGGAGGTTGCTGTAGTGCGTGGGAGGGGTTCTGGGTCCTACTTGGTGAGGCTGGCTCCTTACCCATCCGCTTTGGTTGTGAAGTGTTTTCCTGCCGCCTTCCCCTCCTCAGTCCATCCCTGGTTGCTGACCGGGCGAGGAGGGGATAGGATTTCGCGCCTGTTGCAAGTGAAGCAGAATTTGGGGTTTGTTTTGTTTTGAGACCGAGTCCCACTCTATCGCCCAGGTTCCAGCTCAGTGGCGTCGCCCTAGCTCATAGCAACCTCAAACTCCTGGGCTAACGCGATCCTCCTACCTCAGCCTCCCAAGTAGCTGGGCCAGCAGGCGCCCGGCTGTGTTTAGAGACGAGGTCTGGCTCTTGACCGGGCCGGTCTTGGGCGATTCAGCCCGCTCGGCCTCCCAGGATGCCCGGGTCACACGCGTGAGCCACCGCGCCCGGCCAGAACTGGGTTCTTTATACTCTGGGGAGGGCCAAAGACTTAGAATTCTATCCCTCTTCGCCTTTTTTAATGCTTTTCACAGCCTCCCGTATCTTTTCGTCCACTTAATCGTCTTCCTTCAAAATCTTCGACCCCCAGCACCGCCACTTTAACGCTGGCGCCCAGACTTTAGCCTCCTCCTTTCCACGGTGCTGAGTTCCAGGCGCTGGTTTACTTCCCGCCGGCCTCGAATAGACCTGGGCGTCGCAGGAGGCAAAGTCAGGTTATCGCGAATGAACTTTCCCTGATCTCCCTGCGCTTCTCTTTGGGTGCCACACTACCTATGAGAGCAACATCATCCAGTCACGCCAACCCACTTACCCTTGGCTAATTATTCTTCCCCGTATTGTACGGACCCGCTACTAACCAGGTCCCGTGTAAAGTCTTTAAAATTCTAGACTCTAACTACTCCATTTCTCTTGTATGTTGTATGTAGCTAGCGCCCTAGCCACTGAGCTGTGGGCACCGAGCCATGAGTTTATTAATTGCTAAAGCTCCAGAACTGGCCATACTATTTTTAAGAATGTTGCAACACCTAAAAGCTGATTATTGACTCTTCCGCTACTCCAACCTACTTTACTAGCGGCGGCAGGGACTGATTCCCAAAATAAAAATCTGACCGTTGGCTCGGCGCCTGTGGCTCAAGGGGCTAAGGCACCAGCCACATACACCTGAGCTGGCGGGTTCAAATCCAGCCCGGGCCCGCCAAACAACAATCATGGCTGCAACCAAAAAAATAGCCAGGCGTTGTGGCAGATGCCTGTATTCCCAGCTACTTGGGAGGCGGAGGCAGGAAAATCGCTTGAACCCAGGAGTTGGAGGTTGCTGTGAGCTGTGATGCTCTACCCAGGGCGACAGCTTGAGGTTCCGTCTCAAAAAAAAAAAAAAAAAAATCTGACCGTTATTTAGTCTCTGTTTTACAAATGTTAGTGAGTTCCCAAATAATCATCATGGACTACAAAAGTTTTCAGAATCTGCATAATCTGACCTCACCCAACACTTTCTTTATCATTTTCATTCAGCCCTGAAAACCTAATGTTACCCCAGAAGCTGAAACTTGATGTCCTAAACACAACACGCATTTTAGGATCATTGTACTTGATGGCCATGGAGAAATAAACTCTGAAGTTTCACCCCTAAGTAATTTTGGAAAGGACAGTCTCAGTTACTTTTCTTTGGAAAGTAGCCTAAACTCCAAATAGTAGAAATATGGATCCAGTGGTGTAGAACTGATAATGGAGGTAGGGAGTGACCTCTATCTCTGGAACACTGCCTCCTCTTTCTCTTCACCTCTCTTCCAATAAGTGAAACATTCATCTATCAAATGACCCTTTTAAAGTAGAATTCATAGCTTCTCTATAACCCTACTGTATTCAATTAAAATGTCCTAAAACAATAGAAAATCTTATGACCCATATGCAAGATGATCCCAATATCAAATATTTGTAAAGTATTTCGTAAATGTTGGCCCTTTTGTGCTTCCTAGTATATTCATGTTTCTATTATAGCACTTAAATTGTCACATAACTGTTTACATGTGTCTTCCCTCACTGTACTCTTTGTGAAAGATAAGAGGCTACGTTTTACTCATTTTTGTATCCTTCGTGCATAGGACAGTCTGGTACCCAGTAAATAGTAGATGCCAAGTAAATATTTGGAAACCAGTGAACCAATGTGTTAGTCGTTATTTCTGACTTCTCTAAGTTGGCAGCTTCTTGAAAGGCAGTATCTAGTCTTAAGCATTTTATTCCTAGCACCTACTACAATTATATATTGTTTCCAATTAGGGCCTCTTGTCTTTAAATGAATTTTATATATTCCATTCTGTACTCATTACCATGGTTTAATGTTTTATGTTGGTCACTGATAACAAGCTACAGAACTGAAAGGGCCTTACTTATCTAATACAACCCTTTCCTTTCCCATGCAGTGGTTCTCAACCTTCCTAATGCCTTCCAATGCTGCGACCCTTTAATACAGTTCCTCATGTTGTGGTGACCCCCAACCATAAAATTATTTTCATTGCTACTTCATAAGTGTAATTTTGCTACTGTTATGAATCATAATGTAAATATCTGATATGCAGGATGTATTTTCCTTGTTACAAAGGGTTGAGAACTGCTGCTAAAGAGAGGTCAGATGATTTCCCCACAACAACCAGGAAATGCTGGGTCTAGAATCAAGTTCTCAAATTTCCCAGGTTTCTTCGTTCTACTACATTTTGCTACTTAGATTAAATTTTCAAGACATCTCTATCACTTTCATTTTAAAACACGAGAGATCCTCATTATCTGATACTGTTTATTTCAACAAGCATTTTTTTTGGAATTACCTACTCTGTTAAACATTTGAGGCTATTGTTTTTCAGTTTGCAATCTTATGAGAGGATCTTAGAACCTAGTGTTGATAAAAATGTTATTTGGCAAAAGAAAGCAAAGTTTTGTTTCTCTTCGGGTAGGAATTTTTTCAAAGTTAGAGATTTTACTTAGTTTTATTTCACACTTTAATAGTTTGTAAAGTCTTACTATAGGACTTCAAAAGTAAAATTTGTCTTACTTTATTTCTAGGTTTTCTGATACTTTTTCTATAGTTTCACCATCTATACTCTTTACCAACAACTGTGGTTTATCAGTTGGTAATACAGAAGAATCATTAACTAGGAGAAAATGTCAAATCTAAAAATGAAAGAGGCAGCCCTTATTTATCTTGACAGAAGTGGAGGCCTCCAAAAGTTTATAGATGATTGCAAGGCCTCCAAAAGTTTATAGATGATTGCAAGTACTACAATGGTATGTTTGGCAAAGATGACTATTTTATTTCACTTTATTTTTTTATTTTCCTTTTTTTTGTAGAGACAGAGTTTCACTTTATTGCCCTCGGTAGAGTGCCGTGGCGTCACACAGCTCACAGCAACCTCCAGCTCCTGGGCTTAGGCGATTCTCCTGCCTCAGCCTCCCGAGTAGCTGGGACTACAGGCGCCCGCCACAACGCCCGGCTATTTTTTTGTTGCAGTTTGACCGTGGCTGGGTTTGAACCCGCCACCCTCGGTATATGGGGCCGGCTCCCTGCTCACTGAGCCACAGGCGCCGCCCTCATTTTATTTATTTATTTTTTTGAGACAGAGTCTCATATGTTGCCCTCGGTAGAGTGCTATGGCGTCACGGCTCACAGCAACCTCAAACTCTTGGACTTAAGTGATTCTCTTGCCTCAGCCTTCTAAGTAGCTGGGACCACAGGCGCCTGCCATAACACCTGGCAATTTTTTTCTTGTAGTTGTCATTATTGTTTAGCAGGCGGGGCTAGGTTCTAACCTGCCAGCCTTGGTTGTATGTAGCTAGCGCCCTACATGAACTTTTTTAGCCATTTTATATGAAATGAAAAAAGATCTGCTCCTCATTTCAATCTCCTATGCAATTGCTCCTGAATAGTAGTTCCAAACTGTAGCAAGAGATCATTGATCAATCTGGCTTTTCATCTAAAGCACACTTCATAAGAGTATATGTTTTATACCTTTTCGTGAAGGGCTCTATTCAAAATGTAAATCTTAGGACCTTTCAGGAATGTTTAATCAGCTTGTCATCTGAGGATCTTTTAACGCTAACAACATCTGAATTTGGATTGCTTAAATTTACCTTTTATTTTCCCTTCTACTTTTCTCTCATGTTGCAATAAAGGAGAATAGCCAGATTAGTGTACTTTCCCTGAAAGTCTTTCTTACGATTTGGTTTGTTGGTGAGAATGAAATATTAATTCACTCAGGTTCACTTAATAATTACGTTAGCAACATCACTGTTTCCACCATTTCTTAGGTTTCATTTCTCATTGCTGTCTCCTTATAGAGTTCATCAGTGGGTTTCCAAGTAACTGGTGAAGGAACAAAGGCAGTTTCATAGGCGTGTGAAGTTATGGGAGGTATTTACACAGACCTTTCTCTCCTCGGGAACACATGGTAAACATAAACCAGCTGAGGCAAGAGATAATTACATTAATAATTTGTGATCATTATCAAATCACAATAATGTATAATCAAATCATTATACTCTAAAAACTTCTGTGATTATTATATGTTCACATACATTTTGCCGTATAAATTACACACATTCTACTAAGTCAGATATGCCCTGGGAGGTGGTTGCTGATGGAGAGGGAGGATGAGATTGTTACTTTTGCAGTGACTTTCTCAGGATCACACAGATCTTGGTTTAAGCTTGGGACCAGCTCTTTCTTGGAGCAGGGCTCTATGTCTGTGTGGGCAGTCACACTGCCCTTTAACTATTTTGACTTGATCTCCCCAAGACCAACCCATAATGATAGCAATAGGATAACCCCCAGGCATTTCTCATCAGGGAAACGGATGGTACCTCCTTGTAGAAGCTTCACTCTCTCTCCCATCCTGGGGCTGTTTATTTATTTTGGAGGGAATATTTGGGTAGACTATTTTAATAGTTTGCCAGTACAGACTGTCTCAATTTTAGTTCAAACTACATTGCTAGAAATGAGAGAGACAGAAATTAGTTTTGTCAAAATGTTTATAAAAAGGAAAAATAAGCGTAGGTGAGCCCAGCTTGAGTTTTGTCCATTCAGAGGCATTTCCAGAGTGCTTCCTACCTGCCAGGCACTGTGTTAGGACCCGGAGGGCCAAAGACACAGAAGATGCTCTGCCCTCAAAGGGCTCAGAGTCTTGGGTGGGGAAAAGACAAGATTACAAATTCAGTGTGCTAAGTCCCAGGTCCGAGCTGTAGCTAGTACGTGCTGTCAATATTGAGAAAAGAGAAAGGGGTCTTTCCAGGGTGGGGCGGCCAGGGAACACTTTTGACAGAAATGACAACAAAGCTGAGACTCCAAGGACAGGTAAGGGGATGGCCAAGCAAAGAGCAGGAAGAATGGACATTTCAAGAAGAAGGAGCAGAATCGGGATGGGGGACCAGGTCCAGGGAGGAGCATGTCGTTCCCTTAGGCTGAAGAGTAGGGCCAGAAGTAAGAGACAGGTGACAAAAGATGAACTTGGGGAACAAAACAGAGGCTGTCTCCAGGTCCCAGACCATGTGTGAGAGTTCTCGCTGTACCCTGAATGCACTGATAGGGCAGCGGGCTGCAAGCACCTTGGATTTATCTCCATCTCTCCAACTCCTTATTCCTTCCTACCTCAGAGCTCCTGCACAGGTTAACCCCTCTGCTGAAGAGCTTCCCTCTCCTCTTCCTGGCTGGCTCCTTGAGATCTTCGGATATCGGGTCTTAAGTGGACCTTCCCTGACTGTCCTTTACGAAGCTTTTGCTATGCTACCTGTTTTATTCTTGCCATTTATACCATTGATAATTTAAAAAATAATTTATTTGTCTTACCTGGTTTCAGTTGTCTCTACTTGTAAACTGTAAGCAGTGCTGGTAGAGACTGTGTCTCAAGCCCCTAGCATGATGTCTGGCGTATAGTAGGTGTTTGGTAAATATTTGTTGAATAAACGAATGAATCTTCAGATTTGCCGATTAGATAGCTCCAGCTGAAGAGTGGAGAGTAGATTGGAAAGGAAGCCAAGACTGATGATAGAGACATAGGTAGGAGGTATTTCCATCAAGTTGGGGTTGAATGGGAAGACCCTGAGCCCTGCCTGTTGGAGGGAGGTGGAGACACACGTGGAGTCCAGGGCCACAGAGTCAGCAGGGAGTAGCTGGATGTGGGTCATTGTAAGAGGAGGAGTTCAGGGTGACACTAACACATGGAAAACTGGACGAATGGTGGATGGTTCGTTGACATAGGGAATTCAAAAGAGTAAGTACAGGTTGGGGGAGGGAAGAAAATGAGTTCAGCTTTGGATATGTTGAGTGTGAGAATACCGTGGGCTATCTGCATAGAATGTCCAACAGATATTTAGATTTATGGGTTTGGAATTCAGAAGAAAGTTGTTGGCAAAACATAAAAGAATTTGAGAGACATTAGCCTGTAGACTCATCCATCTCCTTATTCTGCTTTGTTTCAGGCCTTAAGGATACCGTGGTGAGCAAAGCAAGCATTCTAGTTCTCATATAAATATTACAGTCTAGACTGGTAGCTGATGACGTAGATAAATAGCTTAGGAAATACGCGCGAGCGCGCATACACCGAGTGGCGGGCACAGACCCTGGGAACACCAACATTTAAGAGGGGGACAGCAGAAAGGGGGCAGCCAGGAGAGGGTGAATACAGAGGTCCTTCCCCTTGCCAAGTCCCTGTACCAAATTCAACTGAGTCTTCAAAATATAGGGTGTCCCCAAGTTTGCCATTAATAGGAAAAATTAACAAACTCATACATGTGTATTTTATATTATTTTATATTTTTAATATTTTTGTATTTACATATTGACGCATAGAGAAGTGTTTTGTAAAGATTTTGTAATGAGTATTTTATAAATAAAGACACGTTTAGCTTTATTCCGCCTTTTCCTGTGTGTGCGCGTATGTGTAGCAGTAGGATTAAAGCGCGTGTGTGTCCTGCCTTCACTGAACAGAAATTCAGGTCAGTTCATCCTCAAAATAAGGAATTTCTAAGATTGGAACTGAAACAAGTGTCAGCTCGCAAGTGAAGTTATAAAGACAGAGAGGGCGCGAGCTGGAGAGCCACCCAGATTTTCCTCCTCGGCTGGATTTCCTTGTTACTGTTCTGAGCGTTTCAAGTCACCCTTAACGTACGTTGTGTTTGGATTTCCTTTGTTATGATCTGTGGGATAAATGTGATGTTTACTGTGTCCCAATAAGAAAAAAAATGTCACGGTTTGTTTTGCCAAGACCTCATTAGCGAATTTTTATTTTATTTATTAATTTTTTTACTTTTCAGTTTTCTTAATCCAAGAAATAGCACCTTAGGCACTTATAAAAACCAAGTAAATGCCTGGGTGTGGGTGGTGAAATTTTTTTCGTTTTTGAAAGGTGAAATTTTTCTTTTCTTTCTTTCTAATTTCAGGTTACTATGAGGGTACATACAGTTAGGTTACACTATTTGTGTTTATAAGGTAAAGTACGAGTTGAAGTTGCGTCCTTTACCCAGGAAGTATGCGGTATACCCTTACCTTGTGCCCTTACGATGGGAACTCACTGAGCCCCATCCCCTTCTTGAATTTAATTGAGTTTTTCTCTCCTGTAGCCTGTAGTGTTAATTTACTGGTTTGGACTTAATAATCAAGAATATGCGATGCTTGATTTTTCATTGCTGTGTTTCTTTTTTTTTTTTTTTTGGCCGGGGCTGGGTTTGAACCCACCACCTCCGGCATATGGGACCGGCGCCCTACCCGTTGAGCCACAGGCGCCGCCCATTGCTGTGTTTCTTAACTCCCTCCTAATTTGGAGAATGTCCTGCAGTTCCTTCCAGGTTATAAAAGGTACACAATCTTCCCTTCTTTTTGTGGCTGAATAGTATTCCACAGTGTACATGTGCCACAGTTTATTAGTCCATTCACGGGTCGTCGGGCACTTGGGTTGTTCTGACGTCTTTGGGATTGTGAATTGTTCTGTTGCATTCAAGTGCAAATGTCTTTATGGTAAAATGACTTTTTTCTTTTCAGTGGATATGTAGTCATGGGTTTGCAGTATCCAATGGAAGATCTACTTTTATAAATAATGAAATTTATTAAGTATATTTAAGTTGAAAATTTTACATTTTATTTCAAAAAGCAGTTGACAATAATTCTGCATTTCAAAACTTAGAACTGTTTCATCTAAAATACTATAGATTGTATTTCATATAAACGTCAACTGAAAAAATTTCTTTTAAATCTCAGTAAAAATCTTTCTTATGAAAAAAATCCAGTGTAAACAAAAGAAGGCAAATAATTTGTAGGTCTATTTATAGTCCCCCAAACATGGTAATGTTTTACATGGGTTTATGTACATGACATTTAATAGATATTCTGTACCTCAGCGAAACTTACTTCCCCTTAATAGTATATCAAAACTAGCTTTCAGCAAAAACATATATTTTATTTATAGATTGTAATATGTGTATTAAGATTGGCCTACTTTCTTATATTGTATTTCTTAAAGGTTTTTTTTTTTTATGACAAAGAATAGTTATTTCAAAAATCCCTTCAGCCAACAACTTCCTCTCCCCTAAAATTTTAAAGCCAGCAAAGATTAAGCTGACATGAGGTAGGTCTCTCAACTAGAATCTGCCTCTGTGGAACTCACAGAATCAGAAAGTTTTTAGAGGCAGAGAGGGAAACTACATACCATAGAGTATGAATTTCCAGCCATTTGTCAAGTTTTAGGTTTCTAAGTATATCATAAAATTAAATGAGTGTTTGGTAATAGATGTAATATCAAATATCTTAAGGAAAATTAGTTATATCTAGCTGAAATGAAGCATAGAGTTCAAAAATTAAAGAATTTTTGAACCACTGATTAATTTATCCTTCTTCAAAAAAAATTAACCAATAATAAAAAACTTTTGTATGTATAAAAAAAAGCTCGATTTTTATTTGTGCTCAAGAGAATTTTTTTCATGTTTTATGGGTTTGGGGCTTGCTTTTCTCTATTCCAGCTTTTTAAAAATTGACCCTGTGGTGCCTTTAGAAATGAAGGGAACATCTTTAAATCTTTTCTTTTTTGCACTTTTTGGCTGGGGCTGGGTTTGAACCTGCCACCTCCAGTATAAGGGGCAGGCACCCTATTCCTTTGAGCCACAGGTGCCGCTCTATCTTTAAATCTTATTTGAGTTAAATAAATGGATAACTAATCCAGATCAGATTTTTTTTAAAGAATAATATTTAAAAACTATTATGGAATTTAGCTCTTCTGGCTGATTCTTGGGTATGCTGTTTTCATCCAAAGGTTAAGGTCTCAGAGGTCACCCAAGGTAACCATTTATTTTTAATTGTCTTTTGTTTCAGCTTTCCTGTTGGATTTTTTTTAACCTTTTCAAAAATCAGCTAGTAGGTGTTGTCATAGCTTTCCACAACCTCCAGATTCTAACCAGAAAACTCTCTCCATAGCTAAATGACTGTGTCCTCCTACGTAAGCCCGGAGCGGAGCACAGAGTGAGATGAGGAGTCACACTTTTTAATCATAACGAAACTAATATTTAGAGTTCTGTTGTCAAATGTTCTTCTATGTATGACACTTTGTTTTCTTTTGTTTTTGTTTCCCCAGGACATTTGGGCTTCCAGGACAGTTTTGTCACATCAGGTGTTTTCAGTGTGACTGAGCTAGTGAGAGTGTCACAGAGTAAGTATAATTCTGCTGTCATTTGCTACAGATCTGCCTTGGGTTTGTGCTTACTTTCTGCCTTGTACTCCTCGAGACATAAAAAGCTTTCAGGATCCCCTTTTTGTTTGTTTATTGGGAGAATTTTGACTCACGGTTTGGCTGCCAAAAATTTAAATCAGGAAAGGTTAAATATTATTTTAATGTGAGGCGTAAGGGAAGGACCAAAATCCTGATTCCAGGATCCAGTTTTCCCTAATATATAGTGTGAACTGGGTTAAAAAAAAATCTGAGGCTTTCCTGACTTCTAAGAAATTCTGCCTTTTAAAAGAATTTGTTTTTAACCTTTAAATGATGCTAATGGCCTCAGTGTGAGTGACATAGCACAGGATGATCATTACCAGCTTGTCGATAATCACCAACAACAGCGAACAAAGGGTACCTGTCACCACCCTGTTTGCTGATCAAAGATCCATTGATTGTGCCTTTGCTGTGACACAGGACAGCAGCCCAAGGACAAGGTGTGTGATTTGCACCCTCCCTCTAACACACACACACACACACACACACACACACACAACTTCCCTAACATCTTCTTATTTTTATTTAAAATCATACCTACAATGACAATGATATTCTAGGTCCCAATAAAAAGAAGGAAAAATAAATACCAAATATGAAAATTTTATTTTTTATCCTTCTGCTTACTTCAGAATACCCACTTGTAGGTAAAGTGTATGTTGTTAAATTTAATTTCAGGCAACATCAAGCCCTTTATAGAATGAGGCAGAGTAAGAATAAATAATCCCATTTCAAGTTCATAGACCCCGTTCACTGTGTCACAGGCCTACAGGATGGATAAGTAAGGCAGGCCCTCTCATGACAAGATGCCAGGTCAAGGGAGGCAAGGCCGCCTGATTTCACAGGCCTGGATTCTGTCTCTTCCTATTTTAGTTTTCTTATTTTCTTATTTAGAAATTACCTCCAATTTTACAGATGAGTTAGATGATTGAGAACCTGTTTATTTATCCAAAGTCAAGTAGTGGGTAAATGATTAATCTAAGTCTCTGTAATGCTAGAATCTATACTCTTAAACTAGCCCAAAAAAATTCAAAGAAATCTGGCAGCACCCATAGCTCAGTGGGTAGGGTACCGGTCAGCCACATATACCAAGGCTAGAGGATTTGAATCCAGCCGGGACCAGCTAGAATCAACAATGACAAATGCAACAACAAAAAATAGCAGGGCGTGGCAGGCACCTGTAAACCCAGCTACTTGGGCGGCTGAGGCAAGAGAATCGCCTAAGCCCAAGAGTTTGAGGTTGCTGTGAGCCGTGTACCTCCACAGCATTCTACCAAGGGTGACATAGTGAGACTCTGTCTCAAAAAAAAAAATAAAATAAAATAAATAAATTCAAAGAAATGCATAATATGAGCTTAGACAGGGAAAAGAGTGGGAAGAGTATGGTGGGTGTTAGAATTCTAGGGCTCACGGAGGCCCAACTGCATGCCGAGCAGCTTAGCACCCCAAGGAGTGAGCATTAGGAGCAGCAGGTTGTGAAGCTGTTGCCATCTGACTGAAGTGGGCTTGAAGGGCCATTGGGCCAGTGGAGCCTAGTGGCTTTGGAGGTGCGCTGCACACTGCCTAGTGCACAGCTGGTTAGCCAGTTATTTGCCATAGACAAGAACAATGCGTGCATATATCTGTTGTTACTTTTTAAGACTTTTGAAAATGATAAGTATCCTACTATTTGTAACCGTATTAATCCTTGTCATATAGAGAGTATATATTAAAGTATTCCTGTCAATAGTAGCCTCGCAGGGAAATGCATTCATTGAACCCCTATGGGCATCTAAATGTAGCCTTAAAACAGTTGCAAACCAAAGCGGGGATAGTCCAGGGACATGCGAAAACGAGCTGTCCTTGACCCCTACCCTACTAGTATGCGTCTGTAAGGGTGAAAAGGAAACCCTTTAATGCCCAGGATGGAGCTAGAGCAGGTTCCCCTGGGTGTGTGGTGCATGGGTCATCCTCCACGTCCCAGCCTGGGGTTGCAGGGAAGGCCCAGGCCGAGCATCTCATCCTTCTCCCACCTCCTGAGTTTTCCTTTAAGGCCTCGGTCCCGTCAGTCCCAAGCTTGATTAGTCTTCCATTCGGTCTAAGACAGCATGGTCACCAGGTGAATTCCAAACCTGCCTTCCCGACTGTCAGAGGGGGTGGCTGGATGGGGTGGAATTTGCAGAGGGACCTACATTGGCCTCCTGTCCTGGTCTAGGGGGCTGCTCGAATGCTTTTTGATCCTGCGCACTGCTGTGTAATCGCTCTGGGACTCACTCACTCAGGGCCTGCTGCTGACAGAAAGTGTTTGGCACGAGTGGGTCCAAGCTGTGTCAGCTAAACCATGGCTTCAGGCCAAGCTGGTCGACTGTAATCCAGAGACCCTTTCTTTCTTGCAGATCTTTAGGTTTGTCAGGGTGCATTTCACAAGATTGCCGTGGCTGCTGGGATAGGGATACCCCAGCTCAGATCCCCTCACCCGCAGCCCTTTCTGAAGTACTTGATCCTCAAGACACATGACGGAGTTGACATCCTTGACCATTCCGTCCAGTCCCGCCCTCTTCCTCGTATCCCTGTGTTGGAAGAACTAAGCTTCCATTTCAGAGCTGCCGTGGCACTTTCTACAGATGGGGGAGTGGGGTACATTCTGTATCCTTGAAGTAAAAATAACCTAATGGTCATATAGGTTGATTAAACATGCACACCCTGTTAGGAGTCTGATATAATCCTAATATGAAAAATCATAGAAGCTAGCATTCCTCAAGCTTATACTGTGTACCGGGCACTGTGCTGGGCACTTTGGAAATGTCATCTCATTCAGTCCTCCCCAGTTGGTGTCAGTGTCCCTTTCTACAGGGGAAGGGGTGCCATGATGCTCCAGGAGGGTAAGCAGCCTGCTCTTTTCCCTTTGCTGCGCTCAGCTAGCTGCACACGCACCTTTGTCCTGACCTCCCCACAAGTGCCTTATAGAGCCAAACAGGATACAAGATGTGTGCTTTTATTGAGTAATAGTTCTTGTTGATTTGATAAATTTATAACGTACTACTTTGAGCACTAAAAAACGGTTTAAACTATCTTCTTGTAAACCAAAGCAAATAAAACAATTTTTTTCCTGGATTGGTTTCCAGGTATGATTTTGTTTTAAATTACTAGATTTTTTTCCAACTAGAATTTAGGTTTATAGTTGTAGGCTAACTCAAAGTAAAGATGTCCCTTCTACCTCTGTCCCCCCAGAACAGTTTCCCGTACTGTTGACATCTTTTGTGAGGGTGGCACATTTTTACAGATTCATGAGCCGATGTTGAGGCATACTCTACCCAGGGTGACAGCTTGAGGCTCTGTCTCAAAAAAAAGAACATAAAAGTGGAGGGTAAAGGACCTAGCCAAGGTCCTAGTGAAGCCTAGGAAATAGGGTTGCTTTTAGAGTATAACCCATATGCTTTAGCTTTTATTTTACATTAGTTGGGTCACACTAGGATAGGTGGTTAACACGATTATTATCGAGAAATATCACGAAGTGCGTCCTTCCTGCATAACGGTGCTCTCCTATCTGAGGATATGAAGACGTATCTAAACTAAAGTACATGGATTTGACTTACAAGCAATTTATTTTAGTACTAATAAAATAATTCTCATTTCTAATTCTGGGAGTCTTGTCCATTGTTTGCTGTCTTTGGGGAACCATTTCACTTCCAGCCCATTGGCTCTTTGTATCTGAAATAACAATATGATTGTGATATTTCTCTCTTTGGCTAACCTTATGTGTGCATTCCTCTAGATATTCAAATTCATACAATTGCAATATTCCATAAAATAAAATAATTTCAAATTTCTTGTGTCCTGAGGTCTCTGTCACAGATTTCCTTACAGTGCGTTAGTTGAATCATCGATGAGATAAGATTAGAGATCATTGATAGCCACTATTGTCAGAAATATTTACAAGAAGGAACCTTTACAACAACCTTACAATTGGCACTTATGAAAACAGAGGGGTGAGAAAATGGCCATTACAAATGACTTTTTAAAAAACAGAGGAAAGGAGCAAGTGAAATATTTTCCAAAAAACCTTATATGCAATGACGCTTCTAAAAAGTTATGTGTGTGTTGAATGTTGTCTTAGGAACTCTTTGTCTTCCATTCCTGCTGATTCCTGTGAGGGATGTTGTATAATTCACTGAATAAAAAACAAAACAAAACAAAACAAAACTGATGTTACTGTAGTGGGTTTGAAATGCTCAATGCACCACAGTATACAACCTTAAAGTTAAGCTCCCTTTTCACAGCAACCACTGTATAGCTCCTCAAGCGTCTTTGGACCCAACTGCATGTACACACTGAGGCCCCCTGGTCTTTGATGCACCGTTTAGAAGTTTTGTTGGTTACATAGGCACAAACTTGTGGGGGTTTTTCCTTCATTTGAAAACTCAGCGATAATTTTGCTGCAAGAGGTGAGCAGCAGTGCCCCCTAGGAAAGCACTAGTGGGATTCCGATTATTTCACAAGGTAAAGCAGGGGTGGTACCTGTAGCCACGAGGTCAACTAAACTGAAAGATTGCATAGGCTTTGACATGGCCATAAGTTCTGGGGTAGCCGCTAAGCTGTGCTAGGGAAGAGGTGGCAAGTGAAAAGAATGCATGGGGTGGTGCACTGAGGATGGCACACGTCTGTAGGTTTTCTTGTTTTTTAGACAGTCTCACATGGTTGCCCCGGGATACAGTGCTGTGGTGTCAGAGCTCACAGCAACCCCTAACTCCTGGGCTTCAATGATCTGATCCCCTTGCCTCAGCCTCCCCAATAGCTGTGACTACAGGTACCTACCATTTGCCCATCTAATTTTTCTATTTTCCATAGAGACAAGGTCTCCATCTTGCTCAGACCGGTCTCCACCTCCCCAGCTCAGGCAATCCACCCACCTCAGCCTCCCAGCATGCTAGGATGACAACCATGAGCTATTGTGCCCAGCCAAATCTTTGTCTCACCTGAAGCCTCTCACTTTTTTATTTTTATTTCTTTCTTTATTTATTTCTTGCAGTTTTTAGCCAGGCCCTGGTTTGAAGCTGCCATACCATTATGTGGGGCCAGCACCCTACTCCTTGAGCCAAAAAAGCCTCTCCCTTTTTTAAAGAATCTATTCTTAAGCCTCTCTGAGCTGAAAAATAGGACTCATATTTTTAAAACAACATTACTACTTAACAACCACAAATTTTAAATGAGAACTGCTTGTATGACTGTATGTAATTATAAGGGTGACACAATGTGCCAACCGCATTATAAAGCACTTTACAAATACAAACCCTTTTAATGCCCACAGCAATTTTATTAACACAATCTTCATTTCATAGTGAAGGCAAAGGAGCCATTGCTTAAATAATATTCCCGAAGACTCACAAAGAGTAAGTCACAGAGCTGGGAGAGAATCCGGAGAGTCTGGTGCTAGAATCCCGCCTTACCATTACCTTCCATTACACATTTCCGAAAAAACTAGAAGGAAGAAACAGAACAAACCACGGGAGTCTGTACTCTCCTCCAACACTACCACGAGGAAGGAGAGTAAAACCTTCTTTAGAGAATCTAAATTTTTTTTTATCAAAAGTGAAGTTTCTCCAACACACATTCCCTCAAATTGTGGTGAGGAGGAATTAAAATCATTAGTACTCTAAAGTCAAATGATAACAGAAGATGCTTCAAGCACATGGAGGAGCTAGTGAGAAACACCAGGTAGTGTAAGTTTAGGGTAGTGCTGCTGCTAGCAAACTAATCAATAGGAGTAGAAAAGAAATTACTACTAGTCTAATCCAGACCATCTGAGCCACGATAGTGTAGGATGGTCCTCGGGTCCAGAAAATGTGGCTTGGGCAGCACCAATTAAGCTGTTATTGATGGTCATCTCGTCCAAGTCTATTGTTCTATGACAACTGAACTCTAAAAAACACATCTGTTCTGGCATTTTCATAACCCTTCAGGCCGTCTGCGTCTCCAGAGTGGAGTCGGCAGGACAAACTCTACCACCATAGAGAAACCTACGTGCACCCCTTTTGCCAGCCACCCTTTTCAGCTGGACCAACCTCTCCTCTTCCTCCCCCTGCTCAGCCAGCATGAGTGGAGAATGAGGATGAAGACCTTTGTGGTGAAACACATCCACCTTTAGTAGTAAAGATCAAGTGGTGTTTTGTCCGGTGTTGGTATCAGGGTGAAACTGGTGGCACGAAGTCAGTTTGGAAGTGTGCTAAATCCATGCCACGAAGTGTAGAAGGACAAAAAGAATTAGGAAGCCTTTTGAAAGCAGATACGAGACAATCCTCCAGATGTCATTCATGAGGTGGTCTTTGCAGAAACTCTATACAGGAGAGATGGAGCTCCACACAGCTCCCTTGAGTTCACATAGATAAGCGACAGCCTCAGATCATGAAGAGTTTCATGTCTGTGGCATCCATGCGTTCACAGAGCACACTCTCAAAATGATACAGACTAGCGACGACAGCTATAGAGAAAAATCATGAAGAAAACTGATAACAATATGGAACATGCATTTATTTAAGTGAAAGCCAGGGATGAGGAGCAAGGAATAAGGGATATAGATGACAGGAAAAGGGAGTGTCAGGGCGGAGTAAATGAACAGGATTCCAGGGGGGTGTAAGGGAGTGGCAGGGGAGAGTAAATAAAAGTAGCTCAAAGGTGGACACAGTCCCAGGACAGGTCTCCTCGGCCTTGATGTTGTTTTGGCCTATTGAAATGGTGGCTCCAGCTCCCAGGAGAAGTTGTGGCTGCAGGACAGAGAGGCAGCTATGAGGCCACCAGGAACAAAATTCAGGTCCCCCGCCCAGGGTCTGCCTGGCAGGCTTGGACACCCGGTGCTCAGCAGTCACCATGCCCCAGGGACTGTTGGTGACCAGGGAACCACGGCCACAGGCTCTTTGCAGCTGGCCACCAGACAGAGTCCTGAGCAGGGATGCACAAAGGTCCCCCTACCCTCCGCCAACGTTTGCAGGCACTCACATATTGTACTGGTCCAGTGGCTTCATGGTTTGGAACCAGGACTGAAAGTCTCTGTCCGGTTGAAAACAGAAATTATTGGCAGTCACCTGCAGCAACTGCAGCTGCTGGATGATCTTGAAGGCCTGGAGCCAGAGAGAAGGACGGATGCTGACTGGGCCGGGGGGAAGATTCTGAAGGGGCCATGCTGGGGAGGGCAAGGGGCCGATCGCTGGCGCCTTTCTCTGGAGTGGTTCCCTTCTCCCCTCCCATCCTCTGAAGGCCCAGTCTGTCCTCAGAGTTGGATGTCAACTGCCTTTCTCCAGGAGTTGGTTTTCATTCCCATCCTGCACGTTTCATGGGGTAGACTGCCCCTTCCCTGACGTCAAACCCTCCCAGGAAATCTACGATGTGGAGGATGCAGCCAGGGAATGTCCTCCCAGGGCAGTCTCTGACTTCCACATGTTGTGCTTCCCCAGAGAGAGGCCCCCAGTTGCCCACCTTCCCCTTTTTGTTATGTTGAGCACATTTCCGTGCAAGGCACAGCCAATGCCCGGGAGAGAGGGCCCCCAGCCATGACTCCCCCCTCCTTGGGCTCCCTTGCTGCGTGTCATCCAGGCTCAGTGGCCAGGGGACCTGCGCACAAGGCACTTGCACCCACATCACGCTGTGGGTTGTGATGAAGGGAGCGTGCGGGCTGATGCTCAGGGGCCCTGTGAACCAACACTTCCTCATGACAAGTAGGGGCACACAAAATCTCCTTGCACACAAAGAGAGTTTGGAGCCACATGGGAGCTGCCTGAGTGTGGAGGGGCCAATTTCAACTCCTCCCGTGGGCAGCACCTGAGGGAGAGGCTGAGTCCAGCTCAGCCAGACCCTCGGGCAGCTCAGCAGTCAGGCAGCTCTGCAGCTTCTGCCTTGGGAGCAGGGACTGGAGGCTGACGTCGGGCCTGATACCCCAGCTCACAGGGCTGCCTGGGAGCAGTTTTGCTGAGTGCTGAGTTCTCAGGGCTCCATCCAGGAATGTCTCCCCCCAGCCTTAGGATTCTGGTCCCCAGTGTGCCAGCCCTAGGCTCACTCACAGCCACATTATTCTGCGTCCACTTCTGCAGCAGAGTTAGGTCATCGACAAAGATTCCAAGAAAGGGAATGACGCCCTGTGTCATTGGGGTGGGAGTGGTGATGAGCACCCACCTGCAAGTGGCCTTCCCCGTTCTGTTGTCCGGAATCTCACACCCCACCCCGGTCTCCTAGACCTCTCCTCAAGATCTCTGACTTGGAGCAGCCAGACACCTTCAGCTTCCTCCTTCCATTCTATCCCTCTCCTCCCCCAGCTGCACCCATGGTTACCTACAGCCTGGGATGTTCACAGGTCACAATGCCTTGTGGTCCCAGACCCCACCCTTCCTGTAGGGCATGCTGAGCCCAGCTCTTCCAGGCCTTTGTCCTGGGCCCTCTGCTGAGGGCATTTCAGGCACCAGCTACAGGAAGGAGGGCCTAGTAGGAGGCCCTTGCTCTCCTGATGGGGAGACTCCAGCTGGGGGGAGGCCCTGCCCTCCGTCCCAGTGGCCCTCCCCACCCACACCAAAGGAGGCTCACCTTCCATTTCTGCTGCCTCATCTGGGCTCTCTGAGGGTTTTTTTCCCGGCGGGCCAGCTTGGAGATCCCCAGCTGCCAGGGTCAGGACAAGGTCAGTGAGACTATCTTACCCTCACTCAGCTACTCCCAGGACCCTGACCTCGCACTGTGGACACCTGGCCACAGTCAGCTGGTGAGGTTCTACAGTCACTCAGTGAGCTCTGGTTCTAGACCCAGCCCTGTGTCCTACACCCACTTGCTGTGTTACTGGGGCATGCAGCTCAGCCCCTCGTTTGTCTGGAGACCCTGCCCCAGCTGCCCGCACCACACACCAGCAATAGAGGCCCGGCTTTCTGGAGAATTTCTGGCTGGTTTCGGGAAAGAAAGAAGCCACCCCCACCACCACCACAACATTTCCCCATCGCCTGGTGGAAGCTACATAACCAGAGGGACCAATGCAATGGATATTAGCCAGAGCCCTGCTAATTATCCAGCTCGTCCCTGATGAACAGCCAGGAAAGCCCCTTTTCTCTTCTGAACAGGACTGGCGACTGGTACTTTTCAGGTAAACGTTGAGTTAGAAAATTAACCAAAAATCACCCGGCCCGGTACCCTTTCCAAATTCCCCTCTCCCTGCCCTCTAAACATTTGCCCCCAGCCCCAGCCCCCCTGTACCTTTATCAGCTTCTCCCGGGTCATCCTGTCATCGCGTGCGCACAGTTCTTTATACGCTCTCGCGCTTTCCCTTTGCAGAGGGGAAAGAAAGTCGGATAAATCAGGGAGTAGCGGGGAGGAGGGCGAGTTCACATTCCTTGAACTGGGAATGAAAAGGATCCAAACCAGCAGGATTTGTGTTTCCTCTGGGCTCCTGATTCCCAGAGGCTCCACAGGACTGGAGCGGGCGCTGACCTGCTGTTCATCTGGCCCAGCCCAATGTCAACTGGGCAGCTCACTTTCTCAGTTTAGATGTGCGCTAGACATGGGAATATCTCCAATGTGGCAAAGGCCCGTGCCCCACGGTGAAGAAAACTTGGTGCTGAGTTAGACGTTCGGTGCTAACACCCAGTGGACTGAGAGACCCTGGCAGGCCACCCATTCCTGCCTCCGGAGGTGCTGGGCTCCCCTCCCCTCCCAGTGCAGTGAGGGAGCATGGCAGACCCGGGAGAGGTGCTGGTGCAGCTCAGGAGACACACGCCCACCCACCTGAATACTGCTCTCCAGGTCTCCTGGAGACTATGGATGGGCGCAGCCTTCAGGGCTGTGACTATGCCATGCAAAGATGAGTAGTTGCTCAACTTATGACACTCCTGGGGAGGGAAGAGGATGCACCGTGAGGTGGGGAGTTGGAGCCCCACTGCCCGAGCTGTGCCCCCTGTGCTGACCTTTCCTCTGTGGGGAGGCAGAGGCCCAGGGAGGCACAGGAGAGCAGTCTGGGCCCCAGTGAGTTTCACACTCTGGGAGGACAATTACAGTTCAACCCAACGTCGGTGTCCAGGCGCAAAGGGCGCACCAACACTGGGCATGGAAGTCAAGGTCAGTGTGCCCCGGACAGGAACGGGGCTGGGGGCTGTTGAGGGGCTTGGACTCTGTTCAGCAAATTTGACATCGGACAGAGGAGAGAACGAGTGTCCTAGGGTCTCCCATGCTTTACCGAGGCCACCTGGATCCAGAGCCCCAGCACCCTGGCCCTGTCTCAGGCCCTCCCACAGCTTACCCTGGCCACCTGTATCCAAAGCTCCAGCACCCTGGCCCTGTCCTGGGCCTTCATGGTGCGGGTCTCCAAGCACGTGCTTATCACAAAATACACCACAGTATCGAAGTGAATCAAGGCAGCGCCGACTGTGGGTGCCACCAGAGCTATGTCCATCCCGTCCAGCTCAATCAAAAAGGTGTCCAGGCACTCCCACGGCAGCAGCTTCTTAAATTGCTCCTGGGGAGGAAGAAAGATCCACATGGGCACCGCCCAGGGCAGCTCTGAGTCTAAAGTCACCCCTTGACTCAGGCAGGTGACCAGATTCTCAGCTTTGGCATTGGCTCTCCCAGAGTAGTCGGAGCCCCGGGTTTCATTCCCCTTTCACGGAGGGCGCGAAACGCATAGAGCCGGGCAAGGAGAGAACAGCACGTGGTGTTTCCCCCAGGCCGGCCTCCAGGAGCCCACACTCCGCAAGGTGCTCAGCCCGGCCCTTCCTGAGGCCACCTGTGTGCCAGGCCTTCTTTCTGTTGAGACGCACGTGGCCCGTGGCAGCCACCTCCAGGGTCTCAGTGCGGGTGTCTGGTCTGAAATGGAGTCTGTGCCAGATGTGTAGTAATTGCTGAGGCTGGTGAGGCCTCCCGGGCGGGGGGCTTAGCAGCCGGGGCGGCATGCTAAGTGGGCCACCCCTGCATCTAGTGGGCCAGGCCCCCACCCTGTACTCTGTCCCCTCCCATGGGATGTGCCCAGCAGATGTGTGTAGCTGCCACAGACACAGGGACCGTAAATACAGAAAGAAACTCAAACAGCTGGCCTGGCTCATAAGCCGTGCAGCAGGGTGGGACCAGATCGCTGGCCTCTGGTCAGGGAAGGGGTTTGAGCAGCTGCTCACCGCATCCAGCAGCGTGAGCTGCTCAGCCACTTGTTTCCCTGTGTACGCCAGGATGCTAGACGGCCCCGCCCTGTGCAGCATTTGTTCAGGCACAGTCCTGGGCTGGCTGAGGCCTACGATTGCCTTTGGTTGTGCCTTGCCAGTTTTCACTGGCTTTCCAGATGGCTCTGTCCAGGGTGCTGCCCTTGAGCCTGGCCCTGGAGCTGGCTCCATATACATTGGGAGATCCAGGGATGCAGGCACCCCTGGCTCCAGAGCAGGCCTCTGCTCGCCCAGATCTGCCGGCGCTGGTGCTGGTTCTATGGCCAGCACTGGGATTGCCTGTTCTTCTGGAGATTGAGCAGGAGATGGAAAAGGAGATAAAGTCAGCCGCATCTGTCACTCCCTACTGGGTTATCCAAACACACCATTACCTCCCCATGACAAAGAGAATTTCAGCCCCAAACGCTACCTTTCTGAAGCTGGTAAACTGCTGCCATCCCACCCTCTGGGTTTGTGCCAATGGGCCTGAATTGGTACAGCCAAGCAAGCGCGATGGTGGCTTGATGCCCCAGGTATGATGTGGACACGGTGACCTGTATGTCAGCCACCTCAAACCTGAGCCTTGGAATGCTCACATTCTTGTCGCAGAACACAGGGCATCCATCTGGCCAGGAGACGTAGATGGAAGAGGTGCTTCTGGGGATGACAAGTGGAACCTGAGTCAGAGGCCTGGCTTTTCCTCTGACACCCTTCCCAGGACAGTCCTGTGTATTTATGTGTCCCTGGGCCTACTCCTCCAGTCTAGAGGACAGGCTGAACTTCCCTGGCTGTCTCTGCTGCCCTGGCAGGGACAGAACTGGTCATGGATCAGGATTGGACACACTATTGTGGGCCTCGCCCTCCCCCTGCCATTGTCACTGCAGATCAACCGCAAGGACCTCTGCACCCCTGAGCCCTCAGGGCTGTGACTGGAGGCCGGAGGGTCAGCAGGGTGCTCATCATCACACCAGTGTGGGCTCCTGCTGCTGTGGTCGGGGAGGGGGTGTGGGCTGGAGGAGACAGGAAGAGCTGGGAAGGTACTTGTGCTGAGGATGGGCCCCTCAGGGGCAGCTCTGAGCCACGCTTCTCCTCTCTGCAGGGACCTGCCACCCCCCCACAGCTCTAACCGACTCATGTCTTCCTTGAAATCCCCTGACCTTAGCCCTCTCATGAGCATCCTCAAGTGGCTGAGACCCAGGTTCTGTTTTGTTTCCCCAGCCACAGTCCCACAGAGCCCCATACTCTGAGTAGAAAAGGAGTTCTTTCCTTGGACCACAAGCATGCCTTTTGAGTTACTCATGGGGTTCGTGATGGAAAAATCCCAGAATCTGGGATCTTTCTCTGTGCATAGAAGATGCTGGGTGGTCCTCAAGGAGGAGGACGTTACCTCCTCGTGTCTGCTCTGACTTCCTGACTCCCTGCACAGAACTGCAGCCCGAAGACTGTCATCTTCTTCGTTCATTAAATTAAGTTTCTAGAACATGCCTGCACAACCAGCTGGTTACTGAATGACTCCGACAGAACCTTGGCAGATATCTAAGTGGTTCTCGGGACTCTTTCCCCACCCCAGGAAACCCCTGTTCTCTCAAGGACAGGGACAAGGTGGAAGGAAACTCAAAGCTCTGCGAGTGGGACCAGGTTTGCTCTCTCTGTGCTTTTCCCACAAAGGGACACAGACGTATGGGCTACTGAGGTGTGAGGCAGAGGGCGCCTTCTGTGAGGAGACTGACGGTAAATGTGAACAGCCACAGCAGCCCCTGAAGCCTCTCCACAGAGCCAGGAGCGAGGGACCCAGCTGCCACCTCTTATTCTATTGATTTTCCTCCAAAACCTCATAAATGTAATCCTCTGACCACTCCACTTTTCAGAGGAGTGAAGCGAGGCTCAGGGGAACTGAATGACACCCACAGACCTAGTTGGCAGGTGGGGGCAGCACTGTGCCTTGGCCACTCACCTCCTGACCAGTTTCTCTAGGAACCGTGCCATGGTGTGGATGTCGTGGTAGGAGCCCTGGGAGGTCATGGAGCAGATGTTTTGTGCCGAAAGGACTGGCACCAGGGAGCTCACCAGCATGTCCCAGGTGGCTGGCCGGGAGGTCCTCACTTGCAGCTCCGTAAAGCAGACGGCCGACTCATTTCCATACTAGCGGGGACAAAGAGGGACACACAGTCAGTGATCCTGACCCTCCAGAGAATGGGGTCTGATGCTCAATGCAGGAAGCTCCAGCCCTTCAGAGACTTGTGCCTTTAGAAGTCATGGGTGTCCCTAATTCTACACTTAGGATGTAAAATGTGATGAGCACGAAGAGCTGCATGAAACCCCTGATACCCTGGAGGCTGCTTCAGGGGGCTTGTTAGGCAGAAAAAGAATGCCCCTGCTCAGACACCCTGTATGAAGATCCCAGTGCCCGTGAGTCCCCAAATGACCCTCACTGTGCAAATGAGAAAATTCAGGCTCTGGGATGTCACCTGGCTGTCACCCGCACATGGGTCAGAGTTGTGGCCCTCCCAGGGAAGGCTGCATGAATTTTCCCCTAAGCTTGCAGCAGCTCAGCCCGCTCTCACTCAGGGAGAGGGTCTTGACCCAGCCTGTTTCCCCCCTCTCTGTGGAGACCATGCACAGGGCCATGCGTCCTAGAACAGGATTCTCCACTGAGAACCGCGCAAGTGTCTGTCTTTGTTACTTTAAAAGAAGTCTTGAGAGACAGCCTGAGCAACTCTCGGCTTGGCATAGGGGTAAATGCAGTGAGACCCCAGGGTGGAAGAAAGCTTGTTACAAGTCCACAGGGCTGAGGAGGTGACTCAGCGGGGAGAAATCTCAAATAGGTATGCAGAAATGTATAGGGAAGACTGAAATATGACTCCCAGGTGTCAGTTGCAAAACTGGAAATGGAAGCAATGATGTGATTGCATTTCCTACCAAACCTACATTGGAAAACACTTCAAACAATATTAAAACCAGGGAGGCTGGCTGCAGAGCAGCAGCGACATTCAGAGACCACTGCTAACCAGTCCGTGCCCCAGGAAGTCTGGAACTTATACTTAACAGTTGCCAAGTACCCCCTTCCTGGGAGCCCACCTGAGCACATGTCATGGGCCGAAATTCATAACTTCATGTCTGATGTCCCCAGAACATGACGGCATTAGGACAAAAGGTCCTTCTAGTTACATGTCCCTAATAACATATCACTGGTGTCCTTCTAAGAAGAGGTGCTAAGGACACAGACAGGCATGACAGAGGACCTCTCTGTGAATGCGGAGATGAAACGTGGCCACAGAAGCCAAGGAGAGAGGCCTCTGAGAGACCTCCCCAGCCGGCAGCGTCACGTGGGACTTCCAGCCTCCAGAACTGAGAGGAAGTCAATTTCTATTGAAGGAGCCCTTCGGCCTTAGGGTTAAGTTCTGCCAGCTCCTCGAACTGTCCCAGCCAATTGGGACACAGCAGTTTCCCTGCAGCATGGCTGACTGAGAAATAGGATTGTGTCCAGTCAGGCTCCGCGGGCATTGAAAGGCTGGGCAGCAGTGGGAAATGGCCTCCCTGAGGGAAAATGGCCAAGACCGGAGGGCAGAGCACCTGCCTGGTGGGGCTACAAGGATCTGTTCCCGAGATGTCACTTTGCAGACAAGAGCAGGCAGCAGCATTGTCTCCTTCTGTGTGTGACCCCTCCCATTTTGTTTAGACCCCCTGGTTTAGTGTTGGCTGTTAGTGTTGGAGAGGCCTGGCTGGGAAGGGAACTGCCTGCCTATTCCGGGAGACCCCCTGGGCCATATTAAAGCTGTGAGAGCAGCAACCACATGGGGAACTATCCCTGGACTAGTGTAAAGTGAAAACTACAGGAAGCATTTTCTCTGACATCCCCACAACTACGTGAGTAGTGAACGTGCCTCTTACCAAGTTGCCACTGGGGAGACACAAGGCCGGAATATTTAGGGAGTGGACTGTGGGTCACTCAAGGGCTAAAACAGCCAAGGACAGAGCCCGGGGCATCCCTCTTTGGGTCTGTGGAGACCCCTTTGCGCCCATTCTCACCCCAGGCTGGCGCTGGCCACGGTCAGGGGCCTGCTGCATCAGTTCTTTATCCAAAGAGAGAGCCGCGGACTCCTCCAGCGGCTCCTCCTGGATTACCTCCAGGGAGCTCTGGAAAGAGAGGCCCCGACGTCGGGCCGAGAGCCTTCGATGGCAGCCAGGTGCTCTCCTCAGGGAAACCACCAATCGAGACTCATCTCTATTCTAGCATGGACAAAGAGAGACACACAGTCAGTGACCCTGACCCTCCAGAGAATGGGCTCTGATCCTCAATGCAGGAAGCTCCAGCCCTCCAGAGACTCGTGCCCTTCGAAGTCAGGGGTGTCCACGATTCTACGCTTTTCACCTACAACGTGATGGGCACAAAGAGCTGCATGACACCACTGACACCTTCCAGGCTGCCTCAGGGAGGTTGTTAGGCAGAACAACAATGCCCTGCTCACACACCATGGATGAGGAGCACTGTGCAGTGAGTCCCCAAATGGCCCTCCCTGTGCAAATGAGAAAACTCAGGCTCTGGGATGTCACCTGGCTGTCACCAGCATCTGGGACATGGCTGCGGCCCTCTCAGGGAGGCCTCCATGATTTTCCCTCTAAGCTCACAGAGACTCAGCCTGCTCTCACTTGGGGCGAGTGTCTTGGGCCAGCCTGTTTTCCCCCTCTCTGTAGAGACCATTCCCGGGACCAGACGTCCCAGGAGAAAGCTCTCTACTGAGAACAACGCCAGAGTCTGTCTTTGTTACATTGAACGGATTCCTGAGAAACAGCCTCAGCAACATTGGGCCTGGCATAGGGGCAAATGGTATGAGACCCCAGATTGGAAGAAAGCTTGTTACAGGGCCACAGGGCTGAGCAAGTGACTCAGGGGAGAGAAATCCCAAATAGGTATGAAGACACTGAAATGTGGCTCTCAGGTGTCAATCACAAAACTGGAAATGACAGCAATGATGTGATTGCATTTCCCACCAAACCTACATTGAAAAACACTTAAAACAACATTAACACCAGGGAGGCTGGCTACAGAGCAGTGTGACATTCAAAGACCACTGCTAACCTGTCCGTGCCACAGCAAGTCTGGAAGTTATACTGATCGCAGCCAATACAACTCTCTAGTGTAAACTGTTGGCAAGCACCCCCTTCCTGGGAGCCCACCTGAGCACATGTCATGGGCCGGAATTCAGACCCTCATGTCTGATGCCCTCAGAATGTGACTGCATTAGGACAAAAGGTCCTTGTAGTTACATGTCCCTGATAACATATGACTGGTGTCCTTATAAGAGGAGGTGCTAAGAACACAGACAGGTTTGACAGAGGACCTCTCTGTGAATGCGGAGATGAAACGTGGCCACAGAAGCCGAGGAGAGAGGCCTCTGAGAGACCTCCCTAGCCGGCAGCGTCACGTGGGACTTCCAGCATCCAGTACTGAGAGGAAGTCAATTTCTATTGAAGGAGCCCTTCGGCCTTGGGGCTAAGTTCAGCCAGCTCCCCGAACTGTCCCAGCCACTTGGTACACAGCAGACTTTACAATGTCTGAGCTGTTTATAATTGAAAGGATGTCTTCCATTTCCCCAAATAAAGCTAAGGCCTAGAGATTTCTATTTAGATGTAAAGCAATATACTCCTTACTTAAGGAGTGGACTTTGGGCATAAAGGTAAGGTGGGTATTCCTGAAGCAGCGTCTCCTCTCTCCTTTCTTTCTCTCCTCCATTTATCCCACCAAATCTCCTCCATTTATTCCCTGCAGCATGGCTGACTGAGAAATAGGACTGTGTCCAGTCAGGCTCCATGGGCATTGAAAGGCTGGGCAGCAGCGGGAAATGGCCTCCCTGAGGGAAAATGGCCAAGACCGAGGGCAGAGCTTCTGCCCGCTGGGGCTACAAGGATCTATTCTAGAGATGGCACGTTGCAGACAAGAGCAGGCAGCAGCTTTGTCTCCTTCTGTGTGTGACCCCTCCCATTTTGTTTAGCCACCCTGGTGTACAGTGCCTGTTAGTGTTGGAGAGGCCTGGCCGGGAAGGGAACTGCCTGCCTTCTCCAGGAGACCCCTGGGCCGGATTTAAGCTGTGAGAGAAGCAGCCACATTGGGAGCTCTCCCTGGACTCGTGTAAAGTGAAAACTACAGGAAGCATTTTCTCCGTTATCCCCACAAGTATGTGTGCAGTTTTGATGCATCTTACCAAGTTGCCCTGGGGATACACGATGGCTGGATTCTTTAGAGAGGAGATTTTGGATCACTCAACTGGGAAAACTGCCGAGGAGAGAGCCTGGGGCATCCCTCTTTGGGTCTGTGGGGACCCCCTCTGTGCCCATTCTCACCCCAGTCTGGCGATGGCCGTAGTCCATAGACTGGTGCACCTGGTCTTCATCTGCGATCAGAGATTGTGTGGAGTCCTCCATGGACTCCTCACGGAGGTCCTGCATCCCCACGCACCTCTGCAAATGGAAGGCCCCATGCCGGGGGAAGAGGCATCAATGGCTGCCTGGCACTCTCCACAGGGGAAAACCCCTGGGAGATTCTGCTCCCCAGAACACACACACAGTGGGACGTCTGAACAGACCTCCCACCAGGGAAGAAGACAGATGACAGCTGGATGTCTAGGGATGACATCTCAGTAGACAAACTTGTCCTTGACACTCACCTTTCTGTCCCAACAGCCAGGACCTGGAGTTCTGAGGTATCAACATGACAGCCCCACCAGGATTCCCATAGGTGATACCCTGCTCCTGTTCAGTGGGGGTCCCCTTGTCTCTTCCTTCCCCAAACATAGTGATATGAGGCGTGCGGATCTCCCCAGATGGGCTCACAGGTGAGACCTTGCCTGCAAGAGACTACCTGGGGCTGCCCTGTGTTACCTGTAGATGCCCCCTGCCAGGTCTCCGCAGGCAACGGGAGTAGAGGGAGCGCCAACATTGGCCAATTCGGACAAGGCACCCACTTCGGGCTTTCCGGACATGAGGATTAGGAGAAGGTGCGACGCAACACGAGAACATCCTCCTCTCTTGAGCGTATCCCACAAAATGAGCCAGACACAGGTCTGTGTCTAGAATGTGGGTGCCTGGCTACCAAGGGTTCTAAGTTCTGTTGGGGTCTGTCACCAAGGAAGTGAGGTCACTTTTCCAAGATTCCACATTTGGCCCTCACCCTCTTCACTATGTCTACTCCTCACCTGTACACTGTTATACAAACACAGCCCCTTCAGTGCACGGTCCCCCACCCTGTGGAGACAGGGCTGGCTCTCAATCTCCCTTCCTGACCTTGAAGGTCACCCTAGACAAGTCCTGTGTGTTTTTCCATTCGGTCCCCCAGTCGAATACGTGCACAGTGGGGATCGTGCTATCCTCTGTATCCTAGGGAATTCATCAAGTGTACTTGAAAACAACGTAGAGAGCTCACAGTGTCTTATCACCTCTGGATAACACACAGACTTGTGGGTGGAAGAATCACAAGAAGGGGTGGAGACAGAACACTGAATGATACCAGTTGATGAGGTTATTCAAAAAGCCCACCAGATGTTTGAAACAGCTACAAGTTTACCATGTTCTGGTATTAAAGGGATATGAATTCCTTGGTGGAAAAAATAAACACATCTGCTCTAATCCCTGAGAGCACTCTGAGGCAGGGGAATGCAACTGCACAGGTGTGAGTCACCACCTTCCCTAGACTGTCATTGTCTGAGTTTCATATAATTGTGATTGCCCGTCACTTCAAAGCAGGGATAGTCGAAGTGTAAGTCAATCACTTCACAAATAACCCAGGGACACGGAGAGAACAAGAACGTCTTCTAACCATCTCTCTAACTGCATAGCATTCTAGAGAGAAACTGAGAAGCAGATTGTAAAGGGAGATTATACAAATCTGGAGCCCAGCAATATGTACATGTATTATAGTGTAAATGCAGAAATTGTCCCTTTGGAAAATAAACATGTATCTCAAGTGGACCTATGAACAGTGTACAAGATTTAATCAATTCTGATAGACATTCTATGTATTCACTCTATTAAACTATGAAGCAAGATATCCTTATAGGATATTTTACTGCACAACTTAGGAAAACGTTCCCTAAGAAAAATTTCCATATTTAATGAGAATGTCTCCAATTCAAAAATGGTCATGTGTAGGATAAACAAGGAAGGTGTTTTGATGTAGCCTTGGTGTAATGATTGGTTGAAATTATGACGACGAAGAAAATCCCTCAAAGAAAATAAGACTACACCTTCCATGATACCACTGACAGCAGATCATCTGCTCCGATAAGTTTTAGATTTCTCTCTTAATTCCTTCTTGTTTTATTTTTTTTCTTTTGACAAGATCATGAAGTAAAAACTGTCCCTAAGGGACCAGAAAATACATGAGCAAATTGTGAAAGTTGCTGTATACCATTTCAAGTTTTCTGTTATGATTTTTATTAAAGTTAATTTTTAAAATATGTAATGATCTTACAAAAGAAAAGATTTCCTTTTTTGTGACAGAGTCTCACTACGTTGCCCAGTAGAGTGCCACGACATCACAGCTCACAGCAGTCTCCAACTCCTGGGCTTAAGCGATTCTCTTGTCTCAGCCTCCCAAGTAGCTGGGCCTTCAGGAGCCTGCCACAGTGCCCAGCAATTTTTTGGTTGGAGTTGTCATTGCTATTTTGCAGGCCTGGGCTGGGTTCAAACCTGCCAGCTCTGCTGTACGTAACCGCGGCGTAGCTGCTGAGCTACAGGCGCCAAGCCACAAAATAAATTATTCTACAAAAAAAAAAAAATGCAATACAAATGCATTAAACATAAACACTCCTGAAACTTTACATCAGGGAACTATATCTTGTTCAGCCAGCAAATTGTTTTTATTTGGTTTCATATGTTTAAAACATGTCAATATTTATTTATTTATTCATTCATTCATTTCTTAGACAGGATCACACTCTATCACCCTGGGTAGAGGGCTATAGTGTCATAGGTCACAGCAACCTTAAACTGGGGCTTAAGCTATCCTCCTACCTCAGCCTCCCTAGTAGCTGAGATTACAGGCGCCTGCCAGGACACCTGGCTAATTTTTCTATTTCTAGTAGAGATGGAGTCTTGATCCTTCTCAGGCTATTCTCCAACTCATGAGATCAAGCAATCCACCCACCTTGGCCTCCCAGAGTGCTGTGATTACAGGTGTGAGCCACCACGCTCAGCATAAATATCTAGACATTTAAATCACTTTTCTCAATCTCAGCTAAAGAAAGATGCTGCGAGAAAGCTGAAAGCACATGGGAACTTTGCAGCATGACCTGCTCACTAATGGTAAAGCAGAAAAGAGCAGGAATCAGGATTCCGGAGTTGGTCACACGAGCCTTTCTTGAACAGTATTCTTACCAGAACTAATAAAATCAATGTGATTTAGCACGATTAAGGGTTCTATACACACACATGTATGTTCATGTGGTGGGAAACCTGTGGCCTTCTTGATCCTTGTATGCAACTTTTTCAATGAATCCAAATTTTACAGAGCCAATTATTCTCTGGCAGTGCCTGTGGCTCAAAGGAGTAGGGCACCGGACCCATCTACCAGAGGTGCTGGTTCAAACCCGGCCCCGGCCAAAAACTGCAAAAAAAAAAAAAATTTTGATTTTATTCTGTGAAATTTGGATTTGATCAAGGGACCGTACCTGGGGTTCTGAAGGGCCATATTGGCCTGAGGCTGGTTTCCCCACCTTTCAAATCTGGATGGTACCGCATGCTGCACGCCCAGGCTGTGGGACATGGCCTAATGATTTTGGACTACAAATCTGTACAGCATGTTCTGAAAATAGTAGGCAATCGTGACAGTAAGTATTTGTGTGTCTGAATAGGTCTAAACTTTGAAAAGGTGGACTACAAATACAGTATAAGAGATTGTTTTCAATGGTATCCCTGCACAGGACACTCAGCATGAAGGAAGCTTCCAAAATTAGAAGTAAGTCTCTGGGTAAATCAGCGAGTTAAGGAGTGGGTAATGTTAAGGGTTAGGGGATTATCATATACTGTTGTAGACTTTATAAATACTGTACACTTAGCTACACTAAATTTATATTTAAAATTATTCTCTCTTCAGTAATAAATTAACCTTACCTTCCTGTATTGTTTTATTTGTACATCTTTGAATTTTGTGAACACACTTACTTTTTTGTAATAAAAGTTTACATAGCCCAACTGTACAAAAGTATTTTCTTTCTTTATATCTTTATTCTATAAACTTTTTCTGCTTTTACGATTTTCTTCATCTATTGTACATAATGCAATGGTACATGTTAAAACTATTCAGTGTGGAGCATAAATGTCTTACCATGAAAAATGAGCAAGTCGGGTGCTGGTTATGTTAACAAGTTTGAAGTGAGCTTTGCAACCTGTATATCAATTTAGCACAATGTACCCTATAAATGCATTACTATACACAGTCATGATTTCATAGAATTAAAAATGAAAGTCATTTTGATTAAAAAAAATTGAAGAAGGTAATCAATGGCAAAGTGATTTGCCAAAGGTCCAACAGAACTAGTAATAATTCAGGAGTTGAGTGTTTACTTTTATTTAGTATAATATCCATATACAGTGACATTATTAATGTAAGTTGATACAATTTTATTGCTGATAAATTTTGATTTTTATATGCAATGATGAATTAACTTCAAGAAGCATGTGACACAGCAACTAGATACTCTTCTATAATATAGTCAAAAGAAAAAATCATTCTATATAAGATGAAACATCTTTGCATTAAATAACAAAGAATGTTAATAAAAGTGACCTTATGAGTAATAATTTTATTTGGGAAGACAATTTTACCGTCTTCAATACATATAAGTTACTTGTACATATATTGTCTGTCTACAAAACATCTGAGTACTTGTACATACATTATCTAATTGTAAACTGTAAGATAGGTAGATATTCTTACCTCAACATTATATTTGAAGAAACAGAGAGCATTAAGTGACTCGCTGAAGGCTAAATTACTAGTAAATGGCAAAACTGAAATTCACATCTAGGGTCTGTCTATTTACAAAGTCTACCCTCTGGCATTATACTAGGTTCCTCTCTTGTATCTACAAACTGGGCAAGGCTTTTCATGAGTTCCAAGTTTATTTTAAAACATCATTCCAAACATTCTGATCCTCCACACTTAGAAGTTGAGTAATGGTAAAGCTGTAAAAGACAAGTTCACAAGGGGTGGCCTGGATTAACTTCTTTCTTTCTGTGAAGATTAAACAATGATCTCCATTTTCTTCCTTTTCTCTCTAGCTCCAGAGAACTGAGCAATAACTCCAATATTTATTGAAGACACACACGGAATAATGAGAGATCATTGCCTTAAAATTACTGTAACCCTAGGACTTACTTAGCATAGTGCTATGGACAGGTGCTAGTACATGCGTATCATTTTAAGTGAGTGTTGTATAACTAATTAAATAATTGATACATTACTTAAATACGAATATTTTTTAAAACACACAAGAATAAGAAGATGTGGTTCTTAAGCTATAGAAGTACTATTTATAATATATGAGTATAAACAAGTCAATTACATAATTTATAGCAATTTATTTTGACTTCAAACAGAATTTACTTACCTCTTAGGAAAATTGTATTTGACTGGAATCTAAATGGCTGGTTGTTAGAATATCCTCGATAAGCCTGAAGTGCCTCTGTGGTAATTATTTCAACTATCTGTTTATCTTAAGGAAAAGTGAAAAAATAATGACATATTAGAATATACATTCAATGTAATTTTCACATTGAAATATCTATTTTACAAATTGATATTTCTTACAAATTGTAATTATGAAATGTAAATGCATTTTACCACCAACTACTCTAAATTTTCTGTCTTCTTGAAGTGAAGATGCACAGAGATTACACAAAAAGTCATTTCTTACTGTTGCAGATTCTGTAGCACCAGGCACAAGCACTCTTATATACTGAAATCCTGAAAGAAAACAATGAAAAGCTTATTTCATTGTTTATTATTATTAAACAACAATAATTGTTATTATAAATAATTATTTCATAATTTATTTTCAGATTTAGCTATTTTCAATCCATTAAAAATTATATTTATTCATGGCCTGGCAAGTGGCCCATGTCTGAAATCCTAGCACTCTGGGAGAGTGAGGTGGGAGGATCCCTTGAGCTCAGAAGTTCAAGACCAGCCAGAGCAAAAGTGAGACTCCATCTCTACCAAAAATAAAAAAAATTGATCCAGGTGCTGTGGTGGGCACCAGTAGTCCCAGCTACTCAGAAGGCTGAGATAGGAAGATCAGATTACTTGAATCCAGGAATTTGAGGTTGCTGTGAAGTTGGCTGATGGCACAGCACTCTAGCCCAGGAGACAGAGTGAGACTCTCTAAAAAAAAAAAAAAAAAAAAGGAAGGAAGGAAGGACCTCTGTAATCCTAGCACTCTGGGAAGCCCAGGTGGGTGAATTGCTTGAGCTCAGAAGTTTGAGACTAGCCTGAGCAACAGAAAAACCCCATCTCTACTAAAAATAGAAAAACTAGCCATTGTGGGGGTTGCCTATAGTTCTAGCTACTGGGGAGGCTGAGACAAAAGTATTTCTTGAGCCCAAGAATGTTAAGTTTCTGTGAGCTCTGACATCACAGCACTCAATCCCAGGGTGACAGAGTGACACTCTTTCTCCAAAAAAAAGAAAAAGAACAAATACTTCAGCAACACAGGTGCATTTGTTAAGTTGGGAACAGGGGAGAAAAGGAGAAAGAATGTTTTTTAAAGATTACTAAAGCAGGCTCGGCGCCTATAACTCAGTGGCTAGGGCACCAGCCACATAAACCAGGAGCTGGCGGGTTCGAATCCAGCCAGGCCTGGCAAACAAAAACCAACAAAAAAAAAATAGCCAGCCATTGTGGCAGATGCCTGGTAGTCCCAGCTACTTGGGAGGCTAAGGCAAAAGAATCACTTAAGCCCCAAAATTGGAGATTGCCATGAGCTGTGATGCTACAGCACTCTACCTCGAGTGACAGCTTGAGACTCTGTCTCAAGAAAAAAAAAGATTAGTAAAGCAAAAGTATACACATTAGGAGATATCAAATTTTATTCCACTCTTTCTACTTTATGTTTTCTAACTAACTATAAACATAATTTGGGGTTAAACAATAAATTGCTTGATGTTTTGATTTTCCATTTTAATGTTTACCTTTTGAAAGGGGGCATGCTTCATCTGTACAAAGGAACCTTGCACCTTGTGTATACTTAGTTACAGTCATCATTGCAATCACAATTCCTTGTAGCATATAAAATCTCTGAGATGTATAATCAAGTGGAAAGTCACTAAGATCAAGAGCATAACTTGGCAGAGCAGGTAAATGTGTTAACTTCAGCACAATATTAATCTAATAGGAACATAAAATTGTATTAAAAATTGCAGATCCAATTTTACTTGCATTACAATATAGTAAGTATACTGCTGAGTAAATTAACTAAATGATTTGTTAATGTTAGCAACAAACGTTTAAGCATAAGAGAAAAGAGGTTCTAGTATAAAATCAAAGAAGTGAAAATCTTATAATCTAGTGTTTTTAATTGAAAATATCGGTATGAACTCATCTTTCCAAAAATGTACACATTTCCTTGCTATATCCACTGAAAAGACTTGAAAAAACAATGTTAACCCAAGAGCAAAGAACTCCTAGTACCCAGAATGTGATCTGTAAATACCATTTCTCACTAAAAGGAACCAGAGCTCCGTGGAGAAATGGCTGATTCAGGTCTGGGACAGAAAATATACCATATGGACTAGGGCATCTTCTTGTGACAGAAATCAAGGGATCCATCAAAAGCAAATGGCATATGTCAAAAGTATATAGGTGCAATTTTGAAGAGCATCAAAAGGAATAACAGATTCATTAAAATATCAGCTATATTAAAAAGTCCATGAGTTCTTCATATTTTAAAAAAGAAAAAACAAAAAGCAAAAAACCTTGGAGTTTCATCATCGGAAGCTGCTAGATTTCAACTTGTTACTTTCTGAAAATGAATAAAGGTAAAGAATCACACATTTATCCTGTCTTTCCAGTAAAAATTGTATTTCAAAGTAAGCAAATAGTTGATGAGGAAAAATTTCTTCTATGGAGTAATTTTAGCTAATAAATTCAGAAAAAATGCTAAAATTGAAAAAAATGCAATTTGACAACTCCTAATTCAGTCAAAGATTCTAAGCGGCGCCTGTGGCTCAGTGAGTAGGGCGCCGGCCCCCTATGCTGAGGGTGGTGGGTTCAAACCCAGCCCCGGCCAAACTGCAACAACAACAACAACAACAAAAATAGCCGGGCGTTGTGGCGGGCGCCTGTAGTCCCAGCTGCTCGGGAGGCTGAGGCAAGAGAATCGCGTAAGCCCAAGAGTTAGAGGGTGCTGTGAGCCATGCGGCACTCTACCCGAGGGCGGTACAGTGAGACTCTGTCTCTACAAAAAAAAAAAAAAAGTCAAAGATTCTAGGCAATGAACATCAATGGCTGCTAAAACCATTAAGTAAAAGTTGATGAGAAACCATAAAATGGAGAGATCAGAATGATATCACATGAACCCACTGATCGACTGTGATACTTAAAAGTAGAATAACAGATATTATATTCCCCTGATATGGTGCAATATAGAATACATTATATCAACAATGGTGTATTCTTGTCAAAATGAGTTGACTCTGAATCAAAAAATCCTTTAGAGCCAACTTCTATTTCAGAAATATGAGGTACAGGAGAATAAGATAACTAGCACCACAAAGAAGCAATTAGACAACTTCAGGTCATATAACAAGGGACAATTAACTAGTTTCTTCAAAAAGTCATTGGTATAAAAAGGGTGGGGGGGAATAGTTCTAGACTGAAAGAGACTTACTGAGATGTAAGAATCAATTATAATGCGTGAACCTCGTTTTGGTCCTGATTTGAGCCAACTAATTGTAAGACATTCTTGAGAAAAAAAGCAAATTTTAATATGAAATGGATATTAGATGATATCAAGGAATTACTGTTACTTTTGTAAGGGAGTGATGATGGCATTGTAGTTATATAGGAAAAATGTTCATAGTTTTCAGAGGTTGATACTAAAGTATGTAGGGATAAAATAATAGAACATCTAGATTCGCTTTAAAATATTTCAGGAAAAAACTGATGATACAGGTATGGCAAAATATTGTAACACTAAATCTGAGAGATTCAGTATATTATTCTCTTTGCTTCGGGTATGTTTGAAATGTTTTATTATAAAAGTGCTTAATGTTATAAGTAACAATATAGGGAATAAAAATGCATGTGTAAGATAGTTCATTGAACTTTGAAAAAATATAGTGTACCTTTTTTTTTTTTTTTTTGTAGAGACAGAGTCTCACTTTATGGCCCTCGGTAGAGTGCCCTGGCCTCACACAGCTCACAGCAACCTCCAACTCCTGGGCTTAGGTGATTCTCTTGCCTCAGCCTCCCGAGTAGCTGGGACTACAGGTGCCTGCCACAAACCCCGGCTATTTTTTTGGTTGCAGTTTGGCCGGGGCCGGGCTTGAACCCACCACCCTTGGTATATGGGGCCAGTGCCCTACCGACTGAGCCACAGGCGCCAACCTAGATACCTTTTAATAAACAAAAAGAATTTTTTTTTTTTTTTAAACAGTCTCAAGCTGTTGCCCTGGATAGAGTGATATGGCATCATAGCTCACAGCAACCTCCAACTTTTGGGTTCAAGTGATCCTCTTTCCTCAGTTAAAATAAATGAATACAGAAATATTTATTTAGAAGTCATCATAAAAGTTTGTATCTGAGTTTCCTTTGCTAAATTTCACTAAAACTTACTTGAGTTTCTGTTTGTAATTGTCCAATTAATGAGAGAGTCTTAACAGCAATAAAACAGACCTATGATTTCAAACAAACAAACAAAAAAGTTACCAAAAATTCCATGTGGTATAAAATTATTTCTTTCTTTAACTTACTGATTGAAAAACTCGAGCAGCTTGTAAAGGCTGATGTAAAATGTGATTTCCAAGTTCGGCATCTAATTCAACAACATCAGAAGGATTTATTAAAATATTGAATCGATAGACAGCAGAACTTTGTTTAGAATCTGTGAAAACAGATAAAAGTCATAGTCAAGATAATTATATGTTGGAATTTAGTTGAGAGTTTCTAAAATAAACTCATGGCTCGGTGCCCACAGCTCAGTGGCTAGGGCGCTAGCTACATACAACCAAGGCTGGCAGGTTAGAACCTAGCCCCGCCTGCTAAACAATAATGACAACTACAAGAAAAAAATTGCCAGGTGTTATGGCAGGCGCCTGTGGTCCCAGCTACTTAGAAGGCTGAGGCAAGAGAATCACTTAAGTCCAAGAGTTTGAGGTTGCTGTGAGCCGTGACGCCATAGCACTCTACCGAGGGCAACATATGAGACTCTGTCTCAAAAAAATAAATAAATAAAATGAGGGCGGCGCCTGTGGCTCAGTGAGCAGGGAGCCGGCCCCATATACCGAGGGTGGCGGGTTCAAACCCAGCCACGGTCAAACTGCAACAAAAAAATAGCCGGGCGTTGTGGCGGGCGCCTGTAGTCCCAGCTACTCGGGAGGCTGAGGCAGGAGAATCGCCTAAGCCCAGGAGCTGGAGGTTGCTGTGAGCTGTGTGACGCCACGGCACTCTACCGAGGGCAATAAAGTGAAACTCTGTCTCTACAAAAAAAAGGAAAATAAAAAAATAAAGTGAAATAAAATAGTCATCTTTGCCAAACATACCATTGTAGTACTTGCAATCATCTATAAACTTTTGGAGGCCTTGCAATCATCTATAAACTTTTGGAGGCCTCCACTTCTGTCAAGATAAATAAGGGCTGCCTCTTTCATTTTTAGATTTGACATTTTCTCCTAGTTAATGATTCTTCTGTATTACCAACTGATAAACCACAGTTGTTGGTAAAGAGTATAGATGGTGAAACTATAGAAAAAGTATCAGAAAACCTAGAAATAAAGTAAGACAAATTTTACTTTTGAAGTCCTATAGTAAGACTTTACAAACTATTAAAGTGTGAAATAAAACTAAGTAAAATCTCTAACTTTGAAAAAATTCCTACCCGAAGAGAAACAAAACTTTGCTTTCTTTTGCCAAATAACATTTTTATCAACACTAGGTTCTAAGATCCTCTCATAAGATTGCAAACTGAAAAACAATAGCCTCAAATGTTTAACAGAGTAGGTAATTCCAAAAAAAATGCTTGTTGAAATAAACAGTATCAGATAATGAGGATCTCTCGTGTTTTAAAATGAAAGTGATAGAGATGTCTTGAAAATTTAATCTAAGTAGCAAAATGTAGTAGAACGAAGAAACCTGGGAAATTTGAGAACTTGATTCTAGACCCAGCATTTCCTGGTTGTTGTGGGGAAATCATCTGACCTCTCTTTAGCAGCAGTTCTCAACCCTTTGTAACAAGGAAAATACATCCTGCATATCAGATATTTACATTATGATTCATAACAGTAGCAAAATTACACTTATGAAGTAGCAATGAAAATAATTTTATGGTTGGGGGTCACCACAACATGAGGAACTGTATTAAAGGGTCGCAGCATTGGGAGGCATTAGGAAGGTTGAGAACCACTGCATGGGAAAGGAAAGGGTTGTATTAGATAATTAAGGCCCTTTCAGTTCTGTAGCTTGTTATCAGTGACCAACATAAAACATTAAACCATGGTAATGAGTACAGAATGGAATATATAAAATTCATTTAAAGACAAGAGGCCCTAATTGGAAACAATATATAATTGTAGTAGGTGCTAGGAATAAAATGCTTAAGACTAGATACTGCCTTTCAAGAAGCTGCCAACTTAGAGAAGTCAGAAATAACGACTAACACATTGGTTCACTGGTTTCCAAATATTTACTTGGCATCTACTATTTACTGGGTACCAGACTGTCCTATGCACGAAGGATACAAAAATGAGTAAAACGTAGCCTCTTATCTTTCACAAAGAGTACAGTGAGGGAAGACACATGTAAACAGTTATGTGACAATTTAAGTGCTATAATAGAAACATGAATATACTAGGAAGCACAAAAGGGCCAACATTTACGAAATACTTTACAAATATTTGATATTGGGATCATCTTGCATATGGGTCATAAGATTTTCTATTGTTTTAGGACATTTTAATTGAATACAGTAGGGTTATAGAGAAGCTATGAATTCTACTTTAAAAGGGTCATTTGATAGATGAATGTTTCACTTATTGGAAGAGAGGTGAAGAGAAAGAGGAGGCAGTGTTCCAGAGATAGAGGTCACTCCCTACCTCCATTATCAGTTCTACACCACTGGATCCATATTTCTACTATTTGGAGTTTAGGCTACTTTCCAAAGAAAAGTAACTGAGACTGTCCTTTCCAAAATTACTTAGGGGTGAAACTTCAGAGTTTATTTCTCGGTGGCCATCAAGTACAATGATCCTAAAATGCGTGTTGTGTTTAGGACATCAAGTTTCAGCTTCTGGGGTAACATTAGGTTTTCAGGGCTGAATGAAAATGATAAAGAAAGAGTTGGGTGAGGTCAGATTATGCAGATTCTGAAAACTTTTGTAGTCCATGATGATTATTTGGGAACTCACTAACATTTGTAAAACAGAGACTAAATAACGGTCAGATTTTTTTTTTTTTTGAGACGGAACCTCAAGCTGTCGCCCTGGGTAGAGCATCACAGCTCACAGCAACCTCCAACTCCTGGGTTCAAGCGATTTTCCTGCCTCCGCCTCCCAAGTAGCTGGGAATACAGGCATCTGCCACAACGCCTGGCTATTTTTTTGGTTGCAGCCATGATTGTTGTTTGGCGGGCCCGGGCTGGATTTGAACACGCCAGCTCAGGTGTATGTGGCTGGTGCCTTAGCCACTTGAGCGACAGGCGCCGAGGCAACGGTCAGATTTTTATTTTGGGAATCAGTCCCTGCCGCCGCTAGTAAAGTAGGTTGGAGTAGCGGAAGAGTCAATAATCAGCTTTTAGGTGTTGCAACATTCTTAAAAATAGTATGGCCAGTTCTGGAGCTTTTGCAATTAATAAACTCATGGCTCGGTGCCCACAGCTCAGTGGCTAGGGCGCTAGCTACATACAACATACAAGAGAAATGGAGTAGTTAGAGTCTAGAATTTTAAAGACTTTACACGGGACCTGGTTAGTAGCGGGTCCGTACAATACGGGGAGGAATAATTAGCCAAGGGTAAGTGGGTTGGCGTGACTGGATGATGTTGCTCTCATAGGTAGTGTGGCACCCAAAGAGAAGCGCAGGGAGATCAGGGAAAGTTCATTCGCGATAACCTGACTTTGCCTCCTGCGACGCTCAGGTCTATGCGAGGCCGGCGGGAAGTAAACCAGCGCCTGGAACTCAGCACCGTGGAAAGGAGGAGGCTAAAGTCTGGGCGCCAGCGTTAAAGTGGCGGTGCTGGGGCGTCGAAGATTTTCAAGGAAGAGGATTAAGTGGACGAAAAGATACGGGAGGCTGTGAAAAGCATTAAAAAAGGTGAAGAGGGATAGAATTCTAAGTCTTTGGCCCTCCCCAGAGTATAAAGAACCCAGTTCTGTCCGGGCGCGGTGGCTCACGCGTGTGACCCGGGCATCCTGGGAGGCCGAGCGGGCTGAATCGCCCAAGACCGGCCCGGTCAAGAGCCAGACCCCGTCTCTAAACACAGCCGGGCGCCTGCTGGCCCAGCTACTTGGGAGGCTGAGGTAGGAGGATCGCGTTAGCCCAGGAGTTTGAGGTTGCTATGAGCTAGGGCGACGCCACTGAGCTGGAACCTGGGCGATAGAGTGGGACTCGGTCTCAAAACAAAACAAACCCCAAGTTCTGCTTCACTTGCAACAGGCGCGAAATCCTATCCCCTCCTCGCCCGGTCAGCAACCAGGGATGGACTGAGGAGGGGAAGGCGGCAGGAAAACACTTCACAACCAAAGCGGATGGGTAAGGAGCCAGCCTCACCAAGTAGGACCCAGAACCCCTCCCACGCACTACAGCAACCTCCGGTACCACCGCCCTCGGCCGGGTGCTGGTTTGCACCCGCGCAGTCGCCCACCAGCTAGTCCGTGGCGCTCCTGCAGCGCCGGTGCGGCGGGGCCCTGGCGCGCGAGCGCGTTCTCCCGGGACTGCAGGCGCCCTTCTGTGGCCAGGGAAACCAGCCGGCTGGTCCCCGCTGCGTTAATTTCTTCGCGCCTGCTCCCTCCCACCCAGGCCGAGAAGAGACAGGGCTATGGTTGCTTTTCCATGTTACTGCAGGCAGAGGGTGTCGATGTTTGCCTAAAAAATTTAGAACTGCTGGTGGTAATGCAGTGGCTTGCAACTTCGGAAAACAAGCCAGTACGCCCTCAAAGAACTAAACCCAGAGTCCACCCCTACGTGTGCACACATGTGACCCAGCGATTCCACCCCTACGTGTGCACACGTGCATACTCAAGAGAATTGAAATGCTCGCGTGGAAACCTAGGCACGAATGTCCATGATATTATTCATAGTAGCCCCAAAGTAGATAACCTAAAAGTGCTTTTTTTTTTTTTTTCTTTTTTTGTGTTCAGACAGAGTCTTACTTTGTCACCCTGGATAGAGTGCCATAGTGTCACGGCTCACAAACTCTTGGGCTCAGGCTCGGTGCCTGTGGCTCACGCGGCTAAGGCTCACACAGCAGAGCTGGAGGGTTCGAATCCAGCCCGGACCCGCCAAACAACAATGACGGCTGCAAACAAAAAATAGCCGGACGTTGTGGCGGGCGCCTGTAGTCCCAGCTACTTGGGAGGCTGAGGCAAAAGAATCTGTGGCTCAGTGAGTAGGGAGCCGGCCCCGTATGCCGAGGGTGGCGGGTTCAAACCCAGCCCTGGCCAAACTGCAACAAAAAAATAGCCGGGCGTTGTGTTGGGCGCCTGTAGTCCCAGCTGCTTGGGAGGCTGAGGCAAGAGAATCACGGAAGCCCGAGTTGGAGGTTGGTGTGAACTGTGTGTCGTCATGGCACTCTACCCGAGGGCGGTAAAGTGAGACTGTCTCTACAAATAAAAAAAAAAAAGAATCATTAGAGCCCAGGAGGAGTTGTAGGTTGCTGTGAGCTGTGATGCCAAAGCACTCTACCCAGGGCAACAGCTTGAGGCTCTGTCTCAAAAAAGATAAAAAAAAAAAAAGAAAAAAGCAAAAACAACTCTTGGGCTCAAGAGCTTCTCTTGCCGCAGCCTCCGCAGTAGCGGGAACTGCAGGCGCCCACCGCAATGCCGGCTCTTTTTAGAGACCGGTCTTGCTCAGGCGGGTCTGGAACTCCTGAGCTCAAGCAATCCACCCGCCTCGGCCTCCCAGAGTGCGAGGATTACAGGGCTGAGCCACTGTGCGGAGCCCTAAATGTTCATCAGCCATCAATGGATAAATGTGATGTATCCATACCATGGAATATTTTGGGGCCATAAAAAGTAATGACATAAAACATATAGAGTGAAAGAAGCCAGACATAAAAGCGCACACGTGTGATTGCATTTCTATGAAATGTCTGGGAATTTCTGTGAATCCGTACACACGCATGAAGTCCAAAAACGGGGAGGGAAAAACAGCCATTGCTAATGGGTATTGGAGTTCTTTTTACTTTCTTTTTATTTCATTTTAATTTTTTTTGAGACATTCTCACTATGTCGCCCTCACTAGGGTGCAGTGACATCACAGCTCACAGCAACCTCAAACTCTTGGGCTTAAGTAATTCTCTTGCCTCAGCCTCCCGAGTAGCTGGGATTACAGGCTCCGACCACAACGCCTGGCTATTTTTTGGTTGCAGTTGTCATTGTTGTTTAGCTGGGCCTGGCCAGGTTCAAACCGCCTGCCTCCGTGTATGTGGACGCTGTCCTACCCACTGAGCTGTGGGCACTGTCTACCTTTTTTTTAAATTGTGGTAAAATATACATAAAATCTACCATTCTAAAAAGTTTTTTTTTTTAAGTAGCATTTCTATATATTTACTTATTATTATTTTTTTTTTTTTGGCCAGGGCTGGGTTTGAACCTGCCACCTCTGGCATATGGGACCAGCGCCCTACCCCTTTGAGCCACAGACGCTGTCCTAATTTGATTCTTTTTGTCATAATTAGCAATGAGAAAAATGCTTCAGGATGCCAAGACTTAGAGGTTACTATACCATTCTTTATTTTCTAGTAAGGCAGTTCTAAATAACAGTTTTGATCTGAAAAAGAGAACTATAAAATAGCATAATTTTCCTCAAGTGAGTGCTGAACCAATCAAGAGATAAGACAAGAGCTAGTTACAGTGGCTCACATCTGTAGTCCCAGCTCCCAGGAGGTTGAGGTGGGAGACCAGGAGTTTTAGACCAGACTGGGCAACATAGAGAGCCCCTTGTCTCTAAAAAAATATTTTTAAATAAGATAGGCCAAATGCACAGCTCATGCTTGTAATCCTAATACTCTGGGAGGCTGATGTGGGAGGGTTGTTTGAGGATAGGCGTTTAAGACCCGTCAGAGCAGAGTGAGTCTTCATCTCTACAAAAAAATAGAAAAATTAATCGAGGTGGTGGTGTGTGTCTGTCTCAGCTATTCAGGAGACTGAGGCAGGAGGATTGCTCAAGCCCAGGAGTTAGAGGCTGCATTGAGCTATGATGACACCACTGCACTCTAGCCTGGGAAACAGAGTAGTTTGAAACCCCATCTCAAAAAAATAGACTAAATAAATTAAATAAATAAACCAACAAATAAATAAATAAGACAAAAGATAAAAGCAGAAGCAGATGAGGGCCAAAATATTACCTTTATTACTGATAATTTCTTTTAACAGCTCCAGCAGATTTTAGCATATTAAATAAACAAAAGTGGAGAGCAGACCTATTCTTTTAACTTGGTTCACAAATATCTAAATGTAGAAAAGTCTGGTTAAATCTTGGGTAGAGCTAGAATTTTTGGAATGAATAGATAGCCATCTGCAATAATAGAGGCCCAACTTGAATTTAAATGTAAGTGGATTCTAAATATTTCTACTTATCTTGAAAAGAAAAGTTTATTAAAAGAAAGCACTGATGGGCTAGTTTAGTGATCTTTTTTAATATTTTCTGCTGTTGAGTTTCTTAAGATTTATTGATTTTGGTAGTAGAACATGTTTCCCAGGCTAGAGTGCAGTGGTGCCATCATAGCTCAACGCAGCCTCTAACTCCTGGGCTTGAGCAATCCTCCTTACATATAGGCGAAAAAGTGTGCTTTCTTACGCTGACATCCAGAATTAGGCAAATTTACCCACCCAAATGTGTCAAGAGCTGGGCTAAAAGGCCTCACTTAGTCCATGGGGATGGGTGAGTATAGAAGATCATTGCTCTATGACATCAGCCAAGAGGAAGGAGACTGGGATATACATGCACTGCATTTTTCCCCCAAATTGATCAATTTGATAAACCAGTCATTCAGGAATTGGAGAGATCTAGGGGATGGAGAAGATCTAGAATGTTGCAATATAGTACAGTATGGTGCTTTCAAAGTAGTAGAATATAAATCTTTCTTTTTAACAGCAACATTCAAATATTCCTCATTCTGCTTATTGTCCCTCATTGAAAGTGATACTATTTCACCAGGTGCAGTGGTTCACACGTGTAATCCTAGCACTCAGGAATGAGTTGAGACCTGTCTGAGCAAGAGTGAGACCCTGTCTCCACTAAAGATAGAAAAATTGTGGTGGGTGCTTGTAGTCTCAGCTACTCAGGAAGCTGAGGTAGGAGGATCACTTGAACCCAGGAGTTTGAGGTTGCTGTGAACAAGGCTGATGCCATGGCACTCTAGCCTGGGGCAACAGAGTTAGACTCTCTCTCAAAAAAAGGAAAGAAAGAAAGTGATACCCTTTCAAACATAGATATGCAAACACAGTAAGCAAGAGTTCCATGATCTGGTTCTGCTCACATCAATCTTTGGAAAAAAAAGAATGAAGAATTTGTCCGCAGGCCCCAGTCAATCTGTTTGAACACACAGGGTGATCTCTTCCCTTTATCATACTTCCTGGGGTAGAAATGATAGACCAGTGTGCCTCCAATCATAATTTAATATCATTGTAAGAATTTGAATATGTCTTTAAAACTATAATTTGATATTTTAGATAAATGGAATCAAGTGTCTGTAATGTGTTTTCGTTTTAAATCCCTTTCTAACGTATGTGTTAATATTTATTTTCAGTTCCTTCAGGAATTAGTGACGACTTCAAGCGTCTCCTTTCCTTGACTTCCAGTTCATGCTGGAAGTTTACAGCAATACTTGCCAATATCTTTGCATCACAGATTGTTCCTCCTGGGACTTACAATTGGCTCAAACTCTGTTTGTTGATGAGTCTTGTACAGACAAGTGACCGTAGAAAGGAACTGGAAGATTGCCTGGATATTTTAATTATAACAAGTGATACTCTACTGGTAGACAGGTAAATATGTGACATGAACTTTTTTCTTTTTTTTTTTTTTATTAAGCAGACCTAGGCAGACCTAGGCTTCAAACCCCCCACCCATGGTACACAGGACCAGCACTTTAAGTGAGCTACAGGTGCCCAGCTGACATGAATTTTTTAAAATGTTAATTGGCCACAGGTTTGTATAAATTTTTTCAATAAGCATTATTATAAGAGGAATATTTAGGATTTATCTGAACTAGTATATATAATTATTCTAGTCACTTTTTATCAATAAAGTAATAAAGTTTTGAAACGTAAGTAGATAAATGAGATATTTGCTTTTAATATTTTGAGAGTGTAACCACTCGAAGTTTGAACCTTTTCCCTCACTCATTCCTTTGCGGATATGTAGCAAATGCATCCTTCCCAGCCTTCCTTTTCCCCCATTCCCTGGCTCTACCTTTGTGCTTTGTTTTCATTTTTTAGTAATCTTCCCCGCAAGGAGCCAAGAAGCCATTTTTAAATTTTTCTCCAAGATTCCATTCACTAATATTGATTCACTGTACCCAACAGTGCCAAAATGACTGTTTTGGTGATACCTCATTCCTAACTTTGGAATAGGCCTCTACTCAGAGTTTTGTGGCTCCCCATTAGCAAGTACCCTTTTCTTAAAAAGTGACATGAATGTTCACAAAATTTAGAATAAGCTCCTTTTAAAATATTTTGTATGTAATTCTAAAGCAAAAAATAAATTTATAAAGTGAATTTAAAATAGAAAAATGCAAATCACCATCATATTAATTATACAAATAATATTTTGCTAAAATTAAATTGCCACTTGTAATGATCCAAAATTCCATATATTTCACCACTTTGTTTTCTACTCACGAAAGTATTTAGTTCCCTGACATACTCACCATGTCTGGCTATTTCCAAACTTTTAAATTTTATAATCTGAGAGGTAGAAAATAGTATTTTATTTTTATTTGCATTTCTTAAATGCATTTCTTATTTCAACTGGAAATAACTTTCAGCATCATTTAAATCTTACTAAACAATTGTATTATTTTTTATAAACCTCCTAATTTTGACCATTGTTTATTTTTCTTTTTTTTATTGTTTATTTTTCTAAGTTGTTTATCTACTTCTTACTAATTTGTGATGGCAGTTGAAAATTAAGGCCTTTGTCTCTTTTCCTGTTTGTCATTAACCATTTGACTTTTCTTATGATATTTGGGTCTATATGGCAGATTTAATTTTGTTTGTCTTGAAGTAAAATTTGTTTATAGTATAATAATCTTATCTTATTATTACCATTAAAATCAATTAATGAATTTTAACAAATACATAGACTCCTATACTCGCTACCACAATGAGCTATAGAACATTTTTATCACCCAAGAAATTACCCTCATTCCCTCTTCCAGTCAGTTCCTGTCTCCACAGGAGATTTCTGTAACCATAGATTAATTTTCCTATTGTTAAACTTCATAAAATGGAATCACACAGTGCATCCTCCTTGGGGTCTAGTCTCTCTTGTTTAACAAAAAGTTTTTGAGATTGGTCCAGTTTTATGCGTCAGTACTTCATCATTTTTTTTGATGAGTAGTATTCTCTTATATGAATATACCACAGTTGTTTTTCCAGTCTCCTAGTGGTGGATGTTGAGTTTTGCATGTTTTGACTAGTATAAAGCTACTGTAAACATTCTTGTACAAGTCTTTTTATGGAAATATTATTTTCATTATCTTGGGTAATACCTGGGAGTGGGATTGCTGTTTCATAAAAGAGATGAACATGTAGTACAGTATTTAACTTTACAAGAAATTGCTAGTTTTCCAAGGTGGTTGTACATTCCAGCCAACAATATGAGAGTTCTACTTGTTCCCAATCTTATCAAAATTTGTTTTGTCAATCTTTTTCATTTTAGACATTCTAGTGACTATGAAATGGCATCTCATGATTCTCATTTGCACATCTCTGATGACTACTGATTTGAGCTCTTTTTCATGTGCTTATTGTGGCTATTCATACATCATCTTTTATGAAGTGTTTCTTCGAGTTCTTTCCGTACCTTTTGAGGAGCATGCACATCTTAACAATATTCAATCTTCCAATCCATTAATGTTGTCTATCTCTCCTTTTATTTACATCTTCTTTAATTTCTTTCAGCAATGCTTTATAAAGATCATGTATGTTTTGTTAAATGGATTCCTAAATATTTGATGTTTTTGATGCTACTAAAATAGCATCGAATTATTTTATTAAATTCATTTTCAATAGTTTGCTATAAATATATAGAAATACAACTAATTTTTATATTTTGACTTTGTATTCTGTGACCTTGCATCAGTAGTTTTAAAAGTTCCCCACCTAATATTTTGCTAAAATTAAATTGCCACTTGTAATGATCCAAAATTCCATATATTTCACCACTTTGTTTTCTACTCATGAAAGTATTTAGTTCCCTGACATACTCACCATCTCTGGCTATTTCCAAACTTTTAAATTTTATAATCTGAGAGGTAGAAAATAGTATTTTATTTTTATTTGCATTTCTTAAATGCATTTCTTATTTCAACTGGAAATAACTGAGCAGCGCCTGTAGCTCAGTGGGTTGGGCGCCAGCCACATATACCAAGGCTGGTGGGTTTGAACCCCGACGGGGCCAGCTAAAACAACAATGACAACTGCAACAAAAAAATAGCCAAGCATTGTGGTGGGCGTCCGTAATCCCAGCTACTTGGGAGGCTGAGGCAAGAAAATCACTTAAGCCCAAGAGTTTGAGGTTGCTGTGATCTGTGACACCATGGTACTCTACCCAGGGCAACAGCTTGAGACTCTGTCTCAAAAAAAAAAAAGTTCCTCACCTGAGCTCACATGTTTGGGAGCAACCTGAGCAAGATAGCTGGGCGTTGTAGTGGGCGCCTGTAGTCCCAGCTACTCCTGAGGCTGATGCAAGAAAGTGGCTTGAGCCCAAGAATCTGAGATGATTGCTGTGAGCTGTGATCCCAGCGCACTCTACCAAGGTCTACAAAGTGAGATGTCTCAAAAAAAAAACAACAAAAAAGAGTTGCCATGATATAGAGGCAGATGGGACATTGGCAAGCTTAATGCAAAAAAATCTAAATAAGCAAAAGAAAGCAATCTATAAAAAGAAGAAGGTTCAGTTCAAATGTCATCTCTGTGTAACTTTCTGTGGCACCCTTCTAGCAAGAAATAATACTCCCTTCTGAATATTTTGAAGATATTATTTTAGTACTTACCGCTTTATGTTTTAGTTTTTTATGTCCTCCTTTTTAGGCTTTCTAAGTTAAGGACCAAATCTCATGTATGTTTTTATCTCTAGCAAGTAGCTGGTATAGCACAGGTATTCAATAAACATGGAATGAAAGTAAATTTAATTGTGTATCTGTTAACACATTCTGACTTCTAAAAATCAAATAAAAGTAATAAAAATTTTATTTTTTTTTTCCCCTTAGGCTTTTGAATTTTAGCATAAGCCTTGTTCCCCATGGTATATGTCATCTAGTCTCTACTGAAATTTTCCCCACTCTATCCAGGAATAAGTATGGAACTGGAGCAGTTAGCATTCAAGCTGGCAGTGCTTTGCTAGCCAAAGGTGGTATCTGCTTTATAGGGGATGTGGCTTCACACAAAAAAGATAAACTTGAACAGCTTCAATCAAGTAAACTTTTCTTCAGATTAATTTTTACTTATTTAACCTATACTCTTCATCAGTCAAGGAGTTATTTAACAGTGAAGATAGAATTGCATATGTTTTAGGAATTCAGAAGTTACATTAAATGCCATTTTTCATTTCAGGTTTATAAATAAAAACAGGGGAATTTGTCTCTACAAAAAAAAAAAAAAAACAGGGGAAATTAATGTGCAAATGTCCTGTGCTAGCCTTTGGTGTTGTGCTAACACGTGAGTTTATATTGGGGCAGATTTATTTCCTCTTCTTGTCTTATTGCATTAGGACCTCCAGTACAATGTCGAAAAGTAGTGTGAGAGGGGAATTCTTGCCTTGTTCCTGATCTTAGCAGGAAAGCCTAAAATTCTCATCATTAAATATGATGTTAGCTGTACATTTTCCATAAATTTTCTTTATCACATTGAAGTTCTCCTCTATTCCTAAGTTGCCGAGAGTTTTAATCATGAATGGGTATTGGATTTTGTCAAATTCTTTTCTGAATCTATTAATATGATCATTTTAATATGATTTAGTTTTCCTTTAGGCTGTTAGTGTGATAGATTACATTACTTAATTTTTTTTTTTTCTTTGCAGTCATGGCCGGGGCCAGGCTTGAACCCCACACCGCGGGTACATGGGGCCGGCACCCTACTCCTTGAGCCACGGGCACTGCCCACATTACTTAATTTTTGAATATTGAACCAATCTTGCATACCTAGAATAAATACCACTTGGTTGTGGTATATAATTCTCTTTATACATTGTTGAATTTGATTTGCTACTACTTTGTCAAGGATTTTCCATTAATGTTCAAGAGCAAATCTGCTCTATAGTTTTCTTTTTACAGCAGAGAAAGGGTTTATTTTGCAAAGCACTAATAAAGACTAGCAAATTCTCTCAAGTCTGTCTCTCTGAGAATTGGGGGGACAGTTTTTTTTTTTGCATTGAATTTTTTCTTTGGAAATTTTTGGCTGGGGCTGGGTTTGAACCTGCCCCCTCCGGCATATGGGGTCGGCGCCTTACTCCTTTGAGCCACAGGTGCCGCCCTGACAGTTTTTTTTTTTTTTTTCAGGTTAATTGAGGATATAAAGAATTAGGTTACAGTGTTTGCGTGTGTTAGGTAAGGTCCCTCTTACAGTAGTGTCCTGCCCCAAAGAGATGTGCCATACACCCTAACACTGTGTCCATTAAGTGGGAGCCCACCCATCCCCCTCCGTCCTCCCCTGTCCCCGCTTCCTTGTTCCAACACTCCCCACCTTGAATTGATTTGAGTTTTTCTCTTATGTGGGCATGTATTAGATGTCTACTGGGTTCATATTAGAATTGAGTCTATTGGATTCTTGCTTCTCCATTCTTGTGATATTTTACTAAGAAGAATGTATTTCACTCCATTCAGGATAATACAAAAGATGTAAAGTCTCCATCTTTTTAATGGCTGAATAGTATTCCATGGTATACATATACCCCAGCTTGTTAATCCATTCCTGGATTGGTGGGCATTTAGGTTGTTTCCACATTTTGGTGATTATAAATTGATCTACGATAAACAATCTAGTGCAAATATCCTTACGAGAAAATTATTTTTTTTTCTTCTGGGTGGATGCCTAGTAATGAGATTGCAGGATCAAATGCAGTTTTCTTTTCTAATAATATCTTTGTCTTCTTTTGCTATTAGGGTAACACTGGCTGGGCCGGTTTTAGCTAACAAGAATGTGAACAGCCATGGACTGAGAGAAGAGCAATAAGGGCCTGGCCTTCTTGACATGTCAGCACGACTATATGAGAGTGTTCAAAGTACACAGCATATTGTTTCACCCTGCAGGAGAGGGCAGAAATAGGCTCATTCGATTAGGGCAATTGAATTTTGACCATAGCACTAAAGCCAGTCAGTGGGAAACAAGGTTTTCAGTAACAGTGGAACATCTGGGTACCTATATGGAAAAAATCTCAGCCCATATCTCCCAAGTATACACAATAATTAATTTGAGATGGATCACAAACCTAAATGTAGAAACTAAAAATACAAACCTTCTAGAGGAAAATGTAAATATCTTCATGACATTAAGGTAGGCAATGATTTCTCAGGCAGAATTCAGATAGCACTAAATAAAAGAATTGATAGACTGAACTTCATAAAACTAAAAAGTTGTTTTTATTAAAAGGCCCCATTTAAAAAGTAAATAGCGAAACAAGCAAAAAGAAAATAATTGCATATACATATAATGTACATATACATATACTATAATATACATATATGTATTATATATATTATATATTATAATATACATATACATATAATGTATTTGCCAGAACATAAAAACAATTTCTATAAGTCAATAATATAAAAAAAAAAAAATTGACAACAGACTTGAGTAATGATTTCTCACAAGAATATAGACAAGATGACCAAAAAGCATATGAAAGGGTATTGAACATCAGTAGTTATCAGAGAAATGAAAATAAAAACCACAATCAGATACCAATATCAAATACTAGCAGAGCCAGCGTCATTAGTGTGGAACAAGTGCAGTTGCCCAGAGGCCCTCCTCCTGCCACAGGACCTTGGCATTTTGGTCAAAACTCTGCTATCACCATCCTCTAGTGTTTTTTTGGTAGGTAGTCAAGATTGATTTAGGAGGAACTTAACATACAAAGCAGTCTTGTGTGCTGGCAAGACAAGGTAGATCTCCATGCTCACAATGCTTTTATGCCATGCATGGAAAAAAAAAGGGAAAGGGAAAATAAAAGAAAAAACTACTGATGGCATTTTAAGCCATTTGGTTGCTTTTTGCTTTACTTTCTACTTAAAGGAATTGTTTGGGTTCCCAACATTCTTCAGTGTGCATGGCGACAGAGGAATGTTGTGGGCAATAGCAATTATCTTGAGATAACCAGTCCTCTGGTTGCTACGTCCTACAACTCACTCTGTGGTCATGTACCCACAGTACATTTTTACAGGGCCAGCCACAGAACCATTACCAGCTATAGTGTTTACTGAGGGCAAAGGGAAATGCAGAAAAGTCCTTATTTTTGGAAAGTCACAGGGGTCAAATGCAATGGTTTGTTACGTGTAGGGGTTTTGAGGAGCCTTATTCAAACTCCACTTTACTCTTACGGCAGTATTCACAAATCCTTCCAGGTGCTTCACTCTGAAGAACTAATTTTTTTTTTTTTTAAGAACTAGCTAAATCTTAAATTAGTACATTTTGATTTTCCTGCAAGCTCCAGTTTCTCCAACATGTGCAGATTTTCCAACTCAAGTCATTTAGCGACGACTGTTTCTTCTGTACTCCAGCTGTAGCCTCCTACACTCCCTGTTTCTTTCCACATCCACACAGATTCTAATCCATAAGTGGGAGCTAAACAATGGGTACACGTGGTCATAAAGTGGTGTAAAGGGCAATATTTTTTTTAAAACATATTTGTATCAGTCTTGTTTAACTCAAATTTTCAATAATTTTATCTTTTAACTTGTGTTTTATAAGGAAATCCAGTGAGACCATGGAGTAGAGGAGACACATCCATGTGTGTATCTGCTGTTCGTTGTTGCCCTTTCTCATACACCATTTGTAATCACCTATGCTGCGTCTCTAACATACTTTGGTTTTTTTTTTTTTTGGAGATACATACACTTTTTTTTTCTTTGAGACAGAGTCTCACTTTATCGCTCTCAATAGAGTGCTATGGTGTCATAACTCACAGCAACTTCAAACTCTTGGACTTAAACAATTCTCTTGCCTCAGCTTCCCAAGTAGGTGGGACCATAGTGCCCACCACAACAACTAGCTATCTTTAAATATGGGGTCTTGTTCTTCCTCAGGCTGGCCTTAAACTTGTGAGCCGAAGCAATTTACCCACCTCGGCATCCCAGAATGCTAGGATTACAGGTGTGAGCCACCACGCCCAGCCTCTACCACACTTATTATGTACTTGCTTTGATTGTTGCTGGACTCTTCTGTGTCATGAGTACACTGCAATTCAGTGCTCATATTCCATATTAACACCACTTCAGCTGAGTATGAGGGAGTGCTAATTGCCCCAAGCTCCCCAAGCCTTCTGTTTGAACCAGACTTACTTCTAAAAAGGAAAGAAGGCTATGGCATTTTTAATAAGCACGAATGACCAAGAAACCCTATCGTAGTCTTTCTTACTTGGTTACCTCTCTGTGCCTATTAATTATAGTGAAAATGATGACACAGGAGGGAAGGGGAAAATAGGACAACCCCATATTTCTTTTTTCTTTTCAGTCTTTCTTTACTCATCAGAAAGCTATAGGGAGAGAGTTTTAGTGAAAATGTGTGCCTATCAAGAAGTAAAAACTGGAAGAAGCACATTACCTGACTTCAAATTATACTACAGAGCTATTTAAACCCCAATTGCATGATACTGTCATAAAAATAGACATATAGAGAACTCAGAAATAAAGCCACACATCTGTAATGAACTTATCTTCAACAAAGTTGCCAAGAGCATGCATTGGGGAAAAGACAGTCTCTTAGTGAATGTTGCTGGGAAAACTGGGATATCCATATGCAGAAGAATGAAATTTACATCCTTATGTCTTATATACAAAAATCAGATCAAAATGTATTAAAGACCTAAAGCAAGGACCTGAAACTATGAAACTACTAAATAAAAACATTAGGGAAAGGTTTCAGGAAGTTGGTCTGGGCAAGGACTTCTTGAGTAATATACCCTTAAAACACAGGCAACCAAAACAAGATTGGACAAATGGGATCACATTAAGCTTATAAGCTTCCACACACTTTTGGGGGTGGGACACATTTATAAGAGGGACTCTATCTAACAAATGCAATCAGTGTAACCTAACTCTTTGTATCCTCAATGAATCCCAAATAATTAAAAAAAAGCTTCCACACAGTGACAACCCACAGAATGGGAGAAAATATTTTGCAAACTACACATCTGACAAGGGATTAATAGCTAAATATATAAAGAACGCCAATAATTCAATTGGGAAAAATCAAATAATCCAATTTGAAAATGAACAAAGGATCTGAATTGATATTTCTCAGAAGAAGACATACAAATAACCAGTGAAAAATGCTCAGTATCATTAGTAATCAGAGAAATGCAAATCAAAACTAAAGTGAGATATCATCTCACATCAGTTAAAATGGCTTTTTACAAAGAGATAGGCAATAATGAATGATGGTGAGGATGTGGAGAAAGGGGAACCTTTACACACTGTTGGGTTACACATATGTTACACATACACACAAGTACACTTGTGTACTTGCTTTGATTTTTGCTGGACTCTCACAGACACACGAGTGAAAATCTCAAACCCAAGAAAGGAGAGAAGGGGAGGGGGTTCACTAGCTTCCCACCCAATGGGTACAATGCATAGATAGATGAATGGCACACTCCCTGCGTGTAGGACACAACAACTCTGATTTTTATTTGGCATGTGTTTCCAAGGCCCCTGTGGATACCAAAATCTGAAAATGCTCAAGTCGCTTCTATAAAATGGCATAGTATTTGCATATAACCTACATACATCCTCCTGTATACTTTCAATCATTCTATTTATTATTTTTATTGTTTTTTTTTGAATAGTTTTCTTTTTCTTTCTCTCTCTCTTTTTAATTACACCCACTGATTCTGGTCTATTGAAATATTTTTCATCCTCAGTTGGGTAAATCCTCAGATGCAGAATCCTTAAATACAGAGGGGTGACTATAAATGGTATCAAAGAATATGTGGTCTGTCATTGGCTTCTTTCACTTAGTGTAATCTTTTCAGGTTTCATCCATGTTATAGCATGTATCAGTACTTTATCCCTTTTCCCTTTTGATAAAATATACATAAGGTAAAATTTACCATTTTAACCATTATTAAGTGTACAATCCAGTGGGGTTAAGTACACTCATAATGTTGTGTAACCATCACTATTGTCCATTTCTAGAATTGTTTCATCATCCCCAAACAGAAACTCTGTACCCTTTAAATAATAACTTCCTATTCATTCTTCCCCGTAGTTTCTGATAACATCTTCTATTTTCTGTCTCTGAATTTGCCTATTAAAAGAATTTCATTTGTTGTTATAGTTGAACAACATTCTACTGTATATGCACTAGTTTGAAAAAATCTACTCATCTGTTGATGGGCACTTGGGTTTTATCTACCTTTCGGTTATCGTGAATAATGCTGTCATGAACACTGCTATATAAGATCTTCTTTTCTGGGGCGGTGCCTGTGGCTCAGCGAGTAGGCGCTGGCCCCATATACCGAGGGTGGTGGGTTCAAACCCAGCCCCGGCCAAACTGCAACCAAAAAATAGCTGGGCGTTGTGGCGGGTGCCTGCAGTCCCAGCTGCTCCGGAGGCTGAGGCAAGAGAATCACGTAAGCCCAAGAGCTGGAGATTGCTGTGAGCCGTGTGACGCCACGGCACTCTACCGAGGGCAGTAAAGTGAGACTCTGCCTCTACAAAAAAAAAAATATGTATTTTTTTTTATGGGGCTGGTGCCCTACTCGGAGCCACAGGCACCGCCCATAAGAATCTTCTTGAGTCACTGCATTCAACTTTTTTGGGTATATCCCTACAAGTAGAATTACTACATCATGTGGTAATTCTGTGTTTAGGTTTCTGAGAAATCCCCATACTGTTTTCCCCAGTGGCTGCACCATTTCATATTCCCATCAGTAATGCATGAGGAGTCCAGTTTGTCCACATCACCTATATTACATTTTATAAGTAATAAAATAAATATATATATATTTTTGTAGAGACAGAGTCTCACTTTATGGCCCTCGGTAGAGTGCCGTAGCATCACACAGCTCACAGCAACCTCCAACTCCTGGGCTTAAGCGATTCTCCTGCCTCAGCCTCCCGAGTAGCTGGGACTACAGGCGCCCGCCGCAACGCCCGGCTATTTTTTGGTTGCAGTTCAGCCGGGCCGGGCATGAATCCGCCACCCTCGGTATATGGGACCGGCGCCTTAACGACTGAGCCACAGGCGCCTCCCAGTAATAAAATATTTTTAAAGGAAAAGTCTTTTTGTGGTAGTACTTGTAAGAGCAGTATTTTTCCCACCTTTTGAATAAGAGGACAAATTTTCCTTTTACATGGGACTCCACAAATTATGTAACTGGCCTTTTCTATTAGAATGGCAAAAATTAAAAACATGGACAACAAAAAATGTTGTCAAGATGTGGAGTCTCTGGAATTTTCATACATGTGTATTTGGTGGGAGAAAAAAATGCTACAACCATTTGCAAATTGCTCTGGCACTTCCAATAAAAGTTAAATATACATTTACCCTATGACCCAAGGGAAAGATAAACACACACAAAAGACTCTATTATCATGAATGAAGAAAAAATTAATTTGAGAACTATTTGAGAGGGAGAATCCTAGGAATGGTGCTAAATCCATTAAGGGGTGAATAAGGGGTGAAAGAAATATGAAAGGGTGAAAATAGGATGGTTCCATATTTTTTTGTTTGGGTTTTGAGCAGATGGATGAGGACACCACCATTGTGAATAGTGAACACAGAGCCATTAGAAAGGTGGGGACAAGGAATTTGGTTTTGAACATTTTGAATTGGAGATCTATTTCCCTCTAGTAATTGTAGTTCATATTCTGGCTATCTTCCTCTTTCACTCCCACGTGGATGGCTTACTTTTATCATTTATTTTCCACATACAAGAACATTATTTAAGTGTAGCCTCTATTGCATGCCTGCACTATATGACCAATCTCACAGACCTCTCTCTGCCTAGCCCTCTGCCTGTTCCACCCAGACGCCTGACTACAATTCCAACTACAGGCTTTGGACTGCTGGTTCACATCAAGTCATGGGACATGTAAACATTCAAATATTTTTCTTGCTTTGTTCTTCTTTATGACAGATGCACTAACTTAGCAGGATCTTGCAAAACAATCAAATTCACTTGTGTCTTTACTACCCAAAGTTTGTACAGTATTATTCTGCATAATAATGTCTATTATTGATTTGTAGACATATAGACCAAAAACTTAAATAACAAATGGATAATGTCTTCTGACCTAGTTCTGGAAAGCAGAAGCATTACGGTTTACATCCCAGGAAAGAAGTTTGGGGGTGATACTGATCAACAAGTGACTTTTCCAGTTCAGTGCAGTTTTTGGTCTTTTGTTGATATGGATTCATCTTCAAGGAGAAATGCACAGAAAACCAACACTCTAATTGGTCAGATGGTAGGGTATATGTATGTTTTATTATTAGAATGTTTTCCAGGGTATTTTGTCACACATTTTAATACGTCTTCTTAGTGTTCTTGTTATTAACCCGTTTCTATACTTTATTGGGCAAATAACTAAATGGTGACTCAATTGTATAAAAATTATAATGTTTTTTAGTTATGTAGATCAGGTATCTGCTCAACAGAAATTACTACTTGAATAAATAGAGAGTCTTTAATGAATGATGTGTAAGAAAATACTCAATGAAGGTTTTTAAAAAGCCAGTCACCACAAAGTTCCCAGACTATAGGTAAATTGCTTTAAATTATCATTAATTAAACACAATAATTAATAATAATTATTATTATATTAAGTTATATATGATGATTAATTTCTAATTATTTCCAAGTTGTGAAAGTGCCAAAGTTGAATGTTTTCTTCTTATCTTTTCGTTTGATGTAGGATCGTAGTTTGATTCCAGCTAACCTTGTGGAGGCATTTGGATTATTGATGAACCGCAATGAATCATCTCCTTGCCACCCACTTCTTCCTGTTGTGCGACATACTTTCAAGAAAGCCATTGATCCTGAAAGACTGCTTTATGTTGCTTCTAAACAGTTCACAGCTGAAGATTTTCAAAAGGTAAAGGTTACTGAGAATGCCAATGCTAATATTTCTCAGTTTAAATAAAAGTCCTGTTAAGCATTTGATTTTCTTTATTAGGATTCTTTTATTCCAACTTGCTTTCAGCTTTTAAACATTTTAAGGACGTTGTTTAGAAATTATTTAGGGTTATGATTAAATACACGACTGGTAAAATGCTGAGTTTATTCACTGTCCAAATCACCATAGCTTAAAGAATCTCAATGAAAAAAACAAAATAGAATATGTCTATGGAAAATTCTGATAGACTTTATAAGTATATAGTTATTTACATTTTCTAGCCTGTTCAAAAGAATTTCCCTTATATGAATACCTTCAGAGTTCTAACTAAAAAAAATTTTTTTTTAAAATAAACAAGAAAATAAATAATTAAATAAAAATAAATTTAATAATAATTCTGATAGCCATTAAAGGTGCTCAATTATTTATAACTGAAACCCTTTTAATATTGAGAAATCTGTCCATAGTAGAGTAGACTATCTGGGTATGATAGATAAAAGCCAGAGGATATTGGAAAGTGGAAGTCCATGGATCATTAAAAAGTTGTTTTCATACCCACCTTCTTGATAAGCATATTGTTTGAGTAAAAAGGTTGAAAGGTGGGTGAACTTAAAAAATGAACTATGAGCATTGTTTATTCATACAGTTAGAATAGAAAAAGAATAGTATACAGTACAATAAGGTTTTAGTTTTGTGTTTGCTTTTTAGTGTGTAAGAAAAAAGCAGTCTCTAGAAATTAGGGTACTAATTATAAATAAATAATTTATTATGTAAATAACTAATTACCCAGAGAAATTTTTGCCTGTTTTTTCCTAAAAAACAAAGAAACAAAAAACCCATGGATTTATTAACTAGTCAGGTATTTACTGAATAATTAACATATATGAGCCTATTTCTGTTCTCTTCTCTTCTTATAGAAATGTAAACTTTCTTCTTTAAATGTAGGATCATTTTATTGAAATTTTAAAAAGATACATGAAACTTTTAAGGAGCAATTAAAGTGTTAATCTGAGTAGTACTGAAAGGAAGATGTGAAGGTAGAATGTAAACTTTGGGAAGACTTCATGGAAGAGGTGGGACTTTGTGCTTTAAGAAAAGGTAAAATTTTGATGGCAGGAAGGATGGGTGTTCTGAGCAGAATTAACAGTAAGAGCAAAGACATAAAAGTAGAAATTAGTATACATGGAAAACTATGAGAAGACCAGCTCGACTGGAACAAAAGTTGTATTAGAGAGTCAACTTTGGCAAATTTATGATAATCCTTGAAGCAAAACGATTTATAGTTGACTTGTCATACTCTAGAGAGCAGCTGCAGACTTCACTAGGCAAGTGAAGTAGTGAAAACGGTTTATCTGGAAGGTAAATCTGTGCATCACACAAATCAGAGTGGATGGCATTTGTTACGGTCTGGACTCTCCAGAAGGCAGACTGAGATAGTTTAGTGTGAAGTGTATTAGCCTTCTATACCTGTGGGCTCGAGGATACCTTCTTTATTCCACCTCAGTCAGACGTAGGCTGTTCTGAGAAGCTGACAGCTGGAAACCTGACAACATTCCCATCATCTTGCTACCAGAGGTTAAAACTTAGAGAGGGCTACTGATAGTATTAATAGTATTACCCAGTTCTGATGGCCTAGAAAGAAGTGTAGAATATAAAGAGAACAAAAAAGCCAGGACATATTCGATCTAGGACATATCCTATCTGGCACATATCTATACACTTTTTTTTTTTTGTAGACACAGAATCTCACTTTATTGCCCTCAGTAGAGTGCTGTGGCCTCACACAGCTCACAGCAACCTCCAACTCCTGGACTTAGGCAATTCTCCTGCCTCAGCCTCCCGAGTAGCTGGGACTACAGGCGCCCGCCACAACACCTGGCTATTATTTGGTTGCAGTTTGACCGGGTCCGGGTTTGAACCCGCCACCCTTGGTATATGGGGCCGGCACCCAGCTCACTGAGCCACAGGAGCCGCCCTCTATACACTTTTTTTAAAAGTCATTATTATTATAATTAATATTTTCCTTGGTTCTATTAGTTTAAAAAGTAGAAAATAACTAGGATAATTTAAAAAATGTCCAGAAAATATGTCACAGAGTAAGGATTTAAGGAACTGGGAATCACTAACTCAGAAAAAAAATATATAAAACTCAGAGAAAACAGCAATAATTATTGTGTTAGAAAATTCTTTTCTAGGGCGGTGCCTGTGGCTCAGTCGGTAAGGCGCCGGCCCCATATACCGAGGTCAGTGGGTTCAAACCGGCCACGGCTGAATTGCAACCAAAAAAAAAAAAAAAAAAAAAATAGCCGGGCGTTGTGGCAGGCGCCTGTAGTCCCAGCTTCTCGGGAGGCTGAGGCAAGAGAATCGCTTAAGCCCAGGAGTTGGAGGTTGCTGTGAGCTGTGTGATGCCACGGCACTCTACCAAGGGCCATAAAGTGAGACTCTGTCTCTATAAAAAAAAAAAAAAGACAATTATTTTCTACTCAAATCTTACTAAATCTCCAAGGCCCACCTTCATAGCACTGAACACAATGCCTGCCATCTTTCCAAATATTCAGGTACGTGTTCTGTAAAAGGAAGGAAAGGAAGTAAGGAGGGCAAGTAGCTCCAGGGCCAAGGAGAGAAAGTTATAAGGAAATAAACCTTTCAAGAATTAAAGCTGTTCGAAAGGGAAAGCTTCTGAGAGAGGTGAGTCTTTCTCCCACTGGAAGCAAAGACATTGCTAAGTCATTCAAATACATGGCAAAGAACATTTCTGCACTGAGAAGGAAGAGGTTATTCTGGGTAAACTTTAATATTCTTTACAAGTATGAGACTATGATTTAAAGTACTTGGTGACTTTGGGATGGCCCCAGGTATTTACTCAATTGAATGTAAATAAAATCTGAAAACTTTCAAAAATAAAATGCCAGTATACTTTTGATTTTTGTCATCTCGATTCTATAATAAATCCTTAGTCTCTTGGATGTTTTACACTTTTAATTTAGCGACTGGATTTTGCAAAGAATTTGAATGTGGAATTCAGCTCAGAAGCAGAAAGAATGATTGATGGCTATTATCTAGCAAGTCGAAAAATTAGAACAGATTCTGTATATGGATCAAAACTGTCAGCATCTGCATTAAAATATTTGTAAGTATTCAAGATTTTTAAAGCCAATATTGACTTTTAATCGATGCACTGCATTTATTTATCTATTTCACTTGTTTCTGTTTGCTTGATTGCTGGTTTGCTGGTTTATAATTTACCTTGTTCCAAAGAACGTAAGGTGACTTAATAATTCCTTTTGTCATTACACATATATGGTTGTATCATTTTAACTTCCAATAATTTTTCTCACTAAATAGATTTTTATTGGATCCTTGTATGAAATGTGTCTGAAAAAATTGCACTGATTTCAAATGCAAATGACTGGGTTTTTTAAATAAACGTGACTGTTTATAGTCCAGGTTTCTTTTTTTTTTTTTTTTTTTTGCAGTTTTTGGTCGGGGCTGGGTTTGAACCCGCTACCTCCGGAATATGGGGCCAGCGCCCTGCTCTTTTGAGCTACAGGCATTGCCCTATATTCCAGGTATTTTGTATTTGAGCCTAGAAAAAAATTCTTAAATTTATTATTCTGTGTACTTCTAAAAACATTAATAGACTCATCTATTTTTGTTCCTTTAAAATGTTTTAAAGGCTGGGCACCGTGGCTCACGCCTGTAATCTCAGAACTCGGGGAGGCCGAAGCAGGTGGATTGCTTGAGCTCACGGAGTTCAAGACCAGGCTGACCAAGAAGGAGACCCCCTTCTGAACAAAAGTAAAGAAATAGCTGGGCGTTGTGGCAGGCACCTATTTTTAGTAGAGATGAGGTCTCACTCTTGCTAAGGCTGGTCTCGAACTCCTCAGCTCAAGCAAGGACTGCCCGCCTTAGCCTCCCAGAGTGCTAAAATTACAGGCATGAGCCACCATGCCTGCCATATATTTTTTCATATGAATAGATATACCCTTTCTGCCCAGATGGAATCATGCATGCCTGTAAAGAATTATCTTATTCTGTTTTAATAGCTGCATCACAGCTTCACTGTTGTTATGATGTCTCTGTAGCATAAGTTAAACAGTTCTCTATTGATAGGTTATTACTTCATATGATATAGTATTAAAGTATATTCTCAAACAAATTATGAAGTAGGACCAGGAGTAAAATAATCCATTAAATAAATATATACTGTATCCTGTTAGAACTGCAATATAAAATAAGACAGATGAAGCAGTGGCAGGAAATGCCAGTATAGGCCTATAAGAGATAGACACATTTAGTTGATTTGTCCAACTATGCATCTATCTTGGTAGAGCTGAAAAATGCTAAAGAGAAACCAAGGTAGAAATCAACTCTTCGATAAAGGTTTTAAAATGGGGCTGGGTGTAGAAGTGCACACCAGCTCTTTGGGAGGCTGATGCAGGACGATCTTGTTGAGGCCAGCAGTTCGACCAGCCTAAGCAACAGAGGGAGGCACTATCCCTACAAAAAAATACAAGAACCCCCCCAAAAAAACAAACAAAAAACCCCCACCAAAGCTAGGCATAGTGGCTCTGCACCTGTAATCCCAGCTGCTTAAGAGACTGAGGCAGAAGGATCACTTGAGCACAGGAGTTTGAGGTTGCAGTGAGCTATAATTATGCCATTGCACTCTAGCCTGGGGAACAGACCAAGAATTTGTCTCAAAAATAATTTTTTAAATTTAAAAATGGTAAACAAATTATATAATTCTTTCTATTTTCTGAGGTAATGTTTAAAATACTCAGATCAAATTGTACTGCTTAAAAGCTTCGAAAGGTCCAGGCATAGTGGCTCATGGATGTAATCCTAGCAATCTGGGAGTCCAAGGCAGTTAGACCACTTGAGTTCAGGAGTTAGAGACCACCCTGTGTAAGAATGAGACTGCATAGCCGGGTGTTGTGGCGGGCACCTGTAGTCCCAGCTACTTGGGAGGCTGAGGCAAGAGAATCGCTTAAGCCCAGGAGTTCAAGGTTGCTGTGAGCTGTGTGATGCCATGGCACTCTACCGAGGGCAATAAAGTGAAACTCTGTCTCTACAAAAAAAAAAAAAAGGATGAGACTGCATCTCTACTAAAAATAGAAAAACTAGCCAAGTGTTATGACAGGTACCTGTAGTCCCAGGTACTTGAGAGGCTGAAACAAGAGGATTGCTTGAGCTCAAGAGTTTAAGGTTGATGTGAGCCAGGAGGTCATGGCAGTCTACCCAGTGCACAGACTAAGACTCTGTCTCAAAAATAAACAAATAAATAAATAAAAGCTTTGAGGGTCCTATTTTCTCCTAATGATTTTTCTCTACAGTAAAAAAAAATTTAATCTCTCATAGACTCAGTTTCTATATGATTATATTTATTCAAGAATAAAACAAAGTTTACAGGCATAGTAGCTCACATTATAATCCTAGTGACTCAGGGGTCTAAGGGAGAAGGATTGCTTGAAGCCAGGGGTTCAACACCAGCTTGGGCACATAGCAAGACCCTGTCTCTAAAAAAAAAAGAAAAATTAGCTATGCACACACGTATAGTCCAGGTACTCAGGAGAATTGCTTGAGCACAGGAGTTTGAGGATGCTGTGAGCTATAATTACATCATTGCACCCAGTCTAGATGACAGAGAGAGACTCTGTCTCTAAAAAAATTAAATAGGCTCAGTGCCGGTAGCTCAGTGAGTAGGGCACTGGCCACATACACTGAGGCTGGCAGGTTCGAGCCCAGCCCAGGCCTGCTAAACAACAATGACAACTGCAACCAAAAAATAGCCGGGCATTGTGGCGGGCACCTGTAGTACCAGCTACTTGGGAGGCTGAGGCAAGAGAATCACTTAGGCCCAAGAGTTTGAGGTTGCTGTGAGCTGTGATGCAAGGCACTCTACCAAGGGTGACATAGTGAGAGACCCTGTCTAAAAAATAAATAAATAAATAAATAAAACAGTTAATTTTAATATGTTAACTAGTTTTTCACATTTTGGAAATAAATACTTTGGGTCATTTATGAAATGGCAGCATAAATGAACCATTACCTATAAGAGTCATAAACCTTGAATTTTTCTCCCATTTCCACAGACAGGCATCAAATAATACCATTTTTGCTTTCCTAGAGAAGTAGAGCTAAACAATATTCTCTTTTCCTGAAAGTCTCCATATATGTTCTGTTCTGATCCACATTTTTAGGAGGCATTTGGGCTGGGCATGGTAGCTCCTGCCTATAATCCTAGCACTCTGAGAGGCCAAGGCGGTGGATTGCTTGACTTCAGGAGTTGAAGACCAGCCTGAGCAAGACTGAGACCCATTTCTAAAAAAATACCTGGGCATTGTGGTGGGTACCTATAGTCCCAGTTACTCAGAAAGCTGACGCAAGAGGGTTGCTTGAGCCCAAGAGTTTCAGGTTGCTGTGAGCTATGATGCCATGGCAATCTACCAAGGGTGACAAAGTGAGACTCTGTCTCAAAAAGAAAAAAAAAAAAAAAAAAGGAGCTTGGGTGAAGATATCAGGGAGATGATAATCAAATTTGTATTATAAAATGAGCAACATTGAGGAGAACTTCACAGCCTTGAATTATAATCTTAACCTAAAAAGAAGAAACTTAATAGGATAAATGTAAAGTCCTCTATTAGATCCCCAAATTCCCTACTACATGTAGAACTGTGAATTGATGGGAATGGCTGATGTGGCTTAATATGAAAAGCTATTAAAAGGACTTGAGAATTCATTTTTTCATGTTTCTTAGGAGTAAGTGATGTAATGTGGCTGTTAATAACACTGAAATTTAGGGTTGTCTTAGTAGAATAAATATATAGAATATATATATATGTATAGAAACAAAATTCTAGTTCTGCCTCATCTCTACTGTGATGGTTAAATCACACCTGTGTTACTACACTGAAAAGGAATATTTACCAAATCTAGCCATAAAGAGAGAAGCCAAGATAATGACAAGTTAAAAATTATGAGTCATGGGCGGTGCCTGTGGCTCAAGGAGTAGGGCACCGGCCCCATATACCGGAGGTGGCAGGTTCAAACCCGCCCCTGGCCAAAAAGTACAAAAAAAATGAAAAATAAAAAATATACTCAATATACTAAAGGAACTCAATATACTGAAGGAACTACAAACATTTACCTTGATGGAAAGAAAACACAGGGCAACTATAAAAGTTATCTTTGAATGTTTGAAGAGCTGTCACATTTAAGAAGTCTCAGAAGGTAGAACAAGATACCAGCAAATGGAAATTGCTGTGAAATTAATTTCAATTTAGACTTATATAATCTTGTTTATAGTTAGTTACAGAACTTTCAAATGCCTTTATTTATCCCTATTTTATAGCTGAATTTCAAAAACTCTCATAAATGATTTATACAAAATCACACAGCTAGTAAATTCTAGAGACTCATTCTAGGTTTTTTGATTGCCAAGTCCAGCAGTTGTTCAAGTGTATTACACCTGCCTAATTGATATCTTCAGAGAGAACTAAAGAGTAATCAAACCTGGTTAAAAAATAAAGAACAGGGCAGCGCCTGTGGCTCAGTCGGTAGGGCGCCAGCCCCATGTACCGAGGGTGGCGGGTTCAAACCCGGCCCCGGCTGAACTGCAACAAAAAAATAGCCAGGCGTTGTGGCGGGCGCCTGTAGTCCCAGCTACTCGGGAGGCTGAGGCAAGAGAATCGCTTAAGCCCAGGAGTTGGAGGTTGCTGTGAGCTGTGTGATGCCATGGCACTCTACCGAGGGCCATAAAGTGAAATTCTGTCTCTACAAAAAATAAAAATAAAAAAATAATAATAAAGAACAAATTGCCCTATGAAGCAGTGAATGCTAGGAAAGGTTCAAAAGAGACTCCATAGTGAGTATGTGGGATGTTATAGAAGAAATTCAGTTATCTGATGAGAGTTTGAACTTAGAACTCCAAGATTCCTTCTCACACTGAAATTGTGAGATTCAGACAAATGAGGAACTAGAAGAAAATGTTTAAGATTTGTCTATGAGAGACAGATTAATTTTCCGACAGATTAATTTTTTATCTGAACAGAACCTGGGAGAGGAGTGTGAAATGATACATAGAAACCTTGACAGAAACAAGCCCTTTGCTAACAAGCAAGAATACTGGCTGAAAAAAACAAAAAGCATCTTTAAACCACCTATTGCGGCACCTGTGGCTCAAAGGAGTAGGGCGCCGGACCCATATACCAGAGGTGGTGGGTTCAAACCCAGCCTCGGCCAAAAACTGCAAAAAAAAAAAAAGAATACAGGCTTGTTCTGCAACAGTCTATTTAAGTTTGTAGGGAAAAATGCTTTGAAAAGAAACTAAAATTGTTTTTAAGAAAGAATATGCTGATCATTTAGGTGCAGCTAGTGTTCACATAGATCTTGCTTTGTTCCTGCCAAAATATATATTATTATTGTAATATCAACATATTTTAATTGACATCAATTTTTTTAAGAGTTTCTCTATCTGAAGCCCACGCACGACTGAACTTAAGGAACAAAGTGCTTAAAGAAGATGTACTAATTGCAGCCTTACTATTCGAAACATCTCTTACGTTGAAATATGGTAAAGTATTAAATTGTTAATGATCACTACAAAAAATTTTACCTAAACTTAAATATTTTAGTCGCTTAAAGTGTTACATATATTTTTAAAATACTATTTTAAAGAATAGTAAATCTCAGGAAGGCATGTTTGGATTTAAACACTTGCTAATTGTTTATAGGTAGTATCATCATCTAATATTAAGCTCCATATTATGCATGATTGTTTCCATATTTGAACTTATCCGTTGCTTAAAGAATTCTGGGGGGGTGGGGGAAGTATGCAATACAATATGTTAAATAATTTTGATTTGTCGTCTTTTTAAAGTAACATGTGCTACATTCTCTGAATTGCCAGTTTTAATGCTATGACTATAGAATTTAAATTATTTGAAATGAATGGCACCTATTATGCTTTTGCTAATAAAAACACAAAAGACCTCTTAAGGTAAAGGTAAGGAGAATTATTCTCTCAAAGGTCTTTGTTGAATTAGATGAGACGTTAATTTAGATTAGAGATACCATTCTTCAAATCAAACTTTGGTACCAACCATGGAACTTAATGCATTAATAGTAGCTTTCTGGGGGCGGCGCCTGTGGCTCAGTTAGTAGGGCGCCGGTCCCATATGCTGGAAGTGGCAGGTTCAAACCCAGCCCCGGCCAAAAACCACGCACACAAAAAAGTACTAGCTTTCTGTGTGTATGTGTTTAGGGCTTAAACTTGCTTTAAATTATGTTTATATTTTATTAACTCTTTTACAAAGATACATTAGAACCTTGTTGTATAATTGTCTAAATTAACCATTCTTAACTAAGGATACATAGATGTTTGGTTTCCTAGGGGCTTGTGAATCCCTAACTTATATACAAATTTGTATACTCATATGTGTGTTCCTTATACACTTTTTCCTAGGAAGATAGAACATAAGTTTCATGAAATATGTCATAGAGATTCATAACCCCCAGAAGAGGGTAATTAACATCCTAAACTAGTTTTATTTACCAAAAGAGAAAAACACTGATTCTTATCTAATATGAAATAATAGGAAGGATATATACATAGTCTTAGTTTTAATTTGCTTTATCTTTACATTCTTCTCTTATTCTATACTTCAGATCATATTTCATCAAATCTAAGACACACTATTTTACATATCTTAAAGAAAAAATGCTGCCAATTTTACTATGACATGCTATCAATTGTTAAGACACAAGTAGATTTTAATAAAACAAAAATATGTGACTTTGAATTGAAAAACAAGGTATTATAATATTAAGTACTTCTGCTGAATTGAAAAACAGGTATTATGATATTAAGTGCTCCTGTGGTAGAATATGACTGAATATTTGGTGACTATTTTGTCAAGACTTTCTTGAAGAATTTTAGAAAGAATTTATTGAAGGGGAAAAAAAAAACTATGTGAAGATTTTTTTCCCTTTAGTTACTTCTGTTTTCATAATGAATTTGAGCTAAGTACATTGATTTTTAAGTCTTAAGCAAAGCAATGTTAAGAGCACCTTAACTGCTACTTGAAACATTATTAGGAGAATGATCCCTACCAATGGATATTTCTCTTGGGTGGGTATGAAACTTATATGTGAAGGAGCAGCAGCCTTTATATGAAGTCATCCTTGTGTTTCCTAATGATTATACAGTACCTTGACTATTAGAATTAATTTACCTTCTTTTTACATTTGCATACAATATGTTAAAATGCGGACATACTTCATTTTATTGCACGTCACCTGATTGTACTTTATAGACATTGTGTTTTTTACAAATTGAAGGTTTGTGGCAACCCTGAATCGAGCAAGTCTATTGGTGCCATTTTTCTACAGTATGTGCTCACTTCACATCCTCTGTCACACTTCGGTAATTCTCACAATATTTCAAACTTTTTCTTTCTTTCGTTTTTTTTCGAGACAGTGTCTCATTCTGTCACCCGGGGTAGAGTGTCATGGTGTCATGGCTCACAGCAACCTCAAACTCTCGGGCACAAGTGATCCTCTTGCCTCAGCCTCCTGAGTAACTGGGACTACAGGTGCCTGCCCCAAAGCCCAGCTGGTTTTAGAGATGGGGTTTCACTCTGGTTCAGGCTGGCCTTAAACTTCTGAGCTCAGGCAATCCACCCACCTTGGCCTTCCAGAGTACTAGGATTACAGGTATGAACCACTATGCCCAGCTTCAAACTTTTCCATGATTACTGTATCTGTTATGATGGTTTATGTTTAGTGATCTTTGATATTACTATTTTCATTGTTTTGGGGCACAACCAACTGTGTTCATATAACATACCAAACTTACTATTATTAATATTATTATTGTTATTTTGAGGAAGAGTCTCACTCTGTTGCCCAGGCTAGAATGCTGTGGTGTCAGCTTAGCTTACAACAACCTCAAATTCCTGAGTTCAAGCAATCCTCTTGCCTTAGTCTCCTGAGTAGGTTGCATTAATTTTTCTATTTTTATTGTTTATTTATTTTTTCTTGACTAGTGAACCCCTTAATTTTTCTGTTTTTAGTAGAGACAGGGTCTCACTCTTGCTCAGTTGGTCTCAAACTCCTGAGCTCAGATCCTTCTGCCTCAGCTTCCCAGAGTGCTAGGATTTAGGCATGGGCCACTGTGCCCAGCCTAACACAGAGAACTGAATCAATAATGTTGTGTAAGTTCTGACTGCCACCCCCTGCTGGCCATTCCCTTCCCTCTCTCCATCTCTTCAGGCCTCTATATTCCCTGAGACAAAACAATACTGAAATAAGGCCAATTAATAACCCTACAATGGCCTATAAATGTTCAAGTGAAAGGAAGAATTAAGTATTTCTCACTTTTTTTTTATTAAATCATAGCTGTGTACATTAATGCAATCATGGGGTACAATGTGCTGGTATATTTCTCACTTTAAATCAAAAACTAGAGGTTGTTAAGCTTAGGGGGAAGTCATACCAAAAACAGACATAGGTCAAAAGCTATCTTTTTGCCTTAAATAATTAGCTGAGTTGTCAATACAAAGCTAAGCAACCTTATTGCTGACATGGAGAAAGCTTTATGGTGTGGATAGAATATCAAACTAGCCACAACATTCCCTTAAGCCAAAATTGAATGCAGAGCAAGCCAGGCCTTAACTCTCTTCAAGTCTATGAAGGCTGAGAAAGGTAAGGAAGCTGCAAAAGGAATGTTTGGTTGGTTTATGAGGCTGAAAAATGAAGTTTCACCATGAAAATGCAAGGTGAAGCATCGGGTGCTGATGGAGATGCTGCAGCAAGTTATCCAGAAGATCTAGCTAAGAACCCATTGATGAAAGTGGGTACACAAACTAAAGACTTTTCCATGCAGATGAAACAAACAGCCTTTTACTGGAAGATGAGGCCATCTAAGACTTTCATAGGTAGAACGGAGAAGTCAATGCCAGGATCAAAGTTTCAAAGGACAGGTTGACTTTCTTGTTAGGGCCTACTTAATGCGTCTGGTGACTTTCAGTTGAAGCCAAGGCTCATTTTTAATTTCAAAAATTCTAGGTCCCTTAAGAATCATGCTAGATCTACTCTGCCCATTCTGTATGAATGGAAGACCAAAGTTGGGATGACAACTGATCTGTTTACAGCACAGTTTATTGAATATTTGAAGCCCATCGTTGAGACCTACTGCTCAGAAAAAAAAGATTCCTTTCAAAAGATTACTGCTCATTGATGATGCCCCTACCCAAGAGCTCTGGTGGAGATGTACAAAGAAACAAATATTATTTTAAAACCTGCTAACACAAGATCCACTCTGTAGCCCTTAGATCAAGGAGTAACTTTGACTTTCAAGTTTTATTATTTGACCAGGTGTGGTGGCTCATGTCTGTAATCCTAGCACTCTGGGAGGCCAACACATGTGGATCACTTGAGCTCAGGAGTTTGAGACCAGCCTGAGCATGAGCAAGACCTTGTCTCCACTAAAAATAGAAAAATTAGCTGAATGTGGTGGCACATGCCTATCATCCCAGCTACTCAGGAGACTGAGGCAAGAGGATTGCTTAACCCCAGGAGTTTGAGGTTGCTGTGAGCTATGATGTCATCGCACTCGACCCAGGGTGACAGAGTAAGATTTTGTCTCAAATAATAATAATAATGATAATAATTTTTTAAAAGTCTTATTAGTTAAGAAAAATATTTTGTAAGTCATCCATGAGGGTTGAAATAAACTTCTTTCAAATTCTCCTGATGTGGATATTTTGACCTCTCAAAATGAATCATGAATATTCTTTTCTTTTGTGAGACAGAGCCTCAAGCTGTCACCCTGAGTAGAGTGCCGTGGCATCACAGCTCATAGCAACCTCCAACCCCTGGGCTGAAGCAATTCTCCTGCCTCTGCCTCCGAAGTAGCTGGGACTACAGGCTCCCACCACAATGCCCAGCTATTTTGTGGTTGCGGCCGCCATTGTTGTTTGGCGGGCCCAGGCTGGATTCGAAACCAACAGCTCAGGTGTAGGTGGCTGGCGCGCTTGAGCCACAGATGCCAAGCCGAATCATGAATATTCTTAATGGCATCTAGGTTTTCAATTTTCTTTGCTGGGATCCATCAAAGGAATCATTATCTATGACTTTGTAGGCTTCAAGACTTCAGTGGAGGAAGGAACTACACATTTTGTGGAAATAGCAAGAGAACTAGAATTAAAAGTGGATTCTGAAGATTGGTCAGAATTGCAGCAAGCTCATGATACAACTTGAACAAATTGAGGCCTTGTCTCCTATGGATGAGCAAAGAAAGTGGTTTGCTTTGGAATCTACTCCTGGTGAAGATGCTGTGGACTTTGGGGAAATGACAACAAAAGGATTTGGAATATTATATAAACTTGGTAGATAAAGCAGTGGTAGGGTTTGAGAAAATTGACTACAACTTTGAAAGAAGTTCTACTGTGGGTAAAATGCTATCAAACAGCCTCACATGCTACAGAGAAATCTTTTATGAAAGGAAGGGTCAATCAATGTGGCAAACTTCATCGTTTCATTTTAAGAAATTGCCACAGCCACCCCAACCTTCAGCAGCCATTACTCTGACCTTGGAGTCCTCAACCTCCAGGCTGCTACCCATTCATGCCCTGTTAGGAATCAGGCCTCACACAGGAGGTGAGCAGTGGGTGAGTGAAGCTTCATCTGTATTTATATCTGCTCCTCATCCTGAGCTCAGCCTCATGTCAGATCAGCAGTGTCATTAGATTCTTGTAGGAGCATGAACCCTACTATAAACTTAGATCACATTCAAGTGATCTAAGCTGGATTCTCCTCATGAGACTCTAATGCCTGATGATCTGGGGTAGAGCTGATGTAGTGATGCAAGTGCTGAGGAGTGGCTGCAAATACAGATTATCATTAGCAGAGGGTTTGACTGCACATAAACCCAAGTGCTTGCAGACTCATATCAAAAGCTTATCCGTGAATGGCAGTGACAATTAAGCTGCATCTGGTGGCAGGCTTTATAGTGGCAAGTGAGTTGATGTACTTCAATTATACAGCTGTATCTAGTGGCAGGATTTAAGTCAGAACCTGACCTTCTAGTTGCAGGAAAACAAGCTCAGGGCTCCCATTTTTGGGATTTTGCCTTATGGAATTCTTTCATTATATATTACAATGTAATAGTAATAGAAATAAAGTGCACAATAAATGGAATGCACTTGAATCAACCCAAAACCATTCCTCCACCCAGTATATAGAAAAATTGTTTTCTGTGAAACTAGTCCCTGGTGCCAAAAAGGTTGGGGACCCCTGCTTTGATCAGTCCTCAGCCATCAACATTGAGGCAAAACCCTCCACCAGCAAAAGATTAAGACTTACTGAAGGCTCAGGTGACTGTTAACTTTTTTTTTTAGCATTCTTAATAGATGACAGTGTAGTGTAAATATAACTTTTATGTGCACTGAGAAAACAAAAAATTATGTGACTCACTTTATTGCAATTTTTGCTTTATTGCCATGATCGAGAACCAAAAGTGCAATGTCTCTGAGGTTCTGCCATATTGTATGTCCTAATTATCACTATTTGAATTAAATATCCATAATTTTTTCAGTCAACAAATATTTATTGAATGATAACTAGGTGCTGAGAGCATTAGATATACAATGGTAAAAAACACAATCAGTCTCTAACCGGGTGGAGCTTACAGCCTAGTGAGAGGACAGACAACGGTAAATATACTAATACATATACATATCTAAGGCAAATCAAGACAGATGCTGTGAAGAACATCAATAGGATGTTATGACAAAGAATAGAAAGGTCTTCCTTTCAAGTGGGTTTTGGGAGCCCTCCTAAGGAGGTGATATTTATTTAAGCAGACACCTAAAGGATGATAAGTCAGGGTAGAGGGAAATTCCGTATGTAGATGCTTCCAAGAAACGAAAAGCCAGGGTGTCAAAAAACAAAAACAAAAAACCAGCATAAAAACCGGCTGGAGAGGAAAGTAGGGCCAGATCCTGCAAGTCCTTACAGAGCATGATAGAAAACGGAGATTTTATTCTAAGTATAATGAGAAGTCATTGAAAGATTTTAAGTAGAACACTAGTGTTTAAAATTGTATTTTTAGAATAACACATTTGGAGTTGGAGGGTTAAGAGCAGAAAGAGGGAGACTAGTTAGAAAACGGTTATTGTAGACCAGGCAATTGATAATGATAATAGCTAAATAATAAAGTGTATTTGGGTTTTAAAATATTTTTAAATATAAAAGTAAAAGAAGGGCTCAGTGCCCGTAGCACAGCCAAATACACTTTATTACTTAGATATGTACATTTTCTATATTAGTGATTGCAAATTTGGGACCTGCTCTATGATTTTACAACTGTCCGAATGAGAGAGTGCATAATTAGAATTATTATGTGAGGACTTTTTTGCTTATTTGTGATGGTGAACATCACAAAATTATGCATGGACTTTTTTTTGCTCATCAGCTTTTGTTAGTGTTTGTGTATTTAGTGTGTGGCCCAAGACAGCTCTTCTTCTTCCAGTGTGGCCCAGAGAAGTCAAAAGGTTGGTCTCCCTTGGACTCCAGAACTCCAGGACTGCCCTTGAAGATTTCAGTATTTAGAAATGGGAATGAGGAGAACTAATAAGACTGAGAAGCATCAACTAGAATATAGGAAGTGTGGTATTACATAACCAAGAAGGAGAGTGCTTCCAGAAGGGAGCAAAATGGTTGAGGGTTTATTATGCTACTGGGAGATGGATAAGATTTGATCTGGTAACCTACAGGTTTTAGGTAACCATGATTAGAGCTATTGCAGAAATGGAGGTGAAGTTATGGAGACAGCACACATAGACAATTTTGAGATGAGGAAAGAAATGGTGCATTAGGAAGAGAAGGATGAATAGCCGGGTGTTGTGGCGGGCGCCTGTAGTCCCAGCTGCTCGGGAGGCTGAGGCAAGAGAATCGCGTAAGCTCAAGAGTTAGAGGTTGCTGTGAGCTGTCTGACGCCACGGCACTCTACCCGAGGGTGTTACAGTGAGACTCTGTCTCTACAAAAAAAAAAAAAAAAGGAAGAGAAGGATGAGTGGTCCAGGAAGGGATTTTATTTTTATATGAGGATAGACGGCATTAAATCCTATTATGTGCAGTAGAGAGTAAATTGATGATGCTGTAGAAGGGGGAAGATACAGGAGTAAAGTCCTAAAAAGGTGAGCAGGGATGGTTTTCCGGCACATGTGAAAGTACTGGCCTCTCATAAACTAGTTACTTCCTCATTTTATAGGAGAGAAGAAAGTGGATACAGAACCAGGTAGGTTTGTAGGTTTGGTCATATACCTCAAGGAAGGTATATTCAAATTGTATGACCAGCTGAAAATGAAAGGTCTGAGGAAAGAAGAATGGAATAGAATAGTCATTGTGGGGGCTAGGAAGTGTCCTTGGGAAACACAGCAGGGTCGTCAGGCAGTGGAAGTGATTGTTTGAAGCTATCGATTCATTTAAAATGAAAAGAAGAAATGCCAGTTGTGTGATTTTGCCTACCAGCCTTAGTACTAGCATATTATGAATGGTTGGGTTCCTGCAGTGTTGCAGAGGAGCAAGGTAGTGTGGGGCTTGCAAGGGAAGGACTCTTAAGCTGACAGAGGAAGGGCATGAATGGGAGGAAGCAGATCACAGATCTCTGAGGCGGAAGACCTGGAACAGCAACTGAGCTGGAGCATAGGAGGTAGTTGAGGGGAGTGAGTTTTGGTTTTGAAGTAAGTTTCTGGTGATACCAGTTTCCTGTGATTGTGGGAATGTGTGGCTAAGGTAGAGGGGGAAAGGTAGGACCCAGGGAGGTCAGAAGTTAAATGGGCAGTTCACATGGAAAACACTGAATGTTGGATATTGGGGAAGAAAGGAAAATTGTGCACCAAGTGCTGAGAGCTAGGCGTTGACTATGGAAGGGGGAAAAGGTTGTTAAAGCAAGGTGGCACTGAACATCAAAGGAGAGAAAGGAGGAAGCAGGGCAAAGAATGGTCTGGAAGCAGCAGAGTGTAGGGTAGCAAGGGAGGCATGGCTTGGTACTCGTCGTACTGCCCCATTTACGTACTTATTCAATGAATCAATGAATGAAACGGAGTATAAGAGCTGAACTCCTATACTAAAAGTCAATGTTTTTTAAATTGTAGTAAAATATACATAAAGATCAACCTCGTTAATCATTTTTAAGTGTACGATTCAGTGGTGTTAAGTATACTCATGTTGTTTTGCAACTATCACCACCATCCATTTCCAGAAGTTTTTTATCTTCCCAAACTAAAACCTTGTATCCATTAAACCCCAACTCCCCATTTCCACATCTACCTAGCCTCTGGCAACTCTCATTCTGCTGTCTCTAGGAATTTGACCATTCTTAGGTACCTCATATAAGTGGAATCATGTAATATTTGTCCTTTTGTGACTGGGTTATTTCATGTAACATAATGTTCTCAAGGTTCATCTATATTGTGTGAGTACTATTACTTAATAATAATACATATATACCACATTTTGTCCATATTTTGTTTATTCCTTTATCAGTGAACACTTTGGTTGCTTACACCTTGTAATACTGCTATGAACATGAATGTGCAGATACACATATCCCTTTGAGATTTTGCTTCCAAATCTTTTGAGTATATACCTATAAGTGAAATTACTGGATCATGGAAATTGTTTACTGTTGTGGATGAACAACCAAACTGTTTTCCGTAGTGTGTGTACCATTTTACATTCCCAACATTACATAAGGGTTCCAATTTTTCTACATCCTTGTCAACACTTATTATTTCCTTTTTATTTTTACAATAGCCATTGTATGGGTGTGAGGGTGGTATTGCATTCTGATTTTTGTTGTCAGCTTAAATTCAATCACCTTTATTTTATTTTTATTTCAGGTTAATGTGGCGATACAAACAACTAGGTCATATTTGAATTTGTTAGGCAGAGTCCCTCTCGTACTTGTGTCCTGCACCCAAATGTGCCCATTAATTGGGAGCATCCCAAGCCCCCCTCCTTTCCTCTCCCCCTTCCTTCCTTCTCACTTCCCTCAACTTGAATTGAAATGAGTTTTTTCTCCTCTGTGGGTGTGAATTAGATGGTCTACTGGCTTCATATTAGCATTGAGTACATTGGATATTTGCTTTTGCATTATTGTGATACTTTAGTAGAAAGACTATGTTTCAACTCCATCCAGGTTAATACAAAAGATGTAAAGTCACTATCATTTTATGGCTGAATAGTTTTCCATAGTATACATTATACCTCAGTTTGTTAATCCATTCCTGAGTTGATGGACATTTAGGTCATTTCCACATCTTGGCAATTGCAAATTGAGTTATAAACAATCCAGTGGAAATAGCCTTATAATAAAATGATTTTTTTCTTCTGAGTAGATACCTAGGAATGGGATTGTGGGGTCAAATGAGAAGTCTAATTTGAGTTCTTTGAGGATTCTCCATACTTCTTTCCAAAGAGGCGATATGAGTTTGCAGACTCACCAACAGTGTAAAAGTGTTCCCCTCTCTCCATGCCCACACCAGCATCTGCAACGTTGGGACTTTGTGATGTGGACTATTCTCACTGGGGTTAGGTGATACCTCAGGTTGATTTTCTTTCGCGTTTCTGTGATGATTATGGATGATGGGCATTTTTTCATGCTTTTGTTAACCATTCATCTGTCTTCTTCAGAGAAGGTTCTGCTCATGTTTTTTTCCAGTGAGAGATGGCATTCTTTTTCTGTTGATTAATTTGAGCTCTCTATAGATTCTAGTTATTAAACCTTTGTAAGATTTGTAACATGCAAATCTTTTCCCATTCTCAAGGTTGTCTATTTGATTTGCTTGTTATCTCCTTAGCTGTGCAGAAGCTTTTCAATTTAATTAAGTTCCACTTGTTTATTTTTGTTATCGCCATTGCTATGGAAATCTTCTTGATAAAATCTTTCCCCAGGCCGACATCCTTAGGAGTTTTCCCCACACTTTCTTCTAGGATTTTTATCATTCCATGTCTTATATTTAAATCTTTTATCCATCTTGAATCAATTTTTTTAAGTGGTGAAGCATGTGGCTCCAGTTTCAGTCTTTTACATGTGGTTATCCAGTTTTCCCAGCATCATTTATTAAGAGGGATTCTTTTCCCCAGTGTATGCTTCTATTTGGTTTAACAAAGATCAAATGGCTATAAGAGACTGGTTTCATCTCTTGGTTTTCTATCCAGTTCCAAATGTCTCTATTTTTGTGCAATATCATGCTTTTTTGATCACTGTGGACTTGTAATATAGCCTAAAGTCTGGGGGACTGATGCCTCCAACTTTGTTTGTATTACTAAAAATTGCCTTGGCTATATGTTTTCTTTTTCTGGTTCCATATGAAATGAAGAACTATTTTTTCCACTTCTTCAAAGTATGATGTTGGTATTTTAATGGGAATTGCATTGAATCTGTAGATTGCTTTGGGAAGTATAGACATTTTAATAATGTTGATTCTTCCCAGCCAAGAGCATGGTATGTTCTTCCGTTTGTTAATGTCTTCTGCTATTTCTTTTCTTAGGGTTTCATAATTCTCTTTGTAGAGGTCCTTCACCTCTTTTTTTAGGTATATTCTTAGGTATTTAATTTTCCTTGAAGCTTCTGTGAAGGGAATTGGTCCTTGATTAGCTTCTCAGCTTGGCTATTGTTGCCGTAAACCAAGACTACTGATTTGTGACATTGATTTTCTACCCTGACCCGTTACTGTATTTCTTGATCACTTCCAGGAGTCTTGTGGTTGAGTCACTGGGATTGTCTAAGTATGAGATCATATCATTGGCAAAGAGCAAGAGTTTGACCTCCTTTGCCCCCATTTGGGTGCCCTTTATAGTTTTCTCTTACCTGATTGCATTGGCTAGAACTTCCAGCACAATGTTGAATAATAGTCGTGATAGAAGACATCCTTGTCTAGTTCCAGTTCTAAGTGGAAGAGCTTTCAGTTTTGCTCCATTCAGGATGATATTAGTTGTGGGTTTGTCATAGATGGCTCAATCAGTTTAAGAAATGTACGCACTATGCCTATATTCTTAAGAGTTCTTGTTAGAAAAGTATATTGAATTTTATCAAATGCTTTTTCTGTATCTATTGAGAGGATCCTATGGTCTTTGTTTTTGCTTCTATTCAAATGGTGAGTTACATTTATAGATTTGCATATGTTAAATTACCCTTCCTTCCCTGGGATGAAGCCCACATGATCATGATGTATAATTTTTTAATGTGTAGCTGTAATCTATTGACTAGGATTTTATTGAGTATTTCTGAATCTATATAAATTCATGAAATTGGTCTGTAGTGCTCCTTTTTAATTGGATCCTTTCCTGGTTTTGGTATCAGGGTGATGTTTGCTTCATAGAATGTTTTGGGGAAGGACCTTCATTCTAAATCAGCGGTTCTCAACCTGTGGGACCCACAGGAATTATATTAAAGGGCCACAGCTTTAGCAAGGTTAAGAACCACTGTTCTGGGCAGCGCCTGTGGCTCAGTGAGCAGGGCGCCGGCCCCATATACCGAGGGTGGCGGGTTCAAACCCGGCCCGGCCAAACTGCAACAAAAAAATAGCCGGGCATTGTGGTGGGCGCCTGTAGTCCCAGCTACTTGGGAGGCTGAGGCAGGAGAATCGCCTAGGCCCAGGAGTTGGAGGTTGCTGTGAGCTGTGTGACGCCACACCACGGCACTCTACCGAGGGCCATAAAGTGAAACTCTGTCTCTCCAAAAAAAAAAAAAAAAAGAACCACTGTTCTAAATGTTTTAGAATAGTCTCTGCATTATAGGTGTGAGCTTTTTTTAAAGATTTGATGGAATTCTGGTGTGAAGCCATCTGGCCCAGGGCTTTTTGTTGGAAGATTTGTTTACTGTTTCTTTGATCTCAGTGCTTTTCTCCCCCTCTCTCCCTTCTTTCCTCCCCCCTACTCTCTTCTTTCCTTCTTCCCTCCCTCTCTCTCTTCATCTCTTCCTTCCTTCCTCTCTCCCTCCCTTTCCTCTCTTCCTTCCTTCCTCCCTCCCTCCCTCTCTCTTCTTTCTTTTGAGACAGAGTCTTTCTTTGTCACCTTCAGTAGAGTGCTGTGTCATCATAGCTTACAGCAACCTCAAACTCTTGGGATCAAGTGATTCTCTTGTCTCAGCCTCTCTAGTAGCTGTGACTACAGGCACCCGCCACAATGCCTGGGTATTTTTTTTTTTTTTTTTAAGCAGGTCCCAGCCAGGTTTGAACCCACCAGCCCTGCAGCATGTGGCCAGTGCCCTAATCACTGAGCTATGGGTGCCCAGCCCACATTCTCAAATTTCTGGCATAGTTTCTTGTAGTCAGAGACAATATCTTATATCTCTGTGATATCTGTTATTGCCTCCTTTTCATTTCTGATTGAAGTTATTAGAGATTTTTCTTTTTAGTTTCTAGTTAATCTGGCCAAAGGTTTATTTTATTTTTTCAAAGAACCAACTTTTTGTTTCATTAATTTTCTGAATGATTCTTTTGTTTTCAATTTTATTTATTTCTAATTTAATTTTGGTTATTTGTGTTCTTCTACTAGGTTTGGGATTAGATTGTTCATCCTTTTCCATTTCCTTAAGATGATTCATTAAGTTATTGATGTGCTCTCTTTCTGTTTTTTGGATATAGACATCTAATATGATAAATTTCCCTCTTAAGACTGCTTTTGCAGTGTCCCACAGGTTTTGGTAACTTGTAGCTTCATTGGTGTTATGTTAACAATTTCCTCCTTTATCTCTTCCTTGACCCAATTGTCATTCACCATAAGGTTGTTTAACTTCCATGCCTCTGTATGGGGCTGAAAAATTTTGTTGAAGTTGAGTTCCACCTTTATTACCTTGTGGTCTTAAAAGATACAAGGTATAATTTCAATTCTTTCATAAAAGGTCTCTTTCATAAATCTGAGCATTTAAGTTAGGTGTATAAATGTTTAGAATTGAAATGTCCTCTTGTTGTATTATACCCTTGACCACAATTAAGTGACCAGCATTGTGATTTTGATTATTTCCTTAATTAGTGATGTAGAACATCTTTTTCATATGCCTATTGGTCATCTGTTTATCCTCTTTGAGAAATGTATGTTTTAATCCTTACCTATTTCCCGCCCCCTCCACTCTAATCCCCTGCATGACTCCCATTTTAAAAATCAGGTTGTTCTCTTACTGACTTGCAGAGTCTTTCATCAGAGATATGATTTGCAACTTTCTATTTCCTGGGTTGCCTTTTCACCAGTGATTGTATCTTTTGATGCAGTTTTTAATTTTGATGTGGTCCAATTTATTTTTTGTTTTGGTGCCTGGTTTTGGTGTGATATTCAAGAAATCACTGTCAAATCCAAAATAATTCAACTTTCCTCCTGTGTTTTCTTCTAGACTTACAGTCTTTTAATGTTTACATTTTAAAGTCTTAGAACTCTTGCATTTAGGTCTATGCTCCATTTTGAGATGATTTTTGCTATGATGTAAGCTAAGGGTCCAACTTCATGTTTTTTCCACGAACAGGTTCCAACTCCTGTTTTTTTCTCCCCATAGAATGATCTTACTACCCTTGTTGAAAATCATTTGATATATGCCAGTTTATTTGAGGGGCTATTCTAGTCCATAAATTTAGATATTTACCTTGCCATGAATGGTTTTAACAACTGAGAAATGTACTGCAATGGGTTTATCCTTGATCATTCATTTATTCTTTTTACCCATATTCCAATACCTTCTTTTTCTACTATTTTCACCTCTAAACATTACTATTCAGCTTCAAAACTAATGCTTTTTACAATTTCCAAGCTTTAAAATGTAGACATCAAAATACTTCTTCTGTTGGTACCAAACTAAAGCCCCTTCCTTAGTTTAAAAGAACAAGTGTCAGATTTACATGATTATCGACATGCTCTATTGAGTGAGTCAGAACTTAACTTTTACATTTTCATTATTTTGTTTGATAAGAGTGATTTCACATTTGGCTTTTTTTTGGGCCGGGGCTGGGTTTGAACCCACCACCTCCGGCATATGGGACCGGCACCCTTCGCCTTGAGCCACAGGCACCGCCCTCACATTTGGCATTTTAAGTATTCCTCACTTACATTCTGTTTCCTTCTTTAGGAGCCGCTGTATTTTGTGTTGCTCCAAATGCAGTATTTCCATTTGAATTGCATAATGAAGAGTATTTAGAGGAAAGGGATATCTACCTGACTCAGTGCCAACGACAGCTCGAACAGTTTATTGCCACATATGGACCAGGGACAGGTATCTTCTCTAGTGATGAATAAGTGACTTGAGGAAATCATTTTTTCTTCATTCCTACCTAAGCAGGGGAGAAAGTGTATTTGAGAGTGATTTTTTAAAAATTTAAGTATGGCCTCCTCAAAATTAATTCCTAATGCGATAAATACTAATCCAAACCTCTATAGCCAACAGCAGAATTTTAAAACTTAGAACAGTGTGGACAATTTATAAGTGATAAAGTTGTCAAGGAGAATACTACTTAAAAAACAAATTCTGGTTAGCTCAGAATATCAATGGTGAATAGACAAAAATATAAATAAGCTGAACAAGGTGAAAAATAACTTTTATGTAGTCCACTATATTTGTCACAAGATGGCAATAATGCTTTATCTACAAATAATGTTAAACTATTTTTTTTCCCTTACACTTGTGAACTTGTCAAAACTAGTGAGTAAAGAATATATATAACCTTTTGTATGACTCCTGGTGGTAGATCAAAACTTTAAAAAAAATTACATAACCTTAAACTTCAAATTTAAGGTCTTTTCATGCTTTTTTTGACATGTCTATGACATAGTTTCACAAGCCCTAAATACAGAATCTGGAAAAGCCTTGGGAATTCCCCATATATTATGCACGTGTCAGGTTAAATGAAAATTTACATGTTATCAAGGAGACTGTAATTTATAAATTGGCTACTTAGCCCTCACTAGTTACAAGAAAGGTTCCATAAGGCAAAGAAATCAATTTGGAAGCCCAGTCTCCATTTTTGTATTTTTAGAGACAGTCTCACTATATTGCCCTCAGTAGAGTGCCACAGTGTCACAGCTCACAGCAACCTCCAACTCCTGGGCTTAGGTGATTCTCTTGCCTCAGCCTCCCGAGTAGCTGGGACTACAGGAGCCCACCACACCTGGCTAATTTGTTGTTGTTGTTGCAGTTTGGCCAGGGTTGGGTTCAAACCCGCCACCCTCGATATATGGGGCTGGTGCCCCACTCACTGAGACACAGGCACCACCCCCAGTCCTCATTTTCGAAGGAAAGTTTTTCTGCTCTGAAAAGGCAGAAACATCATGAGAAAACGTATCTTGTAAAAAATTCTTAAATCTTTAGTTCTCATTCTTCAAAGCCTTATCGAAAGATCACATCCATTCACAGAAAAGCAAAGTATCACCGAACTGTCACTTTATTAACCAAGATGCTATCATGCATCATATCTTTCAAAATTGGCACTTCAGTTTCTTAACCAAACAGCAGGACTACTCACCAACTCTCTGAGATCTAGATCACTATCACTGAACACCTACTAGTGCCAGGGACAATGTTAGAAGGAAAAGCCAGTTTTTAACGTTTACATATTACAATTTTATGTTACCAGTTAGCAAGATGCTTATCTTGTGCTTCTCGTGTACAACTCTTTTACGGTTCTCTATGGGATGAAGGCAGAACACTTCCCTGTCTTTATCTTCACCTAGCGAGAAATCTAGTTTTCAAATTCAATTCTTTTAATCCTAGACAGACCTGCTGGCCCAGTTTCTCCTAACATAACACAATTATTCCTTGTACTAAGATTAGGATTACTGTGTTCAAAGATGAAGTCAAACTGAATAAAATAAAAAAAAAAAAATTTTAATTAAGATAGGCTCACTGTTGCACTTGGTACACTGCTATGGCCTCATAATTCACAGCAACCTCAAGCTTTTAGGTTCCAATGATCCTCTTGCCTCAGCCTCCCAAGTAGCTGGAACTACAGGCACCCACTACGCCACCTTTATTTTTTGAGACAATCTCACTATGTCGCCCTCAGTAGTGCGCTGTGCTGTCACAGCAACTTCAAACTCTTGGGCTTAAGCAATTCTCCTGCCTCAGCCTCCCACATAGCTGGGACTATAAGCGACTACCACAACACCCAATTTTTTTTTTTTTTTTTTGCAGTTACCATTGTTGGTTAGCTGGCCCTGGCTGGGTTCAAACCCGCCAGCCTTGGTGCATGTGGCCAGAAATGTCTCACTCTGGGTCAGACTGGTCTCAAACCTGAGAGCTCAGGCAATCCACCCGCCTCACCTCCCAAAATGGTAGGAATACAACAGGGGTGATCCACAGTGCCCGGGCCCTTAAAATTTAAATCTTAAATAAAATCTATAATCACAGAAAGGTGATAGCTTTTACGTAAGGGACAATTTGATTGCATTCAAGCATTCAAGAGTCCTACCGGTTTTTCAGGTACAATAGAGAATTACAAAGGGGAAGCCAGATATGACACATGCAGCGATTAGGGCCTCTCCAGAAATTACCAAAAGCTACAAAGGGAAAGTGGGGAGGGAGTACAGGAAATATCTCACCATGCTTTATCTCAATGAGATCACCACCCACAAATGAGCCGATTACATTGTTAAAGTATGCTAAAAACAGGTCTGATTAGTAGTGACTATTAAGAATACAGCTATTTTGGCTCGGCGCCTGTGGCTCAAGCAGTTAAGGCGCCAGCCACGTACGCCTGAGCTGATGGCTTCCAATCCAGCCCTGGCCCGCCAAACAACGACAGCTGCAACCAAAAAATATCCGGGCGTTGTGGCGGGCGCCTGTAGTCCCAGCTCCTTGGGAGGCGGAGGCAGGAGCCTCTCTTGAGCCCAAGAGTTGGAGGTTGCTGTGAGCTGTGTGATGCCATGGCACTCTATCCAGGGTGACAGCTTGAGGCTCTGTCTCAAAAAAAAAAAGAATACAGCTATTTTAAAAGAAAAGAGACTTTAGTGCCCAGCAATTAAAATAATTACTCACATTTATTTTCTATATCATTTATAATGAAGTTAGTAAAACCAAGTAAAGTATTCATTTTCATCATTTGCTTCTGTTCATCTGTTTTCTTGCAGTCTTCGTTCTTTCTTCCATAATGTTGCATGGCACACCTCTAAAAAATCAGAACAGTGAAAATCATTTCATAATCAAAGATAAAGTTAACCACATAACCTCAAACAGTGGCTTTTTGCTGAGGTTTGGTGCCTGTAGCTCAGTACTTAGCCCACCAGCCACATACACCAAGACTGGTAGGTTCAAATCCAGCCCATATTTCCCAAACAACAACTACAACCAAAAAATAGCTGGGTGGTGTGGTGGGCGTCTGTAGTCCCAGCTATTTGGGAGGCTGAGGCAAGAGAATTGAATTGCTGAAGCCCAAGAATTTGAGGTTGCTGTGAGCTGTGGTGCCAGGGCACTCTACCCAGGGAGACAGTTTGAGACTGTCTAAAAAAAAAAAAAAAAAAAATTCAATGCTGAGAAAAGGAAACCATATCCTGACATGCAAAGGCAACTGCAACAGCTATTGGACCCAATCCCTTGGATTTATCAGACACTTTTAACTGTCAACAGATGTGGTCGCTTTCCTAGTTACAATTACTTACCTGAGGCAACAAAGGAGTATTTCAAAAAACTGCAGCTAAAGGACATCCATCTGCAGCTACCTATGTGCTAAGGAGAAAGAACATTTAGCCTCTTAGTAAAAAATTGTACTACATACCATTAACATAAACCAATATAGTTTACTGGCATCTCAGTCTAAGAATTATTTCTTCAAAGATATCCTCAGCTGGGTAAACGGCAAAAATTTAAGTCATCATTATGCCACCATTATCAACGTCGATAACACATCAAACATTTTGTGTATTGCTTGTTAGTAACAATAGCACCACGATTCCCAAAAAGATGTCATTTAACACTTTTTGTACCTCAATATATGCAGTGGCGGTTCTACTTTTTCATTGCCATTTTCTGTTAAGCTTTTGGAAAACATCTGTCACAATGACCTTCACACACCTTCAAAATTCATAGGATTTGTCAGACCTAAAAATTAAATTTTCACTGTCAATTCCCATTTGTAATTGCATTTGTTTGGCATGTTATATGAAGGAATAGTCTAATAAAAATTTCATTCCTGCCGGGCGCAGTGGCTCATGCCTGTAATCCCAGCACTGTGGGAGGCTGAGGAGGGAGAATCAATTGCTTGAGCTCAGGAGTTAGAGACTTGCCTGAGCGACAGTGAGACCCCGATTCATGAAAAAAATGGAAAAACCCAGCCGGGTGCTGCCTTGAGCACATGTAATCCCAGCGGCATCCGGAGGCTGAGGCAGAGGGGTGCCTGCAGCCTGAGTCTGAGGCTGTGGTGAGCTACCACGCCCACTGCACTCTGCTCAGGGGCATAGGGTGGGACCCTGTCTCAACAACAACAAAATGTCATTCCTCTAAGGAACCCAACCTACCTTTTGGGACTCCAACCCACTTTTTAATAAAAGTACCAGTATCTCTTGTTCAATACATTTCTAATGGAATAAAAGAACACAATTCCTGTTTCATTACTTCTGATAGTATTAACTGACAAACGCGAAATTTAAAAACATCTGTTAATGACTTGAGTGTTTTAAATCTTTTGATTGGTTAGTACCTAAAAATTACATAAATGATGGAAACATTTTATATCCTTCATCATCACAGTATTGATTTTAAGACACAATGGTCCTAATGAGTAGACAACCATTGCTTTTCTGTCCTAGAGCTTGACTAGAATGCACTAAGTCAGGTTAAATGCTAGATGTACAGAAACTAGGGTGAAGATTTTCACCTGAAAACAGTACAATGGCAAATCTAGTAGTTTTGGAGAAGGGATGCCTTACACTGTCAGCATTACCAGACACATTCCTACAGAATTAAGTTTAAGTTAACTGAATGTACACAAACAGGGCAAAGGAGATGGCCAGGGCCACACAAATGTCACACAGCACCTCAGGAGTATAAATCATTGAGCTAGACAATTATTGATATGATTTATGAAGACATACAAGTTTGGACCCTGCTAAACTATCATTATTTTCATGTCTTGAAATGCTGAAATATTTCACTTGAGTATGAGGAATAAAATTACTGCTTGTGAATAATTCTAATTTGGAAAATTTCAGTTTAGTATTATGATTCACAGGAACTACAGACAACTACATGCATACTCATTCTTATAATGCCTATGTTTAAAGATACATATGAATAATAAACTATCCATCTCACCTCCCAGCCACAGGATCAAGAAACCGATGGACACAAAACTAGAGATAGGTACTACTAGATGGGGGGCAGGGGAATGGGGGTGGGAGGTAACACAGCATTGGCAATATTACCGCTTTTAAATGGGTCGTTGAGTTCTTTTGTATTTATGTTTCAGACTTTCATGCACTACCTGTATTTTTATCAAACAAACACTTAGCTTGTAAATTTCTAGAAATCCCAGCACTTAGCAACAATTCAAACCACATAGGGCTTAAAATTAAGGAATCCACGGATTATAGAACCATTACATTCATCCTGTTGACAGCTAACTCTTAAAATTACTTCAAATGAAACAATGTATTTCAAATCGGGAAGAAAAAAAAAAAAACCCAGGAATATACCACGTCTCACAGATGCCTTACCATTTTTAAACGTTTTTGAATTGCCAGCATGTTTTCCAGTCTCCCCGCAGTTGACTGATGTACATCCGGAAACACCCATCTCCCTGTGAATTCAAGCACAGGCACAAGGGTAGGCATTTACAGCCTAAGGGCCTTGCAGAACTGCACGGGCTGTTCTCCAATTTCAATGTCTTTTCTCAGAACTTATTTACAAGGAAATTTACAGGAAAACGCGACCCGCTCCACTTACGGCTAGAGACCAGCATAGACCCACAGTAAACTTCGTTTAGAAAATAAAATTTCCCACCATTGCAAGAGGGACTTTACCTAACAATTGCAATCAGTGTAACCTGGCTTACTGTACCCTCAATGAATCCCCAACAATAAAAAAAAAAAAAGTAAGAAAGAAAATAAAATTTCCCACGATTGCAAGAGGGACTTTACCTAACAAGTGCAATCAGTGTAACCTGGCTTATTGTACCCTCAATGAATCCCCAACAATTAAAAAAAAAGAAAGAAAGAAAGAAAAGAAAATTTCCCTGTAGTCCCAGCTGTTCGGGAGGCTGAGGCAAGAGAATCGCGTAAGCCCAAGAGTTAGAGGTTGCTATGAGCCGTGTGACGCCAGGGCACTCTACCCGAGGGCGGTACAGTGAGACTCTGTCTCTACAAAAAAAAAAAAAGAAAAGAAAATTTCAAAACCACAAAGTAATGTTAGGGATGGGTCGTCTTATTACCTAGGAGATAATCACCTCCCCCGCGTATAAACTGCTCCCTTATAAATGATAAATAAGCCGCCCATTTAAAGGAAACCTGAACAAGCCAATGCCGCATGCTCAGATTTGCAGGGGTACAAAAGGGACCCGGCAAAGCAGAACAGGAAGTTATCTGGCCGTTCCTTCCAGGCACCTTTGGTTCCCGAGTCATGCAAGGCCCTTTATACTAACTTCTGGGCTCACAGTTAAAATCAGCGCTGACGGAGTAGGCTGCGCTAAGACTTCCAGGTGGTTGCTCACAAACGCCGGCTCAGGTGGCCGGAGGGCTCGTGGCCCCTGACCGCGAGGGGAGCGTCACCTCCTGGGCCAAACCTGAGGCGCCGGCTGCGGCTGGGCCGGAGCAAGGCGGCGCGGCGCTCGGTACCCACGAAGCGAGAGCCCGGCCCGTAGGAGAGGAGGAAGAAAGACCGCAATGGCTCTTACCTCCAAGAGCCCAGCTACCGACTGGAAGGCTCAGCCGCTTTCCCATCCGCATAGGTAGCAGTTCTTCCCGCCCACCCGCATAGCTAGCAGTTATTTCCGAACCGTCCTCTCTCGGCTGCCGCGCGGAAAACGAGGCGCGCTGTCCGCGAGTAGCTGTTGGACCTCCGGGGCTACACCCGCCCCTTCCGGGACTCAGTCCCGCCCGTCCATGCGCAGTGCGGGCAGACACTAGCTCCGGAGGGGAGGTCTGGCCTTTGGGTTTGGGTTGAACAGCTGAGTGTAACTTTGCTAGAAGCATTTTTCTTTTTTTTTTTTTTTTGAGGCACAGTCTATGTAGCCCTTGGTAGACTGCCGTGGCAGCACACAGCTCCCAGCAACCTCCAACTCCTGGGCTTAAGCGATTCTCTTGCCTAAGCCTCCCGAGTAGCTGAGACTACAGGCGCCCGCCACAACGCCCGGCTATTTTTTGGTTGCAGTTCAGCAGGGGCTGGGTTTGAACCCGCCACCCTCGGTATATGGGGCCGGCGCCTTACCGACTGAGCCACAGGCGCCACCCAGCATAGAATTTTATTAATAGTAGTTTTTTAAAAATTCTAGGCCGGGTGCCATGGCTCACGCCGTAATCCTAGCACTCTGGGGGGCCAAGGTGGGTGGATTGCTTGAGTTGAGTTTGAGACCAGACTGAGCAAGTGTGAGACCCTATTTCTAAAAATAGCCTGGCTTTGTGGCAGACGCTTATAGTCCCAGCTTCTTGGGAGGCTGAGGAAAGAAGATCTTTTGAGCCCAAGAGTTTGAGGTTTCTGTGAGCGGTGATGCCACGGCACTCTACCCAGGGCAACAGAGTGACACTGTGTCTCAAAATGAAAAAAAAAAAAAGAAAAATAACCATTCTTTAGTAATATAATCATGATTACCTTAGAAAGTTTTATACTTTGTAGATACAAGTGGATTCTGGAGCAGGTAAGATATTATTTTCTTATAAGCTGTCAGAATCTATGGTCTGCACTTACACATGTAAATCTCATTTGGAGAAACTCATCTCCTCATATTTGCAGTATAAAATGAGGTTGGAACTGGTAGGAAGTTGTCTGTAAAAACCACATCCTCGGGCTTTCCCTGGCTGGATAGTAAGCATGTCAAAACAGAGTTAATGCAAGCAAAATGTAAATGATCCTAGTCACAGATGCATGACTTTTCTATGTAAGATTCTTTTACCTCAGGCAAGATTATTTTTAAACATAATATTGACATTGAGATAATCATAGTATTTATACTTCTCGTCAAGGTTAAAGTTCCAAATCTGTGGAAAAATATATTAAATTGTCAGAAAATAGGGAACTGATCTGAATGAAAGTTGATTCTTAAACACTTGAAGTACATCAACTTTCCCGAGATAATTTTGGTGAAAATTGCCTTAATTACTTATGATATCTGCCAGGATCTAAAATAAGGAGTTAACCACAGTGACTTTAATTGTCAATGGGAGACACTAGTGTTTTCCTTTTCTGTTTAAAAATTTAACTTTGACATTAAGAATAAACTTTGAAAATAACTATTTAAATGTTAGAAATTCTGAATGTAAAGGGATGTTTTAAAATTACTTGAGGTGGCCATTGAGACATGGTGGGAAGTCTGCTAGGGGACTTGAGAGACAATTTTGTTCTTTGATGAAGATACCTGTTTGCAGACAAGCCACTCTTCTTTCCTAAGACACTCTCATCCAGACATTCTTACCTGTGAAAGAATGCCTGTCCCTTACTGTTGCAACTGTCCTGTTAAATGAGAGATTGTACCTGAGATGGTAAAATGGAAAGAAGGAACCAGCAACTGAAAGATACTGAATAGTCACAGAATTAACTAGAATGAACTAGCTAGGGAGCAACTTCTTGTTATGTGAAATAATACATTTTTCTTATTCTTTAAAACAACTATTCAAGAATAATGATGTGGAGCATTGAGAGGTGGAACTAATTGAAAATTATGATGCCATTCATACCCCAGTGATAATCTAACATAAATTATGTCCTGAAATTAACATCCCATTAAACCTTTCAGTACAATAGGAACTTAACAGCTCTTTTCTCAAATCCTACTAGCTCCACTTTTAAGGAACAATAAGTATGCTGTTCTCAAAAGTCTCCAAGGGAAAAAGGATGATTGACAAGGAGTATGTTAACTGGAAGGAATCATTAACCAGAAGGTATAACTATGTAGAAAACATGTGAATATCCTCAGTGTGTGTGTATTTACACATTTGTTCTTGTGTGTTTTACATATATGTGTGTCAGAGACTACAAAGAAAAGTCAACTTTCACGGGGTGTCATACTTGTGTATGTATGATCTGTCACCCAGGAACTTAGAAACCTTGGTCCACTGGTGAGATTATGTCCTCCTTATCTTCTTGTGTTAACCACACAGGACACAAATACAAATAGCAAGGTCCCGTTAAAAGAAAACAAAATGAATGACCATCTTCCACTTTGTAATGGCCGTCACAAATAAATCCCTCAGTTTGTCAAATAGGAAATATTTTCTCAATGTGCATAGGCCTTACTTTCTCATTGGCTCATGTATTATATCTGCTCCTTTTTTTGTTGATTCCTGCTTAGCTTTGAAGACCCAGCCTGTCCCCAAACAATTATCAGAATTATCTCCAAATCCTGATCATTCCCCCTTTGTAACTGGGCTTTCATATTATAACAGAATGTAATGTTGGGCAGTGTGGGACCCTCTCTCTGAGTTGGTTCCTTCTTCTTCCATAGTAGAATCTTGAGACAACAGAATGAGACAAATCATTAAAGCATAGGACCTGGCAAAAGTCGAGTATCATATGAGGATGATGGAGTGTTGAAATCTATGCTATTCTGCCTCCTGCTTCTTCCCCTTTCAGGCCATTTGGGCCATTGCAATCTTTCTAAACACCTTTGATGTACAGTTTGCTGCTATGACAACAGCAATGGCAGCCTTTAGTCTGATCAATTCCAACTCCAGAACCTGGCATGCTCCTGACCATTCCATCCCGGACTCGTGGCCAGGAAGGTAGATGGACACCAAACGGTATTTACTCTTATTTTAGTGTGTATTTGCCATGACATTGAAAGATAATTTTACATATGCTTATTTTTGTTTTTTCCTACAAGCATTTTTTCATATGTTTTTAGTCATTTGGGTTTTCTCTTCTATAAACCACAGCCTCATAGCTTTGGTCAGATTTTTTTTTTTTTTTTTTTTTTTTTGAGACAGAGTCTCAAGCTGTTCCCCTGGGTAGAGTGCCATGGCATCACAGTTCACAGCAACCTCCAACCTTTGAGGTTAAGTGATTCTCTTGCCTCAGCCTCCCAAGTAGTTGGGACTACAGGCGCCTGCCACAATGTCCTGCTATTTTTTTGTTGTTGTTGCGGTTGCCATTGTTGTTTTAGCTGGCCGGGGCTGGGTTTGAACCTGCCAGCCTAGGTGTATGTGGCCAGTGCCCTACCCACTGAGCTATGGGTGCCACCTTGTCTGATTTTTCTTTTTTTTTTAGAGTTATCTGTATGTTTAAAAATTGGTTTATGGGATTTTTTATATATCCTGGGTGCTAATTTTCTGTAAATTAACAGTTCTATGCTTTGCAACTAACTTTTCCCAGTCTGTTTTGTTTCTCATTATATTTAGGGAGTTTTATGTTGTTTGGCAGACTGTACTCTTCTCTCTACTTCCAGTAGCTCCCAGCACTTCTGCATTTCTTTTATTTTTTTCTTTCTTTTTATTTTTTAACAGAGGTTTATCTATTTTATTGACCTTTTCAAAAAACCAACTTTTTGATTTATTGATCTGTTGTCTAATTCTTCTGTTTTCAATTTTATTTCATTCTGTTCTAATTTTGCTTATTTCTTTTCTTCTACTGGGTTTGGGGTTGGAATGTTCTTCCTTTTCCAGTTGCTTGAATGTCCCATTAAGTTGTTAACTTTCTCCCTTTCTGTTTCTTGAGGAAGGCTTGCAGTGCTATAAATTTCCCTTTTAGGACTGCCTTTGCGGTATCCCAGAGTTTCTGATAATTCGTGTCTTCGTTGTCATTTTGTTCCAAAAGTTTGGCAATTTCCTTCTTAATCTCATCTTGACCCAGCTATCATTCAGCATAAGGTTATTTAACTTCCATGTTTTTGTATGAGTACGCAGATTCCTGCTGTTACTGAGCTCAAATGTTATTCCATGGTGGTCCGAGAAGATGTAAGGAATAATTTCTATTGCTTTAAATTTACTGAGGTTAGACTTGTGACCCAAGATGTGATGGATTTTGGAGTATGTTCCATGGGCTGATGAGAAGTATGTGTATTCAATTTTGTTGGGAAGTAATGTTCTGTAGATGTCTGCTAAATCCAAATGTTGGATGGTTAGATTTAAATCTAAAATTTCTTTGCTGAGCTTCTTATTGGAGGATCAATCCAACACTACCAAAGGAGTGTTGAAATCTCAAACTATTATGGCGCTAGAAGAAATCCAGTTGCTCATGTCTGTTAGAGTCTCTCTTATAAATTGAGGTGCATTGTGGTTGGGTGCATGGATATTAATGATTGAAATCTCATCATATTACCCTTAACAAATATGAAGTGACCACTCTTATCCTTCCTTACTTTTGTTGGTTTAAAGCCTATTGTATCTGCAAATAATATTGCAACACCTTCTTTTTTCTGATTACCATTTGCGTGAAATATGGATGACCATCCTTTCACCCTGAGTCTATATTTGTCTTTTAAGGTAGGATGTGACTCTTGTGTGCAGCAAATATCTGGCCTGAGTTTTGTATCCAGTCAGCTAACCTGTGCCTCTTTAGAGGACAGTTTAAGCCATTCACATTAATGGAGAATATTGATAAGTCTGGTAAAATTTTGAGTATTGAGTTTTTTGAAAGTCCAGTGGACATTTTTAATCCTTTTGCCACCGTGGAAGTTGGAGTTTGATCAAATTTTCTGAGGGAGTTTACTCTTGTGGTAGAGGATCGGGCTGGTCATTATGGAGGATAGGTCTGATAATACCCTGAAGAGCTGGTTTGGTTATGGCAAATTTCTTCAACATATGAATGTCATTAAAGTATTTAATTTCTCCATCATAAATGAAACTCTGTTTAGCTGGATACAGGACCCGGGGTTGAAAGTTATTTTGCTTTAGGAGATTAAAAGTCGATGACCACCCTCTTCTGGCTTGAAAAGTTTCAGCAGAGAGATCTCCAGTCATTCTAATAGTCTTCCCTTTGTAGGTAATGGATTTCTTATGTCTGGCTGCTTTGAGAATTTTCTCCTTCATGTTAACTTTAGTGAAGTTAATTATGATATGCCTTGGGGATGTTTCCTTGGGATTGAGTCATGCTGGGGTTCTGAAACTGTCTGCTATCTGAATTTCTGAATCTCTTGGCAAGTCTGGATAATTCTCTTTCATAATTTCATGGAGAAGGGCCTCTGTGCCTAGGAAGGCCACTTCATCAGTTTCAGGAATTACAATGAAGGGGATATTAGCCTTCTTCGAATTATCCAAGATCTCTCTGAGAGAATGATCTGTTTTTACTTTCCATTTCTCTTCCTCTTTGAGAGTTTGGGAGTGTTCAAAGGCTTTGTCTTCAATGTCAGCAATCGTTTCTACTGCTTGCTCCACTCTGTTACTGAGGGATTCTACTGCACTTTTCAGATCTTGGCAAACTGCAAATTCTTGCTTCTGTGGGTCGAAATCTTTGGTTGTTTTGTCTTTAAATTTGTTAAATTCTTGAGAAAATTTTGAATTTCTCCTTGAATTTCTAATTCCGAGTTTTGAATTGCTGCTCGAATTTCCAATTCCAAATTTTCCTCCACTTTATTACTCTTGTTTGCAACCTAAACTCTGAATTCGATTTCTGACATCTCGGCAAGTTGTTTATGAATGGGATCTTCAGTTACATCTGCCATATCTTTCCTCGGGGTGTTGATCTATTCTGGTTATTCATGTTACCAGAGTTTTTCCGCCAATTCCGCCCCATGATTGTTTTACACCGTTTGATTTTTCCCCTGGAGCTTTGTCGAGGACCCGTAAAGTGCTATGGCCTGACAAACTGGGGCCCTGTTTGGTGTGGTGGGGCTAAGTGGTTCTTTCTTGTTTTCAGCTGCTTTCTGGTTGACCCTAGTGATACAGTTACTCTGGGTTGAAGTCTCAGCTGTGGAGAAATAGCAGCAGTTAAGTCACCCCGCCCCCCACAGGCAACAATTACAAAAGGAAACCTTCCTATAACCACACACCCAGGGCACCACCTGAATAGTCCTCAGGCGATTGGCTCAGTTCAAAAGGTCCAAATCAATCGTCTCAGTCAGCACCTGTCTCAGGTGGGAGAGTTTAAAAGGTCTCTGGCAACTGGATCACAGGGGTTTGGTGACTACTCTGATATGGCTTGCTCCAGTGCTGCGTGGAGTCAGGAGGAGCCACCCAGCAAATAGGTCAGTCTTGGAAGGTTGATGCCTCCTTCCCCACCTTGTACCTCTGTCACACCCAGTCACTGATAGCCCTGCAGTTGGCTGACCCAGTTTCCTGTAGTGAACAGATACTCCAGGGGTTTGCACCTGCCTGAATCACAAGGAAATCTATTTCTGCTGTCATTCTGCTGCGCTCTGCCTCTATCTAGCAGGAGGAGGTGAGGCCTGACAACCTCGGGCGCTTGATGGAGGCTGGGGAGTGTTCACTTAGTTCCAGCCCCGCCCCTGATTGATGTTACTGACAAAACAGAACAGAAAAACTTTGAGGGAATTTGTTCTGTTCCTGCTAAATTCCCCTGCAGAAGAGAAGCTGTTTTGAGTTCCCAGAGCCTGTGCCTCAGGCTCTGTCTTTGCTCCTGCAGGTTTGTATTTGGTTACCTGTCAGTTCTATCCTGCTGCCTTCCTTTGTCTATAGGCTGACGATCCCCTGAGGGCCGGGTGCGTCTTTGGCTCAGTAAAATGGTCCTCTGGGTCAGCCCCACCCTGGGAACTTCCCGGTTCTGCCAGTGAGTATCTAGTCCCTGCGCTCCACCAAGGTCGGTACCCCCTAAGGCAAATCCTTTACTCACGGGGCCTGCGTTTCCGTCCCAGATCTGTTCAGTGGTGGTTGCCACCTGAGTAGATGCCAGGCCTCCTCTGTTTGCGCAGAGAGACAGGGTATGTGGCTTCAGGATATCTGGGAGTGAGCCGTATTGTTGCTAAAAGAAGGCTGCTGCTCTGTGCCTCAGGGCACTGCTGCTTGGGTGTGGTTCCCTCTCAGCCTACAGTCCTGTCCTCACTCTTGTGCCCCAGAGTCAGCACTGACCAGCTGCAGTTTAGGCACTGTCCAAATCCCTCGAGAAATCACCCAAGAATCTGGACTCCTGGGGGCAGGCCTCCAGACCTCAGAGTGCGAGTGGAGGGGAGTGCTGGGAGCTCAGAGTTGCAGGCAGGGAATATACACAGTTTTATACAGTTTTATGCCTAGCAGGAGAATGCCTTGGTACCCTAATAGGGGAGGGAGGTCAAGGTTTTAGAGGGTTTCTCCCATAGAGTGTAGTGGGAGGACCTTTGAACTCTGCTTGTTTGTTTGTGGGGCACTCTGAGCTGTTCTCATGGGGGAGGGGACTCCTGTCCTCTTGGTGATGGATTTGGTACCTTTGGTTTGTATCCTTGTGGTCGCAGCTCGCCTCAGTGGGGTTGATGTGCGTTCTTCAACCTTCTCTCTTGGTGCAGCTCACATCCACCAGGTTACTTGCTCGGTGTGAGCCATTTGAACCCTTGAACTATAGTCTAAGGTTTATTTTCACTTTCATTTCTGTTTATTCCTTCTTCTTCAATTGCTCTAGCCATTTTCCTTAATATCCATTATTTTATTTCATTCTATGATATCTGTATTTCCTTGTTCTTTATACTTCTGAAAAACTTATAAAGTTTGCCTTCTATGAAATTGATTTGACTTTCTTTTGTTTTGTTTCAAACAATTTCTAATGTAGGTTGAAGCTTAAAAATTGAATGCCTTCTAAATCCATCTTTATCTTGGCCTATTCCACTTCTTTTTTCATATCTTATTGTTTTAGCCTGATCCTGCCTTTCAGTCACATCACCCCACTGTACCCGGATGGCTCTCTACATTTCTTTATGGAGATGTCTACTTATAATTTATAGAAGATGTCAAATGTTAACAATGATTTTGCATCTGCTTTCAGTGATAATGTTGTTTCAAACATCATTCCACCTTCTGGATCATCACGATGGTATTTCCTTCTACTTGTTATGCATTATTTTTCCATAGATTCCTGTTGATTTCTCTTTATGTGTGAATCACAAAGTGTGAAGCAATTTATTCAATTTATCTTAACATAATAATGTTCTTGACTTCTCAGGTTTGTAGCTGGGCAGCTAGTTGGAGGGACTAGATTTAGGAACATTGGGTTTAGCGATTTTTCTTGATTAAACCCAGTTGCCCCTAGATGAGATATTTGTTTACCTTCACCTCACTGCACTGTCCCGTATCTGGCTTCCTTGGAATGCAGAAGCCATGATTTCACTAATTGCATTTCTTTTTTATACATCTGCTGCCCCTATTTTGTAATCTTTAAGATTTTGACCACAAATGCTTTAACTTTTTGAAATTCAATGAAGCTTCAATTATTTCTCTCTCTCTCTCTTTTTTTTTTTTTTTTGTTCAAAAAAAAATAAGAGCATTTATTGACTGACATAGTAGTCCAGAGATGAAATGAGTTTTAGAAATGGTGGATCTGGCAACTCAACCCTGCTTATTTTTTTAATTTTTTAATTTTTTGAGACAGAATTTTACTCTTCTGCCCTTAGTAGCGGACCATGGTATAGCTGACGGCAACCTCAAATTATTGGGCTCCAAGTGATTCTCACACAACTTCAAATTCTTGGGCTCCAAGTGATTCTTTTGTCTCAACTTCCTTGGTAGCTGGGACTACAGGCGCCTGCCACAATGCCTGGCTATTTTGAAGAGACAGGGTCTCCCTCTTGTTCAGGCTGGTCTTGAAATCCTCTGCTCACTGCCCTGCTGTAGACAGGGGACCACGCCCCAGCCCTCGGGTCTTGCATCACACCCAGCAAGCTTCTGCTGGAGGGTTCTGTTGGTGTCAGGGAACATGCTCTTGCCCTCAGGACTCAGTCCATTCCTGGCAAGACTCTGCTCACAGGCCCAACCCTGCCTACCGAGCTCAGTCCACACGGGGCAACCACTGTCCCACCGTGGGTTCTGCACCGCATCACACCAGGCATAGCCCAAACTCAGGGTCAATACCACCACTGGCTGTGCGTGGTCATAATCAGGGCACTGTTCCTACTCCCATCGAGTATCCCTTTATTCTCATAACCTCTTATTCCCCTGGTACACACAGATTTCATCCTGATGTTTGGTGGTCAACACTATGCCCCAATCATTCAGGAAAAGACCAAACACTCTGCCCTCTGCAGGGGGCAGAACTTCAGACCGCCATGCTAGGTGGCAAGGGTAGACTGGGACTTTGGACTTGTGGAGGGAAATGTCTCTTCAATTTTATGTGTGGTGGTGTTGTGTGTAGGTTCATAAGTAGGACCTATCTGGAGAGGGAAATCTGGTTTTTAGTGGCTCTCTCCAACGAGGTAAAATGAGAGGACTTTTGTTCTCCGCTTGCTCGGACGCTGTGGTGGGCCTCCTACGTAGGGGAGGGGTCTCCTGTCCTCCAGTCAGTAGGCCTTGTATCTGTAATTTGTTTTTTTTTTTTTTTTTTGAATGTTCTTCCTTGGACTTACAGCTTGCTGAACTTCTTTCTTGGCTCAGCTCTCCACCGTTGGCTTCATAGTATCTGATTCTGTCCACTTTTCCTACCTCTGGTCAGGAGCCTCTGCCGAGGTTTGCAGTCAGGCATCTTCCTGAGCAGTAACCTTTATTCTTACACCTTCGTTGACGCCAGTGGCCACTTAAGGGAACAACTCCTAGATTTTCCTGGAGTATAAAAATTAGTGTCTCTGTAGTAGGAATGACTCCCTGAACCCTCTGCCACATTCTGCCCTACGGATATGGGATAATAAAAGTCTCTTCAAACTGTGTGAGCCCTGGGCTCACTCCCCTCTACCCTTTCTCACTCCTTTCTCCGCTAATAAAGTGTTCCCAATCCATGAACTGGCCTCCTCTTCCTTTTATAGACCCTTGCCCCAAAACTCTATCCCTGGTACGTTCGGTATGTTTATCAGCGGTATTTCAGAAAAACGCATCGTTATTGTAGGAGATGTCTGCGTGTATGTTGTTTTCCCTGAAGACCTTCCAGTGGGACAGCATGTGGTGCTGAAAAGGTGGTAATCATGATCCTGATCCTGTGTGTGCCTGCATCTGAGTATTTAACAAAAGAAAATTGTTGTTATTGTTTTGAGCCCGAGTCTCACTCATTCGCCTTAGGGTTGATTGCTATGGAGTCACAGTGCACAGCAACCTCAAACTTCAAACTCTCAGGCTCTAGGAATCTTTTCTTGCCTCAGTTTCCCAAGTAGCTGGGACTACAGGCACCTGCTACAATGCCTGGCTAGGATTTTCTATTTTTAGTAGCGATGGAGTCTCACTCTTGCTTAGGCTGCTCTTGAACTCCTGAGCTCAAGCGATCCACCAGCTTCAGTCTCCCAGAGTGTTAGAATTACAAGCATGAGCCACTGCATCCAGTCACAAAAAAACTTTAAAGGTCAGAAGAAAATCCTTTCTTAAGTTTTAAATGCTGCCTTTATTAGCCACGTTCTGTTGGACCTTTGGCAAATCACTTTGCCATTGATTACCTTCTTCAATTTTTTTTAATCAAAATGACTTTCATTTTTAATTCTATGAAATCATGACTGTGTATAGTAATGCATTTATAGGGTACATTGTGCTAAACTGATATACAGGTTGCAAAGCTCACTTCAAACTTGTTAACATAACCAGCACCCGACTTGCTCATTTTTCATGGTAAGACATTTATGCTCCACACTGAATAGTTTTAACATGTACCACTGCATTATGTACAATAGATGAAGAAAATCGTAAAAGCAGAAAAAGTTTATAGAATAAAGATATAAAGAAAGAAAATACTTTTGTACAGTTGGGCTATGTAAACTTTTATTACAAAAAAGTAAGTGTGTTCACAAAATTCAAAGATGTACAAATAAAACAATACAGGAAGGTAAGGTTAATTTATTACTGAAGAGAGAATAATTTTAAATATAAATTTAGTGTAGCTAAGTGTACAGTATTTATAAAGTCTACAACAGTATATGATAATCCCCTAACCCTTAACATTACCCACTCCTTAACTCGCTGATTTACCCAGAGACTTACTTCTAATTTTGGAAGCTTCCTTCATGCTGAGTGTCCTGTGCAGGGATACCATTGAAAACAATCTCTTATACTGTATTTGTAGTCCACCTTTTCAAAGTTTAGACCTATTCAGACACACAAATACTTACTGTCACGATTGCCTACTATTTTCAGAACATGCTGTACAGATTTGTAGTCCAAAATCATTAGGCCATGTCCCACAGCCTGGGCGTGCAGCATGCGGTACCATCCAGATTTGAAAGGTGGGGAAACCAGCCTCAGGCCAATATGGCCTTTCAGAACCCCAGGTACGGTCCCTTGATCAAATCCAAATTTCACAGAATAAAATCAAAATTTTTTTTTTTTTTGCAGTTTTTGGCCGGGGCCGGGTTTGAACCAGCACCTCTGGTAGATGGGTCCGGTGCCCTACTCCTTTGAGCCACAGGCACTGCCAGAGAATAATTGGCTCTGTAAAATTTGGATTCATTGAAAAAGTTGCATACAAGGATCAAGAAGGCCACAGGTTTCCCACCACATGAACATACATGTGTGTGTATAGAACCCTTAATCGTGCTAAATCACATTGATTTTATTAGTTCTGGTAAGAATACTGTTCAAGAAAGGCTCGTGTGACCAACTCCGGAATCCTGATTCCTGCTCTTTTCTGCTTTACCATTAGTGAGCAGGTCATGCTGCAAAGTTCCCATGTGCTTTCAGCTTTCTCGCAGCATCTTTCTTTAGCTGAGATTGAGAAAAGTGATTTAAATGTCTAGATATTTATGCTGAGCGTGGTGGCTCACACCTGTAATCACAGCACTCTGGGAGGCCAAGGTGGGTGGATTGCTTGATCTCATGAGTTGGAGAATAGCCTGAGAAGGATCAAGACTCCATCTCTACTAGAAATAGAAAAATTAGCCAGGTGTCCTGGCAGGCGCCTGTAATCTCAGCTACTAGGGAGGCTGAGGTAGGAGGATAGCTTAAGCCCCAGTTTAAGGTTGCTGTGACCTATGACACTATAGCCCTCTACCCAGGGTGATAGAGTGTGATCCTGTCTAAGAAATGAATGAATGAATGAATGAATGAATAAATAAATAAATATTGACATGTTTTAAACATATGAAACCAAATAAAAACAATTTGCTGGCTGAACAAGATATAGTTCCCTGATGTAAAGTTTCAGGAGTGTTTATGTTTAATGCATTTGTATTGCATTTTTTTTTTTTTGTAGAATAATTTATTTTGTGGCTTGGCGCCTGTAGCTCAGCAGCTACGCCGCGGTTACGTACAGCAGAGCTGGCAGGTTTGAACCCAGCCCAGGCCTGCAAAATAGCAATGACAACTCCAACCAAAAAATTGCTGGGCACTGTGGCAGGCTCCTGAAGGCCCAGCTACTTGGGAGGCTGAGACAAGAGAATCGCTTAAGCCCAGGAGTTGGAGACTGCTGTGAGCTGTGATGTCGTGGCACTCTACTGGGCAACGTAGTGAGACTCTGTCACAAAAAAGGAAATCTTTTCTTTTGTAAGATCATTACATATTTTAAAAATTAACTTTAATAAAAATCATAACAGAAAACTTGAAATGGTATACAGCAACTTTCACAATTTGCTCATGTATTTTCTGGTCCCTTAGGGACAGTTTTTACTTCATGATCTTGTCAAAAGAAAAAAAATAAAACAAGAAGGAATTAGGAGAGAAATCTAAAACTTATCGGAGCAGATGATCTGCTGTCAGTGGTATCATGGAAGGTGTAGTCTTATTTTCTTTGAGGGATTTTCTTCGTCGTCATAATTTCAACCAATCATTACACCAAGGCTACATCAAAACACCTTCCTTGTTTATCCTACACATGACCATTTTTGAATTGGAGACATTCTCATTAAATATGGAAATTTTTCTTAGGGAACGTTTTCCTAAGTTGTGCAGTAAAATATCCTCTAAGGATATCTTGCTTCATAGTTTAATAGAGTGAATACATAGAATGTCTATCAGAATTGATTAAATCTTCTACACTGTTCATAGGTCCACTTGAGATACATGTTTATTTTCCAAAGGGACAATTTCTGCATTTACACTATAATACATGTACATATTGCTGGGCTCCAGATTTGTATAATCTCCCTTTACAATCTGCTTCTCAGTTTCTCTCTAGAATGCTATGCAGTTAGAGAGATGGTTAGAAGACGTTCTTGTTCTCTCCGTGTCCCTGGGTTATTTGTGAAGTGATTGACTTACACTTTGACTATCCCTGCTTTGAAGTGACGGGCAATCACAATTATATGAAACTCAGACAATGACAGTCTAGGGAAGGTGGTGACTCACACCTGTGCAGTTGCATTCCCCTGCCTCAGAGTGCTCTCAGGGATTAGAGCAGATGTGTTTATTTTTTCCACCAAGGAATTCATATCCCTTTAATACCAGAACATGGTAAACTTGTAGCTGTTTCAAACATCTGGTGGGCTTTTTGAATAACCTCATCAACTGGTATCATTCAGTGTTCTGTCTCCACCCCTTCTTGTGATTCTTCCACCCACAAGTCTGTGTGTTATCCAGAGGTGATAAGACACTGTGAGCTCTCTACGTTGTTTTCAAGTACACTTGATGAATTCCCTAGGATACAGAGGATAGCACGATCCCCACTGTGCACGTATTCGACTGGGGGACCGAATGGAAAAACACACAGGACTTGTCTAGGGTGACCTTCAAGGTCAGGAAGGGAGATTGAGAGCCAGCCCTGTCTCCACAGGGTGGGGGACCGTGCACTGAAGGGGCTGTGTTTGTATAACAGTGTACAGGTGAGGAGTAGACATAGTGAAGAGGGTGAGGGCCAAATGTGGAATCTTGGAAAAGTGACCTCACTTCCTTGGTGACAGACCCCAACAGAACTTAGAACCCTTGGTAGCCAGGCACCCACATTCTAGACACAGACCTGTGTCTGGCTCATTTTGTGGGATACGCTCAAGAGAGGAGGATGTTCTCGTGTTGCGTCGCACCTTCTCCTAATCCTCATGTCCGGAAAGCCCGAAGTGGGTGCCTTGTCCGAATTGGCCAATGTTGGCGCTCCCTCTACTCCCGTTGCCTGCGGAGACCTGGCAGGGTGCATCTACAGGTAACACAGGGCAGCCCCAGGTAGTCTCTTGCAGGCAAGGTCTCACCTGTGAGCCCATCTGGGGAGATCCGCACGCCTCATATCACTATGTTTGGGGAAGGAAGAGACAAGGGGACCCCCACTGAACAGGAGCAGGGTATCACCTATGGGAATCCTGGTGGGGCTGTCATGTTGATACCTCAGAACTCCAGGTCCTGGCTGTTGGGACAGAAAGGTGAGTGTCAAGGACAAGTTTGTCTACTGAGATGTCATCCCTAGACATCCAGCTGTCATCTGTCTTCTTCCCTGGTGGGAGGTCTGTTCAGACGTCCCACTGTGTGTGTGTTCTGGGGAGCAGAATCTCCCAGGGGTTTTCCCCTGTGGAGAGTGCCAGGCAGCCATTGATGCCTCTTCCCCCGGCATGGGGCCTTCCATTTGCAGAGGTGCGTGGGGATGCAGGACCTCCGTGAGGAGTCCATGGAGGACTCCACACAATCTCTGATCGCAGATGAAGACCAGGTGCACCAGTCTATGGACTACGGCCATCGCCAGACTGGGGTGAGAATGGGCACAGAGGGGGTCCCCACAGACCCAAAGAGGGATGCCCCAGGCTCTCTCCTCGGCAGTTTTCCCAGTTGAGTGATCCAAAATCTCCTCTCTAAAGAATCCAGCCATCGTGTATCCCCAGGGCAACTTGGTAAGATGCATCAAAACTGCACACATACTTGTGGGGATAACGGAGAAAATGCTTCCTGTAGTTTTCACTTTACACGAGTCCAGGGAGAGCTCCCAATGTGGCTGCTTCTCTCACAGCTTAAATCCGGCCCAGGGGTCTCCTGGAGAAGGCAGGCAGTTCCCTTCCCGGCCAGGCCTCTCCAACACTAACAGGCACTGTACACCAGGGTGGCTAAACAAAATGGGAGGGGTCACACACAGAAGGAGACAAAGCTGCTGCCTGCTCTTGTCTGCAACGTGCCATCTCTAGAATAGATCCTTGTAGCCCCAGCGGGCAGAAGCTCTGCCCTCGGTCTTGGCCATTTTCCCTCAGGGAGGCCATTTCCCGCTGCTGCCCAGCCTTTCAATGCCCATGGAGCCTGACTGGACACAGTCCTATTTCTCAGTCAGCCATGCTGCAGGGAATAAATGGAGGAGATTTGGTGGGATAAATGGAGGAGAGAAAGAAAGGAGAGAGGAGACGCTGCTTCAGGAATACCCACCTTACCTTTATGCCCAAAGTCCACTCCTTAAGTAAGGAGTATATTGCTTTACATCTAAATAGAAATCTCTAGGCCTTAGCTTTATTTGGGGAAATGGAAGACATCCTTTCAATTATAAACAGCTCAGACATTGTAAAGTCTGCTGTGTACCAAGTGGCTGGGACAGTTCGGGGAGCTGGCTGAACTTAGCCCCAAGGCCGAAGGGCTCCTTCAATAGAAATTGACTTCCTCTCAGTACTGGATGCTGGAAGTCCCACGTGACGCTGCCGGCTAGGGAGGTCTCTCAGAGGCCTCCTCGGCTTCTGTGGCCACGTTTCATCTCTGCATTCACAGAGAGGTCCTCTGTCAAACCTGTCTGTGTTCTTAGCACCTCCTCTTATAAGGACACCAGTCATATGTTATCAGGGACATGTAACTACAAGGACCTTTTGTCCTAATGCAGTCACATTCTGAGGGCATCAGACATGAGGGTCTGAATTCCGCCCATGACATGTGCTCAGGTGGGCTCCCAGGAAGGGGGTGCTTGCCAACAGTTTACACTAGAGAGTTGTATTGGCTGCGATCAGTATAACTTCCAGACTTGCTGTGGCACGGACAGGTTAGCAGTGGTCTTTGAATGTCACACTGCTCTGTAGCCAGCCTCCCTGGTGTTAATGTTGTTTTAAGTGTTTTTCAATGTAGGTTGGTGGGAAATGCAATCACATCATTGCTGTCATTTCCAGTTTTGTGATTGACACCTGAGAGCCACATTTCAGTGTCTTCATACCTATTTGGGATTTCTCTCCCCTGAGTCACTTGCTCAGCCCTGTGGCCCTGTAACAAGCTTTCTTCCAATCTGGGGTCTCATAGCATTTGCCCCTATGCCAGGCCCAGTGTTGCTGAGGCTATTTCTCAGGAATCCGTTCAATGTAACAAAGACAGACTCTGACATTGTTCTCAGTAGAGAGCTTTCTCCTGGGACGTCTGGTCCCAGGAATGGTCTCTACAGAGAGGGGGAAAACAGGCTGGCCCAAGACACTCGCCCCAAGTGAGAGCAGGCTGAGTCTCTGTGAGCTTAGAGGGAAAATCATGGAGGCCTCCCTGAGAGGGCCGCAGCCATGTCCCAGATGCTGGTGACAGCCAGGTGACATCCCAGAGCCTGAGTTTTCTCATTTGCACAGGGAGGGCCATTTGGGGACTCACTGCACAGTGCTCCTCATCCATGGTGTGTGAGCAGGGCATTGTTGTTCTGCCTAACAACCTCCCTGAGGCAGCCTGGAAGGTGTCAGTGGTGTCATGCAGCTCTTTGTGCCCATCACGTTGTAGGTGAAAAGCGTAGAATCGTGGACACCCCTGACTTCTAAGGGCACGAGTCTCTGGAGGGCTGGAGCTTCCTGCATTGAGGATCAGAGCCCATTCTCTGGAGGGTCAGGGTCACTGACTGTGTGTCTCTCTTTGTCCATGCTAGAATAGAGATGAGTCTCGATTGGTGGTTTCCCTGAGGAGAGCACCTGGCTGCCATCGAAGGCTCTCGGCCCGACGTTGGGGCCTCTCTTTCCAGAGCTCCCTGGAGGTAATCCAGGAGGAGCCGCTGGAGGAGTCCGCGGCTCTCTCTTTGGATAAAGAACTGATGCAGCAGGCCCCTGACCGTGGCCAGCGCCAGCCTGGGGTGAGAATGGGCGCAAAGGGGTCTCCACAGACCCAAAGAGGGATGCCCCGGGCTCTGTCCTTGGCTGTTTTAGCCCTTGAGTGACCCACAGTCCACTCCCTAAATATTCCGGCCTTGTGTCTCCCCAGTGGCAACTTGGTAAGAGGCACGTTCACTACTCACGTAGTTGTGGGGATGTCAGAGAAAATGCTTCCTGTAGTTTTCACTTTACGCTAGTCCAGGGATAGTTCCCCATGTGGTTGCTGCTCTCACAGCTTTAATATGGCCCAGGGGGTCTCCCGGAATAGGCAGGCAGTTCCCTTCCCAGCCAGGCCTCTCCAACGCTAACAGCCAACACTAAACCAGGGGGTCTAAACAAAATGGGAGGTGTCACACACAGAAGGAGACAATGCTGCTGCCTGCTCTTGTCTGCAAAGTGACATCTCGGGAACAGATCCTTGTAGCCCCACCAGGCAGGTGCTCTGCCCTCCGGTCTTGGCCATTTTCCCTCAGGGAGGCCATTTCCCACTGCTGCCCAGCCTTTCAATGCCCGCGGAGCCTGACTGGACACAATCCTATTTCTCAGTCACCCATGCTGCAGGGAAACTGCTGTGTCCCAATTGGCTGGGACAGTTCGGGGAGCTGGCAGAACTTAACCCTAAGGCCGAAGGGCTCCTTCAATAGAAATTGACTTCCTCTCATTTCTGGAGGCTGGAAGTCCCACGTGACGCTGCCGGCTGGGGAGGTCTCTCAGAGGCCTCTCTCCTTGGCTTCTGTGGCCACGTTTCATCTCCGCATTCACAGAGAGGTCCTCTGTCATGCCTGTCTGTGTCCTTAGCACCTCTTCTTAGAAGGACACCAGTGATATGTTATTAGGGACATGTAACTAGAAGGACCTTTTGTCCTAATGCCGTCATATTCTGGGGACATCAGACATGAAGTTATGAATTTCGGCCCATGACATGTGCTCAGGTGGGCTCCCAGGGGGTGGGCTCCCCCTTGTACTTGGCAACTGTTAAGTATAAGCTCCAGACTTCCTGGGGCACGGACTGGTTAGCAGTGGTCTCTGAATGTCGCTGCTGCTCTGCAGCCAGCCTCCCTGGTTTTAATATTGTTTGAAGTGTTTTCCAATGTAGGTTTGGTAGGAAATGCAATCACATCATTGCTTCCATTTCCAGTTTTGCAACTGACACCTGGGAGTCATATTTCAGTCTTCCCTATACATTTCTGCATACCTATTTGAGATTTCTCCCCGCTGAGTCACCTCCTCAGCCCTGTGGACTTGTAACAAGCTTTCTTCCACCCTGGGGTCTCACTGCATTTACCCCTATGCCAAGCCGAGAGTTGCTCAGGCTGTCTCTCAAGACTTCTTTTAAAGTAACAAAGACAGACACTTGCGCGGTTCTCAGTGGAGAATCCTGTTCTAGGACGCATGGCCCTGTGCATAGTCTCCACAGAGAGGGGGGAAACAGGCTGGGTCAAGACCCTCTCCCTGAGTGAGAGCGGGCTGAGCTGCTGCAAGCTTAGGGGAAAATTCATGCAGCCTTCCCTGGGAGGGCCACAGCTCTGACCCATGTGCGGGTGACAGCCAGGTGACATCCCAGAGCCTGAATTTTCTCATTTGCACAGTGAGGGTCATTTGGGGACTCACGGGCACTGGGATCTTCATACAGGGTGTCTGAGCAGGGGCATTCTTTTTCTGCCTAACAAGCCCCCTGAAGCAGCCTCCAGGGTATCAGGGGTTTCATGCAGCTCTTCGTGCTCATCACATTTTACGTCCTAAGTGTAGAATTAGGGACACCCATGACTTCTAAAGGCACAAGTCTCTGAAGGGCTGGAGCTTCCTGCATTGAGCATCAGACCCCATTCTCTGGAGGGTCAGGATCACTGACTGTGTGTCCCTCTTTGTCCCCGCTAGTATGGAAATGAGTCGGCCGTCTGCTTTACGGAGCTGCAAGTGAGGACCTCCCGGCCAGCCACCTGGGACATGCTGGTGAGCTCCCTGGTGCCAGTCCTTTCGGCACAAAACATCTGCTCCATGACCTCCCAGGGCTCCTACCACGACATCCACACCATGGCACGGTTCCTAGAGAAACTGGTCAGGAGGTGAGTGGCCAAGGCACAGTGCTGCCCCCACCTGCCAACTAGGTCTGTGGGTGTCATTCAGTTCCCCTGAGCCTCGCTTCACTCCTCTGAAAAGTGGAGTGGTCAGAGGATTACATTTATGAGGTTTTGGAGGAAAATCAATAGAATAAGAGGTGGCAGCTGGGTCCCTCGCTCCTGGCTCTGTGGAGAGGCTTCAGGGGCTGCTGTGGCTGTTCACATTTACCATCAGTCTCCTCACAGAAGGCGCCCTCTGCCTCACACCTCAGTAGCCCATACGTCTGTGTCCCTTTGTGGGAAAAGCACAGGGAGAGCAAACCTGGTCCCACTCGCAGAGCTTTGAGTTTCCTTCCACCTTGTCCCTGTCCTTGAGAGAACAGGGGTTTCCTGGGGCGGGGAAAGAGTCCCGAGAACCACTTAGATATCTGCCAAGGTTCTGTCGGAGTCATTCAGTAACCAGCTGGTTGTGCAGGCATGTTCTAGAAACTTAATTTAATGAACAAAGAAGATGACAGTCTTCGGGCTGCAGTTCTGTGCAGGGAGTCAGGAAGTCAGAGCAGACACGAGGAGGTAACGTCCTCCTCCTTGAGGACCACCCAGCATCTTCTATGCACAGAGAAAGATCCCAGATTCTGGGATTTTTCCATCACGAACCCCATGAGTAACTCAAAAGGCATGCTTGTGGTCCAAGGAAAGAACTCCTTTTCTACTCAGAGTATGGGGCTCTGTGGGACTGTGGCTGGGGAAACAAAACAGAACCTGGGTCTCAGCCACTTGAGGATGCTCATGAGAGGGCTAAGGTCAGGGGATTTCAAGGAAGACATGAGTCGGTTAGAGCTGTGGGGGGGTGGCAGGTCCCTGCAGAGAGGAGAAGCGTGGCTCAGAGCTGCCCCTGAGGGGCCCATCCTCAGCACAAGTACCTTCCCAGCTCTTCCTGTCTCCTCCAGCCCACACCCCCTCCCCGACCACAGCAGCAGGAGCCCACACTGGTGTGATGATGAGCACCCTGCTGACCCTCCGGCCTCCAGTCACAGCCCTGAGGGCTCAGGGGTGCAGAGGTCCTTGCGGTTGATCTGCAGTGACAATGGCAGGGGGAGGGTGAGGCCCACAATAGTGTGTCCAATCCTGATCCATGACCAGTTCTGTCCCTGCCAGGGCAGCAGAGACAGCCAGGGAAGTTCAGCCTGTCCTCTAGACTGGAGGAGTAGGCCCAGGGACACATAAATACACAGGACTGTCCTGGGAAGGGTGTCAGAGGAAAAGCCAGGCCTCTGACTCAGGTTCCACTTGTCATCCCCAGAAGCACCTCTTCCATCTACATCTCCTGGCCAGATGGATGCCCTGTGTTCTGCGACAAGAATGTGAGCATTCCAAGGCTCAGGTTTGAGGTGGCTGACATACAGGTCACCGTGTCCACATCATACCTGGGGCATCAAGCCACCATCGCGCTTGCTTGGCTGTACCAATTCAGGCCCATTGGCACAAACCCAGAGGGTGGGATGGCAGCAGTTTACCAGCTTCAGAAAGGTAGCGTTTGGGGCTGAAATTCTCTTTGTCATGGGGAGGTAATGGTGTGTTTGGATAACCCAGTAGGGAGTGACAGATGCGGCTGACTTTATCTCCTTTTCCATCTCCTGCTCAATCTCCAGAACAACAGGCAATCCCAGTGCTGGCCATAGAACCAGCACCAGCGCCGGCGGATCTGGGCGAGCAGAGGCCTGCTCTGGAGCCAGGGGTGCCTGCATCCCTGGATCTCCCAATGTATATGGAGCCAGCTCCAGGGCCAGGCTCAAGGGCAGCACCCTGGACAGAGCCATCTGGAAAGCCAGTGAAAACTGGCAAGGCACAACCAAAGGCAATCGTAGGCCTCAGCCAGCCCAGGACTGTGCCTGAACAAATGCTGCACAGGGCGGGGCCGTCTAGCATCCTGGCGTACACAGGGAAACAAGTGGCTGAGCAGCTCACGCTGCTGGATGCGGTGAGCAGCTGCTCAAACCCCTTCCCTGACCAGAGGCCAGCGATCTGGTCCCACCCTGCTGCACGGCTTATGAGCCAGGCCAGCTGTTTGAGTTTCTTTCTGTATTTACGGTCCCTGTGTCTGTGGCAGCTACACACATCTGCTGGGCACATCCCATGGGAGGGGACAGAGTACAGGGTGGGGGCCTGGCCCACTAGATGCAGGGGTGGCCCACTTAGCATGCCGCCCCGGCTGCTAAGCCCCCCGCCCGGGAGGCCTCACCAGCCTCAGCAATTACTACACATCTGGCACAGACTCCATTTCAGACCAGACACCCGCACTGAGACCCTGGAGGTGGCTGCCACGGGCCACGTGCGTCTCAACAGAAAGAAGGCCTGGCACACAGGTGGCCTCAGGAAGGGCCGGGCTGAGCACCTTGCGGAGTGTGGGCTCCTGGAGGCCGGCCTGGGGGAAACACCACGTGCTGTTCTCTCCTTGCCCGGCTCTATGCGTTTCGCGCCCTCCGTGAAAGGGGAATGAAACCCCGGGCTCCGACTACTCTGGGAGAGCCAATGCCAAAGCTGAGAATCTGGTCACCTGCCTGAGTCAAGGGGTGACTTTAGACTCAGAGCTGCCCTGGGCGGTGCCCATGTGGATCTTTCTTCCTCCCCAGGAGCAATTTAAGAAGCTGCTGCCGTGGGAGTGCCTGGACACCTTTTTGATTGAGCTGGACGGGATGGACATAGCTCTGGTGGCACCCACAGTCGTCGCTGCCTTGATTCACTTCGATACTGTGGTGTATTTTGTGATAAGCACGTGCTTGGAGACCCGCACCATGAAGGCCCAGGACAGGGCCAGGGTGCTGGAGCTTTGGATACAGGTGGCCAGGGTAAGCTGTGGGAGGGCCTGAGACAGGGCCAGGGTGCTGGGGCTCTGGATCCAGGTGGCCTCGGTAAAGCATGGGAGGCCCTAGGACACTCGTTCTCTCCTCTGTCCGATGTCAAATTTGCTGAACAGAGTCCAAGCCCCTCAACAGCCCCCAGCCCCGTTCCTCTCCGGGGCACACTGACCTTGACTTCCATGCCCAGTGTTGGTGCGCCCTTTGCGCCTGGACACCGACGTTGGGTTGAACTGTAATTGTCCTCCCAGAGTGTGAAACTCACTGGGGCCCAGACTGCTCTCCTGTGCCTCCCTGGGCCTCTGCCTCCCCACAGAGGAAAGGTCAGCACAGGGGGCACAGCTCGGGCAGTGGGGCTCCAACTCCCCACCTCACGGTGCATCCTCTTCCCTCCCCAGGAGTGTCATAAGTTGAGCAACTACTCATCTTTGCATGGCATAGTCACAGCCCTGAAGGCTGCGCCCATCCATAGTCTCCAGGAGACCTGGAGAGCAGTATCCAGGTGGGTGGGCGTGTGTCTCCTGAGCTGCACCAGCACCTCTCCCGGGTCTGCCATGCTCCCTCACTGCACTGGGAGGGGAGGGGAGCCCAGCACCTCCGGAGGCAGGAATGGGTGGCCTGCCAGGGTCTCTCAGTCCACTGGGTGTTAGCACCGAACGTCTAACTCAGCACCAAGTTTTCTTCACCGTGGGGCACGGGCCTTTGCCACATTGGAGATATTCCCATGTCTAGCGCACATCTAAACTGAGAAAGTGAGCTGCCCAGTTGACATTGGGCTGGGCCAGATGAACAGCAGGTCAGCGCCCGCTCCAGTCCTGTGGAGCCTCTGGGAATCAGGAGCCCAGAGGAAACACAAATCCTGCTGGTTTGGATCCTTTTCATTCCCAGTTCAAGGAATGTGAACTCGCCCTCCTCCCCGCTACTCCCTGATTTATCCGACTTTCTTTCCCCTCTGCAAAGGGAAAGCGCGAGAGCGTATAAAGAACTGTGCGCACGCGATGACAGGATGACCCGGGAGAAGCTGATAAAGGTACAGGGGGGCTGGGGCTGGGGGCAAATGTTTAGAGGGCAGGGAGAGGGGAATTTGGAAAGGGTACCGGGCCGGGTGATTTTTGGTTAATTTTCTAACTCAACGTTTACCTGAAAAGTACCAGTCGCCAGTCCTGTTCAGAAGAGAGAAGGGGCTTTCCTGGCTGTTCATCAGGGACGAGCTGGATAATTAGCAGGGCTCTGGCTAATATCCATTGCATTGGTCCCTCCGGTTATGTAGCTTCCACCAGGCGATGGGGAAATGTTGTGGTGGTGGTGGGGGTGGCTTCTTTCTTTCCCGAAACCAGCCAGAAATTCTCCAGAAAGCCGGGCCTCTATTGTTGGTGTGTGGTGCGGGCAGCTGGGGCAGGGTCTCCAGACAAACGAGGGGCTGAGCTGCATGCCCCAGTAACACAGCAAGTGGGTGTAGGACACAGGGCTGGGTCTAGAACCAGAGCTCACTGAGTGACTGTAGAACCTCACCAGCTGACTGTGGCCAGGTGTCCACAGTGCGAGGTCAGGGTCCTGGGAGTAGCTGAGTGAGGGTAAGATAGTCTCACTGACCTTGTCCTGACCCTGGCAGCTGGGGATCTCCAACTGGCCCGCCGGGAAAAAAACCCTCAGAGAGCCCAGATGAGGCAGCAGAAACGGAAGGTGAGCCTCTTTGGTGTGGGTGGGGAGGGCCACTGGGACGGAGGGCAGGGCCTCCCCCCCAGCTGGAGTCTCCCCATCAGGAGAGCAAGGGCCTCCTACTAGGCCCTCCTTCCTGTAGCTGGTGCCTGAAATGCCCTCAGCAGAGGGCCCAGGACAAAGGCCTGGAAGAGCTGGGCTCAGCATGCCCTACAGGAAGGGTGGGGTCTGGGACCACAAGGCATTGTGACCTGTGAACATCCCAGGCTGTAGGTGACCATGGGTGCAGCTGGGGGAGGAGAGGGATAGAATGGAAGGAGGAAGCTGAAGGAGTCTGGCTGCTCCAAGTCAGAGATCTTGAGGAGAGGTCTAGGAGACCGGGGTGGGGTGTGAGATTCCGGACAACAGAACGGGGAAGGCCACTTGCAGGTGGGTGCTCATCACCACTCCCACCCCAATGACACAGGGCGTCATTCCCTTTCTTGGAATCTTTGTCGATGACCTAACTCTGCTGCAGAAGTGGACGCAGAATAATGTGGCTGTGAGTGAGCCTAGGGCTGGCACACTGGGGACCAGAATCCTAAGGCTGGGGGGAGACATTCCTGGATGGAGCCCTGAGAACTCAGCACTCAGCAAAACTGCTCCCAGGCAGCCCTGTGAGCTGGGGTATCAGGCCCGACGTCAGCCTCCAGTCCCTGCTCCCAAGGCAGAAGCTGCAGAGCTGCCTGACTGCTGAGCTGCCCAAGTGTCTGGCTGAGCTGGACTCAGCCTCTCCCTCAGGTGCTGCCCACGGGAGGAGTTGAAATTGGCCCCTCCACACTCAGGCAGCTCCCATGTGGCTCCAAACTCTCTTTGTGTGCAAGGAGATTTTGTGTGCCCCTACTTGTCATGAGGAAGTGTTGGGTCACAGGGCCCCTGAGCATCAGCCCGCACGCTCCCTTCATCACAACCCACAGCGGGATGTGGGTGCAAGTGCCTTGTGCGCAGGTCCCCTGGCCACTGAGCCTGGATGACACGCAGCAAGGGAGCCCAAGGAGGGGGGAGTCATGGCTGGGGGGCCTCTCTCCCGGGCATTGGCTGTGCCTTGCACGGAAATGTGCTCACCATAACAAAAAGGGGAAGGTGGGCAACTGGGGGCCTCTCTCTGGGGAAGCACAACATGTGGAAGTCAGAGACTGCCCTGGGAGGACATTCCCTGGCTGCATCCTCCACATCGTAGATTTCCTGGGAGGGTTTGACGTCAGGGAAGGGGCAGTCCACCCCATGAAACGTGCAGGATGGGAATGAAAACCAACTCCTGGAGAAAGGCAGTTGACATCCAACTCTGAGGACAGACTGGGCCTTCAGAGGATGGGAGGGGAGAAGGGAACCACTCCAGAGAAAGGCGCCAGAGATCGGCCCCTTGCCCTCCCCAGCATGGCCCCTTCAGAATCTTCCCCCCGGCCCAGTCAGCATCCATCCTTCTCTCTGGCTCCAGGCCTTCAAGATCATCCAGCAGCTGCAGTTGCTGCAGGTGACTGCCAATAATTTCTGTTTTCAACCGGACAGAGACTTTCAGTCCTGGTTCCAAACCATGAAGCCACTGGACCAGTACAATATGTGAGTGCCTGCAAACGTTGGCGGAGGGTAGGGGGACCTTTGTGCATCCCTGCTCAGGACTCTGTCTGGTGGCCAGCTGCAAAGAGCCTGTGGCCGTGGTTCCCTGGTCACCAACAGTCCCTGGGGCATGGTGACTGCTGAGCGCCGGGTGTCCAAGCCTGCCAGGCAGACCCTGGGCGGGGGACCTGAATTTTGTTCCTGGTGGCCTCATAGCTGCCTCTCTGTCCTGCAGCCACAACTTCTCCTGGGAGCTGGAGCCACCATTTCAATAGGCCAAAACAACATCAAGGCCGAGGAGACCTGTCCTGGGACTGTGTCCACCTTTGAGCTACTTTTATTTACTCTCCCCTGCCACTCCCTTACACCCCCCTGGAATCCTGTTCATTTACTCCGCCCTGACACTCCCTTTTCCTGTCATCTATATCCCTTATTCCTTGCTCCTCATCCCTGGCTTTCACTTAAATAAATGCATGTTCCATATTGTTATCAGTTTTCTTCATGATTTTTCTCTATAGCTGTCGTGGCTAGTCTGTATCATTTTGAGAGTGTGCTCTGTGAACGCATGGATGCCACAGACATGAAACTCTTCATGATCTGAGGCTGTCGCTTATCTATGTGAACTCAAGGGAGCTGTGTGGAGCTCCATCTCTCCTGTATAGAGTTTCTGCAAAGACCACCTCATGAATGACATCTGGAGGATTGTCTCGTATCTGCTTTCAAAAGGCTTCCTAATTCTTTTTGTCCTTCTACACTTCGTGGCATGGATTTAGCACACTTCCAAACTGACTTCGTGCCACCAGTTTCACCCTGATACCAACACCGGACAAAACACAACTTGATCTTTACTACTAAAGGTGGATGTGTTTCACCACAAAGGTCTTCATCCTCATTCTCCACTCATGCTGGCTGAGCAGGGGGAGGAAGAGGAGAGGTTGGTCCAGCTGAAAAGGGTGGCTGGCAAAAGGGGTGCACGTAGGTTTCTCTATGGTGGTAGAGTTTGTCCTGCCGACTCCACTCTGGAGACGCAGACGGCCTGAAGGGTTATGAAAATGCCAGAACAGATGTGTTTTTTAGAGTTCAGTTGTCATAGAACAATAGACTTGGACGAGATGACCATCAATAACAGCTTAATTGGTGCTGCCCAAGCCACATTTTCTGGACCCGAGGACCATCCTACACTATCGTGGCTCAGATGGTCTGGATTAGACTAGTAGTAATTTCTTTTCTACTCCTATTGATTAGTTTGCTAGCAGCAGCACTACCCTAAACTTACACTACCTGGTGTTTCTCACTAGCTCCTCCATGTGCTTGAAGCATCTTCTGTTATCATTTGACTTTAGAGTACTAATGATTTTAATTCCTCCTCACCACAATTTGAGGGAATGTGTGTTGGAGAAACATCACTTTTGATAAAAAAAAATTTAGATTCTCTAAAGAAGGTTTTAGTCTCCTTGCTCGTGGTAGTGTTGGAGGAGAGTACAGACTCCCGTGGTTTGTTCTGTTTCTTCCTTCTAGTTTTTTCTGAAATGTGTAATGGAAGGTAATGGTAAGGCGGGATTCTAGCACCAGACTCTCCGGATTCTCTCCCAGCTCTGTGACTTACTCTTTGTGAGTCTTCGGGAATATTATTTAAGCAATGGCTCCTTTGCCTTCACTATGAAATGAAGATTGTGTTAATAAAATTGCTGTGGGCATTAAAAGGGTTTGTATTTGTAAAGTGCTTTATAATGCGGTTGGCACATTGTGTCACCCTTATAATTACATACAGTCATACAAGCAGTTCTCATTTAAAATTTGTGGTTGTTAAGTAGTAATGTTGTTTTAAAAATATGAGTCCTATTTTTCAGCTCAGAGAGGCTTAAGAATAGATTCTTTAAAAACGGGAGAGGCTTTTTTGGCTCAAGGAGTAGGGTGCTGGCCCCACATAATGGTATGGCAGCTTCAAACCAGGGCCTGGCTAAAAACTGCAAGAAATAAATAAAGAAAGAAATAAAAATAAAAAAGTGAGAGGCTTCAGGTGAGACAAAGATTTGGCTGGGCACAATAGCTCATGGTTGTCATCCTAGCATGCTGGGAGGCTGAGGTGGGTGGATTGCCTGAGCTGGGGAGGTGGAGACCGGTCTGAGCAAGATGGAGACCTTGTCTCTATGGAAAATAGAAAAATTAGATGGGCAAATGGTAGGTACCTGTAGTCACAGCTATTGGGGAGGCTGAGGCAAGGGGATCAGATCATTGAAGCCCAGGAGTTAGGGGTTGCTGTGAGCTCTGACACCACAGCACTGTAGCCTGGGGCAACCATGTGAGACTGTCTAAAAAACAAGAAAACCTACAGACGTGTGCCATCCTCAGTGCACCACCCCAAGCATTCTTTTCACTTGCCACCTCTTCCCTAGCACAGCTTAGCGGCTACCCCAGAACTTATGGCCATGTCAAAGCCTATGCAATCTTTCAGTTTAGTTGACCTCGTGGCTACAGGTACCACCCCTGCTTTACCTTGTGAAATAATCGGAATCCCACTAGTGCTTTCCTAGGGGGCACTGCCGCTCACCTCTTGCAGCAAAATTATCGCTGAGTTTTCAAATGAAGGAAAAACCCCCACAAGTTTGTGCCTATGTAACCAACAAAACTTCTAAACGGTGCATCAAAGACCAGGGGGCCTCAGTGTGTACATGCAGTTGGGTCCAAAGACGCTTGAGGAGCTATACAGTGGTTGCTGTGAAAAGGGAGCTTAACTTTAAGGTTGTATACTGTGGTGCATTGAGCATTTCAAACCCACTACAGTAACATCAGTTTTGTTTTGTTTTTTATTCAGTGAATTATACAACATCCCTCACAGGAATCAGCAGGAATGGAAGACAAAGAGTTCCTAAGACAACATTCAACACACACATAACTTTTTAGAAGCGTCATTGCATATAAGGTTTTTTAGAAAATATTTCACTTGCTCCTTTCCTCTGTTTTTTAAAAAGTCATTTGTAATGGCCATTTTCTCACCCCTCTGTTTTCATAAGTGCCAATTGTAAGGTTGTTGTAAAGGTTCCTTCTTGTAAATATTTCTGACAATAGTGGCTATCAATGATCTCTAATCTTATCTCATCGATGATTCAACTAACGCACTGTAAGGAAATCTGTGACAGAGACCTCAGGACACAAGAAATTTGAAATTATTTTGTTTTATGGAATATTGCAATTGTATGAATTTGAATATCTAGAGGAATGCACACATAAGGTTAGCCAAAGAGAGAAATATCACAATCATATTGTTATTTCAGATACAAAGAGCCAATGGGCTGGAAGTGAAATGGTTCCCCAAAGAAAGCAAACAATGGACAAGACTCCCAGAATTAGAAATGAGAATTATTTTATTAGTACTAAAATAAATTGCTTGTAAGTCAAATCCATGTACTTTAGTTTAGATACGTCTTCATATCCTCAGATAGGAGAGCACCGTTATGCAGGAAGGACGCACTTCGTGATATTTCTCGATAATAATCGTGTTAACCACCTATCCTAGTGTGACCCAACTAATGTAAAATAAAAGCTAAAGCATATGGGTTATACTCTAAAAGCAACCCTATTTCCTAGGCTTCACTAGGACCTTGGCTAGGTCCTTTACCCTCCACTTTTATGTTCATTTTTTTTGAGACAGAGCCTCAAGCTGTCACCCTGGGTAGAGTATGCCTCAACATCGGCTCATGAATCTGTAAAAATGTGCCACCCTCACAAAAGATGTCAACAGTACGGGAAACTGTTCTGGGGGGACAGAGGTAGAAGGGACATCTTTACTTTGAGTTAGCCTACAACTATAAACCTAAATTCTAGTTGGAAAAAAATCTAGTAATTTAAAACAAAATCATACCTGGAAACCAATCCAGGAAAAAAATTGTTTTATTTGCTTTGGTTTACAAGAAGATAGTGTAAACCGTTTTTTAGTGCTCAAAGTAGTACGTTATAAATTTATCAAATCAACAAGAACTATTACTCAATAAAAGCACACATCTTGTATCCTGTTTGGCTCTATAAGGCACTTGTGGGGAGGTCAGGACAAAGGTGCGTGTGCAGCTAGCTGAGCGCAGCAAAGGGAAAAGAGCAGGCTGCTTACCCTCCTGGAGCATCATGGCACCCCTTCCCCTGTAGAAAGGGACACTGACACCAACTGGGGAGGACTGAATGAGATGACATTTCCAAAGTGCCCAGCACAGTGCCCGGTACACAGTATAAGCTTGAGGAATGCTAGCTTCTATGATTTTTCATATTAGGATTATATCAGACTCCTAACAGGGTGTGCATGTTTAATCAACCTATATGACCATTAGGTTATTTTTACTTCAAGGATACAGAATGTACCCCACTCCCCCATCTGTAGAAAGTGCCACGGCAGCTCTGAAATGGAAGCTTAGTTCTTCCAACACAGGGATACGAGGAAGAGGGCGGGACTGGACGGAATGGTCAAGGATGTCAACTCCGTCATGTGTCTTGAGGATCAAGTACTTCAGAAAGGGCTGCGGGTGAGGGGATCTGAGCTGGGGTATCCCTATCCCAGCAGCCACGGCAATCTTGTGAAATGCACCCTGACAAACCTAAAGATCTGCAAGAAAGAAAGGGTCTCTGGATTACAGTCGACCAGCTTGGCCTGAAGCCATGGTTTAGCTGACACAGCTTGGACCCACTCGTGCCAAACACTTTCTGTCAGCAGCAGGCCCTGAGTGAGTGAGTCCCAGAGCGATTACACAGCAGTGCGCAGGATCAAAAAGCATTCGAGCAGCCCCCTAGACCAGGACAGGAGGCCAATGTAGGTCCCTCTGCAAATTCCACCCCATCCAGCCACCCCCTCTGACAGTCGGGAAGGCAGGTTTGGAATTCACCTGGTGACCATGCTGTCTTAGACCGAATGGAAGACTAATCAAGCTTGGGACTGACGGGACCGAGGCCTTAAAGGAAAACTCAGGAGGTGGGAGAAGGATGAGATGCTCGGCCTGGGCCTTCCCTGCAACCCCAGGCTGGGACGTGGAGGATGACCCATGCACCACACACCCAGGGGAACCTGCTCTAGCTCCATCCTGGGCATTAAAGGGTTTCCTTTTCACCCTTACAGATGCATACTAGTAGGGTAGGGGTCAAGGACAGCTCGTTTTCGCATGTCCCTGGACTATCCCCGCTTTGGTTTGCAACTGTTTTAAGGCTACATTTAGATGCCCATAGGGGTTCAATGAATGCATTTCCCTGCGAGGCTACTATTGACAGGAATACTTTAATATATACTCTCTATATGACAAGGATTAATACGGTTACAAATAGTAGGATACTTATCATTTTCAAAAGTCTTAAAAAGTAACAACAGATATATGCACGCATTGTTCTTGTCTATGGCAAATAACTGGCTAACCAGCTGTGCACTAGGCAGTGTGCAGCGCACCTCCAAAGCCACTAGGCTCCACTGGCCCAATGGCCCTTCAAGCCCACTTCAGTCAGATGGCAACAGCTTCACAACCTGCTGCTCCTAATGCTCACTCCTTGGGGTGCTAAGCTGCTCGGCATGCAGTTGGGCCTCCGTGAGCCCTAGAATTCTAACACCCACCATACTCTTCCCACTCTTTTCCCTGTCTAAGCTCATATTATGCATTTCTTTGAATTTATTTATTTATTTTTTTTTTTTTTTTTTGAGACAGAGTCTCACTATGTCACCCTTGGTAGAATGCTGTGGAGGTACACGGCTCACAGCAACCTCAAACTCTTGGGCTTAGGCGATTCTCTTGCCTCAGCCGCCCAAGTAGCTGGGTTTACAGGTGCCTGCCACACCCTGCTATTTTTTGTTGTTGCATTTGTCATTGTTGATTCTAGCTGGTCCCGGCTGGATTCAAATCCTCTAGCCTTGGTATATGTGGCTGACCGGTACCCTACCCACTGAGCTATGGGTGCTGCCAGATTTCTTTGAATTTTTTTGGGCTAGTTTAAGAGTATAGATTCTAGCATTACAGAGACTTAGCTTAATCATTTACCCACTACTTGACTTTGGATAAATAAACAGTTCTCAATCATCTAACTCATCTGTAAAATTGGAGGTAATTTCTAAATAAGAAAATAAGAAAACTAAAATAGGAAGAGACAGAATCCAGGCCTGTGAAATCAGGCGGCCTTGCCTCCCTTGACCTGGCATCTTGTCATGAGAGGGCCTGCCTTACTTATCCATCCTGTAGGCCTGTGACACAGTGAACGGGGTCTATGAACTTGAAATGGGATTATTTATTCTTACTCTGCCTCATTCTATAAAGGGCTTGATGTTGCCTGAAATTAAATTTAACAACATACACTTTACCTACAAGTGGGTATTCTGAAGTAAGCAGAAGGATAAAAAATAAAATTTTCATATTTGGTATTTATTTTTCCTTCTTTTTATTGGGACCTAGAATATCATTGTCATTGTAGGTATGATTTTAAATAAAAATAAGAAGATGTTAGGGAAGTTTTGTGTGTGTGTGTGTGTGTGTGTGTGTGTGTTAGAGGGAGGGTGCAAATCACACACCTTGTCCTTGGGCTGCTGTCCTGTGTCACAGCAAAGGCACAATCAATGGATCTTTGATCAGCAAACAGGGTGGTGACAGGTACCCTTTGTTCGCTGTTGTTGGTGATTATTGACAAGCTGGTAATGATCATCCTGTGCTATGTCACTCACACTGAGGCCATTAGCATCATTTAAAGGTTAAAAACAAATTCTTTTAAAAGGCAGAATTTCTTAGAAGTCAGGAAAGCCTCAGATTTTTTTTTAACCCAGTTCACACTATATATTAGGGAAAACTGGATCCTGGAATCAGGATTTTGGTCCTTCCCTTACGCCTCACATTAAAATAATATTTAACCTTTCCTGATTTAAATTTTTGGCAGCCAAACCGTGAGTCAAAATTCTCCCAATAAACAAACAAAAAGGGGATCCTGAAAGCTTTTTATGTCTCGAGGAGTACAAGGCAGAAAGTAAGCACAAACCCAAGGCAGATCTGTAGCAAATGACAGCAGAATTATACTTACTCTGTGACACTCTCACTAGCTCAGTCACACTGAAAACACCTGATGTGACAAAACTGTCCTGGAAGCCCAAATGTCCTGGGGAAACAAAAACAAAAGAAAACAAAGTGTCATACATAGAAGAACATTTGACAACAGAACTCTAAATATTAGTTTCGTTATGATTAAAAAGTGTGACTCCTCATCTCACTCTGTGCTCCGCTCCGGGCTTACGTAGGAGGACACAGTCATTTAGCTATGGAGAGAGTTTTCTGGTTAGAATCTGGAGGTTGTGGAAAGCTATGACAACACCTACTAGCTGATTTTTGAAAAGGTTAAAAAAAATCCAACAGGAAAGCTGAAACAAAAGACAATTAAAAATAAATGGTTACCTTGGGTGACCTCTGAGACCTTAACCTTTGGATGAAAACAGCATACCCAAGAATCAGCCAGAAGAGCTAAATTCCATAATAGTTTTTAAATATTATTCTTTAAAAAAAATCTGATCTGGATTAGTTATCCATTTATTTAACTCAAATAAGATTTAAAGATAGAGCGGCACCTGTGGCTCAAAGGAATAGGGTGCCTGCCCCTTATACTGGAGGTGGCAGGTTCAAACCCAGCCCCAGCCAAAAAGTGCAAAAAAGAAAAGATTTAAAGATGTTCCCTTCATTTCTAAAGGCACCACAGGGTCAATTTTTAAAAAGCTGGAATAGAGAAAAGCAAGCCCCAAACCCATAAAACATGAAAAAAATTCTCTTGAGCACAAATAAAAATCGAGCTTTTTTTTATACATACAAAAGTTTTTTATTATTGGTTAATTTTTTTTGAAGAAGGATAAATTAATCAGTGGTTCAAAAATTCTTTAATTTTTGAACTCTATGCTTCATTTCAGCTAGATATAACTAATTTTCCTTAAGATATTTGATATTACATCTATTACCAAACACTCATTTAATTTTATGATATACTTAGAAACCTAAAACTTGACAAATGGCTGGAAATTCATACTCTATGGTATGTAGTTTCCCTCTCTGCCTCTAAAAACTTTCTGATTCTGTGAGTTCCACAGAGGCAGATTCTAGTTGAGAGACCTACCTCATGTCAGCTTAATCTTTGCTGGCTTTAAAATTTTAGGGGAGAGGAAGTTGTTGGCTGAAGGGATTTTTGAAATAACTATTCTTTGTCATAAAAAAAAAACCTTTAAGAAATACAATATAAGAAAGTAGGCCAATCTTAATACACATATTACAATCTATAAATAAAATATATGTTTTTGCTGAAAGCTAGTTTTGATATACTATTAAGGGGAAGTAAGTTTCGCTGAGGTACAGAATATCTATTAAATGTCATGTACATAAACCCATGTAAAACATTACCATGTTTGGGGGACTATAAATAGACCTACAAATTATTTGCCTTCTTTTGTTTACACTGGATTTTTTTCATAAGAAAGATTTTTACTGAGATTTAAAAGAAATTTTTTCAGTTGACGTTTATATGAAATACAATCTATAGTATTTTAGATGAAACAGTTCTAAGTTTTGAAATGCAGAATTATTGTCAACTGCTTTTTGAAATAAAATGTAAAATTTTCAACTTAAATATACTTAATAAATTTCATTATTTATAAAAGTAGATCTTCCATTGGATACTGCAAACCCATGACTACATATCCACTGAAAAGAAAAAAGTCATTTTACCATAAAGACATTTGCACTTGAATGCAACAGAACAATTCACAATCCCAAAGACGTCAGAACAACCCAAGTGCCCGACGACCCGTGAATGGACTAATAAACTGTGGCACATGTACACTGTGGAATACTATTCAGCCACAAAAAGAAGGGAAGATTGTGCACCTTTTATAACCTGGAAGGAACTGCAGGACATTCTCCAAATTAGGAGGGAGTTAAGAAACACAGCAATGAAAAATCAAGCATCGCATATACTTGATTATTAAGTCCAAACCAGTAAATTAACACTACAGGCTACAGGAGAGAAAAACTCAATTAAATTCAAGAAGGGGATGGGGCTCAGTGAGTTCCCATCGTAAGGGCACAAGGTAAGGGTATACCGCATACTTCCTGGGTAAAGGACGCAACTTCAACTCGTACTTTACCTTATAAACACAAATAGTGTAACCTAACTGTATGTACCCTCATAGTAACCTGAAATTAGAAAGAAAGAAAAGAAAAATTTCACCTTTCAAAAACGAAAAAAATTTCACCACCCACACCCAGGCATTTACTTGGTTTTTGTAAGTGCCTAAGGTGCTATTTCTTGGATTAAGAAAACTGAAAAGTAAAAAAATTAATAAATAAAATAAAAATTCGCTAATGAGGTCTTGGCAAAACAAACCGTGACATTTTTTTTCTTATTGGGACACAGTAAACATCACATTTATCCCACAGATCATAACAAAGGAAATCCAAACACAACGTACGTTAAGGGTGACTTGAAACGCTCAGAACAGTAACAAGGAAATCCAGCCGAGGAGGAAAATCTGGGTGGCTCTCCAGCTCGCGCCCTCTCTGTCTTTATAACTTCACTTGCGAGCTGACACTTGTTTCAGTTCCAATCTTTGAAATTCCTTATTTTGAGGATGAACTGACCTGAATTTCTGTTCAGTGAAGGCAGGACACACACGCGCTTTAATCCTACTGCTACACATACGCGCACACACAGGAAAAGGCGGAATAAAGCTAAACGTGTCTTTATTTATAAAATACTCATTACAAAATCTTTACAAAACACTTCTCTATGCGTCAATATGTAAATACAAAAATATTAAAAATATAAAATAATATAAAATACACATGTATGAGTTTGTTAATTTTTCCTATTAATGGCAAACTTGGGGACACCCTATATTTTGAAGACTCAGTTGAATTTGGTACAGGGACTTGGCAAGGGGAAGGACCTCTGTATTCACCCTCTCCTGGCTGCCCCCTTTCTGCTGTCCCCCTCTTAAATGTTGGTGTTCCCAGGGTCTGTGCCCGCCACTCGGTGTATGCGCGCCCGCGCGTATTTCCTAAGCTATTTATCTACGTCATCAGCTACCAGTCTAGACTGTAATATTTATATGAGAACTAGAATGCTTGCTTTGCTCACCACGGTATCCTTAAGGCCTGAAACAAAGCAGAATAAGGAGATGGATGAGTCTACAGGCTAATGTCTCTCAAATTCTTTTATGTTTTGCCAACAACTTTCTTCTGAATTCCAAACCCATAAATCTAAATATCTGTTGGACATTCTATGCAGATAGCCCACGGTATTCTCACACTCAACATATCCAAAGCTGAACTCATTTTCTTCCCTCCCCCAACCTGTACTTACTCTTTTGAATTCCCTATGTCAACGAACCATCCACCATTCGTCCAGTTTTCCATGTGTTAGTGTCACCCTGAACTCCTCCTCTTACAATGACCCACATCCAGCTACTCCCTGCTGACTCTGTGGCCCTGGACTCCACGTGTGTCTCCACCTCCCTCCAACAGGCAGGGCTCAGGGTCTTCCCATTCAACCCCAACTTGATGGAAATACCTCCTACCTATGTCTCTATCATCAGTCTTGGCTTCCTTTCCAATCTACTCTCCACTCTTCAGCTGGAGCTATCTAATCGGCAAATCTGAAGATTCATTCGTTTATTCAACAAATATTTACCAAACACCTACTATACGCCAGACATCATGCTAGGGGCTTGAGACACAGTCTCTACCAGCACTGCTTACAGTTTACAAGTAGAGACAACTGAAACCAGGTAAGACAAATAAATTATTTTTTAAATTATCAATGGTATAAATGGCAAGAATAAAACAGGTAGCATAGCAAAAGCTTCGTAAAGGACAGTCAGGGAAGGTCCACTTAAGACCCGATATCCGAAGATCTCAAGGAGCCAGCCAGGAAGAGGAGAGGGAAGCTCTTCAGCAGAGGGGTTAACCTGTGCAGGAGCTCTGAGGTAGGAAGGAATAAGGAGTTGGAGAGATGGAGATAAATCCAAGGTGCTTGCAGCCCGCTGCCCTATCAGTGCATTCAGGGTACAGCGAGAACTCTCACACATGGTCTGGGACCTGGAGACAGCCTCTGTTTTGTTCCCCAAGTTCATCTTTTGTCACCTGTCTCTTACTTCTGGCCCTACTCTTCAGCCTAAGGGAACGACATGCTCCTCCCTGGACCTGGTCCCCCATCCCGATTCTGCTCCTTCTTCTTGAAATGTCCATTCTTCCTGCTCTTTGCTTGGCCATCCCCTTACCTGTCCTTGGAGTCTCAGCTTTGTTGTCATTTCTGTCAAAAGTGTTCCCTGGCCGCCCCACCCTGGAAAGACCCCTTTCTCTTTTCTCAATATTGACAGCACGTACTAGCTACAGCTCGGACCTGGGACTTAGCACACTGAATTTGTAATCTTGTCTTTTCCCCACCCAAGACTCTGAGCCCTTTGAGGGCAGAGCATCTTCTGTGTCTTTGGCCCTCCGGGTCCTAACACAGTGCCTGGCAGGTAGGAAGCACTCTGGAAATGCCTCTGAATGGACAAAACTCAAGCTGGGCTCACCTACGCTTATTTTTCCTTTTTATAAACATTTTGACAAAACTAATTTCTGTCTCTCTCATTTCTAGCAATGTAGTTTGAACTAAAATTGAGACAGTCTGTACTGGCAAACTATTAAAATAGTCTACCCAAATATTCCCTCCAAAATAAATAAACAGCCCCAGGATGGGAGAGAGAGTGAAGCTTCTACAAGGAGGTACCATCCGTTTCCCTGATGAGAAATGCCTGGGGGTTATCCTATTGCTATCATTATGGGTTGGTCTTTGGGAGATCAAGTCAAAATAGTTAAAGGGCAGTGTGACTGCCCACACAGACATAGAGCCCTGCTCCAAGAAAGAGCTGGTCCCAAGCTTAAACCAAGATCTGTGTGATCCTGAGAAAGTCACTGCAAAAGTAACAATCTCATCCTCCCTCTCCATCAGCAACCACCTCCCAGGGCATATCTGACTTAGTAGAATGTGTGTAATTTATACGGCAAAATGTATGTGAACATATAATAATCACAGAAGTTTTTAGAGTATAATGATTTGATTATACATTATTGTGATTTGATAATGATCACAAATTATTAATGTAATTATCTCTTGCCTCAGCTGGTTTATGTTTACCATGTGTTCCCGAGGAGAGAAAGGTCTGTGTAAATACCTCCCATAACTTCACACGCCTATGAAACTGCCTTTGTTCCTTCACCAGTTACTTGGAAACCCACTGATGAACTCTATAAGGAGACAGCAATGAGAAATGAAACCTAAGAAATGGTGGAAACAGTGATGTTGCTAAGGTAATTATTAAGTGAACCTGAGTGAATTAATATTTCATTCTCACCAACAAACCAAATCGTAAGAAAGACTTTCAGGGAAAGTACACTAATCTGGCTATTCTCCTTTATTGCAACATGAGAGAAAAGTAGAAGGGAAAATAAAAGGTAAATTTAAGCAATCCAAATTCAGATGTTGTTAGCGTTAAAAGATCCTCAGATGACAAGCTGATTAAACATTCCTGAAAGGTCCTAAGATTTACATTTTGAATAGAGCCCTTCACGAAAAGGTATAAAACATATACTCTTATGAAGTGTGCTTTAGATGAAAAGCCAGATTGATCAATGATCTCTTGCTACAGTTTGGAACTACTATTCAGGAGCAATTGCATAGGAGATTGAAATGAGGAGCAGATCTTTTTTCATTTCATATAAAATGGCTAAAAAAGTTCATGTAGGGCGCTAGCTACATACAACCAAGGCTGGCAGGTTAGAACCTAGCCCCGCCTGCTAAACAATAATGACAACTACAAGAAAAAAATTGCCAGGTGTTATGGCAGGCGCCTGTGGTCCCAGCTACTTAGAAGGCTGAGGCAAGAGAATCACTTAAGTCCAAGAGTTTGAGGTTGCTGTGAGCCGTGACGCCATAGCACTCTACCGAGGGCAACATATGAGACTCTGTCTCAAAAAAATAAATAAATAAAATGAGGGCGGCGCCTGTGGCTCAGTGAGCAGGGAGCCGGCCCCATATACCGAGGGTGGCGGGTTCAAACCCAGCCACGGTCAAACTGCAACAAAAAAATAGCCGGGCGTTGTGGCGGGCGCCTGTAGTCCCAGCTACTCGGGAGGCTGAGGCAGGAGAATCGCCTAAGCCCAGGAGCTGGAGGTTGCTGTGAGCTGTGTGACGCCACGGCACTCTACCGAGGGCAATAAAGTGAAACTCTGTCTCTACAAAAAAAAGGAAAATAAAAAAATAAAGTGAAATAAAATAGTCATCTTTGCCAAACATACCATTGTAGTACTTGCAATCATCTATAAACTTTTGGAGGCCTTGCAATCATCTATAAACTTTTGGAGGCCTCCACTTCTGTCAAGATAAATAAGGGCTGCCTCTTTCATTTTTAGATTTGACATTTTCTCCTAGTTAATGATTCTTCTGTATTACCAACTGATAAACCACAGTTGTTGGTAAAGAGTATAGATGGTGAAACTATAGAAAAAGTATCAGAAAACCTAGAAATAAAGTAAGACAAATTTTACTTTTGAAGTCCTATAGTAAGACTTTACAAACTATTAAAGTGTGAAATAAAACTAAGTAAAATCTCTAACTTTGAAAAAATTCCTACCCGAAGAGAAACAAAACTTTGCTTTCTTTTGCCAAATAACATTTTTATCAACACTAGGTTCTAAGATCCTCTCATAAGATTGCAAACTGAAAAACAATAGCCTCAAATGTTTAACAGAGTAGGTAATTCCAAAAAAAATGCTTGTTGAAATAAACAGTATCAGATAATGAGGATCTCTCGTGTTTTAAAATGAAAGTGATAGAGATGTCTTGAAAATTTAATCTAAGTAGCAAAATGTAGTAGAACGAAGAAACCTGGGAAATTTGAGAACTTGATTCTAGACCCAGCATTTCCTGGTTGTTGTGGGGAAATCATCTGACCTCTCTTTAGCAGCAGTTCTCAACCCTTTGTAACAAGGAAAATACATCCTGCATATCAGATATTTACATTATGATTCATAACAGTAGCAAAATTACACTTATGAAGTAGCAATGAAAATAATTTTATGGTTGGGGGTCACCACAACATGAGGAACTGTATTAAAGGGTCGCAGCATTGGGAGGCATTAGGAAGGTTGAGAACCACTGCATGGGAAAGGAAAGGGTTGTATTAGATAATTAAGGCCCTTTCAGTTCTGTAGCTTGTTATCAGTGACCAACATAAAACATTAAACCATGGTAATGAGTACAGAATGGAATATATAAAATTCATTTAAAGACAAGAGGCCCTAATTGGAAACAATATATAATTGTAGTAGGTGCTAGGAATAAAATGCTTAAGACTAGATACTGCCTTTCAAGAAGCTGCCAACTTAGAGAAGTCAGAAATAACGACTAACACATTGGTTCACTGGTTTCCAAATATTTACTTGGCATCTACTATTTACTGGGTACCAGACTGTCCTATGCACGAAGGATACAAAAATGAGTAAAACGTAGCCTCTTATCTTTCACAAAGAGTACAGTGAGGGAAGACACATGTAAACAGTTATGTGACAATTTAAGTGCTATAATAGAAACATGAATATACTAGGAAGCACAAAAGGGCCAACATTTACGAAATACTTTACAAATATTTGATATTGGGATCATCTTGCATATGGGTCATAAGATTTTCTATTGTTTTAGGACATTTTAATTGAATACAGTAGGGTTATAGAGAAGCTATGAATTCTACTTTAAAAGGGTCATTTGATAGATGAATGTTTCACTTATTGGAAGAGAGGTGAAGAGAAAGAGGAGGCAGTGTTCCAGAGATAGAGGTCACTCCCTACCTCCATTATCAGTTCTACACCACTGGATCCATATTTCTACTATTTGGAGTTTAGGCTACTTTCCAAAGAAAAGTAACTGAGACTGTCCTTTCCAAAATTACTTAGGGGTGAAACTTCAGAGTTTATTTCTCGGTGGCCATCAAGTACAATGATCCTAAAATGCGTGTTGTGTTTAGGACATCAAGTTTCAGCTTCTGGGGTAACATTAGGTTTTCAGGGCTGAATGAAAATGATAAAGAAAGTGTTGGGTGAGGTCAGATTATGCAGATTCTGAAAACTTTTGTAGTCCATGATGATTATTTGGGAACTCACTAACATTTGTAAAACAGAGACTAAATAACGGTCAGATTTTTTTTTTTTTTTTTTGAGACGGAACCTCAAGCTGTCGCCCTGGGTAGAGCATCACAGCTCACAGCAACCTCCAACTCCTGGGTTCAAGCGATTTTCCTGCCTCCGCCTCCCAAGTAGCTGGGAATACAGGCATCTGCCACAACGCCTGGCTATTTTTTTGGTTGCAGCCATGATTGTTGTTTGGCGGGCCCGGGCTGGATTTGAACCCGCCAGCTCAGGTGTATGTGGCTGGTGCCTTAGCCCCTTGAGCCACAGGCGCCGAGCCAACGGTCAGATTTTTATTTTGGGAATCAGTCCCTGCCGCCGCTAGTAAAGTAGGTTGGAGTAGCGGAAGAGTCAATAATCAGCTTTTAGGTGTTGCAACATTCTTAAAAATAGTATGGCCAGTTCTGGAGCTTTAGCAATTAATAAACTCATGGCTCGGTGCCCACAGCTCAGTGGCTAGGGCGCTAGCTACATACAACATACAAGAGAAATGGAGTAGTTAGAGTCTAGAATTTTAAAGACTTTACACGGGACCTGGTTAGTAGCGGGTCCGTACAATACGGGGAAGAATAATTAGCCAAGGGTAAGTGGGTTGGCGTGACTGGATGATGTTGCTCTCATAGGTAGTGTGGCACCCAAAGAGAAGCGCAGGGAGATCAGGGAAAGTTCATTCGCGATAACCTGACTTTGCCTCCTGCGACGCTCAGGTCTATGCGAGGCCGGCGGGAAGTAAACCAGCGCCTGGAACTCAGCACCGTGGAAAGGAGGAGGCTAAAGTCTGGGCGCCAGCGTTAAAGTGGCGGTGCTGGGGCGTCGAAGATTTTCAAGGAAGAGGATTAAGTGGACGAAAAGATACGGGAGGCTGTGAAAAGCATTAAAAAAGGCGAAGAGGGATAGAATTCTAAGTCTTTGGCCCTCCCCAGAGTATAAAGAACCCAGTTCTGTCCGGGCGCGGTGGCTCACGCGTGTGACCCGGGCATCCTGGGAGGCCGAGCGGGCTGAATCGCCCAAGACCGGCCGGGTCAAGAGCCAGACCCCGTCTCTAAACACAGCCGGGCGCCTGCTGGCCCAGCTACTTGGGAGGCTGAGGTAGGAGGATCGCCTTAGCCCAGGAGTTTGAGGTTGCTATGAGCTAGGGCGACGCCACTGAGCTGGAACCTGGGCGATAGAGTGGGACTCGGTCTCAAAACAAAACAAACCCCAAGTTCTGCTTCACTTGCAACAGGCGCGAAATCCTATCCCCTCCTCGCCCGGTCAGCAACCAGGGATGGACTGAGGAGGGGAAGGCGGCAGGAAAACACTTCACAACCAAAGCGGATGGGTAAGGAGCCAGCCTCACCAAGTAGGACCCAGAACCCCTGCCACGCACTACAGCAACCTCCGGTACCACCGCCCTCGGCCGGGTGCTGGTTTGCACCCGCGCAGTCGCCCACCAGCTAGTCCGTGGCGCTCCTGCAGCGCCGGTGCGGCGGGGCCCTGGCGCGCGAGCGCGTTCTCCCGGGACTGCAGGCGCCCTTCTGTGGCCAGGGAAACCAGCCGGCTGGTCCCCGCTGCGTTAATTTCTTCGCGCCTGCTCCCTCCCACCCAGGCCGAGAAGAGACAGGGCTATGGTTGCTTTTCCATGTTACTGCAGGCAGAGGGTGTCGATGTTTGCCTAAAAAATTTAGAACTGCTGGTGGTAATGCAGTGGCTTGCAACTTCGGAAAACAAGCCAGTACGCCCTCAAAGACCTAAACCCAGAGTCCACCCCTACGTGTGCACACGTGCATACTCAAGAGAATTGAAATGCTCGCGTGGAAACCTAGGCACGAATGTCCATGATATTATTCATAGTAGCCCCAAAGTAGATAACCTAAAAGTGCTTTTTTTTTTTTTTCTTTTTTTGTGTTCAGACAGAGTCTTACTTTGTCACCCTGGATAGAGTGCCATAGTGTCACGGCTCACAAACTCTTGGGCTCAGGCTCGGTGCCTGTGGCTCAAGCGGCTAAGGCTCACACAGCAGAGCTGGAGGGTTCGAATCCAGCCCGGACCCGCCAAACAACAATGACGGCTGCAAACAAAAAATAGCCGGACGTTGTGGCGGGCGCCTGTAGTCCCAGCTACTTGGGAGGCTGAGGCAAAAGAATCTGTGGCTCAGTGAGTAGGGAGCCGGCCCCGTATGCCGAGGGTGGCGGGTTCAAACCCAGCCCTGGCCAAACTGCAACAAAAAAATAGCCGGGCGTTGTGTTGGGCGCCTGTAGTCCCAGCTGCTTGGGAGGCTGAGGCAAGAGAATCACGGAAGCCCGAGTTGGAGGTTGGTGTGAACTGTGTGACGTCATGGCACTCTACCCGAGGGCGGTAAAGTGAGACTGTCTCTACAAATAAAAAAAAAAAAGAATCATTAGAGCCCAGGAGGAGTTGTAGGTTGCTGTGAGCTGTGATGCCAAAGCACTCTACCCAGGGCAACAGCTTGAGGCTCTGTCTCAAAAAAGATAAAAAAAAAAAAAGAAAAAAGCAAAAACAACTCTTGGGCTCAAGAGCTTCTCTTGCCGCAGCCTCCGCAGTAGCGGGAACTGCAGGCGCCCACCGCAATGCCGGCTCTTTTTAGAGACCGGTCTTGCTCAGGCGGGTCTGGAACTCCTGAGCTCAAGCAATCCACCCGCCTCGGCCTCCCAGAGTGCGAGGATTACAGGGCTGAGCCACTGTGCGGAGCCCTAAATGTTCATCAGCCATCAATGGATAAATGTGATGTATCCATACCATGGAATATTTTGGGGCCATAAAAAGTAATGACATAAAACATATAGAGTGAAAGAAGCCAGACATAAAAGCGCACACGTGTGATTGCATTTCTATGAAATGTCTGGGAATTTCTGTGAATCCGTACACACGCATGAAGTCCAAAAACGGGGAGGGAAAAACAGCCATTGCTAATGGGTATTGGAGTTCTTTTTACTTTCTTTTTATTTCATTTTAATTTTTTTTGAGACATTCTCACTATGTCGCCCTCACTAGGGTGCAGTGACATCACAGCTCACAGCAACCTCAAACTCTTGGGCTTAAGTAATTCTCTTGCCTCAGCCTCCCGAGTAGCTGGGATTACAGGCTCCGACCACAACGCCTGGCTATTTTTTGGTTGCAGTTGTCATTGTTGTTTAGCTGGGCCTGGCCAGGTTCAAACCGCCTGCCTCCGTGTATGTGGACGCTGTCCTACCCACTGAGCTGTGGGCACTGTCTACCTTTTTTTTAAATTGTGGTAAAATATACATAAAATCTACCATTCTAAAAAGTTTTTTTTTTTTAAGTAGCATTTCTATATATTTACTTATTATTATTTTTTTTTTTTGGCCAGGGCTGGGTTTGAACCTGCCACCTCTGGCATATGGGACCAGCACCCTACCCCTTTGAGCCACAGACGCTGTCCTAATTTGATTCTTTTTGTCATAATTAGCAATGAGAAAAATGCTTCAGGATGCCAAGACTTAGAGGTTACTATACCATTCTTTATTTTCTAGTAAGGCAGTTCTAAATAACAGTTTTGATCTGAAAAAGAGAACTATAAAATAGCATAATTTTCCTCAAGTGAGTGCTGAACCAATCAAGAGATAAGACAAGAGCTAGTTACAGTGGCTCACATCTGTAGTCTCAGCTCCCAGGACGCTGAGGTGGGAGACCAGGAGTTTTAGACCAGACTGGGCAACATAGAGAGCCCCTTGTCTCTAAAAAAAATATTTTTAAATAAGATAGGCCAAATGCACAGCTCATGCTTGTAATCCTAATACTCTGGGAGGCTGATGTGGGAGGGTTGTTTGAGGATAGGCGTTTAAGACCCGTCAGAGCAGAGTGAGTCTTCATCTCTACAAAAAAATAGAAAAATTAATCGAGGTGGTGGTGTGTGTCTGTCTCAGCTATTCAGGAGACTGAGGCAGGAGGATTGCTCAAGCCCAGGAGTTAGAGGCTGCATTGAGCTATGATGACACCACTGCACTCTAGCCTGGGAAACAGAGTAGTTTGAAACCCCATCTCAAAAAAATAGACTAAATAAATTAAATAAATAAACCAACAAATAAATAAATAAGACAAAAGATAAAAGCAGAAGCAGATGAGGGCCAAAATATTACCTTTATTACTGATAATTTCTTTTAACAGCTCCAGCAGATTTTAGCATATTAAATAAACAAAAGTGGAGAGCAGACCTATTCTTTTAACTTGGTTCACAAATATCTAAATGTAGAAAAGTCTGGTTAAATCTTGGGTAGAGCTAGAATTTTTGGAATGAATAGATAGCCATCTGCAATAATAGAGGCCCAACTTGAATTTAAATGTAAGTGGATTCTAAATATTTCTACTTATCTTGAAAAGAAAAGTTTATTAAAAGAAAGCACTGATGGGCTAGTTTAGTGATCTTTTTTAATATTTTCTGCTGTTGAGTTTCTTAAGATTTATTGATTTTGGTAGTAGAACATGTTTCCCAGGCTAGAGTGCAGTGGTGCCATCATAGCTCAACGCAGCCTCTAACTCCTGGGCTTGAGCAATCTTCCTTACATATAGGCGAAAAAGTGTGCTTTCTTACGCTGACATCCAGAATTAGGCAAATTTACCCACCCAAATGTGTCAAGAGCTGGGCTAAAAGGCCTCACTTAGTCCATGGGGATGGGTGAGTATAGAAGATCATTGCTCTATGACATCAGCCAAGAGGAAGGAGACTGGGATATACATGCACTGCATTTTTCCCCCAAATTGATCAATTTGATAAACCAGTCATTCAGGAATTGGAGAGATCTAGGGGATGGAGAAGATCTAGAATGTTGCAATATAGTACAGTATGGTGCTTTCAAAGTAGTAGAATATAAATCTTTCCTTTTAACAGCAACATTCAAATATTCCTCATTCTGCTTATTGTCCCTCATTGAAAGTGATACTATTTCACCAGGTGCAGTGGTTCACACGTGTAATCCTAGCACTCAGGAATGAGTTGAGACCTGTCTGAGCAAGAGTGAGACCCTGTCTCCACTAAAGATAGAAAAATTGTGGTGGGTGCTTGTAGTCTCAGCTACTCAGGAAGCTGAGGTAGGAGGATCACTTGAACCCAGGAGTTTGAGGTTGCTGTGAACAAGGCTGATGCCATGGCACTCTAGCCTGGGGCAACAGAGTTAGACTCTCTCTCAAAAAAAGGAAAGAAAGAAAGTGATACCCTTTCAAACATAGATATGCAAACACAGTAAGCAAGAGTTCCATGATCTGGTTCTGCTCACATCAATCTTTGGAAAAAAAAGAATGAAGAATTTGTCCGCAGGCCCCAGTCAATCTGTTTGAACACACAGGGTGATCTCTTCCCTTTATCATACTTCCTGGGGTAGAAATGATAGACCAGTGTGCCTCCAATCATAATTTAATATCATTGTAAGAATTTGAATATGTCTTTAAAACTATAATTTGATATTTTAGATAAATGGAATCAAGTGTCTGTAATGTGTTTTCGTTTTAAATCCCTTTCTAACGTATGTGTTAATATTTATTTTCAGTTCCTTCAGGAATTAGTGACGACTTCAAGCGTCTCCTTTCCTTGACTTCCAGTTCATGCTGGAAGTTTACAGCAATACTTGCCAATATCTTTGCATCACAGATTGTTCCTCCTGGGACTTACAATTGGCTCAAACTCTGTTTGTTGATGAGTCTTGTACAGACAAGTGACCGTAGAAAGGAACTGGAAGATTGCCTGGATATTTTAATTATAACAAGTGATACTCTACTGGTAGACAGGTAAATATGTGACATGAACTTTTTTCTTTTTTTTTTTTTTATTAAGCAGACCTAGGCAGACCTAGGCTTCAAACCCCCCACCCATGGTACACAGGACCAGCACTTTAAGTGAGCTACAGGTGCCCAGCTGACATGAATTTTTTAAAATGTTAATTGGCCACAGGTTTGTATAAATTTTTTCAATAAGCATTATTATAAGAGGAATATTTAGGATTTATCTGAACTAGTATATATAATTATTCTAGTCACTTTTTATCAATAAAGTAATAAAGTTTTGAAACGTAAGTAGATAAATGAGATATTTGCTTTTAATATTTTGAGAGTGTAACCACTCGAAGTTTGAACCTTTTCCCTCACTCATTCCTTTGCGGATATGTAGCAAATGCATCCTTCCCAGCCTTCCTTTTCCCCCATTCCCTGGCTCTACCTTTGTGCTTTGTTTTCATTTTTTAGTAATCTTCCCCGCAAGGAGCCAAGAAGCCATTTTTAAATTTTTCTCCAAGATTCCATTCACTAATATTGATTCACTGTACCCAACAGTGCCAAAATGACTGTTTTGGTGATACCTCATTCCTAACTTTGGAATAGGCCTCTACTCAGAGTTTTGTGGCTCCCCATTAGCAAGTACCCTTTTCTTAAAAAGTGACATGAATGTTCACAAAATTTAGAATAAGCTCCTTTTAAAATATTTTGTATGTAATTCTAAAGCAAAAAATAAATTTATAAAGTGAATTTAAAATAGAAAAATGCAAATCACCATCATATTAATTATACAAATAATATTTTGCTAAAATTAAATTGCCACTTGTAATGATCCAAAATTCCATATATTTCACCACTTTGTTTTCTGCTCACGAAAGTATTTAGTTCCCTGACATACTCACCATGTCTGGCTATTTCCAAACTTTTAAATTTTATAATCTGAGAGGTAGAAAATAGTATTTTATTTTTATTTGCATTTCTTAAATGCATTTCTTATTTCAACTGGAAATAACTTTCAGCATCATTTAAATCTTACTAAACAATTGTATTATTTTTTATAAACCTCCTAATTTTGACCATTGTTTATTTTTCTTTTTTTTATTGTTTATTTTTCTAAGTTGTTTATCTACTTCTTACTAATTTGTGATGGCAGTTGAAAATTAAGGCCTTTGTCTCTTTTCCTGTTTGTCATTAACCATTTGACTTTTCTTATGATATTTGGGTCTATATGGCAGATTTAATTTTGTTTGTCTTGAAGTAAAATTTGTTTATAGTATAATAATCATATCTTATTATTACCATTAAAATCAATTAATGAATTTTAACAAATACATAGACTCCTATACTCGCTACCACAATGAGCTATAGAACATTTTTATCACCCAAGAAATTACCCTCATTCCCTCTTCCAGTCAGTTCCTGTCTCCACAGGAGATTTCTGTAACCATAGATTAATTTTCCTATTGTTAAACTTCATAAAATGGAATCACACAGTGCATCCTCCTTGGGGTCTAGTCTCTCTTGTTTAACAAAAAGTTTTTGAGATTGGTCCAGTTTTATGCGTCAGTACTTCATCATTTTTTTTGATGAGTAGTATTCTCTTCTATGAATATACCACAGTTGTTTTTCCAGTCTCCTAGTGGTGGATGTTGAGTTTTGCATGTTTTGACTAGTATAAAGCTACTGTAAACATTCTTGTACAAGTCTTTTTATGGAAATATTATTTTCATTATCTTGGGTAATACCTGGGAGTGGGATTGCTGTTTCATAAAAGAGATGAACATGTAGTACAGTATTTAACTTTACAAGAAATTGCTAGTTTTCCAAGGTGGTTGTACATTCCAGCCAACAATATGAGAGTTCTACTTGTTCCCAATCTTATCAAAATTTGTTTTGTCAATCTTTTTCATTTTAGACATTCTAGTGACTATGAAATGGCATCTCATGATTCTCATTTGCACATCTCTGATGACTACTGATTTGAGCTCTTTTTCATGTGCTTATTGTGGCTATTCATACATCATCTTTTATGAAGTGTTTCTTCGAGTTCTTTCCGTACCTTTTGAGGAGCATGCACATCTTAACAATATTCAATCTTCCAATCCATTAATGTTGTCTATCTCTCCTTTTATTTACATCTTCTTTAATTTCTTTCAGCAATGCTTTATAAAGATCATGTATGTTTTGTTAAATGGATTCCTAAATATTTGATGTTTTTGATGCTACTAAAATAGCATCGAATTATTTTATTAAATTCATTTTCAATAGTTTGCTATAAATATATAGAAATACAACTAATTTTTATATTTTGACTTTGTATTCTGTGACCTTGCATCAGTAGTTTTAAAAGTTCCCCACCTAATATTTTGCTAAAATTAAATTGCCACTTGTAATGATCCAAAATTCCATATATTTCACCACTTTGTTTTCTACTCATGAAAGTATTTAGTTCCCTGACATACTCACCATCTCTGGCTATTTCCAAACTTTTAAATTTTATAATCTGAGAGGTAGAAAATAGTATTTTATTTTTATTTGCATTTCTTAAATGCATTTCTTATTTCAACTGGAAATAACTGAGCAGCGCCTGTAGCTCAGTGGGTTGGGCGCCAGCCACATATACCAAGGCTGGTGGGTTTGAACCCCGACGGGGCCAGCTAAAACAACAATGACAACTGCAACAAAAAAATAGCCAAGCATTGTGGTGGGCGTCCGTAATCCCAGCTACTTGGGAGGCTGAGGCAAGAAAATCACTTAAGCCCAAGAGTTTGAGGTTGCTGTGATCTGTGACACCATGGTACTCTACCCAGGGCAACAGCTTGAGACTCTGTCTCAAAAAAAAAAAAGTTCCTCACCTGAGCTCACATGTTTGGGAGCAACCTGAGCAAGATAGCTGGGCGTTGTAGTGGGCGCCTGTAGTCCCAGCTACTCCTGAGGCTGATGCAAGAAAGTGGCTTGAGCCCAAGAATCTGAGATGATTGCTGTGAGCTGTGATCCCAGCGCACTCTACCAAGGTCTACAAAGTGAGATGTCTCAAAAAAAAAACAACAAAAAAGAGTTGCCATGATATAGAGGCAGATGGGACATTGGCAAGCTTAATGCAAAAAAATCTAAATAAGCAAAAGAAAGCAATCTATAAAAAGAAGAAGGTTCAGTTCAAATGTCATCTCTGTGTAACTTTCTGTGGCACCCTTCTAGCAAGAAATAATACTCCCTTCTGAATATTTTGAAGATATTATTTTAGTACTTACCGCTTTATGTTTTAGTTTTTTATGTCCTCCTTTTTAGGCTTTCTAAGTTAAGGACCAAATCTCATGTATGTTTTTATCTCTAGCAAGTAGCTGGTATAGCACAGGTATTCAATAAACATGGAATGAAAGTAAATTTAATTGTGTATCTGTTAACACATTCTGACTTCTAAAAATCAAATAAAAGTAATAAAAATTTTATTTTTTTTTTCCCCTTAGGCTTTTGAATTTTAGCATAAGCCTTGTTCCCCATGGTATATGTCATCTAGTCTCTACTGAAATTTTCCCCACTCTATCCAGGAATAAGTATGGAACTGGAGCAGTTAGCATTCAAGCTGGCAGTGCTTTGCTAGCCAAAGGTGGTATCTGCTTTATAGGGGATGTGGCTTCACACAAAAAAGATAAACTTGAACAGCTTCAATCAAGTAAACTTTTCTTCAGATTAATTTTTACTTATTTAACCTATACTCTTCATCAGTCAAGGAGTTATTTAACAGTGAAGATAGAATTGCATATGTTTTAGGAATTCAGAAGTTACATTAAATGCCATTTTTCATTTCAGGTTTATAAATAAAAACAGGGGAATTTGTCTCTACAAAAAAAAAAAAAAAAACAGGGGAAATTAATGTGCAAATGTCCTGTGCTAGCCTTTGGTGTTGTGCTAACACGTGAGTTTATATTGGGGCAGATTTATTTCCTCTTCTTGTCTTATTGCATTAGGACCTCCAGTACAATGTCGAAAAGTAGTGTGAGAGGGGAATTCTTGCCTTGTTCCTGATCTTAGCAGGAAAGCCTAAAATTCTCATCATTAAATATGATGTTAGCTGTACATTTTCCATAAATTTTCTTTATCACATTGAAGTTCTCCTCTATTCCTAAGTTGCCGAGAGTTTTAATCATGAATGGGTATTGGATTTTGTCAAATTCTTTTCTGAATCTATTAATATGATCATTTTAATATGATTTATTTTTCCTTTAGGCTGTTAGTGTGATAGATTACATTACTTAATTTTTTTTTTTTCTTTGCAGTCATGGCCGGGGCCAGGCTTGAACCCCACACCGCGGGTACATGGGGCCGGCACCCTACTCCTTGAGCCACGGGCACTGCCCACATTACTTAATTTTTGAATATTGAACCAATCTTGCATACCTAGAATAAATACCACTTGGTTGTGGTATATAATTCTCTTTATACATTGTTGAATTTGATTTGCTACTACTTTGTCAAGGATTTTCCATTAATGTTCAAGAGCAAATCTGCTCTATAGTTTTCTTTTTACAGCAGAGAAAGGGTTTATTTTGCAAAGCACTAATAAAGACTAGCAAATTCTCTCAAGTCTGTCTCTCTGAGAATTGGGGGGACAGTTTTTTTTTTTGCATTGAATTTTTTCTTTGGAAATTTTTGGCTGGGGCTGGGTTTGAACCTGCCCCCTCCGGCATATGGGGTCGGCGCCTTACTCCTTTGAGCCACAGGTGCCGCCCTGACAGTTTTTTTTTTTTTTTTCAGGTTAATTGAGGATATAAAGAATTAGGTTACAGTGTTTGCGTGTGTTAGGTAAGGTCCCTCTTACAGTAGTGTCCTGCCCCAAAGAGATGTGCCATACACCCTAACACTGTGTCCATTAAGTGGGAGCCCACCCATCCCCCTCCGTCCTCCCCTGTCCCCGCTTCCTTGTTCCAACACTCCCCACCTTGAATTGATTTGAGTTTTTCTCTTATGTGGGCATGTATTAGATGTCTACTGGGTTCATATTAGAATTGAGTCTATTGGATTCTTGCTTCTCCATTCTTGTGATATTTTACTAAGAAGAATGTATTTCACTCCATTCAGGATAATACAAAAGATGTAAAGTCTCCATCTTTTTAATGGCTGAATAGTATTCCATGGTATACATATACCCCAGCTTGTTAATCCATTCCTGGATTGGTGGGCATTTAGGTTGTTTCCACATTTTGGTGATTATAAATTGATCTACGATAAACAATCTAGTGCAAATATCCTTACGAGAAAATTATTTTTTTTTCTTCTGGGTGGATGCCTAGTAATGAGATTGCAGGATCAAATGCAGTTTTCTTTTCTAATAATATCTTTGTCTTCTTTTGCTATTAGGGTAACACTGGCTGGGCCGGTTTTAGCTAACAAGAATGTGAACAGCCATGGACTGAGAGAAGAGCAATAAGGGCCTGGCCTTCTTGACATGTCAGCACGACTATATGAGAGTGTTCAAAGTACACAGCATATTGTTTCACCCTGCAGGAGAGGGCAGAAATAGGCTCATTCGATTAGGGCAATTGAATTTTGACCATAGCACTAAAGCCAGTCAGTGGGAAACAAGGTTTTCAGTAACAGTGGAACATCTGGGTACCTATATGGAAAAAATCTCAGCCCATATCTCCCAAGTATACACAATAATTAATTTGAGATGGATCACAAACCTAAATGTAGAAACTAAAAATACAAACCTTCTAGAGGAAAATGTAAATATCTTCATGACATTAAGGTAGGCAATGATTTCTCAGGCAGAATTCAGATAGCACTAAATAAAAGAATTGATAGACTGAACTTCATAAAACTAAAAAGTTGTTTTTATTAAAAGGCCCCATTTAAAAAGTAAATAGCGAAACAAGCAAAAAGAAAATAATTGCATATACATATAATGTACATATACATATACTATAATATACATATATGTATTATATATATTATATATTATAATATACATATACATATAATGTATTTGCCAGAACATAAAAACAATTTCTATAAGTCAATAATATAAAAAAAAAAAAATTGACAACAGACTTGAGTAATGATTTCTCACAAGAATATAGACAAGATGACCAAAAAGCATATGAAAGGGTATTGAACATCAGTAGTTATCAGAGAAATGAAAATAAAAACCACAATCAGATACCAATATCAAATACTAGCAGAGCCAGCGTCATTAGTGTGGAACAAGTGCAGTTGCCCAGAGGCCCTCCTCCTGCCACAGGACCTTGGCATTTTGGTCAAAACTCTGCTATCACCATCCTCTAGTGTTTTTTTGGTAGGTAGTCAAGATTGATTTAGGAGGAACTTAACATACAAAGCAGTCTTGTGTGCTGGCAAGACAAGGTAGATCTCCATGCTCACAATGCTTTTATGCCATGCATGGAAAAAAAAAGGGAAAGGGAAAATAAAAGAAAAAACTACTGATGGCATTTTAAGCCATTTGGTTGCTTTTTGCTTTACTTTCTACTTAAAGGAATTGTTTGGGTTCCCAACATTCTTCAGTGTGCATGGCGACAGAGGAATGTTGTGGGCAATAGCAATTATCTTGAGATAACCAGTCCTCTGGTTGCTACGTCCTACAACTCACTCTGTGGTCATGTACCCACAGTACATTTTTACAGGGCCAGCCACAGAACCATTACCAGCTATAGTGTTTACTGAGGGCAAAGGGAAATGCAGAAAAGTCCTTATTTTTGGAAAGTCACAGGGGTCAAATGCAATGGTTTGTTACGTGTAGGGGTTTTGAGGAGCCTTATTCAAACTCCACTTTACTCTTACGGCAGTATTCACAAATCCTTCCAGGTGCTTCACTCTGAAGAACTAATTTTTTTTTTTTTAAGAACTAGCTAAATCTTAAATTAGTACATTTTGATTTTCCTGCAAGCTCCAGTTTCTCCAACATGTGCAGATTTTCCAACTCAAGTCATTTAGCGACGACTGTTTCTTCTGTACTCCAGCTGTAGCCTCCTACACTCCCTGTTTCTTTCCACATCCACACAGATTCTAATCCATAAGTGGGAGCTAAACAATGGGTACACGTGGTCATAAAGTGGTGTAAAGGGCAATATTTTTTTTAAAACATATTTGTATCAGTCTTGTTTAACTCAAATTTTCAATAATTTTATCTTTTAACTTGTGTTTTATAAGGAAATCCAGTGAGACCATGGAGTAGAGGAGACACATCCATGTGTGTATCTGCTGTTCGTTGTTGCCCTTTCTCATACACCATTTGTAATCACCTATGCTGCGTCTCTAACATACTTTGGTTTTTTTTTTTTTTGGAGATACATACACTTTTTTTTTCTTTGAGACAGAGTCTCACTTTATCGCTCTCAATAGAGTGCTATGGTGTCATAACTCACAGCAACTTCAAACTCTTGGACTTAAACAATTCTCTTGCCTCAGCTTCCCAAGTAGGTGGGACCATAGTGCCCACCACAACAACTAGCTATCTTTAAATATGGGGTCTTGTTCTTCCTCAGGCTGGCCTTAAACTTGTGAGCCGAAGCAATTTACCCACCTCGGCATCCCAGAATGCTAGGATTACAGGTGTGAGCCACCACGCCCAGCCTCTACCACACTTATTATGTACTTGCTTTGATTGTTGCTGGACTCTTCTGTGTCATGAGTACACTGCAATTCAGTGCTCATATTCCATATTAACACCACTTCAGCTGAGTATGAGGGAGTGCTAATTGCCCCAAGCTCCCCAAGCCTTCTGTTTGAACCAGACTTACTTCTAAAAAGGAAAGAAGGCTATGGCATTTTTAATAAGCACGAATGACCAAGAAACCCTATCGTAGTCTTTCTTACTTGGTTACCTCTCTGTGCCTATTAATTATAGTGAAAATGATGACACAGGAGGGAAGGGGAAAATAGGACAACCCCATATTTCTTTTTTCTTTTCAGTCTTTCTTTACTCATCAGAAAGCTATAGGGAGAGAGTTTTAGTGAAAATGTGTGCCTATCAAGAAGTAAAAACTGGAAGAAGCACATTACCTGACTTCAAATTATACTACAGAGCTATTTAAACCCCAATTGCATGATACTGTCATAAAAATAGACATATAGAGAACTCAGAAATAAAGCCACACATCTGTAATGAACTTATCTTCAACAAAGTTGCCAAGAGCATGCATTGGGGAAAAGACAGTCTCTTAGTGAATGTTGCTGGGAAAACTGGGATATCCATATGCAGAAGAATGAAATTTACATCCTTATGTCTTATATACAAAAATCAGATCAAAATGTATTAAAGACCTAAAGCAAGGACCTGAAACTATGAAACTACTAAATAAAAACATTAGGGAAAGGTTTCAGGAAGTTGGTCTGGGCAAGGACTTCTTGAGTAATATACCCTTAAAACACAGGCAACCAAAACAAGATTGGACAAATGGGATCACATTAAGCTTATAAGCTTCCACACACTTTTGGGGGTGGGACACATTTATAAGAGGGACTCTATCTAACAAATGCAATCAGTGTAACCTAACTCTTTGTATCCTCAATGAATCCCAAATAATTAAAAAAAAGCTTCCACACAGTGACAACCCACAGAATGGGAGAAAATATTTTGCAAACTACACATCTGACAAGGGATTAATAGCTAAATATATAAAGAACGCCAATAATTCAATTGGGAAAAATCAAATAATCCAATTTGAAAATGAACAAAGGATCTGAATTGATATTTCTCAGAAGAAGACATACAAATAACCAGTGAAAAATGCTCAGTATCATTAGTAATCAGAGAAATGCAAATCAAAACTAAAGTGAGATATCATCTCACATCAGTTAAAATGGCTTTTTACAAAGAGATAGGCAATAATGAATGATGGTGAGGATGTGGAGAAAGGGGAACCTTTACACACTGTTGGGTTACACATATGTTACACATACACACAAGTACACTTGTGTACTTGCTTTGATTTTTGCTGGACTCTCACAGACACACGAGTGAAAATCTCAAACCCAAGAAAGGAGAGAAGGGGAGGGGGTTCACTAGCTTCCCACCCAATGGGTACAATGCATAGATAGATGAATGGCACACTCCCTGCGTGTAGGACACAACAACTCTGATTTTTATTTGGCATGTGTTTCCAAGGCCCCTGTGGATACCAAAATCTGAAAATGCTCAAGTCGCTTCTATAAAATGGCATAGTATTTGCATATAACCTACATACATCCTCCTGTATACTTTCAATCATTCTATTTATTATTTTTATTGTTTTTTTTTGAATAGTTTTCTTTTTCTTTCTCTCTCTCTTTTTAATTACACCCACTGATTCTGGTCTATTGAAATATTTTTCATCCTCAGTTGGGTAAATCCTCAGATGCAGAATCCTTAAATACAGAGGGGTGACTATAAATGGTATCAAAGAATATGTGGTCTGTCATTGGCTTCTTTCACTTAGTGTAATCTTTTCAGGTTTCATCCATGTTATAGCATGTATCAGTACTTTATCCCTTTTCCCTTTTGATAAAATATACATAAGGTAAAATTTACCATTTTAACCATTATTAAGTGTACAATCCAGTGGGGTTAAGTACACTCATAATGTTGTGTAACCATCACTATTGTCCATTTCTAGAATTGTTTCATCATCCCCAAACAGAAACTCTGTACCCTTTAAATAATAACTTCCTATTCATTCTTCCCCGTAGTTTCTGATAACATCTTCTATTTTCTGTCTCTGAATTTGCCTATTAAAAGAATTTCATTTGTTGTTATAGTTGAACAACATTCTACTGTATATGCACTAGTTTGAAAAAATCTACTCATCTGTTGATGGGCACTTGGGTTTTATCTACCTTTCGGTTATCGTGAATAATGCTGTCATGAACACTGCTATATAAGATCTTCTTTTTTGGGGCGGTGCCTGTGGCTCAGCGAGTAGGCGCTGGCCCCATATACCGAGGGTGGTGGGTTCAAACCCAGCCCCGGCCAAACTGCAACCAAAAAATAGCTGGGCGTTGTGGTGGGTGCCTGCAGTCCCAGCTGCTCCGGAGGCTGAGGCAAGAGAATCACGTAAGCCCAAGAGCTGGAGATTGCTGTGAGCCGTGTGACGCCACGGCACTCTACCGAGGGCAGTAAAGTGAGACTCTGCCTCTACAAAAAAAAAAATATGTATTTTTTTTTATGGGGCTGGTGCCCTACTCGGAGCCACAGGCACCGCCCATAAGAATCTTCTTGAGTCACTGCATTCAACTTTTTTGGGTATATCCCTACAAGTAGAATTACTACATCATGTGGTAATTCTGTGTTTAGGTTTCTGAGAAATCCCCATACTGTTTTCCCCAGTGGCTGCACCATTTCATATTCCCATCAGTAATGCATGAGGAGTCCAGTTTGTCCACATCACCTATATTACATTTTATAAGTAATAAAATAAATATATATATATTTTTGTAGAGACAGAGTCTCACTTTATGGCCCTCGGTAGAGTGCCGTAGCATCACACAGCTCACAGCAACCTCCAACTCCTGGGCTTAAGCGATTCTCCTGCCTCAGCCTCCCGAGTAGCTGGGACTACAGGCGCCCGCCGCAACGCCCGGCTATTTTTTGGTTGCAGTTCAGCCGGGCCGGGCATGAATCCGCCACCCTCGGTATATGGGACCGGCGCCTTAACGACTGAGCCACAGGCGCCTCCCAGTAATAAAATATTTTTAAAGGAAAAGTCTTTTTGTGGTAGTACTTGTAAGAGCAGTATTTTTCCCACCTTTTGAATAAGAGGACAAATTTTCCTTTTACATGGGACTCCACAAATTATGTAACTGGCCTTTTCTATTAGAATGGCAAAAATTAAAAACATGGACAACAAAAAATGTTGTCAAGATGTGGAGTCTCTGGAATTTTCATACATGTGTATTTGGTGGGAGAAAAAAATGCTACAACCATTTGCAAATTGCTCTGGCACTTCCAATAAAAGTTAAATATACATTTACCCTATGACCCAAGGGAAAGATAAACACACACAAAAGACTCTATTATCATGAATGAAGAAAAAATTAATTTGAGAACTATTTGAGATGGAGAATCCTAGGAATGGTGCTAAATCCATTAAGGGGTGAATAAGGGGTGAAAGAAATATGAAAGGGTGAAAATAGGATGGTTCCATATTTTTTTGTTTGGGTTTTGAGCAGATGGATGAGGACACCACCATTGTGAATAGTGAACACAGAGCCATTAGAAAGGTGGGGACAAGGAATTTGGTTTTGAACATTTTGAATTGGAGATCTATTTCCCTCTAGTAATTGTAGTTCATATTCTGGCTATCTTCCTCTTTCACTCCCACGTGGATGGCTTACTTTTATCATTTATTTTCCACATACAAGAACATTATTTAAGTGTAGCCTCTATTGCATGCCTGCACTATATGACCAATCTCACAGACCTCTCTCTGCCTAGCCCTCTGCCTGTTCCACCCAGACGCCTGACTACAATTCCAACTACAGGCTTTGGACTGCTGGTTCACATCAAGTCATGGGACATGTAAACATTCAAATATTTTTCTTGCTTTGTTCTTCTTTATGACAGATGCACTAACTTAGCAGGATCTTGCAAAACAATCAAATTCACTTGTGTCTTTACTACCCAAAGTTTGTACAGTATTATTCTGCATAATAATGTCTATTATTGATTTGTAGACATATAGACCAAAAACTTAAATAACAAATGGATAATGTCTTCTGACCTAGTTCTGGAAAGCAGAAGCATTACGGTTTACATCCCAGGAAAGAAGTTTGGGGGTGATACTGATCAACAAGTGACTTTTCCAGTTCAGTGCAGTTTTTGGTCTTTTGTTGATATGGATTCATCTTCAAGGAGAAATGCACAGAAAACCAACACTCTAATTGGTCAGATGGTAGGGTATATGTATGTTTTATTATTAGAATGTTTTCCAGGGTATTTTGTCACACATTTTAATACGTCTTCTTAGTGTTCTTGTTATTAACCCGTTTCTATACTTTATTGGGCAAATAACTAAATGGTGACTCAATTGTATAAAAATTATAATGTTTTTTAGTTATGTAGATCAGGTATCTGCTCAACAGAAATTACTACTTGAATAAATAGAGAGTCTTTAATGAATGATGTGTAAGAAAATACTCAATGAAGGTTTTTAAAAAGCCAGTCACCACAAAGTTCCCAGACTATAGGTAAATTGCTTTAAATTATCATTAATTAAACACAATAATTAATAATAATTATTATTATATTAAGTTATATATGATGATTAATTTCTAATTATTTCCAAGTTGTGAAAGTGCCAAAGTTGAATGTTTTCTTCTTATCTTTTCGTTTGATGTAGGATCGTAGTTTGATTCCAGCTAACCTTGTGGAGGCATTTGGATTATTGATGAACCGCAATGAATCATCTCCTTGCCACCCACTTCTTCCTGTTGTGCGACATACTTTCAAGAAAGCCATTGATCCTGAAAGACTGCTTTATGTTGCTTCTAAACAGTTCACAGCTGAAGATTTTCAAAAGGTAAAGGTTACTGAGAATGCCAATGCTAATATTTCTCAGTTTAAATAAAAGTCCTGTTAAGCATTTGATTTTCTTTATTAGGATTCTTTTATTCCAACTTGCTTTCAGCTTTTAAACATTTTAAGGACGTTGTTTAGAAATTATTTAGGGTTATGATTAAATACACGACTGGTAAAATGCTGAGTTTATTCACTGTCCAAATCACCATAGCTTAAAGAATCTCAATGAAAAAAACAAAATAGAATATGTCTATGGAAAATTCTGATAGACTTTATAAGTATATAGTTATTTACATTTTCTAGCCTGTTCAAAAGAATTTCCCTTATATGAATACCTTCAGAGTTCTAACTAAAAAAAATTTTTTTTAAAATAAACAAGAAAATAAATAATTAAATAAAAATAAATTTAATAATAATTCTGATAGCCATTAAAGGTGCTCAATTATTTATAACTGAAACCCTTTTAATATTGAGAAATCTGTCCATAGTAGAGTAGACTATCTGGGTATGATAGATAAAAGCCAGAGGATATTGGAAAGTGGAAGTCCATGGATCATTAAAAAGTTGTTTTCATACCCACCTTCTTGATAAGCATATTGTTTGAGTAAAAAGGTTGAAAGGTGGGTGAACTTAAAAAATGAACTATGAGCATTGTTTATTCATACAGTTAGAATAGAAAAAGAATAGTATACAGTACAATAAGGTTTTAGTTTTGTGTTTGCTTTTTAGTGTGTAAGAAAAAAGCAGTCTCTAGAAATTAGGGTACTAATTATAAATAAATAATTTATTATGTAAATAACTAATTACCCAGAGAAATTTTTGCCTGTTTTTTCCTAAAAAACAAAGAAACAAAAAACCCATGGATTTATTAACTAGTCAGGTATTTACTGAATAATTAACATATATGAGCCTATTTCTGTTCTCTTCTCTTCTTATAGAAATGTAAACTTTCTTCTTTAAATGTAGGATCATTTTATTGAAATTTTAAAAAGATACATGAAACTTTTAAGGAGCAATTAAAGTGTTAATCTGAGTAGTACTGAAAGGAAGATGTGAAGGTAGAATGTAAACTTTGGGAAGACTTCATGGAAGAGGTGGGACTTTGTGCTTTAAGAAAAGGTAAAATTTTGATGGCAGGAAGGATGGGTGTTCTGAGCAGAATTAACAGTAAGAGCAAAGACATAAAAGTAGAAATTAGTATACATGGAAAACTATGAGAAGACCAGCTCGACTGGAACAAAAGTTGTATTAGAGAGTCAACTTTGGCAAATTTATGATAATCCTTGAAGCAAAACGATTTATAGTTGACTTGTCATACTCTAGAGAGCAGCTGCAGACTTCACTAGGCAAGTGAAGTAGTGAAAACGGTTTATCTGGAAGGTAAATCTGTGCATCACACAAATCAGAGTGGATGGCATTTGTTACGGTCTGGACTCTCCAGAAGGCAGACTGAGATAGTTTAGTGTGAAGTGTATTAGCCTTCTATACCTGTGGGCTCGAGGATACCTTCTTTATTCCACCTCAGTCAGACGTAGGCTGTTCTGAGAAGCTGACAGCTGGAAACCTGACAACATTCCCATCATCTTGCTACCAGAGGTTAAAACTTAGAGAGGGCTACTGATAGTATTAATAGTATTACCCAGTTCTGATGGCCTAGAAAGAAGTGTAGAATATAAAGAGAACAAAAAAGCCAGGACATATTCGATCTAGGACATATCCTATCTGGCACATATCTATACACTTTTTTTTTTTTGTAGACACAGAATCTCACTTTATTGCCCTCAGTAGAGTGCTGTGGCCTCACACAGCTCACAGCAACCTCCAACTCCTGGACTTAGGCAATTCTCCTGCCTCAGCCTCCCGAGTAGCTGGGACTACAGGCGCCCGCCACAACACCTGGCTATTATTTGGTTGCAGTTTGACCGGGTCCGGGTTTGAACCCGCCACCCTTGGTATATGGGGCCGGCACCCAGCTCACTGAGCCACAGGAGCCGCCCTCTATACACTTTTTTTAAAAGTCATTATTATTATAATTAATATTTTCCTTGGTTCTATTAGTTTAAAAAGTAGAAAATGACTAGGATAATTTAAAAAATGTCCAGAAAATATGTCACAGAGTAAGGATTTAAGGAACTGGGAATCACTAACTCAGAAAAAAAATATATAAAACTCAGAGAAAACAGCAATAATTATTGTGTTAGAAAATTCTTTTCTAGGGCGGTGCCTGTGGCTCAGTCGGTAAGGCGCCGGCCCCATATACCGAGGTCAGTGGGTTCAAACCGGCCACGGCTGAATTGCAACCAAAAAAAAAAAAAAAAAAAAAATAGCCGGGCGTTGTGGCAGGCGCCTGTAGTCCCAGCTTCTCGGGAGGCTGAGGCAAGAGAATCGCTTAAGCCCAGGAGTTGGAGGTTGCTGTGAGCTGTGTGATGCCACGGCACTCTACCAAGGGCCATAAAGTGAGACTCTGTCTCTATAAAAAAAAAAAAAAGACAATTATTTTCTACTCAAATCTTACTAAATCTCCAAGGCCCACCTTCATAGCACTGAACACAATGCCTGCCATCTTTCCAAATATTCAGGTACGTGTTCTGTAAAAGGAAGGAAAGGAAGTAAGGAGGGCAAGTAGCTCCAGGGCCAAGGAGAGAAAGTTATAAGGAAATAAACCTTTCAAGAATTAAAGCTGTTCGAAAGGGAAAGCTTCTGAGAGAGGTGAGTCTTTCTCCCACTGGAAGCAAAGACATTGCTAAGTCATTCAAATACATGGCAAAGAACATTTCTGCACTGAGAAGGAAGAGGTTATTCTGGGTAAACTTTAATATTCTTTACAAGTATGAGACTATGATTTAAAGTACTTGGTGACTTTGGGATGGCCCCAGGTATTTACTCAATTGAATGTAAATAAAATCTGAAAACTTTCAAAAATAAAATGCCAGTATACTTTTGATTTTTGTCATCTCGATTCTATAATAAATCCTTAGTCTCTTGGATGTTTTACACTTTTAATTTAGCGACTGGATTTTGCAAAGAATTTGAATGTGGAATTCAGCTCAGAAGCAGAAAGAATGATTGATGGCTATTATCTAGCAAGTCGAAAAATTAGAACAGATTCTGTATATGGATCAAAACTGTCAGCATCTGCATTAAAATATTTGTAAGTATTCAAGATTTTTAAAGCCAATATTGACTTTTAATCGATGCACTGCATTTATTTATCTATTTCACTTGTTTCTGTTTGCTTGATTGCTGGTTTGCTGGTTTATAATTTACCTTGTTCCAAAGAACGTAAGGTGACTTAATAATTCCTTTTGTCATTACACATATATGGTTGTATCATTTTAACTTCCAATAATTTTTCTCACTAAATAGATTTTTATTGGATCCTTGTATGAAATGTGTCTGAAAAAATTGCACTGATTTCAAATGCAAATGACTGGGTTTTTTAAATAAACGTGACTGTTTATAGTCCAGGTTTCTTTTTTTTTTTTTTTTTTTGCAGTTTTTGGTCGGGGCTGGGTTTGAACCCGCTACCTCCGGAATATGGGGCCAGCGCCCTGCTCTTTTGAGCTACAGGCATTGCCCTATATTCCAGGTATTTTGTATTTGAGCCTAGAAAAAAATTCTTAAATTTATTATTCTGTGTACTTCTAAAAACATTAATAGACTCATCTATTTTTGTTCCTTTAAAATGTTTTAAAGGCTGGGCACCGTGGCTCACGCCTGTAATCTCAGAACTCGGGGAGGCCGAAGCAGGTGGATTGCTTGAGCTCACGGAGTTCAAGACCAGGCTGACCAAGAAGGAGACCCCCTTCTGAACAAAAGTAAAGAAATAGCTGGGCGTTGTGGCAGGCACCTATTTTTAGTAGAGATGAGGTCTCACTCTTGCTAAGGCTGGTCTCGAACTCCTCAGCTCAAGCAAGGACTGCCCGCCTTAGCCTCCCAGAGTGCTAAAATTACAGGCATGAGCCACCATGCCTGCCATATATTTTTTCATATGAATAGATATACCCTTTCTGCCCAGATGGAATCATGCATGCCTGTAAAGAATTATCTTATTCTGTTTTAATAGCTGCATCACAGCTTCACTGTTGTTATGATGTCTCTGTAGCATAAGTTAAACAGTTCTCTATTGATAGGTTATTACTTCATATGATATAGTATTAAAGTATATTCTCAAACAAATTATGAAGTAGGACCAGGAGTAAAATAATCCATTAAATAAATATATACCATATCTTGTTAGAACTGCAATATAAAATAAGACAGATGAAGCAGTGGCAGGAAATGCCAGTATAGGCCTATAAGAGATAGACACATTTAGTTGATTTGTCCAACTATGCATCTATCTTGGTAGAGCTGAAAAATGCTAAAGAGAAACCAAGGTAGAAATCAACTCTTCGATAAAGGTTTTAAAATGGGGCTGGGTGTAGAAGTGCACACCAGCTCTTTGGGAGGCTGATGCAGGACGATCTTGTTGAGGCCAGCAGTTCGACCAGCCTAAGCAACAGAGGGAGGCACTATCCCTACAAAAAAATACAAGAACCCCCCCAAAAAAACAAACAAAAAACCCCCACCAAAGCTAGGCATAGTGGCTCTGCACCTGTAATCCCAGCTGCTTAAGAGACTGAGGCAGAAGGATCACTTGAGCACAGGAGTTTGAGGTTGCAGTGAGCTATAATTATGCCATTGCACTCTAGCCTGGGGAACAGACCAAGAATTTGTCTCAAAAATAATTTTTTAAATTTAAAAATGGTAAACAAATTATATAATTCTTTCTATTTTCTGAGGTAATGTTTAAAATACTCAGATCAAATTGTACTGCTTAAAAGCTTCGAAAGGTCCAGGCATAGTGGCTCATGGATGTAATCCTAGCAATCTGGGAGTCCAAGGCAGTTAGACCACTTGAGTTCAGGAGTTAGAGACCACCCTGTGTAAGAATGAGACTGCATAGCCGGGTGTTGTGGCGGGCACCTGTAGTCCCAGCTACTTGGGAGGCTGAGGCAAGAGAATCGCTTAAGCCCAGGAGTTCAAGGTTGCTGTGAGCTGTGTGATGCCATGGCACTCTACCGAGGGCAATAAAGTGAAACTCTGTCTCTACAAAAAAAAAAAAAAGGATGAGACTGCATCTCTACTAAAAATAGAAAAACTAGCCAAGTGTTATGACAGGTACCTGTAGTCCCAGGTACTTGAGAGGCTGAAACAAGAGGATTGCTTGAGCTCAAGAGTTTAAGGTTGATGTGAGCCAGGAGGTCATGGCAGTCTACCCAGTGCACAGACTAAGACTCTGTCTCAAAAATAAACAAATAAATAAATAAAAGCTTTGAGGGTCCTATTTTCTCCTAATGATTTTTCTCTACAGTAAAAAAAAATTTAATCTCTCATAGACTCAGTTTCTATATGATTATATTTATTCAAGAATAAAACAAAGTTTACAGGCATAGTAGCTCACATTATAATCCTAGTGACTCAGGGGTCTAAGGGAGAAGGATTGCTTGAAGCCAGGGGTTCAACACCAGCTTGGGCACATAGCAAGACCCTGTCTCTAAAAAAAAAAGAAAAATTAGCTATGCACACACGTATAGTCCAGGTACTCAGGAGAATTGCTTGAGCACAGGAGTTTGAGGATGCTGTGAGCTATAATTACATCATTGCACCCAGTCTAGATGACAGAGAGAGACTCTGTCTCTAAAAAAATTAAATAGGCTCAGTGCCGGTAGCTCAGTGAGTAGGGCACTGGCCACATACACTGAGGCTGGCAGGTTCGAGCCCAGCCCAGGCCTGCTAAACAACAATGACAACTGCAACCAAAAAATAGCCGGGCATTGTGGCGGGCACCTGTAGTACCAGCTACTTGGGAGGCTGAGGCAAGAGAATCACTTAGGCCCAAGAGTTTGAGGTTGCTGTGAGCTGTGATGCAAGGCACTCTACCAAGGGTGACATAGTGAGAGACCCTGTCTAAAAAATAAATAAATAAATAAATAAAACAGTTAATTTTAATATGTTAACTAGTTTTTCACATTTTGGAAATAAATACTTTGGGTCATTTATGAAATGGCAGCATAAATGAACCATTACCTATAAGAGTCATAAACCTTGAATTTTTCTCCCATTTCCACAGACAGGCATCAAATAATACCATTTTTGCTTTCCTAGAGAAGTAGAGCTAAACAATATTCTCTTTTCCTGAAAGTCTCCATATATGTTCTGTTCTGATCCACATTTTTAGGAGGCATTTGGGCTGGGCATGGTAGCTCCTGCCTATAATCCTAGCACTCTGAGAGGCCAAGGCGGTGGATTGCTTGACTTCAGGAGTTGAAGACCAGCCTGAGCAAGACTGAGACCCATTTCTAAAAAAATACCTGGGCATTGTGGTGGGTACCTATAGTCCCAGTTACTCAGAAAGCTGACGCAAGAGGGTTGCTTGAGCCCAAGAGTTTCAGGTTGCTGTGAGCTATGATGCCATGGCAATCTACCAAGGGTGACAAAGTGAGACTCTGTCTCAAAAAGAAAAAAAAAAAAAAAAAAGGAGCTTGGGTGAAGATATCAGGGAGATGATAATCAAATTTGTATTATAAAATGAGCAACATTGAGGAGAACTTCACAGCCTTGAATTATAATCTTAACCTAAAAAGAAGAAACTTAATAGGATAAATGTAAAGTCCTCTATTAGATCCCCAAATTCCCTACTACATGTAGAACTGTGAATTGATGGGAATGGCTGATGTGGCTTAATATGAAAAGCTATTAAAAGGACTTGAGAATTCATTTTTTCATGTTTCTTAGGAGTAAGTGATGTAATGTGGCTGTTAATAACACTGAAATTTAGGGTTGTCTTAGTAGAATAAATATATAGAATATATATATATGTATAGAAACAAAATTCTAGTTCTGCCTCATCTCTACTGTGATGGTTAAATCACACCTGTGTTACTACACTGAAAAGGAATATTTACCAAATCTAGCCATAAAGAGAGAAGCCAAGATAATGACAAGTTAAAAATTATGAGTCATGGGCGGTGCCTGTGGCTCAAGGAGTAGGGCACCGGCCCCATATACCGGAGGTGGCAGGTTCAAACCCGCCCCTGGCCAAAAAGTACAAAAAAAATGAAAAATAAAAAATATACTCAATATACTAAAGGAACTCAATATACTGAAGGAACTACAAACATTTACCTTGATGGAAAGAAAACACAGGGCAACTATAAAAGTTATCTTTGAATGTTTGAAGAGCTGTCACATTTAAGAAGTCTCAGAAGGTAGAACAAGATACCAGCAAATGGAAATTGCTGTGAAATTAATTTCAATTTAGACTTATATAATCTTGTTTATAGTTAGTTACAGAACTTTCAAATGCCTTTATTTATCCCTATTTTATAGCTGAATTTCAAAAACTCTCATAAATGATTTATACAAAATCACACAGCTAGTAAATTCTAGAGACTCATTCTAGGTTTTTTGATTGCCAAGTCCAGCAGTTGTTCAAGTGTATTACACCTGCCTAATTGATATCTTCAGAGAGAACTAAAGAGTAATCAAACCTGGTTAAAAAATAAAGAACAGGGCAGCGCCTGTGGCTCAGTCGGTAGGGCGCCAGCCCCATGTACCGAGGGTGGCGGGTTCAAACCCGGCCCCGGCTGAACTGCAACAAAAAAATAGCCAGGCGTTGTGGCGGGCGCCTGTAGTCCCAGCTACTCGGGAGGCTGAGGCAAGAGAATCGCTTAAGCCCAGGAGTTGGAGGTTGCTGTGAGCTGTGTGATGCCATGGCACTCTACCGAGGGCCATAAAGTGAAATTCTGTCTCTACAAAAAATAAAAATAAAAAAATAATAATAAAGAACAAATTGCCCTATGAAGCAGTGAATGCTAGGAAAGGTTCAAAAGAGACTCCATAGTGAGTATGTGGGATGTTATAGAAGAAATTCAGTTATCTGATGAGAGTTTGAACTTAGAACTCCAAGATTCCTTCTCACACTGAAATTGTGAGATTCAGACAAATGAGGAACTAGAAGAAAATGTTTAAGATTTGTCTATGAGAGACAGATTAATTTTCCGACAGATTAATTTTTTATCTGAACAGAACCTGGGAGAGGAGTGTGAAATGATACATAGAAACCTTGACAGAAACAAGCCCTTTGCTAACAAGCAAGAATACTGGCTGAAAAAAACAAAAAGCATCTTTAAACCACCTATTGCGGCACCTGTGGCTCAAAGGAGTAGGGCGCCGGACCCATATACCAGAGGTGGTGGGTTCAAACCCAGCCTCGGCCAAAAACTGCAAAAAAAAAAAAAGAATACAGGCTTGTTCTGCAACAGTCTATTTAAGTTTGTAGGGAAAAATGCTTTGAAAAGAAACTAAAATTGTTTTTAAGAAAGAATATGCTGATCATTTAGGTGCAGCTAGTGTTCACATAGATCTTGCTTTGTTCCTGCCAAAATATATATTATTATTGTAATATCAACATATTTTAATTGACATCAATTTTTTTAAGAGTTTCTCTATCTGAAGCCCACGCACGACTGAACTTAAGGAACAAAGTGCTTAAAGAAGATGTACTAATTGCAGCCTTACTATTCGAAACATCTCTTACGTTGAAATATGGTAAAGTATTAAATTGTTAATGATCACTACAAAAAATTTTACCTAAACTTAAATATTTTAGTCGCTTAAAGTGTTACATATATTTTTAAAATACTATTTTAAAGAATAGTAAATCTCAGGAAGGCATGTTTGGATTTAAACACTTGCTAATTGTTTATAGGTAGTATCATCATCTAATATTAAGCTCCATATTATGCATGATTGTTTCCATATTTGAACTTATCCGTTGCTTAAAGAATTCTGGGGGGGTGGGGGAAGTATGCAATACAATATGTTAAATAATTTTGATTTGTCGTCTTTTTAAAGTAACATGTGCTACATTCTCTGAATTGCCAGTTTTAATGCTATGACTATAGAATTTAAATTATTTGAAATGAATGGCACCTATTATGCTTTTGCTAATAAAAACACAAAAGACCTCTTAAGGTAAAGGTAAGGAGAATTATTCTCTCAAAGGTCTTTGTTGAATTAGATGAGACGTTAATTTAGATTAGAGATACCATTCTTCAAATCAAACTTTGGTACCAACCATGGAACTTAATGCATTAATAGTAGCTTTCTGGGGGCGGCGCCTGTGGCTCAGTTAGTAGGGCGCCGGTCCCATATGCTGGAAGTGGCAGGTTCAAACCCAGCCCCGGCCAAAAACCACGCACACAAAAAAGTACTAGCTTTCTGTGTGTATGTGTTTAGGGCTTAAACTTGCTTTAAATTATGTTTATATTTTATTAACTCTTTTACAAAGATACATTAGAACCTTGTTGTATAATTGTCTAAATTAACCATTCTTAACTAAGGATACATAGATGTTTGGTTTCCTAGGGGCTTGTGAATCCCTAACTTATATACAAATTTGTATACTCATATGTGTGTTCCTTATACACTTTTTCCTAGGAAGATAGAACATAAGTTTCATGAAATATGTCATAGAGATTCATAACCCCCAGAAGAGGGTAATTAACATCCTAAACTAGTTTTATTTACCAAAAGAGAAAAACACTGATTCTTATCTAATATGAAATAATAGGAAGGATATATACATAGTCTTAGTTTTAATTTGCTTTATCTTTACATTCTTCTCTTATTCTATACTTCAGATCATATTTCATCAAATCTAAGACACACTATTTTACATATCTTAAAGAAAAAATGCTGCCAATTTTACTATGACATGCTATCAATTGTTAAGACACAAGTAGATTTTAATAAAACAAAAATATGTGACTTTGAATTGAAAAACAAGGTATTATAATATTAAGTACTTCTGCTGAATTGAAAAACAGGTATTATGATATTAAGTGCTCCTGTGGTAGAATATGACTGAATATTTGGTGACTATTTTGTCAAGACTTTCTTGAAGAATTTTAGAAAGAATTTATTGAAGGGGAAAAAAAAAACTATGTGAAGATTTTTTTCCCTTTAGTTACTTCTGTTTTCATAATGAATTTGAGCTAAGTACATTGATTTTTAAGTCTTAAGCAAAGCAATTTTAAGAGCACCTTAACTGCTACTTGAAACATTATTAGGAGAATGATCCCTACCAATGGATATTTCTCTTGGGTGGGTATGAAACTTATATGTGAAGGAGCAGCAGCCTTTATATGAAGTCATCCTTGTGTTTCCTAATGATTATACAGTACCTTGACTATTAGAATTAATTTACCTTCTTTTTACATTTGCATACAATATGTTAAAATGCGGACATACTTCATTTTATTGCACGTCACCTGATTGTACTTTATAGACATTGTGTTTTTTACAAATTGAAGGTTTGTGGCAACCCTGAATCGAGCAAGTCTATTGGTGCCATTTTTCTACAGTATGTGCTCACTTCACATCCTCTGTCACACTTCGGTAATTCTCACAATATTTCAAACTTTTTCTTTCTTTCGTTTTTTTTCGAGACAGTGTCTCATTCTGTCACCCGGGGTAGAGTGTCATGGTGTCATGGCTCACAGCAACCTCAAACTCTCGGGCACAAGTGATCCTCTTGCCTCAGCCTCCTGAGTAACTGGGACTACAGGTGCCTGCCCCAAAGCCCAGCTGGTTTTAGAGATGGGGTTTCACTCTGGTTCAGGCTGGCCTTAAACTTCTGAGCTCAGGCAATCCACCCACCTTGGCCTTCCAGAGTACTAGGATTACAGGTATGAACCACTATGCCCAGCTTCAAACTTTTCCATGATTACTGTATCTGTTATGATGGTTTATGTTTAGTGATCTTTGATATTACTATTTTCATTGTTTTGGGGCACAACCAACTGTGTTCATATAACATACCAAACTTACTATTATTAATATTATTATTGTTATTTTGAGGAAGAGTCTCACTCTGTTGCCCAGGCTAGAATGCTGTGGTGTCAGCTTAGCTTACAACAACCTCAAATTCCTGAGTTCAAGCAATCCTCTTGCCTTAGTCTCCTGAGTAGGTTGCATTAATTTTTCTATTTTTATTGTTTATTTATTTTTTCTTGACTAGTGAACCCCTTAATTTTTCTGTTTTTAGTAGAGACAGGGTCTCACTCTTGCTCAGTTGGTCTCAAACTCCTGAGCTCAGATCCTTCTGCCTCAGCTTCCCAGAGTGCTAGGATTTAGGCATGGGCCACTGTGCCCAGCCTAACACAGAGAACTGAATCAATAATGTTGTGTAAGTTCTGACTGCCACCCCCTGCTGGCCATTCCCTTCCCTCTCTCCATCTCTTCAGGCCTCTATATTCCCTGAGACAAAACAATACTGAAATAAGGCCAATTAATAACCCTACAATGGCCTATAAATGTTCAAGTGAAAGGAAGAATTAAGTATTTCTCACTTTTTTTTTATTAAATCATAGCTGTGTACATTAATGCAATCATGGGGTACAATGTGCTGGTATATTTCTCACTTTAAATCAAAAACTAGAGGTTGTTAAGCTTAGGGGGAAGTCATACCAAAAACAGACATAGGTCAAAAGCTATCTTTTTGCCTTAAATAATTAGCTGAGTTGTCAATACAAAGCTAAGCAACCTTATTGCTGACATGGAGAAAGCTTTATGGTGTGGATAGAATATCAAACTAGCCACAACATTCCCTTAAGCCAAAATTGAATGCAGAGCAAGCCAGGCCTTAACTCTCTTCAAGTCTATGAAGGCTGAGAAAGGTAAGGAAGCTGCAAAAGGAATGTTTGGTTGGTTTATGAGGCTGAAAAATGAAGTTTCACCATGAAAATGCAAGGTGAAGCATCGGGTGCTGATGGAGATGCTGCAGCAAGTTATCCAGAAGATCTAGCTAAGAACCCATTGATGAAAGTGGGTACACAAACTAAAGACTTTTCCATGCAGATGAAACAAACAGCCTTTTACTGGAAGATGAGGCCATCTAAGACTTTCATAGGTAGAACGGAGAAGTCAATGCCAGGATCAAAGTTTCAAAGGACAGGTTGACTTTCTTGTTAGGGCCTACTTAATGCGTCTGGTGACTTTCAGTTGAAGCCAAGGCTCATTTTTAATTTCAAAAATTCTAGGTCCCTTAAGAATCATGCTAGATCTACTCTGCCCATTCTGTATGAATGGAAGACCAAAGTTGGGATGACAACTGATCTGTTTACAGCACAGTTTATTGAATATTTGAAGCCCATCGTTGAGACCTACTGCTCAGAAAAAAAAGATTCCTTTCAAAAGATTACTGCTCATTGATGATGCCCCTACCCAAGAGCTCTGGTGGAGATGTACAAAGAAACAAATATTATTTTAAAACCTGCTAACACAAGATCCACTCTGTAGCCCTTAGATCAAGGAGTAACTTTGACTTTCAAGTTTTATTATTTGACCAGGTGTGGTGGCTCATGTCTGTAATCCTAGCACTCTGGGAGGCCAACACATGTGGATCACTTGAGCTCAGGAGTTTGAGACCAGCCTGAGCATGAGCAAGACCTTGTCTCCACTAAAAATAGAAAAATTAGCTGAATGTGGTGGCACATGCCTATCATCCCAGCTACTCAGGAGACTGAGGCAAGAGGATTGCTTAACCCCAGGAGTTTGAGGTTGCTGTGAGCTATGATGTCATCGCACTCGACCCAGGGTGACAGAGTAAGATTTTGTCTCAAATAATAATAATAATGATAATAATTTTTTAAAAGTCTTATTAGTTAAGAAAAATATTTTGTAAGTCATCCATGAGGGTTGAAATAAACTTCTTTCAAATTCTCCTGATGTGGATATTTTGACCTCTCAAAATGAATCATGAATATTCTTTTCTTTTGTGAGACAGAGCCTCAAGCTGTCACCCTGAGTAGAGTGCCGTGGCATCACAGCTCATAGCAACCTCCAACCCCTGGGCTGAAGCAATTCTCCTGCCTCTGCCTCCGAAGTAGCTGGGACTACAGGCTCCCACCACAATGCCCAGCTATTTTGTGGTTGCGGCCGCCATTGTTGTTTGGCGGGCCCAGGCTGGATTCGAAACCAACAGCTCAGGTGTAGGTGGCTGGCGCGCTTGAGCCACAGATGCCAAGCCGAATCATGAATATTCTTAATGGCATCTAGGTTTTCAATTTTCTTTGCTGGGATCCATCAAAGGAATCATTATCTATGACTTTGTAGGCTTCAAGACTTCAGTGGAGGAAGGAACTACACATTTTGTGGAAATAGCAAGAGAACTAGAATTAAAAGTGGATTCTGAAGATTGGTCAGAATTGCAGCAAGCTCATGATACAACTTGAACAAATTGAGGCCTTGTCTCCTATGGATGAGCAAAGAAAGTGGTTTGCTTTGGAATCTACTCCTGGTGAAGATGCTGTGGACTTTGGGGAAATGACAACAAAAGGATTTGGAATATTATATAAACTTGGTAGATAAAGCAGTGGTAGGGTTTGAGAAAATTGACTACAACTTTGAAAGAAGTTCTACTGTGGGTAAAATGCTATCAAACAGCCTCACATGCTACAGAGAAATCTTTTATGAAAGGAAGGGTCAATCAATGTGGCAAACTTCATCGTTTCATTTTAAGAAATTGCCACAGCCACCCCAACCTTCAGCAGCCATTACTCTGACCTTGGAGTCCTCAACCTCCAGGCTGCTACCCATTCATGCCCTGTTAGGAATCAGGCCTCACACAGGAGGTGAGCAGTGGGTGAGTGAAGCTTCATCTGTATTTATATCTGCTCCTCATCCTGAGCTCAGCCTCATGTCAGATCAGCAGTGTCATTAGATTCTTGTAGGAGCATGAACCCTACTATAAACTTAGATCACATTCAAGTGATCTAAGCTGGATTCTCCTCGTGAGACTCTAATGCCTGATGATCTGGGGTAGAGCTGATGTAGTGATGCAAGTGCTGAGGAGTGGCTGCAAATACAGATTATCATTAGCAGAGGGTTTGACTGCACATAAACCCAAGTGCTTGCAGACTCATATCAAAAGCTTATCCGTGAATGGCAGTGACAATTAAGCTGCATCTGGTGGCAGGCTTTATAGTGGCAAGTGAGTTGATGTACTTCAATTATACAGCTGTATCTAGTGGCAGGATTTAAGTCAGAACCTGACCTTCTAGTTGCAGGAAAACAAGCTCAGGGCTCCCATTTTTGGGATTTTGCCTTATGGAATTCTTTCATTATATATTACAATGTAATAGTAATAGAAATAAAGTGCACAATAAATGGAATGCACTTGAATCAACCCAAAACCATTCCTCCACCCAGTATATAGAAAAATTGTTTTCTGTGAAACTAGTCCCTGGTGCCAAAAAGGTTGGGGACCCCTGCTTTGATCAGTCCTCAGCCATCAACATTGAGGCAAAACCCTCCACCAGCAAAAGATTAAGACTTACTGAAGGCTCAGGTGACTGTTAACTTTTTTTTTTAGCATTCTTAATAGATGACAGTGTAGTGTAAATATAACTTTTATGTGCACTGAGAAAACAAAAAATTATGTGACTCACTTTATTGCAATTTTTGCTTTATTGCCATGATCGAGAACCAAAAGTGCAATGTCTCTGAGGTTCTGCCATATTGTATGTCCTAATTATCACTATTTGAATTAAATATCCATAATTTTTTCAGTCAACAAATATTTATTGAATGATAACTAGGTGCTGAGAGCATTAGATATACAATGGTAAAAAACACAATCAGTCTCTAACCGGGTGGAGCTTACAGCCTAGTGAGAGGACAGACAACGGTAAATATACTAATACATATACATATCTAAGGCAAATCAAGACAGATGCTGTGAAGAACATCAATAGGATGTTATGACAAAGAATAGAAAGGTCTTCCTTTCAAGTGGGTTTTGGGAGCCCTCCTAAGGAGGTGATATTTATTTAAGCAGACACCTAAAGGATGATAAGTCAGGGTAGAGGGAAATTCCGTATGTAGATGCTTCCAAGAAACGAAAAGCCAGGGTGTCAAAAAACAAAAACAAAAAACCAGCATAAAAACCGGCTGGAGAGGAAAGTAGGGCCAGATCCTGCAAGTCCTTACAGAGCATGATAGAAAACGGAGATTTTATTCTAAGTATAATGAGAAGTCATTGAAAGATTTTAAGTAGAACACTAGTGTTTAAAATTGTATTTTTAGAATAACACATTTGGAGTTGGAGGGTTAAGAGCAGAAAGAGGGAGACTAGTTAGAAAACGGTTATTGTAGACCAGGCAATTGATAATGATAATAGCTAAATAATAAAGTGTATTTGGGTTTTAAAATATTTTTAAATATAAAAGTAAAAGAAGGGCTCAGTGCCCGTAGCACAGCCAAATACACTTTATTACTTAGATATGTACATTTTCTATATTAGTGATTGCAAATTTGGGACCTGCTCTATGATTTTACAACTGTCCGAATGAGAGAGTGCATAATTAGAATTATTATGTGAGGACTTTTTTGCTTATTTGTGATGGTGAACATCACAAAATTATGCATGGACTTTTTTTTGCTCATCAGCTTTTGTTAGTGTTTGTGTATTTAGTGTGTGGCCCAAGACAGCTCTTCTTCTTCCAGTGTGGCCCAGAGAAGTCAAAAGGTTGGTCTCCCTTGGACTCCAGAACTCCAGGACTGCCCTTGAAGATTTCAGTATTTAGAAATGGGAATGAGGAGAACTAATAAGACTGAGAAGCATCAACTAGAATATAGGAAGTGTGGTATTACATAACCAAGAAGGAGAGTGCTTCCAGAAGGGAGCAAAATGGTTGAGGGTTTATTATGCTACTGGGAGATGGATAAGATTTGATCTGGTAACCTACAGGTTTTAGGTAACCATGATTAGAGCTATTGCAGAAATGGAGGTGAAGTTATGGAGACAGCACACATAGACAATTTTGAGATGAGGAAAGAAATGGTGCATTAGGAAGAGAAGGATGAATAGCCGGGTGTTGTGGCGGGCGCCTGTAGTCCCAGCTGCTCGGGAGGCTGAGGCAAGAGAATCGCGTAAGCTCAAGAGTTAGAGGTTGCTGTGAGCTGTCTGACGCCACGGCACTCTACCCGAGGGTGTTACAGTGAGACTCTGTCTCTACAAAAAAAAAAAAAAAAGGAAGAGAAGGATGAGTGGTCCAGGAAGGGATTTTATTTTTATATGAGGATAGACGGCATTAAATCCTATTATGTGCAGTAGAGAGTAAATTGATGATGCTGTAGAAGGGGGAAGATACAGGAGTAAAGTCCTAAAAAGGTGAGCAGGGATGGTTTTCCGGCACATGTGAAAGTACTGGCCTCTCATAAACTAGTTACTTCCTCATTTTATAGGAGAGAAGAAAGTGGATACAGAACCAGGTAGGTTTGTAGGTTTGGTCATATACCTCAAGGAAGGTATATTCAAATTGTATGACCAGCTGAAAATGAAAGGTCTGAGGAAAGAAGAATGGAATAGAATAGTCATTGTGGGGGCTAGGAAGTGTCCTTGGGAAACACAGCAGGGTCGTCAGGCAGTGGAAGTGATTGTTTGAAGCTATCGATTCATTTAAAATGAAAAGAAGAAATGCCAGTTGTGTGATTTTGCCTACCAGCCTTAGTACTAGCATATTATGAATGGTTGGGTTCCTGCAGTGTTGCAGAGGAGCAAGGTAGTGTGGGGCTTGCAAGGGAAGGACTCTTAAGCTGACAGAGGAAGGGCATGAATGGGAGGAAGCAGATCACAGATCTCTGAGGCGGAAGACCTGGAACAGCAACTGAGCTGGAGCATAGGAGGTAGTTGAGGGGAGTGAGTTTTGGTTTTGAAGTAAGTTTCTGGTGATACCAGTTTCCTGTGATTGTGGGAATGTGTGGCTAAGGTAGAGGGGGAAAGGTAGGACCCAGGGAGGTCAGAAGTTAAATGGGCAGTTCACATGGAAAACACTGAATGTTGGATATTGGGGAAGAAAGGAAAATTGTGCACCAAGTGCTGAGAGCTAGGCGTTGACTATGGAAGGGGGAAAAGGTTGTTAAAGCAAGGTGGCACTGAACATCAAAGGAGAGAAAGGAGGAAGCAGGGCAAAGAATGGTCTGGAAGCAGCAGAGTGTAGGGTAGCAAGGGAGGCATGGCTTGGTACTCGTCGTACTGCCCCATTTACGTCCTTATTCAATGAATCAATGAATGAAACGGAGTATAAGAGCTGAACTCCTATACTAAAAGTCAATGTTTTTTAAATTGTAGTAAAATATACATAAAGATCAACCTCGTTAATCATTTTTAAGTGTACGATTCAGTGGTGTTAAGTATACTCATGTTGTTTTGCAACTATCACCACCATCCATTTCCAGAAGTTTTTTATCTTCCCAAACTAAAACCTTGTATCCATTAAACCCCAACTCCCCATTTCCACATCTACCTAGCCTCTGGCAACTCTCATTCTGCTGTCTCTAGGAATTTGACCATTCTTAGGTACCTCATATAAGTGGAATCATGTAATATTTGTCCTTTTGTGACTGGGTTATTTCATGTAACATAATGTTCTCAAGGTTCATCTATATTGTGTGAGTACTATTACTTAATAATAATACATATATACCACATTTTCTCCATATTTTGTTTATTCCTTTATCAGTGAACACTTTGGTTGCTTACACCTTGTAATACTGCTATGAACATGAATGTGCAGATACACATATCCCTTTGAGATTTTGCTTCCAAATCTTTTGAGTATATACCTATAAGTGAAATTACTGGATCATGGAAATTGTTTACTGTTGTGGATGAACAACCAAACTGTTTTCCGTAGTGTGTGTACCATTTTACATTCCCAACATTACATAAGGGTTCCAATTTTTCTACATCCTTGTCAACACTTATTATTTCCTTTTTATTTTTACAATAGCCATTGTATGGGTGTGAGGGTGGTATTGCATTCTGATTTTTGTTGTCAGCTTAAATTCAATCACCTTTATTTTATTTTTATTTCAGGTTAATGTGGCGATACAAACAACTAGGTCATATTTGAATTTGTTAGGCAGAGTCCCTCTCGTACTTGTGTCCTGCACCCAAATGTGCCCATTAATTGGGAGCATCCCAAGCCCCCCTCCTTTCCTCTCCCCCTTCCTTCCTTCTCACTTCCCTCAACTTGAATTGAAATGAGTTTTTTCTCCTCTGTGGGTGTGAATTAGATGGTCTACTGGCTTCATATTAGCATTGAGTACATTGGATATTTGCTTTTGCATTATTGTGATACTTTAGTAGAAAGACTATGTTTCAACTCCATCCAGGTTAATACAAAAGATGTAAAGTCACTATCATTTTATGGCTGAATAGTTTTCCATAGTATACATTATACCTCAGTTTGTTAATCCATTCCTGAGTTGATGGACATTTAGGTCATTTCCACATCTTGGCAATTGCAAATTGAGTTATAAACAATCCAGTGGAAATAGCCTTATAATAAAATGATTTTTTTCTTCTGAGTAGATACCTAGGAATGGGATTGTGGGGTCAAATGAGAAGTCTAATTTGAGTTCTTTGAGGATTCTCCATACTTCTTTCCAAAGAGGCGATATGAGTTTGCAGACTCACCAACAGTGTAAAAGTGTTCCCCTCTCTCCATGCCCACACCAGCATCTGCAACGTTGGGACTTTGTGATGTGGACTATTCTCACTGGGGTTAGGTGATACCTCAGGTTGATTTTCTTTCGCGTTTCTGTGATGATTATGGATGATGGGCATTTTTTCATGCTTTTGTTAACCATTCATCTGTCTTCTTCAGAGAAGGTTCTGCTCATGTTTTTTTCCAGTGAGAGATGGCATTCTTTTTCTGTTGATTAATTTGAGCTCTCTATAGATTCTAGTTATTAAACCTTTGTAAGATTTGTAACATGCAAATCTTTTCCCATTCTCAAGGTTGTCTATTTGATTTGCTTGTTATCTCCTTAGCTGTGCAGAAGCTTTTCAATTTAATTAAGTTCCACTTGTTTATTTTTGTTATCGCCATTGCTATGGAAATCTTCTTGATAAAATCTTTCCCCAGGCCGACATCCTTAGGAGTTTTCCCCACACTTTCTTCTAGGATTTTTATCATTCCATGTCTTATATTTAAATCTTTTATCCATCTTGAATCAATTTTTTTAAGTGGTGAAGCATGTGGCTCCAGTTTCAGTCTTTTACATGTGGTTATCCAGTTTTCCCAGCATCATTTATTAAGAGGGATTCTTTTCCCCAGTGTATGCTTCTATTTGGTTTAACAAAGATCAAATGGCTATAAGAGACTGGTTTCATCTCTTGGTTTTCTATCCAGTTCCAAATGTCTCTATTTTTGTGCAATATCATGCTTTTTTGATCACTGTGGACTTGTAATATAGCCTAAAGTCTGGGGGACTGATGCCTCCAACTTTGTTTGTATTACTAAAAATTGCCTTGGCTATATGTTTTCTTTTTCTGGTTCCATATGAAATGAAGAACTATTTTTTCCACTTCTTCAAAGTATGATGTTGGTATTTTAATGGGAATTGCATTGAATCTGTAGATTGCTTTGGGAAGTATAGACATTTTAATAATGTTGATTCTTCCCAGCCAAGAGCATGGTATGTTCTTCCGTTTGTTAATGTCTTCTGCTATTTCTTTTCTTAGGGTTTCATAATTCTCTTTGTAGAGGTCCTTCACCTCTTTTTTTAGGTATATTCTTAGGTATTTAATTTTCCTTGAAGCTTCTGTGAAGGGAATTGGTCCTTGATTAGCTTCTCAGCTTGGCTATTGTTGCCGTAAACCAAGACTACTGATTTGTGACATTGATTTTCTACCCTGACCCGTTACTGTATTTCTTGATCACTTCCAGGAGTCTTGTGGTTGAGTCACTGGGATTGTCTAAGTATGAGATCATATCATTGGCAAAGAGCAAGAGTTTGACCTCCTTTGCCCCCATTTGGGTGCCCTTTATAGTTTTCTCTTACCTGATTGCATTGGCTAGAACTTCCAGCACAATGTTGAATAATAGTCGTGATAGAAGACATCCTTGTCTAGTTCCAGTTCTAAGTGGAAGAGCTTTCAGTTTTGCTCCATTCAGGATGATATTAGTTGTGGGTTTGTCATAGATGGCTCAATCAGTTTAAGAAATGTACGCACTATGCCTATATTCTTAAGAGTTCTTGTTAGAAAAGTATATTGAATTTTATCAAATGCTTTTTCTGTATCTATTGAGAGGATCCTATGGTCTTTGTTTTTGCTTCTATTCAAATGGTGAGTTACATTTATAGATTTGCATATGTTAAATTACCCTTCCTTCCCTGGGATGAAGCCCACATGATCATGATGTATAATTTTTTAATGTGTAGCTGTAATCTATTGACTAGGATTTTATTGAGTATTTCTGAATCTATATAAATTCATGAAATTGGTCTGTAGTGCTCCTTTTTAATTGGATCCTTTCCTGGTTTTGGTATCAGGGTGATGTTTGCTTCATAGAATGTTTTGGGGAAGGACCTTCATTCTAAATCAGCGGTTCTCAACCTGTGGGACCCACAGGAATTATATTAAAGGGCCACAGCTTTAGCAAGGTTAAGAACCACTGTTCTGGGCAGCGCCTGTGGCTCAGTGAGCAGGGCGCCGGCCCCATATACCGAGGGTGGCGGGTTCAAACCCGGCCCGGCCAAACTGCAACAAAAAAATAGCCGGGCATTGTGGTGGGCGCCTGTAGTCCCAGCTACTTGGGAGGCTGAGGCAGGAGAATCGCCTAGGCCCAGGAGTTGGAGGTTGCTGTGAGCTGTGTGACGCCACACCACGGCACTCTACCGAGGGCCATAAAGTGAAACTCTGTCTCTCCAAAAAAAAAAAAAAAAAGAACCACTGTTCTAAATGTTTTAGAATAGTCTCTGCATTATAGGTGTGAGCTTTTTTTAAAGATTTGATGGAATTCTGGTGTGAAGCCATCTGGCCCAGGGCTTTTTGTTGGAAGATTTGTTTACTGTTTCTTTGATCTCAGTGCTTTTCTCCCCCTCTCTCCCTTCTTTCCTCCCCCCTACTCTCTTCTTTCCTTCTTCCCTCCCTCTCTCTCTTCATCTCTTCCTTCCTTCCTCTCTCCCTCCCTTTCCTCTCTTCCTTCCTTCCTCCCTCCCTCCCTCTCTCTTCTTTCTTTTGAGACAGAGTCTTTCTTTGTCACCTTCAGTAGAGTGCTGTGTCATCATAGCTTACAGCAACCTCAAACTCTTGGGATCAAGTGATTCTCTTGTCTCAGCCTCTCTAGTAGCTCTGACTACAGGCACCCGCCACAATGCCTGGGTATTTTTTTTTTTTTTTTTAAGCAGGTCCCAGCCAGGTTTGAACCCACCAGCCCTGCAGCATGTGGCCAGTGCCCTAATCACTGAGCTATGGGTGCCCAGCCCACATTCTCAAATTTCTGGCATAGTTTCTTGTAGTCAGAGACAATATCTTATATCTCTGTGATATCTGTTATTGCCTCCTTTTCATTTCTGATTGAAGTTATTAGAGATTTTTCTTTTTAGTTTCTAGTTAATCTGGCCAAAGGTTTATTTTATTTTTTCAAAGAACCAACTTTTTGTTTCATTAATTTTCTGAATGATTCTTTTGTTTTCAATTTTATTTATTTCTAATTTAATTTTGGTTATTTCTGTTCTTCTACTAGGTTTGGGATTAGATTGTTCATCCTTTTCCATTTCCTTAAGATGATTCATTAAGTTATTGATGTGCTCTCTTTCTGTTTTTTGGATATAGACATCTAATATGATAAATTTCCCTCTTAAGACTGCTTTTGCAGTGTCCCACAGGTTTTGGTAACTTGTAGCTTCATTGGTGTTATGTTAACAATTTCCTCCTTTATCTCTTCCTTGACCCAATTGTCATTCACCATAAGGTTGTTTAACTTCCATGCCTCTGTATGGGGCTGAAAAATTTTGTTGAAGTTGAGTTCCACCTTTATTACCTTGTGGTCTTAAAAGATACAAGGTATAATTTCAATTCTTTCATAAAAGGTCTCTTTCATAAATCTGAGCATTTAAGTTAGGTGTATAAATGTTTAGAATTGAAATGTCCTCTTGTTGTATTATACCCTTGACCACAATTAAGTGACCAGCATTGTGATTTTGATTATTTCCTTAATTAGTGATGTAGAACATCTTTTTCATATGCCTATTGGTCATCTGTTTATCCTCTTTGAGAAATGTATGTTTTAATCCTTACCTATTTCCCGCCCCCTCCACTCTAATCCCCTGCATGACCCCCATTTTAAAAATCAGGTTGTTCTCTTACTGACTTGCAGAGTCTTTCATCAGAGATATGATTTGCAACTTTCTATTTCCTGGGTTGCCTTTTCACCAGTGATTGTATCTTTTGATGCAGTTTTTAATTTTGATGTGGTCCAATTTATTTTTTGTTTTGGTGCCTGGTTTTGGTGTGATATTCAAGAAATCACTGTCAAATCCAAAATAATTCAACTTTCCTCCTGTGTTTTCTTCTAGACTTACAGTCTTTTAATGTTTACATTTTAAAGTCTTAGAACTCTTGCATTTAGGTCTATGCTCCATTTTGAGATGATTTTTGCTATGATGTAAGCTAAGGGTCCAACTTCATGTTTTTTCCACGAACAGGTTCCAACTCCTGTTTTTTTCTCCCCATAGAATGATCTTACTACCCTTGTTGAAAATCATTTGATATATGCCAGTTTATTTGAGGGGCTATTCTAGTCCATAAATTTAGATATTTACCTTGCCATGAATGGTTTTAACAACTGAGAAATGTACTGCAATGGGTTTATCCTTGATCATTCATTTATTCTTTTTACCCATATTCCAATACCTTCTTTTTCTACTATTTTCACCTCTAAACATTACTATTCAGCTTCAAAACTAATGCTTTTTACAATTTCCAAGCTTTAAAATGTAGACATCAAAATACTTCTTCTGTTGGTACCAAACTAAAGCCCCTTCCTTAGTTTAAAAGAACAAGTGTCAGATTTACATGATTATCGACATGCTCTATTGAGTGAGTCAGAACTTAACTTTTACATTTTCATTATTTTGTTTGATAAGAGTGATTTCACATTTGGCTTTTTTTTGGGCCGGGGCTGGGTTTGAACCCACCACCTCCGGCATATGGGACCGGCACCCTTCTCCTTGAGCCACAGGCACCGCCCTCACATTTGGCATTTTAAGTATTCCTCACTTACATTCTGTTTCCTTCTTTAGGAGCCGCTGTATTTTGTGTTGCTCCAAATGCAGTATTTCCATTTGAATTGCATAATGAAGAGTATTTAGAGGAAAGGGATATCTACCTGACTCAGTGCCAACGACAGCTCGAACAGTTTATTGCCACATATGGACCAGGGACAGGTATCTTCTCTAGTGATGAATAAGTGACTTGAGGAAATCATTTTTTCTTCATTCCTACCTAAGCAGGGGAGAAAGTGTATTTGAGAGTGATTTTTTAAAAATTTAAGTATGGCCTCCTCAAAATTAATTCCTAATGCGATAAATACTAATCCAAACCTCTATAGCCAACAGCAGAATTTTAAAACTTAGAACAGTGTGGACAATTTATAAGTGATAAAGTTGTCAAGGAGAATACTACTTAAAAAACAAATTCTGGTTAGCTCAGAATATCAATGGTGAATAGACAAAAATATAAATAAGCTGAACAAGGTGAAAAATAACTTTTATGTAGTCCACTATATTTGTCACAAGATGGCAATAATGCTTTATCTACAAATAATGTTAAACTATTTTTTTTCCCTTACACTTGTGAACTTGTCAAAACTAGTGAGTAAAGAATATATATAACCTTTTGTATGACTCCTGGTGGTAGATCAAAACTTTAAAAAAAATTACATAACCTTAAACTTCAAATTTAAGGTCTTTTCATGCTTTTTTTGACATGTCTATGACATAGTTTCACAAGCCCTAAATACAGAATCTGGAAAAGCCTTGGGAATTCCCCATATATTATGCACGTGTCAGGTTAAATGAAAATTTACATGTTATCAAGGAGACTGTAATTTATAAATTGGCTACTTAGCCCTCACTAGTTACAAGAAAGGTTCCATAAGGCAAAGAAATCAATTTGGAAGCCCAGTCTCCATTTTTGTATTTTTAGAGACAGTCTCACTATATTGCCCTCAGTAGAGTGCCACAGTGTCACAGCTCACAGCAACCTCCAACTCCTGGGCTTAGGTGATTCTCTTGCCTCAGCCTCCCGAGTAGCTGGGACTACAGGAGCCCACCACACCTGGCTAATTTGTTGTTGTTGTTGCAGTTTGGCCAGGGTTGGGTTCAAACCCGCCACCCTCGATATATGGGGCTGGTGCCCCACTCACTGAGACACAGGCACCACCCCCAGTCCTCATTTTCGAAGGAAAGTTTTTCTGCTCTGAAAAGGCAGAAACATCATGAGAAAACGTATCTTGTAAAAAATTCTTAAATCTTTAGTTCTCATTCTTCAAAGCCTTATCGAAAGATCACATCCATTCACAGAAAAGCAAAGTATCACCGAACTGTCACTTTATTAACCAAGATGCTATCATGCATCATATCTTTCAAAATTGGCACTTCAGTTTCTTAACCAAACAGCAGGACTACTCACCAACTCTCTGAGATCTAGATCACTATCACTGAACACCTACTAGTGCCAGGGACAATGTTAGAAGGAAAAGCCAGTTTTTAACGTTTACATATTACAATTTTATGTTACCAGTTAGCAAGATGCTTATCTTGTGCTTCTCGTGTACAACTCTTTTACGGTTCTCTATGGGATGAAGGCAGAACACTTCCCTGTCTTTATCTTCACCTAGCGAGAAATCTAGTTTTCAAATTCAATTCTTTTAATCCTAGACAGACCTGCTGGCCCAGTTTCTCCTAACATAACACAATTATTCCTTGTACTAAGATTAGGATTACTGTGTTCAAAGATGAAGTCAAACTGAATAAAATAAAAAAAAAAAATTTTAATTAAGATAGGCTCACTGTTGCACTTGGTACACTGCTATGGCCTCATAATTCACAGCAACCTCAAGCTTTTAGGTTCCAATGATCCTCTTGCCTCAGCCTCCCAAGTAGCTGGAACTACAGGCACCCACTACGCCACCTTTATTTTTTGAGACAATCTCACTATGTCGCCCTCAGTAGTGCGCTGTGCTGTCACAGCAACTTCAAACTCTTGGGCTTAAGCAATTCTCCTGCCTCAGCCTCCCACATAGCTGGGACTATAAGCGACTACCACAACACCCAATTTTTTTTTTTTTTTTTTGCAGTTACCATTGTTGGTTAGCTGGCCCTGGCTGGGTTCAAACCCGCCAGCCTTGGTGCATGTGGCCAGAAATGTCTCACTCTGGGTCAGACTGGTCTCAAACCTGAGAGCTCAGGCAATCCACCCGCCTCACCTCCCAAAATGGTAGGAATACAACAGGGGTGATCCACAGTGCCCGGGCCCTTAAAATTTAAATCTTAAATAAAATCTATAATCACAGAAAGGTGATAGCTTTTACGTAAGGGACAATTTGATTGCATTCAAGCATTCAAGAGTCCTACCGGTTTTTCAGGTACAATAGAGAATTACAAAGGGGAAGCCAGATATGACACATGCAGCGATTAGGGCCTCTCCAGAAATTACCAAAAGCTACAAAGGGAAAGTGGGGAGGGAGTACAGGAAATATCTCACCATGCTTTATCTCAATGAGATCACCACCCACAAATGAGCCGATTACATTGTTAAAGTATGCTAAAAACAGGTCTGATTAGTAGTGACTATTAAGAATACAGCTATTTTGGCTCGGCGCCTGTGGCTCAAGCAGTTAAGGCGCCAGCCACGTACGCCTGAGCTGATGGCTTCCAATCCAGCCCTGGCCCGCCAAACAACGACAGCTGCAACCAAAAAATATCCGGGCGTTGTGGCGGGCGCCTGTAGTCCCAGCTCCTTGGGAGGCGGAGGCAGGAGCCTCTCTTGAGCCCAAGAGTTGGAGGTTGCTGTGAGCTGTGTGATGCCATGGCACTCTATCCAGGGTGACAGCTTGAGGCTCTGTCTCAAAAAAAAAAAGAATACAGCTATTTTAAAAGAAAAGAGACTTTAGTGCCCAGCAATTAAAATAATTACTCACATTTATTTTCTATATCATTTATAATGAAGTTAGTAAAACCAAGTAAAGTATTCATTTTCATCATTTGCTTCTGTTCATCTGTTTTCTTGCAGTCTTCGTTCTTTCTTCCATAATGTTGCATGGCACACCTCTAAAAAATCAGAACAGTGAAAATCATTTCATAATCAAAGATAAAGTTAACCACATAACCTCAAACAGTGGCTTTTTGCTGAGGTTTGGTGCCTGTAGCTCAGTACTTAGCCCACCAGCCACATACACCAAGACTGGTAGGTTCAAATCCAGCCCATATTTCCCAAACAACAACTACAACCAAAAAATAGCTGGGTGGTGTGGTGGGCGTCTGTAGTCCCAGCTATTTGGGAGGCTGAGGCAAGAGAATTGAATTGCTGAAGCCCAAGAATTTGAGGTTGCTGTGAGCTGTGGTGCCAGGGCACTCTACCCAGGGAGACAGTTTGAGACTGTCTAAAAAAAAAAAAAAAAAAAATTCAATGCTGAGAAAAGGAAACCATATCCTGACATGCAAAGGCAACTGCAACAGCTATTGGACCCAATCCCTTGGATTTATCAGACACTTTTAACTGTCAACAGATGTGGTCGCTTTCCTAGTTACAATTACTTACCTGAGGCAACAAAGGAGTATTTCAAAAAACTGCAGCTAAAGGACATCCATCTGCAGCTACCTATGTGCTAAGGAGAAAGAACATTTAGCCTCTTAGTAAAAAATTGTACTACATACCATTAACATAAACCAATATAGTTTACTGGCATCTCAGTCTAAGAATTATTTCTTCAAAGATATCCTCAGCTGGGTAAACGGCAAAAATTTAAGTCATCATTATGCCACCATTATCAACGTCGATAACACATCAAACATTTTGTGTATTGCTTGTTAGTAACAATAGCACCACGATTCCCAAAAAGATGTCATTTAACACTTTTTGTACCTCAATATATGCAGTGGCGGTTCTACTTTTTCATTGCCATTTTCTGTTAAGCTTTTGGAAAACATCTGTCACAATGACCTTCACACACCTTCAAAATTCATAGGATTTGTCAGACCTAAAAATTAAATTTTCACTGTCAATTCCCATTTGTAATTGCATTTGTTTGGCATGTTATATGAAGGAATAGTCTAATAAAAATTTCATTCCTGCCGGGCGCAGTGGCTCATGCCTGTAATCCCAGCACTGTGGGAGGCTGAGGAGGGAGAATCAATTGCTTGAGCTCAGGAGTTAGAGACTTGCCTGAGCGACAGTGAGACCCCGATTCATGAAAAAAATGGAAAAACCCAGCCGGGTGCTGCCTTGAGCACATGTAATCCCAGCGGCATCCGGAGGCTGAGGCAGAGGGGTGCCTGCAGCCTGAGTCTGAGGCTGTGGTGAGCTACCACGCCCACTGCACTCTGCTCAGGGGCATAGGGTGGGACCCTGTCTCAACAACAACAAAATGTCATTCCTCTAAGGAACCCAACCTACCTTTTGGGACTCCAACCCACTTTTTAATAAAAGTACCAGTATCTCTTGTTCAATACATTTCTAATGGAATAAAAGAACACAATTCCTGTTTCATTACTTCTGATAGTATTAACTGACAAACGCGAAATTTAAAAACATCTGTTAATGACTTGAGTGTTTTAAATCTTTTGATTGGTTAGTACCTAAAAATTACATAAATGATGGAAACATTTTATATCCTTCATCATCACAGTATTGATTTTAAGACACAATGGTCCTAATGAGTAGACAACCATTGCTTTTCTGTCCTAGAGCTTGACTAGAATGCACTAAGTCAGGTTAAATGCTAGATGTACAGAAACTAGGGTGAAGATTTTCACCTGAAAACAGTACAATGGCAAATCTAGTAGTTTTGGAGAAGGGATGCCTTACACTGTCAGCATTACCAGACACATTCCTACAGAATTAAGTTTAAGTTAACTGAATGTACACAAACAGGGCAAAGGAGATGGCCAGGGCCACACAAATGTCACACAGCACCTCAGGAGTATAAATCATTGAGCTAGACAATTATTGATATGATTTATGAAGACATACAAGTTTGGACCCTGCTAAACTATCATTATTTTCATGTCTTGAAATGCTGAAATATTTCACTTGAGTATGAGGAATAAAATTACTGCTTGTGAATAATTCTAATTTGGAAAATTTCAGTTTAGTATTATGATTCACAGGAACTACAGACAACTACATGCATACTCATTCTTATAATGCCTATGTTTAAAGATACATATGAATAATAAACTATCCATCTCACCTCCCAGCCACAGGATCAAGAAACCGATGGACACAAAACTAGAGATAGGTACTACTAGATGGGGGGCAGGGGAATGGGGGTGGGAGGTAACACAGCATTGGCAATATTACCGCTTTTAAATGGGTCGTTGAGTTCTTTTGTATTTATGTTTCAGACTTTCATGCACTACCTGTATTTTTATCAAACAAACACTTAGCTTGTAAATTTCTAGAAATCCCAGCACTTAGCAACAATTCAAACCACATAGGGCTTAAAATTAAGGAATCCACGGATTATAGAACCATTACATTCATCCTGTTGACAGCTAACTCTTAAAATTACTTCAAATGAAACAATGTATTTCAAATCGGGAAGAAAAAAAAAAAAAACCCAGGAATATACCACGGCTCACAGATGCCTTACCATTTTTAAACGTTTTTGAATTGCCAGCATGTTTTCCAGTCTCCCCGCAGTTGACTGATGTACATCCGGAAACACCCATCTCCCTGTGAATTCAAGCACAGGCACAAGGGTAGGCATTTACAGCCTAAGGGCCTTGCAGAACTGCACGGGCTGTTCTCCAATTTCAATGTCTTTTCTCAGAACTTATTTACAAGGAAATTTACAGGAAAACGCGACCCGCTCCACTTACGGCTAGAGACCAGCATAGACCCACAGTAAACTTCGTTTAGAAAATAAAATTTCCCACCATTGCAAGAGGGACTTTACCTAACAATTGCAATCAGTGTAACCTGGCTTACTGTACCCTCAATGAATCCCCAACAATAAAAAAAAAAAAAGTAAGAAAGAAAATAAAATTTCCCACGATTGCAAGAGGGACTTTACCTAACAAGTGCAATCAGTGTAACCTGGCTTATTGTACCCTCAATGAATCCCCAACAATTAAAAAAAAAGAAAGAAAGAAAGAAAAGAAAATTTCCCTGTAGTCCCAGCTGTTCGGGAGGCTGAGGCAAGAGAATCGCGTAAGCCCAAGAGTTAGAGGTTGCTATGAGCCGTGTGACGCCAGGGCACTCTACCCGAGGGCGGTACAGTGAGACTCTGTCTCTACAAAAAAAAAAAAAGAAAAGAAAATTTCAAAACCACAAAGTAATGTTAGGGATGGGTCGTCTTATTACCTAGGAGATAATCACCTCCCCCGCGTATAAACTGCTCCCTTATAAATGATAAATAAGCCGCCCATTTAAAGGAAACCTGAACAAGCCAATGCCGCATGCTCAGATTTGCAGGGGTACAAAAGGGACCCGGCAAAGCAGAACAGGAAGTTATCTGGCCGTTCCTTCCAGGCACCTTTGGTTCCCGAGTCATGCAAGGCCCTTTATACTAACTTCTGGGCTCACAGTTAAAATCAGCGCTGACGGAGTAGGCTGCGCTAAGACTTCCAGGTGGTTGCTCACAAACGCCGGCTCAGGTGGCCGGAGGGCTCGTGGCCCCTGACCGCGAGGGGAGCGTCACCTCCTGGGCCAAACCTGAGGCGCCGGCTGCGGCTGGGCCGGAGCAAGGCGGCGCGGCGCTCGGTACCCACGAAGCGAGAGCCCGGCCCGTAGGAGAGGAGGAAGAAAGACCGCAATGGCTCTTACCTCCAAGAGCCCAGCTACCGACTGGAAGGCTCAGCCGCTTTCCCATCCGCATAGGTAGCAGTTCTTCCCGCCCACCCGCATAGCTAGCAGTTATTTCCGAACCGTCCTCTCTCGGCTGCCGCGCGGAAAACGAGGCGCGCTGTCCGCGAGTAGCTGTTGGACCTCCGGGGCTACACCCGCCCCTTCCGGGACTCAGTCCCGCCCGTCCATGCGCAGTGCGGGCAGACACTAGCTCCGGAGGGGAGGTCTGGCCTTTGGGTTTGGGTTGAACAGCTGAGTGTAACTTTGCTAGAAGCATTTTTCTTTTTTTTTTTTTTTTGAGGCACAGTCTATGTAGCCCTTGGTAGACTGCCGTGGCAGCACACAGCTCCCAGCAACCTCCAACTCCTGGGCTTAAGCGATTCTCTTGCCTAAGCCTCCCGAGTAGCTGAGACTACAGGCGCCCGCCACAACGCCCGGCTATTTTTTGGTTGCAGTTCAGCAGGGGCTGGGTTTGAACCCGCCACCCTCGGTATATGGGGCCGGCGCCTTACCGACTGAGCCACAGGCGCCACCCAGCATAGAATTTTATTAATAGTAGTTTTTTAAAAATTCTAGGCCGGGTGCCATGGCTCACGCCGTAATCCTAGCACTCTGGGGGGCCAAGGTGGGTGGATTGCTTGAGTTGAGTTTGAGACCAGACTGAGCAAGTGTGAGACCCTATTTCTAAAAATAGCCTGGCTTTGTGGCAGACGCTTATAGTCCCAGCTTCTTGGGAGGCTGAGGAAAGAAGATCTTTTGAGCCCAAGAGTTTGAGGTTTCTGTGAGCGGTGATGCCACGGCACTCTACCCAGGGCAACAGAGTGACACTGTGTCTCAAAATGAAAAAAAAAAAAAGAAAAATAACCATTCTTTAGTAATATAATCATGATTACCTTAGAAAGTTTTATACTTTGTAGATACAAGTGGATTCTGGAGCAGGTAAGATATTATTTTCTTATAAGCTGTCAGAATCTATGGTCTGCACTTACACATGTAAATCTCATTTGGAGAAACTCATCTCCTCATATTTGCAGTATAAAATGAGGTTGGAACTGGTAGGAAGTTGTCTGTAAAAACCACATCCTCGGGCTTTCCCTGGCTGGATAGTAAGCATGTCAAAACAGAGTTAATGCAAGCAAAATGTAAATGATCCTAGTCACAGATGCATGACTTTTCTATGTAAGATTCTTTTACCTCAGGCAAGATTATTTTTAAACATAATATTGACATTGAGATAATCATAGTATTTATACTTCTCGTCAAGGTTAAAGTTCCAAATCTGTGGAAAAATATATTAAATTGTCAGAAAATAGGGAACTGATCTGAATGAAAGTTGATTCTTAAACACTTGAAGTACATCAACTTTCCCGAGATAATTTTGGTGAAAATTGCCTTAATTACTTATGATATCTGCCAGGATCTAAAATAAGGAGTTAACCACAGTGACTTTAATTGTCAATGGGAGACACTAGTGTTTTCCTTTTCTGTTTAAAAATTTAACTTTGACATTAAGAATAAACTTTGAAAATAACTATTTAAATGTTAGAAATTCTGAATGTAAAGGGATGTTTTAAAATTACTTGAGGTGGCCATTGAGACATGGTGGGAAGTCTGCTAGGGGACTTGAGAGACAATTTTGTTCTTTGATGAAGATACCTGTTTGCAGACAAGCCACTCTTCTTTCCTAAGACACTCTCATCCAGACATTCTTACCTGTGAAAGAATGCCTGTCCCTTACTGTTGCAACTGTCCTGTTAAATGAGAGATTGTACCTGAGATGGTAAAATGGAAAGAAGGAACCAGCAACTGAAAGATACTGAATAGTCACAGAATTAACTAGAATGAACTAGCTAGGGAGCAACTTCTTGTTATGTGAAATAATACATTTTTCTTATTCTTTAAAACAACTATTCAAGAATAATGATGTGGAGCATTGAGAGGTGGAACTAATTGAAAATTATGATGCCATTCATACCCCAGTGATAATCTAACATAAATTATGTCCTGAAATTAACATCCCATTAAACCTTTCAGTACAATAGGAACTTAACAGCTCTTTTCTCAAATCCTACTAGCTCCACTTTTAAGGAACAATAAGTATGCTGTTCTCAAAAGTCTCCAAGGGAAAAAGGATGATTGACAAGGAGTATGTTAACTGGAAGGAATCATTAACCAGAAGGTATAACTATGTAGAAAACATGTGAATATCCTCAGTGTGTGTGTATTTACACATTTGTTCTTGTGTGTTTTACATATATGTGTGTCAGAGACTACAAAGAAAAGTCAACTTTCACGGGGTGTCATACTTGTGTATGTATGATCTGTCACCCAGGAACTTAGAAACCTTGGTCCACTGGTGAGATTATGTCCTCCTTATCTTCTTGTGTTAACCACACAGGACACAAATACAAATAGCAAGGTCCCGTTAAAAGAAAACAAAATGAATGACCATCTTCCACTTTGTAATGGCCGTCACAAATAAATCCCTCAGTTTGTCAAATAGGAAATATTTTCTCAATGTGCATAGGCCTTACTTTCTCATTGGCTCATGTATTATATCTGCTCCTTTTTTTGTTGATTCCTGCTTAGCTTTGAAGACCCAGCCTGTCCCCAAACAATTATCAGAATTATCTCCAAATCCTGATCATTCCCCCTTTGTAACTGGGCTTTCATATTATAACAGAATGTAATGTTGGGCAGTGTGGGACCCTCTCTCTGAGTTGGTTCCTTCTTCTTCCATAGTAGAATCTTGAGACAACAGAATGAGACAAATCATTAAAGCATAGGACCTGGCAAAAGTCGAGTATCATATGAGGATGATGGAGTGTTGAAATCTATGCTATTCTGCCTCCTGCTTCTTCCCCTTTCAGGCCATTTGGGCCATTGCAATCTTTCTAAACACCTTTGATGTACAGTTTGCTGCTATGACAACAGCAATGGCAGCCTTTAGTCTGATCAATTCCAACTCCAGAACCTGGCATGCTCCTGACCATTCCATCCCGGACTCGTGGCCAGGAAGGTAGATGGACACCAAACGGTATTTACTCTTATTTTAGTGTGTATTTGCCATGACATTGAAAGATAATTTTACATATGCTTATTTTTGTTTTTTCCTACAAGCATTTTTTCATATGTTTTTAGTCATTTGGGTTTTCTCTTCTATAAACCACAGCCTCATAGCTTTGGTCAGATTTTTTTTTTTTTTTTTTTTTTTTTTGAGACAGAGTCTCAAGCTGTTCCCCTGGGTAGAGTGCCATGGCATCACAGTTCACAGCAACCTCCAACCTTTGAGGTTAAGTGATTCTCTTGCCTCAGCCTCCCAAGTAGTTGGGACTACAGGCGCCTGCCACAATGTCCTGCTATTTTTTTGTTGTTGTTGCGGTTGCCATTGTTGTTTTAGCTGGCCGGGGCTGGGTTTGAACCTGCCAGCCTAGGTGTATGTGGCCAGTGCCCTACCCACTGAGCTATGGGTGCCACCTTGTCTGATTTTTCTTTTTTTTTTAGAGTTATCTGTATGTTTAAAAATTGGTTTATGGGATTTTTTATATATCCTGGGTGCTAATTTTCTGTAAATTAACAGTTCTATGCTTTGCAACTAACTTTTCCCAGTCTGTTTTGTTTCTCATTATATTTAGGGAGTTTTATGTTGTTTGGCAGACTGTACTCTTCTCTCTACTTCCAGTAGCTCCCAGCACTTCTGCATTTCTTTTATTTTTTTCTTTCTTTTTATTTTTTAACAGAGGTTTATCTATTTTATTGACCTTTTCAAAAAACCAACTTTTTGATTTATTGATCTGTTGTCTAATTCTTCTGTTTTCAATTTTATTTCATTCTGTTCTAATTTTGCTTATTTCTTTTCTTCTACTGGGTTTGGGGTTGGAATGTTCTTCCTTTTCCAGTTGCTTGAATGTCCCATTAAGTTGTTAACTTTCTCCCTTTCTGTTTCTTGAGGAAGGCTTGCAGTGCTATAAATTTCCCTTTTAGGACTGCCTTTGCGGTATCCCAGAGTTTCTGATAATTCGTGTCTTCGTTGTCATTTTGTTCCAAAAGTTTGGCAATTTCCTTCTTAATCTCATCTTGACCCAGCTATCATTCAGCATAAGGTTATTTAACTTCCATGTTTTTGTATGAGTACGCAGATTCCTGCTGTTACTGAGCTCAAATGTTATTCCATGGTGGTCCGAGAAGATGTAAGGAATAATTTCTATTGCTTTAAATTTACTGAGGTTAGACTTGTGACCCAAGATGTGATGGATTTTGGAGTATGTTCCATGGGCTGATGAGAAGTATGTGTATTCAATTTTGTTGGGAAGTAATGTTCTGTAGATGTCTGCTAAATCCAAATGTTGGATGGTTAGATTTAAATCTAAAATTTCTTTGCTGAGCTTCTTATTGGAGGATCAATCCAACACTACCAAAGGAGTGTTGAAATCTCAAACTATTATGGCGCTAGAAGAAATCCAGTTGCTCATGTCTGTTAGAGTCTCTCTTATAAATTGAGGTGCATTGTGGTTGGGTGCATGGATATTAATGATTGAAATCTCATCATATTACCCTTAACAAATATGAAGTGACCACTCTTATCCTTCCTTACTTTTGTTGGTTTAAAGCCTATTGTATCTGCAAATAATATTGCAACACCTTCTTTTTTCTGATTACCATTTGCGTGAAATATGGATGACCATCCTTTCACCCTGAGTCTATATTTGTCTTTTAAGGTAGGATGTGACTCTTGTGTGCAGCAAATATCTGGCCTGAGTTTTGTATCCAGTCAGCTAACCTGTGCCTCTTTAGAGGACAGTTTAAGCCATTCACATTAATGGAGAATATTGATAAGTCTGGTAAAATTTTGAGTATTGAGTTTTTTGAAAGTCCAGTGGACATTTTTAATCCTTTTGCCACCGTGGAAGTTGGAGTTTGATCAAATTTTCTGAGGGAGTTTACTCTTGTGGTAGAGGATCGGGCTGGTCATTATGGAGGATAGGTCTGATAATACCCTGAAGAGCTGGTTTGGTTATGGCAAATTTCTTCAACATATGAATGTCATTAAAGTATTTAATTTCTCCATCATAAATGAAACTCTGTTTAGCTGGATACAGGACCCGGGGTTGAAAGTTATTTTGCTTTAGGAGATTAAAAGTCGATGACCACCCTCTTCTGGCTTGAAAAGTTTCAGCAGAGAGATCTCCAGTCATTCTAATAGTCTTCCCTTTGTAGGTAATGGATTTCTTATGTCTGGCTGCTTTGAGAATTTTCTCCTTCATGTTAACTTTAGTGAAGTTAATTATGATATGCCTTGGGGATGTTTCCTTGGGATTGAGTCATGCTGGGGTTCTGAAACTGTCTGCTATCTGAATTTCTGAATCTCTTGGCAAGTCTGGATAATTCTCTTTCATAATTTCATGGAGAAGGGCCTCTGTGCCTAGGAAGGCCACTTCATCAGTTTCAGGAATTACAATGAAGGGGATATTAGCCTTCTTCGAATTATCCAAGATCTCTCTGAGAGAATGATCTGTTTTTACTTTCCATTTCTCTTCCTCTTTGAGAGTTTGGGAGTGTTCAAAGGCTTTGTCTTCAATGTCAGCAATCGTTTCTACTGCTTGCTCCACTCTGTTACTGAGGGATTCTACTGCACTTTTCAGATCTTGGCAAACTGCAAATTCTTGCTTCTGTGGGTCGAAATCTTTGGTTGTTTTGTCTTTAAATTTGTTAAATTCTTGAGAAAATTTTGAATTTCTCCTTGAATTTCTAATTCCGAGTTTTGAATTGCTGCTCGAATTTCCAATTCCAAATTTTCCTCCACTTTATTACTCTTGTTTGCAACCTAAACTCTGAATTCGATTTCTGACATCTCGGCAAGTTGTTTATGAATGGGATCTTCAGTTACATCTGCCATATCTTTCCTCGGGGTGTTGATCTATTCTGGTTATTCATGTTACCAGAGTTTTTCCGCCAATTCCGCCCCATGATTGTTTTACACCGTTTGATTTTTCCCCTGGAGCTTTGTCGAGGACCCGTAAAGTGCTATGGCCTGACAAACTGGGGCCCTGTTTGGTGTGGTGGGGCTAAGTGGTTCTTTCTTGTTTTCAGCTGCTTTCTGGTTGACCCTAGTGATACAGTTACTCTGGGTTGAAGTCTCAGCTGTGGAGAAATAGCAGCAGTTAAGTCACCCCGCCCCCCACAGGCAACAATTACAAAAGGAAACCTTCCTATAACCACACACCCAGGGCACCACCTGAATAGTCCTCAGGCGATTGGCTCAGTTCAAAAGGTCCAAATCAATCGTCTCAGTCAGCACCTGTCTCAGGTGGGAGAGTTTAAAAGGTCTCTGGCAACTGGATCACAGGGGTTTGGTGACTACTCTGATATGGCTTGCTCCAGTGCTGCGTGGAGTCAGGAGGAGCCACCCAGCAAATAGGTCAGTCTTGGAAGGTTGATGCCTCCTTCCCCACCTTGTACCTCTGTCACACCCAGTCACTGATAGCCCTGCAGTTGGCTGACCCAGTTTCCTGTAGTGAACAGATACTCCAGGGGTTTGCACCTGCCTGAATCACAAGGAAATCTATTTCTGCTGTCATTCTGCTGCGCTCTGCCTCTATCTAGCAGGAGGAGGTGAGGCCTGACAACCTCGGGCGCTTGATGGAGGCTGGGGAGTGTTCACTTAGTTCCAGCCCCGCCCCTGATTGATGTTACTGACAAAACAGAACAGAAAAACTTTGAGGGAATTTGTTCTGTTCCTGCTAAATTCCCCTGCAGAAGAGAAGCTGTTTTGAGTTCCCAGAGCCTGTGCCTCAGGCTCTGTCTTTGCTCCTGCAGGTTTGTATTTGGTTACCTGTCAGTTCTATCCTGCTGCCTTCCTTTGTCTATAGGCTGACGATCCCCTGAGGGCCGGGTGCGTCTTTGGCTCAGTAAAATGGTCCTCTGGGTCAGCCCCACCCTGGGAACTTCCCGGTTCTGCCAGTGAGTATCTAGTCCCTGCGCTCCACCAAGGTCGGTACCCCCTAAGGCAAATCCTTTACTCACGGGGCCTGCGTTTCCGTCCCAGATCTGTTCAGTGGTGGTTGCCACCTGAGTAGATGCCAGGCCTCCTCTGTTTGCGCAGAGAGACAGGGTATGTGGCTTCAGGATATCTGGGAGTGAGCCGTATTGTTGCTAAAAGAAGGCTGCTGCTCTGTGCCTCAGGGCACTGCTGCTTGGGTGTGGTTCCCTCTCAGCCTACAGTCCTGTCCTCACTCTTGTGCCCCAGAGTCAGCACTGACCAGCTGCAGTTTAGGCACTGTCCAAATCCCTCGAGAAATCACCCAAGAATCTGGACTCCTGGGGGCAGGCCTCCAGACCTCAGAGTGCGAGTGGAGGGGAGTGCTGGGAGCTCAGAGTTGCAGGCAGGGAATATACACAGTTTTATACAGTTTTATGCCTAGCAGGAGAATGCCTTGGTACCCTAATAGGGGAGGGAGGTCAAGGTTTTAGAGGGTTTCTCCCATAGAGTGTAGTGGGAGGACCTTTGAACTCTGCTTGTTTGTTTGTGGGGCACTCTGAGCTGTTCTCATGGGGGAGGGGACTCCTGTCCTCTTGGTGATGGATTTGGTACCTTTGGTTTGTATCCTTGTGGTCGCAGCTCGCCTCAGTGGGGTTGATGTGCGTTCTTCAACCTTCTCTCTTGGTGCAGCTCACATCCACCAGGTTACTTGCTCGGTGTGAGCCATTTGAACCCTTGAACTATAGTCTAAGGTTTATTTTCACTTTCATTTCTGTTTATTCCTTCTTCTTCAATTGCTCTAGCCATTTTCCTTAATATCCATTATTTTATTTCATTCTATGATATCTGTATTTCCTTGTTCTTTATACTTCTGAAAAACTTATAAAGTTTGCCTTCTATGAAATTGATTTGACTTTCTTTTGTTTTGTTTCAAACAATTTCTAATGTAGGTTGAAGCTTAAAAATTGAATGCCTTCTAAATCCATCTTTATCTTGGCCTATTCCACTTCTTTTTTCATATCTTATTGTTTTAGCCTGATCCTGCCTTTCAGTCACATCACCCCACTGTACCCGGATGGCTCTCTACATTTCTTTATGGAGATGTCTACTTATAATTTATAGAAGATGTCAAATGTTAACAATGATTTTGCATCTGCTTTCAGTGATAATGTTGTTTCAAACATCATTCCACCTTCTGGATCATCACGATGGTATTTCCTTCTACTTGTTATGCATTATTTTTCCATAGATTCCTGTTGATTTCTCTTTATGTGTGAATCACAAAGTGTGAAGCAATTTATTCAATTTCTCTTAACATAATAATGTTCTTGACTTCTCAGGTTTGTAGCTGGGCAGCTAGTTGGAGGGACTAGATTTAGGAACATTGGGTTTAGCGATTTTTCTTGATTAAACCCAGTTGCCCCTAGATGAGATATTTGTTTACCTTCACCTCACTGCACTGTCCCGTATCTGGCTTCCTTGGAATGCAGAAGCCATGATTTCACTAATTGCATTTCTTTTTTATACATCTGCTGCCCCTATTTTGTGATCTTTAAGATTTTGACCACAAATGCTTTAACTTTTTGAAATTCAATGAAGCTTCAATTATTTCTCTCTCTCTCTCTTTTTTTTTTTTTTTTTGTTCAAAAAAAAATAAGAGCATTTATTGACTGACATAGTAGTCCAGAGATGAAATGAGTTTTAGAAATGGTGGATCTGGCAACTCAACCCTGCTTATTTTTTTAATTTTTTAATTTTTTGAGACAGAATTTTACTCTTCTGCCCTTAGTAGCGGACCATGGTATAGCTGACGGCAACCTCAAATTATTGGGCTCCAAGTGATTCTCACACAACTTCAAATTCTTGGGCTCCAAGTGATTCTTTTGTCTCAACTTCCTTGGTAGCTGGGACTACAGGCGCCTGCCACAATGCCTGGCTATTTTGAAGAGACAGGGTCTCCCTCTTGTTCAGGCTGGTCTTGAAATCCTCTGCTCACTGCCCTGCTGTAGACAGGGGACCACGCCCCAGCCCTCGGGTCTTGCATCACACCCAGCAAGCTTCTGCTGGAGGGTTCTGTTGGTGTCAGGGAACATGCTCTTGCCCTCAGGACTCAGTCCATTCCTGGCAAGACTCTGCTCACAGGCCCAACCCTGCCTACCGAGCTCAGTCCACACGGGGCAACCACTGTCCCACCGTGGGTTCTGCACCGCATCACACCAGGCATAGCCCAAACTCAGGGTCAATACCACCACTGGCTGTGCGTGGTCATAATCAGGGCACTGTTCCTACTCCCATCGAGTATCCCTTTATTCTCATAACCTCTTATTCCCCTGGTACACACAGATTTCATCCTGATGTTTGGTGGTCAACACTATGCCCCAATCATTCAGGAAAAGACCAAACACTCTGCCCTCTGCAGGGGGCAGAACTTCAGACCGCCATGCTAGGTGGCAAGGGTAGACTGGGACTTTGGACTTGTGGAGGGAAATGTCTCTTCAATTTTATGTGTGGTGGTGTTGTGTGTAGGTTCATAAGTAGGACCTATCTGGAGAGGGAAATCTGGTTTTTAGTGGCTCTCTCCAACGAGGTAAAATGAGAGGACTTTTGTTCTCCGCTTGCTCGGACGCTGTGGTGGGCCTCCTACGTAGGGGAGGGGTCTCCTGTCCTCCAGTCAGTAGGCCTTGTATCTGTAATTTGTTTTTTTTTTTTTTTTTGAATGTTCTTCCTTGGACTTACAGCTTGCTGAACTTCTTTCTTGGCTCAGCTCTCCACCGTTGGCTTCATAGTATCTGATTCTGTCCACTTTTCCTACCTCTGGTCAGGAGCCTCTGCCGAGGTTTGCAGTCAGGCATCTTCCTGAGCAGTAACCTTTATTCTTACACCTTCGTTGACGCCAGTGGCCACTTAAGGGAACAACTCCTAGATTTTCCTGGAGTATAAAAATTAGTGTCTCTGTAGTAGGAATGACTCCCTGAACCCTCTGCCACATTCTGCCCTACGGATATGGGATAATAAAAGTCTCTTCAAACTGTGTGAGCCCTGGGCTCACTCCCCTCTACCCTTTCTCACTCCTTTCTCCGCTAATAAAGTGTTCCCAATCCATGAACTGGCCTCCTCTTCCTTTTATAGACCCTTGCCCCAAAACTCTATCCCTGGTACGTTCGGTATGTTTATCAGCGGTATTTCAGAAAAACGCATCGTTATTGTAGGAGATGTCTGCGTGTATGTTGTTTTCCCTGAAGACCTTCCAGTGGGACAGCATGTGGTGCTGAAAAGGTGGTAATAATGATCCTGATCCTGTGTGTGCCTGCATCTGAGTATTTAACAAAAGAAAATTGTTGTTATTGTTTTGAGCCCGAGTCTCACTCATTCGCCTTAGGGTTGATTGCTATGGAGTCACAGTGCACAGCAACCTCAAACTTCAAACTCTCAGGCTCTAGGAATCTTTTCTTGCCTCAGTTTCCCAAGTAGCTGGGACTACAGGCACCTGCTACAATGCCTGGCTAGGATTTTCTATTTTTAGTAGCGATGGAGTCTCACTCTTGCTTAGGCTGCTCTTGAACTCCTGAGCTCAAGCGATCCACCAGCTTCAGTCTCCCAGAGTGTTAGAATTACAAGCATGAGCCACTGCATCCAGTCACAAAAAAACTTTAAAGGTCAGAAGAAAATCCTTTCTTAAGTTTTAAATGCTGCCTTTATTAGCCACGTTCTGTTGGACCTTTGGCAAATCACTTTGCCATTGATTACCTTCTTCAATTTTTTTTAATCAAAATGACTTTCATTTTTAATTCTATGAAATCATGACTGTGTATAGTAATGCATTTATAGGGTACATTGTGCTAAACTGATATACAGGTTGCAAAGCTCACTTCAAACTTGTTAACATAACCAGCACCCGACTTGCTCATTTTTCATGGTAAGACATTTATGCTCCACACTGAATAGTTTTAACATGTACCACTGCATTATGTACAATAGATGAAGAAAATCGTAAAAGCAGAAAAAGTTTATAGAATAAAGATATAAAGAAAGAAAATACTTTTGTACAGTTGGGCTATGTAAACTTTTATTACAAAAAAGTAAGTGTGTTCACAAAATTCAAAGATGTACAAATAAAACAATACAGGAAGGTAAGGTTAATTTATTACTGAAGAGAGAATAATTTTAAATATAAATTTAGTGTAGCTAAGTGTACAGTATTTATAAAGTCTACAACAGTATATGATAATCCCCTAACCCTTAACATTACCCACTCCTTAACTCGCTGATTTACCCAGAGACTTACTTCTAATTTTGGAAGCTTCCTTCATGCTGAGTGTCCTGTGCAGGGATACCATTGAAAACAATCTCTTATACTGTATTTGTAGTCCACCTTTTCAAAGTTTAGACCTATTCAGACACACAAATACTTACTGTCACGATTGCCTACTATTTTCAGAACATGCTGTACAGATTTGTAGTCCAAAATCATTAGGCCATGTCCCACAGCCTGGGCGTGCAGCATGCGGTACCATCCAGATTTGAAAGGTGGGGAAACCAGCCTCAGGCCAATATGGCCTTTCAGAACCCCAGGTACGGTCCCTTGATCAAATCCAAATTTCACAGAATAAAATCAAAATTTTTTTTTTTTTTGCAGTTTTTGGCCGGGGCCGGGTTTGAACCAGCACCTCTGGTAGATGGGTCCGGTGCCCTACTCCTTTGAGCCACAGGCACTGCCAGAGAATAATTGGCTCTGTAAAATTTGGATTCATTGAAAAAGTTGCATACAAGGATCAAGAAGGCCACAGGTTTCCCACCACATGAACATACATGTGTGTGTATAGAACCCTTAATCGTGCTAAATCACATTGATTTTATTAGTTCTGGTAAGAATACTGTTCAAGAAAGGCTCGTGTGACCAACTCCGGAATCCTGATTCCTGCTCTTTTCTGCTTTACCATTAGTGAGTAGGTCATGCTGCAAAGTTCCCATGTGCTTTCAGCTTTCTCGCAGCATCTTTCTTTAGCTGAGATTGAGAAAAGTGATTTAAATGTCTAGATATTTATGCTGAGCGTGGTGGCTCACACCTGTAATCACAGCACTCTGGGAGGCCAAGGTGGGTGGATTGCTTGATCTCATGAGTTGGAGAATAGCCTGAGAAGGATCAAGACTCCATCTCTACTAGAAATAGAAAAATTAGCCAGGTGTCCTGGCAGGCGCCTGTAATCTCAGCTACTAGGGAGGCTGAGGTAGGAGGATAGCTTAAGCCCCAGTTTAAGGTTGCTGTGACCTATGACACTATAGCCCTCTACCCAGGGTGATAGAGTGTGATCCTGTCTAAGAAATGAATGAATGAATGAATGAATGAATAAATAAATAAATATTGACATGTTTTAAACATATGAAACCAAATAAAAACAATTTGCTGGCTGAACAAGATATAGTTCCCTGATGTAAAGTTTCAGGAGTGTTTATGTTTAATGCATTTGTATTGCATTTTTTTTTTTTTGTAGAATAATTTATTTTGTGGCTTGGCGCCTGTAGCTCAGCAGCTACGCCGCGGTTACGTACAGCAGAGCTGGCAGGTTTGAACCCAGCCCAGGCCTGCAAAATAGCAATGACAACTCCAACCAAAAAATTGCTGGGCACTGTGGCAGGCTCCTGAAGTCCCAGCTACTTGGGAGGCTGAGACAAGAGAATCGCTTAAGCCCAGGAGTTGGAGACTGCTGTGAGCTGTGATGTCGTGGCACTCTACTGGGCAACGTAGTGAGACTCTGTCACAAAAAAGGAAATCTTTTCTTTTGTAAGATCATTACATATTTTAAAAATTAACTTTAATAAAAATCATAACAGAAAACTTGAAATGGTATACAGCAACTTTCACAATTTGCTCATGTATTTTCTGGTCCCTTAGGGACAGTTTTTACTTCATGATCTTGTCAAAAGAAAAAAAATAAAACAAGAAGGAATTAGGAGAGAAATCTAAAACTTATCGGAGCAGATGATCTGCTGTCAGTGGTATCATGGAAGGTGTAGTCTTATTTTCTTTGAGGGATTTTCTTCGTCGTCATAATTTCAACCAATCATTACACCAAGGCTACATCAAAACACCTTCCTTGTTTATCCTACACATGACCATTTTTGAATTGGAGACATTCTCATTAAATATGGAAATTTTTCTTAGGGAACGTTTTCCTAAGTTGTGCAGTAAAATATCCTCTAAGGATATCTTGCTTCATAGTTTAATAGAGTGAATACATAGAATGTCTATCAGAATTGATTAAATCTTCTACACTGTTCATAGGTCCACTTGAGATACATGTTTATTTTCCAAAGGGACAATTTCTGCATTTACACTATAATACATGTACATATTGCTGGGCTCCAGATTTGTATAATCTCCCTTTACAATCTGCTTCTCAGTTTCTCTCTAGAATGCTATGCAGTTAGAGAGATGGTTAGAAGACGTTCTTGTTCTCTCCGTGTCCCTGGGTTATTTGTGAAGTGATTGACTTACACTTTGACTATCCCTGCTTTGAAGTGACGGGCAATCACAATTATATGAAACTCAGACAATGACAGTCTAGGGAAGGTGGTGACTCACACCTGTGCAGTTGCATTCCCCTGCCTCAGAGTGCTCTCAGGGATTAGAGCAGATGTGTTTATTTTTTCCACCAAGGAATTCATATCCCTTTAATACCAGAACATGGTAAACTTGTAGCTGTTTCAAACATCTGGTGGGCTTTTTGAATAACCTCATCAACTGGTATCATTCAGTGTTCTGTCTCCACCCCTTCTTGTGATTCTTCCACCCACAAGTCTGTGTGTTATCCAGAGGTGATAAGACACTGTGAGCTCTCTACGTTGTTTTCAAGTACACTTGATGAATTCCCTAGGATACAGAGGATAGCACGATCCCCACTGTGCACGTATTCGACTGGGGGACCGAATGGAAAAACACACAGGACTTGTCTAGGGTGACCTTCAAGGTCAGGAAGGGAGATTGAGAGCCAGCCCTGTCTCCACAGGGTGGGGGACCGTGCACTGAAGGGGCTGTGTTTGTATAACAGTGTACAGGTGAGGAGTAGACATAGTGAAGAGGGTGAGGGCCAAATGTGGAATCTTGGAAAAGTGACCTCACTTCCTTGGTGACAGACCCCAACAGAACTTAGAACCCTTGGTAGCCAGGCACCCACATTCTAGACACAGACCTGTGTCTGGCTCATTTTGTGGGATACGCTCAAGAGAGGAGGATGTTCTCGTGTTGCGTCGCACCTTCTCCTAATCCTCATGTCCGGAAAGCCCGAAGTGGGTGCCTTGTCCGAATTGGCCAATGTTGGCGCTCCCTCTACTCCCGTTGCCTGCGGAGACCTGGCAGGGTGCATCTACAGGTAACACAGGGCAGCCCCAGGTAGTCTCTTGCAGGCAAGGTCTCACCTGTGAGCCCATCTGGGGAGATCCGCACGCCTCATATCACTATGTTTGGGGAAGGAAGAGACAAGGGGACCCCCACTGAACAGGAGCAGGGTATCACCTATGGGAATCCTGGTGGGGCTGTCATGTTGATACCTCAGAACTCCAGGTCCTGGCTGTTGGGACAGAAAGGTGAGTGTCAAGGACAAGTTTGTCTACTGAGATGTCATCCCTAGACATCCAGCTGTCATCTGTCTTCTTCCCTGGTGGGAGGTCTGTTCAGACGTCCCACTGTGTGTGTGTTCTGGGGAGCAGAATCTCCCAGGGGTTTTCCCCTGTGGAGAGTGCCAGGCAGCCATTGATGCCTCTTCCCCCGGCATGGGGCCTTCCATTTGCAGAGGTGCGTGGGGATGCAGGACCTCCGTGAGGAGTCCATGGAGGACTCCACACAATCTCTGATCGCAGATGAAGACCAGGTGCACCAGTCTATGGACTACGGCCATCGCCAGACTGGGGTGAGAATGGGCACAGAGGGGGTCCCCACAGACCCAAAGAGGGATGCCCCAGGCTCTCTCCTCGGCAGTTTTCCCAGTTGAGTGATCCAAAATCTCCTCTCTAAAGAATCCAGCCATCGTGTATCCCCAGGGCAACTTGGTAAGATGCATCAAAACTGCACACATACTTGTGGGGATAACGGAGAAAATGCTTCCTGTAGTTTTCACTTTACACGAGTCCAGGGAGAGCTCCCAATGTGGCTGCTTCTCTCACAGCTTAAATCCGGCCCAGGGGTCTCCTGGAGAAGGCAGGCAGTTCCCTTCCCGGCCAGGCCTCTCCAACACTAACAGGCACTGTACACCAGGGTGGCTAAACAAAATGGGAGGGGTCACACACAGAAGGAGACAAAGCTGCTGCCTGCTCTTGTCTGCAACGTGCCATCTCTAGAATAGATCCTTGTAGCCCCAGCGGGCAGAAGCTCTGCCCTCGGTCTTGGCCATTTTCCCTCAGGGAGGCCATTTCCCGCTGCTGCCCAGCCTTTCAATGCCCATGGAGCCTGACTGGACACAGTCCTATTTCTCAGTCAGCCATGCTGCAGGGAATAAATGGAGGAGATTTGGTGGGATAAATGGAGGAGAGAAAGAAAGGAGAGAGGAGACGCTGCTTCAGGAATACCCACCTTACCTTTATGCCCAAAGTCCACTCCTTAAGTAAGGAGTATATTGCTTTACATCTAAATAGAAATCTCTAGGCCTTAGCTTTATTTGGGGAAATGGAAGACATCCTTTCAATTATAAACAGCTCAGACATTGTAAAGTCTGCTGTGTACCAAGTGGCTGGGACAGTTCGGGGAGCTGGCTGAACTTAGCCCCAAGGCCGAAGGGCTCCTTCAATAGAAATTGACTTCCTCTCAGTACTGGATGCTGGAAGTCCCACGTGACGCTGCCGGCTAGGGAGGTCTCTCAGAGGCCTCTCTCCTCGGCTTCTGTGGCCACGTTTCATCTCTGCATTCACAGAGAGGTCCTCTGTCAAACCTGTCTGTGTTCTTAGCACCTCCTCTTATAAGGACACCAGTCATATGTTATCAGGGACATGTAACTACAAGGACCTTTTGTCCTAATGCAGTCACATTCTGAGGGCATCAGACATGAGGGTCTGAATTCCGCCCATGACATGTGCTCAGGTGGGCTCCCAGGAAGGGGGTGCTTGCCAACAGTTTACACTAGAGAGTTGTATTGGCTGCGATCAGTATAACTTCCAGACTTGCTGTGGCACGGACAGGTTAGCAGTGGTCTTTGAATGTCACACTGCTCTGTAGCCAGCCTCCCTGGTGTTAATGTTGTTTTAAGTGTTTTTCAATGTAGGTTGGTGGGAAATGCAATCACATCATTGCTGTCATTTCCAGTTTTGTGATTGACACCTGAGAGCCACATTTCAGTGTCTTCATACCTATTTGGGATTTCTCTCCCCTGAGTCACTTGCTCAGCCCTGTGGCCCTGTAACAAGCTTTCTTCCAATCTGGGGTCTCATAGCATTTGCCCCTATGCCAGGCCCAGTGTTGCTGAGGCTATTTCTCAGGAATCCGTTCAATGTAACAAAGACAGACTCTGACATTGTTCTCAGTAGAGAGCTTTCTCCTGGGACGTCTGGTCCCAGGAATGGTCTCTACAGAGAGGGGGAAAACAGGCTGGCCCAAGACACTCGCCCCAAGTGAGAGCAGGCTGAGTCTCTGTGAGCTTAGAGGGAAAATCATGGAGGCCTCCCTGAGAGGGCCGCAGCCATGTCCCAGATGCTGGTGACAGCCAGGTGACATCCCAGAGCCTGAGTTTTCTCATTTGCACAGGGAGGGCCATTTGGGGACTCACTGCACAGTGCTCCTCATCCATGGTGTGTGAGCAGGGCATTGTTGTTCTGCCTAACAACCTCCCTGAGGCAGCCTGGAAGGTGTCAGTGGTGTCATGCAGCTCTTTGTGCCCATCACGTTGTAGGTGAAAAGCGTAGAATCGTGGACACCCCTGACTTCTAAGGGCACGAGTCTCTGGAGGGCTGGAGCTTCCTGCATTGAGGATCAGAGCCCATTCTCTGGAGGGTCAGGGTCACTGACTGTGTGTCTCTCTTTGTCCATGCTAGAATAGAGATGAGTCTCGATTGGTGGTTTCCCTGAGGAGAGCACCTGGCTGCCATCGAAGGCTCTCGGCCCGACGTTGGGGCCTCTCTTTCCAGAGCTCCCTGGAGGTAATCCAGGAGGAGCCGCTGGAGGAGTCCGCGGCTCTCTCTTTGGATAAAGAACTGATGCAGCAGGCCCCTGACCGTGGCCAGCGCCAGCCTGGGGTGAGAATGGGCGCAAAGGGGTCTCCACAGACCCAAAGAGGGATGCCCCGGGCTCTGTCCTTGGCTGTTTTAGCCCTTGAGTGACCCACAGTCCACTCCCTAAATATTCCGGCCTTGTGTCTCCCCAGTGGCAACTTGGTAAGAGGCACGTTCACTACTCACGTAGTTGTGGGGATGTCAGAGAAAATGCTTCCTGTAGTTTTCACTTTACGCTAGTCCAGGGATAGTTCCCCATGTGGTTGCTGCTCTCACAGCTTTAATATGGCCCAGGGGGTCTCCCGGAATAGGCAGGCAGTTCCCTTCCCAGCCAGGCCTCTCCAACGCTAACAGCCAACACTAAACCAGGGGGTCTAAACAAAATGGGAGGTGTCACACACAGAAGGAGACAATGCTGCTGCCTGCTCTTGTCTGCAAAGTGACATCTCGGGAACAGATCCTTGTAGCCCCACCAGGCAGGTGCTCTGCCCTCCGGTCTTGGCCATTTTCCCTCAGGGAGGCCATTTCCCACTGCTGCCCAGCCTTTCAATGCCCGCGGAGCCTGACTGGACACAATCCTATTTCTCAGTCACCCATGCTGCAGGGAAACTGCTGTGTCCCAATTGGCTGGGACAGTTCGGGGAGCTGGCAGAACTTAACCCTAAGGCCGAAGGGCTCCTTCAATAGAAATTGACTTCCTCTCATTTCTGGAGGCTGGAAGTCCCACGTGACGCTGCCGGCTGGGGAGGTCTCTCAGAGGCCTCTCTCCTTGGCTTCTGTGGCCACGTTTCATCTCCGCATTCACAGAGAGGTCCTCTGTCATGCCTGTCTGTGTCCTTAGCACCTCTTCTTAGAAGGACACCAGTGATATGTTATTAGGGACATGTAACTAGAAGGACCTTTTGTCCTAATGCCGTCATATTCTGGGGACATCAGACATGAAGTTATGAATTTCGGCCCATGACATGTGCTCAGGTGGGCTCCCAGGGGGTGGGCTCCCCCTTGTACTTGGCAACTGTTAAGTATAAGCTCCAGACTTCCTGGGGCACGGACTGGTTAGCAGTGGTCTCTGAATGTCGCTGCTGCTCTGCAGCCAGCCTCCCTGGTTTTAATATTGTTTGAAGTGTTTTCCAATGTAGGTTTGGTAGGAAATGCAATCACATCATTGCTTCCATTTCCAGTTTTGCAACTGACACCTGGGAGTCATATTTCAGTCTTCCCTATACATTTCTGCATACCTATTTGAGATTTCTCCCCGCTGAGTCACCTCCTCAGCCCTGTGGACTTGTAACAAGCTTTCTTCCACCCTGGGGTCTCACTGCATTTACCCCTATGCCAAGCCGAGAGTTGCTCAGGCTGTCTCTCAAGACTTCTTTTAAAGTAACAAAGACAGACACTTGCGCGGTTCTCAGTGGAGAATCCTGTTCTAGGACGCATGGCCCTGTGCATGGTCTCCACAGAGAGGGGGGAAACAGGCTGGGTCAAGACCCTCTCCCTGAGTGAGAGCGGGCTGAGCTGCTGCAAGCTTAGGGGAAAATTCATGCAGCCTTCCCTGGGAGGGCCACAGCTCTGACCCATGTGCGGGTGACAGCCAGGTGACATCCCAGAGCCTGAATTTTCTCATTTGCACAGTGAGGGTCATTTGGGGACTCACGGGCACTGGGATCTTCATACAGGGTGTCTGAGCAGGGGCATTCTTTTTCTGCCTAACAAGCCCCCTGAAGCAGCCTCCAGGGTATCAGGGGTTTCATGCAGCTCTTCGTGCTCATCACATTTTACGTCCTAAGTGTAGAATTAGGGACACCCATGACTTCTAAAGGCACAAGTCTCTGAAGGGCTGGAGCTTCCTGCATTGAGCATCAGACCCCATTCTCTGGAGGGTCAGGATCACTGACTGTGTGTCCCTCTTTGTCCCCGCTAGTATGGAAATGAGTCGGCCGTCTGCTTTACGGAGCTGCAAGTGAGGACCTCCCGGCCAGCCACCTGGGACATGCTGGTGAGCTCCCTGGTGCCAGTCCTTTCGGCACAAAACATCTGCTCCATGACCTCCCAGGGCTCCTACCACGACATCCACACCATGGCACGGTTCCTAGAGAAACTGGTCAGGAGGTGAGTGGCCAAGGCACAGTGCTGCCCCCACCTGCCAACTAGGTCTGTGGGTGTCATTCAGTTCCCCTGAGCCTCGCTTCACTCCTCTGAAAAGTGGAGTGGTCAGAGGATTACATTTATGAGGTTTTGGAGGAAAATCAATAGAATAAGAGGTGGCAGCTGGGTCCCTCGCTCCTGGCTCTGTGGAGAGGCTTCAGGGGCTGCTGTGGCTGTTCACATTTACCATCAGTCTCCTCACAGAAGGCGCCCTCTGCCTCACACCTCAGTAGCCCATACGTCTGTGTCCCTTTGTGGGAAAAGCACAGAGAGAGCAAACCTGGTCCCACTCGCAGAGCTTTGAGTTTCCTTCCACCTTGTCCCTGTCCTTGAGAGAACAGGGGTTTCCTGGGGTGGGGAAAGAGTCCCGAGAACCACTTAGATATCTGCCAAGGTTCTGTCGGAGTCATTCAGTAACCAGCTGGTTGTGCAGGCATGTTCTAGAAACTTAATTTAATGAACAAAGAAGATGACAGTCTTCGGGCTGCAGTTCTGTGCAGGGAGTCAGGAAGTCAGAGCAGACACGAGGAGGTAACGTCCTCCTCCTTGAGGACCACCCAGCATCTTCTATGCACAGAGAAAGATCCCAGATTCTGGGATTTTTCCATCACGAACCCCATGAGTAACTCAAAAGGCATGCTTGTGGTCCAAGGAAAGAACTCCTTTTCTACTCAGAGTATGGGGCTCTGTGGGACTGTGGCTGGGGAAACAAAACAGAACCTGGGTCTCAGCCACTTGAGGATGCTCATGAGAGGGCTAAGGTCAGGGGATTTCAAGGAAGACATGAGTCGGTTAGAGCTGTGGGGGGGTGGCAGGTCCCTGCAGAGAGGAGAAGCGTGGCTCAGAGCTGCCCCTGAGGGGCCCATCCTCAGCACAAGTACCTTCCCAGCTCTTCCTGTCTCCTCCAGCCCACACCCCCTCCCCGACCACAGCAGCAGGAGCCCACACTGGTGTGATGATGAGCACCCTGCTGACCCTCCGGCCTCCAGTCACAGCCCTGAGGGCTCAGGGGTGCAGAGGTCCTTGCGGTTGATCTGCAGTGACAATGGCAGGGGGAGGGTGAGGCCCACAATAGTGTGTCCAATCCTGATCCATGACCAGTTCTGTCCCTGCCAGGGCAGCAGAGACAGCCAGGGAAGTTCAGCCTGTCCTCTAGACTGGAGGAGTAGGCCCAGGGACACATAAATACACAGGACTGTCCTGGGAAGGGTGTCAGAGGAAAAGCCAGGCCTCTGACTCAGGTTCCACTTGTCATCCCCAGAAGCACCTCTTCCATCTACATCTCCTGGCCAGATGGATGCCCTGTGTTCTGCGACAAGAATGTGAGCATTCCAAGGCTCAGGTTTGAGGTGGCTGACATACAGGTCACCGTGTCCACATCATACCTGGGGCATCAAGCCACCATCGCGCTTGCTTGGCTGTACCAATTCAGGCCCATTGGCACAAACCCAGAGGGTGGGATGGCAGCAGTTTACCAGCTTCAGAAAGGTAGCGTTTGGGGCTGAAATTCTCTTTGTCATGGGGAGGTAATGGTGTGTTTGGATAACCCAGTAGGGAGTGACAGATGCGGCTGACTTTATCTCCTTTTCCATCTCCTGCTCAATCTCCAGAACAACAGGCAATCCCAGTGCTGGCCATAGAACCAGCACCAGCGCCGGCGGATCTGGGCGAGCAGAGGCCTGCTCTGGAGCCAGGGGTGCCTGCATCCCTGGATCTCCCAATGTATATGGAGCCAGCTCCAGGGCCAGGCTCAAGGGCAGCACCCTGGACAGAGCCATCTGGAAAGCCAGTGAAAACTGGCAAGGCACAACCAAAGGCAATCGTAGGCCTCAGCCAGCCCAGGACTGTGCCTGAACAAATGCTGCACAGGGCGGGGCCGTCTAGCATCCTGGCGTACACAGGGAAACAAGTGGCTGAGCAGCTCACGCTGCTGGATGCGGTGAGCAGCTGCTCAAACCCCTTCCCTGACCAGAGGCCAGCGATCTGGTCCCACCCTGCTGCACGGCTTATGAGCCAGGCCAGCTGTTTGAGTTTCTTTCTGTATTTACGGTCCCTGTGTCTGTGGCAGCTACACACATCTGCTGGGCACATCCCATGGGAGGGGACAGAGTACAGGGTGGGGGCCTGGCCCACTAGATGCAGGGGTGGCCCACTTAGCATGCCGCCCCGGCTGCTAAGCCCCCCGCCCGGGAGGCCTCACCAGCCTCAGCAATTACTACACATCTGGCACAGACTCCATTTCAGACCAGACACCCGCACTGAGACCCTGGAGGTGGCTGCCACGGGCCACGTGCGTCTCAACAGAAAGAAGGCCTGGCACACAGGTGGCCTCAGGAAGGGCCGGGCTGAGCACCTTGCGGAGTGTGGGCTCCTGGAGGCCGGCCTGGGGGAAACACCACGTGCTGTTCTCTCCTTGCCCGGCTCTATGCGTTTCGCGCCCTCCGTGAAAGGGGAATGAAACCCCGGGCTCCGACTACTCTGGGAGAGCCAATGCCAAAGCTGAGAATCTGGTCACCTGCCTGAGTCAAGGGGTGACTTTAGACTCAGAGCTGCCCTGGGCGGTGCCCATGTGGATCTTTCTTCCTCCCCAGGAGCAATTTAAGAAGCTGCTGCCGTGGGAGTGCCTGGACACCTTTTTGATTGAGCTGGACGGGATGGACATAGCTCTGGTGGCACCCACAGTCGTCGCTGCCTTGATTCACTTCGATACTGTGGTGTATTTTGTGATAAGCACGTGCTTGGAGACCCGCACCATGAAGGCCCAGGACAGGGCCAGGGTGCTGGAGCTTTGGATACAGGTGGCCAGGGTAAGCTGTGGGAGGGCCTGAGACAGGGCCAGGGTGCTGGGGCTCTGGATCCAGGTGGCCTCGGTAAAGCATGGGAGGCCCTAGGACACTCGTTCTCTCCTCTGTCCGATGTCAAATTTGCTGAACAGAGTCCAAGCCCCTCAACAGCCCCCAGCCCCGTTCCTGTCCGGGGCACACTGACCTTGACTTCCATGCCCAGTGTTGGTGCGCCCTTTGCGCCTGGACACCGACGTTGGGTTGAACTGTAATTGTCCTCCCAGAGTGTGAAACTCACTGGGGCCCAGACTGCTCTCCTGTGCCTCCCTGGGCCTCTGCCTCCCCACAGAGGAAAGGTCAGCACAGGGGGCACAGCTCGGGCAGTGGGGCTCCAACTCCCCACCTCACGGTGCATCCTCTTCCCTCCCCAGGAGTGTCATAAGTTGAGCAACTACTCATCTTTGCATGGCATAGTCACAGCCCTGAAGGCTGCGCCCATCCATAGTCTCCAGGAGACCTGGAGAGCAGTATCCAGGTGGGTGGGCGTGTGTCTCCTGAGCTGCACCAGCACCTCTCCCGGGTCTGCCATGCTCCCTCACTGCACTGGGAGGGGAGGGGAGCCCAGCACCTCCGGAGGCAGGAATGGGTGGCCTGCCAGGGTCTCTCAGTCCACTGGGTGTTAGCACCGAACGTCTAACTCAGCACCAAGTTTTCTTCACCGTGGGGCACGGGCCTTTGCCACATTGGAGATATTCCCATGTCTAGCGCACATCTAAACTGAGAAAGTGAGCTGCCCAGTTGACATTGGGCTGGGCCAGATGAACAGCAGGTCAGCGCCCGCTCCAGTCCTGTGGAGCCTCTGGGAATCAGGAGCCCAGAGGAAACACAAATCCTGCTGGTTTGGATCCTTTTCATTCCCAGTTCAAGGAATGTGAACTCGCCCTCCTCCCCGCTACTCCCTGATTTATCCGACTTTCTTTCCCCTCTGCAAAGGGAAAGCGCGAGAGCGTATAAAGAACTGTGCGCACGCGATGACAGGATGACCCGGGAGAAGCTGATAAAGGTACAGGGGGGCTGGGGCTGGGGGCAAATGTTTAGAGGGCAGGGAGAGGGGAATTTGGAAAGGGTACCGGGCCGGGTGATTTTTGGTTAATTTTCTAACTCAACGTTTACCTGAAAAGTACCAGTCGCCAGTCCTGTTCAGAAGAGAGAAGGGGCTTTCCTGGCTGTTCATCAGGGACGAGCTGGATAATTAGCAGGGCTCTGGCTAATATCCATTGCATTGGTCCCTCCGGTTATGTAGCTTCCACCAGGCGATGGGGAAATGTTGTGGTGGTGGTGGGGGTGGCTTCTTTCTTTCCCGAAACCAGCCAGAAATTCTCCAGAAAGCCGGGCCTCTATTGTTGGTGTGTGGTGCGGGCAGCTGGGGCAGGGTCTCCAGACAAACGAGGGGCTGAGCTGCATGCCCCAGTAACACAGCAAGTGGGTGTAGGACACAGGGCTGGGTCTAGAACCAGAGCTCACTGAGTGACTGTAGAACCTCACCAGCTGACTGTGGCCAGGTGTCCACAGTGCGAGGTCAGGGTCCTGGGAGTAGCTGAGTGAGGGTAAGATAGTCTCACTGACCTTGTCCTGACCCTGGCAGCTGGGGATCTCCAACTGGCCCGCCGGGAAAAAAACCCTCAGAGAGCCCAGATGAGGCAGCAGAAACGGAAGGTGAGCCTCCTTTGGTGTGGGTGGGGAGGGCCACTGGGACGGAGGGCAGGGCCTCCCCCCCAGCTGGAGTCTCCCCATCAGGAGAGCAAGGGCCTCCTACTAGGCCCTCCTTCCTGTAGCTGGTGCCTGAAATGCCCTCAGCAGAGGGCCCAGGACAAAGGCCTGGAAGAGCTGGGCTCAGCATGCCCTACAGGAAGGGTGGGGTCTGGGACCACAAGGCATTGTGACCTGTGAACATCCCAGGCTGTAGGTGACCATGGGTGCAGCTGGGGGAGGAGAGGGATAGAATGGAAGGAGGAAGCTGAAGGAGTCTGGCTGCTCCAAGTCAGAGATCTTGAGGAGAGGTCTAGGAGACCGGGGTGGGGTGTGAGATTCCGGACAACAGAACGGGGAAGGCCACTTGCAGGTGGGTGCTCATCACCACTCCCACCCCAATGACACAGGGCGTCATTCCCTTTCTTGGAATCTTTGTCGATGACCTAACTCTGCTGCAGAAGTGGACGCAGAATAATGTGGCTGTGAGTGAGCCTAGGGCTGGCACACTGGGGACCAGAATCCTAAGGCTGGGGGGAGACATTCCTGGATGGAGCCCTGAGAACTCAGCACTCAGCAAAACTGCTCCCAGGCAGCCCTGTGAGCTGGGGTATCAGGCCCGACGTCAGCCTCCAGTCCCTGCTCCCAAGGCAGAAGCTGCAGAGCTGCCTGACTGCTGAGCTGCCCAAGTGTCTGGCTGAGCTGGACTCAGCCTCTCCCTCAGGTGCTGCCCACGGGAGGAGTTGAAATTGGCCCCTCCACACTCAGGCAGCTCCCATGTGGCTCCAAACTCTCTTTGTGTGCAAGGAGATTTTGTGTGCCCCTACTTGTCATGAGGAAGTGTTGGGTCACAGGGCCCCTGAGCATCAGCCCGCACGCTCCCTTCATCACAACCCACAGCGGGATGTGGGTGCAAGTGCCTTGTGCGCAGGTCCCCTGGCCACTGAGCCTGGATGACACGCAGCAAGGGAGCCCAAGGAGGGGGGAGTCATGGCTGGGGGGCCTCTCTCCCGGGCATTGGCTGTGCCTTGCACGGAAATGTGCTCACCATAACAAAAAGGGGAAGGTGGGCAACTGGGGGCCTCTCTCTGGGGAAGCACAACATGTGGAAGTCAGAGACTGCCCTGGGAGGACATTCCCTGGCTGCATCCTCCACATCGTAGATTTCCTGGGAGGGTTTGACGTCAGGGAAGGGGCAGTCCACCCCATGAAACGTGCAGGATGGGAATGAAAACCAACTCCTGGAGAAAGGCAGTTGACATCCAACTCTGAGGACAGACTGGGCCTTCAGAGGATGGGAGGGGAGAAGGGAACCACTCCAGAGAAAGGCGCCAGAGATCGGCCCCTTGCCCTCCCCAGCATGGCCCCTTCAGAATCTTCCCCCCGGCCCAGTCAGCATCCATCCTTCTCTCTGGCTCCAGGCCTTCAAGATCATCCAGCAGCTGCAGTTGCTGCAGGTGACTGCCAATAATTTCTGTTTTCAACCGGACAGAGACTTTCAGTCCTGGTTCCAAACCATGAAGCCACTGGACCAGTACAATATGTGAGTGCCTGCAAACGTTGGCGGAGGGTAGGGGGACCTTTGTGCATCCCTGCTCAGGACTCTGTCTGGTGGCCAGCTGCAAAGAGCCTGTGGCCGTGGTTCCCTGGTCACCAACAGTCCCTGGGGCATGGTGACTGCTGAGCGCCGGGTGTCCAAGCCTGCCAGGCAGACCCTGGGCGGGGGACCTGAATTTTGTTCCTGGTGGCCTCATAGCTGCCTCTCTGTCCTGCAGCCACAACTTCTCCTGGGAGCTGGAGCCACCATTTCAATAGGCCAAAACAACATCAAGGCCGAGGAGACCTGTCCTGGGACTGTGTCCACCTTTGAGCTACTTTTATTTACTCTCCCCTGCCACTCCCTTACACCCCCCTGGAATCCTGTTCATTTACTCCGCCCTGACACTCCCTTTTCCTGTCATCTATATCCCTTATTCCTTGCTCCTCATCCCTGGCTTTCACTTAAATAAATGCATGTTCCATATTGTTATCAGTTTTCTTCATGATTTTTCTCTATAGCTGTCGTGGCTAGTCTGTATCATTTTGAGAGTGTGCTCTGTGAACGCATGGATGCCACAGACATGAAACTCTTCATGATCTGAGGCTGTCGCTTATCTATGTGAACTCAAGGGAGCTGTGTGGAGCTCCATCTCTCCTGTATAGAGTTTCTGCAAAGACCACCTCATGAATGACATCTGGAGGATTGTCTCGTATCTGCTTTCAAAAGGCTTCCTAATTCTTTTTGTCCTTCTACACTTCGTGGCATGGATTTAGCACACTTCCAAACTGACTTCGTGCCACCAGTTTCACCCTGATACCAACACCGGACAAAACACAACTTGATCTTTACTACTAAAGGTGGATGTGTTTCACCACAAAGGTCTTCATCCTCATTCTCCACTCATGCTGGCTGAGCAGGGGGAGGAAGAGGAGAGGTTGGTCCAGCTGAAAAGGGTGGCTGGCAAAAGGGGTGCACGTAGGTTTCTCTATGGTGGTAGAGTTTGTCCTGCCGACTCCACTCTGGAGACGCAGACGGCCTGAAGGGTTATGAAAATGCCAGAACAGATGTGTTTTTTAGAGTTCAGTTGTCATAGAACAATAGACTTGGACGAGATGACCATCAATAACAGCTTAATTGGTGCTGCCCAAGCCACATTTTCTGGACCCGAGGACCATCCTACACTATCGTGGCTCAGATGGTCTGGATTAGACTAGTAGTAATTTCTTTTCTACTCCTATTGATTAGTTTGCTAGCAGCAGCACTACCCTAAACTTACACTACCTGGTGTTTCTCACTAGCTCCTCCATGTGCTTGAAGCATCTTCTGTTATCATTTGACTTTAGAGTACTAATGATTTTAATTCCTCCTCACCACAATTTGAGGGAATGTGTGTTGGAGAAACATCACTTTTGATAAAAAAAAATTTAGATTCTCTAAAGAAGGTTTTAGTCTCCTTGCTCGTGGTAGTGTTGGAGGAGAGTACAGACTCCCGTGGTTTGTTCTGTTTCTTCCTTCTAGTTTTTTCTGAAATGTGTAATGGAAGGTAATGGTAAGGCGGGATTCTAGCACCAGACTCTCCGGATTCTCTCCCAGCTCTGTGACTTACTCTTTGTGAGTCTTCGGGAATATTATTTAAGCAATGGCTCCTTTGCCTTCACTATGAAATGAAGATTGTGTTAATAAAATTGCTGTGGGCATTAAAAGGGTTTGTATTTGTAAAGTGCTTTATAATGCGGTTGGCACATTGTGTCACCCTTATAATTACATACAGTCATACAAGCAGTTCTCATTTAAAATTTGTGGTTGTTAAGTAGTAATGTTGTTTTAAAAATATGAGTCCTATTTTTCAGCTCAGAGAGGCTTAAGAATAGATTCTTTAAAAACGGGAGAGGCTTTTTTGGCTCAAGGAGTAGGGTGCTGGCCCCACATAATGGTATGGCAGCTTCAAACCAGGGCCTGGCTAAAAACTGCAAGAAATAAATAAAGAAAGAAATAAAAATAAAAAAGTGAGAGGCTTCAGGTGAGACAAAGATTTGGCTGGGCACAATAGCTCATGGTTGTCATCCTAGCATGCTGGGAGGCTGAGGTGGGTGGATTGCCTGAGCTGGGGAGGTGGAGACCGGTCTGAGCAAGATGGAGACCTTGTCTCTATGGAAAATAGAAAAATTAGATGGGCAAATGGTAGGTACCTGTAGTCACAGCTATTGGGGAGGCTGAGGCAAGGGGATCAGATCATTGAAGCCCAGGAGTTAGGGGTTGCTGTGAGCTCTGACACCACAGCACTGTAGCCTGGGGCAACCATGTGAGACTGTCTAAAAAACAAGAAAACCTACAGACGTGTGCCATCCTCAGTGCACCACCCCAAGCATTCTTTTCACTTGCCACCTCTTCCCTAGCACAGCTTAGCGGCTACCCCAGAACTTATGGCCATGTCAAAGCCTATGCAATCTTTCAGTTTAGTTGACCTCGTGGCTACAGGTACCACCCCTGCTTTACCTTGTGAAATAATCGGAATCCCACTAGTGCTTTCCTAGGGGGCACTGCCGCTCACCTCTTGCAGCAAAATTATCGCTGAGTTTTCAAATGAAGGAAAAACCCCCACAAGTTTGTGCCTATGTAACCAACAAAACTTCTAAACGGTGCATCAAAGACCAGGGGGCCTCAGTGTGTACATGCAGTTGGGTCCAAAGACGCTTGAGGAGCTATACAGTGGTTGCTGTGAAAAGGGAGCTTAACTTTAAGGTTGTATACTGTGGTGCATTGAGCATTTCAAACCCACTACAGTAACATCAGTTTTGTTTTGTTTTTTATTCAGTGAATTATACAACATCCCTCACAGGAATCAGCAGGAATGGAAGACAAAGAGTTCCTAAGACAACATTCAACACACACATAACTTTTTAGAAGCGTCATTGCATATAAGGTTTTTTAGAAAATATTTCACTTGCTCCTTTCCTCTGTTTTTTAAAAAGTCATTTGTAATGGCCATTTTCTCACCCCTCTGTTTTCATAAGTGCCAATTGTAAGGTTGTTGTAAAGGTTCCTTCTTGTAAATATTTCTGACAATAGTGGCTATCAATGATCTCTAATCTTATCTCATCGATGATTCAACTAACGCACTGTAAGGAAATCTGTGACAGAGACCTCAGGACACAAGAAATTTGAAATTATTTTGTTTTATGGAATATTGCAATTGTATGAATTTGAATATCTAGAGGAATGCACACATAAGGTTAGCCAAAGAGAGAAATATCACAATCATATTGTTATTTCAGATACAAAGAGCCAATGGGCTGGAAGTGAAATGGTTCCCCAAAGAAAGCAAACAATGGACAAGACTCCCAGAATTAGAAATGAGAATTATTTTATTAGTACTAAAATAAATTGCTTGTAAGTCAAATCCATGTACTTTAGTTTAGATACGTCTTCATATCCTCAGATAGGAGAGCACCGTTATGCAGGAAGGACGCACTTCGTGATATTTCTCGATAATAATCGTGTTAACCACCTATCCTAGTGTGACCCAACTAATGTAAAATAAAAGCTAAAGCATATGGGTTATACTCTAAAAGCAACCCTATTTCCTAGGCTTCACTAGGACCTTGGCTAGGTCCTTTACCCTCCACTTTTATGTTCATTTTTTTTGAGACAGAGCCTCAAGCTGTCACCCTGGGTAGAGTATGCCTCAACATCGGCTCATGAATCTGTAAAAATGTGCCACCCTCACAAAAGATGTCAACAGTACGGGAAACTGTTCTGGGGGGACAGAGGTAGAAGGGACATCTTTACTTTGAGTTAGCCTACAACTATAAACCTAAATTCTAGTTGGAAAAAAATCTAGTAATTTAAAACAAAATCATACCTGGAAACCAATCCAGGAAAAAAATTGTTTTATTTGCTTTGGTTTACAAGAAGATAGTGTAAACCGTTTTTTAGTGCTCAAAGTAGTACGTTATAAATTTATCAAATCAACAAGAACTATTACTCAATAAAAGCACACATCTTGTATCCTGTTTGGCTCTATAAGGCACTTGTGGGGAGGTCAGGACAAAGGTGCGTGTGCAGCTAGCTGAGCGCAGCAAAGGGAAAAGAGCAGGCTGCTTACCCTCCTGGAGCATCATGGCACCCCTTCCCCTGTAGAAAGGGACACTGACACCAACTGGGGAGGACTGAATGAGATGACATTTCCAAAGTGCCCAGCACAGTGCCCGGTACACAGTATAAGCTTGAGGAATGCTAGCTTCTATGATTTTTCATATTAGGATTATATCAGACTCCTAACAGGGTGTGCATGTTTAATCAACCTATATGACCATTAGGTTATTTTTACTTCAAGGATACAGAATGTACCCCACTCCCCCATCTGTAGAAAGTGCCACGGCAGCTCTGAAATGGAAGCTTAGTTCTTCCAACACAGGGATACGAGGAAGAGGGCGGGACTGGACGGAATGGTCAAGGATGTCAACTCCGTCATGTGTCTTGAGGATCAAGTACTTCAGAAAGGGCTGCGGGTGAGGGGATCTGAGCTGGGGTATCCCTATCCCAGCAGCCACGGCAATCTTGTGAAATGCACCCTGACAAACCTAAAGATCTGCAAGAAAGAAAGGGTCTCTGGATTACAGTCGACCAGCTTGGCCTGAAGCCATGGTTTAGCTGACACAGCTTGGACCCACTCGTGCCAAACACTTTCTGTCAGCAGCAGGCCCTGAGTGAGTGAGTCCCAGAGCGATTACACAGCAGTGCGCAGGATCAAAAAGCATTCGAGCAGCCCCCTAGACCAGGACAGGAGGCCAATGTAGGTCCCTCTGCAAATTCCACCCCATCCAGCCACCCCCTCTGACAGTCGGGAAGGCAGGTTTGGAATTCACCTGGTGACCATGCTGTCTTAGACCGAATGGAAGACTAATCAAGCTTGGGACTGACGGGACCGAGGCCTTAAAGGAAAACTCAGGAGGTGGGAGAAGGATGAGATGCTCGGCCTGGGCCTTCCCTGCAACCCCAGGCTGGGACGTGGAGGATGACCCATGCACCACACACCCAGGGGAACCTGCTCTAGCTCCATCCTGGGCATTAAAGGGTTTCCTTTTCACCCTTACAGATGCATACTAGTAGGGTAGGGGTCAAGGACAGCTCGTTTTCGCATGTCCCTGGACTATCCCCGCTTTGGTTTGCAACTGTTTTAAGGCTACATTTAGATGCCCATAGGGGTTCAATGAATGCATTTCCCTGCGAGGCTACTATTGACAGGAATACTTTAATATATACTCTCTATATGACAAGGATTAATACGGTTACAAATAGTAGGATACTTATCATTTTCAAAAGTCTTAAAAAGTAACAACAGATATATGCACGCATTGTTCTTGTCTATGGCAAATAACTGGCTAACCAGCTGTGCACTAGGCAGTGTGCAGCGCACCTCCAAAGCCACTAGGCTCCACTGGCCCAATGGCCCTTCAAGCCCACTTCAGTCAGATGGCAACAGCTTCACAACCTGCTGCTCCTAATGCTCACTCCTTGGGGTGCTAAGCTGCTCGGCATGCAGTTGGGCCTCCGTGAGCCCTAGAATTCTAACACCCACCATACTCTTCCCACTCTTTTCCCTGTCTAAGCTCATATTATGCATTTCTTTGAATTTATTTATTTATTTATTTATTTTTTTTTTGAGACAGAGTCTCACTATGTCACCCTTGGTAGAATGCTGTGGAGGTACACGGCTCACAGCAACCTCAAACTCTTGGGCTTAGGCGATTCTCTTGCCTCAGCCGCCCAAGTAGCTGGGTTTACAGGTGCCTGCCACGCCCTGCTATTTTTTGTTGTTGCATTTGTCATTGTTGATTCTAGCTGGTCCCGGCTGGATTCAAATCCTCTAGCCTTGGTATATGTGGCTGACCGGTACCCTACCCACTGAGCTATGGGTGCTGCCAGATTTCTTTGAATTTTTTTGGGCTAGTTTAAGAGTATAGATTCTAGCATTACAGAGACTTAGCTTAATCATTTACCCACTACTTGACTTTGGATAAATAAACAGTTCTCAATCATCTAACTCATCTGTAAAATTGGAGGTAATTTCTAAATAAGAAAATAAGAAAACTAAAATAGGAAGAGACAGAATCCAGGCCTGTGAAATCAGGCGGCCTTGCCTCCCTTGACCTGGCATCTTGTCATGAGAGGGCCTGCCTTACTTATCCATCCTGTAGGCCTGTGACACAGTGAACGGGGTCTATGAACTTGAAATGGGATTATTTATTCTTACTCTGCCTCATTCTATAAAGGGCTTGATGTTGCCTGAAATTAAATTTAACAACATACACTTTACCTACAAGTGGGTATTCTGAAGTAAGCAGAAGGATAAAAAATAAAATTTTCATATTTGGTATTTATTTTTCCTTCTTTTTATTGGGACCTAGAATATCATTGTCATTGTAGGTATGATTTTAAATAAAAATAAGAAGATGTTAGGGAAGTTGTGTGTGTGTGTGTGTGTGTGTGTGTGTTAGAGGGAGGGTGCAAATCACACACCTTGTCCTTGGGCTGCTGTCCTGTGTCACAGCAAAGGCACAATCAATGGATCTTTGATCAGCAAACAGGGTGGTGACAGGTACCCTTTGTTCGCTGTTGTTGGTGATTATCGACAAGCTGGTAATGATCATCCTGTGCTATGTCACTCACACTGAGGCCATTAGCATCATTTAAAGGTTAAAAACAAATTCTTTTAAAAGGCAGAATTTCTTAGAAGTCAGGAAAGCCTCAGATTTTTTTTTAACCCAGTTCACACTATATATTAGGGAAAACTGGATCCTGGAATCAGGATTTTGGTCCTTCCCTTACGCCTCACATTAAAATAATATTTAACCTTTCCTGATTTAAATTTTTGGCAGCCAAACCGTGAGTCAAAATTCTCCCAATAAACAAACAAAAAGGGGATCCTGAAAGCTTTTTATGTCTCGAGGAGTACAAGGCAGAAAGTAAGCACAAACCCAAGGCAGATCTGTAGCAAATGACAGCAGAATTATACTTACTCTGTGACACTCTCACTAGCTCAGTCACACTGAAAACACCTGATGTGACAAAACTGTCCTGGAAGCCCAAATGTCCTGGGGAAACAAAAACAAAAGAAAACAAAGTGTCATACATAGAAGAACATTTGACAACAGAACTCTAAATATTAGTTTCGTTATGATTAAAAAGTGTGACTCCTCATCTCACTCTGTGCTCCGCTCCGGGCTTACGTAGGAGGACACAGTCATTTAGCTATGGAGAGAGTTTTCTGGTTAGAATCTGGAGGTTGTGGAAAGCTATGACAACACCTATTAGCTGATTTTTGAAAAGGTTAAAAAAAATCCAACAGGAAAGCTGAAACAAAAGACAATTAAAAATAAATGGTTACCTTGGGTGACCTCTGAGACCTTAACCTTTGGATGAAAACAGCATACCCAAGAATCAGCCAGAAGAGCTAAATTCCATAATAGTTTTTAAATATTATTCTTTAAAAAAAATCTGATCTGGATTAGTTATCCATTTATTTAACTCAAATAAGATTTAAAGATAGAGCGGCACCTGTGGCTCAAAGGAATAGGGTGCCTGCCCCTTATACTGGAGGTGGCAGGTTCAAACCCAGCCCCAGCCAAAAAGTGCAAAAAAGAAAAGATTTAAAGATGTTCCCTTCATTTCTAAAGGCACCACAGGGTCAATTTTTAAAAAGCTGGAATAGAGAAAAGCAAGCCCCAAACCCATAAAACATGAAAAAAATTCTCTTGAGCACAAATAAAAATCGAGCTTTTTTTTATACATACAAAAGTTTTTTATTATTGGTTAATTTTTTTTGAAGAAGGATAAATTAATCAGTGGTTCAAAAATTCTTTAATTTTTGAACTCTATGCTTCATTTCAGCTAGATATAACTAATTTTCCTTAAGATATTTGATATTACATCTATTACCAAACACTCATTTAATTTTATGATATACTTAGAAACCTAAAACTTGACAAATGGCTGGAAATTCATACTCTATGGTATGTAGTTTCCCTCTCTGCCTCTAAAAACTTTCTGATTCTGTGAGTTCCACAGAGGCAGATTCTAGTTGAGAGACCTACCTCATGTCAGCTTAATCTTTGCTGGCTTTAAAATTTTAGGGGAGAGGAAGTTGTTGGCTGAAGGGATTTTTGAAATAACTATTCTTTGTCATAAAAAAAAAACCTTTAAGAAATACAATATAAGAAAGTAGGCCAATCTTAATACACATATTACAATCTATAAATAAAATATATGTTTTTGCTGAAAGCTAGTTTTGATATACTATTAAGGGGAAGTAAGTTTCGCTGAGGTACAGAATATCTATTAAATGTCATGTACATAAACCCATGTAAAACATTACCATGTTTGGGGGACTATAAATAGACCTACAAATTATTTGCCTTCTTTTGTTTACACTGGATTTTTTTCATAAGAAAGATTTTTACTGAGATTTAAAAGAAATTTTTTCAGTTGACGTTTATATGAAATACAATCTATAGTATTTTAGATGAAACAGTTCTAAGTTTTGAAATGCAGAATTATTGTCAACTGCTTTTTGAAATAAAATGTAAAATTTTCAACTTAAATATACTTAATAAATTTCATTATTTATAAAAGTAGATCTTCCATTGGATACTGCAAACCCATGACTACATATCCACTGAAAAGAAAAAAGTCATTTTACCATAAAGACATTTGCACTTGAATGCAACAGAACAATTCACAATCCCAAAGACGTCAGAACAACCCAAGTGCCCGACGACCCGTGAATGGACTAATAAACTGTGGCACATGTACACTGTGGAATACTATTCAGCCACAAAAAGAAGGGAAGATTGTGCACCTTTTATAACCTGGAAGGAACTGCAGGACATTCTCCAAATTAGGAGGGAGTTAAGAAACACAGCAATGAAAAATCAAGCATCGCATATACTTGATTATTAAGTCCAAACCAGTAAATTAACACTACAGGCTACAGGAGAGAAAAACTCAATTAAATTCAAGAAGGGGATGGGGCTCAGTGAGTTCCCATCGTAAGGGCACAAGGTAAGGGTATACCGCATACTTCCTGGGTAAAGGACGCAACTTCAACTCGTACTTTACCTTATAAACACAAATAGTGTAACCTAACTGTATGTACCCTCATAGTAACCTGAAATTAGAAAGAAAGAAAAGAAAAATTTCACCTTTCAAAAACGAAAAAAATTTCACCACCCACACCCAGGCATTTACTTGGTTTTTGTAAGTGCCTAAGGTGCTATTTCTTGGATTAAGAAAACTGAAAAGTAAAAAAATTAATAAATAAAATAAAAATTCGCTAATGAGGTCTTGGCAAAACAAACCGTGACATTTTTTTTCTTATTGGGACACAGTAAACATCACATTTATCCCACAGATCATAACAAAGGAAATCCAAACACAACGTACGTTAAGGGTGACTTGAAACGCTCAGAACAGTAACAAGGAAATCCAGCCGAGGAGGAAAATCTGGGTGGCTCTCCAGCTCGCGCCCTCTCTGTCTTTATAACTTCACTTGCGAGCTGACACTTGTTTCAGTTCCAATCTTTGAAATTCCTTATTTTGAGGATGAACTGACCTGAATTTCTGTTCAGTGAAGGCAGGACACACACGCGCTTTAATCCTACTGCTACACATACGCGCACACACAGGAAAAGGCGGAATAAAGCTAAACGTGTCTTTATTTATAAAATACTCATTACAAAATCTTTACAAAACACTTCTCTATGCGTCAATATGTAAATACAAAAATATTAAAAATATAAAATAATATAAAATACACATGTATGAGTTTGTTAATTTTTCCTATTAATGGCAAACTTGGGGACACCCTATATTTTGAAGACTCAGTTGAATTTGGTACAGGGACTTGGCAAGGGGAAGGACCTCTGTATTCACCCTCTCCTGGCTGCCCCCTTTCTGCTGTCCCCCTCTTAAATGTTGGTGTTCCCAGGGTCTGTGCCCGCCACTCGGTGTATGCGCGCCCGCGCGTATTTCCTAAGCTATTTATCTACGTCATCAGCTACCAGTCTAGACTGTAATATTTATATGAGAACTAGAATGCTTGCTTTGCTCACCACGGTATCCTTAAGGCCTGAAACAAAGCAGAATAAGGAGATGGATGAGTCTACAGGCTAATGTCTCTCAAATTCTTTTATGTTTTGCCAACAACTTTCTTCTGAATTCCAAACCCATAAATCTAAATATCTGTTGGACATTCTATGCAGATAGCCCACGGTATTCTCACACTCAACATATCCAAAGCTGAACTCATTTTCTTCCCTCCCCCAACCTGTACTTACTCTTTTGAATTCCCTATGTCAACGAACCATCCACCATTCGTCCAGTTTTCCATGTGTTAGTGTCACCCTGAACTCCTCCTCTTACAATGACCCACATCCAGCTACTCCCTGCTGACTCTGTGGCCCTGGACTCCACGTGTGTCTCCACCTCCCTCCAACAGGCAGGGCTCAGGGTCTTCCCATTCAACCCCAACTTGATGGAAATACCTCCTACCTATGTCTCTATCATCAGTCTTGGCTTCCTTTCCAATCTACTCTCCACTCTTCAGCTGGAGCTATCTAATCGGCAAATCTGAAGATTCATTCGTTTATTCAACAAATATTTACCAAACACCTACTATACGCCAGACATCATGCTAGGGGCTTGAGACACAGTCTCTACCAGCACTGCTTACAGTTTACAAGTAGAGACAACTGAAACCAGGTAAGACAAATAAATTATTTTTTAAATTATCAATGGTATAAATGGCAAGAATAAAACAGGTAGCATAGCAAAAGCTTCGTAAAGGACAGTCAGGGAAGGTCCACTTAAGACCCGATATCCGAAGATCTCAAGGAGCCAGCCAGGAAGAGGAGAGGGAAGCTCTTCAGCAGAGGGGTTAACCTGTGCAGGAGCTCTGAGGTAGGAAGGAATAAGGAGTTGGAGAGATGGAGATAAATCCAAGGTGCTTGCAGCCCGCTGCCCTATCAGTGCATTCAGGGTACAGCGAGAACTCTCACACATGGTCTGGGACCTGGAGACAGCCTCTGTTTTGTTCCCCAAGTTCATCTTTTGTCACCTGTCTCTTACTTCTGGCCCTACTCTTCAGCCTAAGGGAACGACATGCTCCTCCCTGGACCTGGTCCCCCATCCCGATTCTGCTCCTTCTTCTTGAAATGTCCATTCTTCCTGCTCTTTGCTTGGCCATCCCCTTACCTGTCCTTGGAGTCTCAGCTTTGTTGTCATTTCTGTCAAAAGTGTTCCCTGGCCGCCCCACCCTGGAAAGACCCCTTTCTCTTTTCTCAATATTGACAGCACGTACTAGCTACAGCTCGGACCTGGGACTTAGCACACTGAATTTGTAATCTTGTCTTTTCCCCACCCAAGACTCTGAGCCCTTTGAGGGCAGAGCATCTTCTGTGTCTTTGGCCCTCCGGGTCCTAACACAGTGCCTGGCAGGTAGGAAGCACTCTGGAAATGCCTCTGAATGGACAAAACTCAAGCTGGGCTCACCTACGCTTATTTTTCCTTTTTATAAACATTTTGACAAAACTAATTTCTGTCTCTCTCATTTCTAGCAATGTAGTTTGAACTAAAATTGAGACAGTCTGTACTGGCAAACTATTAAAATAGTCTACCCAAATATTCCCTCCAAAATAAATAAACAGCCCCAGGATGGGAGAGAGAGTGAAGCTTCTACAAGGAGGTACCATCCGTTTCCCTGATGAGAAATGCCTGGGGGTTATCCTATTGCTATCATTATGGGTTGGTCTTTGGGAGATCAAGTCAAAATAGTTAAAGGGCAGTGTGACTGCCCACACAGACATAGAGCCCTGCTCCAAGAAAGAGCTGGTCCCAAGCTTAAACCAAGATCTGTGTGATCCTGAGAAAGTCACTGCAAAAGTAACAATCTCATCCTCCCTCTCCATCAGCAACCACCTCCCAGGGCATATCTGACTTAGTAGAATGTGTGTAATTTATACGGCAAAATGTATGTGAACATATAATAATCACAGAAGTTTTTAGAGTATAATGATTTGATTATACATTATTGTGATTTGATAATGATCACAAATTATTAATGTAATTATCTCTTGCCTCAGCTGGTTTATGTTTACCATGTGTTCCCGAGGAGAGAAAGGTCTGTGTAAATACCTCCCATAACTTCACACGCCTATGAAACTGCCTTTGTTCCTTCACCAGTTACTTGGAAACCCACTGATGAACTCTATAAGGAGACAGCAATGAGAAATGAAACCTAAGAAATGGTGGAAACAGTGATGTTGCTAACGTAATTATTAAGTGAACCTGAGTGAATTAATATTTCATTCTCACCAACAAACCAAATCGTAAGAAAGACTTTCAGGGAAAGTACACTAATCTGGCTATTCTCCTTTATTGCAACATGAGAGAAAAGTAGAAGGGAAAATAAAAGGTAAATTTAAGCAATCCAAATTCAGATGTTGTTAGCGTTAAAAGATCCTCAGATGACAAGCTGATTAAACATTCCTGAAAGGTCCTAAGATTTACATTTTGAATAGAGCCCTTCACGAAAAGGTATAAAACATATACTCTTATGAAGTGTGCTTTAGATGAAAAGCCAGATTGATCAATGATCTCTTGCTACAGTTTGGAACTACTATTCAGGAGCAATTGCATAGGAGATTGAAATGAGGAGCAGATCTTTTTTCATTTCATATAAAATGGCTAAAAAAGTTCATGTAGGGCGCTAGCTACATACAACCAAGGCTGGCAGGTTAGAACCTAGCCCCGCCTGCTAAACAATAATGACAACTACAAGAAAAAAATTGCCAGGTGTTATGGCAGGCGCCTGTGGTCCCAGCTACTTAGAAGGCTGAGGCAAGAGAATCACTTAAGTCCAAGAGTTTGAGGTTGCTGTGAGCCGTGACGCCATAGCACTCTACCGAGGGCAACATATGAGACTCTGTCTCAAAAAAATAAATAAATAAAATGAGGGCGGCGCCTGTGGCTCAGTGAGCAGGGAGCCGGCCCCATATACCGAGGGTGGCGGGTTCAAACCCAGCCACGGTCAAACTGCAACAAAAAAATAGCCGGGCGTTGTGGCGGGCGCCTGTAGTCCCAGCTACTCGGGAGGCTGAGGCAGGAGAATCGCCTAAGCCCAGGAGCTGGAGGTTGCTGTGAGCTGTGTGACGCCACGGCACTCTACCGAGGGCAATAAAGTGAAACTCTGTCTCTACAAAAAAAAGGAAAATAAAAAAATAAAGTGAAATAAAATAGTCATCTTTGCCAAACATACCATTGTAGTACTTGCAATCATCTATAAACTTTTGGAGGCCTTGCAATCATCTATAAACTTTTGGAGGCCTCCACTTCTGTCAAGATAAATAAGGGCTGCCTCTTTCATTTTTAGATTTGACATTTTCTCCTAGTTAATGATTCTTCTGTATTACCAACTGATAAACCACAGTTGTTGGTAAAGAGTATAGATGGTGAAACTATAGAAAAAGTATCAGAAAACCTAGAAATAAAGTAAGACAAATTTTACTTTTGAAGTCCTATAGTAAGACTTTACAAACTATTAAAGTGTGAAATAAAACTAAGTAAAATCTCTAACTTTGAAAAAATTCCTACCCGAAGAGAAACAAAACTTTGCTTTCTTTTGCCAAATAACATTTTTATCAACACTAGGTTCTAAGATCCTCTCATAAGATTGCAAACTGAAAAACAATAGCCTCAAATGTTTAACAGAGTAGGTAATTCCAAAAAAAATGCTTGTTGAAATAAACAGTATCAGATAATGAGGATCTCTCGTGTTTTAAAATGAAAGTGATAGAGATGTCTTGAAAATTTAATCTAAGTAGCAAAATGTAGTAGAACGAAGAAACCTGGGAAATTTGAGAACTTGATTCTAGACCCAGCATTTCCTGGTTGTTGTGGGGAAATCATCTGACCTCTCTTTAGCAGCAGTTCTCAACCCTTTGTAACAAGGAAAATACATCCTGCATATCAGATATTTACATTATGATTCATAACAGTAGCAAAATTACACTTATGAAGTAGCAATGAAAATAATTTTATGGTTGGGGGTCACCACAACATGAGGAACTGTATTAAAGGGTCGCAGCATTGGGAGGCATTAGGAAGGTTGAGAACCACTGCATGGGAAAGGAAAGGGTTGTATTAGATAATTAAGGCCCTTTCAGTTCTGTAGCTTGTTATCAGTGACCAACATAAAACATTAAACCATGGTAATGAGTACAGAATGGAATATATAAAATTCATTTAAAGACAAGAGGCCCTAATTGGAAACAATATATAATTGTAGTAGGTGCTAGGAATAAAATGCTTAAGACTAGATACTGCCTTTCAAGAAGCTGCCAACTTAGAGAAGTCAGAAATAACGACTAACACATTGGTTCACTGGTTTCCAAATATTTACTTGGCATCTACTATTTACTGGGTACCAGACTGTCCTATGCACGAAGGATACAAAAATGAGTAAAACGTAGCCTCTTATCTTTCACAAAGAGTACAGTGAGGGAAGACACATGTAAACAGTTATGTGACAATTTAAGTGCTATAATAGAAACATGAATATACTAGGAAGCACAAAAGGGCCAACATTTACGAAATACTTTACAAATATTTGATATTGGGATCATCTTGCATATGGGTCATAAGATTTTCTATTGTTTTAGGACATTTTAATTGAATACAGTAGGGTTATAGAGAAGCTATGAATTCTACTTTAAAAGGGTCATTTGATAGATGAATGTTTCACTTATTGGAAGAGAGGTGAAGAGAAAGAGGAGGCAGTGTTCCAGAGATAGAGGTCACTCCCTACCTCCATTATCAGTTCTACACCACTGGATCCATATTTCTACTATTTGGAGTTTAGGCTACTTTCCAAAGAAAAGTAACTGAGACTGTCCTTTCCAAAATTACTTAGGGGTGAAACTTCAGAGTTTATTTCTCGGTGGCCATCAAGTACAATGATCCTAAAATGCGTGTTGTGTTTAGGACATCAAGTTTCAGCTTCTGGGGTAACATTAGGTTTTCAGGGCTGAATGAAAATGATAAAGAAAGTGTTGGGTGAGGTCAGATTATGCAGATTCTGAAAACTTTTGTAGTCCATGATGATTATTTGGGAACTCACTAACATTTGTAAAACAGAGACTAAATAACGGTCAGATTTTTTTTTTTTTTTTTTGAGACGGAACCTCAAGCTGTCGCCCTGGGTAGAGCATCACAGCTCACAGCAACCTCCAACTCCTGGGTTCAAGCGATTTTCCTGCCTCCGCCTCCCAAGTAGCTGGGAATACAGGCATCTGCCACAACGCCTGGCTATTTTTTTGGTTGCAGCCATGATTGTTGTTTGGCGGGCCCGGGCTGGATTTGAACCCGCCAGCTCAGGTGTATGTGGCTGGTGCCTTAGCCCCTTGAGCCACAGGCGCCGAGCCAACGGTCAGATTTTTATTTTGGGAATCAGTCCCTGCCGCCGCTAGTAAAGTAGGTTGGAGTAGCGGAAGAGTCAATAATCAGCTTTTAGGTGTTGCAACATTCTTAAAAATAGTATGGCCAGTTCTGGAGCTTTAGCAATTAATAAACTCATGGCTCGGTGCCCACAGCTCAGTGGCTAGGGCGCTAGCTACATACAACATACAAGAGAAATGGAGTAGTTAGAGTCTAGAATTTTAAAGACTTTACACGGGACCTGGTTAGTAGCGGGTCCGTACAATACGGGGAAGAATAATTAGCCAAGGGTAAGTGGGTTGGCGTGACTGGATGATGTTGCTCTCATAGGTAGTGTGGCACCCAAAGAGAAGCGCAGGGAGATCAGGGAAAGTTCATTCGCGATAACCTGACTTTGCCTCCTGCGACGCTCAGGTCTATGCGAGGCCGGCGGGAAGTAAACCAGCGCCTGGAACTCAGCACCGTGGAAAGGAGGAGGCTAAAGTCTGGGCGCCAGCGTTAAAGTGGCGGTGCTGGGGCGTCGAAGATTTTCAAGGAAGAGGATTAAGTGGACGAAAAGATACGGGAGGCTGTGAAAAGCATTAAAAAAGGCGAAGAGGGATAGAATTCTAAGTCTTTGGCCCTCCCCAGAGTATAAAGAACCCAGTTCTGTCCGGGCGCGGTGGCTCACGCGTGTGACCCGGGCATCCTGGGAGGCCGAGCGGGCTGAATCGCCCAAGACCGGCCGGGTCAAGAGCCAGACCCCGTCTCTAAACACAGCCGGGCGCCTGCTGGCCCAGCTACTTGGGAGGCTGAGGTAGGAGGATCGCCTTAGCCCAGGAGTTTGAGGTTGCTATGAGCTAGGGCGACGCCACTGAGCTGGAACCTGGGCGATAGAGTGGGACTCGGTCTCAAAACAAAACAAACCCCAAGTTCTGCTTCACTTGCAACAGGCGCGAAATCCTATCCCCTCCTCGCCCGGTCAGCAACCAGGGATGGACTGAGGAGGGGAAGGCGGCAGGAAAACACTTCACAACCAAAGCGGATGGGTAAGGAGCCAGCCTCACCAAGTAGGACCCAGAACCCCTGCCACGCACTACAGCAACCTCCGGTACCACCGCCCTCGGCCGGGTGCTGGTTTGCACCCGCGCAGTCGCCCACCAGCTAGTCCGTGGCGCTCCTGCAGCGCCGGTGCGGCGGGGCCCTGGCGCGCGAGCGCGTTCTCCCGGGACTGCAGGCGCCCTTCTGTGGCCAGGGAAACCAGCCGGCTGGTCCCCGCTGCGTTAATTTCTTCGCGCCTGCTCCCTCCCACCCAGGCCGAGAAGAGACAGGGCTATGGTTGCTTTTCCATGTTACTGCAGGCAGAGGGTGTCGATGTTTGCCTAAAAAATTTAGAACTGCTGGTGGTAATGCAGTGGCTTGCAACTTCGGAAAACAAGCCAGTACGCCCTCAAAGACCTAAACCCAGAGTCCACCCCTACGTGTGCACACGTGCATACTCAAGAGAATTGAAATGCTCGCGTGGAAACCTAGGCACGAATGTCCATGATATTATTCATAGTAGCCCCAAAGTAGATAACCTAAAAGTGCTTTTTTTTTTTTTTCTTTTTTTGTGTTCAGACAGAGTCTTACTTTGTCACCCTGGATAGAGTGCCATAGTGTCACGGCTCACAAACTCTTGGGCTCAGGCTCGGTGCCTGTGGCTCAAGCGGCTAAGGCTCACACAGCAGAGCTGGAGGGTTCGAATCCAGCCCGGACCCGCCAAACAACAATGACGGCTGCAAACAAAAAATAGCCGGACGTTGTGGCGGGCGCCTGTAGTCCCAGCTACTTGGGAGGCTGAGGCAAAAGAATCTGTGGCTCAGTGAGTAGGGAGCCGGCCCCGTATGCCGAGGGTGGCGGGTTCAAACCCAGCCCTGGCCAAACTGCAACAAAAAAATAGCCGGGCGTTGTGTTGGGCGCCTGTAGTCCCAGCTGCTTGGGAGGCTGAGGCAAGAGAATCACGGAAGCCCGAGTTGGAGGTTGGTGTGAACTGTGTGACGTCATGGCACTCTACCCGAGGGCGGTAAAGTGAGACTGTCTCTACAAATAAAAAAAAAAAAGAATCATTAGAGCCCAGGAGGAGTTGTAGGTTGCTGTGAGCTGTGATGCCAAAGCACTCTACCCAGGGCAACAGCTTGAGGCTCTGTCTCAAAAAAGATAAAAAAAAAAAAAGAAAAAAGCAAAAACAACTCTTGGGCTCAAGAGCTTCTCTTGCCGCAGCCTCCGCAGTAGCGGGAACTGCAGGCGCCCACCGCAATGCCGGCTCTTTTTAGAGACCGGTCTTGCTCAGGCGGGTCTGGAACTCCTGAGCTCAAGCAATCCACCCGCCTCGGCCTCCCAGAGTGCGAGGATTACAGGGCTGAGCCACTGTGCGGAGCCCTAAATGTTCATCAGCCATCAATGGATAAATGTGATGTATCCATACCATGGAATATTTTGGGGCCATAAAAAGTAATGACATAAAACATATAGAGTGAAAGAAGCCAGACATAAAAGCGCACACGTGTGATTGCATTTCTATGAAATGTCTGGGAATTTCTGTGAATCCGTACACACGCATGAAGTCCAAAAACGGGGAGGGAAAAACAGCCATTGCTAATGGGTATTGGAGTTCTTTTTACTTTCTTTTTATTTCATTTTAATTTTTTTTGAGACATTCTCACTATGTCGCCCTCACTAGGGTGCAGTGACATCACAGCTCACAGCAACCTCAAACTCTTGGGCTTAAGTAATTCTCTTGCCTCAGCCTCCCGAGTAGCTGGGATTACAGGCTCCGACCACAACGCCTGGCTATTTTTTGGTTGCAGTTGTCATTGTTGTTTAGCTGGGCCTGGCCAGGTTCAAACCGCCTGCCTCCGTGTATGTGGACGCTGTCCTACCCACTGAGCTGTGGGCACTGTCTACCTTTTTTTTAAATTGTGGTAAAATATACATAAAATCTACCATTCTAAAAAGTTTTTTTTTTTAAGTAGCATTTCTATATATTTACTTATTATTAATTTTTTTTTTTGGCCAGGGCTGGGTTTGAACCTGCCACCTCTGGCATATGGGACCAGCACCCTACCCCTTTGAGCCACAGACGCTGTCCTAATTTGATTCTTTTTGTCATAATTAGCAATGAGAAAAATGCTTCAGGATGCCAAGACTTAGAGGTTACTATACCATTCTTTATTTTCTAGTAAGGCAGTTCTAAATAACAGTTTTGATCTGAAAAAGAGAACTATAAAATAGCATAATTTTCCTCAAGTGAGTGCTGAACCAATCAAGAGATAAGACAAGAGCTAGTTACAGTGGCTCACATCTGTAGTCTCAGCTCCCAGGACGCTGAGGTGGGAGACCAGGAGTTTTAGACCAGACTGGGCAACATAGAGAGCCCCTTGTCTCTAAAAAAAATATTTTTAAATAAGATAGGCCAAATGCACAGCTCATGCTTGTAATCCTAATACTCTGGGAGGCTGATGTGGGAGGGTTGTTTGAGGATAGGCGTTTAAGACCCGTCAGAGCAGAGTGAGTCTTCATCTCTACAAAAAAATAGAAAAATTAATCGAGGTGGTGGTGTGTGTCTGTCTCAGCTATTCAGGAGACTGAGGCAGGAGGATTGCTCAAGCCCAGGAGTTAGAGGCTGCATTGAGCTATGATGACACCACTGCACTCTAGCCTGGGAAACAGAGTAGTTTGAAACCCCTTCTCAAAAAAATAGACTAAATAAATTAAATAAATAAACCAACAAATAAATAAATAAGACAAAAGATAAAAGCAGAAGCAGATGAGGGCCAAAATATTACCTTTATTACTGATAATTTCTTTTAACAGCTCCAGCAGATTTTAGCATATTAAATAAACAAAAGTGGAGAGCAGACCTATTCTTTTAACTTGGTTCACAAATATCTAAATGTAGAAAAGTCTGGTTAAATCTTGGGTAGAGCTAGAATTTTTGGAATGAATAGATAGCCATCTGCAATAATAGAGGCCCAACTTGAATTTAAATGTAAGTGGATTCTAAATATTTCTACTTATCTTGAAAAGAAAAGTTTATTAAAAGAAAGCACTGATGGGCTAGTTTAGTGATCTTTTTTAATATTTTCTGCTGTTGAGTTTCTTAAGATTTATTGATTTTGGTAGTAGAACATGTTTCCCAGGCTAGAGTGCAGTGGTGCCATCATAGCTCAACGCAGCCTCTAACTCCTGGGCTTGAGCAATCTTCCTTACATATAGGCGAAAAAGTGTGCTTTCTTACGCTGACATCCAGAATTAGGCAAATTTACCCACCCAAATGTGTCAAGAGCTGGGCTAAAAGGCCTCACTTAGTCCATGGGGATGGGTGAGTATAGAAGATCATTGCTCTATGACATCAGCCAAGAGGAAGGAGACTGGGATATACATGCACTGCATTTTTCCCCCAAATTGATCAATTTGATAAACCAGTCATTCAGGAATTGGAGAGATCTAGGGGATGGAGAAGATCTAGAATGTTGCAATATAGTACAGTATAGTGCTTTCAAAGTAGTAGAATATAAATCTTTCCTTTTAACAGCAACATTCAAATATTCCTCATTCTGCTTATTGTCCCTCATTGAAAGTGATACTATTTCACCAGGTGCAGTGGTTCACACGTGTAATCCTAGCACTCAGGAATGAGTTGAGACCTGTCTGAGCAAGAGTGAGACCCTGTCTCCACTAAAGATAGAAAAATTGTGGTGGGTGCTTGTAGTCTCAGCTACTCAGGAAGCTGAGGTAGGAGGATCACTTGAACCCAGGAGTTTGAGGTTGCTGTGAACAAGGCTGATGCCATGGCACTCTAGCCTGGGGCAACAGAGTTAGACTCTCTCTCAAAAAAAGGAAAGAAAGAAAGTGATACCCTTTCAAACATAGATATGCAAACACAGTAAGCAAGAGTTCCATGATCTGGTTCTGCTCACATCAATCTTTGGAAAAAAAAGAATGAAGAATTTGTCCGCAGGCCCCAGTCAATCTGTTTGAACACACAGGGTGATCTCTTCCCTTTATCATACTTCCTGGGGTAGAAATGATAGACCAGTGTGCCTCCAATCATAATTTAATATCATTGTAAGAATTTGAATATGTCTTTAAAACTATAATTTGATATTTTAGATAAATGGAATCAAGTGTCTGTAATGTGTTTTCGTTTTAAATCCCTTTCTAACGTATGTGTTAATATTTATTTTCAGTTCCTTCAGGAATTAGTGACGACTTCAAGCGTCTCCTTTCCTTGACTTCCAGTTCATGCTGGAAGTTTACAGCAATACTTGCCAATATCTTTGCATCACAGATTGTTCCTCCTGGGACTTACAATTGGCTCAAACTCTGTTTGTTGATGAGTCTTGTACAGACAAGTGACCGTAGAAAGGAACTGGAAGATTGCCTGGATATTTTAATTATAACAAGTGATACTCTACTGGTAGACAGGTAAATATGTGACATGAACTTTTTTCTTTTTTTTTTTTTTATTAAGCAGACCTAGGCAGACCTAGGCTTCAAACCCCCCACCCATGGTACACAGGACCAGCACTTTAAGTGAGCTACAGGTGCCCAGCTGACATGAATTTTTTAAAATGTTAATTGGCCACAGGTTTGTATAAATTTTTTCAATAAGCATTATTATAAGAGGAATATTTAGGATTTATCTGAACTAGTATATATAATTATTCTAGTCACTTTTTATCAATAAAGTAATAAAGTTTTGAAACGTAAGTAGATAAATGAGATATTTGCTTTTAATATTTTGAGAGTGTAACCACTCGAAGTTTGAACCTTTTCCCTCACTCATTCCTTTGCGGATATGTAGCAAATGCATCCTTCCCAGCCTTCCTTTTCCCCCATTCCCTGGCTCTACCTTTGTGCTTTGTTTTCATTTTTTAGTAATCTTCCCCGCAAGGAGCCAAGAAGCCATTTTTAAATTTTTCTCCAAGATTCCATTCACTAATATTGATTCACTGTACCCAACAGTGCCAAAATGACTGTTTTGGTGATACCTCATTCCTAACTTTGGAATAGGCCTCTACTCAGAGTTTTGTGGCTCCCCATTAGCAAGTACCCTTTTCTTAAAAAGTGACATGAATGTTCACAAAATTTAGAATAAGCTCCTTTTAAAATATTTTGTATGTAATTCTAAAGCAAAAAATAAATTTATAAAGTGAATTTAAAATAGAAAAATGCAAATCACCATCATATTAATTATACAAATAATATTTTGCTAAAATTAAATTGCCACTTGTAATGATCCAAAATTCCATATATTTCACCACTTTGTTTTCTGCTCACGAAAGTATTTAGTTCCCTGACATACTCACCATGTCTGGCTATTTCCAAACTTTTAAATTTTATAATCTGAGAGGTAGAAAATAGTATTTTATTTTTATTTGCATTTCTTAAATGCATTTCTTATTTCAACTGGAAATAACTTTCAGCATCATTTAAATCTTACTAAACAATTGTATTATTTTTTATAAACCTCCTAATTTTGACCATTGTTTATTTTTCTTTTTTTTATTGTTTATTTTTCTAAGTTGTTTATCTACTTCTTACTAATTTGTGATGGCAGTTGAAAATTAAGGCCTTTGTCTCTTTTCCTGTTTGTCATTAACCATTTGACTTTTCTTATGATATTTGGGTCTATATGGCAGATTTAATTTTGTTTGTCTTGAAGTAAAATTTGTTTATAGTATAATAATCTTATCTTATTATTACCATTAAAATCAATTAATGAATTTTAACAAATACATAGACTCCTATACTCGCTACCACAATGAGCTATAGAACATTTTTATCACCCAAGAAATTACCCTCATTCCCTCTTCCAGTCAGTTCCTGTCTCCACAGGAGATTTCTGTAACCATAGATTAATTTTCCTATTGTTAAACTTCATAAAATGGAATCACACAGTGCATCCTCCTTGGGGTCTAGTCTCTCTTGTTTAACAAAAAGTTTTTGAGATTGGTCCAGTTTTATGCGTCAGTACTTCATCATTTTTTTTGATGAGTAGTATTCTCTTCTATGAATATACCACAGTTGTTTTTCCAGTCTCCTAGTGGTGGATGTTGAGTTTTGCATGTTTTGACTAGTATAAAGCTACTGTAAACATTCTTGTACAAGTCTTTTTATGGAAATATTATTTTCATTATCTTGGGTAATACCTGGGAGTGGGATTGCTGTTTCATAAAAGAGATGAACATGTAGTACAGTATTTAACTTTACAAGAAATTGCTAGTTTTCCAAGGTGGTTGTACATTCCAGCCAACAATATGAGAGTTCTACTTGTTCCCAATCTTATCAAAATTTGTTTTGTCAATCTTTTTCATTTTAGACATTCTAGTGACTATGAAATGGCATCTCATGATTCTCATTTGCACATCTCTGATGACTACTGATTTGAGCTCTTTTTCATGTGCTTATTGTGGCTATTCATACATCATCTTTTATGAAGTGTTTCTTCGAGTTCTTTCCGTACCTTTTGAGGAGCATGCACATCTTAACAATATTCAATCTTCCAATCCATTAATGTTGTCTATCTCTCCTTTTATTTACATCTTCTTTAATTTCTTTCAGCAATGCTTTATAAAGATCATGTATGTTTTGTTAAATGGATTCCTAAATATTTGATGTTTTTGATGCTACTAAAATAGCATCGAATTATTTTATTAAATTCATTTTCAATAGTTTGCTATAAATATATAGAAATACAACTAATTTTTATATTTTGACTTTGTATTCTGTGACCTTGCATCAGTAGTTTTAAAAGTTCCCCACCTAATATTTTGCTAAAATTAAATTGCCACTTGTAATGATCCAAAATTCCATATATTTCACCACTTTGTTTTCTACTCATGAAAGTATTTAGTTCCCTGACATACTCACCATCTCTGGCTATTTCCAAACTTTTAAATTTTATAATCTGAGAGGTAGAAAATAGTATTTTATTTTTATTTGCATTTCTTAAATGCATTTCTTATTTCAACTGGAAATAACTGAGCAGCGCCTGTAGCTCAGTGGGTTGGGCGCCAGCCACATATACCAAGGCTGGTGGGTTTGAACCCCGACGGGGCCAGCTAAAACAACAATGACAACTGCAACAAAAAAATAGCCAAGCATTGTGGTGGGCGTCCGTAATCCCAGCTACTTGGGAGGCTGAGGCAAGAAAATCACTTAAGCCCAGGAGTTTGAGGTTGCTGTGATCTGTGACACCATGGTACTCTACCCAGGGCAACAGCTTGAGACTCTGTCTCAAAAAAAAAAAAGTTCCTCACCTGAGCTCACATGTTTGGGACCAACCTGAGCAAGATAGCTGGGCGTTGTGGTGGGCGCCTGTAGTCCCAGCTACTCCTGAGGCTGATGCAAGAAAGTGGCTTGAGCCCAAGAATCTGAGATGATTGCTGTGAGCTGTGATCCCAGCGCACTCTACCAAGGTCTACAAAGTGAGATGTCTCAAAAAAAAAAACAACAAAAAAGAGTTGCCATGATATAGAGGCAGATGGGACATTGGCAAGCTTAATGCAAAAAAATCTAAATAAGCAAAAGAAAGCAATCTATAAAAAGAAGAAGGTTCAGTTCAAATGTCATCTCTGTGTAACTTTCTGTGGCACCCTTCTAGCAAGAAATAATACTCCCTTCTGAATATTTTGAAGATATTATTTTAGTACTTACCGCTTTATGTTTTAGTTTTTTATGTCCTCCTTTTTAGGCTTTCTAAGTTAAGGACCAAATCTCATGTATGTTTTTATCTCTAGCAAGTAGCTGGTATAGCACAGGTATTCAATAAACATGGAATGAAAGTAAATTTAATTGTGTATCTGTTAACACATTCTGACTTCTAAAAATCAAATAAAAGTAATAAAAATTTTATTTTTTTTTCCCCTTAGGCTTTTGAATTTTAGCATAAGCCTTGTTCCCCATGGTATATGTCATCTAGTCTCTACTGAAATTTTCCCCACTCTATCCAGGAATAAGTATGGAACTGGAGCAGTTAGCATTCAAGCTGGCAGTGCTTTGCTAGCCAAAGGTGGTATCTGCTTTATAGGGGATGTGGCTTCACACAAAAAAGATAAACTTGAACAGCTTCAATCAAGTAAACTTTTCTTCAGATTAATTTTTACTTATTTAACCTATACTCTTCATCAGTCAAGGAGTTATTTAACAGTGAAGATAGAATTGCATATGTTTTAGGAATTCAGAAGTTACATTAAATGCCATTTTTCATTTCAGGTTTATAAATAAAAACAGGGGAATTTGTCTCTACAAAAAAAAAAAAAAAACAGGGGAATTTAATGTGCAAATGTCCTGTGCTAGCCTTTGGTGTTGTGCTAACACGTGAGTTTACATTGGGCCAGATTTATTTCCTCTTCTTGTCTTATTGCATTAGGACCTTCAGTACAATGTCGAAAAGTAGTGTGAGAGGGGAATTCTTGCCTTGTTCCTGATCTTAGCAGGAAAGCCTAAAATTCTCATCATTAAATATGATGTTAGCTGTACATTTTCCATAAATTTTCTTTATCACATTGAAGTTCTCCTCTATTCCTAAGTTGCCGAGAGTTTTAATCATGAATGGGCATTGGATTTTGTCAAATTCTTTTCTGAATCTATTAATATGATCATTTTAATATGATTTATTTTTCCTTTAGGCTGTTAGTGTGATAGATTACATTACTTAATTTTTTTTTTTTCTTTGCAGTCATGGCCGGGGCCAGGCTTGAACCCCACACCGCGGGTACATGGGGCCGGCACCCTACTCCTTGAGCCACGGGCACTGCCCACATTACTTAATTTTTGAATATTGAACCAATCTTGCATACCTAGAATAAATACCACTTGGTTGTGGTATATAATTCTCTTTATACATTGTTGAATTTGATTTGCTACTACTTTGTCAAGGATTTTCCATTAATGTTCAAGAGCAAATCTGCTCTATAGTTTTCTTTTTACAGCAGAGAAAGGGTTTATTTTGCAAAGCACTAATAAAGACTAGCAAATTCTCTCAAGTCTGTCTCTCTGAGAATTGGGGGGACAGTTTTTTTTTTTGCATTGAATTTTTTCTTTGGAAATTTTTGGCTGGGACTGGGTTTGAACCTGCCCCCTCCGGCATATGGGGTCGGCGCCTTACTCCTTTGAGCCACAGGTGCCGCCCTGACAGTTTTTTTTTTTTTTTCAGGTTAATTGAGGATATAAAGAATTAGGTTACAGTGTTTGCGTGTGTTAGGTAAGGTCCCTCTTACAGTAGTGTCCTGCCCCAAAGAGATGTGCCATACACCCTAACACTGTGTCCATTAAGTGGGAGCCCACCCATCCCCCTCCGTCCTCCCCTGTCCCCGCTTCCTTGTTCCAACACTCCCCACCTTGAATTGATTTGAGTTTTTCTCTTATGTGGGCATGTATTAGATGTCTACTGGGTTCATATTAGAATTGAGTCTATTGGATTCTTGCTTCTCCATTCTTGTGATATTTTACTAAGAAGAATGTATTTCACTCCATTCAGGATAATACAAAAGATGTAAAGTCTCCATCTTTTTAATGGCTGAATAGTATTCCATGGTATACATATACCCCAGCTTGTTAATCCATTCCTGGATTGGTGGGCATTTAGGTTGTTTCCACATTTTGGTGATTATAAATTGATCTACGATAAACAATCTAGTGCAAATATCCTTACGAGAAAATTATTTTTTTTTCTTCTGGGTGGATGCCTAGTAATGAGATTGCAGGATCAAATGCAGTTTTCTTTTCTAATAATATCTTTGTCTTCTTTTGCTATTAGGGTAACACTGGCTGGGCCGGTTTTAGCTAACAAGAATGTGAACAGCCATGGACTGAGAGAAGAGCAATAAGGGCCTGGCCTTCTTGACATGTCAGCACGACTATATGAGAGTGTTCAAAGTACACAGCATATTGTTTCACCCTGCAGGAGAGGGCAGAAATAGGCTCATTCGATTAGGGCAATTGAATTTTGACCATAGCACTAAAGCCAGTCAGTGGGAAACAAGGTTTTCAGTAACAGTGGAACATCTGGGTACCTATATGGAAAAAATCTTAGCCCATATCTCCCAAGTATACACAATAATTAATTTGAGATGGATCACAAACCTAAATGTAGAAACTAAAAATACAAACCTTCTAGAGGAAAATGTAAATATCTTCATGACATTAAGGTAGGCAATGATTTCTCAGGCAGAATTCAGATAGCACTAAATAAAAGAATTGATAGACTGAACTTCATAAAACTAAAAAGTTGTTTTTATTAAAAGGCCCCATTTAAAAAGTAAATAGCGAAACAAGCAAAAAGAAAATAATTGCATATACATATAATGTACATATACATATACTATAATATACATATATGTATTATATATATTATATATTATAATATACGTATACATATAAAGTATTTGCCAGAACATAAAAACAATTTCTATAAGTCAATAATATAAAAAAAAAAAATTGACAACAGACTTGAGTAATGATTTCTCACAGGAATATAGACAAGATGACCAAAAAGCATATGAAAGGGTATTGAACATCAGTAGTTATCAGAGAAATGAAAATAAAAACCACAATCAGATACCAATATCAAATACTAGCAGAGCCAGCGTCATTAGTGTGGAACAAGTGCAGTTGCCCAGAGGCCCTCCTCCTGCCACAGGACCTTGGCATTTTGGTCAAAACTCTGCTATCACCATCCTCTAGTGTTTTTTTGGTAGGTAGTCAAGATTGATTTAGGAGGAACTTAACATACAAAGCAGTCTTGTGTGCTGGCAAGACAAGGTAGATCTCCATGCTCACAATGCTTTTATGCCATGCATGGAAAAAAAAAGGGAAAGGGAAAATAAAAGAAAAAACTACTGATGGCATTTTAAGCCATTTGGTTGCTTTTTGCTTTACTTTCTACTTAAAGGAATTGTTTGGGTTCCCAACATTCTTCAGTGTGCATGGCGACAGAGGAATGTTGTGGGCAATAGCAATTATCTTGAGATAACCAGTCCTCTGGTTGCTACGTCCTACAACTCACTCTGTGGTCATGTACCCACAGTACATTTTTACAGGGCCAGCCACAGAACCATTACCAGCTATAGTGTTTACTGAGGGCAAAGGGAAATGCAGAAAAGTCCTTATTTTTGGAAAGTCACAGGGGTCAAATGCAATGGTTTGTTACGTGTAGGGGTTTTGAGGAGCCTTATTCAAACTCCACTTTACTCTTACGGCAGTATTCACAAATCCTTCCAGGTGCTTCACTCTGAAGAACTAATTTTTTTTTTTTTAAGAACTAGCTAAATCTTAAATTAGTACATTTTGATTTTCCTGCAAGCTCCAGTTTCTCCAACATGTGCAGATTTTCCAACTCAAGTCATTTAGCGACGACTGTTTCTTCTGTACTCCAGCTGTAGCCTCCTACACTCCCTGTTTCTTTCCACATCCACACAGATTCTAATCCATAAGTGGGAGCTAAACAATGGGTACACGTGGTCATAAAGTGGTGTAAAGGGCAATATTTTTTTTAAAACATATTTGTATCAGTCTTGTTTAACTCAAATTTTCAATAATTTTATCTTTTAACTTGTGTTTTATAAGGAAATCCAGTGAGACCATGGAGTAGAGGAGACACATCCATGTGTGTATCTGCTGTTCGTTGTTGCCCTTTCTCATACACCATTTGTAATCACCTATGCTGCGTCTCTAACATACTTTGGTTTTTTTTTTTTTTGGAGATACATACACTTTTTTTTTCTTTGAGACAGAGTCTCACTTTATCGCTCTCAATAGAGTGCTATGGTGTCATAACTCACAGCAACTTCAAACTCTTGGACTTAAACAATTCTCTTGCCTCAGCTTCCCAAGTAGGTGGGACCATAGTGCCCACCACAACAACTAGCTATCTTTAAATATGGGGTCTTGTTCTTCCTCAGGCTGGCCTTAAACTTGTGAGCCGAAGCAATTTACCCACCTCGGCATCCCAGAATGCTAGGATTACAGGTGTGAGCCACCACGCCCAGCCTCTACCACACTTATTATGTACTTGCTTTGATTGTTGCTGGACTCTTATGTGTCATGAGTACACTGCAATTCAGTGCTCATATTCCATATTAACACCTCTTCAGCTGAGTATGAGGGAGTGCTAATTGCCCCAAGCTCCCCAAGCCTTCTGTTTGAACCAGACTTACTTCTAAAAAGGAAAGAAGGCTATGGCATTTTTAATAAGCACGAATGACCAAGAAACCCTATCGTAGTCTTTCTTACTTGGTTACCTCTCTGTGCCTATTAATTATAGTGAAAATGATGACACAGGAGGGAAGGGGAAAATAGGACAACCCCATATTTCTTTTTTCTTTTCAGTCTTTCTTTACTCATCAGAAAGCTATAGGGAGAGAGTTTTAGTGAAAATGTGTGCCTATCAAGAAGTAAAAACTGGAAGAAGCACATTACCTGACTTCAAATTATACTACAGAGCTATTTAAACCCCAATTGCATGATACTGTCATAAAAATAGACATATAGAGAACTCAGAAATAAAGCCACACATCTGTAATGAACTTATCTTCAACAAAGTTGCCAAGAGCATGCATTGGGGAAAAGACAGTCTCTTAGTGAATGTTGCTGGGAAAACTGGGATATCCATATGCAGAAGAATGAAATTTACATCCTTATGTCTTATATACAAAAATCAGATCAAAATGTATTAAAGACCTAAAGCAAGGACCTGAAACTATGAAACTACTAAATAAAAACATTAGGGAAAGGTTTCAGGAAGTTGGTCTGGGCAAGGACTTCTTGAGTAATATACCCTTAAAACACAGGCAACCAAAACAAGATTGGACAAATGGGATCACATTAAGCTTATAAGCTTCCACACACTTTTGGGGGTGGGACACATTTATAAGAGGGACTCTATCTAACAAATGCAATCAGTGTAACCTAACTCTTTGTATCCTCAATGAATCCCAAATAATAAAAAAAAAGCTTCCACACAGTGACAACCCACAGAATGGGAGAAAATATTTTGCAAACTACACATCTGACAAGGGATTAATAGCTAAATATATAAAGAACGCCAATAATTCAATTGGGAAAAATCAAATAATCCAATTTGAAAATGAACAAAGGATCTGAATTGATATTTCTCAGAAGAAGACATACAAATAACCAGTGAAAAATGCTCAGTATCATTAGTAATCAGAGAAATGCAAATCAAAACTAAAGTGAGATATCATCTCACATCAGTTAAAATGGCTTTTTACAAAGAGATAGGCAATAATGAATGATGGTGAGGATGTGGAGAAAGGGGAACCTTTACACACTGTTGGGTTACACATATGTTACACATACACACAAGTACACTTGTGTACTTGCTTTGATTTTTGCTGGACTCTCACAGACACACGAGTGAAAATCTCAAACCCAAGAAAGGAGAGAAGGGGAGGGGGTTCACTAGCTTCCCACCCAATGGGTACAATGCATAGATAGATGAATGGCACACTCCCTGCGTGTAGGACACAACAACTCTGATTTTTATTTGGCATGTGTTTCCAAGGCCCCTGTGGATACCAAAATCTGAAAATGCTCAAGTCGCTTCTATAAAATGGCATAGTATTTGCATATAACCTACATACATCCTCCTGTATACTTTCAATCATTCTATTTATTATTTTTATTGTTATTTTTTTGAATAGTTTTCTTTTTCTTTCTCTCTCTCATTTAATTACACCCACTGATTCTGGTCTATTGAAATATTTTTCATCCTCAGTTGGGTAAATCCTCAGATGCAGAATCCTTAAATACAGAGGGGTGACTATAAATGGTATCAAAGAATATGTGGTCTGTCATTGGCTTCTTTCACTTAGTGTAATCTTTTCAGGTTTCATCCATGTTATAGCATGTATCAGTACTTTATCCCTTTTCCCTTTTGATAAAATATACATAAGGTAAAATTTACCATTTTAACCATTATTAAGTGTACAATCCAGTGGGGTTAAGTACACTCATAATGTTGTGTAACCATCACTATTGTCCATTTCTAGAATTGTTTCATCATCCCCAAACAGAAACTCTGTACCCTTTAAATAATAACTTCCTATTCATTCTTCCCCGTAGTTTCTGATAACATCTTCTATTTTCTGTCTCTGAATTTGCCTATTAAAAGAATTTCATTTGTTGTTATAGTTGAACAACATTCTACTGTATATGCACTAGTTTGAAAAAATCTACTCATCTGTTGATGGGCACTTGGGTTTTATCTACCTTTCGGTTATCGTGAATAATGCTGTCATGAACACTGCTATATAAGATCTTCTTTTTTGGGGCGGTGCCTGTGGCTCAGCGAGTAGGCGCTGGCCCCATATACCGAGGGTGGTGGGTTCAAACCCAGCCCCGGCCAAACTGCAACCAAAAAATAGCTGGGCGTTGTGGCGGGTGCCTGCAGTCCCAGCTGCTCCGGAGGCTGAGGCAAGAGAATCACGTAAGCCCAAGAGCTGGAGATTGCTGTGAGCCGTGTGACGCCACGGCACTCTACCGAGGGCAGTAAAGTGAGACTCTGCCTCTACAAAAAAAAAAAATATGTATTTTTTTTATGGGGCTGGTGCCCTACTCGGAGCCACAGGCACCGCCCATAAGAATCTTCTTGAGTCACTGCATTCAACTTTTTTGGGTATATCCCTACAAGTAGAATTACTACATCATGTGGTAATTCTGTGTTTAGGTTTCTGAGAAATCCCCATACTGTTTTCCCCAGTGGCTGCACCATTTCATATTCCCATCAGTAATGCATGAGGAGTCCAGTTTGTCCACATCACCTATATTACATTTTATAAGTAATAAAATAAATATATATATATTTTTGTAGAGACAGAGTCTCACTTTATGGCCCTCGGTAGAGTGCCGTAGCATCACACAGCTCACAGCAACCTCCAACTCCTGGGCTTAAGCGATTCTCCTGCCTCAGCCTCCCGAGTAGCTGGGACTACAGGCGCCCGCCGCAACGCCCGGCTCTTTTTTGGTTGCAGTTCAGCCGGGCCGGGCATGAATCCGCCACCCTCGGTATATGGGACCGGCGCCTTAACGACTGAGCCACAGGCGCCTCCCAGTAATAAAATATTTTTAAAGGAAAAGTCTTTTTGTGGTAGTACTTGTAAGAGCAGTATTTTTCCCACCTTTTGAATAAGAGGACAAATTTTCCTTTTACATGGGACTCCACAAATTATGTAACTGGCCTTTTCTATTAGAATGGCAAAAATTAAAAACATTGACAACAAAAAATGTTGTCAAGATGTGGAGTCTCTGGAATTTTCATACATGTGTATTTGGTGGGAGAAAAAAATGCTACAACCATTTGCAAATTGCTCTGGCATTTCCAATAAAAGTTAAATATACATTTACCCTATGACCCAAGGGAAAGATAAACACACACAAAAGACTCTATTATCATGAATGAAGAAAAAATTAATTTGAGAACTATTTGAGAGGGAGAATCCTAGGAATGGTGCTAAATCCATTAAGGGGTGAATAAGGGGTGAAAGAAAGATGAAAGGGTGAAAATAGGATGGTTCCATATTTTTTGTTTGGGTTTTGAGCAGATGGATGAGGACACCACCATTGTGAATAGTGAACACAGAGCCATTAGAAAGGTGGGGACAAGGAATTTGGTTTTGAACATTTTGAATTGGAGATCTATTTCCCTCTAGTAATTGTAGTTCATATTCTGGCTATCTTCCTCTTTCACTCCCACGTGGATGGCTTACTTTTATCATTTATTTTCCACATACAAGAACATTATTTAAGCGTAGCCTCTATTGCATGCCTGCACTATATGACCAATCTCACAGACCTCTCTCTGCCTAGCCCTCTGCCTGTTCCACCCAGACGCCTGACTACAATTCCAACTACAGGCTTTGGACTGCTGGTTCACATCAAGTCATGGGACATGTAAACATTCAAATATTTTTCTTGCTTTGTTCTTCTTTATGACAGATGCACTAACTTAGCAGGATCTTGCAAAACAATCAAATTCACTTGTGTCTTTACTACCCAAAGTTTGTACAGTATTATTCTGCATAATAATGTCTATTATTGATTTGTAGACATATAGACCAAAAACTTAAATAACAAATGGATAATGTCTTCTGACCTAGTTCTGGAAAGCAGAAGCATTACGGTTTACATCCCAGGAAAGAAGTTTGGGGGTGATACTGATCAACAAGTGACTTTTCCAGTTCAGTGCAGTTTTTGGTCTTTTGTTGATATGGATTCATCTTCAAGGAGAAATGCACAGAAAACCAACACTCTAATTGGTCAGATGGTAGGGTATATGTATGTTTTATTATTAGAATGTTTTCCAGGGTATTTTGTCACACATTTTAATACGTCTTCTTAGTGTTCTTGTTATTAACCCGTTTCTATACTTTATTGGGCAAATAACTAAATGGTGACTCAATTGTATAAAAATTATAATGTTTTTTAGTTATGTAGATCAGGTATCTGCTCAACAGAAATTACTACTTGAATAAATAGAGAGTCTTTAATGAATGATGTGTAAGAAAATACTCAATGAAGGTTTTTAAAAAGCCAGTCACCACAAAGTTCCCAGACTATAGGTAAATTGCTTTAAATTATCATTAATTAAACACAATAATTAATAATAATTATTATTATATTAAGTTATATATGATGATTAATTTCTAATTATTTCCAAGTTGTGAAAGTGCCAAAGTTGAATGTTTTCTTCTTATCTTTTCGTTTGATGTAGGATCGTAGTTTGATTCCAGCTAACCTTGTGGAGGCATTTGGATTATTGATGAACCGCAATGAATCATCTCCTTGCCACCCACTTCTTCCTGTTGTGCGACATACTTTCAAGAAAGCCATCGATCCTGAAAAACTGCTTTATGTTGCTTCTAAACAGTTCACAGCTGAAGATTTTCAAAAGGTAAAGGTTACTGAGAATGCCAATGCTAATATTTCTCAGTTTAAATAAAAGTCCTGTTAAGCATTTGATTTTCTTTATTAGGATTCTTTTATTCCAACTTGCCTTCAGCTTTTAAACATTTTAAGGACATTGTTTAGAAATTATTTAGGGTTATGATTAAATACACGACTGGTAAAATGCTGAGTTTATTCACTGTCCAAATCACCATAGCTTAAAGAATCTCAATGAAAAAAACAAAATAGAATATGTCTATGGAAAATTCTGATAGACTTTATAAGTATATAGTTATTTACATTTTCTAGCCTGTTCAAAAGAATTTCCCTTATATGAATACCTTCAGAGTTCTAACTAAAAAAAAATTTTTTTTTAAATAAACAAGAAAATAAATAATTAAATAAAAATAAATTTAATAATAATTCTGATAGCCAATAAAGGTGCTCAATTATTTATAACTGAAACCCTTTTAATATTGAGAAATCTGTCCATAGTAGAGTAGACTATCTGGGTATGATAGATAAAAGCCAGAGGATATTGGAAAGTGGAAATCCATGGATCATTAAAAAGTTGTTTTCATACCCACCTTCTTGATAAGCATATTGTTTGAGTAAAAAGGTTGAAAGGTGGGTGAACTTAAAAAATGAACTATGAGCATTGTTTATTCATACAGTTAGAATAGAAAAAGAATAGTATACAGTACAATAAGGTTTTAGTTTTGTGTTTGCTTTTTAGTGTGTAAGAAAAAAGCAGTCTCTAGAAATTAGGGTACTAATTATAAATAAATAATTTATTATGTAAATAACTAATTACCCAGAGAAATTTTTGCCTGTTTTTTCCTAAAAAACAAAGAAACAAAAAAACCCATGGATTTATTAACTAGTCAGGTATTTACTGAATAATTAACATATATGAGCCTATTTCTGTTCTCTTCTCTTCTTATAGAAATGTAAACTTTCTTCTTTAAATGTAGGATCATTTTATTGAAATTTTAAAAAGATACATGAAACTTTTAAGGAGCAATTAAAGTGTTAATCTGAGTAGTACTGAAAGGAAGATGTGAAGGTAGAATGTAAACTTTGGGAAGACTTCATGGAAGAGGTGGGACTTTGTGCTTTAAGAAAAGGTAAAATTTTGATGGCAGGAAGGATGGGTGTTCTGAGCAGAATTAACAGTAAGAGCAAAGACATAAAAGTAGAAATTAGTATACATGGAAAACTATGAGAAGACCAGCTCGACTGGAACAAAAGTTGTATTAGAGAGTCAACTTTGGCAAATTTATGATAATCCTTGAAGCAAAACGATTTATAGTTGACTTGTCACACTCTAGAGAGCAGCTGCAGACTTCACTAGGCAAGTGAAGTAGTGAAAATGGTTTATCTGGAAGGTAAATCTGTGCATCACACAAATCAGAGTGGATGGCATTTGTTACGGTCTGGACTCTCCAGAAGGCAGACTGAGATAGTTTAGTGTGAAGTGTATTAGCCTTCTATACCTGTGGGCTCGAGGATACCTTCTTTATTCCACCTCAGTCAGACGTAGGCTGTTCTGAGAAGCTGACAGCTGGAAACCTGACAACATTCCCATCATCTTGCTACCAGAGGTTAAAACTTAGAGAGGGCTACTGATAGTATTAATAGTATTACCCGGTTCTGATGGCCTAGAAAGAAGTGTAGAATATAAAGAGAACAAAAAAGCCAGGACATATTCGATCTAGGACATATCCTATCTGGCACATATCTATACACTTTTTTTTTTTTGTAGACACAGAATCTCACTTTATTGCCCTCAGTAGAGTGCTGTGGCCTCACACAGCTCACAGCAACCTCCAACTCCTGGACTTAGGCAATTCTCCTGCCTCAGCCTCCCGAGTAGCTGGGACTACAGGCGCCCGCCACAACACCTGGCTATTATTTGGTTGCAGTTTGACCGGGTCCGGGTTTGAACCCGCCACCCTTGGTATATGGGGCCGGCACCCAGCTCACTGAGCCACAGGAGCCGCCCTCTATACACTTTTTTTAAAAGTCATTATTATTATAATTAATATTTTCCTTGGTTCTATTAGTTTAAAAAGTAGAAAATAACTAGGATAATTTAAAAAATGTCCAGAAAATATGTCACAGAGTAAGGATTTAAGGAACTGGGAATCACTAACTCAGAAAAAAAATATATAAAACTCAGAGAAAACAGCAATAATTATTGTGTTAGAAAATTCTTTTCTAGGGCGGTGCCTGTGGCTCAGTCGGTAAGGCGCCGGCCCCATATACCGAGGTCAGTGGGTTCAAACCGGCCCCAGCTGAATTGCAACCAAAAAAAAAAAAAAAAAAAAAAATAGCCGGGCGTTGTGGCAGGCGCCTGTAGTCCCAGCTTCTCGGGAGGCTGAGGCAAGAGAATCGCTTAAGCCCAGGAGTTGGAGGTTGCTGTGAGCTGTGTGATGCCACGGCACTCTACCAAGGGCCATAAAGTGAGACTCTGTCTCTATAAAAAAAAAAAAAAGACAATTATTTTCTACTCAAATCTTACTAAATCTCCAAGGCCCACCTTCATAGCACTGAACACAATGCCTGCCATCTTTCCAAATATTCAGGTACGTGTTCTGTAAAAGGAAGGAAAGGAAGTAAGGAGGGCAAGTAGCTCCAGGGCCAAGGAGAGAAAGTTATAAGGAAATAAACCTTTCAAGAATTAAAGCTGTTCGAAAGGGAAAGCTTCTGAGAGAGGTGAGTCTTTCTCCCACTGGAAGCAAAGACATTGCTAAGTCATTCAAATACATGGCAAAGAACATTTCTGCACTGAGAAGGAAGAGGTTATTCTGGGTAAACTTTAATATTCTTTACAAGTATGAGACTATGATTTAAAGTACTTGGTGACTTTGGGATGGCCCCAGGTATTTACTCAATTGAATGTAAATAAAATCTGAAAACTTTCAAAAATAAAATGCCAGTATACTTTTGATTTTTGTCATCTCGATTCTATAATAAATCCTTAGTCCCTTGGATGTTTTACACTTTTAATTTAGCGACTGGATTTTGCAAAGAATTTGAATGTGGAATTCAGCTCAGAAGCAGAAAGAATGATTGATGGCTATTATCTAGCAAGTCGAAAAATTAGAACAGATTCTGTATATGGATCAAAACTGTCAGCATCTGCATTAAAATATTTGTAAGTATTCAAGATTTTTAAAGCCAATATTGACTTTTAATCGATGGACTGCATTTATTTATCTATTTCACTTGTTTCTGTTTGCTTGATTGCTGGTTTGCTGGTTTATAATTTACCTTGTTCCAAAGAACGTAAGGTGACTTAATAATTCCTTTTGTCATTACACATATATGGTTGTATCATTTTAACTTCCAATAATTTTTCTCACTAAATAGATTTTTATTGGATCCTTGTATGAAATGTGTCTGAAAAAATTGCACTGATTTCAAATGCAAATGACTGGGTTTTTTAAATAAACGTGACTGTTTATAGTCCAGGTTTCTTTTTTTTTTTTTTTTTTTGCAGTTTTTGGTCGGGGCTGGGTTTGAACCCGCTACCTCCGGAATATGGGGCCAGCGCCCTGCTCTTTTGAGCTACAGGCATTGCCCTATATTCCAGGTATTTTGTATTTGAGCCTAGAAAAAAATTCTTAAATTTATTATTCTGTGTACTTCTAAAAACATTAATAGACTCAGCTATTTTTGTTCCTTTAAAATGTTTTAAAGGCTGGGCACCGTGGCTCACGCCTGTAATCTCAGAACTCGGGGAGGCCGAAGCAGGTGGATTGCTTGAGCTCACGGAGTTCAAGACCAGGCTGACCAAGAAGGAGACCCCCTTCTGAACAAAAGTAAAGAAATAGCTGGGCGTTGTGGCAGGCACCTATTTTTAGTAGAGATGAGGTCTCACTCTTGCTAAGGCTGGTCTCGAACTCTTCAGCTCAAGCAAGGACTGCCCGCCTTAGCCTCCCAGAGTGCTAAAATTACAGGCATGAGCCACCATGCCTGCCATATATTTTTTCATATGAATAGATATACCCTTTCTGCCCAGATGGAATCATGCATGCCTGTAAAGAATTATCTTATTCTGTTTTAATAGCTGCATCACAGCTTCACTGTTGTTATGATGTCTCTGTAGCATAAGTTAAACAGTTCTCTATTGATAGGTTATTACTTCATATGATATAGTATTAAAGTATATTCTCAAACAAATTATGAAGTAGGACCAGGAGTAAAATAATCCATTAAATAAATATATACCATATCTTGTTAGAACTGCAATATAAAATAAGACAGATGAAGCAGTGGCAGGAAATGCCAGTATAGGCCTATAAGACATAGACACATTTAGTTGATTTGTCCAACTATGCATCTATCTTGGTAGAGCTGAAAAATGCTAAAGAGAAACCAAGGTAGAAATCAACTCTTCGATAAAGGTTTTAAAATGGGGCTGGGTGTAGAAGTGCACACCAGCTCTTTGGGAGGCTGATGCAGGACTATCTTGTTGAGGCCAGCAGTTCGACCAGCCTAAGCAACAGAGGGAGGCACTATCCCTACAAAAAAATACAAGAACCCCCCCAAAAAAACAAACAAAAAACCCCCACCAAAGCTAGGCATAGTGGCTCTGCACCTGTAATCCCAGCTGCTTAAGAGACTGAGGCAGAAGGATCACTTGAGCACAGGAGTTTGAGGTTGCAGTGAGCTATAATTATGCCATTGCACTCTAGCCTGGGGAACAGACCAAGAATTTGTCTCAAAAATAATTTTTTAAATTTAAAAATGGTAAACAAATTATATAATTCTTTCTATTTTCTGAGGTAATGTTTAAAATACTCAGATCAAATTGTACTGCTTAAAAGCTTCGAAAGGTCCAGGCATAGTGGCTCATGGATGTAATCCTAGCAATCTGGGAGTCCAAGGCAGTTAGACCACTTGAGTTCAGGAGTTAGAGACCACCCTGTGTAAGAATGAGACTGCATAGCCGGGTGTTGTGGCGGGCACCTGTAGTCCCAGCTACTTGGGAGGCTTAGGCAAGAGAATCGCTTAAGCCCAGGAGTTCGAGGTTGCTGTGAGCTGTGTGATGCCATGGCACTCTACCGAGGGCAATAAAGTGAAACTCTGTCTCTACAAAAAAAAAAAAAAGGATGAGACTGCATCTCTACTAAAAATAGAAAAACTAGCCAAGTGTTATGACAGGTACCCGTAGTCCCAGGTACTTGAGAGGCTGAAACAAGAGGATTGCTTGAGCTCAAGAGTTTAAGGTTGATGTGAGCCAGGAGGTCATGGCAGTCTACCCAGTGCACAGACTAAGACTCTGTCTCAAAAATAAACAAATAAATAAATAAAAGCTTTGAGGGTCCTATTTTCTCCTAATGATTTTTCTCTACAGTAAAAAAAAATTTAATCTCTCATAGATTCAGTTTCTATATGATTATATTTATTCAAGAATAAAACAAAGTTTACAGGCATAGTAGCTCACATTATAATCCTAGTGACTCAGGGGTCTAAGGGAGAAGGATTGCTTGAAGCCAGGGGTTCAACACCAGCTTGGGCACATAGCAAGACCCTGTCTCTAAAAAAAAAGAAAAATTAGCTATGCACACACGTATAGTCCAGGTACTCAGGAGAATTGCTTGAGCACAGGAGTTTGAGGATGCTGTGAGCTATAATTACATCATTGCACCCAGTCTAGATGACAGAGAGAGACTCTGTCTCTAAAAAAATTAAATAGGCTCAGTGCCGGTAGCTCAGTGAGTAGGGCACTGGCCACATACACTGAGGCTGGCAGGTTCGAGCCCAGCCCAGGCCTGCTAAACAACAATGACAACTGCAACCAAAAAATAGCCGGGCATTGTGGCGGGCACCTGTAGTACCAGCTACTTGGGAGGCTGAGGCAAGAGAATCACTTAGGCCCAAGAGTTTGAGGTTGCTGTGAGCTGTGATGCAAGGCACTCTACCAAGGGTGACATAGTGAGAGACCCTGTCTAAAAAATAAATAAATAAATAAATAAAACAGTTAATTTTAATATGTTAACTAGTTTTTCACATTTCAGAAATAAATACTTTGGGTCATTTATGAAATGGCAGCATAAATGAACCATTACCTATAAGAGTCATAAACCTTGAATTTTTCTCCCATTTCTACAGACAGGCATCAAATAATACCATTTTTGCTTTCCTAGAGAAGTAGAGCTAAACAATATTCTCTTTTCCTGAAAGTCTCCATATATGTTCTGTTCTGATCCACATTTTTAGGAGGCATTTGGGCTGGGCATGGTAGCTCCTGCCTATAATCCTAGCACTCTGAGAGGCCAAGGCGGTGGATTGCTTGACTTCAGGAGTTGAAGACCAGCCTGAGCAAGACTGAGACCCATTTCTAAAAAAATACCTGGGCATTGTGGTGGGTACCTATAGTCCCAGTTACTCAGAAAGCTGACGCAAGAGGGTTGCTTGAGCCCAAGAGTTTCAGGTTGCTGTGAGCTATGATGCCATGGCAATCTACCAAGGGTGACAAAGTGAGACTCTGTCTCAAAAAGAAAAAAAAAAAAAAAAGGAGCTTGGGTGAAGATATCAGGGAGATGATAATCAAATTTGTATTATAAAATGAGCAACATTGAGGAGAACTTCACAGCCTTGAATTATAATCTTAACCTAAAAAGAAGAAACTTAATAGGATAAATGTAAAGTCCTCTATTAGATCCCCAAATTCCCTACTACATGTAGAACTGTGAATTGATGGGAATGGCTGATGTGGCTTAATATGAAAAGCTATTAAAAGGACTTGAGAATTCATTTTTTCATGTTTCTTAGGAGTAAGTGATGTAATGTGGCTGTTAATAACACTGAAATTTAGGGTTGTCTTAGTAGAATAAATATATAGAATATATATATATGTATAGAAACAAAATTCTAGTTCTGCCTCATCTCTACTGTGATGGTTAAATCACACCTGTGTTACTACACTGAAAAGGAATATTTACCAAATCTAGCCATAAAGAGAGAAGCCAAGATAATGACAAGTTAAAAATTATGAGTCATGGGCGGTGCCTATGGCTCAAGGAGTAGGGCACCGGCCCCATATACCGGAGGTGGCAGGTTCAAACCCGCCCCTGGCCAAAAAGTACAAAAAAAATGAAAAATAAAAAATATACTCAATATACTAAAGGAACAGTATACTAAAGGAACTCAATATACTGAAGGAACTACAAACATTTACCTTGATGGAAAGAAAACACAGGGCAACTATAAAAGTTATCTTTGAATGTTTGAAGAGCTGTCACATTTAAGAAGTCTCAGAAGGTAGAACAAGATACCAGCAAATGGAAATTGCTGTGAAATTAATTTCAATTTAGACTTATATAATCTTGTTTATAGTTAGTTACAGAACTTTCAAATGCCTTTATTTATCCCTATTTTATAGCTGAATTTCAAAAACTCTCATAAATGATTTATACAAAATCACACAGCTAGTAAATTCTAGAGACTCATTCTAGGTTTTTTGATTGCCAAGTCCAGCAGTTGTTCAAGTGTATTACACCTGCCTAATTGATATCTTCAGAGAGAACTAAAGAGTAATCAAACCTGGTTAAAAAATAAAGAACAGGGCAGCGCCTGTGGCTCAGTCGGTAGGGCGCCAGCCCCATGTACCGAGGGTGGCGGGTTCAAACCCGGCCCCGGCTGAACTGCAACAAAAAAATAGCCAGGCGTTGTGGCGGGCGCCTGTAGTCCCAGCTACTCGGGAGGCTGAGGCAAGAGAATCGCTTAAGCCCAGGAGTTGGAGGTTGCTGTGAGCTGTGTGATGCCATGGCACTCTACCGAGGGCCATAAAGTGAAATTCTGTCTCTACAAAAAATAAAAATAAAAAAATAATAATAAAGAACAAATTGCCCTATGAAGCAGTGAATGCTAGGAAAGGTTCAAAAGAGACTCCATAGTGAGTATGTGGGATGTTATAGAAGAAATTCAGTTATCTGATGAGAGTTTGAACTTAGAACTCCAAGATTCCTTCTCACACTGAAATTGTGAGATTCAGACAAATGAGGAACTAGAAGAAAAGGTTTAAGATTTGTCTATGAGAGACAGATTAACTTTCCGACAGATTAATTTTTTATCTGAACAGAACCTGGGAGAGGAGTGTGAAATGATACATAGAAACCTTGACAGAAACAAGCCCTTTGTTAACAAGCAAGAATACTGGCTGAAAAAAACAAAAAGCATCTTTAAACCACCTATTGCGGCACCTGTGGCTCAAAGGAGTAGGGCGCCGGACCCATATACCAGAGGTGGTGGGTTCAAACCCAGCCTCGGCCAAAAACTGCAAAAAAAAAAAAAGAATACAGGCTTGTTCTGCAACAGTCTATTTAAGTTTGTAGGGAAAAATGCTTTGAAAAGAAACTAAAATTGTTTTTAAGAAAGAATATGCTGATCATTTAGGTGCAGCTAGTGTTCACATAGATCTTGCTTTGTTCCTGCCAAAATATATATTATTATTGTAATATCAACATATTTTAATTGACATCAATTTTTTTAAGAGTTTCTCTATCTGAAGCCCACGCACGACTGAACTTAAGGAACAAAGTGCTTAAAGAAGATGTACTAATTGCAGCCTTACTATTCGAAACATCTCTTACGTTGAAATATGGTAAAGTATTAAATTGTTAATGATCACTACAAAAAATTTTACCTAAACTTAAATATTTTAGTCGCTTAAAGTGTTACATATATTTTTAAAATACTATTTTAAAGAATAGTAAATCTCAGGAAGGCATGTTTGGATTTAAACACTTGCTAATTGTTTATAGGTAGTATCATCATCTAATATTAAGCTCCATATTATGCATGATTGTTTCCATATTTGAACTTATCCGTTGCTTAAAGAATTCTGGGGGGGTGGGGGAAGTACGCAATACAATATGTTAAATAATTTTGATTTGTCGTCTTTTTAAAGTAACATGTGCTACATTCTCTGAATTGCCAGTTTTAATGCTATGACTATAGAATTTAAATTATTTGAAATGAATGGCACCTATTATGCTTTTGCTAATAAAAACACAAAAGACCTCTTAAGGTAAAGGTAAGGAGAATTATTCTCTCAAAGGTCTTTGTTGAATTAGATGAGACGTCAATTTAGATTAGAGATACCATTCTTCAAATCAAACTTTGGTACCAACCATGGAACTTAATGCATTAATAGTAGCTTTCTGGGGGCGGCGCCTGTGGCTCAGTTAGTAGGGCGCCGGTCCCATATGCTGGAAGTGGCAGGTTCAAACCCAGCCCCGGCCAAAAACCACACACACAAAAAAGTACTAGCTTTCTGTGTGTATGTGTTTAGGGCTTAAACTTGCTTTAAATTATGTTTATATTTTATTAACTCTTTTACAAAGATACATTAGAACCTTGTTGTATAATTGTCTAAATTAACCATTCTTAACTAAGGATACATAGATGTTTGGTTTCCTAGGGGCTTGTGAATCCCTAACTTATATACAAATTTGTATACTCATATGTGTGTTCCTTATACACTTTTTCCTAGGAAGATAGAACATAAGTTTCATGAAATATGTCATAGAGATTCATAACCCCCAGAAGAGGGTAATTAACATCCTAAACTAGTTTTATTTACCAAAAGAGAAAAACACTGATTCTTATCTAATATGAAATAATAGGAAGGATATATACAGTCTTAGTTTTAATTTGCTTTATCTTTACATTCTTCTCTTATTCTATACTTCAGATCATATTTCATCAAATCTAAGACACACTATTTTACATATCTTAAAGAAAAAATGCTGCCAATTTTACTATGACATGCTATCAATTGTTAAGACACAAGTAGATTTTAATAAAACAAAAATATGTGACTTTGAATTGAAAAACAAGGTATTATAATATTAAGTACTTCTGCTGAATTGAAAAACAGGTATTATGATATTAAGTGCTCCTGTGGTAGAATATGACTGAATATTTGGTGACTATTTTGTCAAGACTTTCTTGAAGAATTTTAGAAAGAATTTATTGAAGGGGAAAAAAAAAACTATGTGAAGATTTTTTTCCCTTTAGTTACTTCTGTTTTCATAATGAATTTGAGCTAAGTACATTGATTTTTAAGTCTTAAGCAAAGCAATGTTAAGAGCACCTTAACTGCTACTTGAAACATTATTAGGAGAATGATCCCTACCAATGGATATTTCTCTTGGGTGGGTATGAAACTTATATGTGAAGGAGCAGCAGCCTTTATATGAAGTCATCCTTGTGTTTCCTAATGATTATACAGTACCTTGACTATTAGAATTAATTTACCTTCTTTTTACATTTGCATACAATATGTTAAAATGCGGACATACTTCATTTTATTGCACGTCACCTGATTGTACTTTATAGACATTGTGTTTTTTACAAATTGAAGGTTTGTGGCAACCCTGAATCGAGCAAGTCTATTGGTGCCATTTTTCTACAGTATGTGCTCACTTCACATCCTCTGTCACACTTCGGTAATTCTCACAATATTTCAAACTTTTTCTTTCTTTCGTTTTTTTTCGAGACAGTGTCTCATTCTGTCACCCGGGGTAGAGTGTCATGGTGTCATGGCTCACAGCAACCTCAAACTCTCGGGCACAAGTGATCCTCTTGCCTCAGCCTCCTGAGTAACTGGGACTACAGGTGCCTGCCCCAAAGCCCAGCTGGTTTTAGAGATGGGGTTTCACTCTGGTTCAGGCTGGCCTTAAACTTCTGAGCTCAGGCAATCCACCCACCTTGGCCTTCCAGAGTACTAGGATTACAGGTATGAACCACTATGCCCAGCTTCAAACTTTTCCATGATTACTGTATCTGTTATGATGGTTTATGTTTAGTGATCTTTGATATTACTATTTTCATTGTTTTGGGGCACAACCAACTGTGTTCATATAACATACCAAACTTACTATTATTAATATTATTATTGTTATTTTGAGGAAGAGTCTCACTCTGTTGCCCAGGCTAGAATGCTGTGGTGTCAGCTTAGCTTACAACAACCTCAAATTCCTGAGTTCAAGCAATCCTCTTGCCTTAGTCTCCTGAGTAGGTTACATTAATTTTTCTATTTTTATTGTTTATTTATTGTTTCTTGACTAGTGAACCCCTTAATTTTTCTGTTTTTAGTAGAGACAGGGTCTCACTCTTGCTCAGTTGGTCTCAAACTCCTGAGCTCAGATCCTTCTGCCTCAGCTTCCCAGAGTGCTAGGATTTAGGCATGGGCCACTGTGCCCAGCCTAACACAGAGAACTGAATCAATAATGTTGTGTAAGTTCTGACTGCCACCCCCTGCTGGCCATTCCCTTCCCTCTCTCCATCTCTTCAGGCCTCTATATTCCCTGAGACAAAACAATACTGAAATAAGGCCAATTAATAACCCTACAATGGCCTATAAATGTTCAAGTGAAAGGAAGAATTAAGTATTTCTCACTTTTTTTTTATTAAATCATAGCTGTGTACATTAATGCAATCATGGGGTACAATGTGCTGGTATATTTCTCACTTTAAATCAAAAACTAGAGGTTGTTAAGCTTAGGGGGAAGTCATACCAAAAACAGACATAGGTCAAAAGCTATCTTTTTGCCTTAAATAATTAGCTGAGTTGTCAATACAAAGCTAAGCAACCTTATTGCTGACATGGAGAAAGCTTTATGGTGTGGATAGAATATCAAACTAGCCACAACATTCCCTTAAGCCAAAATTGAATGCAGAGCAAGCCAGGCCTTAACTCTCTTCAAGTCTATGAAGGCTGAGAAAGGTAAGGAAGCTGCAAAAGGAATGTTTGGTTGGTTTATGAGGCTGAAAAATGAAGTTTCACCATGAAAATGCAAGGTGAAGCATCGGGTGCTGATGGAGATGCTGCAGCAAGTTATCCAGAAGATCTAGCTAAGAACCCATTGATGAAAGTGGGTACACAAACTAAAGACTTTTCCATGCAGATGAAACAAACAGCCTTTTACTGGAAGATGAGGCCATCTAAGACTTTCATAGGTAGAACGGAGAAGTCAATGCCAGGATCAAAGTTTCAAAGGACAGGTTGACTTTCTTGTTAGGGCCTACTTAATGCGTCTGGTGACTTTCAGTTGAAGCCAAGGCTCATTTTTAATTTCAAAAATTCTAGGTCCCTTAAGAATCATGCTGGATCTACTCTGCCCATTCTGTATGAATGGAAGACCAAAGTTGGGATGACAACTGATCTGTTTACAGCACAGTTTATTGAATATTTGAAGCCCATCGTTGAGACCTACTGCTCAGAAAAAAAAGATTCCTTTCAAAAGATTACTGCTCATTGATGATGCCCCTACCCAAGAGCTCTGGTGGAGATGTACAAAGAAACAAATATTATTTTAAAACCTGCTAACACAAGATCCACTCTGTAGCCCTTAGATCAAGGAGTAACTTTGACTTTCAAGTTTTATTATTTGACCAGGTGTGGTGGCTCATGTCTGTAATCCTAGCACTCTGGGAGGCCAACACATGTGGATCACTTGAGCTCAGGAGTTTGAGACCAGCCTGAGCATGAGCAAGACCTTGTCTCCACTAAAAATAGAAAAATTAGCTGAATGTGGTGGCACATGCCTATCATCCCAGCTACTCAGGAGACTGAGGCAAGAGGATTGCTTAACCCCAGGAGTTTGAGGCTGCTGTGAGCTATGATGTCATCGCACTCGACCCAGGGTGACAGAGTAAGATTTTGTCTCAAATAATAATAATAATGATAATAATTTTTTAAAAGTCTTATTAGTTAAGAAAAATATTTTGTAAGTCATCCATGAGGGTTGAAATAAACTTCTTTCAAATTCTCCTGATGTGGATATTTTGACCTCTCAAAATGAATCATGAATATTCTTTTCTTTTGTGAGACAGAGCCTCAAGCTGTCACCCTGAGTAGAGTGCCGTGGCATCACAGCTCATAGCAACCTCCAACCCCTGGGCTGAAGCAATTCTCCTGCCTCTGCCTCCGAAGTAGCTGGGACTACAGGCTCCCACCACAATGCCCAGCTATTTTGTGGTTGCGGCCGCCATTGTTGTTTGGCGGGCCCAGGCTGGATTCGAAACCAACAGCTCAGGTGTAGGTGGCTGGTGCGCTTGAGCCACAGATGCCAAGCCGAATCATGAATATTCTTAATGGCATCTAGGTTTTCAATTTTCTTTGCTGGGATCCATCAAAGGAATCATTATCTATGACTTTGTAGGCTTCAAGACTTCAGTGGAGGAAGGAACTACACATTTTGTGGAAATAGCAAGAGAACTAGAATTAAAAGTGGATTCTGAAGATTGGTCAGAATTGCAGCAAGCTCATGATACAACTTGAACAAATTGAGGCCTTGTCTCCTATGGATGAGCAAAGAAAGTGGTTTGCTTTGGAATCTACTCCTGGTGAAGATGCTGTGGACTTTGGGGAAATGACAACAAAAGGATTTGGAATATTATATAAACTTGGTAGATAAAGCAGTGGTAGGGTTTGAGAAAATTGACTACAACTTTGAAAGAAGTTCTACTGTGGGTAAAATGCTATCAAACAGCCTCACATGCTACAGAGAAATCTTTTATGAAAGGAAGGGTCAATCAATGTGGCAAACTTCATCGTTTCATTTTAAGAAATTGCCACAGCCACCCCAACCTTCAGCAGCCATTACTCTGACCTTGGAGTCCTCAACCTCCAGGCTGCTACCCATTCATGCCCTGTTAGGAATCAGGCCTCACACAGGAGGTGAGCAGTGGGTGAGTGAAGCTTCATCTGTATTTATATCTGCTCCTCATCCTGAGCTCAGCCTCATGTCAGATCAGCAGTGTCATTAGATTCTTGTAGGAGCATGAACCCTACTATAAACTTAGATCACATTCAAGTGATCTAAGCTGGATTCTCCTCGTGAGACTCTAATGCCTGATGATCTGGGGTAGAGCTGATGTAGTGATGCAAGTGCTGAGGAGTGGCTGCAAATACAGATTATCATTAGCAGAGGGTTTGACTGCACATAAACCCAAGTGCTTGCAGACTCATATCAAAAGCTTATCCGTGAATGGCAGTGACAATTAAGCTGCATCTGGTGGCAGGCTTTATAGTGGCAAGTGAGTTGATGTACTTCAATTATACAGCTGTATCTAGTGGCAGGATTTAAGTCAGAACCTGACCTTCTAGTTGCAGGAAAACAAGCTCAGGGCTCCCATTTTTGGGATTTTGCCTTATGGAATTCTTTCATTATATATTACAATGTAATAGTAATAGAAATAAAGTGCACAATAAATGGAATGCACTTGAATCAACCCAAAACCATTCCTCCACCCAGTATATAGAAAAATTGTTTTCTGTGAAACTAGTCCCTGGTGCCAAAAAGGTTGGGGACCCCTGCTTTGATCAGTCCTCAGCCATCAACATTGAGGCAAAACCCTCCACCAGCAAAAGATTAAGACTTACTGAAGGCTCAGGTGACTGTTAACTTTTTTTTTTAGCATTCTTAATAGATGACAGTGTAGTGTAAATATAACTTTTATGTGCACTGAGAAAACAAAAAATTATGTGACTCACTTTATTGCAATTTTTGCTTTATTGCCATGATCGAGAACCAAAAGTGCAATGTCTCTGAGGTTCTGCCATATTGTATGTCCTAATTATCACTATTTGAATTAAATATCCATAATTTTTTCAGTCAACAAATATTTATTGAATGATAACTAGGTGCTGAGAGCATTAGATATACAATGGTAAAAAACACAATCAGTCTCTAACCGGGTGGAGCTTACAGCCTAGTGAGAGGACAGACAACGGTAAATATACTAATACATATACATATCTAAGGCAAATCAAGACAGATGCTGTGAAGAACATCAATAGGATGTTATGACAAAGAATAGAAAGGTCTTCCTTTCAAGTGGGTTTTGGGAGCCCTCCTAAGGAGGTGATATTTATTTAAGCAGACACCTAAAGGATGATAAGTCAGGGTAGAGGGAAATTCCGTATGTAGATGCTTCCAAGAAACGAAAAGCCAGGGTGTCAAAAAACAAAAACAAAAAACCAGCATAAAAACCGGCTGGAGAGGAAAGTAGGGCCAGATCCTGCAAGTCCTTACAGAGCATGATAGAAAACGGAGATTTTATTCTAAGTATAATGAGAAGTCATTGAAAGATTTTAAGTAGAACACTAGTGTTTAAAATTGTATTTTTAGAATAACACATTTGGAGTTGGAGGGTTAAGAGCAGAAAGAGGGAGACTAGTTAGAAAACGGTTATTGTAGACCAGGCAATTGATAATGATAATAGCTAAATAATAAAGTGTATTTGGGTTTTAAAATATTTTTAAATATAAAAGTAAAAGAAGGGCTCAGTGCCCGGAGCACAGCCAAATACACTTTATTACTTAGATATGTACATTTTCTATATTAGTGATTGCAAATTTGGGACCTGCTCTATGATTTTACAACTGTCCGAATGAGAGAGTGCATAATTAGAATTATTATGTGAGGACTTTTTTGCTTATTTGTGATGGTGAACATCACAAAATTATGCATGGACTTTTTTTTGCTCATCAGCTTTTGTTAGTGTTTGTGTATTTAGTGTGTGGCCCAAGACAGCTCTTCTTCTTCCAGTGTGGCCCAGAGAAGTCAAAAGGTTGGTCTCCCTTGGACTCCAGAACTCCAGGACTGCCCTTGAAGATTTCAGTATTTAGAAATGGGAATGAGGAGAACTAATAAGACTGAGAAGCATCAACTAGAATATAGGAAGTGTGGTATTACATAACCAAGAAGGAGAGTGCTTCCAGAAGGGAGCAAAATGGTTGAGGGTTTATTATGCTACTGGGAGATGGATAAGATTTGATCTGGTAACCTACAGGTTTTAGGTAACCATGATTAGAGCTATTGCAGAAATGGAGGTGAAGTTATGGAGACAGCACACATAGACAATTTTGAGATGAGGAAAGAAATGGTGCATTAGGAAGAGAAGGATGAATAGCCGGGTGTTGTGGCGGGCGCCTGTAGTCCCAGCTGCTCGGGAGGCTGAGGCAAGAGAATCACGTAAGCCCAAGAGTTAGAGGTTGCTGTGAGCTGTCTGACGCCACGGCACTCTACCCGAGGGTGTTACAGTGAGACTCTGTCTCTACAAAAAAAAAAAAAAAAGGAAGAGAAGGATGAGTGGTCCAGGAAGGGATTTTATTTTTATATGAGGATAGACGGCATTAAATCCTATTATGTGCAGTAGAGAGTAAATTGATGATGCTGTAGAAGAGGGGAAGATACAGGAGTAAAGTCCTAAAAAGGTGAGCAGGGATGGTTTTCCGGCACATGTGAAAGTACTGGCCTCTCATAAACTAGTTACTTCCTCATTTTATAGGAGAGAAGAAAGTGGATACAGAACCAGGTAGGTTTGTAGGTTTGGTCATATACCTCAAGGAAGGTATATTCAAATTGTATGACCAGCTGAAAATGAAAGGTCTGAGGAAAGAAGAATGGAATAGAATAGTCATTGTGAGGGCTAGGAAGTGTCCTTGGGAAACACAGCAGGGTCGTCAGGCAGTGGAAGTGATTGTTTGAAGCTATCGATTCATTTAAAATGAAAAGAAATGCCAGTTGTGTGATTTTGCCTACCAGCCTTAGTACTAGCATATTATGAATGGTTGGGTTCCTGCAGTGTTGCAGAGGAGCAAGGTAGTGTGGGGCTTGCAAGGGAAGGACTCTTAAGCTGACAGAGGAAGGGCATGAATGGGAGGAAGCAGATCACAGATCTCTGAGGCGGAAGACCTGGAACAGCAACTGAGCTGGAGCATAGGAGGTAGTTGAGGGGAGTGAGTTTTGGTTTTGAAGTAAGTTTCTGGTGATACCAGTTTCCTGTGATTGTGGGAATGTGTGGCTAAGGTAGAGGGGGAAAGGTAGGACCCAGGGAGGTCAGAAGTTAAATGGGCAGTTCACAGGGAAAACACTGAATGTTGGATATTGGGGAAGAAAGGAAAATTGTGCACCAAGTGCTGAGAGCTAGGCGTTGACTATGGAAGGGGGAAAAGGTTGTTAAAGCAAGGTGGCACTGAACATCAAAGGAGAGACAGGAGGAAGCAGGGGAAAGAATGGTCTGGAAGCAGCAGAGTGTAGGGTAGCAAGGGAGGCATGGCTTGGTACTCGTCGTACTGCCCCATTTACGTACTTATTCAATGAATCAATGAATGAAACGGAGTATAAGAGCTGAACTCCTATACTAAAAGTCAATGTTTTTTAAATTGTAGTAAAATATACATAAAGATCAACCTCGTTAATCATTTTTAAGTGTACGATTCAGTGGTGTTAAGTATACTCATGTTGTTTTGCAACTATCACCACCATCCATTTCCAGAAGTTTTTTATCTTCCCAAACTAAAACCTTGTATCCATTAAACCCCAACTCCCCATTTCCACATCTACCTAGCCTCTGGCAACTCTCATTCTGCTGTCTCTAGGAATTTGACCATTCTTAGGTACCTCATATAAGTGGAATCATGTAATATTTGTCCTTTTGTGACTGGGTTATTTCATGTAACATAATGCTCTCAAGGTTCATCTATATTGTGTGAGTACTATTACTTAATAATAATACATATATACCACATTTTGTCCATATTTTGTTTATTCCTTTATCAGTGAACACTTTGGTTGCTTACACCTTGTAATACTGCTATGAACATGAATGTGCAGATACACATATCCCTTTGAGATTTTGCTTCCAAATCTTTTGAGTATATACCTATAAGTGAAATTACTGGATCATGGAAATTGTTTACTGTTGTGGATGAACAACCAAACTGTTTTCCGTAGTGTGTGTACCATTTTACATTCCCAACATTACATAAGGGTTCCAATTTTTCTACATCCTTGTCAACACTTATTATTTCCTTTTTATTTTTACAATAGCCATTGTATGGGTGTGAGGGTGGTATTGCATTCTGATTTTTGTTGTCAGCTTAAATTCAATCACCTTTATTTTATTTTTATTTCAGGTTAATGTGGCGATACAAACAACTAGGTCATATTTGAATTTGTTAGGCAGAGTCCCTCTCGTACTTGTGTCCTGCACCCAAATGTGCCCATTAATTGGGAGCATCCCAAGCCCCCCTCCTTTCCTCTCCCCCTTCCTTCCTTCTCACTTCCCTCAACTTGAATTGAAATGAGTTTTTTCTCCTCTGTGGGTGTGAATTAGATGGTCTACTGGCTTCATATTAGCATTGAGTACATTGGATATTTGCTTTTGCATTATTGTGATACTTTAGTAGAAAGACTATGTTTCAACTCCATCCAGGTTAATACAAAAGATGTAAAGTCACTATCATTTTATGGCTGAATAGTTTTCCATAGTATACATTATACCTCAGTTTGTTAATCCATTCCTGAGTTGATGGACATTTAGGTCATTTCCACATCTTGGCAATTGCAAATTGAGTTATAAACAATCCAGTGGAAATAGCCTTATAATAAAATGATTTTTTCTTCTGAGTAGATACCTAGGAATGGGATTGTGGGGTCAAATGAGAAGTCTAATTTGAGTTCTTTGAGGATTCTCCATACTTCTTTCCAAAGAGGCGATATGAGTTTGCAGACTCACCAACAGTGTAAAAGTGTTCCCCTCTCTCCATGCCCACACCAGCATCTGCAACGTTGGGACTTTGTGATGTGGACTATTCTCACTGGGGTTAGGTGATACCTCAGGTTGATTTTCTTTCACGTTTCTCTGATGATTATGGATGATGGGCATTTTTTCATGCTTTTGTTAACCATTCATCTGTCTTCTTCAGAGAAGGTTCTGCTCATGTTTTTTTCCAGTGAGAGATGGCATTCTTTTTCTGTTGATTAATTTGAGCTCTCTATAGATTCTAGTTATTAAACCTTTGTAAGATTTGTAACATGCAAATCTTTTCCCATTCTCAAGGTTGTCTATTTGATTTGCTTGTTATCTCCTTAGCTGTGCAGAAGCTTTTCAATTTAATTAAGTTCCACTTGTTTATTTTTGTTATCGCCATTGCTATGGAAATCTTCTTGATAAAATCTTTCCCCAGGCCGACATCCTTAGGAGTTTTCCCCACACTTTCTTCTAGGATTTTTATCATTCCATGTCTTATATTTAAATCTTTTATCCATCTTGAATCAATTTTTTTAAGTGGTGAAGCATGTGGCTCCAGTTTCAGTCTTTTACATGTGGTTATCCAGTTTTCCCAGCATCATTTATTAAGAGGGATTCTTTTCCCCAGTGTATGCTTCTATTTGGTTTAACAAAGATCAAATGGCTATAAGAGACTGGTTTCATCTCTTGGTTTTCTATCCAGTTCCAAATGTCTCTATTTTTGTGCAATATCATGCTTTTTTGATCACTGTGGACTTGTAATATAGCCTAAAGTCTGGGGGACTGATGCCTCCAACTTTGTTTGTATTACTAAAAATTGCCTTGGCTATATGTTTTCTTTTTCTGGTTCCATATGAAATGAAGAACTATTTTTTCCACTTCTTCAAAGTATGATGTTGGTATTTTAATGGGAATTGCATTGAATCTGTAGATTGCTTTGGGAAGTATAGACATTTTAATAATGTTGATTCTTCCCAGCCAAGAGCATGGTATGTTCTTCCGTTTGTTAATGTCTTCTGCTATTTCTTTTCTTAGGGTTTCATAATTCTCTTTGTAGAGGTCCTTCACCTCTTTTTTTAGGTATATTCTTAGGTATTTAATTTTCCTTGAAGCTTCTGTGAAGGGAATTGGTCCTTGATTAGCTTCTCAGCTTGGCTATTGTTGCCGTAAACCAAGACTACTGATTTGTGACATTGATTTTCTACCCTGACCCGTTACTGTATTTCTTGATCACTTCCAGGAGTCTTGTGGTTGAGTCACTGGGATTGTCTAAGTATGAGATCATATCATTGGCAAAGAGCAAGAGTTTGACCTCCTTTGCCCCCATTTGGGTGCCCTTTATAGTTTTCTCTTACCTGATTGCATTGGCTAGAACTTCCAGCACAATGTTGAATAATAGTCGTGATAGAAGACATCCTTGTCTAGTTCCAGTTCTAAGTGGAAGAGCTTTCAGTTTTGCTCCATTCAGGATGATATTAGTTGTGGGTTTGTCATAGATGGCTCAATCAGTTTAAGAAATGTACGCACTATGCCTATATTCTTAAGAGTTCTTGTTAGAAAAGTATATTGAATTTTATCAAATGCTTTTTCTGTATCTATTGAGAGGATCCTATGGTCTTTGTTTTTGCTTCTATTCAAATGGTGAGTTACATTTATAGATTTGCATATGTTAAATTACCCTTCCTTCCCTGGGATGAAGCCCACATGATCATGATGTATAATTTTTTAATGTGTAGCTGTAATCTATTGACTAGGATTTTATTGAGTATTTCTGAATCTATATAAATTCATGAAATTGGTCTGTAGTGCTCCTTTTTAATTGGATCCTTTCCTGGTTTTGGTATCAGGGTGATGTTTGCTTCATAGAATGTTTTGGGGAAGGACCTTCATTCTAAATCAGCGGTTCTCAACCTGTGGGACCCACAGGAATTATATTAAAGGGCCACAGCTTTAGCAAGGTTAAGAACCACTGTTCTGGGCAGCGCCTGTGGCTCAGTGAGCAGGGCGCCGGCCCCATATACCGAGGGTGGCGGGTTCAAACCCGGCCCGGCCAAACTGCAACAAAAAGATAGCCGGGCATTGTGGTGGGCGCCTGTAGTCCCAGCTACTTGGGAGGCTGAGGCAGGAGAATCGCCTAGGCCCAGGAGTTGGAGGTTGCTGTGAGCTGTGTGACGCCACACCACGGCACTCTACCGAGGGCCATAAAGTGAAACTCTGTCTCTCCAAAAAAAAAAAAAAAAGAACCACTGTTCTAAATGTTTTAGAATAGTCTCTGCATTATAGGTGTGAGCTTTTTTTAAAGATTTGATGGAATTCTGGTGTGAAGCCATCTGGCCCAGGGCTTTTTGTTGGAAGATTTGTTTACTGTTTCTTTGATCTCAGTGCTTTTCTCCCCCTCTCTCCCTTCTTTCCTCCCCCCTACTCTCTTCTTTCCTTCTTCCCTCCCTCTCTCTCTTCATCTCTTCCTTCCTTCCTCTCTCCCTCCCTTTCCTCTCTTCCTTCCTTCCTCCCTCCCTCCCTCTCTCTTCTTTCTTTTGAGACAGAGTCTTTCTTTGTCACCTTCAGTAGAGTGCTGTGTCATCATAGCTTACAGCAACCTCAAACTCTTGGGATCAAGTGATTCTCTTGTCTCAGCCTCTCTAGTAGCTGTGACTACAGGCACCCGCCACAATGCCTGGGTATTTTTTTTTTTTTTTTTTTAGCAGGTCCCAGCCAGGTTTGAACCCACCAGCCCTGCAGCATGTGGCCAGTGCCCTAATCACTGAGCTATGGGTGCCCAGCCCACATTCTCAAATTTCTGGCATAGTTTCTTGTAGTCAGAGACAATATCTTATATCTCTGTGATATCTGTTATTGCCTCCTTTTCATTTCTGATTGAAGTTATTAGAGATTTTTCTTTTTAGTTTCTAGTTAATCTGGCCAAAGGTTTATTTTATTTTTTCAAAGAACCAACTTTTTGTTTCATTAATTTTCTGAATGATTCTTTTGTTTTCAATTTTATTTATTTCTAATTTAATTTTGGTTATTTCTGTTCTTCTACTAGGTTTGGGATTAGATTGTTCATCCTTTTCCATTTCCTTAAGATGATTCATTAAGTTATTGATGTGCTCTCTTTCTGTTTTTTGGATATAGACATCTAATATGATAAATTTCCCTCTTAAGACTGCTTTTGCAGTGTCCCACAGGTTTTGGTAACTTGTAGCTTCATTGGTGTTATGTTAACAATTTCCTCCTTTATCTCTTCCTTGACCCAATTGTCATTCACCATAAGGTTGTTTAACTTCCATGCCTCTGTATGGGGCTGAAAAATTTTGTTGAAGTTGAGTTCCACCTTTATTACCTTGTGGTCTTAAAAGATACAAGGTATAATTTCAATTCTTTCATAAAAGGTCTCTTTCATAAATCTGAGCATTTAAGTTAGGTGTATAAATGTTTAGAATTGAAATGTCCTCTTGTTGTATTATACCCTTGACCACAATTAAGTGACCAGCATTGTGATTTTGATTATTTCCTTAGTGATGTAGAACATCTTTTTCATATGCCTATTGGTCATCTGTTTATCCTCTTTGAGAAATGTATGTTTTAATCCTTACCTATTTCCCGCCCCCTCCACTCTAATCCCCTGCATGACCCCCATTTTAAAAATCAGGTTGTTCTCTTACTGACTTGCAGAGTCTTTCATCAGAGATATGATTTGCAACTTTCTATTTCCTGGGTTGCCTTTTCACCAGTGATTGTATCTTTTGATGCAGTTTTTAATTTTGATGTGGTCCAATTTATTTTTTGTTTTGGTGCCTGGTTTTGGTGTGATATTCAAGAAATCACTGTCAAATCCAAAATAATTCAACTTTCCTCCTGTGTTTTCTTCTAGACTTACAGTCTTTTAATGTTTACATTTTAAAGTCTTAGAACTCTTGCATTTAGGTCTATGCTCCATTTTGAGATGATTTTTGCTATGATGTAAGCTAAGGGTCCAACTTCATGTTTTTTCCACAAACAGGTTCCAACTCCTGTTTTTTTCTCCCCATAGAATGATCTTACTACCCTTGTTGAAAATCATTTGATATATGCCAGTTTATTTGAGGGGCTATTCTAGTCCATAAATTTAGATATTTACCTTGCCATGAATGGTTTTAACAACTGAGAAATGTACTGCAATGGGTTTATCCTTGATCATTCATTTATTCTTTTTACCCATATTCCAATACCTTCTTTTTCTACTATTTTCACCTCTAAACATTACTATTCAGCTTCAAAACTAATGCTTTTTACAATTTCCAAGCTTTAAAATGTAGACATCAAAATACTTCTTCTGTTGGTACCAAACTAAAGCCCCTTCCTTAGTTTAAAAGAACAAGTGTCAGATTTACATGATTATCGACATGCTCTATTGAGTGAGTCAGAACTTAACTTTTACATTTTCATTATTTTGTTTGATAAGAGTGATTTCACATTTGGCTTTTTTTTGGGCCGGGGCTGGGTTTGAACCCACCACCTCCGGCATATGGGACCGGCACCCTTCTCCTTGAGCCACAGGCACCGCCCTCACATTTGGCATTTTAAGTATTCCTCACTTACATTCTGTTTCCTTCTTTAGGAGCCGCTGTATTTTGTGTTGCTCCAAATGCAGTATTTCCATTTGAATTGCATAATGAAGAGTATTTAGAGGAAAGGGATATCTACCTGACTCAGTGCCAACGACAGCTCGAACAGTTTATTGCCACATATGGACCAGGGACAGGTATCTTCTCTAGTGATGAATAAGTGACTTGAGGAAATCATTTTTTCTTCATTCCTACCTAAGCAGGGGAGAAAGTGTATTTGAGAGTGATTTTTTAAAAATTTAAGTATGGCCTCCTCAAAATTAATTCCTAATGCGATAAATACTAATCCAAACCTCTATAGCCAACAGCAGAATTGTAAAACTTAGAACAGTGTGGACAATTTATAAGTGATAAAGTTGTCAAGGAGAATACTACTTAAAAAACAAATTCTGGTTAGCTCAGAATATCAATGGTGAATAGACAAAAATATAAATAAGCTGAACAAGGTGAAAAATAACTTTTATGTAGTCCACTATATTTGTCACAAGATGGCAATAATGCTTTATCTACAAATAATGTTAAACTATTTTTTTTCCCTTACACTTGTGAACTTGTCAAAACTAGTGAGTAAAGAATATATATAACCTTTTGTATGACTCCTGGTGGTAGATCAAAACTTTAAAAAAAATTACATAACCTTAAACTTCAAATTTAAGGTCTTTTCATGCTTTTTTTGACATGTCTATGACATAGTTTCACAAGCCCTAAATACAGAATCTGGAAAAGCCTTGGGAATTCCCCATATATTATGCACGTGTCAGGTTAAATGAAAATTTACATGTTATCAAGGAGACTGTAATTTATAAATTGGCTACTTAGCCCTCACTAGTTACAAGAAAGGTTCCATAAGGCAAAGAAATCAATTTGGAAGCCCAGTCTCCATTTTTGTATTTTTAGAGACAGTCTCACTATATTGCCCTCAGTAGAGTGCCACAGTGTCACAGCTCACAGCAACCTCCAACTCCTGGGCTTAGGTGATTCTCTTGCCTCAGCCTCCCGAGTAGCTGGGACTACAGGAGCCCACCACACCTGGCTAATTTGTTGTTGTTGTTGCAGTTTGGCCAGGGTTGGGTTCAAACCCGCCACCCTCGATATATGGGGCTGGTGCCCCACTCACTGAGACACAGGCACCACCCCCAGTCCTCATTTTCGAAGGAAAGTTTTTCTGCTCTGAAAAGGCAGAAACATCATGAGAAAACGTATCTTGTAAAAAATTCTTAAATCTTTAGTTCTCATTCTTCAAAGCCTTATCGAAAGATCACATCCATTCACAGAAAAGCAAAGTATCACCGAACTGTCACTTTATTAACCAAGATGCTATCATGCATCATATCTTTCAAAATTGGCACTTCAGTTTCTTAACCAAACAGCAGGACTACTCACCAACTCTCTGAGATCTAGATCACTATCACTGAACACCTACTAGTGCCAGGGACAATGTTAGAAGGAAAAGCCAGTTTTTAACGTTTACATATTACAATTTTATGTTACCAGTTAGCAAGATGCTTATCTTGTGCTTCTCGTGTACAACTCTTTTACGGTTCTCTATGGGATGAAGGCAGAACACTTCCCTGTCTTTATCTTCACCTAGCGAGAAATCTAGTTTTCAAATTCAATTCTTTTAATCCTAGACAGACCTGCTGGCCCAGTTTCTCCTAACATAACACAATTATTCCTTGTACTAAGATTAGGATTACTGTGTTCAAAGATGAAGTCAAACTGAATAAAATAAAAAAAAAAAAATTTTAATTAAGATAGGCTCACTGTTGCACTTGGTACACTGCTATGGCCTCATAATTCACAGCAACCTCAAGCTTTCAGGTTCCAATGATCCTCTTGCCTCAGCCTCCCAAGTAGCTGGAACTACAGGCACCCACTACGCCACCTTTATTTTTTGAGACAATCTCACTATGTCGCCCTCAGTAGTGCGCTGTGCTGTCACAGCAACTTCAAACTCTTGGGCTTAAGCAATTCTCCTGCCTCAGCCTCCCACATAGCTGGGACTATAAGCGACTACCACAACACCCAATTTTTTTTTTTTTTTTTTGCAGTTACCATTGTTGGTTAGCTGGCCCTGGCTGGGTTCAAACCCGCCAGCCTTGGTGCATGTGGCCAGAAATGTCTCACTCTGGGTCAGACTGGTCTCAAACCTGAGAGCTCAGGCAATCCACCCGCCTCACCTCCCAAAATGGTAGGAATACAACAGGGGTGATCCACAGTGCCCGGGCCCTTAAAATTTAAATCTTAAATAAAATCTATAATCACAGAAAGGTGATAGCTTTTACGTAAGGGACAATTTGATTGCATTCAAGCATTCAAGAGTCCTACCGGTTTTTCAGGTACAATAGAGAATTACAAAGGGGAAGCCAGATATGACACATGCAGCGATTAGGGCCTCTCCAGAAATTACCAAAAGCTACAAAGGGAAAGTGGGGAGGGAGTACAGGAAATATCTCACCATGCTTTATCTCAATGAGATCACCACCCACAAATGAGCCGATTACATTGTTAAAGTATGCTAAAAACAGGTCTGATTAGTAGTGACTATTAAGAATACAGCTATTTTGGCTCGGCGCCTGTGGCTCAAGCAGTTAAGGCGCCAGCCACGTACGCCTGAGCTGATGGCTTCCAATCCAGCCCTGGCCCGCCAAACAACGACAGCTGCAACCAAAAAATATCCGGGCGTTGTGGCGGGCGCCTGTAGTCCCAGCTCCTTGGGAGGCGGAGGCAGGAGCCTCTCTTGAGCCCAAGAGTTGGAGGTTGCTGTGAGCTGTGTGATGCCATGGCACTCTATCCAGGGTGACAGCTTGAGGCTCTGTCTCAAAAAAAAAAAGAATACAGCTATTTTAAAAGAAAAGAGACTTTAGTGCCCAGCAATTAAAATAATTACTCACATTTATTTTCTATATCATTTATAATGAAGTTAGTAAAACCAAGTAAAATATTCATTTTCATCATTTGTTCTGTTCATCTGTTTTCTTGCAGTCTTCGTTCTTTCTTCCATAATGTTGCATGGCACACCTCTAAAAAATCAGAACAGTGAAAATCATTTCATAATCAAAGATAAAGTTAACCACATTACCTCAAACAGTGGCTTTTTGCTGAGGTTTGGTGCCTGTAGCTCAGTACTTAGCGCGCCAGCCACGTACACCAAGACTGGTAGGTTCAAATCCAGCCCATATTTGCCAAACAACAACTACAACCAAAAAATAGCTGGGTGGTGTGGTGGGCGTCTGTAGTCCCAGCTATTTGGGAGGCTGAGGCAAGAGAATTGAATTGCTGAAGCCCAAGAATTTGAGGTTGCTGTGAGCTGTGGTGCCAGGGCACTCTACCCAGGGAGACAGTTTGAGACTGTCTAAAAAAAAAAAAAAAAAATTCAATGCTGAGAAAAGGAAACCATATCCTGACATGCAAAGGCAACTGCAACAGCTATTGGACCCAATCCCTTGGATTTATCAGACACTTTTAACTGTCAACAGATGTGGTCGCTTTCCTAGTTACAATTACTTACCTGAGGCAACAAAGGAGTATTTCAAAAAACTGCAGCTAAAGGACATCCATCTGCAGCTACCTATGTGCTAAGGAGAAAGAACATTTAGCCTCTTAGTAAAAAATTGTACTACATACCATTAACATAAACCAATATAGTTTACTGGCATCTCAGTCTAAGAATTATTTCTTCAAAGATATCCTCAGCTGGGTAAACGGCAAAAATTTAAGTCATCATTATGCCACCATTATCAACGTCGATAACACATCAAACATTTTGTGTATTGCTTGTTAGTAACAATAGCACCACGATTCCCAAAAAGATGTCATTTAACACTTTTTGTACCTCAATATATGCAGTGGCGGTTCTACTTTTTCATTGCCATTTTCTGTTAAGCTTTTGGAAAACATCTGTCACAATGACCTTCACACACCTTCAAAATTCATAGGATTTGTCAGACCTAAAAATTAAATTTTCACTGTCAATTCCCATTTGTAATTGCATTTGTTTGGCATGTTATATGAAGGAATAGTCTAATAAAAATTTCATTCCTGCCGGGCGCAGTGGCTCATGCCTGTAATCCCAGCACTGTGGGAGGCTGAGGAGGGAGAATCAATTGCTTGAGCTCAGGAGTTAGAGACTTGCCTGAGCGACAGTGAGACCCCGATTCATGAAAAAAATGGAAAAACCCAGCCGGGTGCTGCCTTGAGCACATGTAATCCCAGCGGCATCCGGAGGCTGAGGCAGAGGGGTGCCTGCAGCCTGAGTCTGAGGCTGTGGTGAGCTACCACGCCCACTGCACTCTGCTCAGGGGCATAGGGTGGGACCCTGTCTCACAACAACAAAATGTCATTCCTCTAAGGAACCCAACCTACCTTTTGGGACTCCAACCCACTTTTTAATAAAAGTACCAGTATCTCTTGTTCAATACATTTCTAATGGAATAAAAGAACACAATTCCTGTTTCATTACTTCTGATAGTATTAACTGACAAACGCGAAATTTAAAAACATCTGTTAATGACTTGAGTGTTTTAAATCTTTTGATTGGTTAGTACCTAAAAATTACATAAATGATGGAAACATTTTATATCCTTCATCATCACAGTATTGATTTTAAGACACAATGGTCCTAATGAGTAGACAACCATTGCTTTTCTGTCCTAGAGCTTGACTAGAATGCACTAAGTCAGGTTAAATGCTAGATGTACAGAAACTAGGGTGAAGATTTTCACCTGAAAACAGTACAATGGCAAATCTAGTAGTTTTGGAGAAGGGATGCCTTACACTGTCAGCATTACCAGACACATTCCTACAGAATTAAGTTTAAGTTAACTGAATGTACACAAACAGGGCAAAGGAGATGGCCAGGGCCACACAAATGTCACACAGCACCTCAGGAGTATAAATCATTGAGCTAAACAATTATTGATATGATTTATGAAGACATACAAGTTTGGACCCTGCTAAACTATCATTATTTTCATGTCTTGAAATGCTGAAATATTTCACTTGAGTATGAGGAATAAAATTACTGCTTGTGAATAATTCTAATTTGGAAAATTTCAGTTTAGTATTATGATTCACAGGAACTACAGACAACTACATGCATACTCATTCTTATAATGCCTATGTTTAAAGATACATATGAATAATAAACTATCCATCTCACCTCCCAGCCACAGGATCAAGAAACCGATGGACACAAAACTAGAGATAGGTACTACTAGATGGGGGGCAGGGGAATGGGGGTGGGAGGTAACACAGCATTGGCAATATTACCGCTTTTAAATGGGTCGTTGAGTTCTTTTGTATTTATGTTTCAGACTTTCATGCACTACCTGTATTTTTATCAAACAAACACTTAGCTTGTAAATTTCTAGAAATCCCAGCACTTAGCAACAATTCAAACCACATAGGGCTTAAAATTAAGGAATCCACGGATTATAGAACCATTACATTCATCCTGTTGACAGCTAACTCTTAAAATTACTTCAAATGAAACAATGTATTTCAAATCGGGAAGAAAAAAAAAAAACCCAGGAATATACCACGTCTCACAGATGCCTTACCATTTTTAAACGTTTTTGAATTGCCAGCATGTTTTCCAGTCTCCCCGCAGTTGACTGATGTACATCCGGAAACACCCATCTCCCTGTGAATTCAAGCACAGGCACAAGGGTGGGCATTTACAGCCTAAGGGCCTTGCAGAACTGCACGGGCTGTTCTCCAATTTCAATGTCTTTTCTCAGAACTTATTTACAAGGAAATTTACAGGAAAACGCGACCCGCTCCACTTACGGCTAGAGACCAGCATAGACCCACAGTAAACTTCGTTTAGAAAATAAAATTTCCCACCATTGCAAGAGGGACTTTACCTAACAATTGCAATCAGTGTAACCTGGCTTACTGTACCCTCAATGAATCCCCAACAATAAAAAAAAAAAAAGTAAGAAAGAAAATAAAATTTCCCACGATTGCAAGAGGGACTTTACCTAACAAGTGCAATCAGTGTAACCTGGCTTATTGTACCCTCAATGAATCCCCAACAATTAAAAAAAAAGAAAGAAAGAAAGAAAAGAAAATTTCCCTGTAGTCCCAGCTGTTCGGGAGGCTGAGGCAAGAGAATCGCGTAAGCCCAAGAGTTAGAGGTTGCTATGAGCCGTGTGACGCCAGGGCACTCTACCCGAGGGCGGTACAGTGAGACTCTGTCTCTACAAAAAAAAAAAAAGAAAAGAAAATTTCAAAACCACAAAGTAATGTTAGGGATGGGTCGTCTTATTACCTAGGAGATAATCACCTCCCCCGCGTATAAACTGCTCCCTTATAAATGATAAATAAGCCGCCCATTTAAAGGAAACCTGAACAAGCCAATGCCGCATGCTCAGATTTGCAGGGGTACAAAAGGGACCCGGCAAAGCAGAACAGGAAGTTATCTGGCCGTTCCTTCCAGGCACCTTTGGTTCCCGAGTCATGCAAGGCCCTTTATACTAACTTCTGGGCTCACAGTCAAAATCAGCGCTGACGGAGTAGGCTGCGCTAAGACTTCCAGGTGGTTGCTCACAAACGCCAGCTCAGGTGGCCGGAGGGCTCGTGGGCCCTGACCGCGAGGGGAGCGTCACCTCCTGGGCCAAACCTGAGGCGCCGGCTGCGGCTGGGCCGGAGCAAGGCGGCGCGGCGCTCGGTACCCACGAAGCGAGAGCCCGGCCCGTAGGAGAGGAGGAAGAAAGACCGCAATGGCTCTTACCTCCAAGAGCCCAGCTACCGACTGGAAGGCTCAGCCGCTTTCCCATGCGCATAGGTAGCAGTTCTTCCCGCCCACCCGCATAGCTAGCAGTTATTTCCGAACCGTCCTCTCTCGGCTGCCGCGCCGAAAACGAGGCGCGCTGTCCGCGAGTAGCTGTTGGACCTCCGGGGCTAGACCCGCCCCTTCCGGGACTCAGTCCCGCCCGTCCATGCGCAGTGCGGGCAGACACTAGCTCCGGAGGGGAGCTCTGGCCTTTGGGTTTGGGTTGAACAGCTGAGTGTAACTTTGCTAGAAGCATTTTTCTTTTTTTTTTTTTTTTGAGGCACAGTCTATGTAGCCCTTGGTAGACTGCCGTGGCAGCACACAGCTCCCAGCAACCTCCAACTCCTGGGCTTAAGCGATTCTCTTGCCTAAGCCTCCCGAGTAGCTGAGACTACAGGCGCCCGCCACAACGCCCGGCTATTTTTTGGTTGCAGTTCAGCAGGGGCTGGGTTTGAACCCGCCACCCTCGGTATATGGGGCCGGCGCCTTACCGACTGAGCCACAGGCGCCACCCAGCATAGAATTTTATTAATAGTAGTTTTTTAAAAATTCTAGGCCGGGTGCCATGGCTCACGCCGTAATCCTAGCACTCTGGGGGGCCAAGGTGGGTGGATTGCTTGAGTTGAGTTTGAGACCAGACTGAGCAAGTGTGAGACCCTATTTCTAAAAATAGCCTGGCTTTGTGGCAGACGCTTATAGTCCCAGCTACTTGGGAGGCTGAGGAAAGAAGATCTTTTGAGCCCAAGAGTTTGAGGTTTCTGTGAGCGGTGATGCTACGGCACTCTACCCAGGGCAACAGAGTGACACTGTGTCTCAAAATGAAAAAAAAAAAAGAAAAATAACGATTCTTTAGTAATATAATCATGATTACCTTAGAAAGTTTTATACTTTGTAGATACAAGTGGATTCTGGAGCAGGTAAGATATTATTTTCTTATAAGCTGTCAGAATCTATGGTCTGCACTTACACATGTAAATCTCATTTGGAGAAACTCATCTCCTCATATTTGCAGTATAAAATGAGGTTGGAACTGGTAGGAAGTTGTCTGTAAAAACCACATCCTCGGGCTTTCCCTGGCTGGATAGTAAGCATGTCAAAACAGAGTTAATGCAAGCAAAATGTAAATGATCCTAGTCACAGATGCATGACTTTTCTATGTAAGATTCTTTTACCTCAGGCAAGATTATTTTTAAACATAATATTGACATTGAGATAATCATAGTATTTATACTTCTCGTCAAGGTTAAAGTTCCAAATCTGTGGAAAAATATATTAAATTGTCAGAAAATAGGGAACTGATCTGAATGAAAGTTGATTCTTAAACACTTGAAGTACATGAACTTTCAAGAGATAATTTTGGTGAAAATTGCCTTAATTACTTATGATATCTGCCAGGATCTAAAATAAGGAGTTAACCACAGTGACTTTAATTGTCAATGGGAGACACTAGTGTTTTCCTTTTCTGTTTAAAAATTTAACTTTGACATTAAGAATAAACTTTGAAAATAACTATTTAAATGTTAGAAATTCTGAATGTAAAGGGATGTTTTAAAATTACTTGAGCTGGCCATTGAGACCTGGTGGGAAGTCTGCTAGGGGACTTGAGAGACAATTTTGTTCTTTGATGAAGATACGTGTTTGCAGACAAGCCACTCTTCTTTCCTAAGACACTCTCATCCAGACATTCTTACCTGTGAAAGAATGCCTGTCCCTTACTGTTGCAACTGTCCTGTTAAATGAGAGATTGTACCTGAGATGGTAAAATGGAAAGAAGGAACCAGCAACTGAAAGATACTGAATAGTCACAGAATTAACTAGAATGAACTAGCTAGGGAGCAACTTCTTGTTATGTGAAATAATACATTTTTCTTATTCTTTAAAACAACTATTCAAGAATAATGATGTGGAGCATTGAGAGGTGGAACTAATTGAAAATTATGATGCCATTCATACCCCAGTGATAATCTAACATAAATTATGTCCTGAAATTAACATCCCATTAAACCTTTCGGTACAATAGGAACTTAACAGCTCTTTTCTCAAATCCTACTAGCTCCACTTTTAAGGAACAATAAGTATGCTGTTCTCAAAAGTCTCCAAGGGAAAAAGGATGATTGACAAGGAGTATGTTAACTGGAAGGAATCATTAACCAGAAGGTATAACTATGTAGAAAACATGTGAATATCCTCAGTGTGTGTGTATTTACACATTTGTTCTTGTGTGTTTTACATATATGTGTGTCAGAGACTACAAAGAAAAGTCAACTTTCACGGGGTGTCATACTTGTGTATGTATGATCTGTCACCCAGGAACTTAGAAACCTTGGTCCACTGGTGAGATTATGTCCTCCTTATCTTCTTGTGTTAACCACACAGGACACAAATACAAATAGCAAGGTCCCGTTAAAAGAAAACAAAATGAATGTCCATCTTCCACTTTGTAATGGCCGTCACAAATAAATCCCTCAGTTTGTCAAATAGGAAATATTTTCTCAATGTGCATAGGCCTTACTTTCTCATTGGCTCATGTATTATATCTGCTCCTTTTTTTGTTGATTCCTGCTTAGCTTTGAAGACCCAGCCTGTCCCCAAACAATTATCAGAATTATCTCCAAATCCTGATCATTCCCCCTTTGTAACTGGGCTTTCATATTATAACAGAATGTAATGTTGGGCAGTGTGGGACCCTCTCTCTGAGTTGGTTCCTTCTTCTTCCATAGTAGAATCTTGGGACAACAGAATGAGACAAATCATTAAAGCATAGGACCTGGCAAAAGTCGAGTATCATATGAGGATGATGGAGTGTTGAAATCTATGCTATTCTGCCTCCTGCTTCTTCCCCTTTCAGGCCATTTGGGCCATTGCAATCTTTCTAAACACCTTTGATGTACAGTTTGCTGCTATGACAACAGCAATGGCAGCCTTTAGTCTGATCAATTCCAACTCCAGAACCTGGCATGCTCCTGACCATTCCATCCCGGACTCGTGGCCAGGAAGGTAGATGGACACCAAACGGTATTTACTCTTATTTTAGTGTGTATTTGCCATGACATTGAAAGATAATTTTACATATGCTTATTTTTGTTTTTTCCTACAAGCATTTTTTCATATGTTTTTAGTCATTTGGGTTTTCTCTTCTATAAACTACAGCCTCATAGCTTTGGTCAGATTTTTTTTTTTTTTTTTTTTTTTTGAGACAGAGTCTCAAGCTGTTCCCCTGGGTAGAGTGCCATGGCATCACAGTTCACAGCAACCTCCAACCTTTGAGGTTAAGTGATTCTCTTGCCTCAGCCTCCCAAGTAGTTGTGACCACAGGCGCCTGCCACAATGTCCTGCTATTTTTTTGTTGTTGTTGCGGTTGCCATTGTTGTTTTAGCTGGCCGGGGATGGGTTTGAACCTGCCAGCCTAGGTGTATGTGGCCAGTGCCCTACCCACTGAGCTATGGGTGCCACCTTGTCTGATTTTTCTTTTTTTTTTAGAGTTATCTGTTTGTTTAAAAATTGGTTTATGGGATTTTTTATATATCCTGGGTGCTAATTTTCTGTAAATTAACAGTTCTATGCTTTGCAACTAACTTTTCCCAGTCTGTTTTGTTTCTCATTATATTTAGGGAGTTTTATGTTGTTTGGCAGACTGTACTCTTCTCTCTACTTCCAGTAGCTCCCAGCACTTCTGCATTTCTTTTATTTTTTTCTTTCTTTTTATTTTTTAAGAGACAGAGTCTTGCTCTGTCACCCGTGCTGGGGTACAGTGGCATGATCGCAGTTCACTATAACCTCAAACTCCTGGGCTTGGGTGAGCCTCCTACCTCAGCTTCCTGAGTAGCTGGGACTACTGGCATGCATCATTATGCCCAGCTAATTTTTCTATTTTTGTAGAGAGGAGATCTTACTCTCTCTCAGGCTGACCTCAAGCAATCCTTCTATCTTGGCCTTCCAAAGTGCTAGGATTATAGGGATGCTTCATCGTGCCTAGTCTAATGTAATAGTTTTTGTAGAGATGGGATCTATGTTGCCCAGACTGGTCTCCAACTTCTGGCCTCAAGCAATCTGCCTGCCTCGGTCTCCCAAAGTGCTGGAATTACAGGCGTGAGCCACTAATGTTTAGTAATCCACTGGGATTACTGGCCCTCACCTCTGCATCTCTATGAACGATTTCTGGTAACCCTTAAATTCAAGTGCTTTAACATGCCTTTCAAGGCTCTCCTTGTTGCAGTTTGGCCAGGGTCCGGCTTGAACCTGCCACCCTCGGTATATGGGGCCGGTGCCCTACTCACTGAGCCACAAGTGCCACCCATCAAGGCTCTCCTTGATGTGAGAATATGGACTAATGTAGTATTATATTTATTCCTAGGATTTTGAGAATTAAATAAAATAATACATATCAAGTATTCATCTCCTCCCTGAAAGCATCATGTTCTTTTGCTTTTTTCCTATACCTAGAAGGTTCTTCTCCTATTTGCCTTCCCTGACCTCTTACAACTGGATTATGGCAGACAGTCTTGTTGCCATCCCAGGAGACATCCTCAGCCTTCTTCCCTGATAAAGGAACACTGATTTTGTTTATGTTACGGGCTTAGTCCTAGGGCCAGGCCCATTACAGTGACATACTTTAGAACGATGTTTTGGTCAATGAGGGATTCCGTATTAGTACCATAAGACTATTAATACCCTATTTTTTAATTGTACCTTTTCTGTGATATATTTTTGTTATATATGAAAATACTTACCATTGTGTTAAATTGCCTACATTCTGAGTTCAGCAGCATGCTGTACAGGTTGGTAGCATAGGATCAACAGGCTATGCCAAAGAACCTGGGTGCATGGTGGGTTATACCAGCTAGGTTTGTGTAAGTACACTCTGTGATGTTTGCGCAATGACAAAATTACCTAAGGACCAATTTCTCAGAACCATCCCCATCGTTAAGCGACATATATTTAATTTTCTTTCAACCCATTTATCTGCTTCCCCTGCCTTCTGTGGTAGATGCTGGGCATAGACTCACTCAATAGCTAGTCCAGCTTCCTTTTATTGGTCATTGGATACTTCAGAGACTGAAAAGCTAAGTATTATACTGCCTGGACCCTTTTGCAGTTAGGATTCTGGATATGAATTAGGTCCTGCCTATCAAATGCATTCATGCAAGACCTGAATTCTAAATCAAGTTGTATAGGGGCTGGGTACAGTGGCTCATGCCTGTAATCCTAGCACTCTGGGAGGCTGAGGTAGCAGGATCACTTGAGCTGAGGCATTCTAGACCAGCCTGACCAAGAGGAAGACTCCATCTTTATTTAAAAAAAAAAAAAAGAAAAACTAGAACAATTAGCCAGGTGTTGTGGCAGGTTCCTAGTCCAAACTACTTGGGAGGCTGAGGCAGGAGGATCACTTGAGCCCAGGAGTTAGAGTTTGCAGTGAGCTATGATGACACCATGACAACTCTAGCCCTGGGCAACAAAGTCTGTCTCCAAAAAAAAAGGCGAAGAGGCATGCATTTTGCTGATGAATATCATATTAGCCAAGTTTATGCAGCAAAACAGAGCCTACAAAAATATATATGAATTTATATGTACATGTTTATATAAACTAACACAATACACGGAAGCTTAGAAGTCCCATCATTAGTCATCTCTAAGCTGGAGACCCAGGAAAGTTGGTGATATAGTACAGAGGCCTGAAAACCAAAGGGCTGGTGGTAGAGATTCCAGTCTGGGTCTGAAGGTCTGAGAACCAGGAGTGTTGAGAAAAGTAATGTCTCAGTTCAAGCTCTCTCAAGCAGAGAGCAAATTCCACCTTCCTTTTGTTCTATTCAGGCCCCCAACAGATGCCCCCTCACCCAGGGGAGGATCATGTACTTCACTCAGCCTGTCAGTTCAAATCCCTTCTGGAAACATCTGCACCGTCGCACCCTGTGTCCTCATTGGTTTGGGCTGCTATAAAAAAAAAAACAAAAAACAAAACTACACACTGGGGGCCTTTAACCATGGAAATGTGTTTCTCACTATTCTGGAGGCCGGGATTGACCATCTGAAGGTGCAGGCAGATCTGGTGCTTGGTGAGGGCCTGCTTCCTGGTTTGCAATTTTTCTTCTTGTATCCTCTCATGATGCATGTGTGTGTGTGGTGGGGGGTGGGTAGTAGGAAAACAAGCTCTCTGGTGTCTTTTTATAAATAAGATCTCTTATATCTGTTTTTTTTTGTGTGTGTGTGTGTAGTTTTTTCGCCGGGGCTGGGTTTGAACCCACCACCTCTGGCATATGGGACTGGTGCCCTACTCCTTGAGCCACAGGTGCCACCCCTTCTTATATCTGTTTATAAGAGCATGAATCCTATTCACAAGGACCCTACCCTCATGACCAATTACCTCCTAAAGGGCCTAGCTCCTAATATCATCACATTGGGGGTTAGGATTTCAAGATATAAATTGAAACATTCGTAGCATCGAGAAATAATGTTTAGTTAGCTGTGGGCATCGCTATGCCCAGTCAAGTTGACAAAAATTAACCATTACACATATGTAGCAAAGGCAGCATGCTTCTGCAGTCAGTTACTGTAGGGGCAGCTTCCCATTTGTCATTTCATGGAACTGGGCTGCCAAGGCAGCTGATACTTCTTGGTAGCTCAAGATACCATAAAGGAGAAGATAGGTAATTTTGACTACATAAAAAAATAAACCATGAGGCAGAAATATCAGCTGCCTTGGCAGTTCCATGGAGTGCCTTCAGAAATTTTGACTATAAATCCAGCCTTAGTTTCATTTCATGAATCTTTAAGTTATTAATAACCTATAATAAGCCCCTTTCTTTTAAAATTAGCTAAAGCATGTGCCACAACCATATCCAGACTGATATACCTTCCTTACATGTGGGGGTGACCTTGAACCCAATCTCGGCCAATGAGCCAATGAGGAATAAGTAGAAGGCTTGGACCCTGACTTTTCCATGAAGCCACCTTACCGGTCCTGGACATGGCCTACTTATGGACTTCTTTTCTGTTTTTTTCTTTTATCCAACCCTTATGTAGAAGCAGACAATTTCTTTTACGTGAGAGAATAAGGTCCTAATTTATTTAAGCCACTATAGTTGGGTCTTAGCAACTGAATGCAATTCCTAACTGATTCTAGTAATCAATGAACAGTGAGTGACTTTCATAGTATTAAAAAAAACATTTGTGGATCAACTGATGATTGATGAACAAAGGCACTGAAGCATGAAATAGCTGTGTGTGCACGTGTGTGTGTTTACAGCCTAAAATATAAAGTAGGAAGTGGTGGACAATAAGGGCAGTGACACAGGAAGGTGGTTCGTAAGTCAAGTTACGGGGTTAGACTTCATCCTTAAATCATGGGGTACCACCGACGGGACTGAAGCAATTATGGTACATATTTAGGTTTGTATTTTTGATAGGTTACTTGGGTGCAGCCAATACTAAAGGTTGGGAAAACTGCTAAGTCTCCACATTATAGGGTGAAAGATGATGAATACTTGTGATAACTATTCTTACATACTTTGGAGAATGTAAGTATACTGGTAGGCAAATTGTTTAACATGGAATTGCTAAGCTGGAGTATGTACACTTAAAATAGTGAGAGATTTTGCCAAATTGTATTCAGAAGAACTTCACTTTAACTGCACAAAAGTCCTTGTTTCTCCACCTTCACCAACCAATGTGGATGTTTTTTGTGAGTATCATAGGTGGCATATGTATTATTTCATTGCTTTCTGAATTTATGCTTCTTAATTTTAAGTGAGTTTGTATATCTTTCCTTAAAGATATTGGCTGTTTGATTTTTTTTAATGAACTGCTTCTTCGTACCTTTTTTTTTTCTCACTATGTCGCCCTCAGGAGAGTGCAGTCCTGTCACAGCTCACAGCAACCTCAAACTCTAGGCTTGGGCGATTCTCTTGCCTCAGCCTCCCAAGTAGTTGGGACTAAAGGAGCCCACCACAACACCTGGCTATTTTTGTTGTTCTTATAGTTGTCATTGTTGTTTAGTAGGCCCGGGCTGAGTTTAAACCTGCCAGTCCCAGTGTATGAGGTCGGCGCCCTAACCACTAAGCTATGGGCGCCAAGCCTGCTTCTTCATACCTTTTGTGGAATTTTCTTGAGTTGCTGGTCTTTTTCTTCTTTTTAAATTCTAAGAATCAATTTTATAGAAAGGGAACTACTGTTCTGATTTCGTATGTGTTGTGACTTTCCCCCCTGGTTTGTTTTTGGTCTTTTGACCTTGTTTATGGCTTCTCCATTTTGTGCATTTATTTTTTATGCAGTCAAAATTACCTATCTTTTCCTTTATGGCATCTTGTGGTTTTTGTATCGCACTTCACTTTGCCATCTTCGTCTACTAGAGTTAGCCAGCCAGAGAAGACACACCTGATGTGCACTGAGCTGCCGACAATCGCTTTCTCAGATGCTCTGTCTTTCTTTTTTTTTTTTTTGAGACAGCATCTCACTCTGTTGCCCTGTATAGAGTGCTCTGATGTTGTAGTTCAAAGCAACCTCAAACTCTTGGGTTCATGTGATCCTCTTGCTTCAGCCTGCCCAGTAGTTGGGACTGCAGGTGCCTTCCACAACACCAGGCTAGTTTTTTTTTGTTTTTGTTTTTTTTTTTAGTAGAGATGGGGTCACTCTCTCACTCTTGCTCAGGCTGGTCTTTAACTCCTGAGCTCAAGCAATCCATCTGCCTTGGCCTCCTAGAGTGCTAGGATTACAGGCGTGAGCCACTGCACCCAGCTCTCAGCTATTATTTCATGTCAACATTGTGAGCTGAGGGGAAGAAGGCGAAAGGAAAGGGACAGTTATTGAGAACAAACCCTATGCCAAGTTCCTACAACAGTGAGAGACCTGCAGCAAAGGATGTTGTTTTCTAACCAAACTCAGGGCACAGACTAAAGGGCATTCAGGCGGCTAACAGAGCAGGCAGCCTAGGGCAGCAGCCAGGTTCTCAGAGCCAGACTGCAAGGGTCTGAATCTAGGCTATGCCACTGACCAGCTGGGCAGTCCTCGTCAGGTTTCCCAGACCCTCTGAGCCTAGGAATTCAAGGTTACAGTGAGCTCAGATCCTGCCACTATACTGCAGCCCAGGCAATGGAGTGAGACTGTCTCCAAAAACAAAAACAAAAAAGCAGCACGATCTAGGTTTCTTTCTAGAATCTATTTCTTCTTCTACATCTCTTTTTCCTACTATCAGTTTGATTAAATCTCCATCTTGAGTAACAAGCTCTTACCTGCCACCTCTGAAGGATACTGTCCATTCCTATAGGAAGCTCTGCTTCCTTTCAACAAGGGAAGAGACAGTGCACTCTCTTACATGTTAGCAAAGCATGGAACCCTTGAGTGACTCCAAGTCTGCCTGGTGCCTACACAGGGTAGAGGAAGGGGAGAGACCGGCAGTCATTGCTTCAGACAACAAGAACTTTTCTCCTGGGGTAAGCCATTTCTATTACCACCATCACCCTAGACATTGTCCATTCTCTGGCATTGGTTTTCTGGCTGGAGGGAAAAAGGATCACCTGGGCCCCATCTTCATGATGCCAAGTGCGGCTGCTCACTGGACCTCTCAGTGTGGCCCAGCATTAGCAGCCTTTTTTCTTGTTCTGGTCTGGTCTAGTCTGGTCCTGAAGTCAGGTCTCCTCTTCAAGGCAGTCTCTCCTTTGTCTCCCTATAATATAATCAAAGAGATAGTCTCACTGGACACTGGTAGAACTGGCCTCTTCTTGCTGAAAGGATCTGCAGAGAGCTTTGCACTTGCCACTTTTCTTTCTCTCTAGACTCACCTGCCTCTGCCATCACATACCACCTTTTTTACTTGATGGTTGTCCACATTTCAGGGGCTGACAGAAGTCAGAGTACAGATGCGCTGTACACAGAATAGGAACACTCTTGCACGGGTCTGCTTTTTTATTATATCAGTACCATCTGCTAACCAATTGCACAACAGTAAGGTCTGCTTTTTTAATAATAGGATATCATACAAATATATTTTGTCCCCCCGACATAAACATCTACACAATTAAGATGCCTTATTACAGCACACACTTGCTAGATGAAGAACTCAAATACAACTCAGACTTTTCCTAACAAATGCAAACCATGTAACCTAATCACATCTGTATCCTCATATTAATCTGAAATAAAAAGTAAATTTTTATATTGAGTGATTTCTGAATTTAAAGATAAAAATGGTCAAAATTAATTTTTATTTCAACTTCACATTGTTTGAAATGGCCCCCAGTTACCAAAGGCCAAATAAGTGGAGACGAGTGATCCAAATTCATCCCCAGGACAAACTTCTTGGTCCTGGGAGGGCAAGAACGCATGTGTCCCTTCAGGGAACATTCTTGTGCACGGGAAATGACTACTGACATAATCTTTAAGTCTAATAGCTAAGATTATTCTCCAGTTTATAATTTAAAAGGTTCTGACAACTAAATGCTATAATTTATAATGAAAGCATTTGAGTGACTGAGGTATATTTCACTAAGCCAGTTTCTCTTCTGAGTTGAAACTAAGACTTATGTAAACATAGGAAAGGAAACCCTTCCCAGGTTTATGTAGTGAGGCAAGAATATTTAATGTCCTTTATTCCCAACTATTTTGCAGTGCCATCTGTGTGGTGCTCATAGTCATAATCTACAGGACTTAAAGGACATTTATTTTTCAGTACAATAGTCACATATAAGACCAACAGCAAACATGACTTAACAAAAGTACATATTGTCTCCGAGATAAACAATTTTACAATATTTCCCTAGTATCCCTTTTAAAATTTTGCAATCTTGGTTTTTGGATACTTTTAAAATGACAACAACAAAGCAACTAAAAAATCAAAAGTGTGTACACTGGAGAAAGACATCAATAGTTTATTTATTGCATCTTAAATTATCTGTGAAACCATAGGTATCAGTCACATTCCAGCAATAATTAAAAAACAAACAAACATGAATTTGTCACCAAGACAGAATCTGCCAGTGTTAGAAGAGTCAAAGTTCATAGCCTTTTTTTTTTTTTAGACCTATCCTCCACAATGACCAACCCAATCCTATACCACAAAAAGTTCATAGCTTTTTAAACAAAATACATATTTGATATAATTTGCAATAATCCACACATAGTTAGAAAAGAACATTTAGAGTAAGCCATCTCTCAAAATATCTAATATGTAAATTGGAATCAGGAACAATTTGTTTGATTTGTAATTTCTTCTCCTTGCCAGCTGAGAAGCAATACAATTGTAGATACAGCCAACAAGTTACTTGTCTTATGTCACGATGCCAAATATTGTGTCGATTTCTGAGTGAATCATGTTAGCCACTGCAGAGATGTTTTGTTATATTGGATTATTTCCTCAGAATGACACTATGATATACCGAGGCATAAAGTAAAAAGGTTAAGTAATGTGCTGGAAAACACAGATTTCCTCCCCGCTCATCACCTGAAAAAGAACTTAAACTAGAGCCTGAATACTTTCTCTTTAATTGATCATTTTGTGAATGTAAAATGAGGCCCTTGGAGAGAAATAGAAATTATTGAATAATTTAACCCAAGAACCAATTTCAACGAAAATAGTTACTGTGAATTTCTGAAAAGTCAATCAGAATTTATCTTCTTTTTGCACAGGCTCTTCTAAATTTAAATAAGTTCTCCATGAATACATATGAAAGCAACTATTTAGGTCATCTGTAACTGTAGATTGGACTAGTTTGGTCAAAAAAGCCTTCTCAAAATAAAACCGCTCATTTTTATTACCAATTAATGCGTGAAAGAGATAGCCTGCCTTGATCCAGTCTAAATGCTCACCTTCACCGCAGGACTTTCACTTTCCAATCCATTCTACTTCTTCTTCTTTTTTTTTTCAGACAGAGTCTCACTATGTTGCCCTCGGTAGACTGCAACGTTTATCAGATTCCGTCACAGCTCACAGCAACCTTAGACTCTTGGGCTTAAACAATTCTCTTGCCTCAGCCTCCCAAGTAGCTAGGATTGCAGGCGCCGGCCACAACACCTGGCTATTTTGTTGTTGTTGTTGTTGTTGTTGCAGTCGTCATTGTTGTTTAGCTGGCATGGGTCAGGTTGGAACCCGCCAGCCTCGGTGTATGTGGCCGGTGCCCTACCTCCTGAGCCATGGGTACCACCCTGTTAAGTTTATTTTTTAAAACAAGTGTACATATACTTTTTAATATAGCTTGACATATGAACTACACTACACAGATTTTTGTAATCAGAAAAAGAAACAATAAAAATTCTGTAAGTCTGTTAAAACTGAGTATCTTATCTCTAGGAGATCTGAGTGAATTGAAAGAAACATAACTGAGGATTTCCCTGCAGATTATGAGATCTGTGATCCAAATATACCTCCCCTCCCAGTCCTGATAATTCTCCATTAATGTCGGCATGGTAAAGAAGCTAACACCAAGTAGGTATCTACCTTCTAAAAAGATTTTCATATCTTTACTTAGTGTTCGTTAAATATCCAAGTAATTTTCAAATTAGTGTTTTATTTTATTTTTATAATATCCCTTATCCTGACCATACACCATTAACTAAAACAGCATGCTCCTTTTTAAACCTTTCTCCTCTGAGATTCCAACCTATCAAAAGCTGTCATAGTTAGCAATGTAATAAAATGTTATGAAAATCTGTGACAGAAATATACTTCTTTGACATTGCAATTGTTATTGGACAAAAAGAAATAACAAGTAATACCATTAAAGGCAAAATGGTACTACTAACAGGAAAGGCAAAGATGATTTAGAAAAGCCTAAGTATTGAACAAAAGTCATAGTTTTTTCCCTAATTAAATGCTTTAAAAACTGTAGCCAAACTAATATATAAGCATTATTAATAAGAAAGTTTTTTCTCTCAAATTCTTTTATTTATTTTTTTTTTTTGAGACAGAATCTTACAATGTCACCCTTGGTAGAGTGCCGTGATGTCACAGCTCACAGCAAACTCAGACTCTTGGACTTTTGCCTCAGCCTCCCAAGTACCTGGGACTACAGGCACTTGCCACAATGCCTGGCTATTTTTTGTTGCCGTTGTCATTGTTGTTAAGCAGTCCCGGGTTGGGGTTGAGACTGCCACCCTCGCTGTAAGTGGCTGGGGCCGTAACCACTGTGTTACGGGTGATGAGCCCATTCCTCTCAAATTCTTGCTATCAAATTTAGTGTATGCAACTCAGTTTGAGGTAAATTTAAACAAGTTTTAATTTCATTTAAGATAAAGATTATTTTTGGTGTTTATGTCAATAACTTTTTTTTTTTTGTTTTTACACAGAGTCTCACTTTGTCACCCTCAGTAGGGTGCTATGGCATCATAGCTCACAGCAATCTCCAACTCTTGGGCTCAAGGGATTCTCTTAGCCTCCCAAGTAGCTGGGACTATAGGCACCTGCCACAACGCCAGGCTATTTTTTTTAGAGATGATTTTCTTGCTTTTGCTCAGGCTGGTCTTGAACCTGTAAGCTCAGGGCAATCCACCCACCGTGGGCTTCCAGAGTGCTGGGATTACAAGCGTGAGACACTGCATCTGGCCTATGTCAATAACTTCTTATGGTGTGGAATTCAGCCAACAGTAAATGGCTGAATCCAAATCTCGTTTTAATTTTTATTCCTTTCAATATTATATGAGTAGATAAATACATTTACAGATATTTAAAAATGCAAATATCTTTGCCACATATTAATATGTACAAAGTTTCATTTTAAAAAGTATATTCACATTCAAATAATCTAATTTATAATCTATCAGATATGAGCCGACACATGGTCATGTTCACCTGAAAAAAAAGTGAATAATTGTTCTTACCTTCAAATGATTTTTTCTTTTGAAAGATGGGGTCTTCCTGTCACCCAGACTGGAGCCAGTGGTATAATCGTAGCTCACTGTAGCTTGAAACTCCTGGGCTCAAGCAATCCTCCTGACCTACTCCCTCAGCCTCCCAAGTAGGTGGGATTGCAGGCGCACACTACTATGTCTGTCTAATTTTTCTTTTTTTTTTTTTAGAAATGGTACCTTATTATGTTGCCAGGCTGGTGTCAAACTCCTGGCCTCAAGTGATCCTCCCACCTGGGCCTCCCAAAGTGCCAGGATTACAAGCATGAGTGACAGCACACAGCCCTAATGATCTTTTCCCTTCACTTCTTCTAGCAGAGGCTAGAAGAAAACTGAGGTAAAAACAAAACACAGTTGGAAAGGAGAATAGTAAAGACTGAGGACAAAAGCAAGAAAGGTCGGTAAAAGGGAATCTAAATCAGCAAAGACATGTCTGATGTTCATTTTTGTTAGATGTCTCTATCGAACCCCATTGTTTTAGGGTTTGGTGTGTTCCTGATGAACACCTCTGCCGAAAACTGAAGCCTCTGGTGCAGTTAGCCAGCCCTGCTGCTCCGTGGGCACCTGTCAGTGTGCAGTGTGACAGGGGAGGCTATGGTGAGATTCCTATCAGGAATTATTAAGTGTCTGCTCCAGCCTGAATTCATCTCAGCACAGTCACTCTGTGTTCTCAGACCCTCTCATGGTACAGATCCTTCCCAGAACTCCAAATCAGAATGGATTTCTCCCATTTCATAGTGGCAAAGCAGGTAGATTGTGAATAGCTTGGGAATAGATTGTGAACTGACAAGGGGAGGAGCCTGATGGCAGCACTGACAGTAAGAAGGGTCACAGGGGTTGACTTGAGACCCCTGCTAGCCCCGAACACCCTACTCTCTCCAGAGCGGCTGCACTAAACCTGCTCATCTAATGCAGAATCTGAAGGAGGCTGGGATGGATATGGACTGATCAGGGAGGGTGATGAGTGCTGCCGCTCAGTGACACCTGGTCTTCTGTTCCCACTGGGTTGTCAGGATTCCTAGTGCCTTCCACAATTTGCATAATAAGATACTGAATACCCCTCTAAGCAGGTGACCAAGCCCTTTCCTAAGGAACAAACGATTTCTTATACTCTAAGTTTTCTAAAAGGGAAAAATACTGAATAGAAGTTACTGCATTTTTGTATTACTACAATGGTCTTTTCACACAAACTTAACTAAATTGAATAAATAATCTTGCACTTTCCAACTGAAATGGCTTTAGACCGACTATGAGCACAATCTGGTTTTCACAAAAATGGAATACTGGTCTATTACAAACCCAAATTTATTTTTTTCAACCAGGCAGACTGTATCAATAGGTATCATCTATTCAGTTTGTAATGGATACATTACAGAGAACTTGTGCATTCTTTGGATATATAAACAATTATTTGCTGTTTAATAGGAACTCACACTGAATAGATAAGCTCTGTGTTTTATATAAGACTGATGATTTCATTCCACATTCACATTAGATAAATCTGAACATCTAAGTATGCATTCATATGTAAACTTTCCCAGAACTGACTTTTGTTAGGTCTGAAATAATAAATATAGAATTGTTTCATAGTATTTAAAACAACAGCCACCACTTTTACCAGCTCCCATTACAGAGAGCCTAAGCCTGTGAGTCATGATTTTCTTTTTCTCCAGAGACAGAATGCTTCAGAAACTGACCAGTAGCACCGATGTATAATCTTGATCTCATGGGCCATTTCTGAAAAAGAATATTTATTTTGTTATAATGTGAGAAAAATAAAAAGAACATCAAAAGTATTTAAAGAAGAATTCAAAGTTTAGCAACTATGATACATATATAGCATAGTTTATAATGTGAAAGAGTCTAAACAGCCCCATACAAATACAATATTACATAGCTAATAATAGTTATAATATGAAGTATAAGGGACATGAAAAAATGTTTTATGGTGGCGCCTGTGGCTCAAAGGAGTAGGGCGCTGGCCCCATATGCCAGAGGTGATGGGTTCAAACCAAGGTCCCTGCCAAAAACTGCAAAAAAAAAAAAAAAAAGAAAGAAAAAATGTTTTATTAATGCTAACGGTAAAAAGCAAAACTATTTCCAGACTTTGATTATAACTATAGAAATAATATGGGTACATGTGGACAAGAATTGCAAGAAATCATGGAATGAATATAGCTGAAGTGTAGAAAAATGTATCTACTCATAATGTTTTAATTTCAAACTAAAGCTATAATAAAATTAGCTTAAAACTAGATTTAAGATAAATGGCTTAGCTTTAAATATATTTTAAAAAGTTCTATGTGCTTTTTTTCTGCTTTTTTTTTTTTTTTTGGTAGAGGCAGAGACTCACTTTCTCACCCTCGGTAGAGTGCCATGGCATCACAGCTCACAGCAACTTCCAACTCCTGAGCTTAGGCGATTCTCTTGCCTCAGCCTCCTGAGTAGCTGGGACTACAGGCGCCCGCCACAACGCCTGGCTATTTTTTTGTTGCAGTTTGGCAGGGGCTGGGTTTGAACAAACCACCTTCAGTATATGGGGCCGGTGCCCTACTCACTGAGCCACAGGCACCCTGCCCCTATGTGCTAAGTATTAATGAGCCTATACTTGTCAAAGAACCATGATGGCATGGTGTGATGGCTCACACCTATAATCCTAGCACTTTCGGAGGTCGCAGCAGGAGAATTGCTCAAGGCCAGGAGTTGGATACCAGCCTGGGAAACATAGTGACTTTGTCTCTACAAAAAATTTAAAAATTAGCTAGGGACTGGGAGTGATGGCTCATGCCTATAATTCTAGTACTGTGGGAGGCTTAGACAGGTGAACTGCTTGAGCTCAGGAGTTCAAAAGTAGCCTGAAATGAGTGAGACCCCATCTCTACTAAAAACAGAAAAACTAGCTGGGCATCATGGTGGATGCCTATAGTCTCAGCTACTTGGGAAGCTGAGGCAGGAGGATCACTTAAGCCCAAAAGTTTGAGGTTTCCGTGATGTATAGACATCATGGCACTCTAGCCAGGGCAACTCACAGAGTGAGACTGTCAAAAAAAAAGGTAGGCATGGTGGCACATGCCTAGAGTTTCAGCTACTTAGAAGGCTCAGGTAGAAGGTTTGAGTGAGCTATGAAGGTGCCACTGCACTCTGCGGTCCAAACTGCGTCACAGAGTAAAACTCTCTTAAAAAAAAAAAAATGCCATGATGAAAAGCAAAAATTCAACCATCTAAACATTTTCTCCATCTGGAGAACATCTGGAAGTTGTAAATATTAGAATATTTGGTGTTATATAGATAGAACATCCAGATTAAATGTCCGCATGTATTGATATCACACAGCTTTAACCTTGTGGTAATTATCATACTTGAATTGCTGAAAGGATTTTTCTCAATTCATCTTTATGATGGACAACCTCCCTCTCAAACAATATAATTTATTGCCAGGCAGGCATAGTGATGAATAAACATGTGAGTAGTACTTTTAGAGTAGAACCCATTTTGGAGGAGAGGGAGTCATATAAACAGGTTCTAAGGTCCTTGGAATACTAATCAGAGAGATACATTATTTTAATACAAAGATAAGACTAAAAAAGTGCAACTCCCAGAAAGGTGTGCAGTGTGGTCCCATACTCTCCAGAGAACGAATGCTCCCACCATCAGGCTACCCATCTTCATCAGTGAACATGCACAAACAGGCTGCTGGTTGCAGAGCACCAGAAAATGTTTTTAAATGCTTGGCAGATAATCTCCAGCACTCAAAATAGAGGTATAATTTATTAATGTGTTCTTGTTCCCAATCCAGAACATGATAGCTCTGGGTTTTCCATCCAACTTGCATATTAAAATCACCCGGAGACCTTTAAACAAATACTGATGGCCAAGTTGTACCTAGACCAATTATATCAGAATGGACTATTACTTTTCTTACAGAAGCAATGGAGCATAAGGTAGAGTCAGATCTTAGCTGGAATACAACCTCTCATTGCACAGTTATTTTCATCTAGACTGGGATTCCAAATGTAAAAGCCATAAATTTCTGTTTTGTGGCAACCAAAAGAAGTTCCAGTTTTACATCTCCAGATATGCTAAGTGACTTCATGTCTATGTGGTTCGGGTCATTTAAGTGTCCTAAATTCAGATTATTCTGGCTAGCAATCTATACTTTAAACACAGATAAAAGATAACATTTATGTTGCTTGTAATTTAAAATGGTCTGCTCCTGTATAGTCTTCCAATAAATAACCTTATGCATTACGTTTGATACAGTAACGAGACTGATACTGCACTACTTTTTGCAGATCCATTTCAATTTTTAAAAATAACACATGTACATTCTTTACATTTTAGGTGTATCACTGTCAATGCTCTCTGTCCCTGGGATCTTCCAAAGTCCACTAAACTGAGATATTTAGAAGCTGTCTGGAGGTTCATCTGATAGGCCAGGACCTGGCATTTTTATATCAGATTAAAATCCTGCATTATACCAAAGACCCCACTGCTGTAGTGTTAGGACTGTTTGCGTCCCCACTCCCCTAACCTCCAAGGTGATGGGATATGGAGATGGGGCCGTTGGGAGGTAATGAAGGCTAGATTAGGTCATGATGAACTAGTGGCCTTTCAAGAAGAGGAAGAGCTCTCTCTCTCTCTCTCTCTCTCTCCCGTCCTTAGTGGGCATGCACCAGTAAGAGGAGAGGCTGTGTGAGAACACAGCAAGAAGAAGGCCATCTCGTTAGGAACTGAACCCTGCTGCCACCTTGATCTTGGACATTACAGCCTCTAGACAGTAAGATAATATCAGGACCTGGCATTGTTGTTTGTTTTTGTTTGTTTGTTTGTTTGTTTTTGGAGACAGAGTGTCTCTATGTCACCCTCAGTAGAGTGCTATGGCATTACAACTCACAGCAACCTCAAACTCTTGGGCTTAAGCAATTCTCTTGCCTCAGCCTCCCAAGTAGCTGGGACTACAGGTGCCCACCACAATGCCCGGCTATTTTTTATTGCAATTGTCATTGTTGTTTGGCAGGTCCGGGCTGGATTCGAACCCGCCAGCTCTGGTGTATGTGGCTGGCACCCTAGCTGCTGAGCCAGGACCTGGCATTGTTATGTAAGATTAATACATGTTGTGAATAGTGTAGGACAGACTATAAAACATGTAATGAATAGTGTATGGTGGCAGAAATCATCCATTTTAAGTGCTTCATTTTTAGCAATAATATGTACCAGTGCTTTTCAACCTTTTAATCCCCTGTTCTATTTTCTTCAGCATACAAATCTCATGTTCAAATCTCAAATGTAATTTGACAATGATGTGACAATTTTAAAAGTAAAATCAAAATCGTATGGAATGCTTGCCTGGTGGTTCTTATATGTGCTACCGGGGTCCTACTGTTTTGAGACTTGCTCTGCATCATTCAACCATGCCTGGAGACAGATGAAAGCATCTGTTCCTTTAATCTTTGCTAGGATGTAAGCAATTAACAAAGCAAACCTAGAGGGAGGGGAGTGGGGCCTTGGTCTGTGTCACAGTTTATGGGGGCAAGACATGATTGCAAGAGGGACTTTACCTAACAATTGCAATCAGTGTAACCTGGCTTATTGTACCCTCAATGAATCCCCCACGATAAAAAAGAAAAAAAAGAAAAAAGAAAAAAAAAAAGCAAACCTAAAAATGCATATGTGGATTTTTGCCTCATTTTTCATGGATTTAATAAAATAATAAAACTTTCCTTTTTAAGAACCCCATGTCCTTGATTTTCAAAAGCCTCGTAATGATTTTAATCAAATTAATGTAGATATAGTTTTTTTTTTTTTTTTTTTTTTGTAGAGATAGAGTCTCACTGTACCGCCCTCGTGTAGAGTGCTGTGGCGTCACACGGCTCACAGCAACCTCTAACTCTTGGGCTTACGCGATTCTCTTGCCTCAGCCTCCTGAGCAGCTGGGACTACAGGCGCCCGCCACAATGCCCGGCTAATTGTAGATATAGTTTTAAAAATCAGAAATTAAAATGAAAATAGAATATCATTTAGGTTGCATGTTACCTCGATGCCAAAAAATCCAATTGACTGATTTCACATTTCACTTTTCAATGGTTTTGGCATTGTGTAGATTAGCACAATCCTCAGCTGTACTTTCCCTAATAAAGTATATTGCCGCGGACCGCCAGTCGAATGAGTCTCAGTCCGAGGGCTTTCAGGGCGAGAACGGCTCAGGTTGATTGAAAGGGCGACGCAGGAAAATGACAAACTGCTACACACCAAGGATGATGAAGAAAGCAGTTGTACTTTACTGAATTTTAGGCATGGTATTTATACATTTTTGACAATGAGTTACAGACTACAAAAGATATTTTTATGACCTGCTGATGCTTACAAAGTTTTTATCAAGTTTTGTAGATGTGAGTAGTCAACCGTCTTTTCTTAGACAATGTTTCTGCCCGTAAGGGGGAACAAAGGACTGCTGCTTATCAGTAGTTACTCTTCTACTTTTCTTTATCTATGTTTAAACCTTCTTTCTTTGTAAAACTGCTTTGTTCACATTTTGTATTTTTATATTTTTATATTTGATTATGGTTTTTATGTTGTTAGTGAATTGATAGTGAATTATGTATATGTTTTAAGTGTATAGTGACAAAATTATAGAGAAAGCAATTTCATAGAAAACTTATTTCAAAGAAACAGTTTCAAAGGGACATAAGGTAGAGATAAGAGACCGGAGGGAGCGGGTATCTGGTAGGAACATCTTAACTTATCATCCCTGCATTCTCTTGATACATTGTTTCAATTAACTGACCTTTATGGTGGGAACGTGTTCCCTTGGAGACTTTTTAGTCTCCATTGTATAGATGAAGTCATGGATTAGTAAGTCATTATGTTTATTCTTAGTTTCTGAGGACATTCAAGCAACAATTAACCATTCAACTCAACAAACAAGTTTCAAACAGGTTTCAGGGTAAAGGTTACTCAGGCCTTTATGCCGCACCTCATGACTTCCTACGTTCACTAAAAGGCATGCTAGGCAACTTATGCGCTGCTGTCGCAAACCAGGGGGACTGGGGGCAACGCTCCGAGGAGCACCCACCGCCTTACCACAGTTTTTACAACGCGGACAGAGCCATCCCGCCACGGCTTGATGCCGGGGGTGCGGCATTTCCCCCTTTTTTGTTAATGAAACGTAGTTCAAAGAGGTCTTGGCGAACAGCCTTTAAGGAGGAAAAGACACAACGAAGGAGACAGGGTAACAGTAAAACAACAAAGAATATCAGGCAACCAATAATGACAATAAACACAATGTACTGAATCCAAGACACAGGATTTAAAGATTTAAGATTGTCAGAGAGGGATTGAGCCAGTGAATCAAGAGAAGTGCTAGGTAAATGAGCTTCACTGATGGCAGTGATATCCTTTTGGAGAGTATGTAAATCATGTGTAATATCATTGTCCTTCCAGACACCCTGTAGATGAGCTTTAGTTTTGTCCCAGGAAGTGGACATATTATAAGGTAAAGGAGTGACACAAATAGCAGGAAAGGCAGAATGACATCTGGTTTGAAGTTTATGTTGTATAAACTTGATATCTTGTCCTAAGGCTAAAACTACTTCTTCTAGGATGTTGAGTTTTGCTTCAAGTTTATTATCTATACTGGCTTGAGTCATTAAAGCTAAAGTGATGTTGCTGCTGAGAGAATTCACAAAGTGAGCTGTGTGAACTTCTTGAACTAAAGCAGTGGTGGCTACAGCAAAAGTTGTAACTATAGAAATTAAAGCTAAAATACCAAGAATTAAAGCAGCCACGAACCTTTTAGGGCGGATTAACTGATTAACAGTATGTAGAACTTGTAAAGCAGAATTATCATACCAAGGATCATCTTGTAAATCAACAGGTAATAATACATAAGAGGGTCTTTTAACAATTAAAACAGAATTAAATAAACGTTCATTAAACAAGTCAGTAGAAGTAAGACAATTTGTAACTTTACAAGCAGTACAAGAAATATGATAAGAATTCTTAGATTGAGTGATAGTTAGATACTTATTTGGAGCTAAAAGTAGAGCATATGGATATCCAACACAAGTTCTTATAGAAATTGGATTAGGTTTTGGCATATTAGGTTTCTTCTCTAAAATCAAGTTGGATGCAGCAACAAGTCTGAATAAATCATAATGTGTTTGAGTTTTATTATTATGTTGAGCCACCCATATGGGCTCAACTAAACCAGGTGTGAACCATCTTCGTACTGGCTGAGGGGTACCAGACCATTGATATTTATGAAATTTTTCTAATTGATTAGATAAATATTTGTTATGATCATAGCAGGAGGTAGGAGAATAGTCCCAGATAATTGTATTAGAATTAATGGGAGAATGTTTGTTAGCAGCGTCTGGGAATCCGCAAGAAAGCCAAGTAGGAGTTTTTGTTAAAGAGGATTCCCAGAATTGATTTTTATCTCTATATTTTTGTTTACAATTAGGGAGAGGTAACTGGTTAACAGCTAAGCAAGTTTCATTATAATTAGGACTTCCAATAGTTTGTATCTCATATTCCCACATATAACGTCTATTGGCATCATGGGGATCAGGAGCATCAGATAAAAAGACTCTGTAACTTGTAGGTAAACAAAAAGGAGGTGTATTGCCTCTTAAAGTAAAGCAAATAGGTAGTGAATCGGCTTTGCCAGTAAAGTTAATTAAGGCTGCGGCATGATGTCTAGATTCTGAGTCAGTTAAACCTCCTAAGCGGATAGAATCATTAGAAAGAATTTTTATGGGGTCTGGATCTAGCCAGCCCACAGGGTGTAGCAGTGGAGGATTAGGAACATAAGACTAATAAGCTGCAGATTCTACCGTAGGAGTAGAAATTAATGATAAAAAGGCAACAAAGTACATTGTTGGAGTTAGAGGGTTGTTTTGAGATATGAGAAGTTGTTTAGCTTGTTTCACCAAGGTGCGGATCTGTGTCCACGTGATCTTGGAGGGTCTCGGTGAAACTTTCACAGTCGTCTTCATCTGTGCAGATAGGATCTTTATCCGCCGCAGGCGTTGTCTTCTGCGCCGGGGTCTCCGGAGGAGCCGGTTTGATGAGCCGGTCTGGAATCCAGACGGGAGAGTCGGCATCCTGTGGAAATATGCAAGCATAGCCTCGTCCGGAGGTTAACAATACATCAGGGCCCTTCCATTGGCCCGATAATAAATCTTTCCAAAGAACTTTAGGAAGGGTGGCAGCCGATTGTGGCTGCCAATGGGAAAGAGCAGGGGTTAAATTGTTAGAGTTTACATTGAGATGATTTAAAACGAATAAAGCATGAGTTAAAATATGATGAGGAGAGAAATACTTGTGAGCCTTTTGTAGGCGTTCAATTTGTAATTTTAATATTTGATTAGTTTTTTCAACAATTGCTTGACCCTGAGGATTATACGGGATCCCCGTAGAATGAGAAATTTTCCACTGTATACAAAATTGTTCAAATGCTCGAGAGGTATAAGCTGGAGCATTGTCTGTTTTTAATTGATGAGGAACACCTAGCTGCTGAAAGCAGTAAAATAGGTGCTGTACAACATCTTTGTAAGCCTCGCCAGATCTTGCAGAGGCACAGATATAATGAGAAAAGGTATCAACAGTAACATGTACATATTGTAATTTTCCAAAACTAGACACATGTGTTACATCCATTTGCCATAACACATTGGGGCGTAAGCCCCGAGGGTTAACACCAAATTTTAAAGGATGATGAGTAATAGGACAGGCTTTGCACTTTAAGACTATTTGTCTTGCCTGTTCTCTAGTAATTTGAAACATTTTTCTTAATGCGTTAGCATTTTGATGGTGTAAGGCATGGCTTTCTTCAGCTTCAGCCACTGATGCCACCATAGTACGTGTTAACAAATCTGCAGTGGCATTTCCTTGGGCCAAAGGGCCAGGTAAATTAGTATGTCCTCTTATGTGACCAATATAAAATTGATTATTTCTTTGTTGAATTAAGATTTGTAATTTCTTTAATAAAGGTAAAATAGTTGAGGTTCCTGTTAAAAGAGCAGTCTCAAGAGCCGGAAAAAGAGAAGCAATATATTTTGAATCTGTATATAAGTTAAATTTTTGTTCGAAGTTATTAAAAGCTGAGATTAGAGCCCATAACTCTGTTTGTTGGGCAGAGGCTTGTGTAACCTCCTTAATAATAGGAGACAGGCCTGGACTGAAAACTACAGCCCGTCCTGTGGAGGAACCATCTGTGAATAAAGTCATTGCGTCAGACAAAGGCTGTTTGGAACACATAAGAGGAAATATAAGTGAAACTGTCTTTGTAAACTCAATTAAAGGATGTTTAGGATAATGGTATAAAATTTGACCTGCATAGCCTTGTAAGGCCAATACCCAATCATCATTATTTTGAAATAGTTGTTCCACTTGAATTTTATTATAAGCAGTTACAATTACATGAGGATCTTTACCAAATAATTCCCGTGATCTTTTTCTTCCTTTATCAATTAATAAAGACACCAGGTATGGATAATCAGCAACAATCTTTGTCTGAACATGTGGTAAATGAATCCATTCTAAAATACTTTCCTGCCATAGGCAAGCTGTAGGAGTATACTCAGTAGAAAAAATGAGTAGAGACCATGGACTTTGATAATTAATTTGTTTAACCCTAGCTTGAGTTAAAGCCTGTTCAACAACTTGTAAAGCCTGCAAGGCTTCTGGAGTTAAATGTCTAGGGGAACGGGGATTAGAGTCTCCCTGTAAGATAGTAAACAAAGGACTAAGGGTTCCCGTAGTAATCTTCAGAAAAGGTCGAATCCAATTTATTTCTCCCAGTAATTTTTGATAATCATTAAGAGTTTGTAATTTATCTCTTCGTATTTGAACCTTTTGAGGTGTGATATAATCAGAGTGAATCCATTGTTCTAGGTAACTTAATGGTTTATCTCTTTGAATTTTTTCTGGGGCAATGACTAAGCCAAATTTAGTTAATTGTTCTATAGCCTTTTCTAGCATTAGTTGTACTTTTGGCAGCTTCGGATGAGCTAGTAAAATATCATCCATATAATGAATTATGTAGGCGCTAGGGAATTGTTTTCTGAGTGCTGCTAACGCAGCCGCTACAAATTTTTGACATAAAGTAGGGCTGTTTTTCATGCCCTGAGGTAAAGTTTTCCATTGATATCTTTTAAACGGTTCCTGTAAGTTTAAGGAAGGAACACTGAAAGCAAAACGAGGACAATCCTCAGGATGTAAATTAATAGTAAAAAAGCAGTCTTGTAGATCTATAATTATAAGTGACCATTGTTCTGGTACTGCTACAGGAGACGGCAGCCCAGGTTGAAGGGAGCCCATGTCTTCCATAATGGTATTTACTGCTCTTAAATCTTGTAAAAGTCTCCATTTGCCAGATTTTTTCTTAATGACAAACACAGGAGTGTTCCACGGGCTAGTGGATTCCTCTAAATGACCCTTATCTAATTGCTCTTGTACTAAAATTTGTAATGCCTGTAACTTTTCTGTTGTTAGGGGCCACTGACTAACCCACACAGGAACATCTGTTAACCATTTTATCTTACAGGCATAGTTTTCTGCAGTGGCCCCTATGAAAAACACTGATCGTTCAGCTGATCTCCTGTAACTAGTTTCATATCTAGAACATGTAAAAGATCTCGTCCCCACAAAGTATAGGGTAGAGAGGGTAACACATAAGGTTGAAAGTAAATTTTCTTGTCCTTATATTCACATAACAAATGAGATGTACTACGCATGACACCAGAAACAGAACCGAGACCAACTAAAGAAGACCCAGTTCGATGAACCGGCCAGGATCTCGGCCAGTCGGAGGCAGCAATGCAGGTTACGTCAGCGCCTGTGTCCATTAGGCCCTTAATGGGCCTGCCTTCTATTTTCATTTTTAACATTGGTCTATCATATAAATCATGTATAAGAGCCACACAATCCTGATCAGTAAATCCAAATTGACCCTCTCCCCTGGCATCATGTAAGTGCCAGGTGGGGAGCGGTATATATGGCAACAACAATAACTGAGCAATTCTTTGTCCCTTATGAATTTGTGTAGTTTCTACTAAAGACTTTACCATGACTTTAATTGTATTTTCAGTGTCAGAATCAATTACTCCTGGAACAACTTCAAAATGTTTAGTGTAATTGGAACTGCGTCCCAATATAACACCAACAGTACCTGGTAATAACTTTCCTTTTATTCCTGTGGGAACTAACACAACACCATCATGTTTGGATATGATTACATCTTTAGAACTGGCAAGGTCTAAGCCTGCGCTGCCAGGAGTCCCACGTGGGAGATCATGAATTGTCCATTCAGGTGGTATACAATTAATAGTAGATGTGGGTTCTAACTTAGGCCGTACTGCGGTAGAGGCAGGAGTCTCTCCCTTGGAGTCGGGGCTGGGAGAACGCCCCTTATCTAGTTTTTTGTCTGATTGGTATCAATAAAGTTAGCACCCTTGTCTGACAAGGGGGTTCCATCCTTATGAAATTTAGATTTACATTCATTTCTCCAGTGCCTGCCCTTCTTACAACGAGGGCATGGTCCCGGGGGTAGTCCACGGGACTTACTATTATTATTATTAGCACCGGTGGATTTCTTACAATCCTTCTGTATATGACCTGGCTTCCCACAATTATAACAAGTGGGTAAATCATGTGGGGGGTTACACCCAAAACATGTATTACTGGGGTCTCTATCAAAAGCACCTTTGACATATGAACTAAATTTTTGACCCCGCATAGCTGCAGCAAACGCCATTCCCTGGGCAATTGCTGGTGAGGCATCCATGCATGCTTTAATATAATCTTGTAAAGTACCTGTTTTCCTGAGTGGACGTATTAAGTCCTGACACAGCGTATTTGCATTTTCCCAAGCCAATTGCTTGAGTAATAATTCTGTTCCCTCTGATGGTGGAAGCATTCTATTAATAGCTTCTTCCAGGCGAGAAATAAAGGCAGGATAGGATTCTTCCATATCCTGTTTTATGCCTGCTAAAGTTGTGCCCTTGGTTCCCGGAGGAGGTATTTTTCGCCAAGCGGAGACTGCGTTATGGCTGACTATTTCCAAAATTTGTCGGGGTAGTTTAATTTGATTTTCAAAAGAGGCAAATTCTTCTGTTCCTAGAAGCATGGATAGTGTGGGCTGTGCTTTTCTTCCCACATGCTGATTAATACTTTCTCTAGATCTATCTTCATATTCTGTTCTCCATAAGATATAATCACCTGGGGAAAGCGTGGCTTTGGTCGTTTGTTGCCAATCATACGGGGTAAGCCATTGACTGCTAATTGATTCCACAATTTGTAAAGTATAAGGGGCAGAAGCTCCCGATGTGCGGACAGCCTGTTGCAGTTCTTTAAGCGTCTTTAACGACAGAGGTTCCCAGGTGGGTGGTGCCCTTTCCTCAGTGGGAAAGCGCACCGGGAAAGCAAATGTAAAATCTCCCTGCTGACGGGCTTCTCGCACCGCCGCCTGAAACCCCGCGGGCGGTGGAGGGAGACAAGGAGGCACACGGGGAAGCGGGGCTCGTGAGGATGTCTTAGATGCGACCTTTGGGACGCGAACTGCCGGATAAGCTCGGCGGGGGTGAATAGAATCATTCATTCCGTCCCTCTCATCTGATTTAGTAAGTTCATCGATCACATCCCACTCGTCACTGTCTGAGGAATTATCAACCGGTGGGAGTGGCGGTAAAATGTCTTTGAGCGTTGGAGCTGAGGGGACAACGCTCTCAGTGTTTGGTACCGGTTCAGGATCTTTAAGAACCTCGGGGGGAACCTCATCACAAATAGGTGCCACCTTAGTTTCAGGATCACCAGCCTCCGAGTCAGTTTCTCTTATAAATGCTTCTAAAAAGGTATTGTCAGCCAAAAGTTCTCTAACTTGTAACCATAAAGGAAAAGCCTGAGGGGGCAAGACCTTCTCCCCATGTTCTTGCATGTATTTCCGCATTTCGCGTCCCACTCTCTTCCAATCGGAGAGAGAGAGAGAACCTTCCTCCAGAAACCAAGGACTTACCAACTTTATGAAATGTATAAGCTCCTCCAACCGTTTGAGAGACACATGAAAACCATTTTTTTCTAATAAACGCTGTATCATGACACTGAGCATGTGTTCTTCCTTACCCAATGTATGCCCCATGTTGTCCTGCGGATTACTCACACTTAACCGGTCAGCCTTTACCGGCGGGACTGCAGCTCCCTGGTGAGAGTCGCCTTCAATCTGAAAAAGAGAGGAAAGAAAGAAAAAGAAAGATCACCTGTCCTTCAGGTCCCTGTTCGAGGCGCCAGCTGCCGCGGACCGCCAGTCGAATGAGTCTCAGTCCGAGGGCTTTCAGGGCGAGAACGGCTCAGGTTGATTGAAAGGGCGACGCAGGAAAATGACAAACTGCTACACACCAAGGATGATGAAGAAAGCAGTTGTACTTTACTGAATTTTAGGCATGGTATTTATACATTTTTGACAATGAGTTACAGACTACAAAAGATATTTTTATGACCTGCTGATGCTTACAAAGTTTTTATCAAGTTTTGTAGATGTGAGTAGTCAACCGTCTTTTCTTAGACAATGTTTCTGCCCGTAAGGGGGAACAAAGGACTGCTGCTTATCAGCAGTTACTCTTCTACTTTTCTTTATCTATGTTTAAACCTTCTTTCTTTGTAAAACTGCTTTGTTCACATTTTGTATTTTTATATTTTTATATTTGATTATGGTTTTTATGTTGTTAGTGAATTGATAGTGAATTATGTATATGTTTTAAGTGTATAGTGACAAAATTATAGAGAAAGCAATTTCATAGAAAACTTATTTCAAAGAAACAGTTTCAAAGGGACATAAGGTAGAGATAAGAGACCGGAGGGAGCGGGTATCTGGTAGGAACATCTTAACTTATCATCCCTGCATTCTCTTGATACATTGTTTCAATTAACTGACCTTTATGGTGGGAACGTGTTCCCTTGGAGACTTTTTAGTCTCCATTGTATAGATGAAGTCATGGATTAGTAAGTCATTATGTTTATTCTTAGTTTCTGAGGACATTCAAGCAACAATTAACCATTCAACTCAACAAACAAGTTTCAAACAGGTTTCAGGGTAAAGGTTACTCAGGCCTTTATGCCGCACCTCATGACTTCCTACGTTCACTAAAAGGCATGCTAGGCAACTTATGCGCTGCTGTCGCAAACCAGGGGGACTGGGGGCAACGCTCCGAGGAGCACCCACCGCCTTACCACAGTTTTTACAACGCGGACAGAGCCATCCCGCCACGGCTTGATGCCGGGGGTGCGGCAGTATATTTAAAACTATGTGCTGTAGTTTCATTGAGCTTAGAAAAATTAAGCAAACTCACAACCAGAATTGAACCTGAAACTGAAGACCTTAACAAATGCACTCTTGGTTTAGTTAAAGCTCTCCCAATTACCAAAATCTTGGGTTTACTTTTTAAATTATTGTTTATCTGTATTATAAACAATGATGCTTAAGGGATATGGCAATTAGTAAAGTCATATGTACTTTTCTGCCAATGTAAAGATCTGAAATACATGAATACTCCTGTTCTTTTGGAGATTCACTGCCCTTTAAGCAACTGGTGCTGACTGAAATGGTTAGTACTCAACGGGATAAAAACTATTTTAAGGCTACACCCCAGGATCCTAGTCTCTTTAGCCTTCCAGTTTCATTTGAGACATTCTTTTTTTAAAATGTATTATTAAATCATAGCTGTGCACATTAATGTAATCATGGGGCACCTACACTGGTTTTATAGACCATTTGACATATTTTCATCACACTGGTTAACACAGCCTTCCTGGCATTTCTTAATTATTGTGTTAAGACCTTTATATTCTACATTTAGTAAGTTTCACATTTACCCTTGTAAGATGCACCGTAAGTATCATCCCCCCAATCACCCTCCCTCCACCTGATCTCCCTCCTCCTCTCCCCTCCCTGTCGCCCTTCCCAATATTCTCAGGTTATAACTGGGTTATAGCTTTCATATGAAAGCCATAAATTAGTTTCATAGTAGGGCTGAGTACACTGGATACTTTTTCTTCCATTCCTGATATACTTTACTAAGAAGAATATGTTCCAGCTCCATCCATGTAAACATGAAAGAGGCAAAGTCTCCATCTTTCTTTAAGGCTACATAATAATCCATGGTGTACATATACCACAATTTACTAATCCATTTGTGGATCGATGGGCACTTGGGCTTTTTCCATGACTTAGCAATTAGGAATTGGGCTACAATAAGCATGCTGTTAGAAATATCTTTGTTATGATGTGATTTTTGGTCTTCTGAGTATATGCCTAGTAGAGGAATTACAGGATTGAATGGCAGATCTATTTTTAGATCTCTAAGTGTTCTCCAAACAGCTTTCCAAAAGCAATGTATTAATTTGCATTCTCACCAGCAGTGTAGAAGTGTTCCCTTTTCTCCACATCCACGCCAACATCTCTGGTCTTGGGATTTTGTGATATAGGCTAATCTTACCAGAGTTAGATGATATCTCAAGGTAGTTTTGATTTGCATTTCTCTGATGATTAAGGATGATGAGCATTTTTTTATATGTCTGTAGGCTGTGCACCTGTCTTCTTCAGAGAAGTTTCTCTTCAAGTCCCTTGCCCAGCCTGTGATGGGATCACTTGTTCTTTTCTTGCTTATATGTTTGAGTTCTCTGTGGATTCTTGTTATTAAACCTTTGTCAGACATAATCTGCAAATATCTTCTCCCATTCTCAGGGCTATCTTCTTGCTTTACTTACTGTGTTCTTGGCTGTGCAGAAGCTTTCTAGTTTGATCAGGTCCCACTAGTGTATTTTTGAAGCTGCTTCCATTGCCCGGGGGGGTCCTCCTCATAAAATAGTCGCCCAGGCCGATTTCTTCAAGGGTTTTCCCTGCACTCTCTTCTAGTATTTTTATAGTTTCACGTTTAAGTTTCAATCTTTAATCCAGTGAGAGTCTATCTTAGTTAATGGTGAAAGGTGTGGGTCCAGTTTCAGTCTTCTGCAGGTTGCCAGCCAGTTCATCCAGCACCATTTGTTAAATAGGGAATCTTTTCCCCACTGAATGTTTTTAATTGGCTTGTCACAGATCAAATAACGGAAAGTAGCTGGATTCATCTCTTGGTTCTCTATTCTGTTCCAGACATCTACTTCTCTGCTTTTGTGCCAGTACCATGCTGTTTTGATCACTATCGATTTGTAGGATGGTCTGAGGTCTGGTAGCGTGATTCCTCCTGCTTTGTTTTTCTTTCTGAGTAATGTTTTGGCTATTCGAGGTTTTTTCTGATTCCATATAAAACGAAGTATTGTTTTTTCAAGATCTTTAAAGTATAACAGTGGAGCTTTAATAGGGATTGCATTGAAATTATATATTGCTTTGGGTAGTATGGACATTTTAACCATGTTGATTCTTCCCAGCCATGAGCATGGTGTGTTTTTCCATTTGTTAACATTTTCAGCTATTTCTTTTTTTAGAGTTTCATAGTTCTCTTTATAGAGATCTTTCACGTCCTTTGTTAGATAAACTCCCAAATATTTCATCTTTTTTGGCACTACTGTGAAGGAAATAGAGTCCTAAACTGTTTATTCAACTTGACTGTTGTTGGTATGTATAACGGCTACCGATTTATGAATGTTGATTTTGTAACCTGAGACGCTGCTGTATTCCTTGATCACTTCTAAGAGTTTTGTAGTAGAACCCTGGTGTTTTCCAGATATACAATCATATCGTCTGCGAAGAGCGAAAGTTTGATCTATTCTGACCCTACTTGCGGTGCCTAAAACTTCCACTACAATGTTAAAAAGCAATGGAGACAATGGGCAGCCTTGTCTGGTTCCTGATCTGAGTGGAAATGATTCCAATTTAACTCCATTCAATTGGAGATATTGGCTGTGGGTTTGCTGTAGATGGTCTCTATCAGTTTAAGAAATGTCCCTTCTATACCGATTTTCTTAAGTGTTCTGATCATGAAGGGATGCTGGATATTATCAAAAGCCTTTTCTGCATCGATTGAGAGAATCATATGGTCTTTGTTTTTTAATTTGTTTATGTGCTGGATTACATTTATAGATTTACGTATATTGAACCAGCCTTGAGACCCTGGGATAAAACCGACTTGGTCATGATGTATAATTTGTTTGATGTGTTGCTGGATTCTGTTTGTTAGGATCTTGTTGAATATTTTTGCATCTATATTCATTAGTGATATTGGTCTATAATTTTCTTTTCTTTTTGGGTCTTTTCTTGGTTTGGGGATCAGGTTGATGTTTGCTTCATAGAACGTGTTGGGTAGTCTTCCTTCTTTTTCTACCTTTGGAACAGGTTGAGTAATATAAGTACTAATTCCTCTTTAAAGGTTTGGTAGAATTCTGACGTGAAACCATCTGGTCCCGGGCTTTTCTTTTTAGGGAGGTTTTGTATAGTTGATGCTATTTCCGAACTTGATATGGGCCTGTTCAACATTTCCACTTGATTCTGGCTAAGTCTTGGAAGGTGATATGCTTCCAAGTATTGTCAATTTCCTTCGGATTTTCATATTTCTGAGAATAAAGTTTCTTGTAATATTCAGTAAGGATTTTTTGAGTTTCTGAGGAGTCTGTTATATTTTCTTTGTCATTTCCGATTGATGAGGTTAGAGATTTTACTCTTTTTTTCCCAATTAGGTTGAACAAAGGTTTATCTATTTTATTGACCTTTTCAAAAAACCAACTTTTTGATTTATTGATCTGTTGTCTAATTCTTCTGTTTTCAATTTCATTTCATTCTGTTCTAATTTTGCTTATTTCTTTTCTTCTACTGGGTTTGGGGTTGGAATGTTCTTCCTTTTCCAGTTGCTTGAATGTCCCATTAAGTTGTTAACTTTCTCCCTTTCTGTTTCTTGAGGAAGGCTTGCAGTGCTATAAATTTCCCTTTTAGGACTGCCTTTGCGGTATCCCAGAGTTTCTGATAATTCGTGTCTTCATTGTCATTTTGTTCCAAAAGTTTGGCAATTTCCTTCTTAATCTCATCTTGACCCAGCTATCATTCAGCATAAGGTTATTTAACTTCCATGTTTTTGTATGAGTACGCAGATTCCTGCTGTTACTGAGCTCAAATGTTATTCCATGGTGGTCCGAGAAGATGTAAGGAATAATTTCTATTGCTTTAAATTTACTGAGGTTAGACTTGTGACCCAAGATGTGATGGATTTTGGAGTATGTTCCATGGGCTGATGAGAAGTATGTGTATTCAATTTTGTTGGGAAGTAATGTTCTGTAGATGTCTGCTAAATCCAAATGTTGGATGGTTAGATTTAAATCTAAAATTTCTTTGCTGAGCTTCTTATTGGAGGATCAATCCAACACTGCCAAAGGAGTGTCGAAATCTCAAACTATTATGGAGCTAGAAGAAATCCAGTTGCTCATGTCTGTTAGAGTCTCTCTTATAAATTGAGGTGCATTGTGGTTGGGTGCATGGATATTAATGATTGAAATCTCATCATATTACCCTTAACAAATATGAAGTGACCACTCTTATCCTTCCTTACTTTTGTTGGTTTAAAGCCTATTGTATCTGCAAATAATATTGCAACACCTTCTTTTTTCTGATTACCATTTGCGTGAAATATGGATGACCATCCTTTCACCCTGAGTCTATATTTGTCTTTGAAGGTACGATGTGACTCTTGTGTGCAGCAAATATCTGGCCTGAGTTTTGTATCCAGTCAGCTAACCTGTGCCTCTTTAGAGGACAGTTTAAGCCATTCACATTAATGGAGAATATTGATAAGTCTGGTAAAATTTTGTGTATTGAGTTTTTTGAAACTCCAGTGGACATTTTTAATCCTTTTGCCACCATGGAAATTGGAGTTTGATCAAATTTTCTGAGGGAGTTTACTCTTGTGGTAGAGGATCGGGCTGGTCATTATGGAGGATAGGTCTGATAATATCCTGAAGAGCTGGTTTGGTTATGGCAAATTTCTTCAACATATGAATGTCATTAAAGTATTTAATTTCTCCATCATAAATGAAACTCTGTTTAGCTGGATACAGGACCCGGGGTTGAAAGTTATTTTGCTTTAGGAGATTAAAAGTCGATGACCACCCTCTTCTGGCTTGAAAAGTTTCAGCAGAGAGATCTCCAGTCATTCTAATAGTCTTCCCTTTGTAGGTAATGGATTTCTTATGTCTGACTGCTTTGAGAATTTTCTCCTTCATGTTAACTTTAGTGAAGTTAATTATGATATGCCTGGGGGATGTTTTCTTGGGATTGAGTCATGCTGGGGTTCTGAAACTGTCTGCTATCTGAATTTCTGAATCTCTTGGCACGTCTGGATAATTCTCTTTCATAATTTCATGGAGAAGGGCCTCTGTGCCTAGGAAGGCCACTTCATCAGTTTCAGGAATTACAATGAGGGGGATATTAGCCTTCTTCGAATTATCCAAGATCTCTCTGAGAGAATAATCTGTTTTTACTTTCCATTTCTCTTCCTCTTTGAGAGTTTGGGAGTGTTCAAAGGCTTTGTCTTCAATGTCAGCAATCGTTTCTACTGCTTGCTCCACTCTGTTACTGAGGGATTCTACTGCACTTTTCAGATCTTGGCAAACTGCAAATTCTTGCTTCAGTGGGTCAAAATCTTTGGTTGTTTTGTCTTTAAATTTGTTAAATTCTTTAGACAATTTTGAATTTCTCCTCGAATTTCTAATTCCGAGTTTTGAATTGTTGCTCGAATTTCCAATTCCAAATTTTCCTGCACTTTATTACTCTTGTTTGCAACCTAAACTCTGAATTCGATTTCTGACATCTCGGCAAGTTGTTTATGAATGGGATCTTCAGTTACATCTGCCATATCTTTCCTCGGGGTGTTGATCTATTCTGGTTATTCATGTTACCAGAGTTTTTCCGCCAATTCCGCCCCATGATTGTTTTACACCGTTTGATTTTTCCCCTGGAGCTTTGTCGAGGACCCGTAAAGTGCTATGGCCTGACAAACTGGGGCCCTGTTTGGTGTGGTGGGGCTAAGTGGTTCTTTCTTGTTTTCAGCTGCTTTTTGGTTGACCCTAGTGATACAGTTACTCTGGGTTGAAGTCTCAGCTGTGGAGAAATAGCAGCAGTTAAGTCACCCCGCCCCCCACAGGCAACAATTACAAAAGGAAACCTTCCTATAACCACACACCCAGGGCACCACCTGAATAGTCCTCAGGCGATTGGCTCAGTTCAAAAGGTCCAAATCAATCGTCTCAGTCAGCACCTGTCTCAGGTGGGAGAGTTTAAAAGGTCTCTGGCAACTGGATCACAGGGGTTTGGTGACTACTCTGATATGGCTTGCTCCAGTGCTGCGTGGAGTCAGGAGGAGCCACCCAGCAAATAGGTCAGTCTTGGAAGGTTGATGCCTCCTTCCCCACCTTGTACCTCTGTCACACCCAGTCACTGATAGCCCTGCAGTTGGCTGACCCAGTTTCCTGTAGTGAACAGATACTCCAGGGGTTTGCACCTGCCTGAATCACAAGGAAATCTATTTCTGCTGTCATTCTGCTGCGCTCTGCCTCTATCTAGCAGGAGGAGGTGAGGCCTGACAACCTCGGGCGCTTGATGGAGGCTGGGGAGTGTTCACTTAGTTCCAGCCCCGCCCCTGATTGATGTTACTGACAAAACAGAACAGAAAAACTTTGAGGGAATTTGTTCTGTTCCTGCTAAATTCCCCTGCAGAAGAGAAGCTGTTTTGAGTTCCCAGAGCCTGTGCCTCAGGCTCTGTCTTTGCTCCTGCAAGTTTGTATTTGGTTACCTGTCAGTTCTATCCTGCTGCCTTCCTTTGTCTATAGGCTGACGATCCCCTGAGGGCCGGGTGCGTCTTTGGCTCAGTAAAACGGTCCTCTGGGTCAGCCCCACCCTGGGAACTTCCCGGTTCTGCCAGTGAGTATCTAGTCCCTGCGCTCCACCAAGGTCGGTACCCCCTAAGGCAAATCCTTTACTCACGGGGCCTGCGTTTCCGTCCCAGATCTGTTCAGTGGTGGTTGCCACCTGAGTAGATGCCAGGCCTCCTCTGTTTGCGCAGAGAGACAGGGTATGTGGCTTCAGGATATCTGGGAGTGAGCCGTATTGTTGCTAAAAGAAGGCTGCTGCTCTGTGCCTCAGGGCACTGCTGCTTGGGTGTGGTTCCCTCTCAGCCTACAGTCCTGTCCTCACTCTTGTGCCCCAGAGTCAGCACTGACCAGCTGCAGTTTAGGCACTGTCCACATCCCTCGAGAAATCACCCAAGAATCTGGACTCCTGGGGGCCAGGCCTCCAGACCTCAGAGTGCGAGTGGAGGGGAGTGCTGGGAGCTCAGAGTTGCAGGCAGGGAATATACACAGTTTTATACAGTTTTATGCCTGGCAGGAGAATGCCTTGGTACCCTAATAGGGGAGGGAGGTCAAGGTTTTAGAGGGTTTCTCCCATAGAGTGTAGTGGGAGGACCTTTGAACTCTGCTTGTTTGTTTGTGGGGCACTCTGAGCTGTTCTCATGGGGGAGGGGACTCTTGTCCTCTTGGTGATGGATTTGGTACCTTTGGTTTGTATCCTTGTGGTCGCAGCTCGCCTCAGTGGGGTTGATGTGCGTTCTTCAACCTTCTCTCTTGGTGCAGCTCACATCCACCAGGTTACTTGCTCGGTGTGAGCCATTTGAACCCTTGAACTATAGTCTAAGGTTTATTTTCACTTTCATTTCTGTTTATTCCTTCTTCTTCAATTGCTCTAGCCATTTTCCTTAATATCCATAATTTTCTTTCATTCTATGATATCTGTATTTCCTTGTTCTTTATACTTTTGAAAAACTTATAAAGTTTGCCTTCTATGAAATTGATTTGACTTTCTTTTGTTTTGTTTCAAACAATTTCTAATGTAGGTTGAAGCTTAAAAATTGAATGCCTTCTAAATCCATCTTTATCTTGGCCTATTCCACTTCTTTTTTCATATCTTATTGTTTTAGCCTGATCCTGCCTTTCAGTCACATCACCCCACTGTACCCGGATGGCTCTCTACATTTCTTTATGGAGATGTCTACTTATAATTTATAGAAGATGTCAAATGTTAACAATGATTTTGCATCTGCTTTCAGTGATAATGTTGTTTCAAACATCATTCCACCTTCTGGATCATCACGATGGTATTTCCTTCTACTTGTTATGCATTATTTTTCCATAGATTCCTGTTGATTTCTCTTTATGTGTGAATCACAAAGTGTGAAGCAATTTATTCAATTTATCTTAACATAATAATGTTCTTGACTTCTCAGGTTTGTAGCTGGGCAGCTAGTTGGAGGGACTAGATTTAGGAACATTGGGTTTAGCGATTTTTCTTGATTAAACCCAGTTGCCCCTAGATGAGATATTTGTTTACCTTCACCTCACTGCACTGTCCCGTATCTGGCTTCCTTGGAATGCAGAAGCCATGATTTCACTAATTGCATTTCTTTTTTATACATCTGCTGCCCCTATTTTGTAATCTTTAAGATTTTGACCACAAATGCTTTAACTTTTTGAAATTCAATGAAGCTTCAATTATTTCTCTCTCTCTCTCTTTTTTTTTTTTTTTTTTTTGTTCAAAAAAAAATAAGAGCATTTATTGACTGACATAGTAGTCCAGAGATGAAATGAGTTTTAGAAATGGTGGATCTGGCAACTCAACCCTGCTTATTTTTTTAATTTTTTTATTTTTTGAGACAGAATTTTACTTTTCTGCCCTTAGTAGCGGACCATGGTATAGCTGACGGCAACCTCAAATTATTGGGCTCCAAGTGATTCTCACACAACCTCAAATTCTTGGGCTCCAAGTGATTCTTTTGTCTCAACTTCCTTGGTAGCTGGGACTACAGGCGCCTGCCACAATGCCTGGCTATTTTGAAGAGACAGGGTCTCCCTCTTGTTCAGGCTGGTCTTGAAATCCTCTGCTCACTGCCCTGCTGTAGACAGGGGACCACGCCCCAGCCCTCGGGTCTTGCGTCACACCCAGCAAGCTTCTGCTGGAGGGTTCTGTTGGTGTCAGGGAACATGCTCTTGCCCTCAGGACTCAGTCCATTCCTGGCAAGACTCTGCTCACAGGCCCAACCCTGCCTACCGAGCTCAGTCCACACGGGGCAACCACTGTCCCACCGTGGGTTCTGCACCGCATCACACCAGGCATAGCCCAAACTCAGGGTCAATACCACCACTGGCTGTGCATGGTCATAACCAGGGCACTGTTCCTACTCCCATCGAGTATCCCTTTATTCTCATAACCTCTTATTCCCCTGGTACACACAGATTTCATCCTGATGTTTGGTGGTCAACACTATGCCCCAATCATTCAGGAAAAGACCAAACACTCTGCCCTCTGCAGGGGGCAGAACTTCAGACCGCCATGCTAGGTGGCAAGGGTAGACTGGGACTTTGGACTTGTGGAGGGAAATGTCTCTTCAATTTTATGTGTGGTGGTGTTGTGTGTAGGTTCATAAGTAGGACCTATCTGGAGAGGGAAATCTGGTTTTTAGTGGCTCTCTCCAACGAGGTAAAATGAGAGGACTTTTGTTCTCCGCTTGCTCGGACGCTGTGGTGGGCCTCCTACGTAGGGGAGGGGTCTCCTGTCCTCCAGTCAGTAGGCTTTGTATCTGTAATTTGTTTTTTTTGTTTTTTTTTTTTTTGAATGTTCTTCCTTGGACTTACAGCTTGCTGAACTTCTTTCTTGGCTCAGCTCTCCACCGTCGGCTTCATAGTATCTGATTCTGTCCACTTTTCCTACCTCTGGTCAGGAGCCTCTGCCGAGGTTTGCAGTCAGGCATCTTCCTGAGCAGTAACCTTTATTCTTACACCTTCGTTGACGCCAGTGGCCACTTAAGGGAACAACTCCTAGATTTTCCTGGAGTATAAAAATTAGTGTCTCTGTAGTAGGAATGACTCCCTGAACCCTCTGCCACATTCTGCCCTACGGATATGGGATAATAAAAGTCTCTTCAAACTGTGTGAGCCCTGGGTTCACTCCCCTCTACCCTTTCTCACTCCTTTCTCCGCTAATAAAGTGTTCCCAATCCATGAACTGGCCTCCTCTTCCTTTTATAGACCCTTGCCCCAAAACTCTATCCCTGGTACGTTCGGTATGTTTTTCGGTGGTATTTCAGAAAAACGCATTGTTATTGTAGGAGATGTCTGCGTGTATGTTGTTTTCCCTGAAGACCTTCCAGTGGGACAGCATGTGGTGCTGAAAAGGTGGTAATCATGATCCTGATCCTGTGTGTGCCTGCATCTGAGTATTTAACAAAAGAAAATTGTTGTTATTGTTTTGAGCCCGAGTCTCACTCATTCGCCTTAGGGTTGATTGCTATGGAGTCACAGTGCACAGCAACCTCAAACTTCAAACTCTCAGGCTCTAGGAATCTTTTCTTGCCTCAGTTTCCCAAGTAGCTGGGACTACAGGCACCTGCTACAATGCCTGGCTAGGATTTTCTATTTTTAGTAGCGATGGAGTCTCACTCTTGCTTAGGCTGCTCTTGAACTCCTGAGCTCAAGCGATCCACCAGCTTCAGTCTCCCAGAGTGTTAGAATTACAAGCATGAGCCACTGCATCCAGTCACAAAAAAACTTTAAAGGTCAGAAGAAAATCCTTTCTTAAGTTTTAAATGCTGCCTTTATTAGCCACGTTCTGTTGGACCTTTGGCAAATCACTTTGCCATTGATTACCTTCTTCAATTTTTTTTAATCAAAATGACTTTCATTTTTAATTCTATGAAATCATGACTGTGTATAGTAATGCATTTATAGGGTACATTGTGCTAAATTGATATACAGGTTGCAAAGCTCACTTCAAACTTGTTAACATAACCAGCACCCGACTTGCTCATTTTTCATGGTAAGACATTTATGCTCCACACTGAATAGTTTTAACATGTACCATTGCATTATGTACAATAGATGAAGAAAATCGTAAAAGCAGAAAAAGTTTATAGAATAAAGATATAAAGAAAGAAAATACTTTTGTACAGTTGGGCTATGTAAACTTTTATTACAAAAAAGTAAGTGTGTTCACAAAATTCAAAGATGTACAAATAAAACAATACAGGAAGGTAAGGTTAATTTATTACTGAAGAGAGAATAATTTTAAATATAAATTTAGTGTAGCTAAGTGTACAGTATTTATAAAGTCTACAACAGTATATGATAATCCCCTAACCCTTAACATTACCCACTCCTTAACTCGCTGATTTACCCAGAGACTTACTTCTAATTTTGGAAGCTTCCTTCATGCTGAGTGTCCTGTGCAGGGATACCATTGAAAACAATCTCTTATACTGTATTTGTAGTCCACCTTTTCAAAGTTTAGACCTATTCAGACACACAAATACTTACTGTCACGATTGCCTACTATTTTCAGAACATGCTGTACAGATTTGTAGTCCAAAATCATTAGGCCATGTCCCACAGCCTGGGCGTGCAGCATGCGGTACCATCCAGATTTGAAAGGTGGGGAAACCAGCCTCAGGCCAATATGGCCCTTCAGAACCCCAGGTACGGTCCATTGATCAAATCCAAATTTCACAGAATAAAATCAAAATTTTTTTTTTTTTTGCAGTTTTTGGCCGGGGCCGGGTTTGAACCAGCACCTCTGGTAGATGGGTCCGGTGCCCTACTCCTTTGAGCCACAGGCACTGCCAGAGAATAATTGGCTCTGTAAAATTTGGATTCATTGAAAAAGTTGCATACAAGGATCAAGAAGGCCACAGGTTTCCCACCACATGAACATACATGTGTGTGTATAGAACCCTTAATCGTGCTAAATCACATTGATTTTATTAGTTCTGGTAAGAATACTGTTCAAGAAAGGCTCGTGTGACCAACTCCGGAATCCTGATTCCTGCTCTTTTCTGCTTTACCATTAGTGAGCAGGTCATGCTGCAAAGTTCCCATGTGCTTTCAGCTTTCTCGCAGCATCTTTCTTTAGCTGAGATTGAGAAAAGTGATTTAAATGTCTAGATATTTATGCTGAGCGTGGTGGCTCACACCTGTAATCACAGCACTCTGGGAGGCCAAGGTGGGTGGATTGCTTGATCTCATGAGTTGGAGAATAGCCTGAGAAGGATCAAGACTCCATCTCTACTAGAAATAGAAAAATTAGCCAGGTGTCCTGGCAGGCGCCTGTAATCTCAGCTACTAGGGAGGCTGAGGTAGGAGGATAGCTTAAGCCCCAGTTTAAGGTTGCTGTGACCTATGACACTATAGCCCTCTACCCAGGGTGATAGAGTGTGATCCTGTCTAAGAAATGAATGAATGAATAAATAAATAAATATTGACATGTTTTAAACATATGAAACCAAATAAAAACAATTTGCTGGCTGAACAAGATATAGTTCCCTGATGTAAAGTTTCAGGAGTGTTTATGTTTAATGCATTTGTATTGCATTTTTTTTTTTTTGTAGAATAATTTATTTTGTGGCTTGGCGCCTGTAGCTCAGCAGCTACGCCGCGGTTACGTACAGCAGAGCTGGCAGGTTTGAACCCAGCCCAGGCCTGCAAAATAGCAATGACAACTCCAACCAAAAAATTGCTGGGCACTGTGGCAGGCTCCTGAAGTCCCAGCTACTTGGGAGGCTGAGACAAGAGAATCGCTTAAGCCCAGGAGTTGGAGACTGCTGTGAGCTGTGATGTCGTGGCACTCTACTGGGCAACGTAGTGAGACTCTGTCACAAAAAAGGAAATCTTTTCTTTTGTAAGATCATTACATATTTTAAAAATTAACTTTAATAAAAATCATAACAGAAAACTTGAAATGGTATACAGCAACTTTCACAATTTGCTCATGTATTTTCTGGTCCCTTAGGGACAGTTTTTACTTCATGATCTTGTCAAAAGAAAAAAAATAAAACAAGAAGGAATTAAGAGAGAAATCTAAAACTTATCGGAGCAGATGATCTGCTGTCAGTGGTATCATGGAAGGTGTATTCTTATTTTCTTTGAGGGATTTTCTTTGTCGTCATAATTTCAACCAATCATTACACCAAGGCTACATCAAAACACCTTCCTTCTTTATCCTACACATGACCATTTTTGAATTGGAGACATTCTCATTAAATATGGAAATTTTTCTTAGGGAACGTTTTCCTAAGTTGTGCAGTAAAATATCCTATAAGGATATCTTGCTTCATAGTTTAATAGAGTGAATACATAGAATGTCTATCAGAATTGATTAAATCTTCTACACTGTTCATAGGTCCACTTGAGATACATGTTTATTTTCCAAAGGGACAATTTCTGCATTTACACTATAATACATGTACATATTGCTGGGCTCCAGATTTGTATAATCTCCCTTTACAATCTGCTTCTCAGTTTCTCTCTAGAATGCTATGCAGTTAGAGAGATGGTTAGAAGACGTTCTTGTTCTCTCCGTGTCCCTGGGTTATTTGTGAAGTGATTGACTTACACTTCGACTATCCCTGCTTTGAAGTGACGGGCAATCACAATTATATGAAACTCAGACAATGACAGTCTAGGGAAGGTGGTGACTCACACCTGTGCAGTTGCATTCCCCTGCCTCAGAGTGCTCTCAGGGATTAGAGCAGATGTGTTTATTTTTTCCACCAAGGAATTCATATCCCTTTAATACCAGAACATGGTAAACTTGTAGCTGTTTCAAACATCTGGTGGGCTTTTTGAATAACCTCATCAACTGGTATCATTCAGTGTTCTGTCTCCACCCCTTCTTGTGATTCTTCCACCCACAAGTCTGTGTGTTATCCAGAGGTGATAAGACACTGTGAGCTCTCTACGTTGTTTTCAAGTACACTTGATGAATTCCCTAGGATACAGAGGATAGCACGATCCCCACTGTGCACGTATTCGACTGGGGGACCGAATGGAAAAACACACAGGACTTGTCTAGGGTGACCTTCAAGGTCAGGAAGGGAGATTGAGAGCCAGCCCTGTCTCCACAGGGTGGGGGACCGTGCACTGAAGGGGCTGTGTTTGTATAACAGTGTACAGGTGAGGAGTAGACATAGTGAAGAGGGTGAGGGCCAAATGTGGAATCTTGGAAAAGTGACCTCACTTCCTTGGTGACAGACCCCAACAGAACTTAGAACCCTTGGTAGCCAGGCACCCACATTCTAGACACAGACCTGTGTCTGGCTCATTTTGTGGGATACGCTCAAGAGAGGAGGATGTTCTCGTGTTGCGTCGCACCTTCTCCTAATCCTCATGTCCGGAAAGCCCGAAGTGGGTGCCTTGTCCGAATTGGCCAATGTTGGCGCTCCCTCTACTCCCGTTGCCTGCGGAGACCTGGCAGGGGGCATCTACAGGTAACACAGGGCAGCCCCAGGTAGTCTCTTGCAGGCAAGGTCTCACCTGTGAGCCCATCTGGGGAGATCCGCACGCCTCATATCACTATGTTTGGGGAAGGAAGAGACAAGGGGACCCCCACTGAACAGGAGCAGGGTATCACCTATGGGAATCCTGGTGGGGCTGTCATGTTGATACCTCAGAACTCCAGGTCCTGGCTGTTGGGACAGAAAGGTGAGTGTCAAGGACAAGTTTGTCTACTGAGATGTCATCCCTAGACATCCAGCTGTCATCTGTCTTCTTCCCTGGTGGGAGGTCTGTTCAGACGTCCCACTGTGTGTGTGTTCTGGGGAGCAGAATCTCCCAGGGGTTTTCCCCTGTGGAGAGTGCCAGGCAGCCATTGATGCCTCTTCCCCCGGCATGGGGCCTTCCATTTGCAGAGGTGCGTGGGGATGCAGGACCTCCGTGAGGAGTCCATGGAGGACTCCACACAATCTCTGATCGCAGATGAAGACCAGGTGCACCAGTCTATGGACTACGGCCATCGCCAGACTGGGGTGAGAATGGGCACAGAGGGGGTCCCCACAGACCCAAAGAGGGATGCCCCAGGCTCTCTCCTCGGCAGTTTTCCCAGTTGAGTGATCCAAAATCTCCTCTCTAAAGAATCCAGCCATCGTGTATCCCCAGGGCAACTTGGTAAGATGCATCAAAACTGCACACATACTTGTGGGGATAACGGAGAAAATGCTTCCTGTAGTTTTCACTTTACACGAGTCCAGGGAGAGCTCCCAATGTGGCTGCTTCTCTCACAGCTTAAATCCGGCCCAGGGGTCTCCTGGAGAAGGCAGGCAGTTCCCTTCCCGGCCAGGCCTCTCCAACACTAACAGGCACTGTACACCAGGGTGGCTAAACAAAATGGGAGGGGTCACACACAGAAGGAGACAAAGCTGCTGCCTGCTCTTGTCCGCAACGTGCCATCTCTAGAATAGATCCTTGTAGCCCCAGCGGGCAGAAGCTCTGCCCTCGGTCTTGGCCATTTTCCCTCAGGGAGGCCATTTCCCGCTGCTGCCCAGCCTTTCAATGCCCATGGAGCCTGACTGGACACAGTCCTATTTCTCAGTCAGCCATGCTGCAGGGAATAAATGGAGGAGATTTGGTGGGATAAATGGAGGAGAGAAAGAAAGGAGAGAGGAGACGCTGCTTCAGGAATACCCACCTTACCTTTATGCCCAAAGTCCACTCCTTAAGTAAGGAGTATATTGCTTTACATCTAAATAGAAATCTCTAGGCCTTAGCTTTATTTGGGGAAATGGAAGACATCCTTTCAATTATAAACAGCTCAGACATTGTAAAGTCTGCTGTGTACCAAGTGGCTGGGACAGTTCGGGGAGCTGGCTGAACTTAGCCCCAAGGCCGAAGGGCTCCTTCAATAGAAATTGACTTCCTCTCAGTACTTGATGCTGGACGTCCCACGTGACGCTGCCGGCTAGGGAGGTCTCTCAGAGGCCTCTCTCCTGGGCTTCTGTGGCCACGTTTCATCTCCGCATTCACAGAGAGGTCCTCTGTCAAGCCTGTCTGTGTTCTTAGCACCTCCTCTTATAAGGACACCAGTCATATGTTATCAGAGACATGTAACTACAAGGACCTTTTGTCCTAATGCAGTCACATTCTGAGGGCATCAGACATGAGGGTCTGAATTCCGGCCCATGACATGTGCTCAGGTGGGCTCCCAGGAAGGGGGTGCTTGCCAACAGTTTACACTAGAGAGTTGTATTGGCTGCGATCAGTATAACTTCCAGACTTGCTGTGGCACGGACAGGTTAGCAGTGGTCTTTGAATGTCACACTGCTCTGTAGCCAGCCTCCCTGGTGTTAATGTTGTTTTAAGTGTTTTTCAATGTAGGTTTGGTGGGAAATGCAATCACATCATTGCTGTCATTTCCAGTTTTGTGATTGACACCTGAGAGCCACATTTCAGTGTCTTCATACCTATTTGGGATTTCTCTCCCCTGAGTCACTTGCTCAGCCCTGTGGCCCTGTAACAAGCTTTCTTCCAATCTGGGGTCTCATAGCATTTGCCCCTATGCCAGGCCCAATGTTGCTGAGGCTGTTTCTCAGGAATCCGTTCAATGTAACAAAGACAGACTCTGGCGTTGTTCTCAGTAGAGAGCTTTCTCCTGGGACGTCTGGTCCCGGGAATGGTCTCTACAGAGAGGGGGAAAACAGGCTGGCCCAAGACACTCGCCCCAAGTGAGAGCAGGCTGAGCCTCTGTGAGCTTAGAGGGAAAATCATGGAGGCCTCCCTGAGAGGGCCGCAGCCATGTCCCAGATGCTGGTGACAGCCAGGTGACATCCCAGAGCCTGAGTTTTCTCATTTGCACAGGGAGGGCCATTTGGGGACTCACTGCACAGTGCTCCTCATCCATGGTGTGTGAGCAGGGCATTGTTGTTCTGCCTAACAACCTCCCTGAGGCAGCCTGGAAGGTGTCAGTGGTGTCATGCAGCTCTTTGTGCCCATCACGTTGTAGGTGAAAAGCGTAGAATCGTGGACACCCCTGACTTCTAAGGGCACGAGTCTCTGGAGGGCTGGAGCTTCCTGCATTGAGGATCAGAGCCCATTCTCTGGAGGGTCAGGGTCACTGACTGTGTGTCTCTCTTTGTCCATGCTAGAATAGAGATGAGTCTCGATTGGTGGTTTCCCTGAGGAGAGCACCTGGCTGCCATCGAAGGCTCTCGGCCCGACGTCGGGGCCTCTCTTTCCAGAGCTCCCTGGAGGTAATCCAGGAGGAGCCGCTGGAGGAGTCCGCGGCTCTCTCTTTGGATAAAGAACTGATGCAGCAGGCCCCTGACCGTGGCCAGCGCCAGCCTGGGGTGAGAATGGGCGCAAAGGGGTCTCCACAGACCCAAAGAGGGATGCCCCGGGCTCTGTCCTTGGCTGTTTTAGCCCTTGAGTGACCCACAATCCACTCCCTAAATATTCCGGCCTTGTGTCTCCCCAGTGGCAACTTGGTAAGAGGCACGTTCACTACTCACGTAGTTGTGGGGATGTCAGAGAAAATGCTTCCTGTAGTTTTCACTTTACACTAGTCCAAGGATAGTTCCCCATGTGGTTGCTGCTCTCACAGCTTTAATATGGCCCAGGGGGTCTCCCGGAATAGGCAGGCAGTTCCCTTCCCAGCCAGGCCTCTCCAAAGCTAACAGCCAACACTAAACCAGGGGTCTAAACAAAATGGGAGGGGTCACACACAGAAGGAGACAATGCTGCTGCCTGCTCTTGTCTGCAAAGTGACATCTCGGGAACAGATCCTTGTAGCCCCACCAGGCAGGTGCTCTGCCCTCCGGTCTTGGCCATTTTCCCTCAGGGAGGCCATTTCCCACTGCTGCCCAGCCTTTCAATGCCCGCGGAGCCTGACTGGACACAATCCTATTACTCAGTCACCCATGCTGCAGGGAAACTGCTGTGTCCCAATTGGCTGGGACAGTTCGGGGAGCTGGCAGAACTTAACCCTAAGGCCGAAGGGCTCCTTCAATAGAAATTGACTTCCTCTCAGTTCTGGAGGCTGGAAGTCCCACGTGACGCTGCCGGCTGTGGAGGTCTCTCAGAGGCCTCTCTCCTTGGCTTCTGTGGCCACGTTTCACCTCCGCATTCACAGAGAGGTCCTCTGTCATGCCTGTCTGTGTCCTTAGCACCTCTTCTTAGAAGGACACCAGTGATATGTTATTAGGGACATGTAACTAGAAGGACCTTTTGTCCTAATGCCGTCATGTTCTGGGGACATCAGACATGAAGTTATGAATTTCGGCCCATGACATGTGCTCAGGTGGGCTCCCAGGAAGGGGGTACTTGGCAACTGTTAAGTATAAGTTCCAGACTTCCTGGGGCACGGACTGGTTAGCAGTGGTCTCTGAATGTCGCTGCTGCTCTGCAGCCAGCCTCCCTGGTTTTAATATTGTTTGAAGTGTTTTCCAATGTAGGTTTGGTAGGAAATGCAATCACATCATTGCTTCCATTTCCAGTTTTGCAACTGACACCTGGGAGTCATATTTCAGTCTTCCCTATACATTTCTGCATACCTATTTGAGATTTCTCCCCGCTGAGTCACCTCCTCAGCCCTGTGGACTTGTAACAAGCTTTCTTCCACCCTGGGGTCTCACTGCATTTACCCCTATGCCAAGCCGAGAGTTGCTCAGGCTGTCTCTCAAGACTTCTTTTAAAGTAACAAAGACAGACACTTGCGCGGTTCTCAGTGGAGAATCCTGTTCTAGGACGCATGGCCCTGTGCATGGTCTCCACAGAGAGGGGGGAAACAGGCTGGGTCAAGACCCTCTCCCTGAGTGAGAGCGGGCTGAGCTGCTGCAAGCTTAGGGGAAAATTCATGCAGCCTTCCCTGGGAGGGCCACAGCTCTGACCCATGTGCGGGTGACAGCCAGGTGACATCCCAGAGCCTGAATTTTCTCATTTGCACAGTGAGGGTCATTTGGGGACTCACAGGCACTGGGATCTTCATTACAGGGTGTCTGAGCAGGGGCATTCTTTTTCTGCCTAACAAGCCCCCTGAAGCAGCCTCCAGGGTATCAGGGGTTTCATGCAGCTCTTCGTGCTCATCACATTTTACGTCCTAAGTGTAGAATTAGGGACACCCATGACTTCTAAAGGCACAAGTCTCTGAAGGGCTGGAGCTTCCTGCATTGAGCATCAGACCCCATTCTCTGGAGGGTCAGGATCACTGACTGTGTGTCCCTCTTTGTCCCCGCTAGTATGGAAATGAGTCGGCCGTCTGCTTTACGGAGCTGCAAGTGAGGACCTCCCGGCCAGCCACCTGGGACATGCTGGTGAGCTCCCTGGTGCCAGTCCTTTCGGCACAAAACATCTGCTCCATGACCTCCCAGGGCTCCTACCACGACATCCACACCATGGCACGGTTCCTAGAGAAACTGGTCAGGAGGTGAGTGGCCAAGGCACAGTGCTGCCCCCACCTGCCAACTAGGTCTGTGGGTGTCATTCAGTTCCCCTGAGCCTCGCTTCACTCCTCTGAAAAGTGGAGTGGTCAGAGGATTACATTTATGAGGTTTTGGAGGAAAATCAATAGAATAAGAGGTGGCAGCTGGGTCCCTCGCTCCTGGCTCTGTGGAGAGGCTTCAGGGGCTGCTGTGGCTGTTCACATTTACCGTCAGTCTCCTCACAGAAGGCGCCCTCTGCCTCACACCTCAGTAGCCCATACGTCTGTGTCCCTTTGTGGGAAAAGCACAGAGAGAGCAAACCTGGTCCCACTCGCAGAGCTTTGAGTTTCCTTCCACCTTGTCCCTGTCCTTGAGAGAACAGGGGTTTCCTGGGGCGGGGAAAGAGTCCCGAGAACCACTTAGATATCTGCCAAGGTTCTGTCGGAGTCATTCAGTAACCAGCTGGTTGTGCAGGCATGTTCTAGAAACTTAATTTAATGAACAAAGAAGATGACAGTCTTCGGGCTGCAGTTCTGTGCAGGGAGTCAGGAAGTCAGAGCAGACACGAGGAGGTAACGTCCTCCTCCTTGAGGACCACCCAGCATCTTCTATGCACAGAGAAAGATCCCAGATTCTGGGATTTTTCCATCACGAACCCCATGAGTAACTCAAAAGGCATGCTTGTGGTCCAAGGAAAGAACTCCTTTTCTACTCAGAGTATGGGGCTCTGTGGGACTGTGGCTGGGGAAACAAAACAGAACCTGGGTCTCAGCCACTTGAGGATGCTCATGAGAGGGCTAAGGTCAGGGGATTTCAAGGAAGACATGAGTCGGTTAGAGCTGTGGGGGGGTGGCAGGTCCCTGCAGAGAGGAGAAGCGTGGCTCAGAGCTGCCCCTGAGGGGCCCATCCTCAGCACAAGTACCTTCCCAGCTCTTCCTGTCTCCTCCAGCCCACACCCCCTCCCCGACCACAGCAGCAGGAGCCCACACTGGTGTGATGATGAGCACCCTGCTGACCCTCCGGCCTCCAGTCACAGCCCTGAGGGCTCAGGGGTGCAGAGGTCCTTGCGGTTGATCTGCAGTGACAATGGCAGGGGGAGGGCGAGGCCCACAATAGTGTGTCCAATCCTGATCCATGACCAGTTCTGTCCCTGCCAGGGCAGCAGAGACAGCCAGGGAAGTTCAGCCTGTCCTCTAGACTGGAGGAGTAGGCCCAGGGACACATAAATACACAGGACTGTCCTGGGAAGGGTGTCAGAGGAAAAGCCAGGCCTCTGACTCAGGTTCCACTTGTCATCCCCAGAAGCACCTCTTCCATCTACGTCTCCTGGCCAGATGGATGCCCTGTGTTCTGCGACAAGAATGTGAGCATTCCAAGGCTCAGGTTTGAGGTGGCTGACATACAGGTCACCGTGTCCACATCATACCTGGGGCATCAAGCCACCATCGTGCTTGCTTGGCTGTACCAATTCAGGCCCATTGGCACAAACCCAGAGGGTGGGATGGCAGCAGTTTACCAGCTTCAGAAAGGTAGCGTTTGGGGCTGAAATTCTCTTTGTCATGGGGAGGTAATGGTGTGTTTGGATAACCCAGTAGGGAGTGACAGATGCGGCTGACTTTATCTCCTTTTCCATCTCCTGCTCAATCTCCAGAAGAACAGGCAATCCCAGTGCTGGCCATAGAACCAGCACCAGCGCCGGCAGATCTGGGCGAGCAGAGGCCTGCTCTGGAGCCAGGGGTGCCTGCATCCCTGGATCTCCCAATGTATATGGAGCCAGCTCCAGGGCCAGGCTCAAGGGCAGCACCCTGGACAGAGCCATCTGGAAAGCCAGTGAAAACTGGCAAGGCACAACCAAAGGCAATCGTAGGCCTCAGCCAGCCCAGGACTGTGCCTGAACAAATGCTGCACAGGGCGGGGCCGTCTAGCATCCTGGCGTACACAGGGAAACAAGTGGCTGAGCAGCTCACGCTGCTGGATGCGGTGAGCAGCTGCTCAAACCCCTTCCCTGACCAGAGGCCAGCGATCTGGTCCCACCCTGCTGCACGGCTTATGAGCCAGGCCAGCTGTTTGAGTTTCTTTCTGTATTTACGGTCCCTGTGTCTGTGGCAGCTACACACATCTGCTGGGCACATCCCATGGGAGGGGACAGAGTACAGGGTGGGGGCCTGGCCCACTAGATGCAGGGGTGGCCCACTTAGCATGCCGCCCCGGCTGCTAAGCCCCCCGCCCGGGAGGCCTCACCAGCCTCAGCAATTACTACACATCTGGCACAGACTCCATTTCAGACCAGACACCCGCACTGAGACCCTGGAGGTGGCTGCCACGGGCCACGTGCGTCTCAACAGAAAGAAGGCCTGGCACACAGGTGGCCTCAGGAAGGGCCGGGCTGAGCACCTTGCGGAGTGTGGGCTCCTGGAGGCCGGCCTGGGGGAAACACCACGTGCTGTTCTCTCCTTGCCCGGCTCTATGCGTTTCGCGCCCTCCGTGAAAGGGGAATGAAACCCGGGGCTCCGACTACTCTGGGAGAGCCAATGCCAAAGCTGAGAATCTGGTCACCTGCCTGAGTCAAGGGGTGACTTTAGACTCAGAGCTGCCCTGGGCGGTGCCCATGTGGATCTTTCTTCCTCCCCAGGAGCAATTTAAGAAGCTGCTGCCGTGGGAGTGCCTGGACACCTTTTTGATTGAGCTGGACGGGATGGACATAGCTCTGGTGGCACCCACAGTCGGCGCTGCCTTGATTCACTTCGATACTGTGGTGTATTTTGTGATAAGCACGTGCTTGGAGACCCGCACCATGAAGGCCCAGGACAGGGCCAGGGTGCTGGAGCTTTGGATACAGGTGGCCAGGGTAAGCTGTGGGAGGGCCTGAGACAGGGCCAGGGTGCTGGGGCTCTGGATCCAGGTGGCCTCGGTAAAGCATGGGAGGCCCTAGGACACTCGTTCTCTCCTCTGTCCGATGTCAAATTTGCTGAACAGAGTCCAAGCCCCTCAACAGCCCCCAGCCCCGTTCCTCTCCGGGGCACACTGACCTTGACTTCCATGCCCAGTGTTGGTGCGCCCTTTGCGCCTGGACACCGACGTTGGGTTGAACTGTAATTGTCCTCCCAGAGTGTGAAACTCACTGGGGCCCAGACTGCTCTCCTGTGCCTCCCTGGGCCTCTGCCTCCCCACAGAGGAAAGGTCAGCACAGGGGGCACAGCTCGGGCAGTGGGGCTCCAACTCCCCACCTCACGGTGCATCCTCTTCCCTCCCCAGGAGTGTCATAAGTTGAGCAACTACTCATCTTTGCATGGCATAGTCACAGCCCTGAAGGCTGCGCCCATCCATAGTCTCCAGGAGACCTGGAGAGCAGTATCCAGGTGGGTGGGCGTGTGTCTCCTGAGCTGCACCAGCACCTCTCCCGGGTCTGCCATGCTCCCTCACTGCACTGGGAGGGGAGGGGAGCCCAGCACCTCCGGAGGCAGGAATGGGTGGCCTGCCAGGGTCTCTCAGTCCACTGGGTGTTAGCACCGAACGTCTAACTCAGCACCAAGTTTTCTTCACCGTGGGGCACGGGCCTTTGCCACATTGGAGATATTCCCATGTCTAGCGCACATCTAAACTGAGAAAGTGAGCTGCCCAGTTGACATTGGGCTGGGCCAGATGAACAGCAGGTCAGCGCCCGCTCCAGTCCTGTGGAGCCTCTGGGAATCAGGAGCCCAGAGGAAACACAAATCCTGCTGGTTTGGATCCTTTTCATTCCCAGTTCAAGGAATGTGAACTCGCCCTCCTCCCCGCTACTCCCTGATTTATCCGACTTTCTTTCCCCTCTGCAAAGGGAAAGCGCGAGAGCGTATAAAGAACTGTGCGCACGCGATGACAGGATGACCCGGGAGAAGCTGATAAAGGTACAGGGGGGCTGGGGCTGGGGGCAAATGTTTAGAGGGCAGGGAGAGGGGAATTTGGAAAGGGTACCGGGCCGGGTGATTTTTGGTTAATTTTCTAACTCAACGTTTACCTGAAAAGTACCAGTCGCCAGTCCTGTTCAGAAGAGAGAAGGGGCTTTCCTGGCTGTTCATCAGGGACGAGCTGGATAATTAGCAGGGCTCTGGCTAATATCCATTGCATTGGTCCCTCTGGTTATGTAGCTTCCACCAGGCGATGGGGAAATGTTGTGGTGGTGGTGGGGGTGGCTTCTTTCTTTCCCGAAACCAGCCAGAAATTCTCCAGAAAGCCGGGCCTCTATTGCTGGTGTGTGGTGCGAGCAGCTGGGGCAGGGTCTCCAGACAAACGAGGGGCTGAGCTGCATGCCCCAGTAACACAGCAAGTGGGTGTAGGACACAGGGCTGGGTCTAGAACCAGAGCTCACTGAGTGACTGTAGAACCTCACCAGCTGACTGTGGCCAGGTGTCCACAGTGCGAGGTCAGGGTCCTGGGAGTAGCTGAGTGAGGGTAAGATAGTCTCACTGACCTTGTCCTGACCCTGGCAGCTGGGGATCTCCAAGCTGGCCCGCCGGGAAAAAAACCCTCAGAGAGCCCAGATGAGGCAGCAGAAACGGAAGGTGAGCCTCCTTTGGTGTGGGTGGGGAGGGCCACTGGGACGGTGGGCAGGGCCTCCCCCCAGCTGGAGTCTCCCCATCAGGAGAGCAAGGGCCTCCTACTAGGCCCTCCTTCCTGTAGCTGGTGCCTGAAATGCCCTCAGCAGAGGGCCCAGGACAAAGGCCTGGAAGAGCTGGGCTCAGCATGCCCTACAGGAAGGGTGGGGTCTGGGACCACAAGGCATTGTGACCTGTGAACATCCCAGGCTGTAGGTGACCATGGGTGCAGCTGGGGGAGGAGAGGGATAGAATGGAAGGAGGAAGCTGAAGGTGTCTGGCTGCTCCAAGTCAGAGATCTTGAGGAGAGGTCTAGGAGACCGGGGTGGGGTGTGAGATTCCGGACAACAGAACGGGGAAGGCCACCTGCAGGTGGGTGCTCATCACCACTCCCACCCCAATGACACAGGGCGTCATTCCCTTTCTTGGAATCTTTGTCGATGACCTAACTCTGCTGCAGAAGTGGACGCAGAATAATGTGGCTGTGAGTGAGCCTAGGGCTGGCACACTGGGGACCAGAATCCTAAGGCTGGGGGGAGACATTCCTGGATGGAGCCCTGAGAACTCAGCACTCAGCAAAACTGCTCCCAGGCAGCCCTGTGAGCTGGGGTATCAGGCCCGACGTCAGCCTCCAGTCCCTGCTCCCAAGGCAGAAGCTGCAGAGCTGCCTGACTGCTGAGCTGCCCGAGGGTCTGGCTGAGCTGGACTCAGCCTCTCCCTCAGGTGCTGCCCACGGGAGGAGTTGAAATTGGCCCCTCCACACTCAGGCAGCTCCCATGTGGCTCCAAACTCTCTTTGTGTGCAAGGAGATTTTGTGTGCCCCTACTTGTCATGAGGAAGTGTTGGGTCACAGGGCCCCTGAGCATCAGCCCGCACGCTCCCTTCATCACAACCCACAGCGTGATGTGGGTGCAAGTGCCTTGTGCGCAGGTCCCCTGGCCACTGAGCCTGGATGACACGCAGCAAGGGAGCCCAAGGAGGGGGGAGTCATGGCTGGGGGGCCTCTCTCCCGGGCATTGGCTGTGCCTTGCACGGAAATGTGCTCAACATAACAAAAAGGGGAAGGTGGGCAACTGGGGGCCTCTCTCTGGGGAAGCACAACATGTGGAAGTCAGAGACTGCCCTGGGAGGACATTCCCTGGCTGCATCCTCCACATCGTAGATTTCCTGGGAGGGTTTGACGTCAGGGAAGGGGCAGTCCACCCCATGAAACGTGCAGGATGGGAATGAAAACCAACTCCTGGAGAAAGGCAGTTGACATCCAACTCTGAGGACAGACTGGGCCTTCAGAGGATGGGAGGGGAGAAGGGAACCACTCCAGAGAAAGGCGCCAGAGATCGGCCCCTTGCCCTCCCCAGCATGGCCCCTTCAGAATCTTCCCCCCGGCCCAGTCAGCATCCGTCCTTCTCTCTGGCTCCAGGCCTTCAAGATCATCCAGCAGCTGCAGTTGCTGCAGGTGACTGCCAATAATTTCTGTTTTCAACCGGACAGAGACTTTCAGTCCTGGTTCCAAACCATGAAGCCACTGGACCAGTACAATATGTGAGTGCCTGCAAACGTTGGCGGAGGGTAGGGGGACCTTTGTGCATCCCTGCTCAGGACTCTGTCTGGTGGCCAGCTGCAAAGAGCCTGTGGCCGTGGTTCCCTGGTCACCAACAGTCCCTGGGGCATGGTGACTGCTGAGCGCCGGGTGTCCAAGCCTGCCAGGCAGACCCTGGGCGGGGGACCTGAATTTTGTTCCTGGTGGCCTCATAGCTGCCTCTCTGTCCTGCAGCCACAACTTCTCCTGGGAGCTGGAGCCACCATTTCAATAGGCCAAAACAACATCAAGGCCGAGGAGACCTGTCCTGGGACTGTGTCCACCTTTGAGCTACTTTTATTTACTCTCCCCTGCCACTCCCTTACACCCCCCTGGAATCCTGTTCATTTACTCCGCCCTGACTCTCCCTTTTCCTGTCATCTATATCCCTTATTCCTTGCTCCTCATCCCTGGCTTTCACTTAAATAAATGCATGTTCCATATTGTTATCAGTTTTCTTCATGATTTTTCTCTATAGCTGTCGTGGCTAGTCTGTATCATTTTGAGAGTGTGCTCTGTGAACGCATGGATGCCACAGACATGAAACTCTTCATGATCTGTGGCTGTCGCTTATCTATGTGAACTCAAGGGAGCTGTGTGGAGCTCCATCTCTCCTGTATAGAGTTTCTGCAAAGACCACCTCATGAATGACATCTGGAGGATTGTCTCGTATCTGCTTTCAAAAGGCTTCCTAATTCTTTTTGTCCTTCTACACTTCGTGGCATGGATTTAGCACACTTCCAAACTGACTTCGTGCCACCAGTTTCACCCTGATACCAACACCGGACAAAACACAACTTGATCTTTACTACTAAAGGTGGATGTGTTTCACCACAAAGGTCTTCATCCTCATTCTCCACTCATGCTGGCTGAGCAGGGGGAGGAAGAGGAGAGGTTGGTCCAGCTGAAAAGGGTGGCTGGCAAAAGGGGTGCACGTAGGTTTCTCTATGGTGGTAGAGTTTGTCCTGCCGACTCCACTCTGGAGACGCAGACGGCCTGAAGGGTTATGAAAATGCCAGAACAGATGTGTTTTTTAGAGTTCAGTTGTCATAGAACAATAGACTTGGACGAGATGACCATCAATAACAGCTTAATTGGTGCTGCCCAAGCCACATTTTCTGGACCCGAGGACCATCCTACACTATCGTGGCTCAGATGGTCTGGATTAGACTAGTAGTAATTTCTTTTCTACTCCTATTGATTAGTTTGCTAGCAGCAGCACTACCCTAAACTTACACTACCTGGTGTTTCTCACTAGCTCCTCCATGTGCTTGAAGCATCTTCTGTTATCATTTGACTTTAGAGTACTAATGATTTTAATTCCTCCTCACCACAATTTGAGGGAATGTGTGTTGGAGAAACATCACTTTTGATAAAAAAAAATTTAGATTCTCTAAAGAAGGTTTTAGTCTCCTTGCTCGTGGTAGTGTTGGAGGAGAGTACAGACTCCCGTGGTTTGTTCTGTTTCTTCCTTCTAGTTTTTTCTGAAATGTGTAATGGAAGGTAATGGTAAGGCGGGATTCTAGCACCAGACTCTCCGGATTCTCTCCCAGCTCTGTGACTTACTCTTTGTGAGTCTTCGGGAATATTATTTAAGCAATGGCTCCTTTGCCTTCACTATGAAATGAAGATTGTGTTAATAAAATTGCTGTGGGCATTAAAAGGGTTTGTATTTGTAAAGTGCTTTATAATGCGGTTGGCACATTGTGTCACCCTTATAATTACATACAGTCATACAAGCAGTTCTCATTTAAAATTTGTGGTTGTTAAGTAGTAATGTTGTTTTAAAAATATGAGTCCTATTTTTCAGCTCAGAGAGGCTTAAGAATAGATTCTTTAAAAACGGGAGAGGCTTTTTTGGCTCAAGGAGTAGGGTGCTGGCCCCACATAATGGTATGGCAGCTTCAAACCAGGGCCTGGCTAAAAACTGCAAGAAATAAATAAAGAAAGAAATAAAAATAAAAAAGTGAGAGGCTTCAGGTGAGACAAAGATTTGGCTGGGCACAATAGCTCATGGTTGTCATCCTAGCATGCTGGGAGGCTGAGGTGGGTGGATTGCCTGAGCTGGGGAGGTGGAGACCGGTCTGAGCAAGATGGAGACCTTGTCTCTATGGAAAATAGAAAAATTAGATGAGCAAATGGTAGGTACCTGTAGTCACAGCTATTGGGGAGGCTGAGGCAAGGGGATCAGATCATTGAAGCCCAGGAGTTAGGGGTTGCTGTGAGCTCTGACACCACAGCACTGTAGCCTGGGGCAACCATGTGAGACTGTCTAAAAAACAAGAAAACCTACAGACGTGTGCCATCCTCAGTGCACCACCCCATGCATTCTTTTCACTTGCCACCTCTTCCCTAGCACAGCTTAGCGGCTACCCCAGAACTTATGGCCATGTCAAAGCCTATGCAATCTTTCAGTTTAGTTGACCTCGTGGCTACAGGTACCACCCCTGCTTTACCTTGTGAAATAATCGGAATCCCACTAGTGCTTTCCTAGGGGGCACTGCCGCTCACCTCTTGCAGCAAAATTATCGCTGAGTTTTCAAATGAAGGAAAAACCCCCACAAGTTTGTGCCTATGTAACCAACAAAACTTCTAAACGGTGCATCAAAGACCAGGGGGCCTCAGTGTGTACATGCAGTTGGGTCCAAAGACGCTTGAGGAGCTATACAGTGGTTGCTGTGAAAAGGGAGCTTAACTTTAAGGTTGTATACTGTGGTGCATTGAGCATTTCAAACCCACTACAGTAACATCAGTTTTGTTTTGTTTTGTTTTGTTTTTTATTCAGTGAATTATACAACATCCCTCACAGGAATCAGCAGGAATGGAAGACAAAGAGTTCCTAAGACAACATTCAACACACACATAACTTTTTAGAAGCGTCATTGCATATAAGGTTTTTTAGAAAATATTTCACTTGCTCCTTTCCTCTGTTTTTTAAAAAGTCATTTGTAATGGCCATTTTCTCACCCCTCTGTTTTCATAAGTGCCAATTGTAAGGTTGTTGTAAAGGTTCCTTCTTGTAAATATTTCTGACAATAGTGGCTATCAATGATCTCTAATCTTATCTCATCGATGATTCAACTAACGCACTGTAAGGAAATCTGTGACAGAGACCTCAGGACACAAGAAATTTGAAATTATTTTATTTTATGGAATATTGCAATTGTATGAATTTGAATATCTAGAGGAATGCACACATAAGGTTAGCCAAAGAGAGAAATATCACAATCATATTGTTATTTCGGATACAAAGAGCCAATGGGCTGGAAGTGAAATGGTTCCCCAAAGAAAGCAAACAATGGACAAGACTCCCAGAATTAGAAATGAGAATTATTTTATTAGTACTAAAATAAATTGCTTGTAAGTCAAATCCATGTACTTTAGTTTAGATACGTCTTCATATCCTCAGATAGGAGAGCACCGTTATGCAGGAAGGACGCACTTCGTGATATTTCTCGATAATAATCGTGTTAACCACCTATCCTAGTGTGACCCAACTAATGTAAAATAAAAGCTAAAGCATATAGGTTATACTCTAAAAGCAACCCTATTTCCTAGGCTTCACTAGGACCTTGGCTAGGTCCTTTACCCTCCACTTTTATGTTCTTTTTTTTGAGACAGAGCCTCAAGCTGTCACCCTGGGTAGAGTGCAGTAGCATCACAGCTCACAGCAACCTCCAACTCCTGGGCTCCAGCGAGTCTCCTGCCTCCGCCTCCCAAGTAGCTGGGATTACAGGCATCTGCCACAATGCCCAGCTATTTTTTGGTTGCAGCCGTCATTGTTGTTTGGTGGACCTGGGCTAGATTCTAACATGCCAGCTCAGGTGTATGTGGCTGGCGCCTTAGCCGCTTGAGCCATAGGCGCTGAGCCCACTTTGCATTCTTTCCATGTGGGGAGTATCATCTCACTACTTATTCTATTTTTTTTTTTTTTCAGACAGAGTCTCACCATATTGCCCACTGTAGAGTGCAGTGGCATCATAGCTCACAGCAACTTCAAATTCCTGGGCTTAAAGGATGCTATTGCTTAGCCTCCCGGTAGCTGGTTCTACAGGTGCCTGCCACAATGCCCAGCTATTTTTTTGTTGCAGTTGGCCCTGGCTGGGTTCCAACCTGCTAGCCTCAGTGTATGTGGCTGGCCCCGTAACCACTGTGCTACAGGCACCGAGCCATTACTATTTATTCTAACATTTTTCGTCCAGTAGCTTCTCCTAAACCATTGGCTGCCCTCTTGGCTCAGACCCAAAGGGCCAGATTATCCCCCTACACATTACAATCTCTTCCTATCCACCCGGATGCATGCATTCCTTGCCCAGGTGACTGATACCAGTACCTTGTTTGCCTCACCTTCTGGATGAGACCTTTCCCCCTCTTTTACAGAAGGACATAGCTTTGCATTCTAGGCCTTTTCACGGACACTATGGGTGAGCTGTTAATATAACCTTCTCCCCTCATCCGCAGACAAGGTCTCTGTCTGTCACCCATGCTTCAGTGCAGTGGTACCATCATAGCTCACTGCAGGATTGCTGGGCTCAAGCCGTCCTCCCACTTCAGTCCCCCAAGTAGCTAGGCACACACCACCATGCATGGCTGATTTCTAAAATTTTTTGTAGAGACCAAGTCTCACTGTGTTCATCCAGGCTCATCTTAAACTCCTGGCCTCAGGTAATACTCCTTCCTTGGGCTCTCAAACTGCTAGAATTACAGGTGTGAGCCAGTGCACCCAGCCAGTGTGACCATATTTTAAAGTTTAAACAGTACTACAGAATTCATGTATAATATCACCTATAGGATCAGAGAGATGTTTTCCTCACAATATTATCTAAATATGAACTTGTGAGTATAGGTTACCTATCTTTCATGGGCAGAGATAGTTTATATACTTTAGTATGCCTGTCTTCTGAAGTAAATCTTATTTCTTCTTTTAACTTGTTCAACAGACTGTGGAAAGTTGCATCATAAACCCCAGAGCAAATCATATGTTTCCCCTCATCATCACTGTAACATAGTAAGATTGGTAACTCAAGCCAGCATCATCTAGTCTTTCCTCATATAGCTGGATTCTTATTATTTTCGCTTTAGAAATGGTCCAAGACCGTTGGTCCTCCAAACTCTTTTCTTACTGTTGGTATGTTGAATTACATTCTGAGAGTACCTGTAGAATGAATTATGAGGGTTGATTGTATATTATAATTGATACTGTTTCTTGTGGGTAGACAATTAGCTTTAGATTTTAGTCTCAGTTTTATGTTTTTTTATTAAGTTTGTGAACTTAGGCAAGTTCCATAAATTTTTGTTCTGTTATTTCCTCATGTATAGTAGAGGTATAGTGGAAGCTGCAATATTCTGCTTACTTCATAGGCTTCATATGATTATGTGAGATTATGTAGGAAAATATTAAACGCATGTAAGATGGAAGTAAGAAACCTGAGGATAAGTTTTTAGCTTGAAATATAATGTTTAAAAGATGATCTGGAAGAAAGGGGACTAATAATTGTTTACTGTGTGCCAGGCATCACTTTTAAAATACTTTATAATTTCAAAGTAATAACTATGGCTAAGGCGGTGGAACCTGTGGCTCAGTGAATAGGGCGCTGGCCCCATATACCGAGGGTGGTGGGTTCGAACTCAGCCCCAGCCAAACTGCAACAAAAAAATTGCAGGGCGTTGTGGCGGGCACCTGTAGTCCCAGCTACTGAGGAGGCTGAGTGAGGCAGAGAATCATCTAAGCCCAAGAGCTGGAGGTTGCTGTGAGCTGTGATGCCAGCACTCTACCATGGGCAACAAAGTGAGAATCTGTCTCTAAAAAAAAAATATATATATATATATATATATATATATATATATATATATATATATGGCTGAGGAAAAAGAGAGGAAAATGACGTCAATTGAATCTATAATATTTTATTCTTGGGGAAAAATATGACGCAAGAATGATAAAATGAGAGAATTTAATAGCTCTAAATAATGAGCACAAAGAAACATTTCTGTAATTTTCAGAGAAAATCCACAGCAAACATAGTGTTATTCTTTGAAAATTACAGAAATATTTCACAACTTTTGGAGACAAGGTCTTATTCTGTCGCCCAGCTTGGAGGGCAGTGGCATCGTCGTAGCTTCTGACCTCAGCAGTCCTCAGCCTCACCCCTCTGAGGACCCGGAACTGCAAGTGTCTGCCACCTTGTCCGGCTGATTTTGTTTATAGAGATGGGTTCTCGCCGTTGCCTAGTCTGGTCTCAAACTCCTGGCCTCAAGTGATTTTTCTGCCTCAAGACTCCTAAAGTTCTAGGATTATAGGCAGCAATCACCATGCCCAGCAACATTTCTAAAATAGAATATCACCTTTTGTCAAGATATAATAAGTGTTTTAGTTGACATGCTTATGTATCTTACAGAATCACAATATATATCAGTGTCGTGGATAAGAAAACAGATTTTCACGTATTTAAATAGACAGTAAATTTTTTTGCAATTGAATTTTGTTTCATTATGTTACTTTTTATCTCCACAGGTTTATAAAGTTCTGGTCTCAGTGGGCAGGAGTGAATGGTTTGTCTTCAGGAGATATGCAGAGTTTGGTAAACTTTATAACACTGTAAGGAATAGTCGTTTTATAAGATTTTTGTTTAAAACAAAATAACCTGAGAAAATGACCAAATGAGAGAGATTTATTTGAATGATTAAATTAATATTTGCACATATCAGATAAGAAGAAAGGGTAAGATTTTTCAAATGCATTGTAACTCTAAAGAATTCTTAGAGAAGAAGATGAACAGATACCATTGAGAGGTTCCAAATAAATCATTGAAAGTAAGAGAACTAGATAATGGCTTAAAGTTCATGCACGAACTTTATGGCCACCCTGTACATTTTACTGTCCTAGAATGTTAGAAATCAATTGTTTCTACCTACCTCTTTGTTAATGGTCAATCATCAAGATATTTCTGTTTAAATTGCCCAACTGTAAGGTTTAAGTTTGAAATTATGTCATGTACCCACTCTCCTTTCATACTTAGTTAGAAGGTAAGTCTCAGGTTCCAGATTTTAAGTACCTCACACAACTGAAATGTGTATAAACTTTCAGAATTTCTGATAGTTACCTGGGATGAGAGACCCTAGCTATTTACTTAAATAATTAAAACCTATTTTTATGCATTCATAGTGCAGATATGAAATAGTATTCATAATCTAGTGTTTGCAGTGCTCCTAGTACATACTTTCTAGAGTAGGCCACAGACCACCTCTGTTGTGATACATCAGGCCAGATCTTACACAGGTACCAATGTTTGTGGACAGTGTTGCCTTGAAGATCCTACACAGAGGCCCAAGTGATAGGATTACAAGATAAGCCACTGTTCCCTGCCAAAGTTCCACTTTTGAAAGAAGTATAAGCCAGTAGAACTTTGTGCATACAAATAAATACCTTCCATGATTTTCTTTTTGAGACATAGTCTGTATTGTCCTGGATAGAGTGCTCTGGCATCACAGCTCACAGTAATCTCAAACTCTTGGGCTCAAGTGGTCCTCTTGCCTCTGCCTCCCAAGTAACTGCGACTACAGGCACCCACCACAATGCCTGGCTAGCCTTCTATAATTTTTTTTGTTTCTTGAGACAGAGTCTTATTTTCTCACCTTTGATAGAGTGCTGTGGTGTCACAGCTCAGGCAACCTCGAACTCTTGGGCTTAAGTGATTCTCTTGCCTTAACCTCCCAAGTAGCTGGGACTATAGGCGCCCGCCACAATGCCTGACTGTTTTTAGAGATGGAGATCTCACTCTGGCTCAGTCTGGTCTCGAACCTGTGAGCTCAGGCACTCAACCCACCTCAGCCTCCCAGAGTGCTAGGATTACAGGCATGAACCACTGTACCCAGGCTGCCTTCCGTAATTTTTAAAAAATGGTTTTATTTTGGAAACTGAGTAAGAGTTGAACTGTTCGTTCTGCTGAAAACTCTTAGATACCTGTTATCTGCATGTTCATCCTTGTTTTGAGGATTGTAAACTCTGTACCCACTGGGATACCTAGTTATGCTCAGGGAAAAATAACATTACAATATCTTTCTCATATGAACACAGTTTATATGATCTTCTTAGATAAGACGAAATTTTGTTTAAAGAAATAGTAGTAACGGTGGCGCCTGTGGCTCAAGGAGTAGGGTGCCAGCCCCATAGACCAGAAGTTGCGGGTTCAAAGCTGGCCCCAGCCAAAAAAAAAAAAAAGAAAAAGAAATAGTAATAACTGAAATTTGAGACTTCTTTCTACATTCTGCTTAAAATATTTTATAGGCTACACTTACTTTCTAAACTTACCTTTAGCAGAACTGTTCATAAAAGGAAGGGGTGTACAGGGAATTTCACCTAAAAACTGAGCAGTATGGCGATCCATCCCAGTGCTGCACTTGAAGTTGGTTTTATGAATTAAATAGCTGATGATCTCATAGACAGAGTGTTAATATTTGTGTACCTTTGGCCGGGTGAGGTGGCTCAACACCTGTAATCGTACCACTCTGGGGGGCCAAGGTGGGTGGATTGCTTGAGCTCAAGAGTTCCAGACCAGCCTGAGCAAGAGTGAGACCCTGTCCCTGAAAAAAAAAAAATAGCTGGGTGTTGTGGTGGGCGCCTGTAGTCGCAGCTACTTGGGAGGCTGAGATAAGAGAATCACTTGAGCTCAAGAATTTGAAGTTGCTGTGAACTGTGATGCCAGGGTATCACTCTACCCAGTGTGACAAAGTAAGACTATATCTCAAAAAAAAATAATATATATATATATATGTGTGTGTATATTTGTATATCTTTAATAATAAAGGTGAAGTAATAAAACTTGTATGAGCCCCTTCCCCCATGATCACTTATTTTCTCTCTTCTTTGAAATGCCCTGTCTTTAAACTTTTGCAGCAGAATTTTTTAATATGTAATTCATTTTTTATCATTCATCTCCCTTGTTGCTCTTCTATTTCTCTTCCTTTTTTCCATCTTTTTCTTACTTCATTCCTTTTTGTGTCTACCTCTGTCTTTTTGTATAACTCCTTTTAATTCTGCCTCCTGTGGTGAGGGGCAGGAAATAAAACAGAAAAATGGTATCAGTTGTGTTCTTTGAAACTGCAGACATGAGGTTAAACTTGGCCTGTATTTCAAAAAACACAAATTCTTGAACTATTCTCCTTTTAGAGTAAAAGAAAAGATAAAAAATATAATAAAATTTTCCAAACTGTAAGCATTTTATTGTCAGCTTAAATGTATATTTGATGACTATAGTTTATATTTTTAAACTTTTTATTATAGAAATTGTCGAATACATGCAGAAGTAGATTAGTATAAATATAGAAAGTAATATAACGTAACTGTACCACTAGCCTTCAACAATTACCAGTACATGGCTATTCTTGATTAATTAATCTCCATCCTGTACCATTCCATCAATGATTTTGACACAGATCTCAGATATCATTTCATTTGTAAATATTTTAGTGTACATCTCTAAAAGATAAAAATTCTTTTTTTTTTTTTTGTTGATATAGAGTTCTACTTTGTCGCCCTTGCTAGAGAGTGCCATGGTGTCATAGCTTATACCAGCCTCAAACTCTTGGGTTCAAGTGATCCTCTTGCTTTAGCCTCCTGAGTAGCTGGAACTACAGGTAACCCGTCACAATGCCTTGCCATTTGTGTTTTTTTCTTATAGAAATGGGGTCTTGCCCATGCTCAGGCTGGTCTTGAACTTCAGAGCTCAATCTACCCACCTTGACTCCCCAAAGTGCTAGGATTACAGGAGTGAGCCACTGCACCCAGCCAAAAGATAAAAATTCTTAAAACCAAAACCACCATCACATTAAAAAAAAAGGGGGGGGGCGGAGCCTGTGGATCAGTCAGTAATGCGCCAGCCCCATATACCAAGGGTGGTGGGTTCAAACCCGGCCCTGGCTGAACTGCAACCAAAAAATAGCTGGGCGTTGTGGCGGGCGCCTGTAGTCCCAGCTACTCGGGAGGCTGAGGCAAGAGAATCGCTTAAGCCCAGGAGCTGGAGGTTGCTGTGAGCTGTGTGAGGCCACCGCACTCTCCGGAGGGCCATAAAGTGAGACCCTGTCTCTACAAAAAAAAAAAAAAAAAAAGAACAGTAATGCCTTAGTATCAAATATCTTATCAGAGTCCAGGCATGGTGGCTCATGCCTGTAATCCTAGAACTCTGAGAGGCTGAAGCAGGTGGATTGCCTGAGCTCATGGGTTTAAGACCAGTATGAACAAGAGAGAGACTCCATCTCTAAAAATAGGCATTGTGGTGGGTGTCTGTAGTCCCAGCTGCTCGGGAGGCTGAGGCAAGAGAATCGTTTAAGCCAAGAGTTTGAGGTTGCCGTGAACTATAACGACACTCTACCAAGGGTAACAAAGTGAAACTCTCTTTTTTCTTTTCTTTTCTTTCTTTCTTTCTTTTTTTTTTTTTGAGAGGGAACCCTACTATGTCACTCTCGGTAGAGTATGTGGTGCCACAGCTCATAGCAACCTCAAACCCTTGGGCCCAAGAGATTCTCTTGCCTCAGCCTCCCAAGTAGCTGGGACTACAGGAGCCCACCACAACGCACGGCTATTTATTTTGTTGCAGTTGTCACTGTTGCTTAGCTGCCCCAGGTCAAACCTGCCACCCTTGGTGTATGTGGCTGGTGCCATAACCACTGTGCTATGGGTGCCAAGCCAAAACTCTCTCTCTCAAAAAAAAAAAAAATCCAGTTAGTGTTCAAAGGACTGGTTAATAGCTCTATCAAGTGTCTTTTTTTTTTCTTTTTTTTTTTGTGGTTTTTTTGGCTGGGGCTGGGTTTGAACCCACCACCTCCGGCATATGGGGCCAGCGTCCTACTCCTTTGAGCCACAAGTGCCACCCTATCCAGTGTCTTTAAATCACCAAATTCCTCTTTGCCTCTCTTTTCTTTCCTCTACAAACTTTTGTGAAAAAAAGTCTTTTTCTGGGCGGCGCCTGTGGCTCAAGGAGTAGGGTGCCGGTCCCATATGCCGGAGGTGGCGGCTTCAAACCCAGTCCTGGCCAAAAGAAAAAAAAAAAGTCTTTTTCTTTTTTTATAGATTTTCCAGTTGACAGTATGCCTATATTGTAAAGTGATTAATGCATTCTTTTATTCTTGGTATTTCGAGGTGTTAGAACTGTAGTTTTTATATTTGCGTGTGGTTTTTGTTTATATTAAGTTTATGTTATAAATATAACCCATTTTTGTCACTTTACTGTCCCAAATTTAATTTCTTCAGGGCCAAGATTACCTTCTCTGGGGACATGCAAATCTGATATGAATGCATTAGAATTTTTTTTTTTTTTTGAGACAGAGGCTCACTATGTCACCCTTGGTAGAGTGCTGTGGCATCACAGCTCAAAACCTCCACCTCTTGGGTTCAAGTGATTCTCTTGCCACAGCCTCCTAGTAGCTGGGACTACAGGTGCCTGCCACTGTGCCTGGCTATTTTTTTTGTTTGTTTTTTTTGCAGTTGTCATTGTTTAACAGGTTTAACAGGTTCAGGCTCAAACCCACCACCCTCCGTGTATATTTCTGACACCCTACCCACTGAGCCACAGGTGCCGCCTGAATGTATTAGAATATTAATAAGAAGGCTAGAGCAGAGGTTATTTAAAGCAAAATCCATCAGCTTTTTTTTTCAATATTTAGCAAAAATTTAAAGCACTGTTTCTATATCCGTTGGCACAGAAATTTCACTTCTAAAATTTTATATACAATACTCAGAAAGCATTATTTAAAAATCCAAAGATGGGCTCAGTGCAGGAAGTTTAGTTGTATGGAGGCGAGCCTTGGAGGCGGTGGTGTGCGTCCACTTCCAGGGTTCCTTAACTTTTGATTCACTTGAGGTTCACGCTAGGAGGTGCTTCAGAATGTCTTCATCACATTTTGCCAGTCGGTTCAGAAAGGATTTCAGTACTGAAATGATTAGGACTAAACTTGCTCAAAGGAAATCACTGTCTGAGAAACACAAACAGACATAAGGAATATGAACAAAATAGACTCTTTGGTTTGAAAGATGTCAGCATTCCAACCTTGGAAGGTAGAATTCTTGTTGAATTAGATGAGACATCTCAAGAGCTTGCTCTAGAAAACGCCAAGCCAAGGTCAATAAAAACTGTTCTGTGTGACCAACGAAAACAAACGCTCCAAAAATACAAAGAAGAAAAGCAACTACAAAAATTGAAAGCACAGAGAAAGAGAAAGCTAAACGAGAAGCGTTTAAAGTGGGTTTTTATAGACCTGATACGCCTGGTTTCCTTTCATCAAACCTGAATGCTATGAAAGCTGGGCCACAAAAGACTTCTTCTGTATGGATTACAAGGTCAAAGGCCAAAGACCTGTTTGGTTTGTCCTAGGAGGCTCACTCGTACTGCTCGAACATCACTCCCAATAATGGGAGTATGACCAGCAGTATGACCTGGTCAAAGACAAACTTCTGAAAACAAAGTGTTGGACAAAGAGGGAAAAGTTGGACAGCCTGTAGTGTCCACGTCGGTGAGAATGACTTGATCTGCTGCTCAAGCAGCAAAGCAGGTTGCTGGAGCAGTCTCATCCAGCACAGCAAGAAAGCCATTCTCAAGAGCCACTGGTGACAGTGAACCAGGAAGAAAGGCACCAAATAAAGGAAGACCCGCCCCCCAAAAAGAAACAAAACCTGCAAAGCCCCTGGATGGTCTGAAGACCTATCAAGTCACACCCATGACTCTCAGAAGTGCTGACGATTTCTCAACACCCTGTTACACCTAGACCCCTCGCAAAATAGAAGAGGATAAGACTCAAGAAGCAACAAAAGATATTTTGGTGCTAAAATGTAAAATGTCAGCTACTGAGTTAGTACAGCAAGATTCAAATAAATTACAACATCCTTTGGGTTCTCTAACAGTTTGGAATGAAGAACAGGTCTTAAATCATAATAAATCTATTAAAAAGTCAAATGGCCTTCCAGTAAAAGAGGTCCCATCACTTGAAATGAAGGAAGGACAGATATGTACCATATTTCAGAAATATCCTCCAGTCAGAAACTGAGAAATTAACAATGTCAAGTTGCCTTCAGGGGGAGAAGAAGCTGAGATCGGACATTCCAGATGATGCTAAAGATCGTATTCGCACAGCAGTTGGTCCAACAAGACTCCTTATGAAGGAAAGGGTCAAACAATTTGAAGGACTAGTGAATGATTGTGAATATAAACAAGGTGAAAAGGAGATTACTCACACAGATCTGGACAGGTTCTGGGATATGATTCGTTTTCAGATAGAAGATGTAAAGCAAAAATTCAACAATCTGACCAGACTTGAAGAATCTGGGTGGCAAAACAATAGTAATGCAAGCATTTTAGTTTTCAGGAAAAAAGTCATCTCAAGTATGGTGAATAAACCAAAACAAATTCTTCCACATGATGGAGGAAGAATTGCAGCTAGAAATCGCTTGGCTGCAATAAAAAGTGCAGAGAGAGAGAAGACGAAGCTGGGAGAACATGCGGAGGCAGCAGCCTCTAGGATGCCAAAGGAGATTGATAAAATAGTGTTTGATGCTGGATTTTTCAGGGTTGAAAGTCCCATTATATCATTTTCAAGACTTTCCATTTCTTTTGAACATCCTTCTCAAAAGACGTTGAACACCTAAGTCTGTCAGCAAAGCTGCGTCTCAGAGCAGGGGTGCGGTGGGCCTCCTAGGACAAACTGCATCACCAGAGAGTTCCAGTCCTTGGAGTACCAAAAATGAACACGATGATAAGAAGACTTTGTTCGAAAATACTCCTGAAAGCCAGAGCAACCTAGGAGAAGATGCTCAGTGTCCTGGATCACAAGATTTAATCGAAGCGAAACATGATGAAAATAAGGTAAACTTTGGCGTGCATTACTTACCCAGTGAAAGAATTGAGTTTGCCTCTTCTTGCTGGTGGAGTAGCAGATAATATTAACAAAAAAGAAGAAATTTCAGATGTTGTGGAAGGAATGGAGCTAATTCTTCAATTATATCACGCGATGTTTTGATGAGTAGCCCTGAAAAAATTAAACCATCACAGAATATCCTCTCACCAGAAGAGGAAACTAAACTTCCTCCGTCAAGTACTATTTGATAATAAAAGTCTCACTACTGAATGCCTTGTTGATTCAACAGGCCTGAACTGCAGCAATCCATTCACTCAGCCAGAGGGCAGACATTGAGAACATTCCGGATACATTTCCCTTGGTGGTGACCTGATCTCCTTTTCACCTCTAATGCCTCCCGTTGGCCTGGGCGCTGGAGGGGGGCAGGACGTGGAGCCCCGGACTCCCACCAGGGCTGGAGACCCTACCTGGAGCCCATGGAGCGTGGGCAGGTGTCAATACATCAGCTTTTTAAGAAAACTGTTGTTGGCCCAGGACCTCTAGCTTAAGCGGCTAGTGCCAGCCACATACACCAGAGCTGGCAGGTTGGAATCCAGCCCGGGCCCGCCAAACAATGACATCTATAACCAAAAACTATCCGGGCATTGTGGTGGGCGCCTGTAGTCCCAGCTACTTGGGAGGCTGAGGCAATAGAATCACCTAAGCCCAGGAGCTGGAAGTTGCTGTGAACTGTGATGCCATGGCACTCTACCCAGTGCAACAGCTTGAGGCTCTGTCTCAAAAAAACAAAAAAAAAAAAAAAAGAAAAGAAAGAAAACTATTGTTAATCTGTTCATGTAGAGGGAACACAAAAGATCACATCTCCTCTTGAGGTAATAAATGGTGAGTAACATGTACTTACACATCAGATTCTCGTCCAAGCACTTAACATCCAATCTCCTCTAAGTCTCACAATAAATCTGTAAAGGAATTGCTAAAATTACTTCCATTTCACAGGCCAGAAAACTGAGGCCCAGAGATGTTAAGTAACTGATACAAGGCAACACAGATACCAAGTGTTTTATTGGGGCAAATAAAGATGCTGAGTCAGTGTGTGGTTTACTGGTATAACTTAATAGTGTACACTGGGTGGGCATCAGTTTAAAAGTGTTTTAGAATGGGTTTTCTTCAAAATCAGGTTATATTTGGTTTTGGTGCATGCATAACTAGACCACTTGCAAAATTATTTGTAATTTGTAATGTTATTTTAAATTTTTTTAGTTAAAGAAGCAGTTTCCTGCTATGGCCCTGAAGATTCCTGCCAAGAGAATATTTGGTGATAATTTTGATCCAGGTAAGCTGTAACTTTATAGACCAGGAATTAAGTGGTAGTTCAGGTTTGAAGAAGTCATGAGCATATTCATTGGACTGTGTCATAGTGCAGGACTTTAGAAAACTAATTGATCTTGTGCTTTATGAAAATACTGCTTCTGGAATGTGCTTACTGTGTGCCAGGTGTTTTAATTTATTCAATCCTTACAACAAGCCTATAAGGTAGGTATTGTTGTCATTATTAGATAAGGAAACTGAGGCACAGTTAGGTTCATTATTTTGCTCAGGGTCACACACACAGGGTAAATGGCAGCTTCGGAAGTTAAACTCAAGCAATCTTGCCTCAGATAAATTTAGTAATCGCTAACTTAGGGGTACTTTTCTAACTTTAAACAATGCCAGAAAAGGAATTTATTTTTACATTTAGAAACTTTTTATTTATTTATTTTTTTTGAGATAGAGTCTTGCTATGTCACCCTCGGTAGGATGCTGTGGAGTTATAGCTCACAGCAACCTCAAGCTCGTCGGCTTAAGCAATTCTCTTGCCTCAGTCTCCCAAAGTAGCTGGGACTATTTTTTTGTTGTAGTTGTCATTGTTGTTTAGCAGGCCCAGGCTGGGTTCGAACCCGCCAGCCTCAGTGTACCCTAGCCACAGAGCTATGGGCACTGAACCTATATACATATGTATATATTTTTTGGGGGGGTGGGGGGCAGAGTTTTATTTTGCACCCTTGGTAGAATGCTGTGGCATCACAGCTCACAGCAACCTCCAACTCTTGGGCTTAAGCGATTTTCTTGCTTCAGCCTCCCAAGTAGCTGGGACTATAGGCGCCTGCCACAACACCAAGCTATTTTTTGGTTGTAGTTGTCATTGTTGTTTGGCGGGCCTAGGCTGGATTTGAACATGCCAGCTCCCGTGTATGTGGCTGGTGCCCTAACCTCTGAGCTACAGGGACCGAGCCCAAGATAGATGGATCGATATATATATATAGATATATATATATATATATAATTTTATATAATTTTGTTCTACATAGTAAGATACATAGTTCAAGCATTTCTTTGGTACATGCTGAAAATATTTTTGCTATTGTAATGAGACAGATTCTAGTAATCATATTGCTGAAAAATGTCACATAATAGTCTGTTCCACTGTGTGTAAAGTTTATTGTACTTTGCAAAAATCCTTATACATGCCATCATTGGCATTTAATTTAAGGGTAGCAGATACTAGGATTGTAAAAATATCCTCTTTTAGGCTTTAAGTATATCAATTTGTCTAATTTCCCATTATTTTATTTTATTTTTTATTTTGCATCAGAGTCTCACTATATTGTCCTCGGTAGAGTGCGATACTGTCACAGCTCACAGCAACCTCCAACTCTTGGACTTAAGTGATTCTCTTGCCTCAGCCTCCTAAGAAGCTGGGATTACAGGCGCCTGCCACAATGCCTGGCTGGTTTTGTTTTTTCTTTTCTTGTTGTAGTTATTATTTGGCAGGCCTGCACTGGGTTCGAACCGCCAGCTCCAGTGTATGTGGCTGGCGCCCTAGCTGCTGAGCTACAGGTGCTGAGCCTCTAATTTCCCTTTTTTACTCAATTTGAATTAAAGAAAGATAGATATAGATATGTAGAAAAAAATTACAAAATATTCTCTATGTGTTCTCTATGGCCACCTCTTTGTAACATACACAGTCTTCTCCCTTACTCCTAGAGAACACAGTCTAAGGGATCTGTTGTTTTAAAGTTTTTCCTATGTGTGGAGACTTTTAGAATACCCTGTAGTAGGCACTGCAGAGAGGAGAGACCAAGTAGAGAGTGGGAGGCTGGTAAAGAGAGTATTCCTACCAGTCATGGCGTTAGATAATGAGCACAGGGACTCGAGTGGGAATAGGGTTAAAAAATGAGCCATGTGCAAAAGCTCTTCTAATGATAAATCTGTAAGAAATTTTGATAATTGCTTAGTAATGCCACATAAAGAAGAGAATGAGAGATAAGTGAAGTGTCAGGTATGATCTGAGAAAATTAATTAATATCAAGTGGCAGAAAGACTTTAAGAAGAATCAAACGATGCTAGTGATGACACTTGAACTTGGGTTGGAGTTCTGTAGAGCCCTTAGTTGAATCGTGAAGACAGTCATTCCTTCAAGGAATGAAGGCACAAAGAAGTAAAAGATCCGCAGCTCTACTCCTTTCTTATAAAAGACAAGATACCAGACTGAATGCCCAATGGTACCTATGTTTTAATGAATTAATTATTTGACACTGAAAATGGATTTTTATTGAAAAGCCATTTGCAGTCTATCTTAAAGTGTGTTGTATATGATTTAGTAACAGTGAACTACATTGTATGTAACAGAAATCTTGAAAAGCATTAGGGATAGCAAATGTAAGTCTTAATTAAAAAATCCAGAAATAGGTAAGAATGTCTGTTTGGTTAAGCCTTGCTGGGGAAACAGGCATTCTTACATTTTGCCGGTAGGAATGCCAAATGGAAATCCATGTCAATGGAAATTTGGTAACATTTAGGAAAACTGTATTTATTTCACTTGGACCAAGAAATTACATTTCTAGGAATCTATCCCAAAGATAAACTGCACATAAAATGATGTATGTTCAGGGAAGCACCAGCCCCATATAACGAGAGTGGTGGGTTCAAACACAGTCCTGGCCAAACTTCAAAAAAAATAGCTGGGTGTTGTGGCAGGCACGTGTAGTCCCAGCTACTTGGGAAGCTGAGGCAAGAGAATCCCCGAAGCCCAAGAGCTGGAGGTTGCTGTGAGCTGTGACGCCACGGCACTCTACTGAGGAGATGATGAAGGAATAAATCAAAACTGGGACTTTGAGGAGGGAGAGGATAGGGGACCCAACAGAAGTGGAAGTTAAATGTCCCTGAGTGAATCTTGTTCATTGTTTTGACTTTGGAACCATGTATTTGTTTTACATAATTTATGTATGTATGTATGTTTGAGACAGAGTTTCACTTGGTCACACTTGGTAGAGTGCTGTGGCGTCTTACCTCATAGCAACCTCAAACTCTTGGGTTCAAGTGATCCTCTGGCCTCAGCTTCCCAACGCCTGGCTATATTTTAGAGGCAGGGTCTTGCACTGGCTCAGTCTGTTCTGGAACCTGCAAGCTCAGGCAATCCATCCACCTCAGCCTTCCAAGTGCTGGGATTACAGGCATGAGCCACTGGGCCCAGCCCTTGTTTTACATGATTTAAAAACAAAAATTAAAATGCAATAACAAAGAGACCTCTAACAATGGAAAATAAACTAAAGGAAAAAATAACCTAACTATATTTTGATTTTTGTTGTAAATACTTAGAGAATAATTAATCATTAGAATAATAAGATTTTGACTATATCTCATGGGTTTATATGCCAAAGACAAAAACAAAACCTTCAAAGAAGTTTTATATGGCATTCGATAGTAAGTTATATAAAGTTGTTATCCTGCAATTATGTTAATGTCATGGGAACCAAGATTTTAGGCAGAAGAGGAAAGAGAAACAAATATGAAATCAAAGATTTTAAGTGAAAATCCTATAATTTTTGCTTCATTTTCAAACATAACATGGAATCATAATTTTTTTCTTTTTTTTACATTTTCAAACCGTATGTATTAGTGTTCTCTCCTGGAAATGCCTAAAAGCAGTAACAAATAAGTAGCAATCAACAACCCCAGCATTCAAGTTGTGATCTCTCAATACCATTTTCCTCTCAAGGGAACCAGAGTTCCTGGAAAACGGTCATTTCAGCTTCTGGGCAAGCAATGTACAAGATTATCTCAAGACATCTTGCCTTAAATTTTCACACAGAAGCGATCTGCAATTACTGAAGGTTTATCAAAACTACAAAAGAGCTGAATTTATGGGAGCTTTAGTTGAGCAAAGATTGGACAATTAGAACATGGAGAAAGAGTATTGGAGTGGGTTAGAACACATTAATATATAAAGACCCTTGAGTTCACATGGACTCTTCAAAAAAAAAAAATAGAACAACTCATCAAATACCTTAGAGGTTACTAGATTACTGATTTATTATTCTTGCAATCAGTCAAAGAATCAAACATTTATCCTTGTTTGGTATGAAACATAATTTCTTTGTACCAAAGAGCTAATGATGGAAAGTAGTACTTCTTCATAGAAGAATCAACAGCTCATAATTGCAAAAGGAATGACAAAACGGGAAGAATCACTGTATAACTTCTGATGAGTTAATGGATCTAGGCACAGACCATCAATGATGAAAGCTTTTCTGGGGCAGGAGAATCCACTTCCAAGATGACTCACTCTTGTGGTTCTTGGCAGAAAGCCTTCTTGCATGTGGGCTACATAGCCTTCGCTGTCCTTTCAACATGGCAACTGGCTTTTCCGGAATGAATGATCCAAGTGAACTAGCAATGCCTTTTATGACCTGGACTTGGAAGTCACATACCATCACATCCACCATATTCGGTTAATTCAAAGATAGTCATTAGTCCAACACACATTCAAGAGAAGAATTAAGCTCTGTCTGTAGAATGGAGGCAAATCGAAGACTTTATGGACATTGTAAGATGATTTCACGTTTTTTAAAAAAAGATATTACCAGCAATACACATTGATGTATTTAAAAAAACAAAACCACAAAGTTGTCTAAAATTGCTTTAAAATACTCCAGAAAAAAAAGTGAAGAATAGGGATAAATGAGCCATCAATACCAGAATGTTGGTATGGTAATTTTTAAAGCAGGGTAATGAGTACATGTGGTTCATTATGCTCGTCTGTCACCTTTTGTGTATTTCTAAAATTTTCCACAGTGAAAAGTTAAAAATAAATTCATACCTTAGAAAACTATCCTGAAATTCCCCCCCCCCCGCTTTTTTTTGAGACAGAAAGCTGTCGCCCTGGGTAGAGTGGCATGGCATCACAGCTCACAGCAACCTCCAACTCCTGGGCTCAAGGGAGTCTCCTATCTCCGCCTCCCAAGTAGCTGGGACTACAGGCACCCGCCACAACGCCCGGCTATTTTTTGGTTGCAGCCGTCATTGTTGTTGGGTGGGCCCAGGCTGGATTCGAACCCGCCAGCTCAGGTGTATGTGGCTGGCACCTTAGCCGCTTGAGCCACAGGCACCGAGCCTGAAATTCCCCTTTTAACTTTATTTGTGTTTGGCAGCCATCATCCTGAGTTTGTTTTACATCTTTCTGAGTCCTTGGGGTGCAGCACAAGCCTGTGTCTTCATTTTCTTTTTTTATTTCTTTATTCTGATGGTTGCCAACCTCTGTAAGATGAGTTTTATGTGCTTGAAGGCTTAAGAATGATTTCTGCTTATATTTTTCAAAGTTAAAATTTTATTTTGAATATAAGATTTTTTATAAGGCACACCCAAAGGAAACCATATTTCTTTCTTTCTTTTCTTTTCTTTTTTCCAAGACAGAGTCTCAAATTGTCACCCTGGGTAGAGTGCTATGGTGTCACAGCTCGCAGCAACCTCAAACTCTTGGACTCAAGTGATTCTCTTGCCTCAGGCTCCCTCCCTAGTAGCTGGGACTACAGGTTTCTGCCAGAACTCTTGGCTTTCGGCTTTTTTTTTTTTGTTTCCATTGTTTTATCTGGCCTGGACTAGGTTCAATCCTGCTAGCCTCAGTGTATGTGGCTGACACCCTAGCCACTGAGCTACAGGTGCTGCCCGGAAAAGCTGATGGGATCCTGATATCAATATAGAAACCACTTTTTTGTTTACCAAAAAAGCTTATTGTTGAAAATAACAAAATGGCAAAATTATAAAGAAATTGAGTTCATTAAGGGGTGGTTTTATGAAATTTAGAGAATGTGAATTGCTAGAATGTATAAATGGTTGCTCAGTATATTCTTTAATTGCAAGTATTTATTTATTTATTTAACATATATAAATATCTATCTATCTATATATATATTTTTTTGAGACAGTCTCACTGTGTCACCCTCAGTAAAGTTCAGTGGGATCACAGCTCACAGCAACCTCAAACTCTTGGGCTCGAGCTATTCTCTTGCCTTAGCCTCCCAAGTAGCTGGGACTACAGGTGCCCAGTACAACGTCTGGCTATTTTTTTTGTTGTTGTGCAGTTGTCATTGTTATTTAGCTGGCCTGGGCTGGGTTGGAACCTACCAGTCTGGATGTATATGGTTGGCACAGTAACCACTGTGCTATGGGCACCGAGCCTATTTGTAAGTATTAAGTGCCTTCTAAGACATTATGTTAAGGGCTAAAGATCAATTTTTTTTTATTAAATCATAGCCGTGTACGTTAATGTGATCGTGGGGCACCATATACTGGTTTTATAGACCGTTTGACACATTTTCATCACACTGGTTAACATAGCCTTCCTGGCATTTTCTTAGTTATTGTGTTAAGACGTTTATATTTGGGCGGCGCCTGTGGCTCAGTGAGTAGGGCGCCGGCCCCATATGCCGAGGGTGGCGGGTTCAAACCCAGCCCTGGCCAAACTGCAACAAAAAAAATAGCCTGGCGTTGTGGCGGGAACCTGTAGTCCCAGCTGCTCCGGAGGCTGAGGCAAAAGAATCGCGTAAGCCCAGGAGTTAGAGCTTGCTGTGAGCTGTGTGAGTGAACCACGGCACTCTACCCGAGGGCAGTACGGTGAGACTCTGTCTCTACAAAAAAAAAAAAAAAAAACATTTATATTCTACGTTTACTAAGTTTCACATGTACCCTTGTAAGATGCACCGCAGGTGTAATCCCAGCAATCACCCTCCCTCTGCCCATCCTCCCCCCTCCCTCCCCTGTCTCTCCCCCTTCCTCATCCCCATATTCTTAGGTTATAACTGGGTTATAGCTTTCATATGAAAGCCATAAATTAGTTTCATAGTAGGGCTGAGTATATTGGATACTTTTTCTTCCATTCTTGAGATACTTTAGTAAGAAAAATATCACAGCTCTATCCATGTAAACAAGAAAGAGGTAAAGTCTCCATCTTTCTTTAAGGCTGCATAATATTCCATGGTGTACATATACCACAATTTATTAATCCATTCATGGATTGATGGGCACTTGGGCTTTTTCCATGACTTAGTAATTAGGAATTGGGCTGCAATAAATATTCTGGTACAAACATCTTTGTTATGATGTGATTTTTGGTCTTCTGGGCATATATCTAGTAGAGGAATTATAGGATTGAATGACTGATCTATTTTTAGGTCTCTAAGTGTTCTCCAAACATCTTCCCAAAAGGAATGTATTAATTTGCATTCCCACCAGCAGTGCAGAAGTATTCCCTTTTCTCCACATCCACGCCAACATCTCTGGTCTTAGGATTTTGTGATATGGGCTAATCTTACTGGAGTTAGATGATATCTCAAAGTAGTTTTGATTTGCATTTCTCTGATGATTGAGTATTAATTTGCATTCCCACCAGGAAGGCATGATCCTTCCCTTAAACAGCTTAGATAGAAACTCCTTTTTTTTTTTAAGACAGAGTCTCACTTTATCGCCCCTGGTAGAGTGCCATGGTGTCATAGCTCACAGCAACCTCAGACTCTTGGGCTCAAGCAATTCTCTTGCTTCAGGCTTCCAAGTACCTGGGACTATAAAGTCTGGCTATTTTTAGAGGTGGGGTCTTGTTCCTGTTCAGGCTGGTATTGAACCTCTAAGCTCAGGCAGTCTACCTACCTTGGCCTCCTAGAGTGCTAGGATTACAGGAGTGAGCCACCACATCTGGCCTAGCTATAAACTTCTTTTATTACTCAATATTTACCTCTGCTTATTGAAGACAAATAAGTTTGTGCAAAATAAAAAGACTACTTCCTATTTCAGTCCCAGTCTTTGAGTTCTACTGAAGTCCAGACTTCCTATCTACCCAGGTCTTTTTATAAGCCTAGTTGTCATGTCAGCTGTCCAGGATATTTTTCTTAAGAGCTAATCCCTAGATAGGTTGGGAATCTCTTTGCTCTTGAAACAACCTGTGAGTTCTTTGCTGTTAGTACCCTTGGTGTGCCTGTATGTAGTGATTTGTTTAAATTTCTTCTCCACTAGAACGTGAAGTTCTTTTTTTTTCCTTTTTATTTATTTATTTTTTATTGAGACAGAGTCTCACTTTGTGGCCCTCGGTAGAGTGCCATGGCATCATAGGTCACAGCAACCTCCAACTCTTGGGCTTAAGAGATTCTCTTGCCTCAGCCTCCCAAGTAGCTGGAACTACAGGCACCCGGCACAACGCCTGGCTTTTTTCTGGTAGAGATGGGGTGTCACTCTGGCTCAGGCTGGTCTCGAACCTCTGAGTCCAGGGTAGTCCACCTGCCTCTGCCTCCCAGAGTGCTAGGATTATAGGCGTGAGCCACCCTGCCCAGCCTAGAATGTGAACTTCTTGAGGATAGTTACCAGGTATTAATGAAACATTTTTGTATTTCCAGTGCCTTGCACATTTTAAAGTGTATAATAGATGATTAATGAATGAATAAATGAATGCTTGTATGCCATTTTCACCTGAGTGACTTCTTTTAGAAAGGCTATTCAATATTAGGTTAAAGCTTTTAAATATCACTTACTGTATCACTGAAACTTCTAAATTATCAAGGATTCCAAATTAGGTAGAATAATTTTGTTAGCTAGCTTCCCACACCCTTTCTTTTTTAGACGACCATCACAAAGTGGTATAGCTGGAAGGATCTCTTATAGATCATGAGATAAAGAAAGGGGGCATTTGTTTGCGGTTAGAAAGCCAGAAAGCGGCACAGGCAAGATCCAGAGTTAGGAGACTACTCCAGTGTCCTTTGCTGTGGCAGGCCGTTATACTAGTAGGAGTCGTCATGGTGACTGTGCTGTTATTTGAGTTCCTATCTATACGGTAGTGCCTTTTACCTCTATTTTGCAAGACGAGGCCATTTTCCCGAGTCTCATAGCTAATCCAGGGCAGAATCAGACTTGCCAGGTCGTCCGTCTTCAGAGCTCATTCCCTCAGCTCTTTACTGTCTGCTTCGTGTGTAAACATAGGATGCCTTTAAAAGCAGAGTTCACGGCATTGGTCGTAAAACCCAACATCTCCTCAGTCAGTCCGATGATTCTTTCCTCTGACCCACACTGTTGAGGATAGTGTCCTTTTGTATGATTTTTCATGAAGAGCAAAATGATAGAAATGGGAATAGTTCAGTTTAATACTTATTTTGGAGACTAAAGCTTTTCATTTTATTATCTGAGCATTAAGGGTTTTTCTGAATTTCTAATTGAAATTTCTTTTTAATTACAACAGATATGTTTGTGTAAGTTCTTCATTAGAGAGATTTTAAAAATGCCTACTATAATTCTTACACAATATCTCAACCTTATAAAAATTCTTGGCACTTAATCCTATAATGGCATGGTACACATTTTAGTCTTTTCTGGAATTTTTTCAGATATTTGCATGCTTAATGTTGATCTAAAAAAATGAAGCTTGGAATTGTTCCTAAATTCTGACTGCTGCTGAACTTCTTGTTTGATTGCAGACTTCTTTCTTTCTCTTTCCGTATAGGGCCTCACACTGGGATTTCAAAACTGTTTAGTTAGTGATGAACTAGAAAGTCTGTAGCGCTTAGTGCAGCGCGGTCTATAGCTCATTGAAAAAAGAAAACTCCCTCTGTTATCATACTGGTCTCCAAAAGTAAAGCATCTTTAATAATATCCACAGAAGAATTTAAAGCTCCTTCCATACAGTCATTAAAATTTTCTTTTAGGGGCAGTACCTGTGGCTCAGTGAGTAGGGCGCCAGCCCCATATACCAAGGGTGGCAGATTCAAACCCGGCCCCATCAAAACTGCAACAACAACAAAAAAAATAGCCGGGTGTTGTGGTGGGCACCTGTAATCCCAGCTACTCGGGAAGCTGAGACAAGAGAATCGCCTAAGCCCAACAGCTGGAGTCTGCTGTGAGCTGTCATGCCAGGGCATTCTACCCAGGGCAACAAAGTGAGACTCTGTCTCAAAAAAAAAAAAAAAAAATTTCTTTTAAAGGCAGCACCCATAGTTCAGTGGGTAGGGCGCCGGCCACATACACCAAGGCTGGTGGGTTTGCCCCGGCAGGGGCCAGCTAAACAATAATGGCAACTACAACACAAAAATCGCCGGGTGTTGTGGCAGAAACCTGTAGTCCCAGCTACTAGGGAGGCTGAGGCAAGAGAATCGCTTAAGCCCAAGAGTTTGAGGTTGCTGTGAGCTGTGATGCTACAGCACTCTGTAGCTCAGAGGGTAACATAGTAAGACTCTGCCTCCAAGGAGAAAAAAAATTTTCTTTTAATATTCCCAATGCAGTCATTCATATTAGTTCTTCCTCCCATGTTCCTAAGTCCAGCTCTCAAGAAATAACTGTTTTTCAAGTACAGTTTTTTATTTTTTATTTTTTTTAAACAGAGTCTGACTATGTCACCCTTGGTAGAGTGCTGTGGCATCACAGCTCAGAGCAACCTCAAAACTCTTGGGCTTAAGCGATTCTATTGCCTCAGCCTCCCAGGTAGCTGGGACTATAGGTGCCCACCACAATGCCCGACTATTTTTTGGTTGCAGTTGTGATTGTTGTTTAGCAGGTCCAGGCAGGGCTCAAACCTGCCAGCTGCAGTGTATGTGGCCGGCACCCTACTCAGTAAGCTACAGGCCCAAGCCTCAAGTACAGTTTTTGATGTAATCCTCACATGTGCATTGTCTGGTGACATGAAAAAATGTCCTTGGAAGAATCTTACAAGATACCTGAAATTCTTCAGAGAATTCATAGTTGACAAAAAAAGTACCAAGTGCATCAGTCCAAAAGTCCGCACCTAATTTTATATTTGTTCTTTAACAGCCATACTTAACATATAAGAAGTAGAAATAAACCTACGTGACTGGAAATAACCCATCAGTTTGGGGACAAATGGTGTACTTTAAATCCTTTATTGAGTGGATTTACTAAACCAAAATTCATTATTAAGTGACATAATGTTTGTGGGTTTTTATTCAGATATTCACTATTAGGAGGCACTTTATCAAGTCACATTTCTTCAGTTTTTTCTGTATATTTCTTAAGTATTAGGGTTTAGGATGATGGCTTTTTAACCCCACATTTAATAAAAATAATAGCAGCTAATGATTACATCCTAACCATCTGCCAGACATTCTGCTATAAGCTTATATGCATTACCTTGTGTCTCATTTAATCATATAGCAGCATTTTGACATATGAATACTGTTGTTATCCCCATTTTAATATAAGGATTTAAGTCTTAGAAAGGTTTAAGGTCATCCAATAAGTACCAGAGACAAGATACTTGGGTAAAGTTTTCGAATTCAAAGAAAGGCTTATGCTTCACATTTATTACTAAACTGCTATTACATGACCCTCAATTATCAACAAATAAAATACTTAGAAGATGCTGTACAAGTACTTGTTAGGACAATGTACCCATACATTTTCAAGGGGGTTTTAACAATGAGGGTTAAACCAGAGTTTTGGTAATACTCAGTTAATCAATTAATCACTATTCCCCAGTTGCAAAGGATTTCCAGTAATACTTATTTTTGTCATTTGTTTTTTAAAAGTTAGCATGATAGTTATTAGTGTTAATTTTTATTCTTTACTTGACAGTACATGAGGAGTTAGACAAAGCAAAGTACTTTTCTAAGTTTTGTAGTTGAATGTATTCACAATCCAAAATAGATAGCTTTTAAGTTATTTTGGAAGCTACATTATCTGATTTATGTTAATTATTGGATTTATAGATGTATATTTCTGAGCATTTATTCCTCATTGTAACCAAGAAGCATGAATTGAGAAATAGATTCTTAATCAAAATGTACCGTCTATACCTGTTTATTCTTATGTAATTGTATTGATGATAGTTACATAATCTGACATAAATAAACTGAAGGTCTTATATTTCTCTTAACAGATTTTATTAAACAAAGAAGAGCAGGACTGAATGAATTTATTCAGAACCTGGTTAGGCATCCAGAGCTCTACAACCAGTAAGTCATTATCATTGTATTCTGAAGGGATGCTGAAACCAAATCTAAGAATGTTAAATAAGCCTCACACAGATTTTATCTCTTCTGTGAAATTGTGCTGTATACTAGGTATGTTCGTAAAGTCTTCCTGGAGCATTTCCTCCCTGATGTCCTTAGTTCCCTTTGCCCTTCATCAACTTGTTTTCTTTTCTTTCTTCCATTTATATTTGAATTAGTTTTACAGATTAAACTTGAAATAAATTTGCATAATGCAGTTAAAACATTTTACTAATTATTTGATACTATGTTTGTGCCTTCAAAAAGCATTTAAGTGCCCATTGCCTGCTTTGGGAATGTAAAGCTAAATGACTTCCATCCCAGGGCGGCGCCTGTGGCTCGAGGAGTAGGGCGCCAGTCCCATATGCCGGAGATGGCGGGTTCAAACCCAGCCCCGGCCAAAAGCCACACAAAAAAAAATGACTTCCATCCCTTTCATCCCTTCTAGAGGCATGGGTTCCCAGCCCAGTGGGAGAGTCAGACGTATAAACAAGTAATTGAAGCTGGGTAGTTTTTATGGTAGAGATGTCAGAAGATAACAGAAAAGTATGTGGCCCTCTCTTTTTGAGGATGTCAAGGAAAGCCTTCTAGGACTTAATGCATGTATAATCATTCAAGAAAAAAAGGTAGGGAGAACATTCAGGTAAAGGGAGAAGTACATGTAACAGAGGATGCAAAAACCCGGAACCACGAGGCCACTTATAACATTCCATGGTGACTGGAACAGAGTAGGGTTTTGGAAAGGAGATGAGGCTGATGGCGTTGGTAGGGTCAGGCACACATGCCCCCAGCCTTTGTTGTAGTTGCAGCAGTGTTCTGTTGACCCACAGAAGGCCTCTAGTCTTTTTCGGCATAGTATTGTAGGCAGATGAAGGCACTTTCCCAGGCCTGGCTGCCCTGTTGGCCCATGCCTGTAATCTCAGCTCTTTGGAAGGCCAAGGTGGGGGAATCACTCAAGGCCAGAAATTTGAGACCAGCCTGAGTATTGCAAGACCTGTCTCTAGAAAATTAAAAAAATTAGCCAGGTGTGGTAGCACTTGTAGTCCCAGCTCCTCAGGAAGACACAGGATTGCTTGAACCCCATTTAAAAATGGTTTGATGGTGAGCTACTATGGCACCACTGTACTCCGGCCTGAGTGACATAGCAAGACCTTGTCTGTAAAAAATAAGAAAGAAGGGTGGCACCTGTGGCTCAACGGAGTAGGGCGCTGGCCTCATATGCCGGAGGTGGCGGGTTTAAAAACCCAGCCCCAGCCAAAAACTGCAAAAAAAAAAAAAGAAGAAGAAGAAAAAAGAAAGAAATACCTGTGAAAACATTGGTAGATCTGTGGCTTAGTTTATGTTTTTATTTTTGAGTCTAGTAGTTGGTTCAGTAGTTGGTTCATAGTGATTACCTTTATTGTCCTTGGTAATTTAATATATGTTACAGTACTTACATTGTTTTGTACGTATAAAGTATTATATTCTAAGAAGAAATAAAGAAGGTAAAGTAAAATATCTGGGGAGCTTTTCCACACCTTACTTAGCTATGTAAATGCAGAAGGTGCTTTATATGGATAAGGATGTAAACACAAAACACTTAAATAATATTTTCAGAAGTACAACACTGAAGGACTGTGTTTTTGAGCACTTGTTCTAAAAACCATGATTACCATTTATATACTTCGTCATAGTTCAAAGAAGGCATCAACTCTTTTTTTTTTTTTTTTTGAGACACACTTTCGCTTTGTCACCCTTCGTAGAGTGCTATGGCATCACAGCTCACAGCAACCTAAAACTCTTGGGCTTAAGCAATTCTCTTGCCTCAACATCCCAAGTAGCTGGGACTACAGGTGCCCGCCACAATACCCGGCTATTTGTGTTTAGCTGGCCTGGGCTGGGATCGAACCCGCCACCCTTGGTGTATATAGCTGGTGCCCTACCCACTGAGTTACAGGCACCAAGCCAACTTCCACTTTTTTTAATTTACTTAATTTATTAAGTTACTAAAAATACTAAAACTGAGTCTTCCCTGACGAGGTCTTCTGCCCAGAGCTGTGGATTTCCCCTGATGCTCACAGGTAGGACAAGGGTCAAGGAGGTCTTGCCCCTGGATTAACCAGTGCAGTTCGAGCAGGTGTCTTCACATGAAATTGAATTCCCTTTCTAGTCTGCTCCTTAATGAAGACTTTTTTCTTTCTTTCTTTTTTTTTTTTCCTTTGAGACAGTCTTGTCTCAGTCAGTTGCTCTGTGTTAAGCTCTGTGATGTCATAGCTCGCAACAACCTCCAACTCTTGGGCTCAAGCAAACCTCTTGCCTCAGCTTCCTGAGTAGCTGGGCCTACTGGCGCCTGCCACAATGCCCAGCTAATTTAGCAAAGATTCTTTTACAGTTTGGCTCTTAGTGGAATTACTTGGTTAAACATTATGCCTTTTCCTGAGGACAAGTTCTGTGCTATCTTCAGTTTAGATGTACCCTTCTAACCGCCAGTCTTGGCTCTGTGCACTGGCTGTTACTCTGAAATGGTATATGACTGGCTTCTTTGAAATATATTCCATGCATTCAAAGCTTCAATCTGTTCTGTTTTGACAGAGCTGACTTGGAATAAATATACAAAAGATGAGGGTGGTGATTATTCTAATATTTTTAATTGTTACTCAGAAGTTCTAATGCTATATATAATAAATATTAATATTCTGAATCTTGAAGTGTAGTATTACAAAGATGTTATATTTGACATTTAAATTCAACTAAAAGCAACTTGATTATTTAAAATTTCCAGTTTATAAAACATTGTACTGTAAAATATACAGTTCTTGAGCGTACAACTCAATGGATTTTTCTATACTTTTGCCCCCTGTAGCCACCGCCAGTACATTAAAGATAGAGAACATTTCCAGCACCCCCAAAATAGCCAAGAGTTTTTTAAACTTAATGCTTTAACTGACATTTTCTTTGCAATAAAAGTGACCTTTCATATTTTCTGGATCCCTTCTCCTGTTAACAGAACTTTAATTTTCATGCTCTTCATTTGATATCTTCATTTAAAATAGTAAAGGTTTTTTTCTTTTTTTTTTTGGTAGAGACAGAGTCTCACTGTACCACCTTTGGGTAGAGTGCCATGGCGTCACACGGCTCACAGCAACCTCTAACTCTTGGGTTTACGTGATTCTCTTGCCTCAGCCTCCCGAGCAGCTGGGACTACAGGCACCCGCCGCAACGCCCGGCTATTTTTTTGTTGCAGTTTGGCCGGGGCTGGGTTTGAACCCACCACCCTCGGCATATGGGGTCTCTGACCTACTCACTGAGCCACAGGCGCTGCCCAAAATAGTAAGATTGCAAGAAGCCAATCAAGCCTTTTATTACTACTGAGGAAATGTACTTTAAAAATAGCTTTACTTCAGTAGCTTGGCATTGTGGCGGGAGCCTATGGTCCCAGCTTCTTGGGAGGCTGAGGCAAGAGAATCGCCTAAGCCCAAGAGATGGAGGTTGCCATGAGCTATGACGCCATGGCACTCTACCGCAGGGGACAAAGTGAGACTCTGTCTCTTAAAAAAAAAAAAAAAAGCTTTACTTCAATAGATAAAAGCTCATTTTTAAGATAACTTTATTAAAATCAAATTTAAAAATCATTAAAAAGTGGAATAAAATGTTATTAGTTTCTCTGACCTGTATATGGAGGAGGCTTGTCTGAGAATATTGGCAGTGAATGATGTATCACAAAGTAAAACACAGAAAAATTTGAGTATTAAAAACTTCTCATAAATTGTAAATGAATTGTCAATCCTAAATCAAAAATACAAAAATATTTTCCATGATAAAGATCAATAGAGAAGTAAAGTTAATATAGAAAGAACTCATGCAAATAAGACACTCAAGACACCAAAAGAAAAATAAAGCAAATGAGCTATTTACAAAAGAGGAGATACAAATAGGTGATTAATTATCAGAAAAACTGAACATTTCCTTAAGAAATGAAAATGGCCAGATGCAGTGGCTCTTGCTTATAATCCTAGCACTTTGGGAGGCTGGGGCACAAGGATTGCTTGAGGCCAGGAGTTCAAAACCAGCACAGGTAAGACAGCAAGATTTTATCTCTACAAAAAATAAAAATAAAAAATGAGCTTGGTGTGACTGCACATGCTTGTGGTCCCAGCTATTTGGCAGGCTGAGGTGGAAGGATTGCTTGAGCCCTGGAATTTGAGTTTACAATGAGCTATGACCATGCCATTGTACTCTAGCCTGGGTGACCCTCAAAAAAATAAAGAAAGAAAGAAAAAAATGGAAGCGTAAGATTCAGAAAAGTGCCCAGATGATGTCTATACAGCTCAACGAATGATCAGAAAGGGAACACACCTCAGTTGTCACTATTACCCCCCACCAGGCCAAGAAATAAAACGTTATCAATACCCCTGAAGCCCCTCACACATCCTCTTCCAATCTCTGTGTCTTCTTTTCTTCCTAAAAGTAACTATTGTCCTGATTTTTAATAATATAGATTCGCGGGCCGTGTTTTTAAACTGTATGTAAATAGAATCACACAATGTTTTTTCTCCAGCTGGCTTATTTTCAACAAGGTGAGAGTTACCCAGGTTGTTGTATGCAGGTGTAATTTATTTCCTTTGCTATGTAATATTCCATTGTATGAATGTGCCACAGTAATCTGTTCTACTATTGATGGACACTTGAGTTGTTTCTGTTTTCTGGCTATTGTAAATTATATTGTCATTAACATCTTTTGGTGCACACATGCACACATTCTTTATGTATCTTGAAGCAGAACTTCTGGGTTATAGGATATGTATATGTTTAACCTTAGTGGATAATGTTGAATAATTTTCCAAAATGTTAGTACCAGTTACATACTTCTACCATCAAATCACATTGCTTATCTCACCAGCACTTAGCATTGTTAGTCTTTTCCATTTTAGTAAGTCGTTAGTTTCTTTAATTTGCATTTGCTTAATACCTTTTTAGAAAAATGCAGTTTTTTGCTTACGAAATTATCAAAGATGTTAATATACAATGTGTATTTGTATATACCTTTAATGCAAACCAAGGCTGGGAGAGTTTTCAGGGTGTTCCTATACTGCTAACGGAGTGTAAATTGGTATAACCTCTCTGGAAATCACTTTAACAAATTATTTAATGCTGAAAAATTGTTTACAATTCTGACCAGTCATTTTATTTTTAAAAATCTGCAGATTCGAGGCTGGTGGATTGCCCAGGTGCATGGGTTCAAGACCAGCCTGAGCTAGAGCGAGACCCAGTGTCTAAATATAGCTGAGTGTTGTGGTGGGCGCCTGTCATCCCAGCTATTTGGGAGGCTGTGGCAAGAGAATTGCTTAAGCCCAAGAGTTTGAGGTTGCTGTGAGCTGTGACACCACAGTACTCTACTGAGGGCAGCAAAATAAGGTTCTGTCTCAAAAAAAAAAAAAAATCTGTGCAGTTCTAACGTTAGCACAAAGATGGTCAATTGCAGTGTTATTTATACTAATGAAATTGTATAGTAAAAAGTTGGAAGCCATCTACAGATCCTAAAGTAAAAGAATCATTCAGTAACATGTCTTTTTATTTTTTTCATTCAGTAACTTTTGGTGTACCCATATAATAGAACATCATATATCTATCAAAAGTTACTGTTTATCAAGAGTTTTTTAACACCATTGGCAAATGTTTATAATTAATTTTTAAGTAAAAAACATAAAAATTTAAATATAGCATGATCCTAATTATGCAGAGAACAAGACTGAAATAAAACATGCTAAAATGGTAACAGTGCTTGTGTGTGGTAAGATTAAAAACCCCACCCCCCTTTTACTGAGATAGAATTCAACATTTTAACTATTTAAAAGTATACAATTCAGTGGTGTTTAATATATTCACAATGCTGTACAACCATCTTCAGCATCTAATTCTATTACTCCAAGTCTAATCTGACATTTTCATCCCCCCCACAAAAGAAACTACCTCCAAATTGTCTCTTCTTCCAACTTTTGAAACCACTATTCTATTCCTGTCTCTATAGATTTGCTTATTCTGAGTATATCAAAAATGAAATCATACGGGCAGTGCCCGTAGTTCAGTGGGTACAGCACCCGCCACATACACCAAGGATGGCGAATTTGAACCTGGCCTGAGCCTGCTAAAATCAACGATGACAACTGTAACTACAACCAAAAAATAGCTGGGCATTGTGGTGGGTGCCTGTAGTCCCAGCTACTCGGGAGGCTGAGGCAAGAGAATCGCTTAAGCCCAAGAGTTTGAGGTTGCTGTGAGCTGTGACGCCACAGCACTCTACCCAGGGTGACAGCTTGAGACTCTGCCTCAAAAACTAAATAAATAAAGTGAAATCATACAGTACGGTCTGGTTTCTCTTCAGAGTGGGTAAATCTTACTAAAGATTTCCGTGGAGAATGGGCAGCACCTGCAGCGCAGTGGGTAGAGTACGGGCCACGTACACCCAGGCTGGTGGGTTCAAACTGGCCTGAGCCTGCTCAAATCAACATGACAACTGCAACAACAACAAAATAAATAGTCGGGCATTGTGGCAGGCACCTGTGGTCCCAGCTGTTTGGGAGGCTGAAGCAAGAGAATTGCTTAAGCCCAAGGGATTGAGGTTGCTGTGAGCTGTGACACCACTCTACCCAGAGCGACATAGTAAAACTCTGTCTCAAAAAAAAAAAGATTTCCGTGGAGAGGAACAAGTTGAGATTTTAATCAATTTTTTGAGGCCTTGCTTTGGCAAGGCTAATAATAAACAAATAGAATCAAATCAAATAGTCAAATCAAATGGAAACAAATAGAATAATAAATAAACAAATAGAAAAGGATCACAATATGTGATCCTTTCGGCTGGGTGTGGTGGCTCATGCCTGTAGTCCTAGCACTCTGGGAGGCTGAGTCGGATGGATTGCCTGAGCTCATGTGTTTGAAACCGTCCTGAGTCAGAGCCAGACCTTGTCTCTAAGAAAAAAAAAAAAAAAAAAAAAAGGCTGGGTGTTGTGGCAGGCACCTGTAGTCCCAGCTACTTGGGAGGCTGAGGCAAGAGAATCACTTGATCATAAACCACATTTTGTTTATCCATTCATCCACTGATGGATATTTGGGGTGTTTCCACTTTTTAGCTATTATGAATAATGCTGTAGGGTGGAGGCTGGTCCGCGGCCGAAGTACAGACATTTTTCCTGTGAGAATTACCAGGAACAGTTCAATATGGGGGATATTCTGGCTCATGAATCTGAAATACTCGAACTAGTGAAAGAGTATTTAGATTTTGCTGAATTTGAAGATACCTTGAAAACATTTTCCAAAGAATGCAAAATAAAAGGAAAACCATTATGTAAAACAGCAGGTGGATCTTTACAGGACTCTAAATCATTGATAATTCAGAAGGCTCTTGTCTCTGCATTTGACAATGGAGACCAGAAGGTGTTCTTCAATTTATGGGAAGAACACATTCCCAGTTTCATCCAAAATGGTGACGCCCTTGCCCAGAAGTTGGAATTCTATCTTCACATCCATTTTGCCATCTATCCTCTGAAACATTCCGTAGGGAGACCGGACAGAGAGGAGCTGGAGGAAAGGATTTCTTACTTCAAAACCTACCTGGAGACCAAAGGAGCAGCGCTGAGCCAGACCACCGAGTTTCTTCCTTTCTATGCCCTTCCTTTTCTTCCCAACCCTATGGTACACCCTTCATTTAAAGAACTCTTTCAGCATTCCTGGACTCCAGAGTTAAAGTTGAAGTTGGAAAAGTTTCTAGCTTTAATATTTAAAGATAGCAACACGCTGAAGCTTTTAACAGTGTATAAGGAGAATGGACAAAGTAACAAAGAGATGTTGCAGCAGCTCCACCAGCAGCTGGTCAGAGCTGAACTTAGGTCAGTGACCTACCTGAGACGTACAGTAAGATCCAAGCAGACTACCACAATCTCATTGGAGTCACAGCAGAGCTGGTGGATTCTCTCAGGCCACAGTCAGTGGCAAGATGATCACTCCTGAGTACCTCCAGAGTGTCCGTGTCTGCCTCTTCAGCAACCAGATGTGGCAGAGCCTGGCTCATAGCCTGGACCTCACAAGGCCTGGGACGGCTTCCAGCATGTTACAAGCTTCCTTGGCACCCGTGAGACTGAAAGATGTCCCATTACTGCCCTCCCTGGATTATGAGAAACTGAAGAAGGATTTGATTTGGGGGAGTGATGGTTTAAAAGCCTTCTTGTTGCAGGCTCTGCGCTGGCGCTTGAGCACCTCCCGTCCTGGAGAGCAGAGGGAGGCGGTTCTGCAGGCCTACATCAGCAACGACCTCTTGGACTGTCATACCCACAACCAGAGGAATGTGCTTCACTTGCTGCACGCAAAGAGTGAGGTGGTGCGGCAGTACATGGCCAGGCTCATCAACGCTTTTGCGTCACTAGCTGAAGGTCACCTCTACCTTGCTCAGAACAAAATGGTGCTGTGGATGCTGGAGGGAAGGCTGAAGGAGGACAAGGATGTCATCACCCAGGAGAATGTCCTTGGGGCCTTGCAAAAGTTCAGCCTCAGGCCCCCGCTGCATCGCTTCAAGATGGTCTCATCTTCTGGCTGATTGATATTCTGAAGGACTCTGATTGCCTGTCTGACTACACACTGGAGTACTTAGTGGCTTTGCTTATGAACCTCTGCCTCTGGAGTGCAGGGAAGAACATGTGTGCCAAGGTGGCAGGCCTCGTGCTCAAAGTCCTTTCAGATCTGCTTGGCCATAAAAGCCACGAGATCCAGCCGTATGTGAATGGAGCTCTGTACAGCATCCTTTCTATTCTATCCATCCAGGAGGAAGTGAGAGCAATGGGGATGGAAGACATCCTACACTGCTTCAGCAAAGAAGGCAACGCTGAAATGATCCACCAGATAGAATTTTTCTTTTTTTTTTTGGCCGGGGCTGGGTTTGAACCCACCACCTCTGGCATTTGGGACGGGCGCCCTACTCCTTGAGCCACAGGCACCGCCCCGCCAGATAGAATTTATCATCAAGCAACTTAATTCTGGTCAGTTTAATGTAACAGTCCGGGATCTTTCTTGTGAATCATTCACAAGAAATGTACCGGAAGGATACATGGACTGTCTTATAGGGCCTTGTCATGCTTCGGCCAGCATTCATTCAAGAAGCATTTAGGGAGGTGAAGAGACCTAAGTGAACCCACTAACAAGAGTTCATTCAGGTATTCAAGGCCAGATTGTCCAAAGATTAATAATATCTTATCACACTTAACAGATACAGCCAACAAAAAGAATTTAAAGGCAATTACAGAAGCCCTTCCCTAGCCTTGTGTGTTCTCTTTATGTGGCCCCTCCCTTTCCTCTCCTAAATCCTGCCCCACTGTTAAGGGTGGCTTCCCCAGGTTCCTGTCAGGGAATGAAAACAGGTGCCAGCCTTTCCAGCACCACTGTGGAAAATGGCATCCTCCCACATTTATTCATTCATTCCAAAACAAACAAACAAACAAAAAATAATGCTGCTCTGAGTAGTCCTGTGTGAGTTTTTGTGTGAACATACTCATGTGTTGTTATTTCTCTTGGATATATGCCCAGGAGTGGAATTGTAGGGTCATACAGTAACTGTTTAACTTTTCAAGGAACTATGAAACTGTTTTTCACAGCAGCTGTACCATTTTACATTCATGCCAGCCCTTCCCTTTTTATTTTTATTGTATTTTATTTATTTATTTTTTGAGACAGAGCCTCAAGCTGTCACCCTAGGTAGAGTGCCATGGCATCACAGCTCACAGCAACCTCCAGCTCCTGGGCTCAAGCGATTCTCCTGCCTCTGCCTCCCAAGTAGCTGGGACTATAGGCACCCACCACAATGCCTGGCTAATTTTTGGTTATCTCACAGCAACCTCTAGCTCCTGGGCTCAAGAGATTCTCCTGCCTCTACCTCCCAAGTAGCTGAGACTATAGGTGTCCGGCACAGCACCTGACTATTTTTTGGTTCTAGCTATCATTGTTGTTTGGCAGGCCCAGGCTGGATTCGAACCTTCCGGCTTAGGTGTATGTGGCTGGTGCCTTAGCCGCTTGAGCCACAGGCCCCGAGCCAGCCCTTCCCTTTTTTAAAAAATATTTTTTATCTTTTGAATTCCCTGCAATGAATGTATATTGTTTGTAATTTTTTAACTTTTGAATTCCCTGCAACGAATGTACATTGTACCAGGTGTAGAGAGTGAATCATTCCTCAGAATTGTCACTAATCCACACGTGGCCCATTTTTCATTTTAGTCCATTTTTTTCTCTTTATTATGTATTTATTTATTTATTGGCAACAGAGAGTCTCACTATGTTGCCCTTGGTAGAGTGCTTTGGTGTCACAGCTCACAGCAACCTCAAACTCTTGGGCTTAAGTGATTCTCTTGCCTGAGCCTCCCAAGTAGGTTTGACTACAGGCACCCGCCACAATGCCCAGCTATTTTTTGTTGCAGTTGTCATTGTTGTTTAGCTGGCCCGGGCCGAGTTCAAACCCTCCACCCTTGGTGCATGTGGCCAGCGCCAGAACCACTGTGCTGTGGGTGCTGTGTCTTTCTCCTCAGCCTTGATCTTCGTACCCATTTCCTCATCGTCACTGTTGACATCCAGGTTAATATGTTGGATATATGTGCTTGCATATCTGTATCTATGTAACTTTGTTAAAATTAGACTTACTGATGCTTTGTGTGCGCACATATTTATATATATATATGTAGATAGAAAGGAAATATATATATCCTGTGTTACGGTTCCTTGTTTCTGGCTGCTGACTGATAGTCTCTGTAGTCTGTTACCATAGTTGATTTCCCTGATGCCTACTTTGCTTCAAATTCCTACTGTAGAGAATCCTGCAGTGAATGTCATGGTTACTACATGCCTTTGCCTGGTCCTGCACATAATTTTTGTATGGTTTAATCGCTAGAACTGGAATTTCTGGGCCCAGAGAAAATGCATACACAGTTTCACTAAGTATTGCCAGATTTCTTTACAGAAAAGTTGTCTTGTTCTATCTTCTCACCAGCAATACATGAGGGTGTCTCTTTCCCTAAGTCCTTACTAACTTCTGGTATTAGCTTTCTTTTTCCCTTTTTTTTTTTTTTTTTTTTTTTAGAGGCAGAGTCTTACTTTGTCGCCTGTTGTAGAGAGCTGTGGTGTTACAGCTCACAGCAACATCCATATCCTTGGCTTAGGCGAGTCTCTTGCCTCAGCCTCCCAAGTAGCTGGGACTACAGGATCCTGCCACAACACCTGGCTATTTTTTTGCTGGGGCTGGGTTCAAACCCGCTACCCTCAGTATAAGGGGCCGGCACCCTACTCACTGACCCACAGGCACCACCCCGGTATTATCTTCCTAATTTTTGCCTGTTAGTAGATATAAAATGGTATATCCTTCTTGTTTTAATTTATATTTTTTGGTTATTAGTGAAGTTAGCATCTTCATAAATTTGCTTTGTCATTTACGTTGTCTCTATCAACTACCTCTTTATGCCTTTGCCCATTTGTCTGTTGGTTTCCTTGTTTTTTTAAAAAATAATTTTCTTACTGCTTTTATAATGTTAATAGATTTTGCTGGCTTTCTTACTATCAGTGCTAATATAGTTATTTCTATATTGGTTTCTATTTTAAAAGGCAGAAAACCTGTAGAAATGCTGTTGAAGTTATAATAAAGTTCATTTTTGTTTTTAGTCCAGATGTCAGAGCATTCCTTCCAATGGACAGTCCAAAACACCAGTCAGATCCATCTGAAGATGACGATGAAAGAAGTATTCAGAAGGTAGTAAGAGGAATTTTTTTAACAGAAAAAATACCATTCCCCCAAAGTTGAAATTAGTGCCAATTTTAGGGCAACATATACTTAAAATGAAGTAACTTCATCCATAGTAGGTTTCTGCTAAATAAAATACATAAAGACAAACATGTACAACTTACTGATCACTTTTTTTTCTGATCTCTATTTCATATAAAATTTATAGGATGAATATTTATGTAATAAAAAGTAGTATAAGTGAATTAAAGAAAAATTTGAAAATAGCAGTTAATAAAGTATTACCCATATTTTTTGCCACCCAGACCTAGTAATTTTTTTCAATTTATTTGTTTATTTATTTTTTACTTTTTAAAATTTTTTTTGTTTTTATTAAATCATAACTGTGTACCTTGATGCATTTATGATACCTTTGTAATTATGATGCATTATGGCAGGATAACTGATTTGATATACAATGTGAAATGCTTACATTGAACTGATTAATATGTCCATCACAATTACACTCTTTCTTTTTTTTTTTTTTTTTTGTAGAGACAGAGTCTCACTGTATCACCCTCGGGCAGAGTGCCGTGGTGTCACACGGCTCACAGCAACCTCCAACTCCTGGGCTTAAGCTATTCTCTTGCCTCAGCCTCCCGAGCAGCTGGGACTACAGGCGCCCGCCACAACGCCCGGCTATTTTTTGTTGTTGTTACAGTTTGGCCGGGGCTGGGTTTGAACCCGCCACCCTCGGTATATGGAGCCGGCGCCCTACTCACTGAGCCACAGGTGCCACCCATACTCTTTTCTTAATAGTTTTTAAATGTACCATTGCATTATGCACATTAGGTGAGGTTCCCCCCCCAAGTACCCTCCTGCCTCCCGAGACCTAGTAATTTTTAATATTTTAGTGATTTTCTTTCCTGTATTCTCCTAATTATCTAATTTTATCTCATAAAAATTAATCTTAATTTTATTTCTCTAATGATAATTATAACAGTGTGTACAAGTATATATTTTTCACTTTACGTCTTACTTTTTGATCATTATTTATATTTATCATCATCACTGTACTTGAAATTATTGTTTTGAATTTTGGCCAGCAGGAAAGGCCTTTTCAACCACAAATTACATAGCTCTTCCTCTGCCTTGTCAGGTTTTTATACATAGAGCAATCCGTACACACATGCCATTTGGTATCAACTAACTTTTATTTCTATGTATAGGTACATAATAAATATATATTCTTAACAGAGAATGGGGTATTGTTATCTTTTTTAACTAGATTATGATAGCAATAAGTAAAATAAACTTGCACCTTATTTTGAAGATGTTTTCATCATTTACTTTAGAAAGTTGTATAGAAAGGGAAAACTGTAATAATTTAACTCAATATATTATGTAGCAATTAAAATTATAATTATGGGGCGGCGCCTGTGGCTCAGTGAGTAGGGCGCCGGCCCCATATGCCGAGGGTGGCGGGTTCAAACCCAGCCCCGGCCAAACTGCAACAAAAAAAATAGCCGGGCGTTGTGGCGGGCGCCTGTAGTCCCAGCTGCTCGGGACGCTGAGGCAAGAGAATCGCTTAAGCCCAAGAGTTAGAGGTTGCTCTGAGCCGTGTGACGCCACGCCACTCTACCCGAGGGCGGTACAGTGAGATTCTGTCTCTACAAAAAAAAAAAAAAATTATAACTATGAATATAATTAAATATAATATATTTATAATTCAAGCTTTGTAATTATTATTAAATATATACATGAAAATTTGAGGTGTTGGGTTGATTTACATTTTTCTTCAGAATGTATTTTGATTTTCTTATGGCTTTATTTTTCTAATTTAAAAGCTAATGTTATGTACTAGAACATATTACTATCCTAGGGCTAAAATATTCATTTGGGAAAAAAAAATATTCCTTTTTTGTGACTATTAGGAAGTAGCATTTTTTTTTCTCTGATGCCCTCAAAAGATTCTTACTTATGAGAACAAATTTAACCTTTGTATCTTTGACATGGTTGCTCCTATGACAGTGTAAAAATTTATATATTTGCTGGCAGGATGCCCATAGCTCAGTGGTTAGGGTGCCAGCCATGCGGCTTGTATGTTCGAACCTGCCCCGGGGTATGGCTCAGTCGGTAAGGCGCCAGCCCCATCTACCGAGGGTGGTGGGTTCAAACCCGGCCTCGGCCAAACTGCAACCAAAATATGGCCGGGCGCCTGTAGTCCCAGCTGCTCGGGAGGCTGAGGCAAGAGAATCGCTTAAGCCCAAGAGTTGGAGGTTGCTGTGAGCTGTGTGAGGCCACGGCACCCTACCGAGGGCCATAAAGTGAGACTCTGTCTCTACAAAAAAAAAAATAAAAAAGCTGCCCGGAGCAGCGCTCCCCATGCTGTCTGCACGCCTGGCGCCCACGCTGCTCAGTCCCTTCCTGCGGCGATCCGCTCCCACTGTAGGGCGCCATGGCCTCTGGGAGACGCTCCTGGGGAGGCGGTGCGCGGCCGCCGCCTCCTCCGGGCCCGCGTCGGACCTGGGCCCTGAGCCTCCTCATGGCCTCACGGAGGCTGAGAGTTATGAAGGAAGCCCTAACATGCAGGAGCGGTTTCTGTTCCCCGAGTACGTCCTGGAGCCTGAGCCCGCGCCCACCCGGAAAGAGCTGCTGGAACAACTGCAGCAGCAGCACCAGGAGAGGGAGCAACCCAGGCGGACGCAGAAGCCGCGGGTCGGCCGCCGGGCGCACCCTGTCGTGGGGCACCCGGACCCGGCGGTGCCGCCCAGCGCCCAGCACTGCTCGGGTTGCGGGGCAGAGCTGCACTGCCAGGACCCCGGCGTGCCCGGCTACCTGCCCAGCGAGAAGTTCCTGCGCGCGGCGCAGGCGGACGGCGGGCTGGCGCGGGCCGTGTGCCAGCGCTGCTGGCTCCTGGTGCACCACCAGCGCGCCCTGCGCCTGCAGGGGAGCCGCGAACATTACTCTGAGCTGGTGAGCACCGCGCTGCGGCGGCCCGGGCCCGCCCTGGTGCTCTACATGGTGGACCTGCTCCACCTGCCCGACGCCCTGCTGCCCGACCTGCCGGCACTGGTAGGCCCCAAGCAGCTGATCGTGCTGGGGAACAAAGTGGACCTGCTGCCCCAGGACGCCCCCGGCTACCGGCAGTGGCTCCGGGAGCGGCTGTGGAACGACTGTGCCCGCGCCGGACTTTTGCTGGCCCCTGGCCACGGAGGGCCACAGCTCCCCAGCCGGGACGGGCCGCAGGACAGAGAGGAGAATTCGAATCGGTCGGACAGGTCGTGCACGGTGGTCCGGGACGTGCGTCTCATCAGCGCCAAGACTGGCTATGGCATCGAAGAGTTAATCTCGGCACTTCAGCGCTCCTGGCGCTACCGTGGTGATGTCTACCTGGTAGGATCCACAAACGCTGGCAAGTCCACTCTCTTTAACACGCTCCTGAAGTCCGATTACTGCACCGCCAAGGGCGCCCAGGCCATCGACCGGGCCACCATCTCCTCTTGGCCAGGAACTACATTAAACCTTCTCAAGTTTCCTGTTTGCAACCCAACTCCTTATAGAATGTTTGAAAGGCACAAAAGACTTACAGAAGATGCAGCTAAAGCCCTAGAAGATCTTAGCGAGCAAGAACAACATCAACTTAACGTTTTGAAAAAGCACGGCTATGTAGTAGGGAGAGTTGGAAGAACATCCTTGGATTCAGAAGAACAGAAGGATGAAGATGCCTTTGAATTTGATGCTGATTCACTTGCCTTTGACATGGAAAATGAACCCGTTACAGTTGAACCTACATCCACCAAACAAGTAGTATTGACTGCACAAGATGTGAGAGATGCCCGCTGGTTTTATGACACGCCAGGAATTACAAAAGAAAAGTGCATTTTAAATCTTCTAACAGAAGAAGAAGTAAAGATTGTTTTGCCAACAAATTTCATTGTTCCAAGAACTTTTGTGCTTAAACCAGGAATGGTTCTATTTTTGGGTGCTCTAGGCCGCATTGATTTCCTACAGGGAAACCAGTCAGCCCGGTTTACGGTTGTGGCTTCCAACCTCCTCCCCGTGCACATTACTTCCTTGGACAAGGCGGATAGTTTGTATGAGAAGCAGGCAGGTCACACGTTACTGCAGGTTCCAATGGGTGGAAAAGAAGGAATGGCAGACTTTCCTTCTCTTGTTGCTGAAGACATTATAGTAAAAGAAGGACTTGGGGAATCCGAAGCGGTTGCTGACATCAAGTTTTCCTCTGCAGGTTGGGTTGCAGTAACGCCTCGTGGGAAGGACAGATTGCATCTCCGAGGCTACACACCTCAAGGAACGGTTCTGACGGTCCGGCCCCCGCTCTTGCCGTATATCGTTAACATCAAAGGACAGCGCATCAAGAAAAGTGCGGCCTATAAAACCAAGAAGCCTCCTTCCCTCGTGTATAATCTGCAGAAGAAGAAAGGATAAATGTATGAGGCTGACTTTGTTCCTGCTGGATATTGACCATAACAAGACACACTGAAATTATATTAAATATGGGAGGCACCTGTGCCTCAAGGAGTAGGGCGCCAGCCCCATATGCCGTGGGTGGCGGGTTGAAGCCCGGCCCAGCCAAAACTGCAAAAAAAGAAATTATATTAAATATAGCCTATGGGCGGTGCCTGTGGCTCAAGGAGTAGGGCGCCAGTGCACATGCCGGAGGTGGCGGGTTCAAACCCAGCTATGGCCAAAAATTGCAAAAAAAATAAAAAATAAAATAAATATAGCCTATAATAAAATTCCCCTGCTCCTACCCCATTTAAAGATCTTAACAGTTGACCTTTTTTTTTTTTTGCAGTTTTTGGCCAGGGCTGAGCTTTGAACCTGCCACCTCTGGCATATCGGGCCGGCGCCCTGCTCACCCAACAATGACCTTTTTTTTTTTTTTTTTGTGGTTTTTGGCCGGGGCTGGGTTTGAACTCGCCACCTCTGGCATATGGGACCAGTGCCCTACTCCTTGAGCCACAGGCGCCGCCCAACAGTTGACCTTTTTAAACTAACCAGGACTGTGCCTATTCATAATGTACTGAGCTTGTAAATAGAGGTATATATCTATTTCTTTTCTTCTCTTTTTTTTTTTTTTTTTTTTGGAGACAGGAGTCTTGCTGTGTTGGTAGAGTGCTGTGGCATCACAACTCACAGCAACCTCCAACTCTTGGGCTTGGGTGATTCTCTTGCCTCAGCCTCCCTAGTAGCTGGGACTGCGGACACCCACCACAACACCCAGCTATTTTCTTGTTGCAGTTTTCATTGTTGTTTAGCTGGCCCGGGCCAGCCTTGAACCAGCCAGCCTCCGTGCATGTGGCTGGCACCATGACCACTGTGCTACAGGTGCAGAGCCCTTTCTTACAGGGTATGTTTAAGGTATATATTTGTGACCCATCTATATAAAAAGAAAGCCTGATATATTCAAGTTTCTCCCACTGCTTTTTTTTTTTTTTTTTTGAGACCAGATGTCATTTCTGTCATTTGGAGTCTGTAGTTGACAAGGCAAGTTAACAGTCACATGAAAAAATAATACACTGGCTTATAAGTAAAAGTGAATAGTCATCCGTGGACACAACTGGTAGAACATTCTGCGCCTTCCATCTCTAGGTCTAAGGTAACGGTTTTCCAAGTCCTCATCCTTTCCCAGCAAGTGTGAAGAAGGGGAAAGAGTGGAGAGCAAGCAGCTTCCCTATTTAAAGGAAGGGGAAAAGCTGGATGTTACACACATTGGTTTACACAGTCTGTTGATAAACGTCATGGAAACTGGGAAGTGAAGGAGGAAATGGGCACTGTTTCAGATTTTTACTGACAAGTGGAGAATAGATATTGAGAACAAGTAGAACTTCACCTAACACAATTTAACAGTGTCTAAGAATCTTTCATAAAGATGTGTGTTCCTGGGCGGCGCCTGTGGCTCAGTGAGTAGGGCGCCGGGCCCATATGCCGAGGGTGGCAGGTTCAAACCCAGCCCCGGCCAAACTGCAACAAAACTAAGGCCGGGTGTTGTGGCGGGCACCTGTAGTCCCAGCTGTTCGGGAGGCTGAGGCAAGAGAATCGCCTGGGCCCAGGAGTTGGAGGTTGCTGTGAGCCGTGTGACGCTATGGCATCCTACCCGGAGGCGGTACAGTGAGACTCTGTCTCTCCAAAACAAAAAAAAGAAGAAGAAGAAGATGTGTGTTCCTAGTATCTGGAGTCTATTCCACAATCAGGAGAGCACTTACTACCCATGTTATTAACATTGGCCTGTCTGTACCTGTACAACATATATCCATCAGACGGCTTTACTTTTGGTTATTCCTAGGTGAGTTTTACTACAGCTGTGTAGAAACAATCGGCGTGTCTCAGATCCTAACACTGAGATAAATGCTGGTGGGTTAAGCTGGGCTGAAATGCAGTTAGATCCGTGAGTGTCTTGATGGACCTGTGTTCTCTCCCGACATGTGGAAGCCCTGTGTACTTCACACCCTCCTTTTCTGCTAAGTCTCCTTACACTAAATATGACAAGTTTTTTTAGATGCAACTTACAACTTTGAAAATCTCACTTTCATAGTGTTTCAAAGGGTAGTATAGTACTATTGGTATGTTGGGGGAGATGTTCTTCGTGTGTAAAACCGTTTCAGCGTGGATGGCATCCCTCATCCCCAGACACTGGACGCCAGTAGCAACTCCCTCTGCCCATCGGTCATTAAAACTGAAACGTAGCCCCAAGGTTTCCAACTGCACCTCTAGAGGGCAGTAGTTCCCAAGTTGAGAAAATCGATCGGCGTTTTTTAGGTTTCACTGGCAGGTTTTTTGGAGGGAATGAAATACCATTAATTTTACTACAAGTTAAAATTGCGCTCCAAGCACAATGGCTCATGCCTGTAATCCCAGCATTTTGAGAGGCCAAGACAGGAGGATCACTTGAGGCCAGGAGTTGAGACCAGCATAGACAAAGTAGCAGAGACCCTGTCTCCACAAAAATTTTAAAAACTTGGGTGGCGCGGGTGGCTCAGTGAGTAGGGCGCCAGCCCCATATGCTGAGGGTGGCAGGTTTGAACCCGGCCCCAGCCAAACTGCAAGAAAAAAATAGCTGGGCGTTGTGGCGGGTGCCCGTAGTCCCAGCTACTCGGGAGGCTCAGGCAAGAGGATCACCTAAGCCCAGGAGCTGGAGGTTGCTGTGAGCTGTGATGCCACCGCACTCTACCAAGGGTGACACTTTCAAAACTTAGCCAGGTATGGTAGTATGCACATGTAGCCCCGGCTCCTTCAGAAGTTGAGGCAAGAGGATCTCCTGAGCCCAGGAGTTGCAAGTCACAGTGAGCCATGATCACAGCACTGCACTCCAGCCTGGGAGACAGAACAGGACCCTGTCTTTCCAAAAAAAATTGTAGTCTTTATCTTTCTATTTGTAGTTGAAAACAAGAATTCACAGTTCAGAGCTTAGGCCTGAATCTTTTTTTTTTTTTTTTTCCCCTTAAATAGAGACAGGGTCTCACTTGTGGCCCAGGCTAGAGTGCAGTAGTGCAGTCATGGGTAACTGTGACCCTGAACTCTTGGGATAAAGCAACGTTCCCACCTCTGCGGCAGCGGGGGCTACAGACACACACCAACACACCCAGCCTGAATCTACTGAGATAGCATTGTTTATAATTTCTGGAGAAGTGGCGGCGCCTGTGGCTCAGTGAGTAGGGCGCCGGCCCCATATGCCGAGGGTGGCGGGTTCAAACCCAGCCCCGACCAAACTAACAAAAAAATAGCCGGGCGTTGTGGCGGACGCCTGTAGTCCCAGCTGCTCGGGAGGCTGAGCCAAGAGAATCGCGTAAGCCCAAGAGTTAGAGGTTGCTGTGAGCCGTGAGATGCCACGCACCCTACCTGAGGGCAGTACAGTGAGACTCTGTCTCTACAAAAATATATATATATATAATTTCCGGAGAAGTAAAATAACTTACAGAAATATATTTTAGAGAAGAAAACAAAAAAATAAATAAATAAATAAATAATAGCCGGGCATTGAGGCGGGCATCTGTTTGAGCCCAAGAGTTTGAGGTTTCTGTGAGCTATGATGCCACGGTACTCTACCGAGGGTGACATAGTGAGACTCTGTCTCAAAAAAAAAAAAAATAAATAAATAGTACAAAGATACATATATTTTTACACTTGGCGAAAAAAAAAATAATCTGGGAAAACATTTGTAACAAGGCATAAGAAGAAATAACATTTATGTAAAAAGCTCATACAGATGAGTTTTATGGTTTTTTTTTTTTCCTTTTCTTTTTTTTTGAGACAGAGTCTCAGTGTCGCCCTTGGTAGAGTGCCATGAAGTGACAGCTCACAGGAACCTCAAACTCTCGGGCTTAAGCGATTCTCTTGCCTCAGCTTCCCAAGTAGCTGGGACTAAGGCACCCACCACAAGGTGCAGCTGTTTTTTGGTTGTAATTGTCATTGTTGTGTAGCAGGCCTGGGCCAGGCTCAAACCCACCAGCCTCAGCGTACATGGCTGGCGCCCTACTCACTGAGCTACAGGTGCTGAGCCAGATGAGTTTTTAAATAGGCTTCTTAATACCCCCGGTACTTAAAAGGAAAAGGGGCACGACCGAGGACTGCTAGGAAAAACATCGATGGGAAAATGTTCAACCGTGATGCTAATAACGAAGGAAATTTTTGAAGGAGTGTTCGCTTTGGCAGCACATATACTAAAATTGGAAATTTTGAAGGAGTGTTTTGTATTTTTCCATCAATTGAGCAAAAACGTAAAGTATTTTACATACTGCCAGACTGATAAGGGTAAGGTACAACAAACACCCTGAGGCATTATTTATGTCATAATTTTTTGAAATTCTTGTGGAAAGCAATTCAGCAACATGAATCAAACATAAACATATTCATGTCATGTAGGAGTGGATGCCAATGAAATCCTTCACACAGACAAAAAGAAAGATGTTCATTTCAGCGTGATCTGTTATAAAACCATTAGAACCTTAATATCAATCAGAAGGTATTTATATATATTACACATTTTAAGTAACATTCGAAGGTAATATTTTAAACTTTGACACAAGTGAAAACGTGAAATCAATATATCAAATTATATGCATATTCACACATTGTGAATTAGTTTTTAAAAGGCAAGAAAGGACTATATGAATTTACTTACATATTTGCAAAATAATGTGTTAGTGAGGTTATGAATTTTAAATATTTTTCTCATACTTTTCTATATTTTCTGAGTGTATATTTTTAATTGAAAAAGACTTAAAATAATATCTTAAAGACTAAAATATACATAACTGATTTTTCCACTTTTTGCTTGCTATCAATGTGAGAATTTGTAGGTTTAGGTTCTTTGAAGAATGTCTTACATTGCTATAGGAGACAGCTGGCTTTGCAGAATTAGCTAAACTGAGAGATTCCTGGGTTCTGGCTGCTGTTCTGTCCCTGTTGACTTATTTATTTATTTATTTTAGAATTTTGGTGTTTTGTTTTTGTGACAAAGTCTTACTTTGTCACCCTTGGTAGAGTGCCATGGCATCATAGCTTACAGCAACTTCCTGCTATTCCTTTTTAGAGATGGGGTCTCACTCTTGCTCAGGCTAGTCTCAAACCTGTGAGCTCAGACAATCCACCTGCCTCGGCCTCCTAGAGTGCTGAGATTACAGTCATGACCCACTCTGCCCGGCCTGTTTAATTTAGTATTTAGAGACAGGGTCTCAGTCTATTGTCCAGGCTCTTAGAGTGCAGTGACATCATCATAGTTTACTGTCTCCTCAGACTTCTGGTCTCAAGCAATCCTTCTGCCTCAGCCTCTGAGAACCACACTCAGCTAATTTTTCTTTTTTCTTTTCTTTCTTTCCTTTTTTTTTTTTGCAGAGACGGGAGTCCTGCTCTTGCTCAAACTGGTCTTGAATTTCTGACCTCAAGCAGTCCTCCTGCCTTGGCCTCTCAAAGTGCTAATATTAATGGCATGAACCACTGTCCCTGGCCACTGTTGGCTTTAGATTTTATTTTTGTTACCTTTTTCATTCATAATGCCTGAAACTTGGACTAGACTCTCTAAAAGTTTTAAAATACTGATAAAAAGAATCTTTAAAGACTGGTACACTGGCTCATGCTTGTAAACCTAGCACTATAGAAGGCCAAGCTGTGAGGATTGGTTCTTGAGGCCAGTGTTCAAGTCTAGCCCGAGCAACATAGCAAGACCTTGTATCTACAAAAAACAGAAAACTTTGCTGGGCATGGTGGCATGTACCTGTGGTCCCAGCTACTTGTAAAGGCTGAGGCAGGAAGATCACTACAGCCTCGGAGTCTTCATTGAGCTATGATAATACCACTGCTTTCTAGCTCAGGCAGCGTATTGAGACTCTGTCAAAAAAAAAAAAAAAAGAAAAAAAAAGAATCTTTTTAACAAAAGGAAAGAGCCATACTTTGACTTACAGTTATAACTGTTAAGGACTGTTAAGTAGATAACTAAGTGAAGATACAACTGAAATATCTTAGAAGGCATGTGGACCTACTGTTCTATGTATAAAGGGAAAACTAGAGGTCAAGAGAAGTCAAGAAACTTATGGTCTCAATTAGTGTTAATTTTGTTAATAAATTATATCTCACCCTTAATTTGATATCATCTTTATTTTATTTTTATATTTTTGTCACCGTTGGTAGAGTGCTGTGGCATCACAGCTCATAGCAACCTCAAACTCTTGGGCTTAAGTGATTCTCTTGCCTCAGCCTCCCTAGTAGCTGGGACTATAGGCAACTGCCACAATGCCTGGCTATTTTTTGGTTGTAGTTGTCATAGTTGTTTGGCAGGCCCGGTCTGGATCTGAACCCACCACCTCTGGTTTTTGTAGCTGGCGCCCTAGCCGCTGAGCTAGAGGTGCTGAGCTCTGGCTGTTTTTGTTGTTGTTGTTGTTGTTGTTGTTGTTGTAGTTGTCATTGTCATTTGGCAGGCTCAGGCCGGGTTCGAACCCACCAGCCCCAGTGTAGGTGGCTGGCACCCTAACTAATGAGCTACAAGCGCCGAGCCATTATCTTTAAAAAAATGGGTACAGTGAAAAATTGTCTAGTCCCAAATATATTTGTCATTTTAGAAATGCGCTCCATTAGGGAAATTACTGCCAAATAATAAAAATCTACAGAAGGGACAAATTTTTTATGTTGTTTAATTTACCCTTATTTAATTATTTTTCTTCATCTACATATGAGAAGTTTCTTGAATGGAAAATTGATCCAAATACCTACACATTCATTAAAAGAGTAAGTGTCGGGCGGCACCTATAGCTCAGTGGGTAGGCCGCATACACCCAGGCTGGCTAAACAACAATGACAACAAAAAAATAGCCAGGTGTTGTGGTGGGCGCCTATAGTCCCAGCTACTTGGGAGGCTGAGGCAAGAGAATCGCTTAAGCCCAGGAGTTTGAGGTTGCTATGAACTGTGATGCCATGGCACTCTACCGAGGGTGACAAAGTGAGAGTCTATCTCAGAAAAAAACAATAATAATAAGTGTCTTGAAATTACAACTTACTTTGAATTACATTGTTAGAATCTGTGGAGCACTATAGTATATAAAGATGAAAGGCTGCTCTCATGTTAAAATTAGCCACAACGCACTAATCTCATTTAGTGAAATTTATAAAGTTTTGTGTCTCCTATTATATTATCATAAGTTTCATATATTTTTGTCTTCTGTGGATTGAAAATCTGTTACATGAGGAGTTTTCATATAAAGTTATCAGGAGGAAATAAACTTGAATTGTAAACAAAATACTAGTGCTAGTGTTATTTTCTAAGAAACTTACACTTAAGAACTTTTGAAGGATGAGAGAAATTGCCCTTTATTTTGAAAAATATTTTTTATGAGGGGCGGAGCAAGATGGCAGCTGAGTAACAGCTTCCTTGCATCTGGGCACCGTGAGTCTGGGGAGATAGGACTTCAGGCATCTCTGGCTGGTGGGATCTGCCTACCATCACTCCTATGAGGATACAGGGAGTCAGCGAGAGACTTCTGGACCCCAAGAGGAGGACTAAAACAGTGGAAAACCGGCAAGTGGTCGCGTGTGTTCAATCCGTCTAAACCCGCCCACAACTGTAAGTTCAGTAGCAGCGAGACTGCAAACCAGAAAGGCCTTACCTGTGAACTGTTTTGATGTCCTTGGACTTGGCACTGAGTTGAACTGCCTTGGGGAAGGCCTGAGCGGGAGGGCGGAGAACTTTGGCCGTTGTCTAGGGCCCCAGTCTGAGCCGCTGAGCCAGACGGAGCTAAAACTGTTTGGCGGTGGGTCACACGGAACCATTGTCAGTGATCTGCCCTGGCAAGCTCCGCCCTCAGAGTCGCAGAGCTAGAAATGGGTGGGAGCTGGTAACCCAGCAACCAAGTAGCCTAAGGGTTGGGTCTGAGCCGCCTTGCAGCCCTAACCCTCAGGGGCAGAGTGAGACCGGTTTTGGCACACTGAGTAAGTGGATAGCCACTTCAGCAGTGATTCCAGCGAGAAAGCTGGGAAAGCTTCTGCTCAGCAAGTTTACAAGTTCAAAGTGCCTTTTAAGTGGGCTGAAGAGAGATTTAGGGTGTCTACCTGCTGAGGTTTGAGAAATCAGCAGCCTCCAGTCGTATCAGAACTGTGACTAACATCTCATACCCCAGAAGACCACGTGTTGCCCAGACAATATTCAATAACATATACAAACTGCTTTGTTTTTGGTTGTGTATTTTTTTCTTTCTTTCTTTTTTTTTTTTTTTTTGTTTGGTTGTCTTTTTTTTGTTTATTTTGACGTTGTTGATGTTCTTTTGTTTTTTAATTTCAATCTTTTCCATACAGATCCCTTTTTCTTTCTCAATTTTACTGGTTTAATTATAATTTCCCATTGCTGCCTTTTTTAATAACTACAACTTCATTTTTGCTAGTGTATCTACCACTATCACTTGGTTTTTCACCCAATTTTATCCCCGTAAAGTTTTCTGTTTGCTTGTTTTGGTTTGATTTATAGCATTTTTGTCTTTCCTCTCTACTTGGTGGAGGTGGGGTACTGTGTCTGATCAGGTTAGCAAAGAGCTGCTGACCTCAAGGGAACCACCACACTGGCCACCCCCAGAAGGTGGGGGTTTTTTAAGGTTGTGTCAAAGTACCCTACTGTACACCTATATTGCCCTGTCTCCCTCTTTCTGTGCCTCTCTTCTTTTTATCAATATTCCTTATCCCCACCCCCTCTCCTTTCTCTATCTTTCTTTTTTTTTCTTATCACTCGGTTCTCCTTTCTTTCATCCCCTTTTTTGCTCTTCAACCTTCTCACCCTTCTGGTCCTGTAACCCTTAGTCCACAGGCACAAGAACTTAAAGAGCAAGAGGAAGTGAAAGGAAAATTAGGGCAAGGAAACAGATAAAAGAAATCACTCATGAGGAAGAATCAGCAGAAAACTCCAGGCAACATGAAGAACCAGTCCAGAACAACCCCGCCAAGGGACCATGAGGTAGCTACTGCAGAGGATTCCACCTATACAGAAATGTTAGGAATGACAGAAAGGGAATTTAGAATACACATGTTGAAAACAATGAAAGAAATGATGGAAACAATGAAGGAAACTGCTAATAAAGTGGAAAATAACCAAAAGGAAATCCAAAAACAGAATCAAATCAGAGATGAACGATATGAAGAATATAAAAAGGATATAGCAGAGCTGAAGGAAATGAAACAGTCAATCAGGGAACTTAAAGATGCAATGGAAAGTATCAGCAACAGGTTAGACCATGCAGAAGAAAGAATTTCAGAGGTAGAAGACAAAGTTTTTGAGATAACTCAGATAGTAAAAGAGGCAGAAAAGAAGAGAGAGAAAGCAGAACGTTCACTGTCAGAATTATGGGACTTTATGAAGCGTTCCAACATACGAGTTATAGGAATTCCAGAAGGGGAAGAAGAATGCCCCAGAGGAATGGAAGCCATACTAGAGAATATTATAAAAGAAAATTTCCCAAATATCACCAAAGATTCTGACACACTGCTTTCAGAGGGCTATCGGACCCCAGGTCGCCTCAACTCTAACCGAGCTTCTCCAAGACACATTGTGATGAACCTGTCCAAAGTCAAGACAAAAGAAAAGATTCTGCAAGCTGCCAGGAGTAAGCGCCAGTTGACCTACAGGGGCAAATCCATCAGAGTGACCGCAGACTTCTCTAATGAAACTTTCCAAGCAAGAAGACAATGGTCATCTACCTTTAATCTACTTAAACAGAACAATTTTCAGCCCAGAATTCTGTACCCTGTCAAGCTAAGCTTCAAAATTGATGGAGAAATCAAATCATTTACGGATATACAAGCATTGAGGAAATTCGCCACAACAAGACCAGCTCTACAGGAAATACTTCAACCTGTTCTGCACACTGACCACCACAATGGATCAGCAGCAAAGTAAGAACTCAGAAATCAAAGGACAGAACCTAACCTCCACACTGATGCAAAGGATAAAACTAAGCAATGGAGTCTCACCAAATAAGACGAATAGAATACTACCACACTTATCAATTATCTCCATAAATGTTAATGGCTTGAATTCCCCACTGAAGAGACATAGATTGGCTGACTGGATTAAAAAACACAAGCCATCTATTTGCTGTCTGCAAGAAACACATCTGGCTTCAAAAGACAAATTAAAGCTCCGAGTCAAGGGTTGGAAGACAATTTTTCAGGCAAATGGAATTCAGAAGAAAAGAGGAGTTGCAATCTTATTTTCAGATACATGTGGATTTAAAGCAACTAAAGTCAAAAAAGACAAAGATGGTCACTTTATATTGGTCAAGGGAAAAATACAACAAGAAGACATTTCAATTCTAAATATTTATGCACCCAATTTGAATGCTCCCAGATTCTTGAAGCAGACCTTACTCAGTCTGAGCAATATGATATCTGACAATACCATCATAACAGGGGACTTTAACACACCTCTTACAGAGCTGGACAGATCCTCTAAACAGAAATTAAACAAAGACATAAGAGATTTAAATGAGACCCTAGAACAACTATGCTTGATAGACGCATATAGAACACTCCACCCCAAAGATAAAGAATATACATTCTTCTCATCACCCCATGGAACATTCTCCAAAATTGATCATATCCTGGGACACAAAACAAATATCAACAGAATCAAAAGAATTGAAATTTTACCTTGTATCTTCTCAGACCATAAGGCACTAAAGGTGGATCTCAACTCTAACAAAAATGCTCGACCCCACCCAAAGGCATGGAAATTAAACAATCTTCTGTTGAATAACAGATGGGTGCAGGAAGAAATAAAACAGGAAATCATTAACTTCCTTGAGCATAACAACAATGAAGACACAAGCTACCAAAACCTGTGGGATACTGCAAAAGCAGTTTTGAGAGGAAAATTCATCGCTTTAGATGCCTACATTCGAAAAACAGAAAGAGAGCACGTCAACAATCTCACAAGAGATCTTATGGAAATGGAAAAAGAAGAACAATCTAAGCCTAAACTCAGTAGAAGAAAAGAAATATCCAAAATCAAATCAGAGATCAATGAAATTGAAAACAAAAGAATCATTCAGAAAATTAATGAAACAAGGAGTTGGTTTTTTGAAAAAATAAATAAAATAGATAAACCATTGGCCAGACTAACGAGGAATAGAAAAGTAAAATCTCTAGTAACCTCAATCAGAAACGATAAAGGGGAAATAACAACTGATCCCACAGAGATACAAGAGATCATCTCTGAATACTACCAGAAACTCTATGCCCAGAAATTTGACAATGTGAAGGAAATGGATCAATATTTGGAATCACACCCTCTCCCTAGACTTAGCCAGGAAGAAATAGACCTCCTGAACAGACCAATTTCAAGCACTGAGATCAAAGAAACAATAAAAAAGCTTCCAACCAAAAAATGCCCTGGTCCAGATGGCTTCACTCCAGAATTCTATCAAACCTTCAAGGAAGAGCTTATTCCTGTACTGCAGAAATTATTCCAAAAAACTGAGGAAGAAGGAATCTTCCCCAACACATTCTATGAAGCAAACATCACCCTGATACCAAAACCAGGAAAAGACCCAAACAAAAAGGAGAATTTCAGACCAATCTCACTCATGAATATAGATGGAAAAATTCTCAACAAAATCCTAGCCAATAGATTACAGCTTATCATCAAAAAAGTCATTCATCATGATCAAGTAGGCTTCATCCCAGGGATGCAAGGCTGGTTTAACATACGCAAGTCCATAAACGTTATCCACCATATTAACAGAGGCAAAAATAAAGATCACATGATCCTCTCAATAGATGCAGAAAAAGCATTTGATAAAATCCAGCATCCTTTTCTAATTAGAACACTGAAGAGTATAGGCATAGGTGGCACATTTCTAAAACTGATTGAAGCTATCTATGACAAACCCACAGCCAATATTTTACTGAATGGAGTAAAACTGAAAGCTTTTCCTCTCAGAACTGGAACCAGACAAGGTTGTCCTCTGTCACCTTTACTATTCAACATAGTGCTGGAAGTTCTAGCCAATACAATTAGGCAAGACAAGGAAATAAAGGGAATCCAAATGGGAGCAGAGGAGGTCAAACTCTCCCTCTTTGCTGACGACATGATCTTATACTTAGAGAACCCCAAAGACTCAACCACAAGACTCCTAGAAGTCATCAAAAAATACAGTAATGTTTCAGGATATAAAATCAATGTCCACAAGTCAGTAGCCTTTGTATACACCAATAACAGTCAAGATGAGAAGCTAATTAAGGACACAACTCCCTTCACCATAGTTTCAAAGAAAATGAAATACCTAGGAATATACCTAACGAAGGAGGTGAAGGACCTCTATAAAGAAAACTATGAACTCCTCAGAAAGGAAATAGCAGAGGATTTTAACAAATGGAAGAACATACCATGCTCATGGATGGGAAGAATCAACATTGTTAAAATGTCTATACTTCCCAAAGCAATCTACCTATTCAATGCCATTCCTATCAAAGTACCTACATCGTACTTTCAAGATTTGGAAAAAATGATTCTGCATTTTGTATGGAACCGGAAAAAACCCCGTATAGCAAAGGCAGTTCTTAGTAACAAAAATAAAGCCGGGGGCATCAGCATACCAGATTTTAGTCTGTACTACAAAGCCATAGTGCTCAAGACAGCATGGTACTGGCACAAAAATAGAGACATAGACACTTGGAATCGAATTGAACACCAAGAACTGAAACTAACATCTTACAACCACCTAATCTTTGATAAACCAAACAAGAACTTACCTTGGGGGAAAGACTCCCTATTCAATAAATGGTGTTGGGAGAATTGGATGTCTACATGTAAAACACTGAATCTGGACCCACACCTTTCCCCACTCACAAAAATTGATTCAAGATGGATAAAGGACTTAAATTCAAGGCATGAAACAATAAAAATCCTCAAAGAAAGCATAGGAAAAACACTGGAAGATATTGGCCTGGGGGAAGACTTCATGAAGAAGACTGCCATGGCAATTGCAACAACAACAAAAATAACCAAATGGGACTTCATTAAACTGAAAAGCTTCTGTACAGCTAAGGAGACAATAACCAAAGCAAAGAGACAACCCACACAATGGGAAAGGATATTTGCATATTTTCAATCAGACAAAAGCTTGATAACCAGAATCTATAGAGAACTCAAATTAATCCACATGAAAAAAGCCAACAATCCCTTATATCAATGGGCAAGAGACATGAACAGAACTTTCTCTAAAGACGACAGACGAATGGCTAACAAACACATGAAAAAATGTTCATCATCTCTATATATTAGAGAAATGCAAATCAAAACATCCCTGAGATATCATCTAACCCCAGTGAGAATGGCCCACATCACAAAATCTCAAAACTGCAGATGCTGGCGTGGATGTGGAGAGAAGGGAACACTTTTACACTGCTGGTGGGACTGCAAACTAGTACAACCTTTCTGGAAGGAAGTATGGAGAAACCTCAAAGCACTCAAGCTAGACCTCCCATTCGATCCTGCAATCCCATTACTGGGCATCTACCCAGAAGGAAAAAAATCCTTTTATCATAAGGACACTTGTACTAGACTGTTTGTTGCAGCTCAATTTACAATCGCCAAAATGTGGAAACAGCCTAAATGCCCACCAACCCAGGAATGGATTAACAAGCTGTGGTATATGTATACCATGGAATACTATTCAGCCATCAAAAAAAATGGAGACTTTACATCCTTCGTATTAACCTGGATGGAAGTGGAAGACATTATTCTTAGTAAAGCATCACAAGAATGGAGAAGCATGAATCCTATGTACTCAATCTTGATATGAGGACAATTAATGACAATTAAGGTTATGGGGGGGGGAAGCAGAAAGAGGGATGGAGGGAGGGGGGTGGGGCCTTAGTGTATGTCACACTTTATGGGGGCAAGACATGATTGCAAGAGGGACTTTGCCTAACAATTGCAATCAGTGTAACTGGCTTATTGTACCCTCAATGAATCCCCAACAATAAAAAAAAAAAAAAAAAAAAAAAAAAAGAAAAATATTTTTTATTCTGAGGACTATAAATTTGAAATGAATTTAAGTTACTATGTATTACATATGTCAGTGATAAGAAATATGACAAGGTAAAATTTTCATGATTCTGATTAAAGAGTTTTTTGTTTTTTGGTTTTTTTGAGACAGAGTCTCACTATGTTGCCCTTGGTAGAGTGCCGTGGCATCACAGCACACAGCAACCTCAAACTCTTGAGCTTAAGTGATTCTCTTGCCTCAGCCTCCCAAGGAGCTGGGACTACAGGTGCCTGCCACAACGCCTGGCTATTTTTTGGTTGGAGTTGTTGTTTGCCAGGCCTAGGCTAGATTGAAACTCACTAGCTCTGGTGTATGTGGCTGGCGCCCTAGCTGCTGAGCTACAGGAGCCAAGCATAAAGAGTTTTATAAAGCTTCTTATATTTGTAACTTATATGAAGTATAATTATATAGAGAACTAGTAAAAGTGCATGTATTTCAGACATTTATAACTGAGTTAATTCTCTGAATGTATAAAGAATTTTTTTCGTCTCCTTTTGCTTGTGTAAAGAATTTCAAAGTGAATTTATGTGAAGCAGAATTCATCTACACTGGTCTGCTAGGATTGTTAGATTAATCTTTTGAGATTCTGAGTCAAATTTCTGGCTAATTTTTAATGAACTAGAAACTTTTATTAATTTTTTTATGGCATAATAGGTGCAGAAAGATCTGCTTCTAAATTAGTATCAGAGGTTGAATGTATAATATTGTAAGTGTAACGAAGAAGAAAGCCTTTAAAATTTTGGTGCTACTACAGTGCTGGAATTGGAAGAGCACTGCTGTCTGTATTTGCTTTGCCTATATTTACCTAGTGTCGAATTAAAACTGAAATCCAGCATTTACAATCATCATCAGTATCCTGTCTTCTATCTTTAATTACCTATCTGAAAATTTGAAAAATAGCCATTTTTAAATAGTTTCCTTTGATAAAATGTTTCCTCTTAAATTTGTGGTTTCAATACCCACCTCTTCCAAGGAGCTTCCTCCAGGTTATTTCATTCATTTGCCAACTTTGAGGTTGATTTCTGGCTTACTTACTTTTTTTCCTTACAACTGTTCCTAGAAGTTATTGTGATAAAAATAATTATGCTTATATCAATTATATGTTTCCAAATAAGTCTATATACTTATTAAGGCCTTAGGTTTCTATCATATGACAATACCCATGTTATCTATGGTACAGTACTGTATGTTTTATTTCTAAACATTGATAATTTTTGAAGCTCCATTGAGAATGTTGTTTTTTTCCCCCATCCAAACAGCTACACACTACCTCACAGAACATCAACCTGGGACCATCTGGAAATCCTCAGTAGGTTTAATTTGTTTCAAACCATCCTTTGACTAAATTTCGGGAAGATCTTTTTTGAGAGTATGCAGATATGCATAATTATATCAGTTTAATTGGAGGCCTATGAAATAGAACCATGGTTACAGTGAAGATAGTACTGTCATACGCTTCACTAATTGCTGCTCTAACTTTTTATTGCTTTAGTAGAGCCTTGAGGAGTTTTTAATCCACATATTTTTGGTTGGTTCTGCTGTTTTGTCATTGTCACTTTTCTGGTCTTATTTTGGGGGAGAGTATGCGTTTGGAGAAAATCAGTTGACCATACTTCCCAGGGGACAATAAGTTCTTGGAGGGACCTACGAGGTAGTCAGAAGGAAAGTGCCCTTGCAAGCGTGATTAATATCCTCCTGGCATTCTGTTGTTGGTTCACCCTACTTGTTAGCCAGTTTGTTCCAACGGAGTCTTGATGGACATTAGTATGTTAAGGCTAGTAAGCTTTATTTATTCAGTTTCTCCCCATATTCACATTTATTTGAGCATGGGGAACATTTTGAGAAACACTGAGCAATACTGAACGATATCAGGGTTGGCAGGTATAGACTTCATCTGGAATGTCAAGTCCAGCAGTTCATTGGAAGTGAACGGCTACAATACTCCATACAAAGAAGGATTCCAGGGCTGCTTAGCTCCATTTGAGAAAAGCCCTGAATGATTAATGACGTCTGCCACGGATTGGAGAGTTGTGGTGTTGCATCCTTACTTTATCCTCACAGGCTTATTGGATTAATTACAAAGTATTATTTCATCCCAGGGCACCAGGCTTTCTCCACCCTCTTGGTCTCCTTGGAGAGTGAGTACGGACAGATGAGAGAAGTGATCCAAGGATTGAGTCCTGGGACACTTCAGCATCGTAAAGTCAAGGAATAACCGGTAATAGAGACAGAAAGGGCAGTCTGTGAGACAGGAGGAAAACCAAGAATGTAGTTTCCCAAAGTCAGGGGGGTAATTAACTCTGTTCACGTTGCTGTTAGTGCAAGTAAGATGAAAGTTGAAGATTGGCTGCTAAACTCTGAGCAGTCTGTGGTGTGATGGGCACGGGACGGAGGGGTTCGCAAGAGATCCAGAGGAGGACAGCAGGTGGAGACAGTTTACAAAACTTCTTTGAGTTTTCCTGCAAGGAAAGCAAAGAAATGGAATGCTAACTGGAGGAAGTTTGTTTGTGAGCATTCTTTTCTCTTATCACAGCATTGAAGAAAAATGGAAATGTGCTTTTAGTTAGGGTTCATCAGAGCAGTTAACAATGGGTGCCATTGGTATGGCCTTAGTTATCCTGTTTCCTATGTCTGAGGGATTGGCGTGTTTTTCACTCTACATGTGTTTAAAAATATGTTGATATCTCTGCATGTTATTAGAGAACAAAATAGTCCAAAGAGCGGGTTTTTAAAGAAGAAAAACATCTAAATGTAGTTAACTATTTATCTCACTAATCTTTACCTGTCACTGTTTAACCTGGCCCTGGTGTTTGAATTAACTATTTTGATAATAAATTGAAGCAAATTTTAAATCTAAATGGAATCATTCCCCTCTCCCAAGTTTAAAATATTACCTTCGAATGTTACTTAAAATGTGTAATATATACAAATACCTTCTGATGATATTAAGGTTCTAATGGTTTTATAACAGATCACGCTGAAATGAACATCTTTGTTTTTGTCTGTGTGAAGGATTTCATTGGCATCCACTCCTACATGACATGAATATGTTTATATTTGATACATGTTGCTGAATTGCTTTCCACAAGAATTTCAAAAAATTATGACATAAATAATGCCTCAGGGTGTTTGTTGTACCTTACCCTTATCAGTCTGGCAGTATGTCAAATACTTTACGTTTTTGCTCAATTGATGGAAAAATACAAAACATTCCTTCAAAATTTCCAATTTTAGTATATGTGCTGCCAAAGCGAGCACTCCTTCAAAAATTACCTTCCTTCTTAGCATCACGGTTGAACATTTTCCCATCTATGTTTTTCCTAGCAGTCCTCGGTCGTGCCCCTTTTCCTTTTAAGTACCGGGGGTATTAAGAAGCCTATTTAAAAACTCATCTGGCTCAGCACCTGTAGCTCAGTGAGTAGGGCGCCAGCCATGTACGCTGAGGCTGGTGGGTTTGAGCCTGGCCCAGGCCTGCCACACAACAATGACAATTACAACCAAAAAACAGCTGCACGTTGTGGTGGGTGCCTTAGTCCCAGCTACTTGGGAGGCTGAGGCAAGAGAATCGCTTAAGCCCGAGAGTTTGAGGTTCCTGTGAGCTGTCACTTCATGGCACTCTACCGAGGGCGAAACTGAGACTCTGTCTCAAAAAAAAAGAAAAGGAAAAAAAAAAAAAAAAAACATGAAACTCATCTGTATGAGCTTTTTACATAAATGTTATTTCTTCTTATGCCTTGTTACAAATGTTTTCCCAGATTATTGTTTTTTTTTCGCCAAGTGTAAAAATATATATATCTTTGTATTATTATTTTTTTTTTTTTTTTGAGACAGAGTCTCACTATGTCACCCTCGGTAGAGTACCGTGGCATCATAGCTCACAGAAACCTCAAACTCTTGGGCTCAAACAGATGCCCGCCTCAATGCCCGGCTATTTTTTATTTATTTATTTATTTTGTTTTCTTCTCTAAAATACATTTCTGTAAGTTATTTTACTTCTCCAGAAATTATATATATATATTTTTTTGTAGAGACAGAGTCTCACTGTACCGCCCTCAGGTAGGGTGCCGTGGCATCACACGGCTCACAGCAACCTCTAACTCTTGGGCTTACGCGATTCTCTTGCCTCAGCCTCCCGAGCAGCTGGGACTACAGGCATCCGCCACAACACCCGGCTATTTTTTTGTTAGTTTGGTCGGGGCTGGGTTTGAACCCGCCACCCTCGGCATATGGGGCCGGCGCCCTACTCACTGAGCCACAGGTGCCGCCACTTCTCCAGAAATTAAAAACAATGCTATCTCAGTAGATTCAGGCTGGGTGTGTTGGTGTGTGTCTGTAGCCCCCGCTGCCGCAGAGGTGAGAACGTTGCTTTATCCCAAGAGTTCAGGGTCACAGTTACCCATGACTGCACTACTGCACTCTAGCCTGGGCCACAAGTGAGACCCTGTCTCTATTTAAGGGGAAAAAAAAAAAAAAAAAAAGATTCAGGCCTAAGCTCTGAACTGTGAATTCTTGTTTTCAACTACAAATAGAAAGATAAAGACTACAATTTTTTTTGGAAAGACAGGGTCCTGTTCTGTCTCCCAGGCTGGAGTGCAGTGCTGTGATCATGGCTCACTGTGACTTGCAACTCCTGGGCTCAGGAGATCCTCTTGCCTCAACTTCTGAAGGAGCCGGGGCTACATGTGCATACTACCATACCTGGCTAAGTTTTGAAAGTGTCACCCTTGGTAGAGTGCGGTGGCATCACAGCTCACAGCAATCTCCAGCTCCTGGGCTTAGGTGATCCTCTTGCCTGAGCCTCCCGAGTAGCTGGGACTACGGGCACCCGCCACAACGCCCAGCTATTTTTTTCTTGCAGTTTGGCTGGGGCCGGGTTCAAACCTGCCACCCTCAGCATATGGGGCTGGCGCCCTACTCACTGAGCCACCGGCACTACCCAAGTTTTTAAAATTTTTGTGGAGACAGGGTGTCTGCTACTTTGTCTATGCTGGTCTCAACTCCTGGCCTCAAGTGATCCTCCTGTCTTGGCCTCTCAAAATGCTGGGATTACAGGCATGAGCCATTGTGCTTGGAGCGCAATTTTAACTTGTAGTAAAATTAATGGTATTTCATTCCCTCCAAAAAACCTGCCAGTGAAACCTAAAAAACGCCGATCGATTTTCTCAACTTGGGAACTACTGCCCTCTAGAGGTGCAGTTGGAAACCTTGGGGCTACGTTTCAGTTTTAATGACCGATGGGCAGAGGGAGTTGCTACTGGCGTCCAGTGTCTGGGGATGAGGGATGCCATCCACGCTGAAACGGTTTTACACACGAAGAACATCTCCCCCAACATACCAATAGTACTATACTACCCTTTGAAACACTATGAAAGTGAGATTTTCAAAGTTGTAAGTTGCATCTTAAAAAACTTGTCATATTTAGTGTAAGGAGACTTAGCAGAAAAGGAGGGTGTGAAGTACACAGGGCTTCCACATGTCGGGAGAGAACACAGGTCCATCAAGACACTCACGGATCTAACTGCATTTCAGCCCAGCTTAACCCACCAGCATTTATCTCAGTGTTAGGATCTGAGACACGCCGATTGTTTCTACACAGCTGTAGTAAAACTCACCTAGGAATAACCAAAAGTAAAGCCGTCTGATGGATACATGTTGTACAGGTACAGACAGGCCAATGTTAATAACATGGGTAGTAAGTGCTCTCCTGATTGTAGAATAGACTCCAGATACTAGGAACACACATCTTCTTCTTCTTTTTTTTTTGTTTTGGAGAGACAGAGTCTCACTGTACCGCCCCCGGGTAGGATGCCATAGCGTCACACGGCTCACAGCAACCTCCAACTCCTGGGCCCAGGCGATTCTCTTGCCTCAGCCTCCGGAACAGCCGGGACTACAGGTGCCCGCCACAACACCCGGCCTTTTTTTTGTTGCAGTTTGGCCGGGGCTGGGTTTGAACCTGCCACCCTCGGCATATGGGGCCGGCGCCCTACTCACTGAGCCACAGGCGCCGCCCAGGAACACACATCTTTATGAAAGATTCTTAGACACTGTTAAATTGTGTTAGGTGAAGTTCTACTTGTTCTCAATATCTATTCTCCACTTGTCAGTAAAAATCTGAAACAGTGCCCATTTCCTCCTTCACTTCCCAGTTTCCATGACGTTTATCAACAGACTGTGTAAACCAATGTGTGTAACATCCAGCTTTTCCCCTTCCTTTAAATAGGGAAGCTGCTTGCTCTCCACTCTTCCCCTTCTTCACACTTGCTGGGAAAGGATGAGGACTTGGAAAACCGTTACCTTAGACCTAGAGATGGAAGGCGCAGAATGTTCTACCAGTTGTGTCCACGGATGACTATTCACTTTTACTTATAAGCCAGTGTATTATTTTTTCATGTGACTGTTAACTTGCCTTGTCAACTACAGACTCCAAATGACAGAAATGACATCTGGTCTCAAAAAAAAAAAAAAAGCAGTGGGAGAAACTTGAATATGTCAGGCTTTCTTTTTATATAAATGGGTCACAAATATATACCGTAAACATACCCTGTAAGAAAGGGCTCTGCCCCTGTAGCACAGTGGTCATGGTGCCAGCCACATGCATCGAGGCTGGCTGGTTCAAGGCTGGCCCGGGTCAGCTAAACAACAATGAAAACTGCAACAAGAAAATAGCTGGGTGTTGTGGTGGGTGTCCGCAGTCCCAGCTACTAGGGAGGCTGAGGCAAGAGAATCACCCAAGCCCAAGAGTTGGAGGTTGCTGTGAGTTGTGACGCCACAGCACTCTACCAACACAGCAAGACTCCTGTCTCCAAAAAAAAAGAGAAGAAAAGAAATAGATATATAACCTCTATTTACAAGCTCAGTACATTATGAATAGGCACAGTCCTGGTTAGTTTAAAAAGGTCAACTGTTGGGCGGCGCCTGTGGCTCAAGGAGTAGGGCACTGGTCCCATATGCCGGAGGTGGCGAGTTCAAACCCAGCCCCGGCCAAAAACCACAAAAAAAAAAAAAAGGTCATTGTTGGGTGAGCAGGGCGCCAGCCCCATATGCCAGAGGTGGCAGGTTCAAAGCTCAGCCCTGGCCAAAAACTGCAAAAAAAAAAAAAAAAAAGTCAACTGTTAAGATCTTTAAATGGGGTTGGAGCAGGGGAATTTTATTATAGGCTATATTTATTTTATTTTTTATTTTTTTTGCAATTTTTGGCCATGGCTGGGTTTGAACCCACCACCTCCGGCATATGGGACCGGCGCCCTACTCCTTGAGCCACAGGCACCGCCCATAGGCTATATTTAATATAATTTCTTTTTTTGCAGTTTTGGCTGGGCCGGGCTTCAACCCGCCACCCATGGCATATGGGGCTGGCGCCCTACTCCTTGAGGCACAGGTGCCTCCCATATTTAATATAATTTCAGTGTGTCTTGTTATGGTCAATATCCAGCAGGAACAAAGTCAGCCTCATACATTTATCCTTTCTTCTTCTGCAGATTATACACGAGGGAAGGAGGCTTCTTGGTTTTATAGGCCGCACTTTTCTTGATGCGCTGTCCTTTGATGTTAACGATATACGGCAAGAGCGGGGGCCGGACCGTCAGAACCGTTCCTTGAGGTGTGTAGCCTCGGAGATGCAATCTGTCCTTCCCACGAGGCGTTACTGCAACCCAACCTGCAGAGGAAGCGGGTTGATGTCAGCAACCGCTTCGGATTCCCCAAGTCCTTCTTTTACTATAATGTCTTCAGCAACAAGAGAACGAAAGTCTGCCATTCCTTCTTTTCCACCCATTGGAACCTGCAGTAACGTGTGACCTGCCTGCTTCTCATACAAACTATCCGCCTTGTCCAAGGAAGTAATGTGCACGGGGAGGAGGTTGGAAGCCACAACCGTAAACCGGGCTGACTGGTTTCCCTGTAGGAAATCAATGCGGCCTAGAGCACCCAAAAATAGAACCATTCGTGGTTTAAGCACAAAAGTTCTTGGAACAATGAAATTTGTTGGCAAAACAATCTTTACTTCTTCTTCTGTTAGAAGATTTAAAATGCAATTTTCTTTTGTAATTCCTGGCGTGTCATAAAACCAGCGGGCATCTCTCACATCTTGTGCAGTCAATACTACTTGTTTGGTGGATGTAGGTTCAACTGTAACGGGTTCATTTTCCATGTCAAAGGCAAGTGAATCAGCATCAAATTCAAAGGCATCTTCATCCTTCTGTTCTTCTGAATCCAAGAATGTTCTTCCAACTCTCCCTACTACATAGCCATGCTTTTTCAAAACATTAAGTTGATGTTGTTCTTGCTCGCTAAGATCTTCTAGGGCTTTAGCTGCATCTTCTTTAAGTCTTTTGTGCCTTTCAAACATTCTATAAGGAGTTGGGTTGCAAATAGGAAACTTGAGAAGGTTTAATGTAGTTCCTGGCCAAGAGGAGATGGTGGCCCGGTCGATGGCCTGGGCGCCCTTGGCGGTGCAGTAATCGGACTTCAGGAGCGTGTTAAAGAGAGTGGACTTGCCAGCGTTTGTGGATCCTACCAGGTAGACATCACCACGGTAGCGCCAGGAGCGCTGAAGTGCCGAGATTAACTCTTCGATGCCATAGCCAGTCTTGGCGCTGATGAGACGCACGTCCCGGACCACCGTGCACGACCTGTCCGACCGATTCGAATTCTCCTCTCTGTCCTGCGGCCCGTCCCGGCTGGGGAGCTGTGGCCCTCCGTGGCCAGGGGCCAGCAAAAGTCCGGCGCGGGCACAGTCGTTCCACAGCCGCTCCCGGAGCCGCTGCCGGTAGCCGGGGGCGTCCTGGGGCAGCAGGTCCACTTTGTTCCCCAGCACGATCAGCTGCTTGGGGCCTACCAGTGCCGGCAGGTCGGGCAGCAGGGCGTCGGGCAGGTGGAGCAGGTCCACCATGTAGAGCACCAGGGCGGGCCCGGGCCGCCGCCGCGCGGTGCTCACCAGCTCAGAGTACTGTTCGCGGCTCCCCTGCAGGCGCAGGGCGCGCTGGTGGTGCACCAGGAGCCAGCAGCGCTGGCACACGGCCCGCGCCAGCCCGCCGTCCGCCTGCGCCGCGCGCAGGAACTTCTCGCTGGGCAGGTATCCGGGCACGCCGGGGTCCTGGCAGTGCAGCTCTGCCCCGCAACCCGAGCAGTGCTGGCCGCTGGGCGGCACCGCCGGGTCCGGGTGCCCCACGACAGGGTGCGCCCGGCGGCCGACCCGCGGCTTCTGCGTCCGCCTGGGTTGCTCCCTCTCCTGGTGCTGCTGCTGCAGTTGTTCCAGCAGCTCTTTCCGGGTGGGCGCGGGCTCAGGCTCCAGGACGTACTCGGGGAACAGAAACCGCTCCTGCATGTTAGGGCTTCCTTCATAACTCTCAGCCTCCGTGAGGCCATGAGGAGGCTCAGGGCCCAGGTCCGACGCGGGCCCGGAGGAGGCGGCGGCCGCGCACCGCCTCCCCAGGAGCGTCTCCCAGAGGCCATGGCGCCCTACAGTGGGAGCGGATCGCCGCAGGAAGGGACTGAGCAGCGTGGGCGCCAGGCGTGCAGACAGCATGGGGAGCGCTGCTCCGGGCAGCTTTTTTTTTTTTTTTTCTTTTTTTTTTTTTTGTAGAGACAGAGTCTCACTTTATGGCCCTCGGTAGGGTGCCGTGGCCTCACACAGCTCACAGCAACCTCCAACTCCTGGGCTTAAGCGATTCTCTTGCCTCAGCCTCCCGAGCAGCTGGGACTACAGGCGCCCGGCCATATTTTGGTTGCAGTTTGGCCGAGGCCGGGTTTGAACCCACCACCCTCGGTAGATGGGGCTGGCGCCTTACCGACTGAGCCATACCCCGGGGCAGGTTCGAACATACAAGCCGCATGGCTGGCACCCTAACCACTGAGCTATGGGCATCCTGCCAGCAAATATATATCTTTTTACACTGTCATAGGAGCAACCATGTCAAAGATATAAAGGTTAAATTTGTTCTCATAAGTAAGAATCTTTTGAGGGCATCAGAGAAAAAAAAATGCTACTTCCTAATAGTCACAAAAAAGGAATATTTTTTTTTCCCAAATGAATATTTTAGCCCTAGGATAGTAATATGTTCTAGTACATAACATTAACTTTTAAATTAGAAAAATAAAGCCATAAGAAAATTAAAATACCTTCTAAAGAAAAATGTCAATCAACCCAACACCTCAAATTTTCATGTACATATTTAATAATAATTACAAAGCTTGAATTATAAATATATTATATTTAATTGTATTCATAATTATAATTTTTTTTTTTTTTTTTTTTGTAGAGACAGAATCTCACTGTACCACCCTCGGGTAGAGTGGCGTGGCGTCACACAGCTCACAGCAACCTCTAACTCTTGGGCTTACGCGATTGTCTTGCCTCAGCCTCGCCCGGCTATTTTTTTGTTGCAGTTTGGCCGGGGCTGGGTTTGAACCCGCCACCCTCGGCATATGGGGCCGGCGCCCTACTCACTGAGCCACAGGCGCCGCCCCATAATTATAATTTTAATTGCTACATAATATATTGAGTTAAATTATTACAGTTTTCCCTTTCTTTACAACTTTCTAAAGTAAATGATGAAAACATCTTCAAAATAAGGTACAAGTTTATTTTACTTTTTGCTATCATAATCTAGTTAAAAAAATAACAATACCCCATTCTCTATTAAGAATATATATTTATTATGTACCTATACATAGAAATAAAAGTTAGTTGATACCAAATGGCATGTGTGTACGGATTGCTCTATGTATAAAAACCTGACAAGGCAGAGGAAGAGCTATGTAATTTGTGGTTGAAAAGGCCTTTCCTGCTGGCCAAAATTCAAAACAATAATTTCAAGTACAGTGATGATGATAAATATAAATAATGATCAAAACGTAAGACGTAAAGTGAAGAATATATACTTGTACACACTGTTATAATTATCATTAGAGAAATAAAATTAAGATTAATTTTTATGAGATAAAATTAGATAATTAGGAGAATACAGGAAAGAAAATCACTAAAATATTAAAAATTACTAGGTCTCGGGAGGCAGGAGGGTACTTGGGGGCGGAAACTCACCTAATGTGCATAATGCAATGGTACATTTAAAAACTATTAAGAAAAGAGTATGGGTGGCACCTGTGGCTCAGTGAGTAGGGCGCCGGCTCCATATACCGAGGGTGGCGGGTTCAAACCCAGCCCCGGCCACACTGCAACAACAACAAAAAATAGCCGGGCGTTGTGGCGGGCGCCTGTAGTCCCAGCTGCTCGGGAGGCTGAGGCAAGAGAATAGCTTAAGCCCAGGAGTTGGAGTTTGTTGTGAGCCGTGTGACGCCACGGCACTCTGCCCGAGGGTGATACAGTGAGACTCTGTCTCTACAAAAAAAAAAAAAAAGAAAGAGTGTAATTGTGATGGACATATTAATCAGTTCAATGTAAGCATTTCACATTGTATATCAAATCAGTTATCCTGCCATAATGCATCATAATTACAAAGGTATCATAAATGCATCAAGGTACACAGTTATGATTTAATAAAAACAAAAAAATTTTAAAAAGTAAAAAATAAATAAACAAATAAATTGAAAAAAATTACTAGGTCTGGGTGGCAAAAAATATGGGTAATACTTTATTAACTGCTATTTTCAAATTTTTCTTTAATTCACTTATACTACTTTTTATTACATAAATATTCATCCTATAAATTTTATATGAAATAGAGATCAGAAAAAAAAGTGATCAGTAAGTTGTACATGTTTGTCTTTATGTATTTTATTTAGCAGAAACCTACTATGGATGAAGTTACTTCATTTTAAGTATATGTTGCCCTAAAGTTGGCACTAATTTCAACTTTGGGGGAATGGTATTTTTTCTGTTAAAAAAAATTCCTCTTACTACCTTCTGAATACTTCTTTCATCGTCATCTTCAGATGGATCTGACTGGTGTTTTGGACTGTCCATTGGAAGGAATGCTCTGACATCTGGACTAAAAACAAAAATGAACTTTATTATAACTTCAACAGCATTTCTACAGGTTTTCTGCCTTTTAAAATAGAAACCAATATAGAAATAACTATATTAGCACTGATAGTAAGAAAGCCAACAAAATCTATTAACATTATAAAAGCAGTAAGAAAATTATTTTTTAAAAAAACAAGGAAACCAACAGACAAATGGGCAAAGGCATAAAGAGGTAGTTGATAGAGACAACGTAAATGACAAAGCAAATTTATGAAGATGCTCACTTCACTAATAACCAAAAAATATAAATTAAAACAAGAAGGATATACCATTTTATATCTACTAACAGGCAAAAATTAGGAAGATAATACCAGGGGTGGCGCCTGTGGGTCAGTGAGTAGGGTGCCGGCCCCTTATACTGAGGGTAGCGGGTTTGAACCCAGCCCCAGCAAAAAAATAGCCAGGTGTTGTGGCAGGATCCTGTAGTCCCAGCTACTTGGGAGGCTGAGGCAAGAGACTCGCCTAAGCCAAGGATATGGAGGTTGCTGTGAGCTCTAACACCACAGCTCTCTATAACAGGCGACAAAGTAAGACTCTGCCTCTAAAAAAAAAAAAAAAAAAAGAGGGGAAAAAGAAAGCTAATACCAGAAGTTAGTAAGGACTTAGGGAAAGAGACACCCTCATGTATTGCTGGTGAGAAGATAGAAGAAGACAACTTTTCTGTAAAGAAACCTGGCAATACTTGCTGAAACTGTGTATGCATTTTCTCTTGGCCCAGAAATTCCAGTTCTAGGAAGTAAACCATACAAAAATTATGTGCAGGACCAGGCAAAGGCATGTAGTAACCATGACATTCACTGCAGGATTCTCTACAGTAGGAATTTGAAGCAAAGTAGGCATCAGGGAAATCAACTATGGTAACAGACTACAGAGAATATCAGTCAGCAGCCAGAAACAAGGAACCGTAACACAGGATATATATATTTCCTTTCTATCTACATATATATATATAAATATGTGCGCACACAAAGCATCAGTAAGTCTAATTTTAACAAAGTTACATAGATACAGATATGCAAGCACATATATCCAACATATTAACCTGGATGTCAACAGTGACGATGAGGAAATGGGTACGAAGATCAAGGCTGAGGAGAAAGACACAGCACCCACAGCACAGTGGTTCTGGCGCTGGCCACATGCACCAAGGGTGGCGGGTTTGAACCCGGCCCGGGCCAGCTAAACAACAATGACAACTACAACAAAAAACAGCTGGGCGTTGTGGCGGGTGCCTGTAGTCTCAGCTACTGGGAGGCTCAGGCAAGAGAATCACTTAAGCCCAAGAGTTTGAGGTTGCTGTGAGCTGTGACACCAAAGCACTCTACCAAGGGCAACATAGTGAGACTCTCTGTTGCCAATAAATAAATAAATACATAATAAAGAGAAAAAATGGACTAAAATGAAAGATGGGCCACGCGTGGATTAGTGACAATTCTGAGGAATGATTCACTCTCTACACCTGCTACAATGTACATTCGTTGCAGGGAATTCAAAAGATAAACAATTACGAACAATATACATTCATCGCAGGGAATTCAAAAGATAAAAAAAAATTTTTTAAAAAGGGAAGGGCTGGCTCGGCACCTGTGGCTCAAGTGGCTAAGGCACCAGCCACATACACCTAACCTGGAAGGTTCAAATCCAGCCTGGGCCTGCCAAACAACAATGATAGCTACAACCAAAAAATAGCCAGGCGCTGTGGCGGGCGCCTATAGTCCCAGCTACTTGGGAGGCAGAGGCAGGAGAATCTCTTGAGCCCAGGAGCTAGAGGTTACTGTGAGATAACCAAAAATTAGCCAGGCATTGTGGTGGGTGCCTATAGTCCCAGCTACTTGGGAGGCAGAGGCAGGAGAACTGCTTGAGCCCAGGAGCTGGAGGTTGCTGTGAGCTGTGATGCCATGGCACTCTACCTAGGGTGACAGCTTGAGGCTCTGTCTCAAAAAATAAATGAATAAATAAAATACAAATAAAAAGGGAAGGGCTGGCATGAATGTAAAATGGTACAGCTGCTGTGAAAAAGTTTCATAGTTCCTTGAAAAGTTAAACAGTTACTGTATGTCCCCACAATTCCACTCCTGGGCATATATCCAAGAGAAATAACAACACATTAGTATGTTCACACAAAAACTCACACAGGACTACTCAGAGCAGCATTATTTTTTGTTTGTTTGTTTGTTTTGGATTGAATGAATAAATGTGGAGGATGCCATTTTCCACAGTGGTGCTGGAAAGGCTGGCACCTGTTTTCATTCCCTGACAGGAACCTGGGGAAGCCACCCTTAACAGTGGGGCAGGATTTAGGAGAGGAAAGGGAGGGGCCACATAAAGAGAACACACAAGGCTAGGGAAGGGCTTCTGTAATTGCCTTTAAATTCTTTTTGTTGGCTGTATCTGTTAAGTGTGATAAGATATTATTAATCTTTGGACAATCTGGCCTTGAATATCTGAATGAACTCTTGTTAGTGGGTTCACTTAGGTCTCTTCACCTCCCTAAATGCTTCTTGAATGAATGCTGGCCGAAGCATGACAAGGCCCTATAAGACAGTCCATGTATCTTTCCGGTACATTTCTTGTGAATGATTCACAAGAAAGATCCTGGAATGTTGCCTTAAACTGACCAGAATTAAGTTGCTTGATGATAAATTCTATCTGGCGGGGCGGTGCCTGTGGCTCAAGGAGTAGGGCGTCGGTCCCATATGCCAGAAGTGACGGGTTCAAACCCAGTCAAAGCCAAAAACCAAAAAAAAAAAAATAATCTGGTGGATCATTTCAGTGTTGCCTTCTTTGATGAAGCACCCTCCAGCATCCACAGCACCATTTTGTTCTGAGCAAGGTAGAGGTGACCTTCAGCTAGTGACGCAAAAGCGTTGATGAGCCTGGCCATGTACTGCCGCACCACCTCACTCTTTGCGTGCAGCAAGTGAAGCACATTCCTCTGGTTGTGGGTATGACAGTCCAAGAGGTCGTTGCTGATGTAGGCCTGCAGAACCGCCTCCCTCTGCTCTCCAGGACGGGAGGTGCTCAAGCGCCAGCGCAGAGCCTGCAACAAGAAGGCTTTTAAACCATCACTCCCCCAAATCAAATCCTTCTTCAGTTTCTCATAATCCAGGGAGGGCAGTAATGGGACATCTTTCAGTCTCACGGGTGCCACGGAAGCTTGTAACATGCTGGAAGCCGTCCCAGGCCTTGTGAAGTCCACGCTATGAGCCAGGCTCTGCCACATCTGGTTGCTGAAGAGGCAGACACGGACACTCTGGAGGTACTCAGGAGTGATCATCTTGCCACTGACTGTGGCCTGAGAGAATCCGGCAGCTCTGCTGTGACTCCAATGAGATTGTGGTAGTCTGCTTGGATCTTACTGTACGTCTCAGGTAGGTCACTGACCTAAGTTCAGCTCTGACCAGCTGCTGGTGGAGCTGCTGCAACATCTCTTTGTTACTTTGTCCATTCTCCTTATACACTGTTAAAAGCTTCAGCGTGTTGCTATCTTTAAATATTAAAGCTAGAAACTTTTCCAACTTCAACTTTAACTCTGGAGTCCAGGAATGCTGAAAGAGTTCTTTAAACGAAGGGTGTACCATAGGGTTGGGAAGAAAAGGAAGGGCATAGAAAGGAAGAAACTCGGTGGTCTGGCTCAGCGCTGCTCCTTTGGTCTCCAGGTAGGTTTTGAAGTAAGAAATCCTTTCCTCCAGCTCCTCTCTGTCCGGTCTCCCTACGGAATGTTTCAGAGGATAGATGGCAAAATGGATGTGAAGATAGAATTCCAACTTCTGGGCAAGGGCGTCACCATTTTGGATGAAACTGGGAATGTGTTCTTCCCATAAATTGAAGAACACCTTCTGGTCTCCATTGTCAAATGCAGAGACAAGAGCCTTCTGAATTATCAATGATTTAGAGTCCTGTAAAGATCCACCTGCTGTTTTACATAATGGTTTTCCTTTTATTTTGCATTCTTTGGAAAATGTTTTCAAGGTATCTTCAAATTCAGCAAAATCTAAATACTCTTTCACTAGTTCGAGTATTTCAGATTCATGAGCCAGAATATCCCCCATATTGAACTGTTCCTGGTAATTCTCACAGGAAAAATGTCTGTACTTCGGCCGCGGACCAGCCTCCACCCTACAGCATTATTCATAATAGCTAAAAAGTGGAAACACCCCAAATATCCATCAGTGGATGAATGGATAAACAAAATGTGGTTTATGATCAAGTGATTCTCTTGCCTCAGCCTCCCAAGTAGCTGGGACTACAGGTGCCTGCCACAACACCCAGCCTTTTTTTTTTTTTTTTTTTTTTTTTTAGAGACAAGGTCTGGCTCTGACTCAGGACGGTTTCAAACACATGAGCTCAGGCAATCCATCCGACTCAGCCTCCCAGAGTGCTAGGACTACAGGCATGAGCCACCACACCCAGCCGAAAGGATCACATATTGTGATCCTTTTCTATTTGTTTATTTATTATTCTATTTGTTTCCATTTGATTTGACTATTTGATTTGATTCTATTTGTTTATTATTAGCCTTGCCAATGCAAGGCCTCAAAAAATTGATTAAAATCTCAACTTGTTCCTCTCCACGGAAATCTTTTTTTTGAGACAGAGTTTTACTATGTCCCTCTGGGTAGAGTGGTGTCACAGCTCACAGCAACCTCAATCCCTTGGGCTTAAGCAATTCTCTTGCTTCAGCCTCCCAAACAGCTGGGACCACAGGTGCCTGCCACAGTGCCCGACTATTTATTTTGTTGTTGTTGCAGTAGTCACGTTGATTTGAGCAGGCTCAGGCCAGTTTGAACCCACCAGCCTGGGTGTACGTGGCCCGTACTCTACCCACTGCGCTGCAGGTGCTGCCCATTCTCCACGGAAATCTTTAGTAAGATTTACCCACTCTGAAGAGAAACCAGACCGTACTGTATGATTTCACTTTATTTATTTAGTTTTTGAGGCAGAGTCTCAAGCTGTCACCCTGGGTAGAGTGCTGTGGCGTCACAGCTCACAGCAACCTCAAACTCTTGGGCTTAAGCGATTCTCTTGCCTCAGCCTCCCGAGTAGCTGGGACTACAGGCACCCACCACAATGCCCAGCTATTTTTTGGTTGTAGTTACAGTTGTCATCGTTGATTTTAGCAGGCTCAGGCCAGGTTCAAATTCGCCATCCTTGGTGTATGTGGCGGGTGCTGTACCCACTGAACTACGGGCACTGCCCGTATGATTTCATTTTTGATATACTCAGAATAAGCAAATCTATAGAGACAGGAATAGAATAGTGGTTTCAAAAGTTGGAAGAAGAGACAATTTGGAGGTAGTTTCTTTTGTGGGGGGGATGAAAATGTCAGATTAGACTTGGAGTAATAGAATTAGATGCTGAAGATGGTTGTACAGCATTGTGAATATATTAAACACCACTGAATTGTATACTTTTAAATAGTTAAAATGTTGAATTCTATCTCAGTAAAAGGGGGGTGGGGTTTTTAATCTTACCACACACAAGCACTGTTACCATTTTAGCATGTTTTATTTCAGTCTTGTTCTCTGCATAATTAGGATCATGCTATATTTAAATTTTTATGTTTTTTACTTAAAAATTAATTATAAACATTTGCCAATGTTGTTAAAAAACTGTTGATAAACAGTAACTTTTGATAGATATATGATGTTCTATTATACGGGTACACCAAAAGTTACTGAATGAAAAAAATAAAAAGACATGTTACTGAATGATTCTTTTACTTTAGGATCTGTAGATGGCTTCCAACTTTTTACTATACAATTTCATTAGTATAAATAACACTGCAATTGACCATCTTTGTGCTAACGTTAGAACTGCACAGATTTTTTTTTTTTTTTTGAGACAGAACCTTATTTTGCTGCCCTCAGTAGAGTACTGTGGTGTCACAGCTCACAGCAACCTCAAACTCTTGGGCTTAAGCAATTCTCTTGCCACAGCCTCCCAAATAGCTGGGATGACAGGAGCCCACCACAACACTCAGCTATATTTAGACACTGGGTCTCGCTCTAGCTCAGGCTGGTCTTGAACCCATGCACCTAGGCAATCCACCAGACTCGAATCTGCAGATTTTCAAAAATAAAATGACTGGTCAGAATTGTAAAGAATTTTTCAGCATTAAATAATTTGTTAAAGTGATTTCCAGAGAGGTTATACCAATTTACACTCCGTTAGCAGTATAGGAACACCCTGAAAACTCTCCCAGCCTTGGTTTGCATTAAAGGTATATACAAATACACATTGTATATTAACATCTTTGATAATTTGGTAAGCGAAAAACTGCATTTTTCTAAAAAGGTATTACGCAAATGCAAATTAAAGAAACTAACGACTTACTAAAATGGAAAGACTAACAATGCTAAGTGCTGGTGAGATAAGCAATGTGATTTGATGGTAGAAGTATGAAACTGGTACTAACATTTTGGAAAATTATTCAACATTATCCACTAAGGTTAAACATATACATATCCTATAACCCAGAAGTTCTGCTTCAAGATACATAAAGAATGTTTGCATGTGTGCACCAAAAGATGTTAATGACAATATAATTTACAATAGCCAGAAAACAGAAACAACTCAAGTGTCCATCAATAGTAGAACAGATTACTGTGGCACATTCATACAATGGAATATTACATAGCAAAGGAAATAAATTACACCTCCATACAACAACCTGGGTAACTCTCACCTTGTTGAAAATAAGCCAGCTGGAGAAAAAAAATTGTATGATTCTATTTACATACAGTTTAAAAATTAGGCGGCGAATCTATATTATTAAAAATCAGGACAATAGTTACTTTTAGGAAGAAAAGAAGACACAGAGATTGAAAGAGGATGTGTGAGGGGCTTCAGGGGTATTGATAACGTTTTATTTCTTGGCCTGGTAGGGGGTAAAAGTGACAACTGAGGTGTGTTCCCTTTCTGATCATTCGTTGAGCTGTATAGACATCATCTGGGCACTTTTCTGAATCTTACGCTTCCATTTTTTTTCTTTCTTTCTTTATTTTTTTGAGGGTCACCCAGGCTAGAGTACAATGGCATGGTCATAGCTCATTGTAAACTCAAATTCCAGGGCTCAAGCAATCCTTCCACCTCAGCCTGCCAAATAGCTGGGGCCACAATCATGTGCAATCACACCAAGCTAATTTTTTATTTTTATTTTTTGTAGAGATAAAATCTTGCTGTCTTACCTGTGCTGGTTTTGAACTCCTGGCCTCAATCAATCCTTGTGCCCCAGCCTCCCAAAGTGCTAGGATTATAAGCAAGAGCCACTGCATCTGGCCATTTTCATTTCTTAAGGAAATGTTCAGTTTTTCTAATAATTAATAAGCCACTTGTATCTCCTCTTTTGTAAACAGCTCATTTGCTTTATTTTTCTTTTGGTGTCTTGAGGGTATTATTTGCATGAGTTCTTTCTATATTAACTTTACTTCTCTATTGATCTTTATTATGGAAAATATTTTTGTATTTTTCATTTACGATTGATAATTCATTTATGATTTACGAGAAGTTTTTAATACTCAAATTTTTCATTGTTTTACTTTGTGATACATCATTCACTGCCAGTATTCTCAGACAACCCTCCTCCATATACAGGTCAGAGAAACTAATAACATTTTATTCTACTTTTTAATGATTTTTAAATTTGATTTTAATAAAGTTTTCTTAAAAATGAGCTTTTATCTATTGAAGTAAAGCTTTTTTTTTTTTTTTTTTTTAAGAGACAGAGTCTCACTTTGTCACCTGCGGTAGAGTGCCATGGCGTCATAGCTCACAGCAACCTCCAGCTCTTGGGCTTAGGCGATTCTCTTGCCTCAGCCTCCCAAGTAGCTGGGACTATAGGCTCCCGCCACAATGCCCAGCTACTGAAATAAAGCTATTTTTAAAGTACATTTCCTCAATAGTAGTAAAAGGCTTGATTGGCTTCTTGCAATCTTACTATTTTAGGGCAGTGCCTGAGGCTCAGTGAGTAGGGCTCAGGCCCCATACGCCGAGGGTGGCGGGTTCAAACCCAGCCCCGGCCAAACTGCAACAAAAAAATAGCCGGGCTTTGTGGCGGGTGCCTGTAGTACCAGCTCCTCGGGAGGCTGTGGCAAGAGAATCATATAAGCCCAAGAGTTAGAGGTTGCTGTGAGCCGTGTGACGCCATGGCACTGTACCCAAGGGTGGTACAGTGAGACTCTGTCTCTACAAAAAAAAAAAAAAAAAAAAAACCTTTACTATTTTAAATGAAGATATCAAATGAAGAGCATGAAAATTAAAGTTCTGTTAAGAAGAGAAGGGATCGAGAAAATATGAAAGGTCACTTTTATTACAAAGAAAATGTCAGTTAAAAAATTAAGTTTAAAAAACTCCTGGCTATTCTGGGGGTGCTGGTAATGTTCTCTATCTTTAAAGTACTGGCGGTGGCTACAGGGGGCAAAAGTATAGAAAAATCCATTGAGTTGTATGCTCAAGAACTGTATATTTTACAGTACAATGTTTTATAAATTGGCGATTTTAAATAATCAAGTTGCTTTTAGTTGAATTTTAATGTCAAATATAACATCTTTGTAATACTACACTTCAAGATTCAGAATATTTAATATTTATTATATATAGCATTAGAACTTCTGAGTAACAATTAAAAATATTAGAATAATCACCACCCTCATCATTTGTATACTTATTCCAAGTCAGCTCTGTCAAAACAGAACAGATTAAAGCTTTGAATGCATGGAATGTATTTCAAAGAAGCCAGTCATATACCATTTCAGAGTAACAGCCAGTGCACAGAGCCAAGACTGGCGGTTAGAAGGGTACATCTAAACTGAAGATAGCATAGAACTTGTCCTCAGGAAAAGGCATAATGTTTAACCAAGTAATTCCACTAAGAGCCAAACTGTAAAAGAATCTTTGCTAAATTAGCTGGGCATTGTGGCAGGTGCCAGTAGGCCCAGCTACTCAGGAAGCTGAGGCAAGAGGTTTGCTTGAGCCCAAGAGTTGGAGGTTGTTGCGAGCTATGACATCACGGAGCTTAACCCAGAGAAACTGACTGAGACAAGACTCTGTCTCACAGAAAAAAAAAAAAAGAAAGAAAGAAAAAAGTCTTCATTAAGGAACAGACTAGAAAGGGAATTCAATTTCATGTGAAGACACCTGCTCGAACTGCACTGGTTAATCCAGGGGCAAGACCTCCTTGACCCTTGTCCTACCTGTGAGCATCAGGGGAAATCCATAGCTCTGGGCAGAAGATCTTGTCAGGGAAGACTCAGTTTTAGTATTTTTAGTAACTTAATAAATTAAGTAAATTAAAAAAGAGTGGAAGTTGTCTTGGTGCCTGTAGCTCAGTGGGTAGGGCACCAGCTATATACAGCAAGGGGGGCGGGTTCGATCCCAGCCCAGGCCAGCTAAACATCAATGACATCTGCAACAACAAATAGCTAGGTATTGTGGCAGGCACCTGTAGTCCCAGCTACTTGGGAGGTTGAGGCAAGAGAATTGCTTAAGCCCAAGAGTTTTAGCTTGCTGTGAGCTGTGATGCCACGGCACTCTAACGAGGGTGACAAAGCAAAACTGTGTCTCAAAAAAAAGAGTTGATGCCTTCTTTGAACTATGAAGAACTATATAAATGGTAATCATGGTTTTTAGAACAAGTGCTCAAAAACACAGTCCTTCAGTGTTGTACTTCTGAAAAGATTATTTAAGTGTTTTGTGTTTACATCCTTATCTATATAAAGCAACTTCTGCATTTACATAGCTAAGTAAGGTGTGGAAAAGCTCCACAGATATTTTACTTTACCTTCTTTATTTCTTCTTAGAATATAATACTTTATACATACAAAACAATGTAAGTACTGTAACATATATTAAATTACCAAGGACAATAAAGGTAATCACTATGAACCAACTACTAGACTCAAAAATAAAAACATAAACTAAGCCACAGATCTACCAATGTTTTCACAGGTATTTCTTTCTTTCTTCTTCTTCTTTTTTTTTTTTTTTTTTTCAGTTTTTGGCTGGGGCTGGGTTTTTAAACCCGCCACCTCCGGCATACGGGGCCAGCGCCCTACTCCGTTGAGCCACAGGTGCCACCCTTCTTTCTTATTTTTTACAGACAAGGTCTTGCTATGTCACTCAGGCCGGAGTACAGTGGTGCCATAGTAGCTCACCATCAAACCATTTTTAAATGGGGTTCAAGCAATCCTATGTCTTCCTGAGGAGCTGGGACTACAAGTGCTACCACACCTGGCTAATTTTTTTAATTTTCTAGAGACGGGTCTTGCTATACTCAGGCTGGTCTCAAATTTCTGGCCTTGAGTGATCCCCCAACCTCGGCCTTCCAAAGAGCTGAGATTACAGGCATGGGCCAACAGGGCAGCCAGGCCTGGGAAAGTGCCTTCATCTGCCTACAATACTATGCTGAGAAAGACTAGAGGCCTTCTGTGGGTCAACAGAACACTGCTGCAGCTAGAACAAAGGCTGGGGGCATGTGTGCCTGACCCTACCAACGCCATCAGCCTCATCTCCTTTCCAAAACCCTACTCTGTTCCAGTCACCATGAAATGTTATAAGTGGCCTCGTGGTTCCGGGTTTTTGCATCCTCTGTTACATGTACTTCTCCCTTTACCTGAATGTTCTCCCTACCTTTTTTTCTTGAATGATTATACATGCATTAAGTCCTAGAAGGCTTTCCTTGACATCCTCAAAAAGAGAGGGCCACATATTTTTCTGTTATCTTCTGACATCTCTACCATAAAAACTACCCAGCTTCAACTACTTGTTTATACGTCTGACTCTCCCACTGGGCTGGGAACCCATGCCTCTAGAAGGGATGAAAGGGATGGAAGTCATTTTTTTTTGTGTGGTTTTTGGCCGGGGCTGGGTTTGAACCCGCCACCTCCGGCATATGGGACTGGCGCCCTACTCCTTCAGCCACAGGCGCCGCCCTGGGATGGAAGTCATTTAGCTTTACATTCCCAAAGCAGGCAATGGGCACTTAAATGCTTTTTGAAGGCACAAACGTAGTATCAAATAATTAGTAAAATGTTTTAACTGCATTATGCAAATTTATTTCAAGTTTAATCTGTAAAACTAATTCAAATACAAATGGAAGAAAGAAAAGAAAACAAGTTGATGAAGGGCAAAGGGAATTAAGAACATCAGGGAGGAAATGCTCCAGGAAGAATTTACAAACATACCTAGTATACAGCACGATTTCACAGAAGAGATAAAATCTGTGTGAGGCTTATTTAACATTCTTAGATTTGGTTTCAGCATCCCTTCAGAATACAATGATAATGACTTACTGGTTATAGAGCTCTGGATGCCTAACCAGGTTTTGAATAAATTCATTCAGTCCTGCTCTTCTTTGTTTAATAAAATCTGTTAAGAGAATATAAGACCTTCGGTTTATTTATGTCAGATTATGTAACTATCATCAATACAATTACATAAGAATAAACAGGTATAGACGGTACATTTTGATTAAGAATCTATTTCTCAATTCATGCTTCTTGGTTACAATGAAGAATAAATGCTCAGAAATATACATCTATAAATCCAATAATTAACATAAATCAGATAATGTAGCTTCCAAAATAACTTAAAAGCTATCTATTTTGGATTGTGAATACATTCAACTACAAAACTTAGAAAAGTACTTTGCTTTGTCTAACTCCTCATGTACTGTCAAGTAATGAATAAAAATGAACACTAATAACTATCATGCTAACTTTTAAAAGACAAATGACAAAAATAAGTATTACTGGAAATCCTTTGCAACTGGGGAATAGTGATTAATTGATTAACTGAGTATTACCAAAACTCTGGTTTAACCCTCATTGTTAAAAACCCCCTTAAAAATGTATGGGTACATTGTCCTAACAAGTACTTGCACAGCATCTTCTAAGTATTTTATTTGTTGATAATTGAGGGTCATATAACAGCAGTTTAGTAATAAATGTGAAGCATAAGCCTTTCTTAGAATTAGAAAACTTTACCCAAGTATCTTGTCTCTGGTACTTATTAGATGACCTTAAACCTTTCTAAGACTTAAATCCTTACTTTAAAATGGGGATAACAACAGTATTCATATGTCAAAATGCTGCTATATGATTAAATGAGACACACAGTAATGCATATAAGCTTATAGCAGAATGTCTGGCAGATGGTTAGGATGTAATCATTAGCTGCTATTATTTTTATTAAATGTGGGGTTAAAAAGCCATCATCCTAAACCCTAATACTTAAGAAATATACAGAAAAAACTGAAGAAATGTGACTTGATAAAGTGCCTCCTAATAGTGAATATCTGAATAAAAACCCACAAACAGTATGTCACTGAATAATGAATTTTGGTTTAGTAAATCCACTCAATAAAGGATTTAAAGTACACCATTTGTCCCCAAACTGATGGGTTATTTCCAGTCACGTAGGTTTATTTCTACTTCTTATATGTTAAGTATGGCTGTTAAAGAACAAATATAAAATTAGGTGCGGACTTTTGGACTGATGCACTTGGTACATTTTTTGTCAACTATGAATTCTCTGAAGAATTTCAGGTATCTTGTAAGATTCTTCCAAGGACATTTTTTCATGTCACCAGACAACGCACATGTGAAGATTACATTAAAAACTGTACTTGAGGCTTGGGCCTGAAGCTTACTGAGTAGGGTGCTGGCCACATACACCGAAGCTGGCAGGTTTGAGCCCAGCCTCGACCTGCTAAACAACAATGTAAACTGCAACCAAGAAATAGTCAGGCATTGTGGTGGGCACCTATAGTCCCAGCTACTTGGAAGGCTGAGGCAATAGAATCGCTTAAGCCCAAGAGTTTTGAGGTTGCTGTGAACTGTGATGCCACAGCACTCTACCAAGGGTGACATAGTCAGACTCTGTTTAAAAAAAATAAAAAACAAAAAACTGTGCTTGAAAAACAGTTATTTCTTGAGAGCTGGACTTAGGAACATGGGAGGAAGAACTAATATGAATGACTGCATTGGGAATATTAAAAGAAAATTTTTTTTCTCCTTGGAGGCAGAGTCTTACTATGTTACCCTCTGAGCTACAGAGTGCTGTAGCATCACAGCTCACGGCAACCTCAAACTCTTCGGCTTAAGCTATTCTCTTGCCTCAGCCTCCCTAGTAGCTGGGACTACAGGTTTCTGCCACAACACCCGGCGATTTTTGTGTTGTAGTTGCCATTATTGTTTAGCTGGCCCCTGCCGGGTCAAACCCACCAGCCTTGGTGTATGTGGCCGGCGCCCTACCCACTGAACTATGGGTGCTGCCTTTAAAAGAAATTTTTTTTTTTTTTGAGACAGAGTCTCACTTTGTTGCCCTGGGTAGAATGCCCTGGCATGACAGCTCACAGCAACCTCCAGCTGTTGGGCTTAGGCAATTCTCTTGTCTCAGCTTCCCGAGTAGCTGGGATTACAGGTGCCCACCACAACACCCGGCTATTTTTTTTGTTGTTGTTGCAGTTTGGCCGGGGCCGGGTTTGAATCTGCCACCCTTGGTATATGGGGCTGGCGCTCTACTCACTGAGCCACAGGCACTGCCCTAAAAGAAAATTTTAATGACTATATGGAAGGAGCTTTAAATTCTTCTGTGGATTTATTAAAGATGCTTTACTTTTGGAGACCAGTATGATAACAGAGGGAGTTTTCTTTTTTCAATGAGCTATAGACCGCGCTGCACTAAGCGCTACAGACTTTCTAGTTCATCACTAACTAAACAGTTTTGAAATCCCAGTGTGAGGCCCTGTACGGAAAGAGAAAGAAAGAAGTCTGCAATCAAACAAGAAGTTCAGCAGCAGTCAGAATTTAGGAACAATTCCAAGCTTCATTTTTTTAGATCAACATTAAGCATGCAAATATCTGAAAAAATTCCAGAAAAGACTAAAATGTGTACCATGCCATTATAGGATTAAGTGCCAAGAATTTTTATAAGGTTGAGATATTGTGTTAAGAATTATAGTAGGCATTTTTAAAATCTCTCTAATGAAGAACTTACACAAACATATCTGTTGTAATTAAAAAGAAATTTCAATTAGAAATTCAGAAAAACCCTTAATGCTCAGATAATAAAATGAAAAGCTTTAGTCTCCAAAATAAGTATTAAACTGAACTATTCCCATTTCTATCATTTTGCTCTTCATGAAAAATCATACAAAAGGACACTATCCTCAACAGTGTGGGGCAGAGGAAAGAATCATCGGACTGACTGAGGAGATGTTGGGTTTTACGACCAATGCCGTGAACTCTGCTTTTAAAGGCATCCTATGTTTACACATGAAGCAGACAGTAAAGAGCTGAGGGAATGAGCTCTGAAGACGGACAACCTGGTAAGTCTGATTCTGCCCTGGATTAGCTATGAGACTCGGGAAAATGGCCTCATCTTGCAAACTCTCTATTTTCCTCATCTATGAAATAGAGGTAAAAGGCACTACCGTATAGATATGAACTCAAATAACAGCACAGTCACCATGACGACTCCTACTAGTATAACGGCCTGCCACAGCAAAGGACACTGGAGTAGTCTCATAACTCTGGATCTTGCCTGTGCCGCTTTCTGGCTTTCTGACCTCAAACAAATGCCCCCTTTCTTTATCTCATGATCTATAAGAGATCCTTCCAGCTATACCACTTTGTGATGGTCGTCTAAAAAAGAAAGGGCGTGGGAAGCTAGCTAACAAAATTATTCTACCTTATTTGGAATCCTTGATAATTTAGAAGTTTAAGTTATACAGTAAGTGATATTTAAAAGCTTTAACCTAATATTGAATAGCCTTTCTAAAAGAAGTCACTCAGGTGAAAATGGCATACAAGCATTCATTTATTCATTCATTAATCATCTATTATACACTTTAAAATGTGCAAGGCACTGGAAATACAAAAATGTTTCATTAATACCTGGTAACTATCCTCAAGAAGTTCACATTCTAGGCTGGGCAGGGTGGCTCACGCCTATAATCCTAGCACTCTGGGAGGCAGAGGCAGGTGGACTACCCTGGACTCAGAGGTTCGAGACCAGCCTGAGCCAGAGTGACACCCCATCTCTACCAGAAAAAAGCCAGGCGTTGTGCCGGGTGCCTGTAGTTCCAGCTACTTGGGAGGCTGAGGCAAGAGAATCTCTTAAGTCCAAGAGTTGGAGGTTGCTGTGACCTATGATGCCATGGCACTCTACCGAGGGCCACAAAGTGAGACTCTGTCTCAATAAAAAATAAATAAATAAAAAGGAAAAAAAAAGAAGAACTCCACATTCTACTGGAGAAGAAATTTAAACAAATCACTACATACAGGCACACCAAGGGTACTAACAGCAAAGAACTCACAGGTTGTTTCAAGAGCAAAGAGATTCCTAACCTATCTAGGGACTAGCTCTTAAGAAAAATATCCTGGACAGCTGACATGACAACAAGGCTTATAAAAAGACCTGGGTAGATAGGAAGTCTGGACTTCAGTAGAACTCAAAGACTGGGACTGAAATAGGAAGTAGTCTTTTTATTTTGTACAAACTTATTTGTCCTCAATAAGCAGAGGTAAATATTGAGTAATAAAAGAAGTTTATAGCTAGGCCAGATGTGGTGGCTGACTCATGTAATCCTGTCACTCTGGTAGGCCAAGGTAGGTAGACTGCCTGAGCTTAGAGGTTCAATACCAGCCTGAACAGGAATAATACCCCACCTCTAAAAATAGCCAGACTTTATAGTCCCAGGTACTCGGAAGGCTGAAGCAAGAGAATTGCTTGAGCCCAAGAGTCTGAGGTTGCTGTGAGCTATGACACCATGGCACTCTACCAGGGGCGATAAAGTGAGACGCTGTCTTAAAAAAAAAGGAGTTTCTATCTAAGCTGTTTAAGGGAAGGATCATGCCTTCCAGGTGGGAATGCAAATTAATACTCATCATCCTTAATCATCAGAGAAATGCAAATCAAAACTACTTTGAGATATCATCTAACTCCAGTAAGATTAGCCCATATCACAAAATCCTAAGACCAGAGATGTTGGCGTGGATGTGGAGAAAAGGGAATACTTCTACACTGCTAGTGGGAATGCAAATTAATATATTCCTTTTGGAAAGATGTTTGGAGAACACTTAGAGACCTAAAAATAGATCAGTCATTCAATCCTATAATTCCTCTACTAGATCTATACCCAGAAGACCAAAAATCACATCATAACAAAGGTATTAGTACCAGAATGTTTATTGCAGCCCAATTCATAATTGCTAAGTCATGGAAAAAGCCCAAGTGTCCATCGATCCACAAATGGATTAATAAATTGTGGTATATGTACACCATGGAATATTATGCAGCCTTAAAGAAAGATGGAGACTTTACCTCTTCCATGTTTACATGGATAGAGCTGTCATATTTTTCTTACTAAAGTATCTCAAGAAAGGAAGAAAAAGTATCCAATGTACTCAGCCCTACTATGAAACTAATTTATGGCTTTCATATGAAAGCTATAACTCAGTTATAACCTAAGAATATGGGGATGAGGAAGGGGGAGAGACAGGGGAGGGAGGGGGGAGGATGGGCAGAGGGAGGGTGATTGGTGGGATTACACCTGCGGTGCATCTTACAAGGGTACATGTGAAACTTAGTAAATGTAGAATATAAATGTCTTTTTTTTTTTTTTTTTTTTTTTTTTGTAGAGACAGAGTCTTACTCTACCACCCTCGGGTAGAGTGCCGTGGCTCTCTCACACAGCTCACAGCAAGCTCTAACTCCTGGGCTTACACGATTCTCTTGCCTCAGCCTCCGGAGGAGATGGGACTACAGGCGGCTGCCACAACGCCCGGCTATTTTTTTTTGTTGCAGTTTGGTCAGGGCTGGGTTTGAACCTGCCACCCTCAGCATATGGGTCCGGTGCCCTACTCACTGAGCCACAGGCGCCGCCCGAATATAAATGTCTTAACACAATAACTCAGAAAATGCCAGAAAGGCTATGTTGACCAGTTGATGAAAATGTATCAAAAGGTCTATAAAACCAGTATATGGTGCCCCCTGATCGCATTAACGTATACGGCTATGTTTTAATAAAAAAAAATTGATCTTTAGCCCTTAATATAATGTCTTACAAGGCACTTAATACTTACAAATAGGCTAGGCGCCCATAGCACAGTGGTTACCGTGCCAGCCATATACATCCAGACTGGTAGGTTCCAACCCAGCCCAGGCCAGCTAAACAACAATGACAACTGCACAACAACAAAAAAAATAGCCAGGCGTTGTGGTGGGCACCTGTAGTCCCAGCTACATGGGAGGCTAAGGCAACAGAATAGCTTGAGCCCAAGAGTTTGAGGTTGCTGTGAGCTGTGATCCCACAGCACTTTACTGAGGGTGACACAGTGAGACTGTCTCAAAAATATATATATATATTTATATGTTAAATAAATAAATACTTGTAATTAAAGAAAATACTGAGCAACCATTTATACATTCTAGCAATTCACATTCTCTAAATTTCATAAAACCACCCCTTAATGAACTCCATTTCTTCATAATTTTGCCATTTTGTTATTTTCAAAAATAATCTTTTTTGGTAAACAAAAAAGTGGTTTCTATATTGATATCAGGATCCCATCAGCAAAAGATTTGATACTAAACTATTTTAAACTTAAGAAATATAGTTTCCTGGGCAGTGCCTGTGGCTCAGTGGATAGAGTGCTGGCCCCATATACTGAGGGTGGCGGGTTCGAGCCTGGCCCCGGACAAACTGCAACAAAAAAATAGCCCGGTGTTGTGGCAGGTGCCTGTAGTCTCAGCTACTCAGGAGGCTGAGACTGGAGAATCACCTAAGCCCAGGAGTTGGAGGTTGCTGTGAGCTGTGTGATGTCACAGCACTCTACCAAGGGTGATAAAGTGAGACTCTGTCTCTACAAAAAAGAAAATATATATACATTTTTTTCTCTCTTTTTTTTTTTTTCCGGGCAGCACCTGTAGCTCAGTGGCTAGGGTGTCAGCCACATACACTGAGGCTAGCAGCATTGAACCCAGTCCAGGCCTGCTAAAACAATGGCAACAAAGAAAAAGCCGAAAGCGAAGAGTTCTGGCAGAATCCTGTAGTCTCAGCTACTAGGGAGGGAGCCTGAGGCAAGAGAATCACTTGAGTCCAAGAGTTTGAGGTTGCTGTGAGCTGTGACACCATAGCACTCTGCCCAGGGTGACAATTTGAGACTCTGTCTTGGAAAAAAGAAAAGAAAAGAAAGAAAGAAATATGGTTTCCTTTGGGTGTGCCTTATAAAAAATCTTATATTCAAAATAAAATTTTAACTTTGAAAAATATAAGCAGAAATCATTCTTAAGCCTTCAAGCACATAAAACTCATCTTACAGAGGTTGGCAACCATCAGAATAAAGAAATAAAAAAAGAAAATGAAGATCAGGCTTGTGCTGCACCCCAAGGACTCAGAAAGATGTAAAACAAACTCAGGACGATGGCTGCCAAACACAAATTAAGTTAAAAGGGGAATTTCAGGCTCGGTGCCTGTGGCTCAAGAGGCTAAGGTGCCAGCCACATACACCTGAGCTGAAGGGTTCGAATCCAGCCTGAGCCCGCCAAACAACAATGAGGGCTGCAACCAAAAAATAGCCGGGCGTTGTGGCGGGTGCCTGTAGTCCCAGCTACTTGGGAGGCAGAGACAGGAGACTCCCTTGAGCCCAGGAGTTGGAGGTTGCTGTGAGCTGTGATGCCATGGCACTCTACCCAGGGCGAAAGCTTTCTGTCTCAAACAAAAGGGGGAGGGGGATTTCAGGATATTTTTCTAAGGTATGCATTTATTTTTAACTTTTCACTGTGGAAAATTTTAGAAATACATAAAAGGTGGCAGACGAGCATAATGAACCACATGCATTCATTACCCTGCTTTAAAAATTACCATACCAACATTCTGGTATTGCTGGCTCATTTATCCCTATTCTTCACTTTTTTTCTGGAGTATTTTAAAGCAATTTTAGACAACTTTGTGGTTTTGTTTTTTTAAATACATCAATGTGTTGCCAGTAATATCTTTTTTTAAAAAACGTGAGATCTTGTGGCGGGCGCCTGTAGTCCCAGCTACTCGGGAGGCTGAGGCAAGAGAATCGCTTAAGCCCAGGAGTTGGAGGTTGCTGGGAGCTTTGTGAGGTCACGGCACTCTACCAAGGGCCATAAAGTGAGACTCTGTCTCTACAAAAAAAAAAAAAAAAACGTGAGATCATCTTACAACGTCCATAAAGTCTTCGATTTGCCTCCAATCTACAGACAGAGCTTAATTCTTCTCTTGAATGTGTGTTGGACTAATGACTATCTTCGAATTAACTGAATATGGTGGATGTGATGGTATGTGACTTCCAAGTCCAGGTCATAAAAGGCATTGCTAGTTCACTTGGATCATTCATTCCGGAAAAGCCAGTTGCCATGTTGAAAGGACAGCGAAGGCTATGTAGCCCACATGCAAGAAGGCTTTCTGCCAAGAACCACAAGAGTGAGTCATCTTGGAAGCAGATTCTCCTTCCCCAGTAAAGCTTTCATCATTGATGGTCTGTGCCTAGATCCATTAACTCATCAGAAGTTATACAGTGATTCTTCCCATTTTGTCATTCCTTTTGCAATTATGAGCTGTTGATTCTTCTATGAAGAAGTACTACTTTCCATCATTAGCTCTTTGGTACAAAGAAATTATGTTTCATACCAAACAAGGATAAATGTTTGATTCTTTGACTGATTGCAAGAATAATAAATCAGTAATCTAGTAACCTCTAAGGTATTTGATGAGTTGTTCTATTTTTTTTTTTAAAGAATCCATGTGAACTCAAGGGTCTTTATATATTAATGTGTTCTAACCCACTCCAATACTCTTTCTCCATGTTCTAATTGTCCAATCTTTGCTCAACTAAAGCTCCCATAAATTCAGCTCTTTTGTAGTTTTGATAAACCTTCAGTAATTGCAGATCACTTCTGTGTGAAAATTTAAGGCAAGATGTCTTGAGATAATCTTGTACATTGCTTGCCCAGAAGCTGAAATGACCGTTTTCCAAGAACTCTGGTTCCCTTGAGAGGAAAATTGTATTTAGAGATCACAACTTAAATCCTGGTGTTGTTGATTGCTACTTATTTGTTGCTGCTTTTAGGCATTTCCAGGAGAGAACACTAATACATACTGTTTGAAAATGTAAACAAAAGAAAAAAATTATGATTCCACGTTAAGTTTCAAAATGAAGCAGAAATTATAGGATTTTCACTTAAAATCTTCGGTTTCATATTTGTTTCTCTTTCCTCTTCTGCTTAAAATCTTGGTTCCCATGACATTAACATAATTCCAGAATAACAACTTTATATAACTTACTATCGAATGCCATATAAAACTTCTTTGAAGGTTTTTGTTTTTGTCTTTGGCATATAAACCCATGAGATATAGTCAAAATCTTATTATTCTAATGATTAATTATTCTCTAAGTATTTACAACAAAAATCAAAATATAGTTAGGTTATTTTTTCCTTTAGTTTCTTTTCGATTGTTAGATTTCTCTTTATTATTGCATTTTAATTTTTGTTTTTAAATCATGTAAAACGGGCTGGGCCCAGTGGCTCATGCCTGTAATCCCAGCACTTGGAAGGCTGAGGTGGGTGGATTGCCTGAGCTTACAGGTTCCAGACCAGACTGAGCCAGTGCAAGACCCTGCCTCTAAAACATAGCCAGGCGTTGGGAAGCTGAGGCCAGAGGATCACTTGAACCCAAGAGTTTGAGGTTGCTGTGAGGTAAGACGCCACAGCACTCTACCAAGGGTGACTAAGTGAAACTCTGTCTCAAACATACATACATACATAAATTATGTAAAACAAATACATGGTTCCAAAGTCAAAACAATGAACAAGATTCACTCAGGGACATTTAACTTCCACCTCTGTTGCGTCCCCTAGCCTCTCCCTCCTCAAAGTCCCAGTTTTGATTTATTCTTTCATCATCTCCTCGGTAGAGTGCTGTGACGTCACAGCTCACAGCAACCTCCAGCTCTTGGGCTTCGGGGATTCTCTTGCCTCAGCTTCCCAAGTAGCTGGGACTACATGTGCCCGCCACAACACCCAGCTACTTTTTGTTGCAGTTTGGCCAGAACCGTGTTTGAACCCGCCACTCTCGGTATATGGGGCTGGTGCTTCCCTGAACATACATCATTTTATGTGCAGTTTATCTTTGGGATAGATTACTAGAAATGTAATTTCTTGGTCCAAGTGAAATACATACAGTTTTCCTAAATGTTACCAAAATTTCCATCGACATGGATTTCCATTTGGCATTCCTACCGGCAAAATGTAAGAATGCCTGTTTCCCCAGCAAGGCTTAACCAAACAGACATTCTTACCTATTTCTGGATTTTTACGTTAAGACTTACATTTGCTATCCCCAATGCTTTTCAAGATTTCTGTTACATACAATGTAGTTCACTGTTACTAAATCATATACAGCACACTTTAAGATAGATTGCAAATGGCTTTTCAATAAAAATCCATTTTTAGTGTCAAATAATTAATTCATTAAAACATAGGTACAATTGGGCATTCAGTCTGGTATCTTGTCTTTTATAAGAAAGGAGTAGAGCTGCGGGTCTTTTACTTCTTTGTGCCTTCATTCCTTGAAGTAATGACTGTCTTAACGATTCAACTAAGGGCTCTACAGAACTCCAACCCAAGTTCAAGTGTCATCACTAGCATCGTTTGATTCTTCTTAAAGTCTTTCAGCCACTTCATATTAATTAATTTTCTCAGTCAGATCATACCTGACACTTCACTTATCTCTCATTCTCTTCTTTATGTGTCATTACTAAGCAATTATCAAAATTTCTTACAGATTTATCATTAGAAGAGCTTTTGCACACGGCTCATTTTTTAACCCTATTCCCACTCGAGTCCCTGTGCTGATTATCTAATGCCATGACTGGTAGGAATACTCTCTTAACCAGACTCCCACTCTCTACTTGGTCTCTCCTCTCTGCAGTGCCTACTACAGGGTATTCTAAAAGTCTCCACACATAGGAAAAACTTTAACACAACAGATCCCTTAGACTGTGTTCTCCAGGAGTAAGGGAGAAGACTGTGTATGTTACAAAGAGGTGGCCATAGAGAACACATAGAGAATATTTTGTAATTTTTTTCTACATATCTATATCTATTTTTCTTTAATTTAAATTGAGTAAAAAAGGGAAATTAGAGGCTCAGCACCTGTAGCTCAGCAGCTAGGGCGCCAGCCACATACACTGGAGCTGGCGGTTCGAACCCAGTGCAGGCCTGCCAAATAATAACTACAACAAGAAAAGAAAAAACAAAACCAGCCAGGCATTGTGGCAGGCGCCTGTAATCCCAGCTTCTTAGGAGGCTGAGGCAAGAGAATCACTTAAGTCCAAGAGTTGGAGGTTGCTGTGAGCTGTGACAGTATAGCACTCTACCAAGGATGATATAGTGAGACTCTGATGCAAAATAAAAAATAAAATAAAATAATGGGAAATTAGACAAATTGATATCCTTAAAGCCCAAAAGAGGATATTTTTACAATCCTAGTATCTGCTACCCTTAAATTAAATGCCAATGATGGCATGCATAAGGATTTTTGCAAAGTACAATAAACTTTATACACAGTGGAACAGACTATTATGTGACATTTTTCAGAAATATGATTACTAGAATCTGTCTCATTACAATAGCAAAAATATTTTCAGCATGTACCAAAGAAGTGCTTGAACTATGTATCTTACTATGTAGAACAAAATTATATATATATATATATATATATGTATGTATGTATATATATCGATCCATCTATCTTGGTCTCGGTCCCTGTAGCTCAGAGGTTAGGACACCAGCCACATACACGGGAGCTGGCATGTTCGAATCCAACCTAGGCCCGCCAAACAACAATGACAATTACAACCAAAAAATAGCTTGGTGTTGTGGCAGGCGCCTATAGTCCCAGCTACTTGGGAGGCTAAGAAAATCGCTTAAGCCCAAGAGTTGGAGGTTGCTGTGAGCTGTGATGCCACAGCACTCTACCAAGGGTGACAAAATAAAACTCTGCCCCCCCACCCAAAAAATATATAAATATACATATGTATATAGGTTCAGGGCCCATAGCTCAGTGGCTAGGGTACACTGGGGCTGGCGGGTTCGAACGCAGCCTGGGCCTGCTAAACAACAATGACAACTACAACAAAAAAATAGTCCCAGCTACTTTCGGAGGCTGAGGCAAGAGAATTGCTTAAGCCCACGAGCTTGAGGTTGCTGTGAGCTATGACTCCACAGCATGCTACCGAGGGTGACATAGCAAGACTCTGTCTCAAAAAAAAAATAAATAAATAAAAAGTTTCTAAATGTAAAAATAAATTCCTTTTCTGGCATTGTTTAAAGTTAGAAAAGTACCCCTAAATTAGCGATTGCTAAATTTATCTGAGGCAAGATTGCTTGAGTTTAACTTCCAAAGCTGCCATTTACCCTGTGTGTGTGACCCTGAGCAAAATAATGAACCTAACTGTGCCTCAGTTTCCTTATCTAATAATGACAACAATACCTACCTTATAGGCTTGTTGTAAGGATTGAATAAATTAAAACACCTGGCACACAGTAAGCACATTCCAGAAGCAGTATTTCCATAAAGCACAAGATCAATTAGTTTTCTAAAGTCCTGCACTATGACACAGTCCAATGAATATGCTCATGACTTCTTCAAACCTGAACTACCACTTAATTCCTGGTCTATAAAGTTACAGCTTACCTGGATCAAAATTATCACCAAATATTCTCTTGGCAGGAATCTTCAGGGCCATAGCAGGGAACTGCTTCTTTAACTAAAAAAATTTAAAATAACATTACAAATTACAAATAATTTTGCAAGTGGTCTAGTTATGCATGCACCAAAACCAAATATAACCTGATTTTGAAGAAAACCCATTCTAAAACACTTTTAAACAGATGCCCACCCAATGTACAGTATTAAGTTATACCAGTAAACCACACACTGACTAAGCATCTTTATTTGCCCCAATAAAGCACTTGGTATCTGTGTTGCCTTCTATCAGTTACTTAACATCTCTGAGCCTCAGTTTTCTGGCCTGTGAAATGGGAGTAATTTTAGCAATTCCTTTACAGATTTAGTGTGAGACTTAGAGGAGATTGGATGTTAAGTGCTTGGACGAGAATCTGATGTGTAAGTACATGTTACTCACCATTTATGACCTCAAGAGCAGATGTGATCTTTTGTGGTCCCTCTACATGAACAGATTAACAATAGTTTTCTTTCTTTTCTTTTTTTTTTTTTTTTGTTTTTTTGAGACAGAGCCTCAAGCTGTAGCACTGGGTTGAGTGCCATGGCATCACAGTTCACAGCAACTTCCAGCTCCTGGGCTTAGGTGATTCTCTTGCCTCAGCCTCCCAAGTAGCTGGGACTACAGGCACCCACCACAATGCCTGGATAGTTTTTGGTTATAGATGTCATTGTTTGGCGGGCCCGGGCTGGATTCCAACCTGCCAGCTCTGGTGTATGTGGCTGGCACTGGCCGCTTAAGCTAGAGGTCCTGGGCCAACAACGGTTTTCTTAAAAAGCTGATGTATTGACAGCTGCCCATGCTCGATGGGCTCCAGGTAGGGTCTCCACCCCGGGTCGGAGTCCGGGGCTCCACGTCCTGCCCCTCTCCAGCACCCAGGCCAACGGGAGGCATTAGAGGTGAAAAGGAGATCAGGTCACCACCAAGGGAAATGTATATGGAATGTTCTCAATGTCTGCCCTCTGGCTGAGTGAATGGATTGCTGCAGTTCAGGCCTGTTGAATCAACAAGGCATTCAGTAGTGAGACTTTTATTATCAAATAGTACTTGACGGAGGAAGTTTAGTTTCCTCTTCTGGTGAGAGGATATTCTGTGATGGTTTAATTTTTTCAGGGCTACTCATCAAAACATCGCGTGATATAATTGAAGAATTAGCTCCATTCCTTCCACAACATCTGAAATTTCTTCTTTTTTGTTAATATTATCTGCTACTCCACCAGCAAGAAGAGGCAAACTCAATTCTTTCACTGGGTAAGTAATGCACGCCAAAGTTTACCTTATTTTCATCATGTTTCGCTTCGATTAAATTCTGTGATCCAGGACACTGAGCATCTTCTCCTAGGTTGCTCTGGCTTTCAGGAGTATTTTCGAACAAAGTCTTCTTATCATCGTGTTCATTTTTGGTACTCCAAGGACTGGAACTCTCTGGTGATGCAGTTTGTCCTAGGAGGCCCACCGCACCCCTGCTCTGAGACGCAGCTTTGCTGACAGACTTAGGTGTTCAACGTCTTTTGAGAAGGATGTTCAAAAGAAATGGAAAGTCTTGAAAATGATATAATGGGACTTTCAACCCTGAAAAATCCAGCATCAAACACTATTTTATCAATCTCCTTTGGCATCATAGAGGCTGCTGCCTCCGCATGTTCTCCCAGCTTCGTCTTCTCTCTCTCTGTACTTTTTATGACAGCCAAGCGATTTCTAGCTGCAATTCTTCCACCATTATGTGGAAGAATTTGTTTTGGTTTATTCACCATACCTGAGATGACTTTTTTCCTGAAGACTAAAATGCTTGCATTACTATTGTTTTGCCACCCAGATTCTTCAAGTCTGGTCAGATTGTTGAATTTTTGCTTTACATCTTCTATCTGAAAACTAATCATATCCCAGAACCTGTCCAGATCTGTGTGAGTAATCTCCTTTTCACCTTGTTTATATTCACAATCATTCCCTAGTCCTTCAAATTGTTTGAACCTTTCCTTCATAAGGAGTCTTGTGGGACCATCTGCTGTGCGAATAAGATCTTTAGCATCATCTGGAATGTCCGATCCCAGCTTCTTCTCCCCCTGAAGGCAACTTGACATTGTTAATTTCTCAGTTTCTGACTGGAGGATATTTCTGAAATGTGGTACATATCTGTCCTTCCTTCATTTCAAGTGATGGGACCTCTGTTACTGGAAGGCCATTTGACTTTTTAATAGATTTATTATGATTTAAGACCTGTTCTGCATTCCAAACTGTTAGAGAACCTAAAGGATTTTGTAATTTACTTGAATCTTGCTGTACTAACTCAGTAGCCGACATTTTACGTTTTAGCACCAAAATCTCTTTTGTTGCTTCTTGAGTCTTATCATCTTCTATTTTGCAAGGGGTCCAGGTGTAACTGGGTGTCGAGAAATCGTCAGCACTTCTGGGAGTCATGGGTTTGACTTGATAGGTCTTCAGACCATCCAGGGGCTTTGCAGGTTTTGTTTCTTTTTGGGGGGCGGGTCTTCCTTTATTTGGTGCCTTTCTTCCTGGTTCACTGTCACCAGTGGCTCTTGAGAATGGCTTTCTTGCTGTGCTGGATGAGACTGCTCCAGCAACCTGCTTTGCTGCTTGAGCAGCAGATCAAGTCATTCTCACCGACGTGGGCACTACAGGCTGTCCAACTTTTCCCTCTTTGTCCAACACTTTGTTTTCAGAAGTTTGTCTTTGACCAGGTCATACTGCTGGTCATACTCCCATTATTGGGAGTGATGTTCGAGCAGTACGAGTGAGCCTCCTAGGACAAACCAAACAGGTCTTTGGCCTTTGACCTTGTAATCCATACAGAAGAAGTCTTTTGTGGCCCAGCTTTCATAGCATTCAGGTTTGATGAAAGGAAACCAGGCGTATCAGGTCTATAAAAACCCACTTTAAACGCTTCTCGTTTAGCTTTCTCTTTCTCTGTGCTTTCAATTTTTGTAGTTGCTTTTCTTCTTTGTATTTTTGGAGCGTTTGTTTTCGTTGGTCACACAGAACAGTTTTTATTGACCTTGGCTTGGCGTTTTCTAGAGCAAGCTCTTGAGATGTCTCATCTAATTCAACAAGAATTCTACCTTCCAAGGTTGGAATGCTGACATCTTTCAAACCAAAGAGTCTATTTTGTTCATATTCCTTATGTCTGTTTTGTTTCTCAGACAGTGATTTCCTTTGAGCAAGTTTAGTCCTAATCATTTCAGTACTGAAATCCTTTCTGAACCGACTGGCAAAATGTGATGAAGACATTCTGAAGCACCTCCTAGCGTGAACCTCAAGTGAATCAAAAGTTAAAGAACCCTGGAAGTGGACGCACACCACCGCCTCCAAGGTTCGCCTCCATGCAACTCAAACTTCCTGCACTGAGCCCATCTTTGGATTTTTAAATAATGCTTTATGAGTATTGTATATAAACTTTTAGAAGTGAAATTTCTGTGCCAATGGATTTAGAAACATTGCTTTAAATTTTTGCTAAATATTGAAAAAAAAAGCTGATGGATTTTGCTTTGAATAACCTCTGCTCTAGCCTTCTTATTAATATTCTAATATATTCAGGTGGCACCTGTAGCTCAGTGGGTAGGGTGTCAGCCACATACACGGAGGGTGGCGGGTTTGAGCCTGGCCTGGTCCTGCTAAACAATGACAACTGCAACAAAAACAAAAAAAAAAAATACCCAGGCATGTTGGCAGGCACCTGTACTCCCAGCTACTAGGAGGCTGTGGCAAGAGAATCACTTGAACCCAAGAAGTGGAGGTTTTGAGCTGTGATGCCACAGCACTCTACCAAGGGTGACATAGTGAGCCCCTGTCTCAAAAAAAAAAAAAAAATTCTAATGCATTCATATCAGATTTGCATGTCCCCAGAGAAGGTAAACTTGGCCCTGAAGAAATTAAATTTGGGACAGTAAAGTCACAAAAATGGGTTATATTTATAATATAAACTTAATATAAACAAAAACCACACGCAAATATAAAAACTACATTTCTAACACCTCAAAATACCAAGAATAAAAGAATGCATTAATCACTTTACAATATAGGCATACTGTCAACTGGAAAATCTATAAGAAAAGAAAAAGACTTTTTTTTTTTTCTTTTGGCCAGGGCTGGGTTTGAACCCACCACCTCCGGCATATGGGACCGGCACCCTACTCCTTGAGCCACAGGCGCCGCCCAGAAAAAGACTTTTTTTCACAAAAGTTTGTAGAGGAAAGAAAAGAGAGGCAAAGAGGAATTTGGTGATTAAAAGACACTTGATAGGGTGGCACTTGTGGCTCAAAGGAGTAGGACGCTGGCCACATATACCGGAGATGGTGGGTTCAAATCCAGCCCCAGCCAAAAAACCACAAAAAAAGAAAAGAAAAAAGAAAAAAAAGACACTTGATAGAGCCATTAACCACTCCTATGAACACTAACTGGGGTTTTTTTTTTTTTTGAGAGAGAGAGTTTTGGCTTGGCACCCATAGCACAGTGGTTATGGCACCAGCCACATACACCAAGGGTGGCAAGTTTGACCTGGGGCAGCTAAGCAACAGTGACAACTGCAACAAAAAAAATAGCCGGGCTTTGTGGTGGGCTCCTGTAGTCCCAGCTACTTGGGAGGCTGTGGCAAGAGAATCTCTTGGGCCCAAGAGTTTGAGGTTGCTATAAGCTGTGGCACCACATACTCTACCGAGAGTGACATAGTAGGGTTCTCTGTCAAAAAAAAAAAAAAAAAAGAAAGAAAAGAAAAGAAAAAAGAGTTTCACTTTGTTACCCTTGGTAGAGTGTCGTTATAGTTCACGGCAACCTCAAACTCTTGGCTTAAACGATTCTCTTGCCTCAGCCTCCCGAGCAGCTGGGACTACAGACACCCACCACAAAGCCTATTTTTAGAGATGGAGTCTCTCTCTTGTTCATACTGGTCTTAAACCCATGAGCTCAGGCAATCCACCTGCTTCAGCCTCTCAGAGTTCTAGGATTACAGGCATGAGCCGCCATGCCTGGACTCTAATTAGATATTTGATACTAAGGCATTACTGTTCTTTTTTTTTTTTTTTTTTTGTAGAGACAGGGTCTCACTTTATGGCCCTCGGGAGAGTGCGGTGGTCTCACACAGCTCACAGCAACCTCCAACTCCTGGGCTTAAGCGATTCTCTTGCCTCAGCCTCCCGAGTAGCTGGGACTACAGGCGCCCACCACAACGCCCAGCTATTTTTTGGTTGCAGTTCAGCCAGGGCCGGGTTTGAACCCACCACCCTCGGTATATGGGGCCGGCGCATTACCGACTGATCCACAGGCGCCGCCCCCTTTTTTTTTTTTTAATGTGATAGTGGTTTTGGTTTTAAGAATTTTTATCTTTTGGCTGGGTGCAGTGGCTCACTCCTGTAATCCTAGCACTTTGGGGAGTCAAGGTGGGTAGATTGAGCTCTGAAGTTCAAGACCAGCCTGAGCAAGGGCAAGACCCCATTTCTATAAGAAAAGAAACACAAATGGCAAGGCATTGTGACGGGTTACCTGTAGTTCCAGCTACTCAGGAGGCTAAAGCAAGAGGATCACTTGAACCCAAGAGTTTGAGGCTGGTATAAGCTATGACACCATGGCACTCTCTAGCAAGGGCGACAAAGTAGAACTCTATATCAACAAAAAAAAAAAAAAGAATTTTTATCTTTTAGAGATGTACACTAAAATATTTACAAATGAAATGATATCTGAGATCTGTGTCAAAATCATTGATGGAATGGTACAGGATGGAGATTAATTAATCAAGAATAGCCATGTACTGGTAATTGTTGAAGGCTAGTGGTACAGTTACGTTATATTACTTTCTATATTTATACTAATCTACTTCTGCATGTATTCGACAATTTCTATAATAAAAAGTTTAAAAATATAAACTATAGTCATCAAATATACATTTAAGCTGACAATAAAATGCTTACAGTTTGGAAAATTTTATTATACTTTTTATCTTTTCTTTTACTCTAAAAGGAGAATAGTTCAAGAATTTGTGTTTTTTGAAATACAGGCCAAGTTTAACCTCATGTCTGCAGTTTCAAAGAACACAACTGATACCATTTTTCTGTTTTACTTCCTGCCCCTCACCACAGGAGGCAGAATTAAAAGGAGTTATACAAAAAGACAGAGGTAGACACAAAAAGGAATGAAGTAAGAAAAAGATGAAAAAAAGGAAGAGAAATAGAAGAGCAACAAGGGAGATGAATGATAAAAAATGAATTACATATTAAAAAATTCTGCTGCAAAAGTTTAAAGACAGGGCATTTCAAAGAAGAGAGAAAATAAGTGATCATGGGGGAAGGGGCTCATACAAGTTTTATTACTTCACCTTTATTATTAAAGATATACAAATATACCCACATATATACATATATTTTTTTTTGAGATATAGTCTCACTTTGTCACACTGTGTAGAGTGATACCCTGGCATCACAGTTCACAGCAACTTCAAATTCTTGAGCTCAAGTGATTCTCTTATCTCAGCCTCCCAAGTAGCTGCGACTACAGGCGCCCACCACAACACCCAGCTATTTTTTTTTTCTTTTTCAGAGACAGGGTCTAACTCTTGCTCAGGCTGGTCTGGAACACTTGAGCTCAAGCAAACCACCCGCCTTGGCCCCCCAGAGTGGTAGGATTACAGGTGTTGAGCCACCTCACCCGGCCAAAGGTACACAAATATTAACACTCTGTCTATGAGATCATCAGCTATTTAATTCATAAAACCATCTTCAAGTGCAGCACTGAGATGGATCACCATACTGCTCAGTTTTTAGGTGACATTCCCTGTACACCCCTTCCTTTTATGAACAGTTCTGCTAAAGGTAAGTTTAGAAAGTAAGTGTAGCCTATAAAATATTTTAAGCAGAAAGTAGAAAGAAGTCTCAAATTTCAGTTATTACTATTTCTTTTTTTTTTTTTTTTTGGCCGGGGCCAGGTTTGAACCTGCCACTTCTGGTCTATGGGGCTGGCACCCTACTCCTTGAGCCACAGGTGCCACCGTTACTACTATTTCTTTAAACAAAATTTCATCTTATCTAAGAAGATCATATAAACTGTGTTCATATGAGAAAGATATTGTAATGTTATTTTTCCCTGAGCATAACTAGGTATCCCAGTGGGTACAGAGTTTACAATCCTCAAAACAAGGATGAACATGTAGATAACAGGTATCTAAGAGTTTTCAGCAGAACTAACAGTTCAACTCTTACTCAGTTTCCAAAATAAAACCATTTTTTAAAAATTACGGAAGGCAGACTGGGTACGGTGGTTCATGCCTGTAATCCTAGAACTCTGGGAGGCTGAGGTGGGTTGAGTGCCTGAGCTCACAGGTTCGAGACCAGACTGAGCCAGAGTGAGATCTCCATCTCTAAAAACAGCCAGGCATTGTGGCGGGTGCCTATAGTCCCAGCTACTTGGGAGGTTAAGGCAAGAGAATCACTTAAGCCCAAGAGTTTGAGGTTGCCTGAGCTGTGACACTACAGCACTCTACCAAAGGTGACAAAATAAGACTCTGTCTCAAGAAACAAAAAAAATTATAGAAGGCTAGCCAGGCATTGTGGTGGGTGCCTGTAGTCGCAGTTACTTGGGAGGCAGAGGCAAGAGGACCACTTGAGCCCAAGAGTTTGAGATTACTGTGAGCTGTGATGCCAGAGCACTCTATCCAGGACAATACCGACTATGTCTCAAAAAGAAAATCATGGAAGGTATTTATTTGTATGCACAAAGTTCTACTGGCTTCTACTTATTTCAAAAGTGGAACTTTGGCAGGGAACAGTGGCTTATCTTGTAATCCTATCACTTGGGCCTCTGTGTAGGATCTTCAAGGCAACACTGTCCACAAACATTGGTACCTATGTAAGATCTGGCCTGATGTATCACAACAGAGGTGGTCTGTGGCCTACTCTAGAAAGTATGTA